>NW_023425347.1:34638382-36045882 GCF_014108415.1 Molossus molossus | reverse complement strand
TTCGACACCATATGGGCTGTAACAACTTGGTACAAGCAGCTGACAAGTTAAGGACAGTGGCAGTGAATTAAAAACGAGGCTTACTCCAACTCTGTGAGTTTGTCATCATGTCAAAAACAACGAGTTTGCATCATCGTCATTAGTAGTAGTGGTACTATTATTTGTACCCAGGTTGCTTGTGTTAAGTTACATAGAGACCGTAACCCCTGAACTTAACCCCCCCCCTTTGATTTTACACTTAATTTATATGTTACTAATAGCCAACTGCTGTCTAAAGCCTTTTTGATTCATGCTCTGTTTGCTTTCCTTCTGTGAGGTTTATGATCAAGGGACCTAATTTGCTGGCTTCATTATAAACTGCATTTTGGACAAAATATGAACTAATGGGTTGAATTTAGGCTCTCGGCTTTGCCTCAAAAGTCAAACCATGGCTTTCTAACAAAGAGGTATTTAGCAGTGTCATTGGAGCATTTAGCTTCCTGAAGTTCACATATGATTAGAAGTTAAATATCTAAAAATCCATTTATTTGCTTAATAACACTGCCAAATTGAACCCGTCTGTGGTTTCTGCATTATAAAGTCACTAAAGGACTCTTTGGAGGTACTGTGTGTGTGTGTGATTACTAACTTAATAGATCTCCACCAGCACCACTCAAATCAAATCATCATTCCTCACGGACTGGGGCACCTACATGCAGTGCCCTGCGTCAAGCACTGGGGAATGCATAGTTCTCGTGCAGATCGTGATGTGGATTCATTACTTCAGTCCAGGTCTGTCCTCCACCCCCACGCCCCATTATTTTGATGGACTTTGTTTACACCTGTATCCCATGGTCCCCAGAATGGAGAATGTGGTGGGTTGAGCCCTTCCTACAAATGTCTAACAATAATTGAGTGCTTTAAGGCGTGCTGGGTCTTCTCCTAAGCATATTTCTTGAAAAACGAAAACAAAAACAAAAAAATTCCTAAAATCCTCCCAACTCCCTCAGAGGCAGGAATGTAACAATGTTCTCCATTTTGCAGATGAAAATGCAGGTCCACAGAGATATGAGGCCCCTGGCCAAGGTCAAATACAAAGAAGAGCTCTGGCTGGGATTCACGTGCATGCAGGTATCTGTCAACAAAGCCCAGCTTGGACCCCATACTTTCCTGTCCTTCTCAGTGTGCACTGGATGCTTCTATCCTAGAGTGCCTGTTGCAAGGAAATAACCTGGTTGAGCTGGTGAGCTCTGCAGTACTCGTGACACACCTGGGTAACGAAGGCCTGCACATCATTAGGAACTAAAGGTACAGCACAGGTAACAGGTGCGGTGAGCTTCTGAGATGGCGGCTATCGATGTATGTTAGCATGCTAGCGGGGAAGGCTGCATGGAGAAGGTGTGACTGCTTTTGAGCTTTGAGGATGTACAGGCTGTAGAAGGGCAGTAGGGAGGTGAGAGTTATTTCTTTGTGGGAAGGGAGAAGAAGGAGGAACAGTTCATCCCGAAGGACAGGCAGACCTGGGCAAGGAATAGGAAAAGCGGTTGTGTAGATGTGTGCGTGCCATGAAAGCCAGGGTGAGAAATAGAAATAAGGCTCAAAGAAAAAACGTGATTATTTGGTTAAGCATGTGGCTTAGAAAATCATCATCTGTGAGTTTGTTCAACAACCTAGGCAATGGAATGTGTGCAGAAGAAGGCCTTTGCTTTTCTCAGCTTGGGAGAGAGGTGCAGCGTGCTTCTCCCTTTGCAGGGCAGCAGCCGGCCCCATGCCCTTCCCGGCTCAGCAAAGGCAGGTCAGGAGCACCTGTATTTAGCAGGGCCTGGTGCCTCAGTTTACCTGGCTGGCAGTCCTGGAGACTGGGGACTACATTAACTACATCAAGCATGTCTTGGATTAAGAATTCAGCCTATGCTGCTAAGTCCAGTGAGTCTTCCCCCATTGTCCCTCAAAAGGTATTCAACCATTTTCTCATCTTTCCTAAAATCTCGTTCAAAAAGTATATGTGTTCTGAAAACCCCAAATTGATATTCAGCTAATAAGAAGATAGCACATCATAAAACAGTCATCAAGACTCAACTGGGTGAACACCACACTCTTGGAAAAAAGATGTTCATATTTGGCCTGAGCTCTCTCTGCCAAACTGGGGCCCACAATTCTGCAGATTCTCAAAAGAAACTCTTCTGACAGTGGCCACAGATGGTCTAGGCCTAGGACAGGTACATTGTTTTGCTTGGGCCAGATGGGAAGTTTTTGATATTTTAGGTGGAAGGTGTCTCACTGTAGTTAGCTTTTTAGAGAGTGCTTTTCTTTAAAGCATCATATCAAAAATATTGTCACAAGTTAGAAAATGTTTCATGTGCCCTAAAATGACAGAATTCAATATTAGAAGGTACAACCCTTCCCCCAAGCGATCACCACTTCTCTTTCAACAAACGAGGAAACCGTAAACCCAGAGAGGGGAGGGATTTGCCAACACTGCAAACAAGCGTTCCGCCGAGGTCGGCTGCCTTGCACGCCTCTGCTTTTGCTCGCTCACTGTGCTCTGTCCTCATTTATCTTTGAGGCCATTCAGGTGCTTAGGGGTAATTAGAAAAAGTTCTCATTGGTATGGATAATTAGCAGAGAGGTTCCAGCTTTGAGTCAAAAACCTCAGGCTTCAATCCAAGCTCTCACCACCTGAAAGACCTAGAGTAAATCATTTAACTTTCCTGATCCTCACTTTCATCATCTGTAAAATGTGTATAACAATAATACCTGGTACCCTGGGCTGTTAAGAGCATCAAGAAAGACACTGCATGGGGACTTTATTTAGTGGACCATGAAGTATTCTGCAAATCTAGTTGTAAAAAAGGATGAAGTATGATTTAAAATGTGATGATGTTTGTATTGACATAGTTTATTTCTGTGTATTTCTCCTCTCCCATTCCTCCTAAAATTAATAAAACTAATAAGAAATTGGTTTAAGAAAAGACTATATTCCTGCCAATATTTTATCCTAAATGGAGCGCTCTTGAAAAGTTACAAGGCACAAGCCATGGCACATTCTAAGTCATTCCTGCTGAAATACATCAACACGCTAACAGTGTTGTTTCAGGGTGGTAAGAATGTGGGAAATACTTTCTAAAAACTCCTTTTTATTTTCTCAATTATTGATAATGAAAATGTATTAGTTTTATAATTAAGCAAAAAGCATTTAAAAATAAATCTTGTGGTACATTTGTAAAGGTCTTCATTTGATAGCAATAATAATTGCTTCCATTTATCCATTGCTTACTGGGTGGCATATACTTTACATATATTGCTTTATTAAATTGAAAACAAATCCTGCCTGTGTGATAAGTATTATTGTTCCATTTATAGACAATAAGCTGAAGCTCAGTGAGATTGAAGTGTCTGCCAGAGATGGTACAGCAAAAGCCCTGAGTCTCTCTGCCTCCCGAGTCCATGTTCGCTTTCCTGCACGGCAGGATTGAGATCGGGATTGTAGGTGTTGATCCTTTCTGTTCCCTCAAAAACTATGGTTTTAGCATATTGCTGAACCTGAACTTGGCATCGTGGACAGAGCCTGTCTTCTCTTGGGTTTCAGTCTTGACTGCCAGTAAAGAGCTAGACATTGATCACACACAGACCTCTTCACCTCTCTGGAGACTGTATTTTTTTCATCATTAAATGAAGGGCTTGGATTAAATAAATGGCTTTCAAACCCATTTTAGCTGCAGACCTAACCTACTTTTTGTTTTCAAATGAAGTATCAGTTGCCTGACCCAAGGGTTAGGGACTCCTTGTCCTTAAAGCTCTAGAATAGGTAACTCAGGCGTCAGCCCCCGCCCCGTGGAAGCCCCAGGGCCTCAGCCTGTGCGCCCCACTGCACTGGGCAGGGATTGCGCTTCGTCTGTTCTGCACTTCATGGATTCAAGATAACACTTAGCCCTTTACCTTCATTTCCACTGAAAACAACAGCAACGACCATCATGGGAGTCTCTGTGTGTGGAGGAAAAAGTACTAATGATTTGGAGTTTACAAATCAATAGCTTAAATTTCCTATTAAGTGTTCATGCCACTAATCATTTTGGCCCTTTTTTAAAAACTTGGGCTCCAACCTCTAGTCCTGTTGCCCCTTCTGCCCTCACTCCTCCCCTTTGTTCCTTCCTTTGCTCTCTGACCATCCCAGGTTTCTGCCTCTAGTGCAGAGACGAGCCGCCTCTCCGTGGCCTTCCGGACCCCACTTTCAAGGCTCACCTGCCCTCTCGGGCAGCAAGTCCTGTTCTCGTCCTAAATAAAACATCTACCTGGAAGAATGTGTGTGCCAAGCGCTGACAACCGTTTTGTGAACAACGCCTCTTTGGGCACTTCTGTATACAATCGTGCAGTGATCCTCTGTCTGAAGCTGTGGGGGAGGCCCAGCACCTCACTCTCCGAGCCTCTCTAACCCTCAGGGTAGTGCAGCTGGAAAAGAGCTAGACGAGATCATCTTTGAGGTGGAATCTGTATGCTCTATTCCCTTCTCTGCTTCTTCCCAGACACAGTTGGCTACTTTCTCCATCGCAATCCCCAAGCAGAGGTCAGGCGGAGCATCTACGAGCGTTTGCATGTCTCTGTGTGACTACCTGCCCCCTGACTTGACTGTGAAAGGAGAGGAGGGACGTATTATTATTTATCTCTGTGCACCAGGTACTTGCTGAGCAGGTTGCAATGACTGCTTGTGAATGAGAGGACATGGCCATGTGTGACCACTTGGTAATAGAAGGGAGCTACAGGGGACCATGGAGACAGCAAAGCAAGGGAACCTGTGCATGTGCTCGGAGGAAAACTGTAATGGGTCTTGCTGTCTCTGCCCTGCTCTGTCCGTGTGATGTCTATAGCATGCGTAGCATGTTCCATGGTGGTGGGAAGACGTTGTCCTCGAAAGCTTCATTTGTAACCTTTTTGTGATCAGCCCAGTTGGCCATTTTATTTAGATCATTCTGTGAAAGACCAGGTTTGGATTAGTGTCGGGCATAAGAAAATGGCAGTTCTTTATCTGTTCTGAAATGCTGAAATGGCTCACCGAGGTATTCGCGCAGCTGTTGCAGGACGTGAAACGGCATCGGGCGCTGAGTCGGAGAGGAAGCTGGTGCCAGACATTTCTGGCAGCGGCGGTGGTTCTAGGGATGCTCCCAGGGAGGGAGCGAACATTAGCAGCAGCGTGAGGGGCAGGGCCCAGCAGAGGGTGCCTTGCTGGAGTAGAATCCCGTGTTTCAGCACAAGGAAGGAAGAAAGGGAGTTTTACTCTTGACGCACAATCATTGATTATTCTTGAAATTCCATTTCAATAACTAGGAGTGAATGTGAAGTATTTATAACCCAAAGTAATTTGATATGAAACGTGTGTGCTTTATGTAACCCCGTTCATTGCCCTCCCACCCTCTGTTCTTCTTTCTCCTTCTGGTCAGATGACATAAACCGAAACCAAACCAAAACAAAAACAGAAACAAAAAACTTATTACGGTACCCTACCCTCACTGGCTTCTGACGGTACTAACGTCCTTTAGTCTCTCATTCTAGAATTTTTTTGGTGGAAGGGGAGTTTTGGTCTCCTTATGTCCATCATTGTCCCAGCTCTTTGTTTAGTGAAACTGACAGATATCTCAGGGTAAGTTACCAAGCTCTCTCTAAGGACCAATAGAAAACCTTTACAGCTTCTTATCACATGCACAGTCTCTCTCTCTTTCCTTTTCCTCTGTCCCTGCACATAAACATGTAAACAGAAGAAGAGGGTTACTAACTCAGGACACAGAGCTGGAGAAGCATGGGTCGTTTTTCTGGAAGGCCATTCCAAAGAAATGTTATAATTCAGTAAGAGACTAAAATGGGCTTCCAGTCAAGTGTCGATAAATACAGAAATGTAAAGATGTGGATACATGTGGAATAGCTTGCAATGCTTACCCATTAAAGACCTAATAATTCATACTGCTAAGCATTTTTAACAGAACTGCATGCCACATATACATTTGTGAAACTCAAACGTGCAACATTCTGACAATTATATATATTTTCCATGGAGCATGGGGCAAAACAAACTTCTTTGTGAAATACAAAAGATATTGATCAGAGATCCTGTTATACAGTCATTCATTTCTTTCATTCACAATCACTTCTTAAACACATTCATTTGGAGTTTTGGAGTCTCTATAAATAATATCACTTTTTCCTGACTTATGTTTAGAACCATTTCAAAGATAGATGCACAGTCAGAGATATAGAGGTCACAATATCAACTCCATTACCAGTAAGGCTAATTGACAAAATGACCACATGAACTTGCTAACATAACCACCACTCTATGAGTTAAATTCATTGACCCATTTGCTCACTAATGCTTCAGCACAGTGGAGAGAGAATGTAGATTCCTGAAGGCAGGTTGACTCCTTCCCAAGAAATCCATGATTGTCTGCTAAATACACATATAAAGAGATTTATTAAAGGGAATTGGAATTGGCTCGCACCATTATGGAGGCCGAGAAGTCCCAAGATCTATAGTTGGCAAGCTGGAGACCCAGAAAAGCTTATGTATAGCCCCAGTACGAGAGTCAGCAAATCTGAGACCCACCCAGAAGTCAATGTTTCAGCATGAGTCTGAGGGTCAAAAAAGACCAATGTCCCAGCTTAGCAGTCAGGCAGAAGTAGTTCCTTTTTACTTAGTTTATTTATTTTTTGTTTTGTTTTTCAGTTGACTGGATGAGGCCCACCAACATTAAGGAGGACAATGTGTTTTACTCGCTTTAAATATACAAATGTTGATCTCATCTAAAACCTCTCATAGACTACCCACGATAATGTTTGACCAACTGTCTGGGCACCCCATGGCTCAGTCAAGCTAATACATAAAATTGCCCACCACACTTGCCAACTAGAGAAGTCCCCCTCTTCTAAGGACGCATGGAGGTGATAAAGCAGTGAGCAAGGAGCAAGAAGGTGCCTGGAGTACTATACTCATGGACAGTTCTCACCATGGGAACCTCAGGTATAGAGAAAGAAGCGTTCTTCCCAATAGCACTGTTTAATAGTATGTTAGACAATGGCAATACAAAAGTAAGTATATAAAGAGTTCCTGATATAAAAAAAAAAACACATGAGCAAAATAAAGGCTTTAAAATATTTGTTTTAACACAATATAGTAAAAGCTAATGGAGATCAAGATAATACAGAAGGACTGGGAATGGGCACAGCATTGTGTAACTAATTTGCCTCATGTGAAAGGCTAATATTTCTTTCAGGGTATCATCTGACACAGTAAGCACCACATTTCATCTTCCACATGCTATGTCCCAACTGGATTTTACACATATCCATGGATATGCAAGGGCAATGGGCAGTGCAAATCCTCCTATAAGAATACCAGGTGCAATGACCAGGCAGGGATTAAGGGAATTATCAAAATGGCTTCTCAAAGGGACAGAAATACCAGTATGTTAGCATGAAAGACAGTAATGGAAAATTCCCTGGTTGTCACCACCACTATACCATAATTATTACCCAGTTAGCTCTTCATTCCTCAGATGCTGGGTTTGTTTTTAAGCTTGGGAATGATCTGAAAGTTTTTGTCACTCTTCCTGTTGGCCTGTGGCCAGAAGGAGACCGAGTGGAATAACTGATAATGAAAGGTCAACCAGTTGACCTAGCAAATGTGAGCCATTGTAGTCTCATGGGATGAGTCTAGAATTTGAGGATGGGAGGGTCTGCATTCAAATTCTGGCTCCACTGCTTATTGGCTCTGTGACCTTGGGCATGTCTTTAAACCTCTCTGAGATTCAATAAAATGAGAATGTTAATAAAAATAATGATACTGTATAAACTTGTACTGAAGATGAAATTAGATAATCTTTGTCACAATGCTCTGAAAAAGTGTTATTGAACATCAGTTATTTTCTGATGAGACATTTGGTGGAGTTTCAAGTGAAAACCAATGGCTGAGCCCAGCTGGTGTGGCTCAGTGGTTGAGCGTCAACCCATGCACCAAGAGGTTGCCTGTTTGATTCCCAATCAGGGCACATGCCCGGGATGTGGCCCGATCCCCAGTGGGGTGCATGCAGGAGGCAGCCAGTTGATGTTCTCTCTCATCAATGTTTCTATCTCTCTCCTTCTCCCTTCCTCTTTCTCTAAAATCAATAAAAAAAATTATTTAAAAAGAAAAACAAAACCAGTGGCTGAAACATTGCACAAATCTTGGGCATTTTTATTCCTCCTGCTTTCCTATTTTCTCTAAATACTGAATTCTGAACTTTCATTACATGCTCATACCCATCCCTGAGAAAAATCCTTATGAAATGGTAACCAGAGCCATAAAGCACTGTGTTTACATAAAGCCTCTCAGCCCAACATGCTTTACAGGCTAATTCATAAGGTGCTGTCGAACCAGACTCATTTATTCAATGTGGGGCTGTGTCTCAGCCAGGATGATACCATTCACAAGAGTGTATCCACTCCAGGCAAACTCTGGGTTTCTGTTTCCATTATGGGCTAAAAATAAGTCAAAGAGGTATAAGAAATAATCAAGAACAAGCAGCATCTCACTTAGGTGAAAATAGACTTCCAGAAACCTTAAGTGCCTAGATTATGATAGAGAACCCCGAATAAAGCATTCCTTTTTCAGGCCTACCTTCATCTTCCCCAACAAAATAAAACCATATCAAATGAGTAGGAAAGGGAAGCTCCACTTTTGAACTTTGGGGAATTTGAAAAGCAACATTAAGTAGAAATTAAAAACATGACCACCTGGGTTCAAATTCTGGCTCTGCTACTTACTACTTGTAGAATTTAGGTACATTACATGGCCCCTCTGTTTCCTCATCTGGAAAATGAAGAACATGATGTAAAATACTTATAGAATTATTGTGAGTATTAAATTAGATAACACATGCTAAGTACCTAGAGCAGTTTTGGTACATAGTAGGTACTCAAAAATAACAATTATAAGCTTATTGATATGGGACCCTGAATTGCCACCCCTTTCCCAAGTCACATGTTAAAGTTCTTACTCCCAATGTGGCTGTGTTTTGAGATAGGGTTTTTAGGAGGTAATTAAGGTTAGATAAGGTCATAAGGGTGATATTCTAATTTAATAGAACTGATGGCTTTATAAGAAGAGGAGGAGAGAGGTCTCTTTCCACATTCATGGATGAAGAAAATACATGTGACCATATAGCCAAAACGTGGCCCTCTTCAAGTCAGGAAGAGCCCTCTCCCCAGAACCTGACCATGCTGCAAGCCCAATGGTCCAGCCTCCAGACCTGTGAGAAGTAAATGTCTGTTGTTTAAGCCACCCGATCTATGGTATATATATATATATTTTTTTTAATCCTCACCCGAGGACATTTTTCCATTTTTCACTCAGATAGAGCGGGAAGGAGAGAGAGGAAGAGAGAGAAACATCGATGTGAAAGGGACACATCGAGTGGCCACCACCTACACGACCCAACCAGGGCCGGGGACAAACTGCAGCCAAGGTACATGCCCTTAGCAGGAACCGAACCCGGGTCTCTGTGGACCGCAGGCTGATGCTCTAACCGCTGAGCCAAACCGGCCAGGGCCGATCTATGGTATTTTATTATAGCAGCTCAAGCTGACTATTACACTTATAGACTATGGACTGCAAACTCAAATGACAATAGACTGACACAAGTAGTATTATTAAATGAAACAACTTATTTTTTAGAAATGCAATAGTATACAGCTTAATGAAAAAAAGTTCAATGATAAACTGAGACTGGGCATGCATGACAGACACCCGAGAGTGATGGAGCCTGGTACACTGTAGAGTGACAGCTAGGTGAAAGGTTGTGGCCAGCACTTGTGTTGAGTCAATTAATTATTGGAGAGAAACTGGCCTCACATCACAGGACTAACATTTTAAAGAAAAGATTGACTGTGGGGGTGGGGGTGGTGTGAAATTTCTAAATTTTAAAATGTTGACCAAAATACTGTGAGGGCATAAAAGTAAAACCTGGCTCAAAGACCACTGAGCAGCTCCATCACATATGAGTAGAGACCAGTGCTGGAAAAGACTGGTCTGGGGGAGGGGAGTGACCAGGGACAGGGAGACTAGTTGGGATAAGGAAATAATAAGATGGGAGGTGGAAAGAGACCATGATTTCAAGTCAGACTTAAATTCAAGTTCCATCATAGCTCTGTAACCTTCAGCTAATATTTGAATCTTTCTGAGACTTAGTTTTTTTTCCAACAGAAAAATGATGAAAATAATACTTGTGTTACGTGGTTGAGGGAATGGCTGGGAAATGTATATAGAGTATCTAGTGAGCACTGGAACTTATCTGTTCCTTCTCTCCTCTTAGTTGATGAATAAGAATCTGAACAAGGAAATAGTTGTGAAATGATGCTATGAAAACATTACAGGCATAGAATGACTGGAATTTGATTGGATGAGGAAGACTTCAAAGTTGATGACCCTTGGGAGAGAAAAGGAATAATGAAGCTGTTAACTGTGGTTCACAGGAGGAGAGAGATTAATTACTTGTGTTTTAGATAAATTGAACTTGAGGAATCTCTGGAACATTGGGTTGAAATGTCCTACTGATATCCAAATAAGTATGTGAGGAGAGCAGTTAGGGAAAGAGCGTTTCGGGTGCTCTCATCTTATAGAGAATAGTTGAATCCATAGGAGTAGTTGAGATTTTTTAAAGAGATCACATAGCACAAGAAGAGAATCAGGTCCAGGATGGCCAAGGATGGTACAAAAAAAAAGACTAAGTGATGGAAGAAAATCCAGTATGGTAGAGCGAGGAGGAATATTCACAGGGGGACACATGATACAAGGAGCAAGTAGTATCATGAGCAAAGGGAAGGAACATTTTAAGAATAAGAGGTTGTTATAGAAATACTAAGTAGAATGAGAATGAAGAAGAAAGATCTTGGTGTTTATAATTTGAAGTTTACCAATAATCTGTAGGAGAGCGGTTCCAAGAGAAAAACTCAGAAATCTAACTTACAAAAATCAACACTGGTGATACCCCATCCACTCTTTTATCTCCAGCTTCTTAACTCTCAATGATAACTCCAATCCATCAAGAAAACATTAAATTATGTTAAGAACAAAGAAGGCATATTTGTACCCTAACTGGTGTGGCTCAGTGGTTAGAATGTCAGCCTATTCACCAAAGGGTTGGGGGTTTGATTCCTGTTCAAGGGTACGTGCCTGGGTGGTAGGTTTGAACCTCCACCTTGGTCTGGGCATATGCGGGAGGCAACCAATTGATGTGTCTCTCACATCAATGTTTCTCTCCCTCCCCACCTCCCTCCCACCCTTCCACTCTCTGAAAATCAATGGAAAAAATATTTTCAGGTGAGGATTAACAAAACAAAAAACAAAAACCCAAAACAAACAAACAAAAACAGGAGATACATTTGCATTTAGGATGAGGTAGTTCTAAAAAGTATGCTGTAAATTAAACCTGATTTTCTGGTAGCAAGAATGATATAGAGAAGGATTATGCTCTTGACACAGGACCTTTTGTTTTATAGGCATGACTACAAACTCCATATTGAATTAATTAATTATAAATGATAACCATGTGTAATATAAAGCCTCTTCGAGGATACATAATTAAATATGGCAATACAAAAACCAACTGCATAAATTATATTTAATATGAGGGAATAGCATAAATATTAAATAAAGTTATTATTTTATTTCCTGACACCCTTTCTCATTGGCAAGTGATGGGAATTTCAGCATCATCAAATCAGAAGGAATTCTTTCAAAATGTTTTCACAGACATCTCTGAGAAGACTTTGGGGGTGATTTGGGTTGCTTGATCCCTTTAAGAAGGGTTGATGAACTATGCTTTGCTTTCTCCTTTTTCTTGTAATAGTTTCCATACTAAGTGTTGGAGGCCAAGATGTTGACTTTTCAGCTACCATCAAGAATAAAGTCTTTCTGCTTTCCTGAATTGCCATCTCACTAGGATTAGCACCCTTCACTTACACCCTGAGTTTATTTAAGGAAAATGGACTTTGAACCACATATAAAAAACATTTTAAAATGTTGATTTTCTCACCTTGCTACTCTACACAATGTCAATAGAGGCTCAAAGCTTTTACTTAAACGGTAGAAAACTCTATCAAGGTTAAGTTTGATCCAGATCTGTGGCAAATTTTAGTGAGTCTTAACAATCATCAGTGGTTTGACCCTTTCAATGAAAACTTTAGAGAAGTTGTGTGCTATGTAATTATGAAGAAATGAGAGTGATGTTTTAATAAGTACTGAGAACTTCTCATTTATAATAAAAAATATTTGTGTTATAATTTGGAATTGATAAAACATTTCCTATATATTAACTCACTGTAGTCTTAAAGTACTCTTTTATATATAAAAGAAAGGCTATTATTATTTTTAATTTATACACCTGAAGATTCAGGGTCAATGAGATGAAACGTCCTTCCATAGTAACAGATACAGTTAATAAGAGACAGAATGAGGGACTGGAACCCCGGTCCTCTATGCTTTCCCCAAGAACCTGTCCTTTCTAATGAACAGTCCCTGTTTCAGTTGGGATACTGTGCACTTATTCAACCTGTTTAAGTTGGGATACTGTGCACTTATTCAAATGTTTGTGTCATTGCTCAAAATATTTTTCAAAAACGTGTTCTTAGGTATGTTTTCTCAGTCATTCTAGAGACTTGATCTCAGCATTATTCACCTTCTCTCACTACTTGGAGCTCCACCATCTTCTTCTCAGACCCTGATGGGCCAGTGTGGCTGCAGTTTGTTATAGATATTTGGGAGGAGTCTGTGCATCTGTGAGGAGAGTCAGGGGCCAAACTAAGACTGAGAATCAGGGGACTCTTGGAAAATTTCTTAGCCTGCTGCCAGAATTGCTCGGGGCCACTTGTTTGTCATTGCGCTGCTCTCTCTGCTAAGAGCTATCATACGGGTATAGAAAGCTAGCTCCATTATTAGAAATTGCTGTCCATCACATTGCTAGAAGTCAAACATTACTTATCCCTTCCATACGAAAACAGGGCAATGCACTACAAATATTTCCGTTAAAATGATAACTTTATTTTCACATTTTGGCTTTTATTAAAGTACGCTTTATATCTTTAAAAATTTTACTTCAGTGAAATCTCTCATTCCTTCATAATACCAATAAAGAATCTGGAGTCCAACCTAAAGCTGCATTCAGATTATGAAGGGATGTCACCATTTATATTGATGATAAACAGAAATAGAAGGAGAAGAATGTTTATGACAAACTTGAGTGAATCACCAAGTGAGATAGTATAATTTCCTTCTGGATATCTCCATAAACAATACATTATCTTTTCTAAAGGGAAGCGATGCTACTAGACTTCTTCCATCTTTACAAAGTAGTTCATGTGTTTGAGTAATTATTTCCTTGTTGACATGATGAATTTGCCCTCTTTAGCAATCCACATTCTCCTTGGCCAAGGTTATGCCTTTTCGAAAATGGCTGACCCAAGAGGAGTATGTTAGGATAGTCACTAGAGATTAAAAGAATCCTTTTTTTTTTTTTTTTTTTTGCAACAACCTTTAAGGGTCTGTATTTAGATCCTTCCAAAGAAGTAAGGAAGAGAGGGTGTTTATTTGTGTCACTATATTTAATAAGACCATCTTCTCGAAGGTGCTGAAGGCACCTCCTTTCTAAGGTGTGTGTGTGTGTGTGTGTGTGTGTGTGTGTGTATTTGAAGGAAAGAACTGGGTATACTAGGACCTATTTTTGCAAGGTGTAAGAGAGGTTGGACAATATCCAAGAAGGAACAATATTGTTGTTGTTATTGGTGGCAGAGGTGGTAGTAGTAGTGATGGCAACAGGGAAAGGATGAATCCACAGGTGATAAAAATCAGAGATTCTCCTGGCCCTGACATGATCTGACTATGAGCTCAGAAGAGCCTGCTCAAGAGGAAAAGGGGAAGCCCTTCCCTGATGGCCTTCGTGCAGAGGCTGAGGCAGTGGCTGCACCGGTGTTTCTGGACTTAAGCCAGGCAGACTGGTGGCCACCCCTCTGATGACTCCTTCTCTTGTGGTCACAGCAGGAAATGCTGCCTATGAGTCAGAGACTGAGGCTCTAACCTTGGTACTTGGGGGAGCTTTAGACATCCAAGCAAATATGGGGACAGGGCTTCCTAGAGATAAAGGGATGAAAGTGTTAATCTCTGAATACCTTGTCTTATTTTCTATTGCTTGCACATTTATCTATGACACTTATTATCTTCCCAGAAATGCTTTTTTCTAACCACCTCATAGGGATTCCTAAATGTGTTAGTTCTATGACTCCCTGAAGACCCCAGCTATACTCTAGGGTCGTTAAGAAATTTTAGTTTGTCTTGCAGGTTCCATTACTTCTGAATCCTTTGGGATTATTTCTAGCTCCTATTTTACTATAAATTCAAAATCCCTTATCTAAAACTCTTGGGCTTGAATATATTTCAGAGTTCAGATCTCAGATTTTAGAATAGTAGTAATGTAAGTGATCTAATATCCCTATTATACCCAGTAAAATATGTAATTAATATTTCCTTAGTGATTATGTTAACATTCCTACTAAGGGGCTAACTAAGGAGTCTTATATCACCTTGAATCGGTTTTCTCTGACACTGAATTTATACCAAATTTATGAAAAAAATTTCAGTTTTCAGAGCTTTTAGGACTTCAGATGTAGACGAGGAATCGTCTATACATACTCTACTACTGTTGTTAAATGTCATGAAGGCCAGGAGAGAGTGACAAGTACCACTGAAAATCTGAAATGGAAGAGAATGTCATTTCCTTTTGTAGTAGGCTAACAGCCCCATAGATAACAGGTCTTCATTCCTGGTTCCTGTGAATATTTTATCTGGCAAAAAACTTGATTGAATTTGGGATCTTGAAATGGGGAAGTTATCCTAGATTATCCAAGTGGGCCCTAAATGCAACCACATGTATCTTTTTAAAATGGAGGCAGAGGGAGATACACAGAGGAGAAGGCAAAGTGAGAGGAACAGAGAGATTTGAAGATGCTGGTCTTGGAGATTGGAATGATGCAGCCACAAGCCAAGGAATGCCAGCAGCCCCCAAGGAATGGAAGAGGCAGGGACAGATTCTCCACCAGAGTCTTGGGAGAGAATACAGCCCTGCCTACACCTTGATTTCAGTCCATTGAGACTGGTTTTGAGCTTCTGGCCTTCAGTGCTCTGAAATGATTAGTTACAGTTGTTTTAAGTCTCCAAGTCTGTGCTAATTTGTTATAGCTGCCACCTACATGAGGGATGTCTTCATACCCTCATTCAAGTCCTCCAAAATGAGTCACTCTTTTTGGATCAACTGTCTTTTGTTGCAGTGATTCTTTTGGTATCTGACTTCTCTAAACCTCAGTTTCTTTATTTGTAAAATAAGGATTATAATACTAACCTCACAGGATTGCTGTAAGAATTAACTTTGAAAAACATATATAAAATACTTAGCATACCACTGGCATAAAGTTAGTATTTAATAAATGCTAGATTGTTTTTGACATTACTATTCTCTGAGAATCTCTTTATAACTTTCTGGGATATATGAATTTGCACTTATGCTTGGGTCCATTTATTCTGCAGAGAGAATCGATCAATCAAATCTCAATTTTCCCTCATCTAAAAGATTTTGCCAGTCCATTTATATTCACCAATGTCACAATGATGATGCATTTGATGCCTAAGAGTGTGAGATGTCTAAAGACATACCAATCAGTCCTGAGAGGCTTAGTTTCTATTTTTATCCCAAACATTTTACTTTCCCAAAGGCTGGAGTCTTTGAACCTGGTATCTTCAATCAAACCAGGCTAATTTGCCTTACAAATGCTTAGAAATGTGCCCATTTGCAGATGGGTAGGCCTATTGTTACTGGGCAAAAAGATTTTTCCCAAAGTGGGAAACCATATAACAGTACAAAAAAATATGTAAGGGGCTAGTCCACTTTGAAGAGAGACAATGAGTAATTGTAAAAATTGCCCACGCTCATGACAAGAATAAATAGGACAACAAATTCATGAGAAGGCACCCATCAGGAGATAAGTATGGAGACACAATCTAATGGGTGATAAATGAGTGCAATGATGAATGTTGTTGGCATGTCTGTGATGGGTAGGTATGCGGCTAGGCACAGCCACACACTGATAGGTGTTGGTTCTTCTCAGCTGCAGTCAGGCCAAATATTTTTGATAGTTTAGAGTGTTCTGCTATAGCCATCCTCATTTAAACAGGTCAGGTTTTATTTCTTACAGATGTATAGCTTTATCTCTTAAAGTGTAACTTTTTTTTTTTTTAGCATAATACACATTTTAACATACATTATTCTCTTTTTTTAATTTATTTTATTTTTGAGAGAGAGAGGAAGGGAGAGAGAGATAGAAACATCAATGAGAGAGAACAAGTGCCCACCTCCTGCATGACCCCACCAGGAATCAGGCCCACAACCTGGGCATGTGTCCTGACTGGGAATCGAAACAGCAACCTCTTGGTGCATGGGTCAACACTCAACCACTGAGCCACCCCGGCCTGGCACATACATTATTCCAGTGGTTCTCAACCTTCCTAATGCCGTGACCTTTTAATGCAGTTCCTCATGTTATGGTGACCCCCAACCATAAGATTATTTTTGTTGCTGCTTCATAACTGTAATTTTGCTACTGTTTTGTCTTAGGAGACCCCCATGAAAGGGTCATTCCACCCCCAAAGGGGTCGCGATCCCCAGGTTGAGAACGGCTGCATTATTCTTTTAGGGGTTGTAATTTTGTTGCTTCTGACAAATGTCTTAAACTTCCAGGTAACTGAGATGTGTCTACAGCCCCACTGAAAGGCTGATCTAAAGCTAAGATCACAAAATGTGAGAGGTGCCAATGCTGCAGTAATGATCTAAAACCGCACTCTCCTTTCACGAAGGGGGAAACCAAGGCAGAATCCCATGAACCTAGCTGCGGTCTCACAGTTGTTAAAAAAGAATAAAATAAGACCCAAAGTCTTCCCATTGAGGTCTCTGTCTGCCCCACAATAGGGCACTCTTTGTTGATTCATGGTTCACACCTTTCTCAACTTTGTTTCATCCCTTTCAAGGCTGCAACACCAGGGAGGAGAACAGAGTCCAGAACTAACCGACGAATTTGAAGGATCACATTCTAAACTCAGCTCGACTACTGATGAGGTACGATCATGGGAAGATCATTTACTCTCAGTTTAAGGTTTCCCATCTGGAAAATGGTGCTCACTGATCTCCAATTTTATCTTTCACAGCCCTTATCACAATTGTCTTTATCTAATTTCTGATTTCCACTCCAGGGTGTGGTGGTTAAGGGCACAGATAGATTCTGGTGCTACACTTCCTGGGTTCAAGTCCGAGCTGCACCATTTACAACTGTGTGAGCAGGTTACTTAATCTCTCTGTGCCTCCACTTTCTCATGGTAAAATTAGGTTAATGATAGAAGCTATCTCAGACGCAGGATAAATGAGTACATATATGGAGAATAATTAGAACAGTACCTGACACATACATTAAACACTGTCTGCATATTTCTACGATCGTCTCCTCCGTCTCCTTTACCCCTCCATCCCACGTGCCGATTATCTTTTTAATTGGATACCTGCCTTTCTTTTCAGTTTCATCTCCTGCCATCCTATTGGCTCTGAACTATTTGCATTTTTCACTGAGTTTCCATGACTTTGTGCAGAATTTCCCTATCTGGAATACCCTTTCCTTCACGGTTTCCAAACAACGACATGATAAGAAAAAGACCAAAAATGGAAAAAGAGCCAAGAATGGGAAAGAGTCTCTTGGTTTTCTTTAGAAAAAGAGGCAACGGAATGTAAAAGGTAGTGAAGAGACTGTGCGATGTAAACAGTAAGATGCCCATTCATTAGTTTTCATGGTCCTCTGAAGGTAGACACTTAGTTCACTCAGGCGTACCGGTGGTTGTCCTGGGCTTAGTAATAAGAGCAGGAAGCAAGCAAAACCACACTCACTAACTACTCCTTCCAGAGCACCCAGAGATGCTCTGTGGGGTCCTCGGGACATGTTCCCAGGAACATCTTAGGAGTGTTGAAAGCTTTTCCCCTTTGTGTTCTCACTGTATTTTTATCTGTATTTTCCTTTAGTTGTGTGCTGTGTAGATCAATGTTCAAGGTTTTAAGTGTTTTGTCTTGTTGCCTTTATTTTTTCCTCCTCTGACACACTTCTGAGCGTTGTGGGGGCAGGGATCATGGGTTAGCTGTCTCTGTATGCTGATGTGTTGACAAAGCTGGTATCTGGTGTGCCTGAAACATGGGCTTAAAACTCATCCCTTGATTCCCCAGACAGCAAAGCCATCCACCTCTTTTCTAAATTCTTTGATCCTTCCTTTTGTTTCTCTTGGCTCCTCTTCTTTTTTTGCTCAGTGCTGTGGTGATTCCTCGTTGCATCTTTCTTTCTTCTCTTAATATTGTTCATGCTCACCTGGGAGCTCCCACAGGACCCCGGTGCTTCAGCCATTCCCTACACATACATGTCTCCACAGTCTCTCTGTGTCTCATCCTTGATTCAACCACCGGCCACACATCTTTACTGCGTGCTCCCCATATGCCTTATAGTAAGTCTACTATACTGTGTGCACCCCACCTGTCATCTAGAAGTGCTCTTCCCAACCTCATTTCGGATAAACACCCCAGCTGGAAAACATGAGCTTCATCTTCCTTTCCTGCCACAGCCAAGCAGTCTTTAAATGCTAACAACGTAGAATTATATATTACGTTTCTGATCCTTCCCCGAAACCTCCGTTGCCTTTGCTTTCATTTATATCTTCATCATCGCTGGTGGATCTACAGCAACAGCTTCCCAACTCTCTCATCACTGACATTTCAGAAGAGTATGTGCCAGGTGTTTTGCAGACTGTTCCTCACTTCCCATTTCCTTATGTTTAGAGTCAAGTCATACATTTTTGGCAGAAATAGCACATAAGTAATGTACCCTCCCTTCTCAGTGCATCACATTAGAAGGTACATGATGTCTCTTTGTAATTAATAAGTAATCTGTGGGAAGATATTTTGAGACCATCTAAATATCCTATTTCCTCATCAAATTTTCACCAAGTAGTTTTATTAGACATTGATGATTCTTGCCTGAATCAATTATTAACAAGATGGTTGCCAAATGGTCATTTTCTAACTCCACTATTCCTTCTACATTTTTTGGTTAACTTTCTACTTTAATTAAATAATATATTTGCTAACAGTATAGACTCCAGTATTCTTATTTTATTCAATGACACATAATCCTTTAGTGTCATTATTTATTTTGAGGTTAAATTGTCTTAGATTTGGCTAGTGGGGGTCTTTTCAAACTGGCTCTTGTGTCCTTTTGAAATGTCCTCATAATTTCTTGAGCTTGTCTTGATTTTTAGCGTCAGGGAATGTTTTATCATCTTCATTTTGAGAAATATTTTGACTGGCTATAAAATTATGGGTTGGTAGTTGCTTTCTTTCAGTGTTTTTAAAGATATCTTTCCATTGTTCTCTGACAGTTATTTTATTGTTGCTTAATCAGCCTCAAGATGTATTATTGCTCCTTTGAAGGCAAAATGTGTTGTCGTTTTTTTTCCCCTTCTGACTACTTTCAAGATTTCCTCTTTACTTTGACTTTAGCATGTTTACTATGTTGTGGCTACATGTAGTTTTCTTATATTTATCCTGCTTAGATTTTTAAAACTTAGTCAATCTGTGATTTGATGATGCCTTTCAATTTTGCAAATTCTCAAATACTGTTCTGTCAAATACTGTTTTTGTCACATGTTTACTCTCCTTTCTCTGTGGGATTCCAATTCCATGTGTTGGACATTTTCATATCTCTCTGACTGTCCTTCCTGACATCTACATTTCTTCTTTCTGTATTTCAAGCTAGACACTTTAAACTTACCTGTATTCTAGTTTACAAATTGTTTTCTACCACTTAATCTGCTATTAAACCCATCTCTTGAATTATTAAAAAAAAAAATCCTTATCCAATGATATTTTTCTATTTATCTTTGGATAGAGTGGAGGGAGGGAGAGAAGGAAAGGTGGGGGTGGGGGAGGAGAAAGAGAGTGAGTGAGCGAGCGAGAGAGAGAGAGAAAGAGATCAACTGGTTGCCTCCCGCACGACCCTGACTAGGTCCGGGCACGAACTGCAAATGAGGTACATGCTCTTGACCAGGATGGAACCCGCCACTCTTTGGTCCGTGGGTCGATGCTCTAGACAATGAGCTAAACCGGCCAGGGCCATCTCTTGAATTCTTAATTTAAATGATCATGTTTGTATAGCATACAAGTCGGCTGAAATCTCTATATTTTTTCCTTTTTTAAAACAGCTATTTTCATGTCCCTGTCTAATAATTCTAATGCTTGAATTATCTGTAGGTCTCTGTCTTCTTGTCTTTTGATCCATTGATTCTTCTTTTTTTTTTTTAACATACCTCATACATTTTGTTGAGATGCCAGACATGATATATTAATTACATTAAAACAATAGAGGGTCTGGATAGTGTTATCTTCTTTCTAGGAGGGTTAAGATTTGGTAGCAAAGAATATATGCAGATCACCTTAATTCTACTGGAGATTGATTTTAGAGTTCTTCCATTTCATTTCGTCTTTACTCCTTGGATATAGACTTTTCAATGTCTCAACTGAGAGCCTGGCATGTTTACCAGGGTCATTCCACATTGGCAGACCTTGGATATCTTTCTCCATCTCCGCAGAACAACAAGGCTTCTAAAAATCTCTGCTCAGACCTTTGGCCTTCTAGCTGCTGGTGCCTGATAGCATTTTCAACTCATACTCTGTGTGCAGCTTAGAAATTGGCCAAAGCCTCCAATGGAGTTTTAATAGAGCTTTTTAGGCTAACTTGTTATTTTCTTCTGTCAGGATTTTATCCCTCAAGTCCCAGCTGCTTCAGCTGTCCTGTCCTCTAAGATCTGTCGTTTGAGACTATTATTAACTGCCACTTTCTTCTAAGATTCTTTTCTTTCGTGCTAAAAGTTTGCAAATGCCCACAGGAAGAGAAGCAGGTGGATGTGGATCTCACCAAGTGCTTTCCTTCTCTCAGGGGAACAGAACCACAAGTTCTGTTTGTGTGCGTTGATCTTCAACATTTTAATTATTTTATGTTTCTTGCACAAGTTGTATTGTAGATTTTCATGGGGAGGAACTTAGTCCAAATCAAGATTACCAAAGGCAAATTTTGTTTATTAAAGATTTCACAAATAATTTTCAAGTTCTCCTTTTGGTTTTTAATATTATAGCATAATGGTCAGATAACATACAGTTTACAGAATATATTATTTTGAACAAAATGAAATTGTCATTTTTATAGGTCAAATACAGCAGAATATTAGCACTTTAAGATTTTTTTCAATTTATGCCCGGCTGGTGTGGCTCAGTGGTTGAGCGTTGACCCATGTACCAAGAGGTTGCCAGTTTGATTGCCAGTCAGGGCACATGCCCAGGTTGTGGGCCAAATCCCAAGTGAAGGGCATGCAGGAGGCGGCTGGTCGATGTTCTCTCTCACCCTTATTTCTATCTCTCTCTCCCTTTCCCTTCCTCTTTCTCTCTCTCTCTAAAGTCAATAAAGGAAAAAAAATAAAAGATTTTTTTTCCCCAGTCTATAGGGTTTTTTGGTAATGTATTGATGATTTAGAATCTAGGATATGGAAATTTTTAAAAATGTATGCTTAGAAAATAATATGCATTCTGTATGTGTTAGAGATAGTGTTTAGTTTCTCTCTCTCTTTAAAACTCCAGCAAGGCTTTTGGTAATGCCCTTGAATTGGCCAGAAGGTAAGGCCATCTGCTGTAAACAATGAGGCACTAAGTTTCCTGCTTTGTAAAAGGACCCATCAATAGTAGATGCCATATCTTCTCCTCAGGGCTTACTATGAGGAGCAGAACTGACCCACTATCATCAACTACCATCCACCCTCTCTTTTCTGGTCTATGGAAAAGTACTGCAGAAGTGAGGGAAAGAGGCAGTCAAAACCAGGACTTTGCAGGGACATTTTAGACCCTGAGGCGAAAGGAAAGATAAGCCTTATAGATCTTATCTTTAGTGAACATTTTGATATTTGGTTCATTATAGATTTTTTGTCTTAATTTTTATTTTTAAAAATGTTACATTAAAATACTATTTAACTTTAAAACATTTTTTTTTCTCTTTATTGATATTAGAGATAGGAAGGGAGAGGGCGAGAGAGATAGAAACATGGATGAGCGAGAACATTGATTGGCTGCCTCCTGCATGCTCCTCACTGGGGATTTGGCCCACAACCTGGGCATGTACCCTAACCAGGAATCGAACTGGTGACCTCTTGGTGCATGGGTTGACACTCAACCACTGAGCCACACCAGCCGGGCAAAATACTATTTATCTTGATTACTCTGTTTTGGAGTGCCCGAGGTGACTGTCACTGCTTCATCCTAGCTCAGTCCCAGATGCTCAGCATTGTAGTAAGTGTAGAAGCATTTATGCCCTTCTCTGTGCAGAGTTGGGCTGGGGTTCTTGACTCCTGGCTACCGTAAACCCACAGAACCAGGCTGAATGTCCTAAGGAATGTCCCAAGCACCAATCACTGAGCAGTTAGATTAGATTTCTTATTTCTGACAACAGAAGAGCTGGTCCTCATAAAAAGGAAAAGGCGGAGTCATTGCCAGGTGGACTCCACCCTCTCCCCTAGAGGGGAGAAGAGCAGAGAAAGAGAATACGGTGGCCCCTCCCTGCTGTAGATGCCTGTGCTCCACCTGCTCTAGGAGAGATTTATATTGATACCGAGTTTGAAGTCTTAACTAGATCGAACTCTTAATAACCAACGGTGACCAGAGAATTAGGTCATTTGTCCAAGTTGTCATTAAAGAATGCTAAAGGGAGATTTGGCAATATAAGGTGGAAAGAAATTCTTGGAAATGGTAAAACCACTTCATGCTTATTCTCATGGAATTGATACCTCACAGTAACTGGTTGCATATATATTGATGATACATGAAGTTTATTAAGGATGTTATTCATGTCTTTCATATCACTGAGTAATTTTTATCTACCTGAGCTATTAGATTCTAAAAGAAGAGCATGTGCTCTTCTGGGAGAGTTTCTCTGTGGTTTTTGTTTGTTTGTTTGAGATGAGCATGTAGGAGAGCAAGAAGTTCTAGAGATGACTTTTCTGAATTTAATACATCCTTGTATTTTTCCCCCCATAAGTTTTATTTCATAATGATTTGGCCCTGGCACAACCTACAGGGAAAGGGAGGAAATGCTTAAAGGGTCAACCAGCTCACCTGTACTTGGTGGCGTTGGCTCCCCCTCCTTGCCTGATGTAGCTCCAGTGCTCCATGGTGGCTCTAGGTTTCTGAACTTCTGACCTGTAACAGACAGTGTAGCAGAGATCCACATAGAGAAGGGAAAAGTACACAACTCGAAATCTCTTACCTGTCTAGTCTATCTTCTGGCGTCCATGGGACTCTCCTGCTCAAGCGGCCATTACCCACCCCTCTGTCAGGATTTCTCACCACTTTTGAGGCTCTTGGGTCAGTGGGAGAGTGAAGCTCGGATACCAGTCAGCCTCCTTAGACCCTGAGTCGTCTTCCGTGTTTGGTTCAGGGAATAAAAACAATAGCTTGTGCTCATTCACCCTCAAAACCAGGGCTGTGAATGAACAGTCTCTTTCTCACTGATAGAAATTAAAGCCTATAGTTCTGTGTCCCCATCAGAGACAAATTTTTGCAGGGGAATAATTGTAAATGGCTTCAATATATATAGGGTTAATAAATAAACACAACTTTAAGGTCTTTTACAGGAACTTCAGGACTTTTCTTTTCCCCTAGGATTCTGCTCAATATTAATTTTTACCTCAGGGAGAAAAAGGACCTTATGTAAAAATCCTTTATTCTCCCTTCCCCCATTTGTATTAAATAACAAAATTATTTTAATAATGTGATATGGAATCTAGAGACAAAACACTCTGGTCTACAAAAGGGAACCAATTTATTTCATAAATCACATTCTTCTGCTCCTTCCAGCAATTTCCCTTTTCCCTGGGAGGGGGGATGTTATTGTGTTCTCTTCTGTGGCTCTTTGTGTAATTTTAATTTATCATTAAGTAACACTTTGCTTTTTAACATAAAGAATTCAGCGTGCTTGATGGAGCAGTGCTTCATAGAAAGTTAGTTCACAGCAACAACTGTTTGGAGCAGAGGAGTTTATTAATTTATCAGAACCTTATGTTCAATTTCAGATTTCTCAGCGTAGGAACCAACAATCAACTGCACCTGTTGCCAATTAAAGTATTAATGGCACATCAATCAAAGAAAAATCGCTGCGAATGGAGATGACACCAGCTCTGTACTCAACGTCAGTTTTTGGAAGTCATCCTTTATTTCAAAAACAAGTGAGATCTGCAAACCATACCCTGCAAGCTGCATCCGTCCCCTCCTCCCCTAGGACGATTTCGGTGGCTGGGTGCCTTAGACTGCGAGGGCAAATGCATTTTCCACTGGAGGAAACCACTGTCGGGTATTTAAAAAGTAATAACGTTGCTGTACATGTGGAGAGTGGCAGGACCCTGTTAACATTTGTACGAAGCTTGACAAAAGTTAATTATTGGGCTTTACGGAGAGCGGGAAAACACCGGCACTGCTGGTGACGGATGGAATCCCACGGCCTGTGCAGGTTTCTGTGTTTACTTAGAATCAGAAAGACCTGGTGCAAACCTGGGGGAGTCTGGCAGGGGAGGGTCTGCTTTTTGATCCCTTGTTTTGAATACGACAATCTTTTCTGGGGGAAGGAAGGTAAGCAGGGTAGAGGTGGGTGGGGCAGAAGCCGCCAATGGAACCTGGGCTCAACCGCTGACTGTGACCTTGCTCCCTTTAGTTAGTGGTCATCCTGGGTAGTGGGTCTTACACCAGGAATGAAGGGATACAATGGCTACCCACTGGAACCTGGGGGGATTAGGTGAGAGTGTGTGGAAGAGACCAGCAGAGTACCAGGTGCCGGTAGGCTCTTCCCTGTTCCTTTTCACTGCCAGGGCTGGGGATTGTGGTGGGGACAGCATCACTCCCTCGCTGGGCTAATGCAGGGTACATAGAAGTCACTTTTCAGTAACTGACCTGAGCCTGGCAACACAGCGTCCGGAATGGATGAATACCTCCCCTCGACTCTTCTGCCAAAGCTGTCCTAAATTTCCTTCCTGTTTTCCCCTCCTCAAACCCCTATAGTTTTTAGTATCTATATCACTTTAAAGCTATCCATCACTTCCCCTGCTTGGTTGTCTCATGGAGGTAGAAATGGCAAAGAGATTCTGCACCATGGTCTTTGGAGTCAGATAGGCCTGGGGCCAAATTCAAGCGTGGTCACTTGTGAGCTGTGTCACCATTAGATAAACCTCTCGCTGCTTCAGATACCAACTCTGCACAGTGGGCATAAATACTGACCTCATAGTATGATTCAAAGGCGTTAGTGTGCTGGGGATACAAATACCCTGCACAGTGCACAGTAAAGAGTGGCTCGTTCTGTTGTTATTGGCCATATGGGGCCAGAGTAGATGGGGCCACCCCATCTTAAAGGTGCTGGCAGGTGGGACAGGCTCGGCAGGAGAGGCATCATATCTAGGAGAAACAAGTAAAAACAAACAGGAGAATTTAAGGCAGGGGTTGTTGGCTCTCTTGCCTAATTGATAAAACTCACAGATGATGTTACATTGACATTTGTCCTTTGAGGGAGGGACAGAAGATGCTGGTATTAAACCCATTTGATATCGTTATGGAAAGCTTCAGGTGTACCTGCCTTATATCCCAATTAGACCGTAAGTTCAAAGGCAGGGACTGTGTTTTCTTCTCCCCTATGTTCAGTACAAAGCTCGACACATACGTATCCCGTTAATATGTGTTGATCCATGGAAAGATTTCCTTGTTCTCTAATTGTTATTCAAAAGATTCCATGTAGTGCTTAGAATATACTTTGAAAGAAAAAAACCCACTGTGATGTAATAAATACACCAACATGTCTCAAATATTTTGGATGGCTAACGGTTGGAAAGAGAGGAGTGTCCGCATAAGGGATCTCAAAGCAATAATGGTTTGAAATGACTACTTTAAAGCACAGCTACAATGTGACACCCTCCATTGTAGTATACTTAGATATACATTTTCCCCACCTACACTTTTTGCCTACTTATCGTGGTGTAATGAGTTGTGACTAATGATACCCAGGCTCCCTTCCTGCCTCTGCACTGCCTAGCCTTAAGAACGGGTGTGGCTGATCACAGAACCTCATCCCCAGGAAAGAGAGACTGGCCCGTGGGGATGACACGTGGCCAGAACAAGGCCAAGAAACTGAGACAGGGATGCCGTTCTCCGTCATTTCTTCCTGCGGGGTGTCTCAGGCAGGGCGAGCGGAGACGAGGCTCCACTGGGCGCAGTCTTTTCTGCAGCACAGCCGCGAGGCCACT
Organism: Molossus molossus; assembly: GCF_014108415.1. Taxonomy (NCBI): domain Eukaryota; kingdom Metazoa; phylum Chordata; class Mammalia; order Chiroptera; family Molossidae; genus Molossus; species Molossus molossus. The sequence goes on along the minus strand of NW_023425347.1, from coordinate 36,019,436 downwards.
GCTCAGAGAGAGGACGAGAAAAACGAACGAGAGAAGCAGGTGGAGAGCAGCCGAGTCCCGGGAGCAGAGGAGCCCTGGTTTCAGGCCCGAGGCCTTTGTTGATGTAGCCCCCTCTTCACCCTGAAAGCCAGGCAGCATCTTCTCCAGCCTTGCAAGCTGATACCCATTTTTTTCTCTAGCTCATTTGACTTGGCTGTCTTGTTGCTTGCAGTTTGAAAGAGCCTGACCAACACATCCTGGCTGCGGTTCTGAAACGTCACTTCCGTGACCACATCCAGAGCAGATGCATATATAATACAGCAATCTCTGTTTACATAAACACACCCATCTGACTTCGGTTTTTAGCGGACTGTACATGCATCAGGATTTCTCAGTCTTGGAACTGTGATGCTTGGACCAAATCACTGTGCAGTGCAGAGTATTTAACATTATCTCAGGCCTCTACTCACCAAGTGCTGGTAGCAACATTCCTGGGTCATGACAAACAAACTGTCAAAAAGTCCCCAGACATTGCCCCATGCCAGCTGGGTGGGAGTGGGGGAGAGGGTGGGAAGGGAGGGCAAAATCACCCCTGTTAAAAAGTGCTGGCATATATGGAAGGTAAGCTCCATGAGGGCAGGGTGTCTTTTTCTTTCTTTTTTCCAGGTGTGTCTCCTGAGGACCTAGATCAATGCCTGCCTCACCTCAGGTGCTCAGTATTCATTTGCTCAATGAGAAAACAAATGGGCTCTAAGTAAACGGAGGGCACTGTTGCACATCTGCTAGAATCCAAAACGAGGAAAAGCAGACCAACGAAGGCAAATGTGCCACCTCCTAATGTTATAACCCAGGGGTAAGAAAACAAAACAAATGAACAAAAAAACCCAGTACACACCATTTGGCAAACTAAGAATCGTCTGCACAGTACAGATTTTCTTAATGAGGAAGGTAGAGGGTTGGGTCAGGGAGGAGAGAAAATGTTGATTTTAGGAATTCTCAAAGCACTGTGGCTTTCTACATCCCCCCCTCCTTTTTTTTTTTTTTTCCTATTGAAAAAGAACAGTATAGCCCAACAGTGAACGCTGATTTGGGACCTGGGTGGCTAAAACAGAACCTGGGAGACTGTCTCAGGAGGAAGAGAACATCTATGGTAATTTTGATTTCATTCCTTAAAATGACACATACTTTTTGAATTGTAGTGTGATTTTCACACTGTTACCAGGTAGTTTTCCCATCAGGACTTGAATGATCAGCACATTGAAAAGCCTCCCCTAGCTTTTATCCTCCTCGTTTTATTGTAACTCAATAAAAAATGTGAGTTGGAGAATTTAGTTTTACAATAAGTTTTCCCATGTCAAGGGGCACCTGATATATGAACATATTCATATATATTCTTGGAAATAATAATGTGGTATTCATGGAACAATTGAGACTTACACGGTCCAGTCACATGACACTAGTCAGATACAAATCACACCTACTGCATCCAAACAGAGCAGGGATCACACGGGCGGTAAACTGCAGAGCAACAACCCCAGCTCGTCAGCGGACGGCTAGACCAGAGCTGTCTGCACACTGCCTAGCCACACCCTCTCTGTGTTCTCCCTTTGCCTGGCACCTGGAGCCCCTGACATCATCACTGACTGAGACTCTGTAAAGCCCTAAGTTCTTAAAAAGGGTGACTTTCTCTTCAGTTTTATCACCGTTCCCAAACAACTAATTTACTTTCCAGCAGGGTGTCCCACCAAGCACTTTTGTTTTTTGTCCCTTGTAGGGAGTGGACAGCAATAAAGTCCCCAGGGGAGGAGATCGGGGTGGTCACCAGGCCCTCCACCAACTAACTGATTCAGTTTCTGCCTCCACCGTAGAATTTCATGCCTCAATAATATTTAAATCACTGTGTTGTGGGGGGCAGGATAATGTGGTCAAAGACACTCACTTTGGAGTTAGACAAGCCTGGTTTGCAAATTCATTAACTGGAGGCCCGTGGCAAGTGACATAGCTTCTCTGAGTCTGTTTACATTATAATACTTCTGGTGCCATTGTGATGAAATTCATTCAGGGTCACTCACAGATAATGAAAACCATGAATGTCAAATCCGGGAATGTGAAGGTACATAATGCAATTTAGAGTTCAGGAGGCAGTAATAGTATTGAGTATTCCAGGCTTTCCATGTTTTCATACTTCTGGATTGTTCTGGGGACAACTTTGCTAGTAGGCTGCAGGTGGGAGTAAATACCTAGGGTTCCTGGTTCCCATATTACATCTGAGGTGGCTGGACTTAGAATTCAAATCTCCAAGAAAGCCACAAAGTGGTTCATGACTATCTCCCACTTGTAGTTTCTCGAAAAACATCTTTTCATTCAACATTGTTTTGATACAACATTGATGAGATGCCATAGGAACTTAACTCTTGTTTATATAAATTGACCTATGGTAAAATTGGTTTCATTATATGTCGTTTCGCTTCAAGTTGCAGAACCTATCTGTGACATTAGGTTAGGACTTACTGTATATGATTCTGTTCCAGGCTATCCCATTATTTCTCTGTACTTCCTTACTTTGCCGTTGGGGATAAGAGAATCACTTCATCTAAATGAAGTCAACTAGTATCCTATTGAAAGCTATAAAGCAGTGGTCAGTAAATCTCCATCACAATCAACTAATAAATGCAGATGCCTAAACTATGTAAGCAAAATTCATTTTGCTGGTAAAATATATGTGCCAAATTAATAGGCAAGTCATTGAGATCTTAAGTCTGAAACTGAGAAATCTGAAAGCAAGACATCTGGAGGTTTCTTACTAAGATGATCCAATGTGTCAATGTCTATTGAAAAACTGAAATTCAGGTCTTACTTTAGAAAGAAATATATCTTGAAACATAGACAATACCACACTCTTCTATCTTGAGAGTATTTAAATCGCCTTTCCAAAGTACCAGAGAGCTTTAATTAATTGCCAATCTGCTTATGAAGCTATACTGAGTGCTGTGTAAACTGAAATGAGCTTGGCCTCTGGCCTTAAGAGTATTTTAATCTCTAATATACACCATTGATGATAAAGATCACATTAAACTATGGGGAAACATTAACAGAATGAGCAACATAGAGGTTTGCAATTATTTGTTATTTTCATTTTCAGATGGCTAAATTTGAATAAATAATTACAACAGGGATGGGTCTGCAGACTTCATGGAGGAACGAAGAAGGACTAAGTGTGCTTATTTCTAAATATTTCTCAAATTGACCTACTTTTTTCATCTCTACCCCTACGTACTCGAGGCCATTGTCATGTGATGCCTGAATTATTGCAATATCCTTCCAACTGGTCTACTGTCTTTCCCCTGTGGCAAATCATTTTCTCAAGTGGAGTCCAGAAATTTTTAAAGTGGGCACTTGATTACATGATTGGTTCACTTCTTTGCTTCAAGCCCATCAGTGGCTCCCAGTGCTGAGTTTAAAGACAAACACTTTGGACTTACAAGGCCCCATGTGACTTAGCTTTTGCTTCCTTTTGTAGCCATTTCTCCCCTTGCAAAAATATCCCTCAGCTTCTAACAACAGCTGGTTAATGCCTTCTTTTCTCTTGGACTCAGCTTAGACAATTCTTTTGGGACAATGTTTTTGACCTTTGAAGTTGGGTGGGCTGATCTCTTTATGTGCTACCATAGCTCTCAATAGTTACCTCTCTTATCATAACTGTATAATAATATAAGTATTTGCTTCTGAATCTCCACTACTTTCTAAGTTTCATGTGGACAGGGCTATATATTTCTTATTTAACACTGTAGCCCTAACATTTGACATAGCTCATGGTAAAAAAAAAAAAAAAGTACATACACAGTAAACATGATGTTGAATTAGGGGATTGTTTTAGTGGTTTAGTTACATTTTGCATTAGTGTCTATACTGATTCTCAGCACAGCTCTGTCCAGGAGGGCTTGCTATGAAAATGGAAATAGTCTGTGTCTGTGGTTGGTTAATACAGTAGCCCTTAGGTATGCGTGGCCACTGAATCCTGCAAAAGTGCCTGGTGAAACTAAGGAACTAACTATGGACTTATTTATCATTCTAATTAGTTGAAATAGCTGCACATGGATGACTGTACTGGACAACACATCTCCAGAGGAACTTTATCAAATTCACACAAAGTTTTTCAGGAAATAGGTCAAGAGCTGTATTTTCCAATAGTAGTCTCTAGCCTCGTGGGGCTATTTAAATTTGAATTAATTAAAATAAAATAAGACTTAAATATTTAGTTCCGCAGTCATGCTGACCACATTTCACGTGCTCAAAAGCCAAACACAGCTAGTGGTTCCCACACTGGGCATCACAGAATATCTCCATGATCACTGCAAGTTCTGACGGAGGGCACTGGTTTGGAGAATGGCTAGCCGACCAAAAACACAGATGCACTCTCTCCCCAGCGGGCAGTTTGTTTCCAGCATCCTCCTATTTGGCCCTGACTGTGAGGACCACTGGGCCAGAGAGCTGGGGTCATAGTGCCACTAGACGGCTGATAATACCCAAATTTGCTCACATTATGTGAATAGGATATTGACCTCTAGATCCCAGGCTAACCATAAATTAGGGACACTAATGAGAACAAAGTAGGTGACTGCCACCAGGGAAGGTATAGTTGACCCAGGCAAGCATTTTCTCATGAGAGAGTGTCAGGGCCAATTTCAACACCCCCAACTCAGGCTTCCTATTTATTCCCAGACATGTCAGCAAGGAAGGTTGCAGTGACCTTTTTTCGCCCCTCGCTGCTACCTGATACCTGACTCCCAGAAGGTACCCTCTTCCCCAGCACCTCTTTTCTCTTCATTTACATTCAGCTCTGAGATTGGCAACCTCTCCTCCCCCATGATGCAGCCATTGGCAGCTACTCCAGTCTTTGTTGCCTCCAGAATGGATAACCACAAAGCGGCTCTGGTGGGCCACCCAGAAGCTTCGGCTGGCTCAGTGTGGCACTGTCCATCTGCCTCGAGGCCCCGGCGTGCTGTGCCAGGAACACCTGCGCCCCACGTTTGCCCCGGCTACCTCAGCACGTCGGTGACGTGCGAGGTGCAGCCCTGAATGCTGGGGGGCTGGAAGCGGCTCCCCTTCAACACCATCACCGCAGGGGCCTGCCGCTCAGCTAAGAATAGCCACAAGCAGGGGGTAAAAGTCAAGGCATTTTCTGAGGAATGTGTTTCCTTTCCTGGTTTGACAAAGCCGACTCTTCTGTGTTCAGGGACACGGTGGAACAGCCATCTGTTTAGTTAGGCTTCTGCCATGAAGGGTGGTCTTGGGGAGCGGATATTTAAATAGTGTTTTTCTGCGCTCCTCGTGGAGATTGGAACTTGAGAAACATTAATAAAAACAAAATAATCAACTACAAACCTTCAATTTCATTAGAAATCTCTTGTTTACGTTAACTTTCTTGTCATTGCTGTCACTCTTCCCCCAGAACAGTCCGTGTTTCCTTCATTCAACACATCAGCCCTTCGTAATCCTAATTTCTCAATCTTCGCCCACAAGGAGGACTTTGTTTTAGTTGCTTGACCTGTTCCTTTTACTTCCTCTTCTGCCCACTCCACCCCGGTGTTTTCAAACCACAACCATTAAAAAGTTCTTTCAAAGAACACTTAAATATTATCCTCCCCCCCAAAAAATGTCTTGTCAGATTTCTTCTTCTTGTTTGCTTCAGAAAGTGGCGCTTTGATTGTCCATTAGAGAGTTGTTTACATTTCTCCAAAAGCTCCATTTAGTTTCCTTGACAAGGTGGAGTAAGTGACTGGCTGTGATGGATAGAGGCACCTGTCCTAATGGCTGCTCACACTGTGCCCACCAGTGCAGGTTACATTGATAAATTGACAACAGTTGGGACATGCTCTGCTAGCAGCAAGAATGAGGCTACGAGGACAGACACAGGCGGTTAGACAGTCTGCTTTAATATTCCTGGGAAAGGTGTACAGCCTCCTAATCTAACACCCCAACAGCTGCGGTGAGGAATTAGTGCACAAGCAGAATTTCTTTGTTACCATGACATCACCTCTGCTAGTTAGTATAGAATTATATTTACTGTAACGGAGTCCTCCGTCTTCCAGGCTATCTGCCTGTAATCCTTGAGTTGGGTCCCCTGATGAAAATCGCACTGGAAGATTGGAATTGTGTGCTTATATATATGAAATATATATATTTATCTATTGGAATTCCTTCACTGAAGATTTTTCTTTTCCCTCTGATAAGAAAAACAGCACAATGCTGCCTATTAGCTATGGGTTGATTATTAGGAAGATGTAGCCTCAGTCAACGCCAAGGTGTTAATTATGTGGAACAGGGAGCTCAGGAGGTTCCAAAGTTTGGGTAATGAAGAGGTGACTGCCTATCACTAAACCCCACTCAGCCGCGGGTCCTAGAAGGTGTTCGGTTGTCTATCCAGTGTCACTTCATTCTCCTTTCCCACTGTCCTGTTAGCTTGGAAGACATGGGTCTAGTACGAGTCCCAGCAGTGCCCTCGCTCCACGCTGACAAAGGGCCGAAGCAGGTACGTGGCTCCAGGGGCACATCCCTGACGTGGCAGCTTCCCTTCTCAGCGTCCTTCTTCTCCGACGAGCTGGGAGTCGGCAACGTGGCGGGTGGGTCCGCGGACGCAGCCCGGCTTGCGCAGCAGCAGCAGCAGCAGCAGCAGCAGCAGCAGCAGCAGCAATCTCGACACGGCCCCTCGCTTCATCCATTACATGCTTATCTTAACTGAAGACTAATCGAAAGGAACAAATGACCACAGAGAAAAGCTCCAACTTAATACAAAGTCATAATATATATATATATATATATGAATGCAGGAGCAAAAATAACATGGACATAATAATGCTTTTCTGAGCCTGGCTTTTAAATGGCCTAGTTACGGGTTTTATGATAAGACACAGTTTGCCTTTATGATTTGCATGGGTAATGAAGCAATTAGCAGCCATCATATATAAAACATGCTAGTTCTTCATTAGACACCAAACAGAATGTCATAACACAAGATGTATAGTGTGGCAAGGCTCAAGTGACTTGCTTGTTCTGTTTACTTTGCATGGAGTTTTGTTGGAAGCTGGTTGCCGCTCACTCGCATCACATTAGAAGGCTAGACTGTGGTTAGTTTGATGTGAAATTCTGACTGGCTGGCAGTCGCCTCCACTCCCCACCCCCTAACTGCTACTAAATTTCATTTCAAGTTATAATTATTGACATTGGAAACAGCTACTCGGATCACAACAACAAAGCAACAATTATACAGGATCTGGTGTTTCTCATGCAAATTACAGCAATAAAATACAGGAAAATCCGGCCCACTTACAGACCAGTCTTTGTCTTTGGAGAACACAGTCTGAACTATTTGGTTAACTAAATTAAAATGTAAATCTTGGCTGGCTTTTCTTCTTAGATAGAGATATGAAACAGTTTCTAAAAGACAGAAAAAGCTTAAGGGACCACATTTCAAACAAGTTGTCATGAATATATTTTTTTAATGAATTAGAGCTGAAAAGCTTAACTGTCTATAACAATCAAGGATTCTAAAATGCTGCTCAGATAGGAAAAAACATAAGGGGAGACAGAGCCCTGTGTATTTACCCCGTATATGTTTGTTTATAAAGGAACTTGGGAGCTGGAGAGATGCACAGCCAGAGAGTCCCTTGTGTTTTCACAAGTAAAACCAGATCTCTCTCATTCCCGGCTGCTGTAACATGTATAATGGCACATATCACCTAGAGAAGAAGATGAGTGAGCATTAAAATAGTTCTTTTACTTTATTAGAGTTGCTTTCCTTCCTGTCTTTGTCTCTTCTTTCATACAAAACCCAGCCTGTGAGAGTGTCCTAGGCAGGGAGGGCGGAATTCAAAAGTCAACCGCAGCCGGCGCTTGCATTCGGAGCTGTGAATGCCGCCACTCAGAGGCACATGGAGTTCTGCAAAGAACCGGAAACAATGATTCGAATCTATAGGCAAATGGTGTGGTTTCCGATCCATTATCATCACTGCTTTTAAAAAACAAAACAAAACTAAACAAAGCACCCCTCAACCAGCATAAAAAAAAAGGGTTAGATCCACAAGGCCCAGAAAGAAAGCAATACTACAGAAGACAACATCAAAGACAAGAAGAAAAACCACCGCTGTGCCCCTGGCCAGAATTCAGCTAAGGAAGCATCTGCTTTGAAAGCCATCCCTCTGAGTTTGACCACAAGTAAACTGACCCTCGTGAAGCCATGACAAAGGAGGAGACTGACGTTTAATTTATGTATTTAATTTTTTTTTTATACAGGGAAAAGCAATTGTGTGATCACGTCTCATTTATAACACATCTGATCTTTAAAAGGCAATAATTTTACAAATGCACTTTTGCATTAAGAATACTGTTATCATAAGCATGGAGCAAACGCTGTGTGGGCAGTCACTCTGACTTATAGCAGCTCGGTACACCCGCTGCAAGATAACCAAGAGTAATGGTTTTTGATAATCAGGCCACACTATTAATATAACATGAACCACAAGTGCTTTTGTACTGCAGCCCTGGTTAAACAAGCAAATCTCATTGGAATATAAAGAAAGGGTAGGGAGTCATGTTCTCTTTTCTGCTGCTTCTGCATGGAAAAATATGCCTCATGGTGCTGTCTTAGGTGTTTCATGTCTCAGGGAACATGGAGTGGCACTGAAGAATGTTTCCCTTCAGAACCTCTGGTCCTTTCTGCTCAGTTCGAACTCAGCAACTGCCCACTAGGTCGGAATTTAGGTCCATGAAATGTAGCAGATGGATTTCAAATGGCAGTTCTGTTGGCTGGGGTAAAGCTCATGGCACATGCTGAGGGCATAGCTAGCTGGGTTGTGCTGGTCTCTCACCGTTGAAATATTGCCGGGTGGGAGGGGCTCATTTTGGCTGATGTGAGCTTCGGGGACCGCTGCCCCTTCGCCGTCAATGTTAATGTGAAGGAAAATAGGAGAGACTCTTCTGTTGGTAAGAGTCAGGCAACATAACCATAACAAGTAAAAACAGGCTTAAGCATGTCACTACAATGTTTATTCATATGGTGACATTTACTGTAACTTTCCTCTAAAAGGCAATGGTTTCCTCCAATTTTAACAATCCAGAAACCATTATGAAGTTATCTTTGCACTCATAATGTGTATCTTTGTCAAATAGCAATCTGTTTCCTAGGACATGTGCTGTAGGGGTGAAGTATGACTTCAAATCAATGCTGGGGCTATTTCTGGAAATTTAAAGAGGCATGTATTCAGTAGAGAAATGCATGGTTCCTGAATTTCACATTGCGGGGAGAAGGTTAGGAAGGCTGATGAAAGAAGCTGAGACTCCGTGAGGTGAGATTGAGTGCCTTGTTCAATCATTTAAGAAACTCTTCCAATGCCAAGTTTTTCATAAAACTATCCTTAGTAGGCAAATCAGGAGAGGATCTTTTTGGACCTCTCCAGTTTTCCTGAACAGAGATGATGGTGAATGTCTGTAGTGGTTTGACTGTGATGCTCTTGTGGCCATTGCCAAAACTGCTTTGTATTGTTAGTAATTTTTTTTTGTTCATTCACTCACTCACTCACTCACTCACTCACTCATTCATTCATTCAGTCAGTCAGTCATCAAACATTATTGAACACTAACTATGTTCCAACCAATGGAAAAAGCATGGAGGAGAAGGATGAAATAAATCAGCTTCAAGGAGACCAGAATCTGGTAGGAAAGAATAGACATTTACATAATTATAAAACTTGATAGAACATGATAAGGAGAAGTTCATTTAAGCTGCAGTGGGAAGGATTACCTTGAACAAGATGAGATTAATGAAGACATTAATGCATTTAATCTTGAAGAATTTGTAGGTTTTGCATACATATTTTATTTTTCCTGCTATGTTGTAAATTCGTCAAGATTAGTCACCATAGCATATATACATACATATGTGTGTTGAACAGAATGTTTGATCTACAGACAGACTGCATCAATCAATACTGCCCATAGAGCACTTACTGTGTTTCAGACATTGTTATAAGCACATATTATCTTATTTAATCCTTGTAGCACTTTTTGGAGTAAGATCTAAATTACCCCCATTTTACAGAGAAAATAGAGGCTCTGAGAGGTTAACTAAATCGCGCAAGATCACGGCTATTAAGTGGAGAAGCTGGATTGGAGCCATTAAATTCCTCACTCATACATTCTATTGCCTGTAGTTGATAAACATTGCTTGAATGTTGAATAAGCTAGCAGAAGTTTCTTAGCAGTTATAATGTGATTTCATTTACCACTGCAGACTTTTTAAAGAACACTTAGCACAGGAAACAAAACAAAAAATCATCAGGGTGCGTAAAAATCGGTTTTTGATTAAATTATTAATCTCTGCAAGAAAGTCAAGCACTTGTCCACAATAGATTTGTTCTCTAGAAAGCCTTGAGGTTACGAATCATCTCAGAGGGTGTTAACTTACAATGATATTTTTTAAAAAGTTGGTGCTGTTTAATGAGTGCACAATGCCGTTGCTCTTGGCATCAAGTCCAGTGTTTATCCATTCATTTTCCTCACACAATGTAATAATACACACCACAGAGCAAATTTGGATTCTAGGAACTTGAGTCTCAAGCACCCTTGGTGTCCTACAATGAAGTGCAGAACAATCCTTCCCTGTCAGAGGAAAATCATTGACATCTAGTTCAGAAGATGATCAATAGCTTCAGTTTGCATAAATCAGACGTCTCAATGATATAGGTTGTTGGGATTTGGTGGGCCAACTAGGTAGCGAATAAGCAATCGTACTTTATATTCAAACAAGTGAGCCACCCTTTTAATTGGAGAAGTGAGGAAACTGGATGTGTTCAGGGGGAGTAAGTATCTGCATTTCACTGGGTTCAGTCTTTGTGTAAATCCTTTCTCCACAATAAACCTCTCTGTTTCAAGAATAAATTGTGAAAAAATGCATATGAAACTAACAGATGCACTTTTTCTTCTAAAAATTGGAAAAGAGCAAAGAAACCTATAATACCAAGTCTGTTGAGGTTGCTGAAAAATGGCAATTCTTGCATATCATTTCATAGAGTAAAAACATTGTCTTCTTGGTACTTTGGAAACTTTATCTAGACACATAAAGTGCTTTGTCAAACGCACACCTAACTCCATTGCTAGTAATTCATCATAAGAAAATAATTAGCAATAAACATAAAGATTTGTGGACAATAATGTACATCTAAAAATATTTAAAACATTTAGGATTAGAAATGGCCGATTTTCATCAATTGGGAAATGAGTAAATTCTAGTACATCTATAAAATAAAATACAAAAGAAAGCACAGTACAAAGCTGTATGTATACTATTGTCTTAATTTAGGATGAAGAAAATGCATCATAGAATAAACAGATATCTGTGTGGTAAATTTACTGATGCTTTTTATACACTTTATTTTTCCAAATTTTATGCCATAAACATGTATTGTTTTTATATTGAGAGTAAGAAGTAAATAGGAAATGTGACCTAGAAGGCTGTGTGACATCCTGGAGATCCCTCCAGAAGGATCTTTTGTGGTGAAGATAAGATTTGTCCCTTTTGTTCCCAATGTTTACTCTCAATTGCTAAAATCAGTGATGCTTTTCCACAGTAAATTCTAGGAAAGGCAGAACTTTTTGTTGGGATATGAGAGAGAAACTGTCAGAAGAACTTAGAAAAGGAATGACTATTTGGAATATATATCCAAGAGAAAAATATAGGGAAGTTGATTTAGAGAACTTATTAGAAAACTTCAAACATTTTCTTCCTGCCGAGTTAATCAGATCTAATTGTTTTCATGGTGAGTTAGGTTTTGGACTGTGGACATAGGCATAACAATATATAATGCTGATAATGCCTAACTTTAATAAGTAAGACAGGAATATATTTCAGCACGAAGTTTTCAAGATAAGAGTAAATAAGAGGAAACAATATTTAAAGTAGACATGAATATTCCTTGCCTTGAACTTCCCTAGATAAGCATTAATTTCTACATGGCTACAATGGAATAATGCTGGCAGATACTAATTACTATATCATTGGCTTGTGATGACAAAAATGCTGACCTGCTTCATAAAAGCTTCATTTTAGTTTAAACATATGAATCCAAAAATTCTGATTTTCCCAAATTGTCACAGTGCAGTGTCATTCATTTGCAGTTGCATTCCTGTTCAGATTATTCTGTGAAATGTAATTCACTTATTTTCACATGATATTTATTCATTTATTCAATATTTATTAAATTATTATTATGTAAAGAAACAAGAAATTTTATTTGTTCTTCACATTTTATTTCTAACCTCTCAGGGGTTATTTTAACCTAATCTAATTATTTTCTCTTATTTTTCCATCAAGTACCCAAAATGGTATGTGGCATGTTTATTTTTTAAATTGAAGTGAACTAAAATAAATTTTGAGAATGACATTACATCTCTTGAGATAATTGGAAACATAAAATAACACAATAGAGAACTTGCTTTTGTATCTCTGTGTGTGAATATGTGTTTAGCATTGGAAGGAAGCATCATAGATAATCAGAAAAACAACCAAAATTTTTAATAGTTATTAAAAAATGTTAAATGTAACTATAATTTTTATTAGTAATTTGGAGAAAAATTGAATTTTTTTAGTTTGTTCAACTTTCAGATTTACGTGGAAATAACAAAATATGTCAATTATATATGTAGCTCTAATTGCATTAAAACAATTTAATATAATAAAATTTATAATTTAATTAAATAAGATTTAATTAATAATTAAAACAATAAGAGTATAATATAAGGGCACAGTCCTGGCCCCCTCCCCCAAAAAATGTCTTAGAATAACAGAAACTAAAATTAGAATGAACTATTATAATCCCATCGTCTCATTTTAAAGATAAAAGAATAAGGATATAGACAAGTTGGGAAACCTGTTCCATATTCTCTAGTCACCCACTGGTGAGGTCGGCATAAAATTCAGGTTTTCAGACTTCCTTCATGGTCACCTTGTCTCAGCCTGCGTGAGGCAAATTGCCCTGCTGAAACTGTAATCTGTTGTGTAAATGCTTCTTTGCGAGCTTTTTGAGTAGCTGACCAACTTACCTTTAAGAAAGCTCAATGTCAAAAATAAATAAAGAAAACCATTGACCAGTGTTAAATAACACAGGTAAATAAAAATTAATATTTACTGTGACAAATAATACTACTCATCTATTGTGTAGTGTTAAATATATGTTGAATTAACATGCATGGAAAATGACAAGTTTTCAAAAGAGTGAAAGGAGTAAACATGTAATAACAGCATTATCTAGGAAAGGGTGAAAACATGAATTCATGTTGGATTGTAACAAAACAGATGCATACTTTACTTTGTAGGATAATTATTAAATATAATCAAATACTAGTAACAATTTAATAGAAAATGGGATGATTTAAATATTTTATTTAAAAGAAGGAAAAAAAGAGAAAAATCATATAAACAGAAGAAACAGAAAACAAGCAGTAAGAGTACAGTTATAATTTATAAATATCAGCAATGACATTTAATGTAAATGGCCCCAGAATTCAAATTTGAGATAAAGATGGTCAGAGCAAATGAGAAACAAAAGCCAACTATATGTTGTTCACCTGAGACATATCTTAAATATAAGTACACAGAAAACTTGAAAATAAAAAGATGGACAAAAGAATAATGCAAATCAGCCCTGGCCAGTTTGGCTCAGCGCTTGAGCATTGGCCTGTGGACCAGAGAGTCCTGGGTTTGGTTCCTGCTAGGGGCATGTACTACAAAAAAAAAAAAAAAAAGACTTCTTAAAATTTGAAAAAAGAATAATGCAAATCCTAACGAAAAGAAAGCAGCTGTATTTTTAATAACATCAGAAAAAGGAGCCCTGGCCAGTTTGGCTCAGCGGTTAGAGCGTCGGCCTGCGGTCTGGAAAGACCCGGGTTCGGTTCCCGCTAAGGGCACGTACTTCGGTTGCAGTCTGTCCCCGGCCCTGGTTGGTCGTGCGGGTGGCGGCCACTCGATGTGTCCCTTCACGTCGATGTTTCTATCTGTCTCTCCCTTCCTCTCTCTCCCTCCCACTCCATCTGTACAAAAAATGGAAAAATATCCTCGGGTGAGGATAAAAAAAAAGAAAAGAAAAAGGAATATTTTCAGAGATAAGCAGTGATATTTAAATATGATAAAAAGATGAAACCAACAGATATATAATATTCTTAAATTAGTGAGCTCCTAATAACATTGTTTCAAAATATACAAGTCAAAAACTGACAGAGACAAGTGTCAATAGACACATCATATCTATAACCATAGTAACAGTAGAATACATCTCATTTTTTAATAAAGTTGATATAATTCAATAAAACACAAAATATCTGAATCTAACAGTACACATTATATTCAAGTGCCTGTAGAGTATTTACCAAAATTAACCATATCCTGGATTATCAAGCAAGTCTTAAATTTTAGAAGACAGAGATTAGTGTGTGTTTTCTGACCTCAGTGGAATTAAGCTAGAAATCAATAAAAAGTAATATTTAAAGAATCCAAATGTTAGGAAATCAAGCAACATATTTATAAATAATCTGTGTAGAAAATAAGAAATCACTAGGGAAATTTAAAAGTATTTTTAACCAAATGATAATGAAAATATAACATCAAAACTATTAGGAATTTGCTAAGGCTGTGATCAGAAGTTTTACAGCTTTAAGGCTATATTAGAAATGAAGAAAAGCTGAAAATTAATAATGTCAAAACTGATCTCAAGAAATGGGGGGGGGGAAACAAAATAAACCAAAAAAAGTATGATAAAGAAACAACTAAAGATAAAAGAAGAAAACAATGAAACACAAATTTACCAGAAAAAAAATAAATACCAAAGCTAGAAGTTTGTTCTTTAAAAAGACTCAAATTGATAAACTGAGCAAAAAGAAGAGAGATGATACAAATTATAAGACACCACTTTAGAACTGAAAAATGAAATAGCACTCAATCCTAGAGATAGTGAAAGGATATTAAGAGCATAATGTAAAAAACTTTATCCCAATAAACTTGAAGATTTAAAAAATACAGATACATTTCTACTAAAAAGCTTTATAAAACTAATATGATCATACCTAGAAAATTTGAATAGTTCTTATAGCCATTAAATAATTGAATTTTTAATACAATTTGTTCCACAAAAAGTCTTTAAACTAACATGGTTCATCAGTAAATTCTTCTAAACATTTAAAGAAAAAAATATATGTTAAATAATTTAATACATGTAAAGGGTTTAGTATCTAGTAGATGCTACATAAACACTTGCTCTTATTATCATGAACATTTAGTAAATAAATGAATTAATCATTAACCAATCTGAGTATTACATTCACCTAGTTTAACTGCTAGACATCACCCTCTTATTCGTGATACTATGCACCTTCTTTATCCCAGCTTCATATTCTTCCTTCGTTCAATAATTTTATAAAATCCCAAACACCTCAGTTTCACTTGATGTAATTACTCCACTTTAATCCTGAATTGGTCACAAAGTCAAGGGAGGATCTGGCCATAGGAGGATCTCTCCAGGCTGGTGCATTCCTCTTTGGATGTGGCAAGTGTTTTGGTCCTGTGGTCATCAGTCTGCAAATCATGTTGAAACAAGGGAACTATTGGGGGCTGAGATATGGGCTGAAGGCTCAATGCTGTTTCCCCCTTTCATTCCTCCTTAATTAAAAGGAACTCTAAAGTGAGTCACAGACAAAAACAAAGTCCATATCCACACAAAATTTTTCTACTTTATGAGAGTGTGATGCTTGTATTGGCAGGAATAAATAGATTATAAAATGAACCCACCTGGGTTAAACACTTTACCTCATGTTCTCTATTCTCTGATTTTCCTCCCATGAGACTTATGTGGTAGGGTTGTCCCAAAGACTTCTATATTTTAAAAATTTATCTTTATTATCGAAAGCATTACAGATGTCTTTCCTTTTTTCCCCCATTGACACCCTCCTCCCAGCTCCCGTACCCCCCCATCCGCTCTCTACCACCACCGCCTTCACCACACTGTTGTCTATGTCCATTGGTTATGCATACATGCATATCAGTTCTTTGGTTTATCTCTTCCCTGCCCCCACCCCCTTACCTCTGAGGCTTGTCAGTCTGTTCCCTACTTCCATGTCTCTAAATCTATTTGGTTCACCAGCTTATTTTATTCACTATATTCCACAAATAAGTGAGATCATGTGATACTTGCCAAAGACTTCTCTAGATTAAGGAATATTGCCACTTTAGAATACATGATGGAAGGCAGGTTATGTCCCAGGGGAAGTGAACTTTGAAAGTTGCTCAGGGATCCTCCACTGCTAGATTAGCCAAGTGGGCAATGGAAGCCCTTGGCGCTCACACATGGACTAAGTAGATTAGGAGACTAGATGACCAGAGGGGTATAGGCTGCAGTCCTAGATGGTATTTGCCTATAATATATTTTTTATGTTAATATTCTTCAGAAACTGGTAGAATGGTAAGGTAAATAGGATTTAGAGACCACATATTTCAGGACTAACAGAACTAAACTTCCACTGAGGAAAGAGACATTTTAAAAGAGAATATAAAGTATGAGAAATTTTCAAAAGCCAACAATTTACTTAGGGTTTATAATGAACATTGACTATTACAGAACTTCTTTTGCCCTGGCCATGTAGCTCGGTTGGTTAGAGCATCATCCTGATGCACCAAGGTTGTGGGTTGGATCCCCAAACAGGGCACATACAAGCAACAAGCAATGAATGCAAAAATAAGTGGAACAACAAATTAATGTTTCTCCCTCCCTCCCTCTCTCTCTTCCTTCCCCCCTCTCTAAAAATCAAATCTAAAACATTTTTTAAAAAACCTCCCTTTATGTTTACTTTGAAATTAAAAAAAATAAAATGTCTATAATTACTAGTGATGGAGATACATTTTAAAATTCAATTATTAGGGAAAAGCATCCCTTTAGATAATAAAAACGAGTTCAAATTAAAGATGTGGTCAAACCAATGGACACAGACAACAATGGTGGGGGGGGGGGCAGATAGGGAAGAGGGGATTTAGGGAGGAAAAGGAGAAACATCTGTAACAAAATGAAATTAATAAAAATTGGAGAAAAAAATAAAAATAAATAAAATAAAAATAAAGATGTGGTCAATAGGGAAATAACTTAGTAATCAAAGTGAAATAATAAATAACTTATAAAATTCCTTTATATTAAAATTTAGAATTCTATTTCAAAGAAGGAGTCATAATAGATATTTTAAATAGTAAAAATTTAATATAAGTAAATATACTACATAAAATTTGTGGAGTACAGCTAAAGTGATACATAGAAAAATGTATATATACATAGAATTTATAGTCTTAAATTTTAGAAGACTGAATATTATTGGGTTATTACTCAACTCAAAAAATTAGAGAAAACACAACAGAGTAAAACCAAACAAAGAATAAAGGAAAAATTTTAAACTCAGAGCAGAATTTAATAAAATAAAAGAGATTCAAGAGAAAATACTTAAAAATCCTGTTGATTTTTTGAAGAGACTAAAGTATCATCAAGCCTGTTGCAGAACTTGTTGAAAAGAGATAAGATATAAAAGAAAGAAGAAAATATGGAAGGAATATTAAGAAGAAAAACTAAAGCATAACTATAAAGTGTACAAATTTAATTAAAAATGGTGTGAAATGTTATGTTAATATATTTGATAATTAGGTGATGTAGAAAACTTTCTAGAAAACTTTCATTTACCTCAACTGACAACAAAAGTAATAGAAAATCTGAATAGACTTGGAAATAATAAATTAATTGTATAAATAATAAAAATTTTACCACAATAAAACTAAGCTATTTTAAAGATCATATTCACCAAATATTTAAGGGACGGATATTCTGAGTCAAATATAAAGCATTCTAGGAAGAAAAAACCAAAGTGAATAGTTCTTACTTAATTTTATTAAGCTATTGTAACTTAATAACTAAACCAGACAAGGACATTATGAGAAAAAATATTATGAGATAATCTCACTTGTGAATAGAGATTAAAAATCATAAGTAAGAGGAGATGTTTGTGCACAATGTTCATTGTGGCATTATTCACAATGCCAAAAAGATAGAGGCAACTGTCCATCAGTGGATGAATAGGTAAATGAATGTGGTATATATATGCAAACATATATTACTATTATTCATCCTTAAAAAGGAAGGACATTCTGACATATAACAATATGGGTGGACCTATGAACCTTGAGAATACTATCCTACTTGAAATAAGACACTCGTAAAACAGATGAATATGATTCTACTTATATAAGGTACCTAGAATAGTCAAATTTATAGAGACAGAAAGTAGAATGATAATTGTTGAGGGCTTGGGAGAGGGGGAAATGGGAGGCATTTGTTTGAGTATGGAGTTTCCATTTTTCTAATTGAAGACTGTCTGAAGATTGGTTGTACGACAGTATGAGTTTACATAACAATATTGAACTGTAACATTAAAATTGTTAATACAGCCCTGGCCTGTTTGGCTCAGCGGTTGGAGCGTCGGCCTGCGGTACAGAGAGACCCGGGTTCGGTTCCCGCTAAGGGCATGTACTTTGGTTGCAGTTTGTCCCCGGCCCTGGTTGGTCGTGCGGGTGGCAGCCACTTGATGTGTCCCTTCACATCGATGTTTCTCTCTCTCTCTCTCTTCCTCTCTCTCCCTCCCGCTCTATCTGAACAAAAAATGGAAAAATGTCCTCGGGTGAGGATAAAAAAATAAAAAATAAATAAAATAAAATTGTTAATACAGCAAATTTTATGTTATGTGTATTTCACCATGATTTAAGAAAGTAAAACAAAAAAAAATTATAAATAAAATATATCCAACAAGGTATTAATAATGTAAAAAAGAAACGCAGCATGACCAAGTTGAGTATATCTCGGGAATGCAAGATTGGCTTAATATTAAGAAATCTATGTGGGCAGCTCACTATTATAACAAATTAATAGAGAAAAACCACATAAGATTACTCCCCAGATGCAGAAAAATTATTATAAAATTCAACACTTCTTTGTCATAAAATCTTAAACAGCCTAGAAAAACAAAGAAAATTCTTCAAAATGAAAAATAGAATTTCTAAATCTGCAGTGCCCATAAACTTAATAATAAAATATTTTGAAAATTTCAGAGATAAGATAGGTTGAACATTAACACCACTTGCATTTGTTTTTGTGATGGAGATCCTAGCTACGTCTATTACATAAGATAAAAAATTTTAGGGAAGAAAAGATTTATAATTCATTAATGACAGTTTTAAAAATATACAGAAAACTTATACTAACACATTTTAAGATTTCAAAGAGACTTCAACAAGGTTTTAGGAAAAATGATCAATATACACAAATGTGATGCATTCTTGTAAATGAGCAACACTTTGACAAGCATTTAAAGAAGAGATTCCAACAAAAATGTAAAAAGTGAAAACCTTAAAGAAAAAAGATTTAAAATTTTAAGGGAATCTAAATAAGTAGAAAGAACATGTTCATGAATAAGAAGACATTATATTGATATAGTTTCTCCCAAATTAATCTAGGAAGTCTCATCAAAATTTGAATAAAACTTTAAAAATGTAGTAAGTTATTATAAAATGAATATGGAAATGCAAAGGGTTAAGATGATTTAGAAGAATCAGAATGGGCATGTTATCCTATATATCAAGAAACATTATCATTATAATTGTATGTACAGTAATTAATACAGTGTGTTATTGAGTCAGGAATAGACAGTTTGGACCAGTGGGACGAGTTGTCTGTGAATATATGGATCTACGAACATACAGAACTAGAGCATATGACTGGAGTGACACAATAAAACCGTTAACACCAGTTGTCGATGTGGGGAAAAAATTGAACTCCTACCTCATACCAAAGACACAAGTCTATTCCTGGTGAATTAAAAACCTAAATATGAAAGAAAAACATAAAAACGTTTAGAGAAAGATTAGAGAATGTCTCTATGATCTGAGGGTAAGACAAAGCAATTTAATAGAAAAGCCAAAGGAAAAAATAGAAACATTTGTCAGCATTAAAAACTTCTGTCTGGCAAATGATAACTATAAAGAGGGAAAAAAAAGGAAAGTACAGACTAGGTAAAATTATTTGTCATACATAATGGACAAGCGTTACGATCCTGGACACAGGAAAACGTCCAACAAATCAGTGAGAAAAAGACAAGCATCCCAATTTAAAAATGAGCAAGTGAAAAAAAAACAACAAAAAACCTGAGCAGGTGACATGAGCAGGCAAAAGAGGAAACAGAGTAGCCAAAGACCATCCACAAACTGAATGACTGAACAACAAAAAAAGATGCTCAACCTCCTTGGTAGTCATGAAATGCAAGTTTAATTTATAACGACATAACATTTCTTATCCATCAGATTTGCAAAATCTAAAAGTGTAACAATACCAGGGGTTGCTGAGTTGAGGGGAGTTCTCATACATATAAATTGATACGATCATGTTGGAGACCAGTTTGGTAAAATCAGAAAAAAACAAAGATGAGCCTACCGTATGACCCAGCAATTACAGTACGTATATCCTAGAGAAATTCTAGCCTGAGTTTGTGTCCTTTGCGTGCAAGCATGCTCGAGTATCTCACCCATGGAATCAATGCTTCACGAAGACAGGAGCGTGGTTTTGTTCTCGATTATATCCAAGAGCCTAGAACAGTATCTGGGGCCTACTAAACAAGTAAGTGTTGCTTTAAAATGCATCTAAGGCAAACAAAATTAAAGATGAGAACGAAAGCCAGGTCTATGAGTTTGAAAGACAATTTAAGCATTCGCTTTATTCAGCTCCACTTTTACATCCCTTTTCGGGAGGCCAGTCCAGAATTTGTCCAACCTGTGTTTAGCATTTATTCTCTTTCTTATCCCGAAGGCCTATTGTTACAGAATGGCCGGGAGATGGCCTACTGCGTCAATAGCTCAGTCTAATGATTTATGGTTATTTCTTCATTTTTTCACATTAACTCTCCATTAACTTTCACCTGAAAAAAAGAAAAAAGAAAAAAGACAACCTTGAAAATGTTATATCTTTGCAATACCATCCTTTCAAAATATGGTGGTGGCACCATGTAAGCATCCAGCCAAAGAGTTCTGATGCCTTGAAAGATCTGTCTGTCTCCAGTTGTTGTTCCTTTAGCAAAGAGCAGAGAGCATTTCTAGACACTAGTGACAGAGGTTGACTTGAGGTATCAGCATGAAAAGTATAATGTAGCTTAAATTGTATTATTTTTCTTAACATGAGATAAAAATGGGCCTGTGTACAAAAATGTTTTCACTAATCATTTTGGAGATCAAAGATTTCATTTCCTAAGAGCTCAAACTTCACATCTTTCAGCAAGGACTTACTTTGAACCCTGTTTAATGATGCTGTAGAAAACTTTTTTCTCCTGAACTACAGCTAAAAGACTTGTAAAAAAATGTTGTTTCAACACTGAAGCACTTTAAATGACTGACTCTAACCACAATGTATAAAAAGTATAATTCAGACTTGGCAGAGGGAACTAAATAAATAGTGATGATAAGTGACCTATCTAACAATGTAGCCGTCCTGTCTTGTCATTAACACAATTATGTCAGCACAGTCAATCAGCACATTGCCTTGACTTTAAAGCCGGGGACTGAATAAATGCTTTTAAAGTTGAAGGAAGCAAAGAGAGAGAAAAGCTATCACACTTAAACCAGCAATGTGACTTCACAGTTATTCAGGGCTTTTTAAGAAAAACAAGGTTATGCATTTACAAAATGCTTTGTTGTTTCAGTAATGCTAAAATTATTCTTATGAGTTCAATACCATCTGTAATAGCCCTCTGGCAATCCCAAACAAAAAGAGGGACTCGGGTTGCAGCATTCTTTTCACATATGAGAAACTGATTTACTACCTGAAGTGATAATTAATGGGATTCCAGTTCAGTTTCAAGTGGAGCTGAATTGCACAAGAGGTGGGGATGGGATCTCAGAATGGCAATATTCTCCTGAAAGCCCTCCCAAGCATTCTGGGCTAAAAAACCTCTGTAATCGTGAGCAGCAGGTGACAACATCTGCCTGCCGAACATCACTCAGGACAACAGGCAGAGAAACTGGGCCACAGGAAAGGGAAGGACGTATCTATGAATCGTGTGTGTTATTCCTCTTCTGTTTAGTTCTGTGAAGCTCACCCAGGCTACACGCATCTGTTTGTATCACTTATCGGAATGACTTCAGTTTCATTCACAAATACAACTGATACATCACACAAAATGTTTGCGTTCACTTGAGTTTAAAATAGTCTCTGTAGCCCTGGCCGGTTTGGCTCAGCGGTTGGAGCATCAGCCCAAACACCAAAGAGTCATGGTTTCAATTCCGGTCAAGGGCATGTACCTTGGTTGTGGTTTGGTCCTGGCCCTGTTTGGGGTTGTGCAGGAGCAACCAATGGATGTGTCTCTCTCACATCGATGTTTCTCTCTCTCTCTCTCTCTCTCTCTCTCTCCCTCCCACTATGTCTGAAAATAAATGTAAAAGTATCCTTGGGTGAGGATTAAAAAAAAAATAGGAAAAAAAATAAAAATAAAAGAGTCTCTGTAGACTGGTGAAGAGGGCAAGAGCTTTCAAAATTTAGTAAACAAGTTTGACTATGGGAGTCTGAACCATAAATACTACTTTGACACTTCGAAGTGGGGGTCAACTCTGTGCTTCATTAGATTGACTTTCATCACACTGGTTGTAGAAAGTGAGCTCCTTCTATCAATTAACAGTCATTTCACATGGCTACGTAGAAAAGGATTATATAATAATTCTTAGTGGCCATTCGTTGAGGGAGATGTTACATTAGCCCCATTTTTTCAGAGGAGGGAGTTGGTGCAGAGGGATGAAGTGACTGGAACCCCATGCTCCAGATCAGAAAGAGAGTTCAGATAAAATCGTCTCACACTACAGCCTGGTGTGTACTGCCTCCCAGGAATGGTGTTCACTTGACTATCTGTTTGATTGCTTTATTTTCCTGCTGACCATGTTTGCTTCCATCCTTCATAATCAACCAAAAATTCATAAGAACTCTTGTGCCCATCCTCAGGTAGCCCGATCTCAAAACCGTGGTGGGTGGCTGCAGTGCTGGCTGGTGTCCCAGTCAACGGCCGCTCACCCCCGCCCTCTCCATCACTGCCTATTGTCCTTCACCTGCTTAATTTTTTCACCATGTTATTTTTCACCAATTGACATATTAGACATTATGTATATGTTTGCTGGTTAACCCCCCCAACCCCTCTGGAATACAAGCTTCTCGAACGCTGAACTTTCTGTGTTGGGTTCATTGCTGTATCCTCAGTGCCTAGAGCAGAGCCCAGTGTGTTGTGACTGGGAACGAAAGAACGAGGGAACACTGGTTTCATAGGTGAGGTGGTTAAGACCAGGAGATTCTTGCCCAAGCTCATAAGGACATTAAGTGGAGGAGCTTCCCTTTGAAACCAAGCGTGAGGGCTGCCCAGTCCTCTCTGTACGGAGCCGCACTGCCTTCAAAACAGAGGCTGTCTGTTCATTTAAGAACTGACACAAGATCTTTACCAGTTTGGGGTACTGTAGGTGGAAAACAGGAAAGAGAAATTTGATGATATTTATTGGTTTCAGAAAATTTGTTTGAATACTCTGGATAAGAAAAAGTCATCATCAAACTTGGGCAGAAGGGAAATCATTTGGCTGTTGCCCAAACAACTCTGAGATTTCCGAAACAACCTTCAATGACTTCTGTGATATCATCGGATATAAATGTTAAGTACTGTGGCAATGTGTTCTGCTGGGGGCAGGGGTGAGTGGGGATTGCGTTCCATGATATTTAAAAGAAAAACAAAAGGTTAATTCCCTAGTTCTCACTCCAACCAGCACCATCTTATTTTTCACTTCTTCCTGGGCATCAGATGGCACACTGTTTAAATAAAGCAAGGCAGAACTACGCTTACTTACATCATCAAGTGTTTTGGGTGGAAATGAGTGACGCGTATCTCAAGGTATTTGGACACGTAACACAAGATCCAGGGATTTGTGCTTTACTTCAAATGCACGTGAAAGTCATTAACAATGTCACAGACAAAGGCAGTCTGTCCAGGAAGAGAGAAGAGAGCTGAGAATGTTTGCCAGTGGCCTGAAACGGACAGGAAGGAGCAGGAAGAGAACCACCATTTCCGAACCCATGTGACATGTCAGGAAGTCTGTTCAGCCATCCCATAAAGGGGTTATCATATTCGTTTTACAGATGGAAATGAGGCTTAAAATAGCTTTAAAAATATGCCCAAGATAACACAGTTCACGAGAGGTGAAGCCAGCATTCAAATCCAGAAATGTGGGTTTCCAATTTAAAGCTGCTAAGAGACAATATAGTGACCAAAGAGGTCTTGAAAATCCAATTTTTTTAGATACTCTTGCCTGGGAGACTGGACTAAGCATGAGATGTGGTATGAAGAGATCCAGATAATTAGCTCTAAGGAACTTAAAAACAAGTTTTCTCTTAAGTAATATGAGGTTAATAATACCTACCGTCTAGGTTTAGTGTGAAGAAGAAAAAGAACAAGATGATGGATGTATGCAAACCATACTGGCCATCAGTGCTCAAAGCACTCTGGGTAATCCGAATTCGCCTTTATATTTTCATCTTAATGCCCTTTCAACATATTTTTGGTTTGAGTTGAGAAGGACGGGATAGCACTCACCAAGTATATTTAATTATGAATCTTCATCCAGACATGATGTGAATCAATAAGGATTTTAACTGAACGGTGACAGGAACCTCCTAGAATTTCACATCAGGCAATTTTCTAAAATGTGGGTGGAACTGGCAGAATAATCTACTCATGCTGGTATGGGAAGAAGAGAACACAATGAATTTGAAAAAATAAAACCCCCAAAGCCTGGCAAATTGCTAAATCCCAGGAAATGTCAGCTTTGATAACTCAGGGGGGGAAGGGAGCAGGTACTAATAAAGAATCAGGGTCTGAGAGTTTTTTTACACACATAACAACGCACACATTTGTTGAATAAGTACTGTGTAAGTGACACTGTATTAAGGGTTCACATTCATTTTCTTCTTCCAGTAGCTTTTGGAGTTCTATAGCATGCCAATTGTACAGATAGGAAAACTGAGGCTTATGGAAGTTAAGGAACTTGCCCAGGTTTGCACAGCAAAAATAGGCCCCAAATATGGACTCCCTCTGTCTTTAAAGCTGCTGCCTGTGGCCGCAAAGCCATAAAATCCAACAAAATTCTTCAGGCCTGGGATGTGATTTGATTGTTTACTACCATCGCAGACAAGGAGGTCGTTATACTTCCAGAAAGGAATCTGAAGTTCCCCCTCAGGAGGAACAGGTGGAGCAGGACCTCCCACGGAGAGGATGGGGACCATGTCTCTGCAGCGGGTTGATTGCTCCGTACTGGTCAAGAGCCGTGTGTACAACACCAAGAGAGCCACCTTCTGAGTTCCTCGTTTGGATGAGGGTGTTTTCACGTCGGCAAGACGAGGGCATGCCTGAGCTGGGAAATGCTTATGTAACAAATGGCCTGGAATACAGAGAAAGGTTAAGGAGGTAAACTGGAAAGAGGGCTGACTAAGCAACAATTAACACGGATGTGTTGACAATTTACAAACACTGGCAGCCTGCAAATATCAAGGAGAGAGATTTTCCAGAGAAGAGTAAGAAAGGTGTAACAAAAGTAAGGCGTAATGGTGTAATAATTGCTCTTCAAATTGCATTGAATAAAATTAAAGAAAAAATTAGGCCAAAGGTCAAGAAAAGCTGCCACTCTGACAGAATTAATATCAGCAGGAGCGTGGAAGGTGGGTGTCGGGTTCCGCCTGGCTCTGGCCGCACAGTCTCCTTATCACGAGGCTATAGTTGCATTTTCCCCACTGGGGTCTGGCCTCACTCAGTCCCTAAGCTGAGGTCTCAGGCCACATGGGGGAGGTACTCCTACCCAGTATCAAGTCACCCTTTAATGTATGCCTCCATTTCTCACAGCTGGTCTTTAACCTATTTCTACTCCTGCTTTACTCTTTTTAGCCTTGTCCCTCTCGGTTACTGGTTATCTTTCTTTCCTGAGCCTGAAACCCACTTCATTACGCTGTTCAGCTATCTGTAAGCATAGAGACTACAGTTCTGCTCTATCAAAACTCCCAACCTTGGCCGGTTTGGCTCAGCAGTTGGAGCGTCGCCTGTGGTCCTGAGAGACCCGGGTTCGGGTCCCCGCTAAGGGCATGTACCTCAGTTGCAGTTTGTCCCCGGCCCTGGATGGGTCATGCGGGAGGCAGCCACTCCATGTGTCCCTTTCACGTCGATGTTTCTCTCTCTCTCTCTCTCTCCCCTTCCCACTCTATCTGAACCAAAAAATGGAAAAATGTCCTCCGGTGAGTATTGAAAAAAACAAAAAAACTCCCACATGTCAAATAAACATCTGCCTACTGGTTAATTGTCTGCTATTGGATTTCCTTTGCCAAGCTTCATCTCCCTTTTTAGGAAACCCATGATTTTCATCTGATCTGAACTATTATTGGTAGCATATTGACCTATTCCAAAGATTTCATGCTAAATATTCTAGGCCAGACATCCTCCCAGCGTCTTCAGCTGAGTATGGCCCTACCCCCAAACTGTTCTCATTCTAATGTGTGAATGAAGTTGCAAGCCTTGGGCATTCCAGGCCCCTTCCCTTCCATGGTGATACAATTTGGGTATGTGTAGCCATAATTACAGAGATTGAATTGAAGAGTCTCTTGGAAGACATTCTCGATTGGGTGACACTTGAGCTGAGTCTTGAAGAATAAGAATTGTTCATCAGATTGACAGCGAGAGGGGAGGGGACTGAGAGAAAGGCATTTCAAATATAGGGACTAGCAGAGGTGTGGAAGAATGACATGGCATTAAGTGACAAGTAGCTCTGTGTGGCTGGAGGGTGACATATGACATGAGGAATGGCAGGAAGCCATGTTGAAGAAGTCAGGGGTGAATTTAGACAGGATTTACATGCCATGTCAAAGAGGTTGGACTTTGTCTTGAAGGCAATGGGGAGACACTGACAGATTTTAATTGGAATAATTAATTTGAAATACTCATATTTATATTTGAGAATCTTGATTTTAGGTAAAAAGAGTGGGAGATGGGGGTTGATAGTGCAGAGAGGAAAACCAGGTAGGAGACTCTTTCAATGTTCCAGTTAAAGCTTGATGAAATAATGAATTCAAGTAAATGAGAGTGGAGAAAAAAGATAAGAGTGACATAAAGGAATGGGAGAAAGATTTTTGAAGTAGAATTGATAAGACCCGGTGGCTTATTAGGCAGAGAGAGTAAGGAGGAGAGAGGAATCTAAAACAAGTTCCAATTTCTAGATTAGATAAAGGGATAAAATTCCTCTGAGACAAGCAGAAAGCCAGTTGCTGGATTACTGGAGGCATGTGAGCTTGGTAAGACCCAGGGATGACCTGCAGGACTGCGGAGCATAGCGTGAAGGTGAAACTGAAGTCCAGGCAGGCACTGAAAACAAAGTATCAGTCTAAGGTAGCTAAGCAGAGAGAGAAGCCAAGTACCAGAATGCCATCGCAGAACCAGAAGATTCTAAATGAAGGGTATGAGTTGGAAAGATTCTCTGAGCGACTTTGACACCTAAGTTATGAGGTGGGGAGGAGAGATGATGAATTTAATCTTGGGCATGCCAAATGTAAAGTGCCTATTGGCCGACACAGAGATGTTCAGCAGTTGGATTTAAGATCTGGTACTGGGGAGCGAGTTATGAGCGTATAGGCTGGGTCTAGTCTAATGGGGATAGGGGATACGCCGGGTAAATGTAGCATTCTGGGGATAGTTAGCCTATATGTAGATCCTCTTTCTAGTTGTCCTCATGACGCTGTAATTCTCTCTCATCATTCCTTTGCCATTACGAGCTCCTTTGACTTCTGCTTGTTACGCAGATCTACCCACAGCTCCTTGGGAGCCCCTACAATCCTGCTTGAGCCTCCCTTTGCTGTTCTGATCCCTTCTAGGCCTCCCCTGTGAGTCTTCAATTATCTCTCAGCTTTTCTGAGCCCCTCAAATCCCTTAAATCTCAGCTGTGAAATGCACACTATTCTTAGTAGGCATGGCCCTTTTGAAGTCATTGGGAATTTACAAACAACAACAATAAAAATAAGCAAGATCCATCTGCCATAAAACACTGATGCAACTTAAGAAAAAACTAGAGATGGTAGTTTTTAAATTACACTATGTAATCTTACCTTCTTTTGAAAGAGCGATATCTAATACAGATTTTAGGTTATTTTTCCAACCATTTATACATTTTAATTTTAACCTACATTGTTCTCCATTAAAAAGGGGTCTCAAGTCAACCACACAATATAATGTCAGAAATTGCACACACGCCCACTTAGCCCAAATCAGATTCCATTACTAGTAATTGAGTGTAAAGAGAAATAAATTTCTGCATGTGTTTTGAGCAAGAGAATTTCATTTAATGGTACTATAAGTGGTTGAAAAAGTTCACAGAAGGCTAGATTTGGAGTCATGAGGTTGACTAGTCTTTTAGTGTATTTTCATTTTATTTATTTATTTTAAAATAAATTTTCTTTATTGATTTTAGGGAGAGAGGAAGGGAGAGGGAGAGAGATAGAGACATCGATGAGCGAGAACATTGAATGGCCGCCTCCTGTATGTCCCCCACTGGGGATCGGGCCCACAACATGGATGGATATGTGCCCTGACCAGCAATAGAACTGGCGACCTCTTGGTGCATGGCACAGTGCTCAAGCACTGAGCCACTCTGGCCGGACTAGCGTACTTTTATTAAAGATGCTTGCAAAATCACGTCACATTTAAAGGCTCAGGTATCTCTCAGTTACAATTTTTTTGTGTGCTGTGAGACAAAGAATTACCTTTAACTCATGTGTTTATAAGAGAGGGGTATATTGGAAAGGTCCTGAGTTTCGCAGGCAGGAGCACCTGTGCATTGGCCTGCGGTCCGGAGAGACCCGGGTTCGGTTCCCGCTAAGGGCATGTACCTCGGTTGCAGTTTGTCCCCGGCCCTGGTTGGGTTGTGCGGGTGGCAACCACTCAATGTGTCCCTTTCACGTCGATGTTTCTCTCTCTCTCTCCCCCTCCCACTCTATCTGAACAAAATATTGAAAAATGTCCTCGGGTGAGGATAAAAAACAAAAACAAAAAACAAAAAACAAAAACAATTCCACTTTCGCTGAATTCTTTCGCAGCTGTGTGTGTGTGTGTGTGTGTGTGTGTGTGTGTATTTGGTGGGGGAAGGGGGTGAAGAACTACCACTTCATGATCATTTAGTGTCTTGAAGTCATAGCCCAAGCTGTATTAAATACCATTTCTAATCCTTCAACTCTATAAAGTATTATTATCCTCATGTTATAGATAAGAAACTGAGGACAAAGAGGCCAAGTGTCTCACAGAGCCACAAAATAAACAGTAGATGGCAGATTCAAACTTGTTTCGCGCACTCAGGGAGACCGCGGGCTTTTATGCCATGACCTTCCTTCCAAATGGCCTCTCTTACTAACACGCTATGTGAAAGCCTTCGCCTTGTGAAGCCTCGGGAACCTGATCTGTAAAATGAGGACAATTATTTGTATAACATAATTTGTGTATGGAATTGTGATAGGGATGCAGGGAGAAAATGTAGAATGAAGTGCCTAGCACACAGTACGTGCTCAAAAATTGTATTTATTTTTTGGTAGCGGAGCCTCTCGGGAGTGAAGTGTCTCAGTCTGTCAGTGGGATGTAGTATGAGGAGGTAAGTCACAGAAACCCTCTTATACCCTCCACGTGAAGAGGGGTTTCTGCTTCTCAGAATACACACTCTTGGTCTAAAGTTTTGTCGCTGATCTGGGAAGGACACCCTCAAGTGTTCATTCACTCTATAGTAAACGGCGTTACTGAAGTTCTTTTTGTGCTCTTATTTTAACTAGTGGCCCAAGAATATGTTTAGTTAACTTGTGCCCCTGTTTTTCACTGTGCCTCATCAGCAAGAAATCAGTAAGGAACATTAATTATCAAATGTGCCAGTTTTGTGACCATTAAGTACCTCATTAGATTCTGTTTTGGAAATTGCATTTATGAGCTTCTTTATAGAAAAGAGCACAATGTGATTGACACTGCTTAACCATAGTACAATTTACAGCAAAATCACTTATTTAATGCCCCTCTTTTATTATTACTGTTATACTGTGACACAACACAATGAGAGTTTCTCTTTATAAGCACAATGGAAAGAAATGACCACCTCAGCCTCCCATCACATAACTTGTTTAAGGGGAAAACTACAATCGTCATACCAAAAAAATAAAATCCAAAACCTGGTAGATTAAAAAAAAAAAAAAGATGTATCTTGAAGATCAACCTGTAATTTCTGTTTTGTACTTAAGTTCTTTCTTTGAATGGTGAAGCTTGTCTACACCTATAATCATCCTTCCTCATTGTGCTGGTGGAATGTGGGCAAGGCTGGTCTCTGTTGACAGGTTTTATATCATGTCCTTCTTATAGGCACTGATTTTTGTTTTAGTAATGGTTAGCATGAAAATCTGATATACTTCAACTGTACAGGGAAAAAATAGAAAAGAGAAAAAAATAAATTAAAACTATGTTTAAAATATATGATAGAGCCTAACCTTTTCTCCATTAGGGAAACTATAGCTGCAAAAATAGATTAAATACAAATTTGCTCTGCTTTTAAACCTACTTAAGAAACACCTATCCTCTCTGTCCATATAAATTCCAACGGAAAACACGGTGACATGCAATTACTAATCGCAATGTACACAGCCATGCCTGGGGGACTTGGTGGTTCATATTTTACTGTTCTGTAATCAAATACAAAACTAATGAGTAAAAATATGCTTCCCCCAATAAATTTCCAGCACCTGGACAAGTGTCTGACAGGGAAATGGAGAATGCACACACAAAATTCATTCTGCAAAGCTATTAAAGTGTTATACTTGCCAACAAGTGTTCATTAAACAAGAATGAAGGATCTTTATGCCAGTTTCTTACCAAAGGCTTTTTAATATTTTAATGGAGAGTAAAGACTATTTATCTGAACTCTGATCAGTTAACGTTCAGATCTGTTATAAAGAAACAAGGAGTCCTTTATAATACCTTTCATAAAAATCCACTTTGCAATGCTTCAAATAAAGACTAAGGACTGTAAAAGATTATGCTGCATATAAACAAAATCAGTATCGTTTTGAAATTATATGGTTATCCGTGGAACTCCTTAGTACATTAGAATCATGCTGTATTTTTATTTAAAAAGTGGTTAGCAAAATCCACTATACAAATGGAAAATGGGATTAGAGGTGGCATCTCAGCCATGTGACTTTATACAGGCCTCAGAAAGCAAGTAGCACAGTTAATGGGGCAAAGGGAGAGAGGAAGGCTCATCTTCCATCTAAGACCCAGAAGAGAGGAGGGGAGAGAAGAGATGGGAGAGAAGCCACAACATCAGTGTGCGGTGATGGGAGCTGCTTTTCAGACAAGAATGTCAGTAGATAACTCTCCACCAAGGAGTAGAATATGAACACACACAGAACAAAAAAGAAAAGGAAACTAAAAGCAGCTGTGTAGGGATTCTAATACAATACCTATGAACTGATATTTTAGTGTCGGGTTGCCATTCATTCACGTCCACTTTTATCACTTTGTTCCACCACAGGAAATAAACACATACGACATACATTTATGCATACATACATGCACACAGAAACATGTGCATGTACACACACAAACATGTGTTGGAATCTGAGTGCTGGAGCAGACAGTCAGTGCAGAGGTAGAGGAATCAGACACTGTGACAGTGTTCAGGACTTTGTCCCCTGTACCTGTGTTTGCACATGCTAAGCTCACCCTTGTACATGTCTAGAAGGTAACCAGGCAGGTAAAACAGAGCAGAAGTCAGGCCTGGTCTGGCTCAAATTTCTCTTCATTTCAAAGAAAGAAATTAATAATAATAATAATAATGCTTAAGCCAGCAATGATTTAAACACTGTGTGCTTAGCACTGTTTTAAGCTTCACACTTAATTTCCCATGCCATCCTCAAAATAACCCAGTGAAGGAGATACTATGATTAACTTTATTTTATAGGTGAGAGAAGTGAGTCTGAGTGATCACCACGTATTTGAGGAAGGGGCGGGCTATAGATCCAGACAGTCTGCACTTTATAACCAGGTATTGGACCAAAACATTAGGAACAGTAAGAAAGAGTTAGAGCAGATGATGCCTAATTTGTATTCCGTGTGCCTGGATTACCAAAGGGGCTGAGGGCCCACAGGGGTGGGGCCACGTTTTGTGGAAATGAACCCCATAAAAGACAGAGGTTGGGATCACCGGGACCACTCATTTCCTTGTGACCTTGCACACGTGCTCTCGCTGTTGGGATTGCGCTTGGCTAAGTGAAGATAATAAGTACAGCTCGTGAAGAGCTGGGAGAAAGAAGGCATACTTTTCGGATACTTGGAGCTTCTCAGGTAAAATCTGAAAGTGCTGGTGAAAGAGATTACAGCACTCCAGTCGATTCCCACCTGGACCCAAAGTGTCCAGAAATGCTCGAGTGAAACCAAAGACATATTTTAGAATTTACTTCCATGCCTGTTGGAATCTGCTAATGATATATAAGTAATGGGAGATTATTTTGCTAGAGGTGAGAAAAATATCACAATTATTGGCTGGTTTCTTTCCTTTGGCTTGTTTTTAAAGAGTTTAACACAGAGTGAAAGATACTCTTTGAAAGCTCTGGTTTGGATATAATTATCTTTATCTTTGTCCTAGAAGGGAAGAGCGAGTTCAGGGAATCTTTTTTTTTTTTTTTTTTTAATGAGAAAAGAGAGAGGGGTCGGGATTTGGATGAATGAATCTGACATTCAGGCCAATGGCCTGTTTAGGTCACGGGGAAAACACATTTATAGGCCTTGGCATTAGTTTCCAAAGAAATCTTGTTTCCCGGTAACCAAACCAAGAGGGCTGCCAGGGTCTGTGTTCACGAAACCATTCAGCTGTTGATAGTGATGTCCGATGAGGCCCCAAACTTCACATCCTCACCAAAACCATCTGAAGCCAACACGATTTCCCATGCCTCGCAGGCCTGTTATCTTCAGTATGAAAACCCAGCAGGAACGTTAGCTCTGATGACCCTGAATAAAATGAAGGGCCTGCTCTCCCTCCTTGTACCAGGAAGCACCTGAATTTTAAAAACCATGGGGAGAAATAATAACTAACCATTTGGAAAACCCACCAGCAAGAAAATGCTGGCGAGGAGGGGAAGAACGACTATATGTGATTTTTTATTTTATTTATTTATTTACTTTTTTATCCCTACCCGAGGACATTTTTCCATTTTTTGTTCAGATAGAGTGGGAGGGAGAGAGAGGAAAAGAGAGAGAGAAACATCGATGTGAAAGGGACACATCGAGTGGCTGCCACCCACACGACCCAACCAGGGCGGAGGACAAACTGCAACCAAGGTACATGTCCCTAGTGGGAACCGAACCCGGGTCTCTCTGGACCGCAGGCCGACGCTCTAATCGGTGAGCCAAACCGGCCAGGGCAATATGTGAATTTTAAAAAATAAACATATAGATATAAACTGTAGAATGAGAAAAACAGATTTCCATTTTATTTATTTAACTTATTTAACAACCACAGAGTGCGCTTGCTATGTGCCAGACGCTGTTGTTCTAAGCGTTTCATGAAGATTAACTCATCGAACTTTCTTTTTTGATGCAGTACGAGGCCTGAGAGATTGTTTTATTCTGAAACCTGGAACAGAGATAAGGCTGTCTCTGTACATTAAAACGTCTTGCCTTATAAGGAAGCATTTGACTGCACTAGATTAAACTCATAAAAGCTAATGAAGAGTCCTCCTTAATACACATTTCTTTTTTCCTGTTTGGACTTGAAGTGACAACATTACAGAAACACCCTGCAGGTTTTTATCTAAATAGCATCCTATAAAACAATGTCCTCTTGTCAGTCACCACTAATTCAGCACAGTCAAGCTATAAATCTGTCTAAAGGCCAGCAAAGTGCTTAACTTGGCACATCACTAATAAAATTAGGAATGCGGGTTTATTACATGAACCTTAAGTAGGTTTGGCCAAGATATTAAGATTTTTGCTTATGGCAACCGTGGCTAATGTGGATTGGTATTTTCATTATAACACACCCCACAGCACTTCCCAGTAACGACTCAGGTTTCCAAATGAGAGAATAATCGGCTGCGCGTTCATCCTCACTGGCAGGTGCTGCGGCTGGAGCCCCACCTCCGACGCCTCGTGCACTTTAGGGTACTCAAGAATGGGAAAGACTTTTCAATAATGCTAATTCTGCTGAATAAAATTAGAGCAAATTAATTAATACTTCTATTAACGTAACCTGATTTCACATTGTTCAAGAACAGAAGCATTTATAGGCTTTTAACAGGCACTCAGAAATATCATTTCGGCTCAGGGCAATTTTGAGAAGTGACTTAGAAGCAGTTGCGAAGGCTTCTAAAAGGCGAAGATTTGAGAAAGCCGAATGAATGTAGGTGAACTGAGTTATCCTGGAGTCTTGGGTATTTTATTTTATTTTTTAAATTACGGAAGAACAATAAATATATTCTTTCTCCTGAGCCAACATTTATAGTGATGGCCCAGATTTGCATAGCCATTTAGTTTGCCAAGGAAGTTCCTATGCTTCCCTGTCTGATCTCCAAAGAACCTTACGAGGTGGATGGTGCAGGTATTATTATCCTCATTTTCCAGATGAGGACACATAGCAAAACCAGAGCTGACACTGGAAATCAGCCCTCTACTTTGCATCAAGAATGCCTCCCTATATAAGGCCTCACTTTGTATGTACAGTTTTACCCAGTGTTACCATTGTTATTTGATCCTTATACCACCTGGAAATGCTGTGTGTGTACAAGCGTGCATTTACATGCATACTTTATCTTTTTCTCTCCAGTATATCTATTTTCTTTGATCCAGGGGCTGTTTGAATTTTCCCTTCCCAATGGCACCAGCTTCCTCAGACTTTCCTTCCTTATCAATCCTATTGAGGGTGCCCACGTTGGCAACCTGCATTATGGCTGCTCCATTATGGGATTTGAAATGCAACTGGGCAGGGGGGAGATGAGAAGCTCTCTTTAGCATGCCACAATCTTGAAAACCTGTAGATGGGCAAAGCCACTAAAGTTCACTTCATGAAAAATACAACACACCACGGAGAGCAAGTATGATTGATGCCCGCAGAGCAAACTGTTTATCAAACACACTTTGCAAACTTGGACATAAATTGTTAAGTTGCCTTATCACTCAGACAATGTAAGCCTAGCATCTTTGTAGGCACTTCCCCAAAACTCTTTAATGACCTCTAAAAACCTTTATCTTATCATGATCAGGTTTGCTACTACAATAAATCACTTACAAATAGTTCAAAAGAGAAACTAGTATTAGAAATATGGAGTCATTTTCCAAATGTAAGGAGCCATCAGCACTTGCCAGGCTATTGTGCAATTGTGAAGGCATGAAAAAGAACGGATGCTCAACCCTGAAAGATTCAACAGAAGTAAGAGTGCTGTAGCCTATTCAGATTAATTGGAGGTTAATTACATATTTG
Source organism: Molossus molossus (assembly GCF_014108415.1). Taxonomy (NCBI): domain Eukaryota; kingdom Metazoa; phylum Chordata; class Mammalia; order Chiroptera; family Molossidae; genus Molossus; species Molossus molossus. Next base: position 35,983,792 of record NW_023425347.1, on the reverse strand, counting down.
GTAAATCACACAGGCCCTTTCATATTTTCCTTGCCTGCTATCTGACTTTCATTACTTATGGTAGGGGTGGGAGTAAACAGTGAAAGTTACATAGTTTAATTTCTAGCATTTCTGACATTTGAAAATTAAGATGCTATTTAGAGGTGGTAGTATACACTTGGCATTCTAGGGTTTAAATTTTGCATCTGGCTTGTGTTATTCAACCAGTGCAGTTAACATTTATGCAGCACCTACTATGAGCCAGACATTGTGCTAGGTATTAGGTGTATGACATAAGGAAGATATTCCTGACCTCAAGAAACCTTAAATTCTAATAAATCGTAACAACTCAACACGTTGGATTTTTCACCTCTGAAACAACAGAGATGGCCCCAGTAATTTTTAGGTCTTTCTAGTGTCTGTGTGGAGGATAATGATCGTGATCGTTTTGCTGAATCTTGTCCATTTCCTCTTTCTCATGTATTTTCCACTTTTCTCCACAGTATTCTCTGCCCTGGGAGAGTGAGAATGGATTCTTTGGCCTTCTGGCTTTTGTTGTGCCCAGTCAATGGGAAGTCCTGGTGGTAGATCAGAGGAAGGAAGAGAGAGAGAGAGAGATCAAAATACATGTTCTTCTGGCTCATCAATTTTCAGGGATTATTTGGATTGGCTGTGTCACTCTGTGGAAGGTCCCTTGTTTTCTATGTCAGCTGACTCTATGTGACTTTCTCTATCAGACTTCTGGTAAATGACCTCTCCCATCCCTTTGGGTAAGGTTATGGCAGGAGCGCCACTTACTAACCCCAGAGCACTGAACTATCCCTGTGGATTTCTTACAACCTGCCCACTGCTATTTACACAGTCTCTTTGTAACTTGTCTTCAAATCTACCAAGTTTGAGGTGCCATCTTTTTTTCTGCCAGGACTGTGGCTGATATACTATGTATTCTTCTGTCAATTTGGTTGAGATTGATCTGTGAAATCTTGAATAATCCATGTAAGGTAGAAATTCTGCAGAGTTCTTTTAGGATATATTCACTTCTGTAAGAGTTTATCCATTTCCTTGGCATAGAAAAGACACTCTAACATTTAATTTAATGGGGCTGACAGGTAGAAGATGATGAGAGAATGAAGAGCCATTGAGATTTGGCAAGGCTGAGTTACAGTTTCCGGAATTCCTTTCTCTGTATGTTATGGGTGAAGGTGGGCCACGAGAGACATTTTTTTCGTTCGACAGTTGGAGGGTGGGAGTGAAGCAGTAGTCATATTGTTTTATAGTCTTGCAAGGGCAGGGCACGGTCACCAGGTAATTTTGCAGTTCATGATGTACCTATCCACTCATGTGCTGACGGACTCCACCGGTGTGGGAAGCGGCTTGCAACTGCTTGACTTTTCCCTGGATTTTCAACTCCTGGACCAGATGTTAAGAGGAAAACTAACTTCTTCCACAAGACATGGCTCTCATCTAGGTTGGAGACATGGAGAACCGACTCTCATGCAGAGAACCGACATGCAGCTGACAACTCGTATTGGTGGGTTCTTGTTAACTCCTGCTCTCCTCATGTTACACCCACTTTCCCTTCTCAACTCCTTGCCCCTAGGACTTCAAGCCCTAGTATAAAATGATAAGAAAGCAACATTACAGAAATTGGTTAGCTTGCTCCCATAATTGGGTAAGAAAAAATCCCTGTAACAAATTTCTTTCTCTCTCTCTTTATTTCATTGAGATATGTAGATATATAGTATATCAATAGACATATGTATAAGTATATAAAACTTTATAATATATATACCCATTCATTATATTTATATCTGTGTCTATATCTCTATCTATCTATCCTAGTAGTTCTGCTTCTCAAACCGAATCCTGAGTTATACACTGGCCAAGACTTTTTAGTAACCGAAGTTTCAGGCATGTCTCCTTTACATTGAATGTGCTCTTCACATTGCAAGCCAAGAACACATCAGCCAAGACCAAATCTTGAATACCATGCCAAAAACAAAGCAACAGTTCTTCCTAAAATAGCTCATTTGTTAAATGGATATAAAAATGGGTACACTTTTTTTTAAGCTGGAAAATTATGTAAAAATATCTGACACAGGCTGGTAAACACCTGTTGGCTTGATAACTCAGAACTCAACCATGGAGATATCATAGAAGGAAGACAGAGGTTAATGTATCTGAGAAGAAACCTGTGAGAAACCTATGGAGAGACAGAAAGTGTTACAGTGGGGTCTGTGTGTAGAGAAGGTAAAGGTGAGCAGCCCAGAGTGGACAAAAATGTGTGTGATAGTGAAGTGATAGGTTGGGGTGAGATTCTTAGATGTACCTCTTACCCATCTCAAAATAACCTGAGGCAGCAAAGCATTGGTACCCTTGCAGCCTGGTGCCAGCTGGAGTGACAGGATGACATCAGAGGGTACAGGGGTTGGCTGGTTTGGAGAGTGGAAGGGCAGAGGTGTAGCCAGTATTCTCCTCCTGAGAAATAGTCAACTGCATGAGGCGCAGAAGTGCTATAACAGACTAAAACTGAAACTATGTTTGTTTTTTTTTTTTGGTTTAGTATGAAGTAGAGTTAATGATCAGAGAAAGCACACATTTATAAAAAGCATAATAAATATTTTCAGATAGGTAAGCTGGGATATTGATAACATAAAACAATTACAAGTTATAAAGACAAATTCATTTAAAGTCTGGGGATACCAAAAAAAAAAGAGAGAGGGAAAACTCTATAAGTAAATAAAATGTCAGGTATCTGAAAAATAAATTATCTTGATAGAAATAATTGTATTTAATTCTAATAAATATTTTAAATAAATACATTTAATAAAATTTAAAATAAATTTGATTTATTAATTAGGTCAATAAATAGATTTATCTAAAAAATAAATTAGTGAGTTGGAGGGTCTAGTCAAAAGTTTCTCTCAGAAGACAAGAAGGAAGTAAAAACAAGGCAAAAAAGAAAAGTTATAAGATATGGAGGATAGAAGAAGAAATGTCAAGATATAAATAATGAAAGGCCCAGAAGGAGAGGTACAAGTGGGAAAGAAAACATTTGATGAAGTGTCTGAGAATTAACAAGGAATCGAGATAAACCACATCTGATTTAAAAGACTCAAGTTTTGCCAAACACAATAATACTGAGGAGAAAACCCTACACTTGGACATATGATAGTAACATTTCAGCGCATCAAAGACAAAAAGTAAATTCTCATAACTGCCAGAGAGAAAGAGCTGATCAGTGAAAAGATAGGAGAGTTTGACATCAGACTTCACTGGGTGAGGTAAAGGGACTATAAAAATTTGTGTTCTCCGTCTGATAGAGACAGAGACTGTCAGGTTCAACAGAATCACGAAAGCCACATTTTCCTCTCCTCACTGGCTCTGTGAGCGCAGTTTTGCCTTCAGCTTGAGTGAAAATTGCATACTGGCAGCCATTCCCTATGCACTGGTTTCCTGACTCAGTTCCTCTGACGGCCTGAGGTTTGTTGATGTGAGCCTCTTCCTCTGCCAATGCCTAGGGCTTACCTGGAACGGAGTAAATGTTCCAATAAATGCTTCCTGAATTTACTGTACTGGTAAAATAATCCACGGAATTTCTTCTCTACCGAGAATTTAATGAATGAAACTAACAACAGATGCACTCAATAAGCTATGCAAATTGAGTAAACCAAATATATTCCATTAGTAAATATTTACGATATAAAACACAGAGCACTAGGTGCTATGAAAACGTCAAAATAGGTGAAGTACATCTCCTGGAAAAAATGTGGAAGCTAAGGGGTTATATCAAAATAGTTAAGATATAAAACATCTTAAGTATCAGTTCGGTGCAGGAGAAGGAGAAGCCTGATTCAGGAATTCAGAAGAAAGAGGCACCATGATAAGGAAGGGCTTCGCGGAGAGAATGGCAGTTAGTTTTGGGTTCCAAAGAAAGGATGGAATTTCAATAAGCAATCAATTGTTGCCTGGGTTCCACATGGAAGAAATAGCAGGAGCACCGGAGAAGGTATTCTCAAACCTGCAAAAAGCCAAGTGTGGCTGGACATGAGGGTTCACATGGGATGGAGGATAAACCTGGAGAGACTGGCTAGGTCCAGATTGTGGAGGACTCAAAGACAAACCTGGAGGCTGGACCAAATGGAGTGGGGCATGGAGGCCACTGGGATTTCATGATAGAGAAGGGAGTGGTGACAATCAGATGCTTGAATGAAGAGTAACTTTGTACCAGTAAAATGTATAAACTGTTTGGAGATATTCCAGAGTCAAGATATGACTGCCCTAATCTGAGCGGAGAAATAATTAAATCCAAAACAAGGAAGACAGTAATAGACAAGAAAAGGCCAAATGGGATGGTGACTACTTGGTAATTGGTGAGGTATGGATTTGAGGAACAGGAAAGACACTGAGGGGCTCCTGAAAAACACCTGCAACTCATAGAGTATGCAATATCAATGACTAATTTTGATTTCTATAGATGGAAGTTTATATATTTGTATAAACACACACACATATGCAATATGCATGTGTGTGCATATAAATATATATTTTTTCTATTGAAAAACCAAACCACAGTCTTTCATGAAAACCTGTTCTTTGCAACTTTTCAACTAAAAAGGATTTTTACAAAATATCCAGATATTTTAAATTTCTGCCTAGAAAAGCCAATTCAATTGGATCTTTTTGGGTTAATTACTTTTAATAATGTTTAATTTAACATTTTAAAAGAATAAAAGCAACCCAAACTAGCCTTGAGTTCCCACATCTTCCCAGGAACTTGAATTTGTGAAACTGAAAAGACCAAAGGGGGAAAATCTTGTTTTGCAAGTGAGAAACTCACAGTGAGCAACACAAAGTGAAGGTACTTCAATTTAATGTGGATAATCATATGCAGGTCTAGAGTCTTTATATTTTATAGCTCTCCTTAATTCCACATCTCCCTACTGCAGACAGTAGACATAAAACATTTCATCACAGTGTTCAGAGATTTTTTTTTTCCTTTAAAAAAAAGAAAGGAAAAGGAAAAGAGTTCTTCTCTACTAGCATATATTCTCCAAATCCCCAGCTATATTATTTACAGTAATATTTTTTATGTCAGGGTTACAAAACCGCACCGACATGGCAGAGAAAACACTGAAAGATGTACAATGGAGGAAGCAGTTCCGGAAACAAGAGCAGCATTTTCTCAAGGCCTCATTTCAGAGATGTGTTCCTGATCAAATGAACATTTTACTACAAAATATTTGCCTTGCTGCATTGCAGTTGCATCAGTTCCCAGTGCTTCCCTCTAAAGAACGCTTGTGATTGCCCCCTTAGTATTTACCATGTGCCTTGCCTTCCTTTAAGCATCACCATATTTAATGTCTACATGGTGGAGTGGGGCCGGGGTGCTTATATACCTGCACGCATCTATACACAGAGAATCTAGTGTCCATCACTAACCGCCCTGGTTATCAAAAGTTAATGGGCTCTGAAATGGATACAATTCCAATAGTGCAGCTCATGAAAATCAGAGTGATATTTTATTTGTGACCTACATCATTCACATTTAAAACTACTGAGGGAATTAGGGCGTCCTCCTACATTTCACCTATATAACTGCTCCATTTATTATTTTGAATGATATCTTATTTTAATTGTGGTAAAATACACACAAAATTTTTCATCTTAGCCATTTTTAAAGGTACGGTTCAGTAGCACCAAGCACACTCACAGTATTGTGCAACCAATCCCCAGAACTCTTTTCATCTTGCAAAACTGAAACTCTATACCCGTTAAAACAACTCTCTATTTCCCTCTCCCCCTGGCTCCTGGCAAACACCCTTCCACTTTCTGTCTCCATGCATTTGACTGCTGTAGGTACTTCATGTAAATGGAATCCTACATAATTATCTTTTTGTAACTGGCTTATTTCACTCAGCATAATGTCCTCAAGACTCACCCATGTTGGAGCATGTGTCCGAATTTCCCTTCTTTTTAAAGCTGAATAATATTGAGTGCATATACCATGTCTTGTTTATCCATCAATCTATTGATGGACAACTGAATTTCTTCCATCTTTCACCGCTGTAAACAATGCTGCTATGAACGTCTGTGTGCAAATACCTGTTTGAGTCCCTGCTTCCACTTCTTTGGGATGTATACTAAGATGACGAATTGCTAGATCATATGGTAATTCTATTTTTAATATTTTGAGGAACTGTCATACTATCTTCCATAGAAGCTGCACCATTTTAAATGACCACCAGCGGTGCACAAGGGTTCCAACTTCTTCACATTCTCGCCAACACTGATTTTCTGTTTTTTTTTCCTTTTTCTTTTTTCTTTTTGATAGTGGCCATCCTTATGGGCATGAGGTTTTGATTTGCATTTCCCTAATGAATGGTGATGGCTGGGCATCTTCTCGTGTGGTTATTGGTGTGCAATGATACCTTTTGACTCGTGGACAAGAATGGATATGAAGACAAGGAGGAAAAGCAAATTTCCCAGGACTTTGGAGTGGCAATCAACAAACATTTATTAAATATGTCCTCTAGACAAGGATAGAAATTTAAAACAATACCTAAATAAAATAGAGGAACTTAAGAGGAGTCTGCCTGCAGAGAACCTGGTGGAGAAGACGAGACGCACATTTGGAAAGTGCAGGGACTCTCGTGACACCTCAGCTTCCTAGAGGAGACATGACTTTGGTATCCCTATAATCCCCAGCACAGGAACATCTTCTGCTGTGTCTTTAATAAATACTTTTAACAGATGAATAAACTCATCCTTTATCTGTGTGATCGTCAAAAAAATATTCCAGAGGGAATATTTTCTGCTTTTCCGAGGGAGGATCTTCAACAGGGATAGCCACACACTAAGCTCTTGTAAGTCCTCGGAAAACAGTTGCCTTTGAAGAGGTGTGAATTTCCCTTACTTTCCCTAAAAGGGTGTTAACTTCAAAAGGCGACCTGGTGAGTGTTAAAAAATTAACACATTTAAGTCAGTAGCCAAACATCACCCCCGGATCTGTGAACCTGAAATTGAACTGGTAGGCTGAGGTGACTTTGGTTTGGATGCCAAAAAAAGTCATCACTCAGCACTAATCTGGACCAATGAAAATGTGCTCTTCTTGGGGTTGGGGAGAGGGAAGGATTTGGAGGATGGTGATGCTAGCCAGGCATAAAAGCAGAGGGCAGCTAGTTACACATTTTTTTCTAGACCTTCTAACCCCTTAAACTTGCTTTAAAAGGTACTTTCCTGCAGAGATTGTGCACTTTAGCTGGCCATCATCAAAAGAAACCTCTTTTTATTAACAGTGGAATTGTTTATTTGTGGAGAAAATTGACTGAAATATCTTTGCTGGGAACCCTTCGCTTCCTTTCCCTCCTCGTTGTTCATCCAGTCAGGACACAAACATAGACTTTTTTTTTCTTCACTTCCCTATCACTTTGTACAGCATCCACCAATATGTTACCTGACCCCCTTTTTCCTCTCTGCAGTCCTTGTTTAGAAATGATCATAACTGCGAGATTCTGGTCCACAGAAGTGTAGCCAATAGGAAGCACTGCTGTCAGGCTCGACCCTGGGACTCTTACTACTCAAAGGAACTCACTGAGGGCATGGGGACCCACCCTTCTGCCTCTGGGCCTGACTACACTTCGCTGAGGCCATTACAAAGCCTTTTAGGCCACACAGAAGCAAGACATCACGGGATGGTTGTGAAATACTTGGAAACATCAGGAGCAGGGAAAGAAAACTAGTGTGTAACAGAAGCACTAAAATAAAAATAAAGGTTTCTGAAAGAGTTGGAGATCAAGAGGCCATGACCCAGGCTGTAGTTCTGCTAATGCTCTAAAGCAGTAGAGAGGGTATGAGTGTCTCCAGAAGGGAAAGACCTGGTTGTTGAGTGGTCTTAGTCGTTGCTACAGAACTCGGACAACCACACACCCGGATCCAAGCCCTGTCCTGTAGTGCACAGTTTGCTTTACCTACGAGATGCATTTCTAAAAGCTATCCATACTCATTCACCGGGTGTTCATTCTTTTATTCAACAGAGATTTGTTAAATACTAATGAGAAGTCAGGCACTTTGCTAGGTGCCAAGGATAGAGGGATGAACATGACCTACTCACTGAATTAAAGGTCTTGCAGCCTCGCAGGGAAAGACACATCTAAACACAAATTACAATGCAGGGTGATCATTCCAACAATAGCAGCGTGTTAGGGACAGAAGCAAATAGAGGGAGAGAGAGTGTCTGTCTCCTGGTGAGTCAATGAAGAAGCTTTTTGGAGCTTTCTCTTCATCATTTTATTATCTGTCTCCCAATACCTGCTTCTCCATCAGCATTCCCACTGGCCTCTTCCACTGTTCTGGGTTTGGAGCCCAGGAGAGGATAACCGAGGAATATGAGGATATTCTCCTTGCATTATTTAATTTGTTAATATCTGTTAATATTTATTGAGGTCTTACAACATGCTAGGCCCTTTTCTAAGCACTATAAATGAATTATGCTACTGTAGTGGTGTGAGCAGTAGGCAAACATCTGGCACTCACATCATTGTTAGGAGAATAAAGAAATATTTTTCCCTTAAAAAAAAAGAAAGATGTCATTAACCTTAATTATATTTTAAGTAAATACTCTGTTTAAATATGTAATAAATACAGCTGAGTCATTTTTAGGTTGGTGGTGAATGACAAAGAAGCTCTCTGAGGTTTATTCCACAGCATGGAACATCTAAGACATCTACAAGTTTTCTTGTAGTTCTTCCAAAAATGAATAGAGGAGGCATTTAGCCACTGAAATGAATTATTACTTTCCTGACGAAAGAGACCTCAGCCTGTGAATATGTGCAGGAACACAGTTAAATGTTCAAGCAAAAGCAGATCAATGAGATGTGTGTGTGTCTGTAAATCTAATTAAATATGGTTGCCATAATTACCTGTAGTACACTGGAGATCATTGACATCTAAGTGTTTATGTCTGAGTTCTTGCAGTTATGAGGTAGAACAGGGAAGCAAAAATGGACACAATATTTCCAATGTCTTGAGCAATTGCAATTAATTCTCACACAAACATCCTTATTTATCAAGCTTGGCTCAGGTTCTGCCTCTTCTCCACAAGCCAAAGCTTCTATTGGTCAGCATTTCTTTGCCAAACATTGTAACACAGAATGCAAACACAACAATTACATTATGGAGCAAAGTAGAAAATCTTGAAAAAATAAAGATGATGATGAAGATGTTATGTGCGACCAGCAAAACCAATGACAAATGAGAATCTTCTAGAAATCAACCAGCTAATTAAAAAAAAAAAAAAAATGGGCAGAGTAAATGAAGTTTCAAATGAGAATGATTTTAGCATTTAAGGATTAATAGAGGCCTCTAGAAAAACCAAAGATTCCTGAATATTGTAAAAAATATATTGTTTTTGTTAATGATAACATACTAGGCCAAATTTGAAATAAAATTTGTCCAATCAGGCTATCATAAAATTTGTTAGAAAAATATTACCTTAAAAGTTAAAATAAAATTCATCTTTACTCATTTTAGAAATGAAAGCTAGTTGGAAATATAATAGAAACTGTGTTATTATGAGATAAAATGTATACCTATTTTCATATATTTTAGATTCTATGTCAATATGAGGTCACAATACAATTTTTTTTCCACTATTGCCTATGAAAATTTGGTTTCCATTTAAAGTGATTATCTTTAAGTGGCTTCCTCTTGTACAAATCATCCTCAAAAAAGAAGGCCGTGCAAGTCCTCTCACGACACTTGAGCATCGTTATATTTTGTTTGTCTCCCAATCTAGACATTGAGTCCCCAGAAGTAGTCATGGACATGACATTGGCAGTCACTTCAATATCTCTGCAAAGTACCATCCATAGCTTTGTAGTGCACAGATTTGTTCAAAAACCAATTGCTATAACTTTTAAAGTATGATAGAAATAGGAACAGTTAATAGAGGAAGCAGACTCATAAAAGGTTATAGCTAAAAGGGACCTTAAAATCATTGCATGTCCTCCCCTCTCATTTAACAGTTGAGGACACTGAAGAGTCGAGAGGCGATACCATGTCCAGTGTCATGCTGCTAGCTGTGGCAGAGCTGTTACTTGAAACCGGGTCTCTGGATTTTTGTCTAGAACTTCCCCTAAATGGCATTTCGGCAATCATAGTAGGTGACAAGCTCTGCAGCTGAAGCAGACCTTGTATACTTTAATGACGTAGCAGGCACTAGCTGTTGGCTAACCAGCAGCGTGCTCTGCATTTTGCAGGTGTGGTATTGCACAGTGGTGACAAACCCAGGCTCAGGAGCCAGACTGCCTGAGCTTGAAAGAGGCTCTGCCACGACCTAACTAAGTAACCTTGTGCAGCTACCTAGTCTCTCTGCTTTAATTTTCTCAACATTTTCTGGATACCTACTATGTGCCTATCTCAGAGGGTCTAAATTCAGCTGATACTTATGTAAGTTACTTAAAATATGGCCTGGTTCACAGTAACTTATTAGCCATTCAGATATGAAAAGAGGAGTCAGCAAGTCAATATCAGGGATCAGAGGTTGAGCAGTGAGAGTTGTGTAAGAAAACCTGCATCTGTTGACCAGTTGATCACTCATAGCGGTGGAGGGGTGGAGGGGGGGGGTGGTTAGATAAGGTCAGAGGCTCCTAGGAATTATGTGCTTACTCTTCTTTGGGATTTTTCTCTATGTATTTATCTATTTAAGTTGAAGATTCAGTCCACCTGTAGTTTCTTCTTGGTCTCCTAACTCTTAACTTTTCATTTCCTTTTTAAATGAAATTAGTTAAAAATTAATTCAGATATTGTTAAGATGCCAGAACAGGGTGAACCCAATCATATTCATTAGTCTGGCTTTCTGATAGGGAATAGCTTATATTTGATAAAGTCTTAAATGGAAGTTCCGACCAGAAGTAGCCCTGTTTGGCTCACCCAGATAAACCTTCTCCACCTAAAATACGGGCTACGAGCACATGTATGTATGCACACAGACCAATACAGCAGTTCGAGTTATCACAGGCTTTCTGTCCCATGCTGCAGACAGAATTCAGTTCACACAGGCCACATTTCTTCATAATTTTTCTCAATAACATACTAGTCACAGAAAATATGTATCAAAGACCAGTAGAATTGACTTTCTATGAAAAAAAAGGAGTTGTTAAATAAATTTAGCCTAATTTTATTGAAGCCCAGATCTCAAGCTAATTTGCATAATTTGTCAGTTCTATTTTTCAGCTCTCCTAAGGAGTAGATTCTTCAACCTTGCTTGAAATTTCCTTCAAGTTTTTCACAAGAAGAAATGCCAGGCAACCAGGTAAATTACAAAGTGAGAATCCAAGGAAACAGTCAATCCTTCAAGTATGTCTCCAATCCCTCCATCCTCGTCCATTAGATTAGGTACTGCTAATACTATTTTATTATATTTTAAAAGATATAGAGATAATATCCAAATTATTATAAGACCCGTCCTGCGTGGTGGGGTGGGAGTCTGGACCCATTCCAGAAGGCTCCTTTTAGAGGATTCTTGAGGCTTGTGAAATGCTCCTTCTAAATATTAGAAAACAGAAGAAACAAAAGGCGACAATTGAGTGTCCAATGCAAATGGAATTAAACTGTGAAAAGCTCCAGGGAACAAGGAAAATCTAGTTAGGCTTTTGTTTTTCTGTAAATATATCAATCATTCTTTCGATATTTATTGAAAGGCATGAAAAGATGGAGTTCAGAGCCTGTGCTTTGGAGTCAGGTGTGTATGGAATCAAGTCCAGTTCTGTCATTTGTAAACTGTGAGATCTTGGGCACATTGTGAGCTTCTCTGAACCTCTGTTTTATTGACTGTGATAACACCTACCTCATGAGGTTGTGAGGATAATTCAGATCATGCATCTGATGTAGGTCACATTGTTTGGACACGCGGAAGCTTCAGTTGGCTATGTGCATGCTGAGCAGGCATCTAATGCAACGAAGTCTCACATATCTTAGCAAGTGTGTTCTAGTTGAGGGAACAGAAAATTCACAAACCCATACAAAAAGACATGTGTATCTTGTGGTCCAAAAGAAAAACAAGTCAATGTAAAGAGATCAAAAGAGAGACAGTTGAGTGAGATTGCTATTTTATATAAAGCATTCAGAGAAAGCCTTTATGATAGCATCAGGTTTAACTAGGGACTTAAAGGAGGTGAAGAAGTAGACATGTAGGAGTCGAGTGTTTTGACAGAGGGAACACCACAAAGGCCCCAAGACAGGAGAACGCAGTGCTGGAAGAAGCACAAGGAAACCGGTGTGGCTGTAGCAGAGGGAGAGCCCCAAGGAGCTGGGGCAGGGACAAGGGGATGACTGCAGGCTGTGTGTGAGGAGCTGGAGTTTGATATTGAGTGAGGTGGAAGTCATGGCTGGGTTCTGAGCAAGCAGTGACATGACTTAGGTTTTAAAGGATACTCGACCTCTGAGTGGAGAATAACCTACATTGGGAAATCAATGGTACAGAGAGGGTCTTTAATAATCCAAGTGGGAGATGACAAAGGCTTAGACTAAAGGGGAGTGGAAGAGGTGGTGTGAAATAGTCGGAGTCTGGATATATTTGGGACGTAGATCTAAAAGGCTTTGCTGTTGAATTTGCTGTGTGGTATGAGAGGAAGAGAGAAGTCAATGATGATGACAAAAGTGTTTAGTATGAGTATGAAAAATGCAGGGACAACTTATCCAGATGGGGAGTACAACCTGAGTGTGAAGTGCTATTCAGATAATGTACTTACCCCAGTCAACACCCTTTCACTCCCCTCTCCCTTCTTTCCTTTGGAGTAGAAACTGAAAAATGAAATTCTCTAATTTTCAACTTCTGTCTGATAGAGTTTGGTTGGTCAGATATAGGTAGAAATTCTTGGCTTACATCCTCAGGGTGGGGATTGGGGAGAAGAAAAGAAAACATAAACAAGGTCTAACTTCATGAGAAGAAGGCTTTCTTTCTTGTATACTTTTTGGTCTTTCCTACTTCTTCTTGAAATGCAGCAAGGACACTTACATTGCAACCACCATCCATGATGATGAGAGCCAAACACGCATCATAGAGATGGAAGATATAAGGAGGGTGGGTTCTTGATGTCACCATAGAGAAAGAGTATCTTCTCTGGACTGAGTGACATAGATAAGTCTGTCATGTCAATCACACTTCTGTTATTCTCAGCAGAATGCTTTCTTAACTGATGGTGTGTATGAAATATCTAAGTGGTGATAATGAGTATCAGTCTGACCTGTGATCTGAAGATCAGAGAAGAGGTTAGGTCTGAGCAGTGCCAGGACATTGTCAGCTTGCAGATGGTATTCAGTGCTGTGGGGCTGACTGGATACTCACAGGGAGAGTGAGTGCAGAGAAGGAAGGGAAGAGCTTTGAAGGGTGAGCCTGTACCACTTTGGGATCAGAGGTCAGATGAAGAGGAGAATCAGAAAAGGAGATGGAGAAGGCGTGGCCACTGAGCATGAAGACATACACGTGGTGTCCTAGCAGCCACTTGAAGAATACCTTTCAAGTGGGGAGTGATTAGCTATGTCAGATGTTAATGAGAGATGAGGTAAGATGTCTCAGTGGACTTGGAAGTACAGAGCTCATTGGTGTCCTTGACAAGAACATTTTCAATGAAATATCCAGGAGCTAGAATTCTTATTGTGTACATTCTATGCCAAGACTCTGACAGGGCCCTGTCTAATGTGGCTCAGTTAGTTGAGCATTGTTCTGTGCACCAAAAGGTCACTGGATCAATTCACAGTCAGGGCACATGCCCAGACTACAGATTCAATATCCAGTCATGGTGCGTGCAGGGGGTAACCGATCGATGTTTCTCTCTCACATTGATGTTTCTCTCTGTCTCTCTCTCTCTCAAAAAATCAATAAAATCATATTTTAAAAAAGACTCTGATAGGACCTACAGTTACCCAAAACAATCCAGTACACTACCTCTTTTTTATTAAAATGAAGAAGCAGCCAACCAACCAAACAAACATAAAAGAGTTTTCATTGCTGAAACTTCAATAAGTGTTAGGAAGGGAATGGAATTGAAGGAGAACTGAATTCCAGTTCTTCCCCACCATGTCTGCATCACATCCTGAGTGAGTCATTGACTCAAACTGGGTCATTGACACAAAGCTAGGCGACTAGCACAGGAGAGCTGGCATGTAAAAGAGTTAAGGGCTAGGACTTCCAACTCCAAGGTTAGTGATCCATTTTGTCTGGATTTCAATATTTTAAATATTAAATCTCTCTGTTCATAAAAACATCTCTCTCTTTTTGCACATTTACAATTATATGGATACTAGCCAAGTAAAATAGTCAAGTCTCCTTGACTAATTGGTCTGGACTTCAGGGACCTTCAAGAGATATATACACCTCATATGTATTAAGACAACTGATTCAAATACTACAGCATCGTTTAAAATCGCTCAGAGTGTTCCTAAGTTAAAAGGCAAGAACAAAGTCATTCAAAGAGTAAAGGCAACCTTTTTATTTTTATTTTGGGAAGGTTTGTTTGATTCCTCAAAGTAAAAGTGCCCTAAATTCCCACACAAGCAGCAACAGAGTTAAGCTGCATGGTTCTGTCTCGAGTATGAAAATATCACAGCCCTGTCTTATGTCAGCTTGAAAGATAATGTCATGCAGAAAATTAAGACCATCTGATGAAATCATGTCATGAAATGTGGCTTGAGAGAGCAGCTTTTTGTGTGTTACGATTTGAAATATTTTCACACCAAAACTCAAACGAACAGGCAAGAAGCCTCAATTAATGCAAAATTTGAAAATTTCAGACAAATTTACAAGGTGTTTACTGAGGAGAAAAGGGAGGGGGAACATGTTAAATACTGTCTCTTTGTAACGGCCTTGATTTTATGTTATGTGTCTAAGGAACCAAATGCCTCAGCTTTTCATTTAGAGTTTTGAATTTAATCTGATGGCAGTTTGGATATAATAATGATGCATTTATTGTTAATTTCCTTAAAGCCTTACTATCTAACAATGTAGACTATTATCGCCCCAAATACCTTCTGTGTTTGTGGAGATTTCCATATTCCACCGTGCACAGAAGCTGATTCTAAAGCAAGTATTAAGAGGAATATATGAGAAGCAAGAATATATTTCCTTAGTAACTAGCTGGTCTTTTTTTCCTCTCTGCAGACCTGTTTTCCAGAAGATGAGAAGGAGACTTGACAGGACTTTATTGGTTCATAAATTAACTTGGTAGATTTACAATCATTACTTAGAATGCCAGGAACTCTTTTTAGGAACTTATTTTCAAGAGAGAAAAAAAAACATATTTAACTCAGAATATGAAACTGACACCTCAAGCTACCTAGAAAAAGGTGGGTTAGTTTGGGTTTCACCTATGGTCCTATTCCTATCTGCCATCTACACAGTTATTTTTGGCCAAAGGGAATACTTAAACGGATCGTCATGATTACATTTTCTTTCCAGTGTAAATGAATAAACAAGAGACCATCTAGCAGTGTGATCATTGAGATGTAGTCAGTCAAATTTGTTGGCTGCTTTAAGAGACTATAATGAAGTGGAGAAGGTCAAAGAAGCACTATGCAAGAGTCTAAAATATCCATTACTTCCTGCTAACCTGCAAGTCTAATCTAGGAGTGAAGAAAGATAGGTTAATATCTGTGTGACCTTCTCCTCCCAACTCCCACCCAAAGATGTAAATAAGCCAACTTTTGAAGATAAATGGCCCCATCCTGTGCAGACCTCTGGGCCCAGGGTTCATGAGAGATATTTTCCTAAGGGCATAAATGAAGGAGATTCTATATTGACAAGGGGTGGGGAGAAATTCCTGCTCACATCTATTAGATCAAATCTCCCTGTCTATCTTTTCTAATCCATACCCAGAAGAGAGCTACACGGAGGTCTCCAGCCACTCCAAAGAATGGATGCAGCAGAACAAATATTTAAATTCAGAACCCTCTGTTCTGTGGAGAAACATAGGCTACTAATGACGGAACTGCCCATTTGGCCAAAGCACATTTGAGCTCCCCATTTTGCTATGGTCCAGGCAAGCAAATAAAAAAAATTTTTTTTTTCAAGTCAGATGGGGCTAATTATAGGAGGCAGAGAGTAGGTAAAATAGCTCCTTGTTCAGAAGCATCCACATATTTTCCTGAGATGAAGAGCAAATATTTTGTTTAAATAGCAAGCAATTTTCTATAAAAGTGCTACTGCTTGGAAATGCTCTTTATGATTTATTGCTGCCTTTTAACCTGAAAAAAAATATTAATAACTGAGGAGCCCTTGTTGGTATCTTTATTATGCTTAAATCCAAATAGCCATAATATTATAACTGGTGTGGCCACATTCAATATTTTTCTTTCACGAATGCAGCATGGGCTTATTAACAGAAACCAGAAAATAAAAATAGAAGTGACCGTCCCGGCTTTGGCTTTCCGTGGAGAGCCGGAGCAGCAATAAGGCAGCCAACGTGGGGACAACGCTGGGTGAGGCCGCGTGGAAAATCTCTCCGCATTTTCCCCTCTGCTACCAGACAGAGCACTTTCTCTGCCTATGGATTCATGTCATTGCTCAGCTGTTTCTTCTGGGAGAGTCAGAATCCAGAACAGAATCTCAGTGAAAAAGAAACCAATAAATTAGATCTGTTTGTGAGCAATTTGCCGTTAGTTCTATTCTCCTTGCCTATTAAGATTCTTTATTTACTTCACCAAGAGATTTCTGCTGACAAGTCCATCCATTTACCACTAGCCTAGATAAAATGATAATAAACAAAATGTCAAAAAATGTATTCATGGGGCTGTCCCCATTCCACCCCCTCCCTTTTTCATTTGTCATCAAGCTGGTATATTAAGGAACCATGGGAGCTAACACATCTAAAACTGACACGTTGGTGAAGGCTTTTGGTTTAGCTAATTAATTACATTTTATGATGATGTTTATGTATTATATAATTATATAATGATAGTGATATATATGAATGTGTACATGTAATATATATGTATATAGAGATATACATCTCTCTCTATTTTATATATATAATTATACCAAAGCTGGACCAGTGAGAAAGAAGGCACCTAGCTTTCAGCTCCTGCTGCTCTGGCTGATATCCATGTCTCCAGGATGGTGAGGTAGGATGGAGGCACACTGGGGGAAAGGATATTTTCCATTTGATACTTATGGATGCTTCCCCGAGGAATCTTTTCTTTTAAAGTATCTTTTGAGTCCTTTGGGTGAAAGGCAAACACTGAGCAGTTCCATCTTGCACATAACTCCAATGGAGACACCTATAATACAAAACAGAGATCCCCCGAGGGCACTGTTATACATTTATTATAAAGCAAAGATTAAAACAATTTTATGGAAATTAAAGATAATATGGAACATTTGTCTCTTTCTCAGTCAAAGAGTAACATGAAGCAGTTCAACAAACAGCTCCAGGCAATTCCACGCGAGATGATCGAATGGCTGGGACTGAGGGGACACGCAGGGCGGCTGCAGACTGTGAGGTGTGCGTTTTCTTACCAGGGCATCTCGCAGGTGTTTGGCAACTGTGCTCAGGTGAAAAATGATATGCCTGCAAAATCAGAACAATGGGCCAGTTCAGGGGTACTTAGGTGGTTTGCCCTCCTGAAATTTATCTCGGCAGGACTGGATGCAAACAGCAGGGTGGGGACCAGGAGGGGTGCTCTGGAGGGCTTTTTGTTTCCTCTGTTTTGGAGTGTGTATGTGTGCATATGTGCGTGTGCGTGTGTGTGTGTGTGTGTGTGTGTGGTTTGTCCTGTTTCAATTCACATGCTCAGTGGGGGAAAAAATTGTTCAAAAGCTCTGAAAATTTGCAAAAACTCCAAGCAGGTACCATTTTCATTTTATGTATAATAGAATCCTTTTTCCAAGAAAGAGTGCTTGTCAGAGGAGAGTTAAACTTCTGTGTTAAGTAAGAGATGTACTCTAGTTCATTTGCACATCAGGTTCTGAGGTGACCTCTAGCACACCCAACTTATGGCGAAAGGAGGGCTTGTAAATGGAGTTTGTTTTATTTTGATCCTCTGTCTGGATATTTCTCTCATACCTCCCAGGCAGTAGCTCTCGTGGGTAAGCTTATATTTTTGTTAATAAAAAAATGCAATTGGTGCTAATCTAGACTTCCATCATGGTCGTTCAAGCCTTCCAATGTTAATAACCACTCTGAAAGAAAGAATCATCAAAAGAGCTCAGACTACGTGGTTTTGTGGTCGAGGCAGCGAGCCATATTCAGAAATGTCTGTTTTCCGTTCCCTGGTCCACTGCTGGATAAGCATGGGACACTTATAAGTTAATTGTTTTCTTTCATTCCTGATTTCTTCAGCTGTAAAAAGCTACTCTACGTATTTAACATGGGTCTAGGGATGGCAATGATTTATGGAGTGAACTAGTTAAGATATTGGGCTTTTGATCTGACTGACCTGGGCAGAAATCTTAACTCATTACTCACTAGCTCAATGATTTAGGATAACATACCAACTATAACTCATTTTATATATATTAGTTATTGTAACGATTAACTGAGATAATGTATGCAAAGGATGTTAAGACAGTGACCGGCACATGACGTTCCATAGATGTACAGATTTTATAAATATGGATAATAGCTCAATGTACTTAGACCTCTACACAAATCATTAACAAAAGAGGAAGCATTATCATACAATTATTATTCATAAATAATAACAGCAACATTTATATACAGATTTTTATGAGCTCTGCACAGCAATGAATTTTAATGCCAGATCACAAGCACCACGCTTCACCTTTCATTTTAAACTATATGGCTTTTTCATATAGTGGCATAATGCAGTACAGACGCTTGAAACACCTCCAATTTGAATTCCCCTCCTCCCCCCACCGCCTCCCGCTTTGTGCTCTCTAATGAAAAGTAAAGGTTAGGGGAAATCTGTTGGAGGCCCAAGCTTGCTAGACAGAGCAGGCCAGCTGATGGCGCAAGGCTCAGAGAGCGATGGGAACCGGGAAGGGGAACATGGAGAAACTTAGGAAACACACAGAAGGTGTCTGCACTTTCGTATTAAAACGTACACCAGAGGAAAAAAACTCAGCACCAAAAATAGCAGAAAAAATATTTTCAAGGGCTTTTCCCTTGCTTCCTTTTGCCCTTCCAATAGGAATTATTTTGTCCTAAATGGATGGATGTGTTTAGTACAGCAAATACAAAGCCCTCTTGTTAGAATTCATTTAAAAAATAAATGTAAAAGAGACCTCCTTCTAATCACAAAAAGACACGGAAGCCTGGTGTTCCTGGGTAATAACACACATCAAGAGGCATTAAAGAGACAAGAACTTCATTTTTACCCAATAACATTCACCCTGGAGTGTCATTGCTTAATTAGGGTTTCCTGAATGTTTGGGCAATAAAGGAATCCAAATTTATTTTCAAGCACATGTTGATGTACAGCCAAGCAATCTTGTTGTTTCTTATCTCATAATGAGGTCAAGACCTAGGCCTTTAAAGGGATCACAGATAAATTCTTGGGTGTATTTTGCCTTTTAAATATTTTGAATATATGAATTCATCAGGATTTGGGGATTAGGTAACTGCTGTCTACACAAAAAATCTGCAAAATTTTTCATTACTTTTTTATTAGTTGGCAGCAAATACTCTAACTGTGAACTTTTATGAAGCTATAACCATAAAGGACCTTCTGATACTGGTATGATGATAATTCTAAATTTCCTCTTTGCAGCTGTGGTTGATCCCCTCTATTTGGTACAATCTATTTTTTGTGTGACTTAACAGAAAAAAGTTGGCTCACTACTGTATTGCCTTCAAGCACTTTCTCGGGAAGTTCTTGAATTAAATCCGCATGGAAACCCAATTCCCCTCTCCACCTTTCCCTTAAGGTGGTTATAAAATGTCAGTAGAAAGCAAAGCTGTTTATTTTACTTAGGGTTGGATTCTGTTAGTAAATGAGTTTCTGGTGGGGCTTATGTCTGAACCACATCTTTCAATCAGATTCTTTACATTACTAAATGAGTATTAAATTGTGCCATAAATATTAATTTCAAACGCAGAAGTTCAGATTTCACCTAAATCCAAGTGAATAAGTAGAGAGACCAACCGTTTAACAAGTTCTAGATTCGTATTCCAGGTTCACTGGCAGAGCATTGCTTCTCTTTGGGGTGCAGTAGGCCAGAAAGACAACGGTGCGGTCTTCCCGCCAGGCAGCTGTTCCTCCTGGCAGGGATCTGTGGGCCGACAGCTCGGAGATCTCTGCGAACAGAGTGTGGGAGTCCTGGCAGGATGAACTGCTCTCTGAGAATCCACGAGATGCTCTATGCATGGGCAGGCCCCGGTACTCAGCCGTGTCTAATGCTTCGGGGCTTGGGACAGTTTTCAGGTATGTTGGAACAAGGCAGTGACCTGGCGGCAGGGAAACAGGATGCTGGGACGTGGATGAATCGGAGATAATATGGTTTCTCTGAGCTAGGCACTAGGGGTATCTCTTACGAGACCACGCTATGTTTCCATTTTCAGGGTCTAATGGGCCGGAGGCTCTCAGTGGACCCTCCACCTCTCCATCCAGCTCTTTCCATCTGCACCCTTTCAAGGCATTGCACACGGCGCCACGGAGAGCAGGCTGCTGCTAATAGTGCGTGTGTAGATAAGACATAAAGGCAAAGACTTCTGTTGCTTTTTTTTTCTTTCTTTCCTGGTGACTTGGTTTAACGCTGAAGGTATTTTATCTTTTCTCTTACTAAATTCAAGGTGGTTTAAAGAGAAGGGCAGTGACATCAGCAGAAATTGCAGGATGGATGGTAGAAAACATCCCCTCGCTTTTTAAATTTTTTTCCCCTGCGGACCTGAGCCTGTTCTTTCCACATAAAGCTGTAAAAGTCTACCATTTGTTTCAGGGCTTTGAGGAATCAGTGTACACATTCTTTCATTACAGTGAGACAGGCTACCCTTTGGTACCTATATTTCTGCCTGCTTAAGTTTTAAAATTCTTGAGGCCAAAACATGGTATTCAATGGTTCTCCATCTTTTCTTTTGGGAAAATCCATTTCACTTTGTTACAGAGTCTCATGATCCTCCATATATGTGTTTGAAAATCTGTATTATTAGTCACATCCACCACTCTAGACCTTTGAAAATACATTGAAAAATAACAAATGAATCTATATGAAATACAATGCTATCTGCTCTAATCCTTGGTTTTAGCTTCACTCACTTCTGGTATTAACCCCGCTATTTCCCAGGAGCCTAGAGCCCACATGTTGGCAATCATTGAATACCCTGAATGGAGGTCACCAAACACCCTGAATGGAGGTGGCTGCTGTGAGACATTTGCTATAGTCTAAAGTGTAACAGTATTAACTGAATGAATCTATTGGTATCATTGGGAATCTACCAGCTAGCACCATCCTATTCCCTCAGCGCTTAAAAACAGCCCGCCGGGATCAGCAGATAAACCCCAGATGGCAACAAATGCATAAGCGGTTCTCAACCTGTGGGTCGCGACCCCTCTGGGGGTCGAACGACCCTTTCACAGGGGTTGCCTAAGACATAACAGTAGCAAAATTACAGTTATGAAGTAGGAACAAAAATAATTTTATGGTTGGGGGTCAGCACAACATGAGCAACTGTATTGAAGGGTCGGGGCATTAGGAACCCCTGGAAGGGATGAGCAGGCCTCACAACCACATGGGTCACTCTACTATCTGCAGTTTGAAGCTTTGTGGTATTTTTCACATGAATGATATGTTTCCACTCAAAAACAAACAAACCAAAACCCCCCACAAAAAAAAACAAAACAAAAAAGGACTAGGGTCCACATTCTGAAATGTAAGGAGATGAACAGGCACGCGTGGTGGGGGAGCTTCTCCTTTCTTTCTCCTGCGCAGTGCCCAAGGCTTATGTCTGAATGATGCATTTGACTCACGCAGGAAGAATCTATAAAATGTAGTGGAAAAGGAGTCGAAGGTAGTGGTTAAGAGAAGGCTTTGTAGTCATATCTGGGCTTAAATAAATATTTCAATACTTACCAGCTGTATGAACTTGGGCAAGTAACTCAAACTCTCTCCAAGTCTTGGTTTTATCATCCCTAAAGGAGCAATAATATTTATACCTATAAGTTAGTGATTATTAAATAATAAAATTATGTAAAGGCTTAGCACAATTGATGGTGCATAGCAGCACACAAAATTTGTAGTAACGGTTGTAAGTACCTTGTGACAGGCTGGAAGAAAGAGGTTCCAGGGACTAGTATTCGAATTTAATTCCTTCTGGGCATTTCTTCTTAGAACCGGTTGGCTCCATCTCTACTGGGCGGAGTTTTGTGTGCAGGTCAGGTCTCAGCGCTCACACGTGCTGTTCAGGATGTGGACGAGCAGGAGCACCTGGTGCGACTGGGCAAATGTGATAGTAGTTGAGGAAGCAGAGAGAGTAGGGAGGGTGGTGGAGGCAGTGGGGGAAAAATGGGAGAAAAACAAACAAAAACAAGAGAAAATGGAAGAAAAGAATATTGGCAAACAACTGAAGGACGTTCAGGGTGAGTATTTCACATCATTGTAGTAGAGCATTAAGTTGAAAAGCCTCATAAGCCTGGAAATCTGCAAGTGAGTTAACATCAGCAAGGGCTCACCACCTGCTCCGACATGGAGAGCTGGGGCAGAGATGGTATATATGCCTTCTGGTTTAGGCTTCCAGTTTTTTTTATTTTTTTATTTTTTTCTTTTCATTTCTTTTTTTTTTTTTTTTTTTTATCCTCACCCGAGGACATTTTTCCATTTTTTTGTACAGATAGAGTGGGAGGGAGAGAGAGGAAGGGAGAGAGAAGAGAGAGAGAAACATCGACGTGAAGGGACACATCGAGTGGCTGCCACCCGCACGACCAACCAGGGCCGGGGACAAACTGCAACCGAGGTACATGCCCTTAGCGGGAACCGAACCCGGGTCTCTCTGGACCGCAGGCCGACACTCTAACTGCTGAGCCAAACTGGCCAGGGCTATTTTTTTTTCTTTATTGATTTTAGAGAGAGAGAAAGTGAGAGGGAGAGAGAGATGGAGACATCGATGAGAGAGAACAACGATTGGCCGCCTCCTGCATGCCCCCCACTGCACATGGGCCCTGACCGGGAATCAAACAAGTGACCTCTTGGTGCATGGGCCGACACTCAGCTGCTTAGCCACACCAGCTGGGGTAGGCTTCCAGTTTATATGGTGCTCTGGCATTTCCCAACAATAAAAAATAATGATACTAATACTACTACTACTAATAGTGAATTAATTGTATTCTTGACATAGGACAGGGTTGTGGACATGTTTTACTTCATTTAACCTTCATGACATCTGTATGAAGCAGGTGATATTTTGTTATTGCTGTTTTATAAATGAGAAGACTGTGGCTTGGGGGATGTGTGTGACTTGTCCTCGGAAATGCAGGGAGTAGATGGCAGAGCTAGGAGAAACCCAGATCTTCACTCCTGAGCCTGAGTCCGTAGCAGGGTGGCTCTGCTGGGCAGCACAGCTGCGGGCTGCGTGATTCCCGGGGCTGGCTCTCATTCAGAGGATGACGTGAACGGGGCAACTCTGCAGCCGTGTGATGCAGAAGCCTTGGCTCTTAATCTCTGTAACTCAAATTTAATGCCCTGCACCTCTCCCTTGAAATGAGTAAGGAGAGCCTTACCTCTTAATTTAATGTCTTCAATCAGAAGAGAGCTCCTTGGCCTCTAGCTCTTCTTGTGTGCATTTTCACAAAGACAATAGTTCATGTCTGTGAATGTGTTTTGAATGTAGGCATTAGCCAAACAAGTCAAGATCACCACCAATGATCCTACCAAAGATAAGTTCATGTTCAGCTAATATCCTTAAATAATGTCTAGGCTCTGCTAGTCTAAATCAGACTCTCTTCTAAAGTCTGGACTCCTGTATTAACTTCAGAAAGAAGAAAAAAATCTTTTTCAACTAATCCTTAGCATTGAGGATCACCACCACCAAATTGACAGACTGTTTGATCTTTGTCCAAACTGCTGTGGTCTGTAACAATAAATAGTAGTTAATGTTGGTTGCTTTTCCAGGTAAATGAAAACTTGCTTTGGAGTAAAACAATACAGGGTGTCCCCCCAAAATGTGTACAGGGTGTTTATAGATTCTATTACATTTTGAAAACAAAATGTATTTCAATAAACACTGGCTTTATAATTACACTTATTTTGCATGTGTACATATTTTTGGGACACCCTATATTTGTCTTTTTTAAATCCTGAGGGTAGAATGGTTTGTTGCACATGGAAGCCCAGGTTCAGATTTGAAGAATCTGGTTGAAGTCTAGAAATGTTCCAAAAAAATAATAGTTATACAGCCAAAGCTAAAGGCTGGGGCAGAAGCTCGGGGCTGCGGTGGCAGAGTCACTGTATGGAAAATTGGCCGGGGGAACAGAAGCACCCGCCATTTCCTCATGAGACAGAAAGGATCTCGCAGAGAATCAGTTCCTTAGCTGTCCAGCTCCCTCCTCCTCATCTCCATTATTACGTCTAGGATTGTTGTTGGTATTTGATTTGACAACAATCACTTGCAGACATGACTCAAACTTTTTTTTGGCTCATTAAACCCTGGTAGCAGGAAGCTTCCTTCCAGCTTCTTTCCAGGCTTTTCTTTGCCATGAGCCCGAGTTTGCTTTGTCCCTTCCCCTCCCGAGGCTCACCTGTCCTTTCTTTACACGTATGTGTCATCTGCTTCTCAAACATCACCGTATTCCTTTCCTCCAGAAATTTTGGAGAGTATTATTTTCCCATTAGAGCAGAACCCCAGGACACGGAGTGCTGTTTAGTATTCCAAAATCCCATAAACAGCTCGAGCGATCGCTCAGTTTTAAACGACCTCCACTCATCATTTTAGCAAATGGTGATGCATTAAATGGTTCCAACAGGTGTATGATTATAAAAAGAATGTCAAATTTTTGTGGAAATTAATACTGGAATATAGGGTCTACTATGACTGCTTAGCAGCAAATGGTTCAAGTAGTATAATAATATAGCAGGCTCAGGGAGCCAATTAATCCATTAGAGAAAAATTCCATTTATTTAAAAAAATTAAGTGATTTTTAGCTTTAAAAAGGAACTGCAGACAACAATTCTAAGTGGAATTCATCTTAGCCAGTTATACACTATTTTGTGGATTATTTAAAATCCAGTTATGAAAGCAAAAAAAAAGTATCAAGAAAACATAATTGCTATTTTTAATAAAATGTGCTTTTTTTAGGGCATACTAAAACTTTTTATTACCGACATTAATTATTTTGGCATCTTATTGGCAGTTACACTGGACAAAAAGTGGAAGTACGTAAGTGCAAAACAAGTTCCTGGCTTCATTTCTTCATCTCTACATACTTCGGGACTTTATTTATGGCTAAACTGAAGCTGGATGTCAAATCTGGGCCCCTCAGAACAAAATCTTAATAATTAACTAGCAAAACTGAACATGATCGCTTCTGACACACCTACACTGGTAATTATTGCTTTGAGGCCATTTACTAATGAAATTAATGTATTCATTGCCCTAACAAATTAGCATAACTCATACATAATGCCCCACATTTCCCGACCTCGCTAGAAAAACAACACTTAATACTGCGGAATGAGATGGCAAGGGCATTACATGGAGACAGTAGTCACTGAATTACTACATGTTCCAAACCACAATAGCTAAGTGTTCGTTGCAATGCAAAATGTAAACACAATGTGGGTATTAAAGCCATTAATAGTGTAGTCAAGAGTGTACAATTGATGATTATCTTTGCACTTCAAATAAGCAGATATTACAATAGCAGTAACCATGGAATCTAATTAACTGGCTACTTTTAGAGCTACAAAGTATGAAAAGAATGCTCGGCAGACAGCCTCTTCTTCCCTACCACATTGATAAAGAATATTGTTCAGCTGTTGCCACTTCTCTACATTTCTTGCTGAATGAACTCAATGGCACACTAATTAAATCCTGTCCCCCTCCCCTGCAGCAAGAGGGTTAAAAAAGAAGTAAACAGTTTCAGTAAGGGCATGTTATCCTTAAAGGGGAAAAATGCAAAAATTATCCTTGGATAAGCTTAGTGCTTTAGTATTCAAGGTGATTTTGCTTTTATTCCCTATGTGCTTTTCACTTCAGATGACAAAGAGATTCCAAGTTGAGTAGGGTAGTCAGCAGACAGAGAAAAAGACTCCAAACTTTTTTCACAAATTGTAGCCTAAAGACCTCTCCCAGGCATACAAGTATAGTGAAAGGTGGTGGTGGAGTTTTTATCACCCCTGCCCTAGATCCACTTTAAAGGAGTTGTACCCTAAAATAGTCACACACTCAGTGGGAAAGGTACTTAACACAGGTGTGCTGTGTACACACGTGTGCACTGAGAATAGCCAGCAGTTATTGGCAAGTTGAAGTTTGGGTGTGACTTATGTTTGATGAAACAATAATGCCTATTACAAAGACAATCTAATTCACGGTATCCTTCAAGTCACAAGACTTGGCCTCTAGAAATATATATTTCATCAAAATTCAGGGCATAATAACTGAGAGAGCTCATAGAATTGATTACAATTGAAAGCTTAAATTTTCATGGATGGATATAAACTTGGAGATCATATAATTCAACTCGACTATTTTCTACATAGAGAAATAAACATTTTGAGTATGTACACAACTTGTTCAAGGTTTCATAGTTAGTAGGTTTAGTCAGCTGGGTTTTCTGACTTCAGTTTCAGAACTCCTTTCATCAAATTGATGAGAAAGTGAATACATGAGCTGTAAGGAAATAAATCGTAGATGCCCCCTTGCTTTATTTAATGGGAAAAATAACCAATAAGTGTGTCTTAGAATTAGGGAGTTTTGCAGTTTCATTAAAGTATCCTGTAGTTAGATTTTAAAATAATGTTAAACCTGAAAATCTATAAATCCTGAAATGTATGCAAGCATTTCAGCTATAAGAAATCTACTTCTTAAAAATCCACACCTCCAGCCTGGCCAGTGTGGCTCAGTGGGTGAGCATCGACCCATGCACCAAAAGGTTGCCGGTTCGATTCCCGGTCAGGGCACATGCCCAGGTTGTGGGCCAAGTCCCCAGTGGGGGGCATGCAGGAGGCAGCCAATCGATGTTCTCTTTCATCGATGTTTCTCTCTCTCGCTCTCTCTCCCCCTCTCCTTTCCTTTCTCTCTAAAAATCAATAAAGAAAAAAAGGAAAACCCACACCTCCACCTGACGTCAGTGTCTCCTCATGTCATTCCTGGGGGTCTTTAATACCTTCTTTCATGAAATATATGCAGAGAGCTGACGTGAGAACAAAAGAGTTGGGGAAAGGGAAAATCCTGTTTGGTCATTTGTTAACTGTATTTAACACAAAACAAAAGATGAATTTCAATTACACTGATAAATCATATATATTTATTTATATTTGGTTTTGCTTTGCAAAGACCAAGACTTAATGTTGATCACAAACATTCTTATGAAAATCAAATCAAACAGAAATAGAACAAAGACTAAAGTGGTAAGAGAATTATATTTTTGTTAGAGCTATGACATAATTTTTGTCCGTGACCTGGTCTGTAATGAATTTGCACACAGAGGACTTATGCTTTTATAATTTCCCCAACTCCTTTCAGCATGGCTCTGATCTAGTAGAGATGTCTATCCCTACTCCCTTCACCCTTGATTCCTTCCTTCCTTCCTTCCTTCCTTCCTTCCTTCCTTCCTTCCTTCCTTCCTTCCTTCCTTCCTTCCTTCCTTCCTTCCTTCCTTCCTTCCTTCGAAATTATTTACAGGATCTTCTAAACCTCACTGAACATCTTACAAAACTGGCCAGACTGATGGATGATGGTGTTACGAACTTCAGCTCTTACCCTGCAACTCCTTTACTCCTTTACTCCTTCAGCTCTTACCCTGCAACTCCTTTACTCCTTTACTCCTTCAGCTCTTACCCTGCAACTCCTTTACTCCTTTACTCCTTACGTGTGATACAAGTTGGTGAGATTGAGATTGCCGAAGTTTGGAGATGGACCCTCTCTAACTGTTCTCTCCGTTCCCTCTAAAGCCAAAAGTAAAAGTATGAATAAGGGATGTGACAAACACCAACAAGTGCATTCAGCTTCATCCAGGTCCTCGAGTGGTAAAGGCAGCACTTAGAGGAGACAAGTGGGGATGGCCTTGCGACAGATATGAAAACTCGAGTGTGATAAATGTGCCTTTTTATGCATAGACTATGGACTTAAACCAAATGAAATGTTGGCTAAAGTTCAGTTCTAAGAATATTTCGGTGCTCTAAGAATATTTTGGGATCAGTACATTTAGAAATGTGTGGATTCGATACTAGTTTTAATGTATAGCCACACAGTAGTAATAGCTACCAGATCATTGAGCGATATGTGCTAGGTTATATATGCTAATAACTACATATATTATCTCATCTCATTCTCAACAGAATACTACAAGTTAGGCTTTATTTTTGAAATATTTAAATTTTTTTTCCTTTATTGACTTTAGAGAGATAGGAAGGGAGAGAGAGAGAAACATCGACGAGAGAGAACATCGATGGGCCGCCTCCTGCATGACCCCCACTGGGGATCAGGCCCACAACCTGGGCATGTGTCCTGATCGGGAATCGAACCTGCGATCTCTTAGTGCATGGGCCGATGCGCAAACACTGAGCCACACCAGCCGGACTGTTTTTGTAATATTTTAATGTTAACCTTTTGAGTCTCAAAGAATAATGACAGTATTATATTAATATGATTACTATAAGAAGAAGGAGTAAACATTTATAATACTTGCTTACTATGCAATAGGCCCTCCTCTTTATGATTATATTTAATCTTATGTAATCTTCACAACAATATAATAAATTATGTATTATTACCCCAATTTTACGAGAAGGAAAGGAAGGAACAGAGAGGTTAAGTAACTAAAGAACACACATCTGTGAAGTGGTTAAACCAAGTGATCCCTGTTGACTTGACTCTATAGTTCAGACATCTAACTATGATATTCACTACTCCAAAGTAACTTGCTCAAAAAACATATGTCAAAGCCAAGATTTGGAGGCAAATTTGTCAGATTACTGTATCCTCCTCTTTTCTGTTTGTTTATACACCATGTCTGTTCTGCCCCAAAGCCTTTGGTCTTGGTTTCTCCTCTATCTAGAACTCTGTTCCTTTGACTTTCCCCAGGCCTGACCCCTTATTCTGCAGTCATGGGCTGATCCAGCCCCTTCTCAGAGAGGCCTTCCTGGAACATCTGATCTAAGTATGTTGCCCACACTGGCTTGTCTATTTGGTGGCATTTATCACTGTATATACATACATCATTACATAACTTGTTTGCTGATGGTTTATTGTCAGACTCGTCAGCTCTGAGCTCCATGAAGTGAAAATCTGTGACTATTTTTCTCACCAGTGTACACCCGAGCCTCTCTTAATGCTTTGCAGAGCGTAGGTGCTCAATGGTGCTTGTTGTGCGAAAGAGTAAGTAAGTATGCCTAACTTCTGGGTCATTACTGTGACCCTAGCTGCTTCACTTTGTGACTACTTGTGGTATTGTAGATCACAGTGTAAGTGTAAACAAACAAAACTGTCTGCTCAGTCCAGCCGGTGCGGCTCAGTGGTTGAGCATTGACCCATCCATCAGCAGGTTGCCGGTTCAATTCCCAGTAGGGACGCATGCTCAGTTTGTGGGTCCGATCCCTAGACAGGGACATGCAGGAGGCGGTCGATCATTGTTCTCTCTCATCGATGTTTCTTTCTCTCTCTCTCACTTCCTCTCTCTCTAAAATCAATAAAGGAGGGAAAAAACCAAAAAACTGTCTGCTTCAATGCTAAGCAGATTTTATTTCAGCTTCATGGTTTGGTTCAAGTTCTGTTATCAAAAGCATTATGAGGGAAAGACCCTAAGGATACAGCTTTACAACCAGGCAATTCCTGCTGACTTTTTTGTTCCTAAGTGGCCATTTCTGCTTGTTTAGACCTTCAAAAATTCCATTTTAATTGGAATATTCATTGTGCTCTAAGTAAAAAGTACAATGCTGCGTGGGCAACAGCTATCGTGTTGACAACCAGAAGGAGCAATGATCATTTGGAAATCCACTAGAAAATAATCTGGAGAACTGATCATCTTCTCCTTAATTTCCATGACAATGAAACATTCTTTTAGGTAAAAATAAATGTGTTCCACTTTTTCTTTTTAGAGTTCATGTCTCTACACCACATTGAGAGAAAATAACAGCTTGTATGTGGGTCCCAGGTGTAAAGACAAAACCAGCAGAGGGTTTCTTTGATGTAGTTGTTTCTCCTTCTTTTTGGGGCAATGTCAGCAGATGGAAAGAGGAAGTGGCAGAGAAGATGCCTGTGACTCAAAGCCTTTTCTTAAATCACATCTGAGCTAACCAGTTTCTGGACTGTGGAGATGGGCACAGGAAAGAAGGTGGTAAGTAGAATATGGGGGTTGGGTTTTTTGTCAAAAAAAGAAAACAAGAACATGGCAAAATAGACAAGGAATAATGTGTGATTGTATAGGAATAAAAGTTTGTGGCCTTTTATCTCAGGAATGGCCCTCCAAATCCTTACTACTACGTATTAAGCACTTAGTGCATGCTGTCCACTACTAAGTACTATTAGACATATCTTCACTTGCTAAATCCTTAAGTCAAGTAATTCTTATGACCTTCATTTTATTGATGAGATTGAAGCTTAAAGGATTAAGTACCTTGTCCAGGGCCACTGAGCAATTAAATGCCAGATAAAGATTCAAAATCCAATCTGACTACGACCAAAGTCTTTGCCTCCTAGGATCCCACATTCTTTTCAGAAGAAATTTTCCTAGAGGATCTCAGGCAGGATGAGCTCTTAATTAAGAACGTTCCTCATTTTGAAGGCTGGTTGGAGGACTAAGCCATTTCCCTTCAATCAAACGTGCTATCTGCAGCCCGGGTTTGGACAAAGGGAGGTAGGGTGATTTGGGCTTATATGCATAACCAATGGACACCGGCAACAGAGTGGGGAAGTTGTGGAAGGGGATCGGGAATTAAGGGGAGGACATCTTAATACTTTCAACAATAAAGATTAATTAAAAACAAAAGAAATGTCTACAAAACCATGCTGAGAGGAAAAAGAGATTTGAAAGAGAAACATCATTCACTATGTTCCATTAAATAGCACAGAAATGTTGGGGGAGGAACCATTCCTAATAATCCCAAAATTAAGAGGATGCAGTAAGAGGGGAACCCAGTGAAGTTCTGTAAAGCACAGTCATTATGGCCATTTGAATCTACTATAGTTCAAATAATAACTCTAAAATATAATGCCAAAGGGTAACAGCCTAATGTGGCATGGTTATGCTGCAAGGTGGGTGGTAGTCCTGTCTACTGGCCCTATACTTATAAAGGGCTGGGGTTTTCTTTCCATCAGTGAACACACGGACATGCATCAACATTCACTACACTTTAATATTTTACATTTTAGGGTCATGTAATAACAATGCCAAAAAATTGTTGGGGCCAAGATTGTAGTATAGGATGTGAAATTTAACATCAAGGCTCGGTGAGGGATAATTCCTAAGAAGAATTCCCCGGTGGCCTTGACTTTTTATAGTTTTAAAATTCTGTATGTGTATGTTTGTATAATAAGGGATGTTAAAAACCAGGAAAGTCATGATAATTAGGGAAGAGCCTTAGTTTATCACCACTCTACTTACTGGCTGGGCATGGTGAATTTAGGGGACATTTTCTTTCTTTTTTTAAATTTTTTAAATTTTTAGAGAAAGAAGAAAGGAGAGAGAGATAGAAACATCAATGTGAGAGTGAAACATTGATCGGCTGCCTCCTGTACACCCCCTACTGGGGACTGAGCCCAAACCCGGGCGTGTGCCCTGACTGGGAATTGAACCTGGACCTCTCAGTCCCTGGGATGTCGCTCAATCCGCTGAGCCACACTGGATGGGAAAGACGAAATTGTCTAAGCCTAACCCGAGCCCGGAGATGCCGCGGCAGTGTCCTGGGTCAGGTGGTTGCAATTGCCTACAATGAGTGGGTGTTCAGAGACCTCCCGTCCCAGATTCTTACTGCACTGGTGACTAAATTTTTTTTTTCTCCATAGTTTTGTCAGGCCAGGGCCTCAAGGAATGCCACATTGTAGGGGTCAAGTGCTAAGAACCTAGGGACTGGGAAAAAGACCCAAATTGGTGAAACTTACGAGAAACATTATTAAGAGGCAATCAATCTTCCTCTGGCGACATGCTGGCAGGAGTACAGGGCTGCTGAGTAGGATCACTGAGGGGTTAGCGCTGGGACAGCCAATGTGGGCAGCCCGCCTCCGTCTGCAACAAAAGGGTAAGCTGTGTCTGGAGAAGGAACTTTGGGTGACCTCGAGGAGCGATGCATGCGGCCTGGCCTAGGACACCCGTGAGAACGATCTCTGTTATGTTTATAAACTTTACAAAGTTATGCTCACAGTTATATAACCCCTATGTGGTGCCATAGTTAATGAAGTGCTGGAAGTTAGAAAAATAGCAACGATGTTGTTTTGCCTGTGCTGGGCTTTCCTCTATAAGGGTTAAACTCAGTGCTAATTTGCTGATGTGACACAGGTTGCAATCTCTCTGGCACCAGCCACAGGTCAAGTCAATCTTCTATTTCAGGAAGCTAGTAGCAAACGAATTAATATATAACCATATTAAAGTCATTTCAAAGAAGGAATGTTAACGAGTGACTGAAATTTGCAGCTTAATCCAAAAGCAGAGCAAGATCATTCCATAAAAATAACTATAATAATAATTTGTTGACTCAATAGTTCATCCTTGTTTTTATTTTTCATGCATCAATCTGTAATACCAAATGCCCGTTTTTAAAAATGCCACCATTCCATCCCCTCCTCTCACAGCTGCTACGTGCTTGCCTATTTAGTAAGAGCTCATCAGCCTTTTTTTAGTATCATTTTTTATTTTTCAATTACAGTTGACATACAATATCATATTAGTTTCAGGTGTACAACCCAGTGATTAGACATTATAAAACTTACTAAGTGATCATCCTGATAAATCTCGTACCCATCTGACACCATACATAGTTATTAGAATGTTATTGACTGTATCCCTATGTTGTATTTTACATCTGCGTGACTATTCTGTAACTACCAATTTGTATTTCTTAATCCCTTCACCCTTTTTACTTCCCTCCCATCTGGCAACCATCAAAATGCTCTCTGGATCTGTGAGTCTGATTCTATTCTGCTTGTTCATTTACTTATTTAATTCAAATGTTGATAGATAGGTATTTATTGCCATTTTATAGTTCATATTTTTTATCTTATTTTTCTTCTTATTCTTAAAGAAGACCCTTTAACTTTGGTTTGGTGGTGATTAACTCCTTTAGCTTTTCTTCTCTTTATATGTCCTTCAATTCTAAATGATAGCTTTGCTGGGTAGAGTAATCTTGGTCGTAGGTCCTAGCCTTTTTTTTTTTTTTTTTTATTCTCACCCGAAGACATTTTTCCATTTTTTGTTCAGATAGAGTGGGAGGGGGAGAGAGAGAGAGAAACATCGACGTGAATGGGACACATCGAGTGGCTGCCACCCACACGACCCAACCAGGGCCAGGACAAACTGCAACTGAGGTACATGCCCTTAGTGGAAACCGAACCCGGGTCTCTCTAGACCGCAGGCCGACGCTCCAACCGCTGAGCCAAACCGGCCAGGGTGCTTTTTATTACTTTAAATATTTCTTGTCAATCATGTCTGACCTGAAAAGTTTCTGTTGAGAAATCATTTGACAATCTCCTGGGAGCTTTTTTGTAGGGTAACTACTGCTCTTTTCTTGCTGCTTTTAATATTTTCTCTTCGTCATTTTTAATTATTCATTTTAATTATGATGTGTCTTGGTGTGGGCTTTTTTGGGTTCATCTTATTTGGGACCTTCTGTTTTTCCTGGACTTTTATGTCTATTTCCTTCAGCAGGTTAGGAAAATTTTTTGTCATTTAAAGAATTTTTTCTTTTACTTTATTGATTTGAGAGAGAGAGGAAATGAGAGGGAGAGAGAAATAGAAACATAGATGAGAGAGAATATCAATTGGCCGCCTCCTGCGTGCTCCCCACTGGGGATTGGGCTCATAAGCTGGGTATGTGACCTGACCAGAAATTGAACCAGCGACCTCTTGGTGCATGGGTTGATGCTCAACCACTGAGCCACACCAGCCAGACTGTCATTATTTTTTAAAATAGATTTTCAATTTCTTGCTCTCTCTCCTCTCCTTCCAGCACCCCCACTCCCGATGTGAATGTTGGTATATTTGAAGTTGTTCTAGAGGCTTACACTATTCTCATTTCTTTGGATCCTTTTTTTTTTTTTTTTTTCTGTTCTGATGGGTGTTTTTTTATTTCTTTTTTTAAAAGTTGATTTTTGAAAAGGAGAGAGAGAGAGAGAGAGAGAGAGAGAGAGAGAGAAACATTGATGTGAGGAGATACATCAAATGGTTGCCTCCTGGATGTGCCCCAAATAAGGATCAAACCTGCAACCTAAGTATGTGCCCTGACTGGAAATTGAACCCACAAGCTTCTGGTGCGTGGGAGGCAGCTCCACTCAGCTGAGCTGCACTGGCCAGGGATGCTTTCTTGCCTTTCAAATCTCTGATTTGATCCTCTGCTTCATCTACTCTACTGTTGATTCCCTGTAATATGTTCTTCACTTTAGTTAATGTATCATTCATTTCTGACTGGTTCTTTTTTATGGTAACCATGTTGAAAATCTCCATGTTGAAGTTTTCACCAAGTTTATGAACTCTTCCCTTAAATTCATGGAGCGTCATTATAACCAGTGTTTTGAACTTGCATCTAGTAGGTTGCTTGTCTCCATTTTGTTTAGTTCTTTTTCTGGAGTTTTGCTCTGTTCTTTCATTTAAGACATGTTTCTTTGTCTCCTCATTTTGGCAGCCTCCCTGTGTTTGTTTCCATGCATTAAGCAGAGCTGCTATGTCTCCAGGCTTAATAGAGTGGCCTTTTATGTAGTAAGCATCTTATAGGGTCCAATGGCACAACCTCCCCATTAATCTGAGTAGGCAGTCCAGGTGCCCCATCCCTGTGGGGTGTATACACCCTCCTGTTATAGTTGAGCTCTGATTGCTGTTGGCATGCCAATGGGAAGTATTTACTCCAGGTCCAATGGGCTGAAAGGACTGGCTGTGACCACCATGGAGGAGCAGCTGTGCAAGGACCCACCCCATGGGGCAGCACTTACTTCAGCAGGGCTCTGGTGCCCAGAGTCTGCTCCTTGAGTGTGTTGCTTGTGGAGGAGGTTGGATGGTGCTTCAATGTGATCTGAAGCTGTTCAATGGGTACATTGACTCTAGGCTTCCCAGGAGATGTAGGCCATGGTCAGCCACTGCCTTCGTTCTGTCAGGGACATCTCAACTTGAACTACAAACTGATCTGCAGATAGCTCTATTTATGCTTGGAGGTGCTCAGGATAGGTCAGGATGTGAACCAAAAATGGCTGCTGCTAGTGCTGGGCCCGGGCCACTTAGCTGGAGGTATTGGGCACACTGCGGCCAAATGCTGCTTGAGAGATTTCAGGAAAATCTGAAGCATGGGCCAAGATAGGCCATTCATATGGAAAAGCCACCGGAAACAGCTTGGGTAGGTTCTCAAGTTGGGTGGGGCAAGGCCTCAGGGAATCACCAGGTGGGGCAAACAGTGTGAGCTTGGTCGATGGAGACTCAGATATGGTGCCCACCTGCAGGCTCTGTGGTGGGAGGGCTCAGAGAAAAACACAGTGTCCTCTGCCAGCACTTCAGCCTGGGAGAAAGCTGCCCGGCTCTGATGCCAGTCAATTCAGCTCCTCCCTGTATATCCCTGGTGCTTTCTGAGCTGCTGCCCCAGCACTGGAGCTCAGAGGGAATGAGTCCCTGTTAGTCTGTACATGGGTCTTTTAAGAGGAACTTCTGGGAATCCAGCCGCTCCTAGTCTTAGCCACCATCCCCACTGGTTTTTACAGTCAGAATACGGGAACTTTTTTTCTTGGCCCTGGAACCTTGAGCTGGGGGCCTGGTTGGGGCTCAGACCCCTCACTCTTTAGGGGGACTTCTGAAGCTGAGATTTCCCTCCCAGTGTTTATACACCACATGTAGGTGTGGGACCAGTCTGTTCCAAGTGTCTCTGCCTCTCCCACCAGGCTGGATGTGGCTTCTTCTTTATATCCTCAGTTGTAGGACTTCTGTTCGGCTAGATTTCAGGCAGTTCTGAACGATGGTTGTTCTGTAGTTTAGTTGTAACTTTGATGGGCCGTGGGAGGAGGCAAATACTGCATCTACCTACTTTGCCATTTTGACTGGAAGATTTCATCAGCCTTTTTTGATAGATTTCTAATTCTTACGTTTGCAACAATAACAAAATTAGATAAAACACCTTTATTTCCATCTCCTGCCACACCACCACGTGTACACACAACGCCTACGAGTTGCTTCTCATATAGGAGGCATTCAATTATGCGAAGCTGGTTGAGTAAATGCAATGAATCAGCACAACCATTTGCTGATAAAAGATCACTCTTTCACCTGAAGTAGAAGCTGGCAGTTCAAGTCAATATTTAATTAAAGAACTAATAGTTGTGTTAAACCTAATGAATTGTTTTATCTACAAATGTCATAACGTTTCTCTCTTAAGAGATCACAAAGGGACTTTGATGGCCAAAGAAGTACTTGAATTAGTAAAGTATTTAGTGAACTATAAAAGTCGTAGTGTCATTTGGATGAATAAAACATTATACAAAGTAATAAATGGCTGTAGCCATATTCTTACATGAGAAATATTCCATTTCATAAACACATCGGGAAGGAAACAATATTATTGCCATCTTTAAATATATTTAAGACCACAATATGTTCATTTTTTCATTTTCTCATATGACAAAGGATTCACCAAAATCACTTATTGGGGCACTTAAAATATTAAAATGATAATATTTAAAATATTTACGTTCTTTATTAACATTTCAGAGGTAGTATTTTGAGAATTTAGGTCTTTCAACCAGGTTTTCTATCTGGATATGTTAGCCCTAGGCAAATTCCCCAAAACAGAAAAAGTGAAATACACTTTTTTTTTAATGATACATACAAGACTGGTTACAAGATGAATAAAACTCATAAAAGAAAATCAAACAACCAAATATCAAATTGAGCAAGAATTACGATGTTATTTCACCTTTTATCATTTTAGATATGAAAATTTAAAAATTCTCCAATTTTCACTTGTAAGAAAAATAAGCATATAAAATGTCAACAAGGCTTCTCTTAAATTTTTAACAGACTCATAAAAAAAAAGAAACTGCAAAAAAACTTGAGAAACATTTTGCATATGATTTCCATCATGTTGTCTCACTTCCAGAAAACTCAGCCTTAGCGGGGCGCTGTCCTGTGCACCACCGCGCAGGAAAGTGTGCCATGAAGGGATGGCAGATCTCAGACCTCTTCTCTTAAAAATAACGTGCTTCATACCGTCAGAACTGAGTAACTCCTTAGATTTTCAAATCATAAGTTCTGTGGACCCCACCACCACATCCTGAGACACTGTGGTGTTTTCCAAACATTTCGTGCTCCATTTCCTCTGCAGGTAGGTGTGGTGAAGGTCTCTGGAGTCTGGGACAGTGGCCCACCCACTAGTGTTCCATATGAAGGAAGTGCAGTGCTCAGACCGACATCAACAACATTGCTTTATTCTAGTGCAAACACAGTTAATTAATCAAGAGGGAACAGATCCGGGTTTAAATCAACTCTAAGAGGATGAGGGCATATCATGCTTTTCTAGAAACCTGCAATAACCCACTCCTCAAAACCTCTTCAAAAATATCTATTTTCACTTTTCTGAATAGAACAGTGAACAGACAGAGGCAAGTGAAGTTTATAAGCAAAATCAAAGAAAAACCTTTGTCACCCCAGAAACTCTAAAAACATCTTTTCCTCTGGTGAGGCCCCCAAATACCTGCACTGCTCAGGTTGAAATATATCTGTCATACAAATGTTTTGGCTGTAGTGTGCCACTTCTATGTAAATGACTGCAATGGCCACTGTGTGTTTTGTAAATCTCATGTGATTCTTCATGGTTTTAATACACGTTAAATGCGATTCATTTACTGATGAGGAAATTCTTATGTTTAGGATTCATTATTAGTTATTTCATCCACGAGCAATTATTTTACTTCTGAAAGCCCAACCCAGGCACGTTTCCTTCTGCAGAAAACCAGGATTTCGCTGTGGAAAGACGGCTCCCCTCTTCCCGCCCACTGGGCTGTGCGGGGTGTGCTGCTCACGGTGAACTCCGGCTCAGATGCCTTGCAATCTCCTGGACGCCACGGTGCACGAGGATGGGTCTGTTCAGAGTTCTGAGAGGAGCCGATGAGCGCAATCAAACTGCTCACTCTCAGCTGTGGAAAACTTAGAAAAGTCTAAGAAAATAGTAAAGCCAAGAAACAAGATATTTTGATGGCAATTGTGGCTCTAGAAAAGAAATGGGTCAAGGATATAAAAATAATATTCTTCGTAAAACAAGCAAGAGACAGAAAAGGCTGGGGATGACTCCAAGTATTAGGCCTGGATGTTCAACAGTGCTCACAGATACAGCACATTAGCTACTCTGTACCTACAGCCGATTCCTTACGCAGAGCACAACACCTCTCACATGTGAGCCCAGGGGTTATAAACCATTTGTTTGCCATTAACAGAGTTCGTCTTTGAACAAATCATGGCAATAAGAACAGCTGTGTTTCTTACCTCAGAGGTACAACTCTTCATCTTGGTCTCTCTTCCTGAACAGAATCCTATTAGAAGAAATTGTTCTTAGGAAGAAGACTACTTTAGAAATTATATGTTCCAGGAAGATAAATATAAAACACATTAGCATCCACCCTGCTTTCCCCCATGCAAGCAGATGAAAATAACAGAGCTAAAAGGGTAATGAAAAGTGTATGCTGTATTATTTAAAAATCTGGTTCATATTTTATAATTGGCATCCTCTTTGCATTTATATTTATCATTTTATGGAAACAATCTTTCAGCCCTCCAGCAGCAAGGCATGAAAAGGTAGTTCTTGAAAATACCTTGGACAATGAACCCAGAGTGGCGCTCAGACTTGGGACCCTCTTTAAACCTTCAGAAGTAGTCAAGGCTCATGGTGGAGGACCATCA
Source organism: Molossus molossus (assembly GCF_014108415.1). Lineage (NCBI taxonomy): Eukaryota > Metazoa > Chordata > Mammalia > Chiroptera > Molossidae > Molossus > Molossus molossus. Next base: position 35,944,633 of record NW_023425347.1, on the reverse strand, counting down.
TCCTGAAGAGAACCTATGTTATGCAGCGTGGGTGGCTTTCTAAAGAAGTAGTCATGACACAAGAGGCAAATTAGTATGTTCCAGGAGCATGACCTCCACAAATGAAACCAAGGCACGCTTGGGGGAGGAAAGGGCAGGAACTGACACCTTCCTTCTACTCTACAACCTTATGATGAGTTGGACCTTAAGACAAATAAAAAAGGGAGCGTCCACCTGAGATTGAGGACGAATAAAGGGCAACTCCAAAGTAAGCTAAATATACAAACATTTGCAATAGTAGGAGAATGATTTTTCTGCTTGGAGAAATATGTTCCTTTATATCTCAGCAGAGAAGTTTGAATCATGATACAATATTTTTTAAAAATGCCTATAAAACCTAACATATTTTTCAGAAATTAAATATGATAGAGAGAGAAACTTTAATATTATAAGCCATTGTATATTTTATAAAGTGCCTATTTTTCTTGTAGACATCTTCAGGTCACACTTTCTTTTACAATTTTCTTTGATAATCTTTGAGAATTAAAATTTATTTTGAACAGTATTTTTGAATAAAGATTACTACTTATTATTAATTATGGCTTTTAAATTGGCTTTTAAATTTTAATTATTAATTATGGCTTTTAAATTTTGAACAAAATCACCATATTTTACCTTTCAACATTGTACATATATTAACAAATGACAAGCAATTTATTCTAGAATGTTGTCATTACTTTAGGGCCTTCTATAGCATCCCAGTAGAAAAGAGGTCTCCCTTCAGACATCATATACATGAAGAGTTAGAGCTTTCATGACTCGGAGCCCACAGTCTCCCTGGTATATTTGTGTGCATGACTGGTTACCCCATTGAACTACAAGCTCTCAAAAGTCCATTCTCTGAAGGCCTCTATAGTGTTTAGACCTCAACAACAGAACAGCAATGAATAATGTTTGATGAATGACTGTCAAATTTTTTTTCTTGTAAGAAACACCTTAGTAGTTTCAGACTTTCCTTAAGTGGCATTTAGTTTCAGGATAGTAAATTGAGGCTTTAAAAATAAGTAATAGTAGCCCAAATAACTGCAGCTAAAATAGAGAGGCTGGTACAACTAAACTCACCACCTCAAGCTAGATTGAGACTCGCTGCCAATTTATTTTTTAGTTTTATTTCTATCAAAAAATAGAACCCAACTGAATGTTCTAACACAAGGGAATTGTTTAATAGATTAAGATGTGCTTATGAAATTAAATAACACATCAAATACAAATCCTCTTTTGAGAAAGTTTTAATGACTTGGGGAGTAGTTTATATTATGCTTGTGGAGAAAAAAGCAGAATGTAAAATTGAATATATAGCTCAATTCTGTTATAAAGTAGAGAAGAAATAGAAGGAGAAGGGAGAGGAAAATATATAATTGAAATCTCTGTAGAAGCATTTGGGGTAGTTTTTTTTCTTTTTATTTATTTATTTAATCCTCATCCGAGGATATTTTTACATTTATCATCAGATAGAGTGGGAAGGAGGGAGAGAAAGATCGATGTGAGAGAGACACGTCAACTGGCTGCCCCCTGAACGACCCAAATAGGGCCAGGGACAAACTGTGCCCTTGACCGGAATCAACTCACAAGTCTTTGGTCTGCTGACCAATGCTCTAACTGCTGAGCCAATCTGGTGAAGGCAATTTTTTTTTCTTTATATATTTCCGTAGTTTCTAAAATTTCTACAATAAGCATATAATAGTTTTCTAACTGAAGAGTTACAAAACTGTGGGGGAGAAGGTAGATTTGAATGACAAAGAAAGTAAAAAACAACAACAACAACAAAGAACAAATCTAAAAATATCTACTTTTTATTAGGGATATCAAATGTCAAGACCATAGCAATACAGACACTATGAAGGACTAAAAATATTAAACCTTTTTACTTTTCTCTCTCAAAATTACTACCAAACATTCTCTAGTCTAAAAGGCACATTTTAGCATTCTCATTAAAATACTCTGAAATTGGAATGCCCTACATTTTTTAAACCTAAAAGCTATTAGTAAACTTTACACTATCCAGTTACAAGAGATATTTTACAATCTGAATTGTCAGATATAATTCTCTCTGCTCAGCTGACCAATTTTTTCTTTCCTTCCTTTCTTCCTTCCTTTTCTCCTCTCTGCCTTCCTTCCTTCCTTCTTTGTAATCTGATTAAATACCTACTATGCACGAGGCGCTGTGCTTGGGCAAGTAGTATAATGCAATGTGGCCTGGCTCCTTTCCTCTAGCAGCTGACGGTCTAGTGGGGAGCAGACACCGTTAGAAAGAGAGTGTTTCAATGGCGTGTGAGAAACACTGTGACAGGTGAGTGGGCACGGGGTGCTGTGGGGGATTTGTAGGAAGCACCAAGCCCAGAGAAGTCTTCCCAGAGAGATGTTTGAGCAGAGATCTGGATCCGCCAGGTGAGAAGCAGTGAGGCAGAGAGTATCCCAAGAGTCAGCAGTGAGACAGAAGACAGAGAGCAAGAGGGGGTGAGAGAGTCTGGACAGATGCAAAGAGAGAGATGGGCAGTGACCTAGACACAGCAAAGAATACACAGAGCAAGGCCTGAGGGAAATGGCAGTGGTTCAGCCTGACTAAAGTGCAGCTTGTAAGCTGAAGAAAGTTAAGAGCTGGTGCCTGCAGAGGAAGCAAGGACCAGATGATGTTAATGGCCTCGGTGCTGTGTGCCGCCATCAGGGCTTTGAGCTGAATGGTGGACAACAGAGGTATAGAGTAAGCGTTTTAACCACGATGTGGTTTAGTTTCAGAAAGATTGCAATGCATCCTTTGTGAAGAATGAATTAGTTTGTGTCTCTATTGACCATATATTCCTCTCAATCTGCCATCCCATTGTCCCTTTACTCCAACCAGGAGAACCATTCTGTTTTCCAGGCGACACCCAACCAACAGTGTTTTGGGGCATGGTTTACGGGGGTTGGGGGTGGAAGAGGACATAGAGTACATAAAGAGTAATGGAAAAAAACCCCAAAATATAAAAAATATAATTTAGAATAAAATAAAATAGTGCAATGTCCTTGATTGCAGACTTAGCCCACTGCAGCTCATGCCCATTCCCAGGAGCAGTCTAAAGTCTGCATCCCAGGGTCAATCCATCCAGAGGTCAAAAGGTGATACTTCCCAACTCTGAAGGTCAGCCCAGTCCCATCGCCCAGGAGCATGGCCGAGGCCTTCTTTGAGATTGCATTCCAGCCAGGCCTCTCCATCTACCCACCATGCTTCCTTCCCGTCCCTTCCTTCAAAAGTGCTGATGCCCTGTTATTGTCCACAGGTCCCCATCTCAGGACACACTTTCTGGGCAAACATCTCTGTGACAACGCTAAAGTCCGATGTTCAAAATCTACCTTTTCCTTTATGAAAATGCCATTCAAGAGCCTTGGAACGCTATGCGCACTTTTTGGTGACGGCTGTGTTTAGTAAGCCTCCTGTAGTGGAGGAACGTGTCTATGAATGTTTCATGGTACGTTCCCGTGGAACTGTTGCAGATCCCCCACTTCCTAGTTCCCTGGGGACAAATAAAACTTTCCTAGTCAGAGCTGGAGGTAAGCTGACTCCCAGGAAACAGTTTCCTCCTATATTTTAAAATAGTATAATTTATAAGATGAAATTAAAAAACCAATGTAAATTAGTAATTTAATAGCGGCATTTCAATTTAATGAACTCGAGTTTTCTTTGTATTATTGTTTTGTTCCACTGGACCAGTCTTTTGGAGTATGAATAGAAAGTTCTTCTTTATTAATACATAAGTATATAAAAAATTAAAGGTGCCCTCTCTGCAATTATGTTGATGTCTCATAGGAGTGAAAATTCAATAATTTAAAATAATTTTTTCTTAGCATATTCACAACCATAGTGGATTAGAAAGTGAAATTTGTGTCTTTTTAGTTTGGACTCCTTTAAGTGCAGTGCAGCGAAGCAATTGCTCCCTCGTGGCATGTGAGAAGCACTTACCAGGAAAATTGTTATTGGATTACAGTTCTGGTAGCATAAAATGCGGAAAAAAGGACATTTTTGACATCTAAAAAGTGACCAAAGATCACAGATGTGTAACACCCGCATAGAATTCAAGCTGAATGCAAGACTTCTTGTCTACCTAAAACAAAAGTGACACCTGGGAGCTTAGTTCTAGTTCATTCCAATGAATGAACTATTTCTCAATACTTTATCTACTGCAATTTGGGATACACAACAGATGCAAAAATTCTATTACAGATATTTAAAAACTCTGAAGACCCAGTAAAGGCATTTCCCTAAATGCTCATCCTTATCTAGACATCATGGTCTCTTTAAGAGTTCTTATTTGCCCTTGACAAATGTAAGTTTGTGCCATGTGCAAGACTGATATTTCCTAAATGATTTCCTTAACCTTCTTGTACTTGAGCAGCTATCTCTCTCATAGCTGTGGCTTTCCTGTTCATGCTCACCAGCTCCTGTTCATGTATAGGCTTTTCTCCTTCAGACTCTTTCAGCTTGTTTTATGTGTACCTTAGCCTACTTTCAAACAGACACTAAACCCTGTGAGGACAAGCATCCTTGTGCCCAGCTATACCATCAGTACCCAGCCCAATTTCTGACCTAGAGCAAGTACAGAATGCCTGTCTGCTGGCTGGATGAATACATGGGTGAATATCTGGTTTCCACCTTCATTTCCCTGTGACTCTCTCTTCTAACACTGTATGTATGCAGACTAATACATTTACAACAGATCACTTTTAATCTCATAAGCATGGATATGCCCACATCTACTCCCCTCTTTGGATAGTTCTGTCTTAAATTAGAACTAAAATTTTATGCTTTAATGAACTTTGTATTTTTTTAATATTTAAATATTACATAAATGCTTAATAAAAGAATGAGAAAGAACTTTCAGAATTAGCAATGTGAGAAGCTAGATATTTTAAACAATTATCCCGCTATAAAAATTTCAAATAAATGTATGCTAAATATTAAAAATGTTTAACTGGGTTGGAAAAAAGTAGAGGAATTCCTCAAGGACCAAACATGAGTGAGAACAAGAATCTAGAGTAGCAAGGACTTTGAAGTCTCAAACAAAAACAAACGAAACCAAAATAACTGAGAAGCAATGCTATTCCTTGTACATATGAAGTTCAGTCTTGATGAATTTGAGGGACACAAATAAGAGGCAAATGTCAGACACCACCTAACTGGAGGAATCTGGTAGGACAGCATCACATAACACCAAGGCATGGAGGTCTTCACCCAAAACTTGTTTTACAGTAGAACAGGAAAAACAAACACACATAAAGAAATGTATTAAAAAACAAACAAAAAGGCAACCTTATATTTAGGTAGAGAGAAAATTTTCTCCTGTTACTTTATAAACAGCCCTTACTCAAGTGTGTAGTCCATACGTATTCACACTACAGGCCTTGGCAAAAAAAAAAAAAAAAAAAAAAAAGTCAAATCCACAAGCTTCTTTAAGAGATATTAAGGTTTATAAGTTCCAAACAGTAAGTAATAAATATCCTGTATAGAGGAAAGTCCCAAGAAACTACATCTCAAGGCATTTCCCCAGATAAAGTTTTATCAAAAATAACAGTGAATGGAATGTACAAAATAAAATTGAGAAACGGATCTGAATATACTGGTAACCACAATACATTGAAATGAACTAAATGCTCCATTTAAAACACAAATATTGGGAATAAAAGATAAATATTAGATATTGGAATTTAAAAAATATCCATATGTTATTTACAAGAAAAATATATAAAATATAAGACTAAAAAGTGTTTAAAATGAAAGATACAACAGAAATACAAACCAAACAAAGGGTTAGCATATTTTAATAAAATAATTCAAATACTTTAAAATATACTTAATATTAAAAGCATAGTGAGACATTAAAATGATAATGATGTAATTCAAGAAGGCTTAATATATATGAAAGATACAAACTTCTAAATCTGTTTATTCTTATTAATATATCTAAAAATATATAAAGGGGAAGTTGAAAGAAGTATTTTAAGAAATTGATAAATATGCTTTCATTGGTGCCTATTTTAACACACAGAATTCTTTCATCAATTGCTAATTTGCAGACAAAAATGAATAAGAATATAGATTTGAAAACCACACATAGTGAATTTTATCTAAAGGACTTACATAAAACATATCATTTAACAATTGAATTTGAAAATTAACCATACATTAGACCATAAAAGAAGCCTCAAAAACATTAAAAATATTTCAAAATAAATAATGAATATATAATGAATCATAATAAAAATTAGAAAATACTTAGTAAAAAAGAAATATTAAATGTAATAGATATCAAATCTTGAGAAATACAGTTAAAGTAGTCCTTAGAGGAAAAATTATAGTCTTAAGTGCTAATATTAGAAAAACAAAGTTTCAAAATTATTATAAGCTACATATCTGAGTTTTGGAGTTAGAAAAATGTACAGAATAAACCCTCAGAAAATGAAAGAAAGAAGAGAATATAGATAAAAGCAGAAATTAATGAAATAAAAAACAATGAAAATAAAAAAATCTAATATTTATTCTTCAAAAATTTAATAAAAAAATCTATAAAACTCAGAAAAGATTGACCAGATAATTGAAAAACTTTTCAATATTTGAAAGTAAAAGGGGTCAGTACAACAAAATCAATAGAAATTTAAAAGGGTAAAAGAATAACATTAGCCCGGACAGTGTGACTCAGTGGTTGAGCGTTGACCCATACACCAAGAGGTTACCAGTTCGATTCCCGGCCAGGGCATATGCCCAGGTTGTGGGCCCAATCCCCAGTGGGGGGCATGCAGGAGGCAGCCAATCAATATTCTGTCTCATCGATGCTTCTATCTCTCTCTCCCTTTCCCTTTCTCTCTCTCTCTGAAATCAATAAAGAAAAAAACATTATTTAAAAAGAATAACATAAAATACTTTCTGACAATAAATTAAAAACCTCCATGAATGGGTGATATTTCTAGGAAAATATAACCAAACGTAAGTTAAAAAAAAAAAAAAAAAAGACAACATACGTTAAAGAAATTAAAGCAGAGGTTAAAAATTCCACACCAAGAAAATGTAGAACCCAGGTAGCTTTACAGAATAGTAATTGTAAATGTTCAAGGAACACATAATTTATATACAGAAAATCTGACAGGGAATAGAAAAGGAAAGAACATACCCCAAATCATTTTATGAGATTTTTAGTATAAACTGAAAACTAGCACCAGAGAAAGAGTGCATGAGAAAAGTAAATCATAAGCCAATCTCATACATGAGCACAGATTAAAAAACAAAACAAAAAACTAACAAATGGAATTCCACCATGTATAAAAAAGAAAATCTATCAACTCTATGGTAGGCTTATCACAGAAATGAAAGTGTTATTCAACATCAGTATTCCATTAACACATACTTTAACATGTTTAGCAGCTTAAAGGGAAACATTCATAAAATTTCAATGGATATAGCACATTGGATAATATTCAAATTTTATTCATGAAAAACGTTCTTAAGAACATAAAAATCGAAAGGACTTTAAAAAACACTGATAAAGGGTGTCTTCAAAAAATCCTGTTAAAATCATAATACCTAATGGTGAAATTTCAAAATAAATCCTTTAAAATCAGGAACCTGACAAGATGCCAACCAGCAACACTTTTATGCATCATTTTAGTTGGGGTGCTCAGCAATGCAATAAGACCAAAAAAAAAACAACAAAAAAAAAACAACTAAGATAGGAAAAGAAGAAAGAAAATTGCACTGAGAATATAACTCTATATTCCCTGAAAAACACTGCCAAATTATTAGAATTCATAAAAATGTTTACGAAAATGCCAGATATAAAAAGAGCTAGCTTCATTTCTCTATACCAATAATAATTAAACATAAAATTTAAAAGGTCATTATTTATAATAACTGCACAAAATATGAGGAATCAAGGAATAAATCTAACAGAAGATGTGAACTTTATGGAATAAAATTTTTATATGTATTCAAAGATATGAGTAAAGACAAAAATTTAGATGTATATTATATATTCAAGAACAGGGAAACTCAGCTTCATAAATAAGTGAATCTTCCCAATTTGATCCATAAATTCAGAGCAATGCCAACAAATTTCCAAGATTTCTTTTTCCATGCATAGAGGATGAGTATGATGGTTTTAAAATTTATATGGGAAAATAAGAACAAAAACAGCCCAAGATATTTCTAAGGAAATATTATCATATGTGAAGACTTGTTGAAACTAAACTAGATATTATGGTATTGGTCAAAGGTAGACAAATAAACTAATACAATCAACAGAGAGCCCAGATATAGACCCAAGCACATACAAAATTTGATTTATGTAGTGATGCAATCTAATGGGGAAAGCATGGAGAATTTAATAAATTAGTATGATACTAATGGGCTTAGATATATAAAACTTCAACCTCACCATACACAGTTCTTTGCAGTATAATGGCCTAGACGTGGAAAGCAAAACATACAAGCATTTGGAAAAAATTTAGGAGAACATTTTTATGAGGTTGGGATGGAAGAGGCTTTCTTTAACTAGACCCTCAAAAGATCATAAAGGTAAAGTATGACAAATTTCTCTTCACTAGAATTTAGAACCTTTCATCAAAAGTTAGCATAAAGAAAATAAAAAAGACAAGGCACAAAATGGGAGGATATATTTACAATATATATAGGTGACAAAGAAATGATATCCAGGATATAAAAAGAACAAATTCATAAAAAAGATGAATAATCAATATTAAAATGGTCAAATGAGCCCTGGCTCAGAGGTTAGAGCATTGGCCCATGGACTGAAGGGTCGAGGGTTTGATTCCTGGTCAAGGGCACCTACCTGAGTTACAGGCTTGATCCTGGCCCCAGTCAGGGTTGTGCCAGAGGCAACCAATTCATGAATCTCTCTCACATTGATCACTCTCTCTCTCTCCCTCCCTCCCTTCTACTCTGTCTAAAAACAACAATCAATGAAAAAATATCCTCAGGTAAGGATTAACAACCAAAAAAATGGTGAAATGATTTGACTAGCATATATAGGAGGAAACACACAGCCCCAGGTTATTCATCCTTATTAGTCATCAAATAGGTAAAAATTAAAGCCTTCATATGCTACCATTTTCTATGTAACATGTTTTACACGATATAAAAGTTTGACAATGATTCTATGTCTTTAAGAGCATTGGAAATAGAACCGGTATATGTTCCTGTTAGAAGTATAAATTGATACAACCACTTTTAAAAACAATTTGACATTATTATCGAAAGCAATTCAATACCTAGGTAGTGGTTCTCAAGATGTGATCCACTTTTTCATGCTGTCTGTTAGGTCCTCTCATTTCCAACTATGTATTTGTGTAAGACCAAATGTTTTTCAAATACCTCAACCAAAACAACAAAACCAACAGACTAAATGCAGAGCAGAAATGAGAAACTGGTTCTTTTTCTTAAGCCATAATTTTAAAATGTTTTCAAAATTTTTAAATAAAGTAATTCTTTAAGTTAATTTATTTTTGATTTGAAAAATAGTTATTTTTGTAATAATGTTATTGACATTAACATGTGATGGGATTAATATTATTTGAAAATAAATTAATAAACATTTAAAATTTTTTGAAGTTTAATTTCAAATACCATAAAAGTATATGTGTGTGTGTGTGTGTGTGTGTGTGTGTGTATATATATATATATATTCCACATAAACAAAAGTTATTAGGAGTCCTCGATAATTTTCAAGAGTGAAAAAGTGTTATGAGACTTAACCCTTTTTGAGAATTACTGCACTAAAAACTTTTGCAAATTAAATGAGAAGACATGCACAGGAATAATCATAGCCAGTTGTCTGCAATAGAAAACAATGACAAAAAAATAACCAAACAAAAACACTACACAAAATCCTTCATGTCCATTAACAGATGGATAAAACTTTACGATATACTTACCCAGTGCAATACAATATAATATAAAATATATAATGCGTAGGTATATATAGTGTATATACATATATAGTGAAAATGTATAAAATTAATCTATAGGCACTATTCTGGATGGGCTTCAGAAAATATATAGTGCTAGAAAAAAGACAAATACTATCATAGTATGTATGTACAGTACAATTCTTATATCATACAACATATTGTTTAGGAATACATGTGTGGCAGGCCTACAGAGAAAAATAGAAAATGCAGAACATGAAATTTAGGATAGTGATAAACTCTAGGAAAACAGAAGTACAGGGGAACTTTACAAATGTATTCTATTCATTCAGCTGAGTGGTAGGTTACATGGTGTTTGTTGAATTTTTAGTTTTTGAACCTTACACATATGTTACAAATATTTTCCTGTGTGTAATTTTTAATTTAGAACATTCTTAATTTTTAAAAAAGGCATTTGAATGAAGTAGGAAGGAGAAAAAAGAGGGAAGGCAGGCAGGCAATATTTCTTGACCTTTAATGAGAGTTAAGTCAATCTATTAAATGTACCTCCTCTGATTTTAACCAACTTTTCTGTGCTGAGTGGAGATAACCTTTTGGGAAGGATATCACCTTTTCAGCCCTATACTTCCTCAAATGCTATTAAGACACCTACTTAAAACTCTTTCAGATAAAGAGACACTTTCGTGATGAGAGGGACACTGAGCAGATTTCTCTCTAGGATTGGCCGAATCCCATATACAATTTACGGAGTTGTACAGGTTACTAAGATCAAAAGAAATGGTCTCAAACAAAGTTTAGAGCTTTCATTTGAAACCATGGAGTCCCCTCCCCAGGACAGCTTACCTCCTGCCTCCTGATATTCACTCAAGTTCTAAGGTGAAGCAAACACATCGGCCTCTGACACTGAGCCCAGTGACCTTGCTGCCCTTTCTTGAAAATACTGACCAGTAATCCCCTCTAAAGGGGAATGGAGGCCAGAGACAAGTGCAGAGACTGGATGCAGGGCTCTTTATTATTTTCTTATTGAAACAAGTGAGTTTTTTCACCCTTCTTTATAAGGCTGCTTTCTATTCTTATAATTATATAATTAGCAACTTTGGCACCTATTTTGCCACTTTTTAATTATGTTGCTAAATATATTTCAAAACACAAAGAAATACACCCAGGAAAAGGAAAATGGGAAAATAAGACAAAAAAAGTTTTTACGAATTGTACTATTTAGACTTGTGCCAGCAACCGTTCCTAACAGTACCTCCAGGGACTAGCAGTGTTTCGGACACACACTTCCTGTTACAATGTCATCGTTTTGTATAGTAGGAATAAAAGATTTAGTGAAATGCTAGGCCCCTTTCAGAGTTTATGAAATATCAGTAGAGCGTCAGCTCACTCTCTGATCTACTTTTTCAAATATCTGACATACCAGTAGCACAATGATTTTTTGAAAATTTAATGTGTGGAATAACCACACTGAAAATTAACCGTGCCTTATAGCTTTACCATGAAATATTGGGAATCTTTTCTCCAACACTGTTGAAAGAGGGCAGCCCAGGTTTTAGTGTTTGGTGGTTTTAGTTTCCCTTTCCTTGGGGGAGAGTTGAGAGGTCCTTGGTTTGTAAAACTTAAACTCTTTGAGGTTCTGTTTGAAAAGAGAAAGAGAGAAAAAGTGGCAGGTTAACCATAGAGATTCCAACATTCTCAGGGTGTGAAAATTGAAGATGGAACAGAAATACTAAGTACGAAAGCCTTGGAAGTCATGGAAAAGTCTTCAGAGACAAGGTGTGAGAAAAGAAGAGATAGATGACATTAGCAGAGAATCTGCTAGCCTTGGGCTCACATGGACAGGATACATCTCAGCAGTGACCATGGACTAAAACCAAGAGGATAAAGGACTCTTCCACAATTTCTTAAATTCTTGAATTGCACGTGCTCTAGGATTCTTGCACAATTCAAAGACACACAAAAAAGGACCCCAGAAAATTAACTGAAGTTGGATTTCCCACCAACTCTGTTGAGCGGGCAAGATGGTAAGAAGGGGAGCAAGTGTTAGATGTAATCTTATTTTAGAAGTCACATTGAACAGAGTACATATGCTTCAAGTGGGTTTGGCTTGTTTGTTGGTGTAGAACATAAGACATTAGAGCCAAATAGTTTATGGTCTTAGAAGCAGACAGCCTGGTTCTGGTTCTGCCTCTTATCTACTCAATCTCTATAAACCAAAGTTTCTTCACCCATAAAAAGAGGAATCTACCACTATGGGTTTCTACTAATAGGGTTATTGGGAATATTCCATGTAATAGCTATATAAAATGCTTGTCTTAGTGCATCACATATTAATGAATACTCAGTAAATATTAGCTCACATTTTAATTATGGTGCTTTATTCTAAAACTCAGTTTTCCTAACCTATGAAAAGAGGACTATATAAATGGCCACCTTTCTGCCTGGGCTCCTAAAAAAGGTGTATACAATTAAAGAATCAAGTTGCTGATAAATATATAAAATAAAGCTCCCCAAAGTAATCTCAGTGGCTACCATTTGATAAGCATCTAAAGTCAACAGCATATCTATGCTAATTTCCTTCACCTAACAATAAGCATCTAAAGTCAACCATATCTATGCTGATTTCCTTCAAACAATCCCAAAAGATGGACTATACAGATTAGGAAACTGAATTCTCAGAAAAGTTAAGTATCTGTTCATGTCCACAATGAGTAAATGGTTAAGCCAGGCCTGAAACATGGTTACTTTGAGTTCTGATAATTTGAGAATTATGATCTTAAATTTTTCCTCCCTGATAATAATGTTTTATTAATAATAGTTACCAAATAAATTCCATGTGCCTGACTCTAGACTGAAAATTTAACTTGTATTTCATTTGCATCTCATGATAACCAAGAGTGATGGAAATTATATCTTCATTTTACAGATGAAAAAAAAGTAAGGCTCATAGAGAGAGATGCAGTGTGATGCAAATGTTGTAGCTACACTTAGATCTACCTGAATTCAAAGACTTTCCTCTTTCTAATTCCCAATATAATTTACTCTCTCATATGACCCAGATCTTCCACTCCTAGGTACATATTTACCTCAGAGAAATGAAATTAAACATCTACCCGAACTTTCACATCATTCATCATCTTAAGAGCAGCATTACTCACAATAGTAAAAAATGGGAAACAACCTAAATGTCCATCAACTGGTGAGTGGATAGACAAATGTGGTATATCTATACAATGGAATACTACTTGGCAGTAAAAAGGATCAAACTACTTAAATGTGCTCTGACAAGAAAAAAACTTCAAAAGCAGTAAATTAAGTCAACACTAGAGGTCACATATTTTATGACTGAATTTATATCAAATGTCCAGAAAAGGTAAAAATATAGATATAGGAAGTACATTATGGTTGCCTGGGGCAGGAAGTAGGAATAGAGATTAACAGTAAATAGGCATAAGAGATCGTATTGGGGTGATGACATGTTCTAAAATTGATTTATGGTGATGACTACACAACTTGGTGAATTTAACAAAAGTCCTATTGTATACTGGAAATATGATACATAAAATATGCCTTCCTAAAGTTATTAAAGAAAATGTGAAAAGATATAGTATTTAACAGCCCTTAAAATACTTTGCTTTTTAGTTTATTGTGTGTTTCTTCTAATTATTCTAACCTGCTATTGTCTTAAATATGGTGCAATATTATTTTTAGTGCCTTATGAGTCACTTAAACTAATAAATTAAAATGCTTCTGGAAGTTATATGTTCCTATTATAATAAATAATAATTATCTATTATTATTTAAATACTTTATTAATGTATTTTATGCTGCAGTAATTCTAGATTACTTTAACTCATCACCACATATAGAAAACATAATTTCAAAAAAGGAAAACAGTATTCAAGACGTGGGTCTAAAGAAGATATTGAGGGTCCTTTTGCACCTTTAACCATATTTGCCCCAATATCAGGTTGTTGATAACTTCCCATGGGATCATTGACTCTGAAGGGGAAAACTACAGCTTTCTGTCTACCCTCCACCCCAACTTGAGTTTTGTAGAGTTTTTCCATATATCTCAATCCACATTTTACTAATGAGGAAATTAGAGGCGGGAGAGCAGAAGGGAGAGAGTGATAGAGCAAAGAAAAAACAGATGTTTGGAAAGAAGATTGTGTGTGTGTGTGTGTGTGTGTGTATGGTGTGTTTCTTTAATCCTAATATTGCCTTTGGCATTGAAAAAAATTTATTGACAGATCTTGAGCTCATTTGATTAACTAGATAATAACTGTAATACATTCCACAGGAGTTCTGTGAAATCTGTTGATGACAGCTTAGAATGGACCTTCAAACTAGATGCACAGCCCTGACTGGTTTGCTTCAGTGGCTGGAGCATCAACTGGCAGACCAAAGAGTCACAGGTTCAATTCTTGTTAAGGGTGTGTGCCTTGGTTGTGGTTCAGTCCCCGGCCCTGGTCAGGGTCGTGTGGGAGGTCGCCAGTCAATGTGTCTCTCTCACATCCATGTTTCTCTCTCTCACTCCCACTCTGTCTAAAAATAAATGGAAGAATATCCTCGGGTAAAGATTAAAAAAAAAAAAAAAAAAAAAAATAGATGGACCAGCTTTGTCAGGAAGAGAAGAGGGTCCAGAGTACATGTGTGGAAGAGAAAAGGTGGGAACAGCTTTGCTTGTAATTAAGGTAGCATTTTTCTTTGTTATCTCAAGATTTTGGATATCTTATTGATAAAATAGATTAGAACTTTTAAAAATAGTTCCAACTAGGGGGATAAGACCAAGGCTAATAATGAAACCTATAAATATTGATATGCCAAACCATCTAGAATTCATCTTGATCTGTTGATATTTGTTCTGATTGGGCAGGGCCTTAATGTTGCTAAATACGTTGAACATAATCTCTGAATGTGAACATCCCGAGATTTCTAGTTTTGTCACTTAATGAGGACAGGTGGCATGGGCTTTCTCCTTGCTCTGTAGCAAAGCCTTCTACACACAGCAAGCTCTCCATAAATTTGTATAGAAAACTGAATGAATCACATAAAGGGTCTGAATGTTCCATAAACAAGTAGGCACACAGCTGAAGTTTGCAGGGATGCCTTGCTTTAGAGGCTCACTATCATGTGATTAATAGCCATACAATTATATTTTTGCTTTATGGGGATAGTTATTTTAGTTTCTGCTTCTAAAACTAAAGTCTCAGGAAGAGACAGACTTTTTCCTCTACTACCAAAAAGTGACACCATGCTATGGGCCCTCTGTGGTTAGCCTGTTCAGTTAGAAGGCATGTGATCCACTTGTTTTGTTCCCTGAAATATGTTATTCAGTAACTGATAAATTGGTTGAAAATTCAGGAAATGAGAGAACAAAATTTGATTTATGTCTGAACCAAATATCATAGAGTTCATATTCTTTATCTATTGTAGGTGTAAAAAGAGCTAAATAATCCTAATTTAACAGTTGATTAGAATAAAGTCACGTTTCTATTTGCTTCTTCTAGCAAGTTCCCTCCATTTTTCTCTGTTATAGAAATAATAAATAAAGTATACTAAGGAATAGAATTGTATGTTGTGTATGTAGGGTGTGTGTGTGTGTGTGTGTGTGTGTGTGTGTGTGTTGGGAAGAGTAAGGAATTACTAAACTTAAAAAGAGATTCTTGATATTAGTCCAAAAAGAAGCCCAAATTGCCCTGGCTGGTTTGGCTCAGTGATTAGAGCATCAGCCTGTGGACCAGAGAGGCCCGGGTTTGGTTCCCACAAAGGGCATGTACCTCGATTGCAGTTTGTCCCCGGCCCCGGTTGAGGTTGTGTGGGTGGCAACCACTTAATGTATCTCTCTCACATTGATGTTTCTCTCTTTCTCCCTCTTGATCTACCTGAAATGCAAAAAATGTCCTCTGGTGAGGATAAAAAAAAAGAAGCTGAAATTAAATTTCATACCAACTGACATTTATATTCATAGGACCAACTGGGTGAAATTAAAGTTTGAACTCAATAGATATTAAATAACAATAATAAAATAATTGGAGGCTTTAATTTTAATGAGGGGTCATTAGTTGCTCTTTCTATCAATATAATGGGCTATAAAGATGAGCTCTTGCCCAATGATAGTTATTAAGGACCACTTTTCCCCCCTAAAAATACAATGTCTGAAAAGCGCTCTATAGAAGTTCTCATTTGGTTCATGACATTCTGGTACATTGGTTGAGAAAGCCAACAGAAAAATTCTGCATTTTGTGTTGTAAGACCTGGCCCTTACCTGGTCTTACCATATCACATTTTGAAGATTTGTCTCCTTATCTCTTTTCTATGAGCCTCAAAGAAAATTTACCTGGTTGAATGCCATGTTTTTGTCTTGACATTTAACATGCAGTAAGTGGACAAAATTATTATGGTTGAGGAAAGCAGAGGAAATACACATAGACATTTAAGTCACACGCTTGTCATTATAGGTAAAAAAAAACCCCAATGTTTTCAGCTCGTGGAGAAACATACCTGGTGAACCACATGAACAGATTAACATGTTTTCCAGAGGGTGAAAACAATAGCAAGAGGCTTGGCAAACATGTTATAGGAAAAAAATTATAGCCCGGGTTATGAACACAGAAGTCTTATAGGACCCAAGCAAGTAATGTTTATAAAAAATAGTTTTCAACCCTTAAAGAATTATTCTTGCTCCTATTTTTCTTGAAAATGCAGACTTCTCAGTTCTTCTTTCTTCATCTATCCTTTGATAGAAAAATGCATCCAAGAATATTAATTTTTGTCTTAAGAAAGATAAAAGTGTGAGCAGGATGATGAATTACTGAGAGAGCCCCAACGTAGAGGAGCGGTGGCTACTTGACTGATTGAGACTATGTAGGAAAGTCAGTCAGATACCTTAGAGAGTATCATTTTCAAGAGAAAATGGGGATCCACTAGCCAACTTTTAAATATTAGCTATATTTTATTGATTGATTGATTGATTGATTGATTGATTGATTGATTTTATTGATGACACTATTACCAAGTACTTCTTTGAAGGCCTGTATTGTGCAAGTGAAGTAAATCACATGTGTGGGACAAATTTGGCCACAGGCATCAATGACATCTCTGAAAAATGGACTATAAAAAAGAAAATTCAGAGCTAGAAATGTGAAAAGGGGCCCATCAAAACAGACTAGACTTATTCGCTATCACAGTAGAAGAGAGAAGTAGCCCAGTGAATGAAAGTTACTAAAAGGAATATATTTGTGCCTCAGGAATAAAAACAAAGTCTACAAAGTCAAATGTCTATGAGTAAAATGGGTTGGCTCATGAAATGACAAGCACTCTGTAATGGTTTATTTTATGTGTTAGGTCAATCAGGCTAAGAGATGTCCCGATAGCTGGTAAAACATTTCTGGGTGCATCTCTGAGAGTATCTCTGGAAGGGATTGGCATTTGCATCAGTAGACTGAATAAAGAGGATTATCCTCACCAAGCTAGGTGGGCATCATCCGATCTTTTGAGGGCTTGAATAGAACAAACAAAGTAAAGGAAGTGTGAATTCACTCTCTCTGAACTGAAAAATCCATCTTCCCCTGCCCCTGGACATGAGTCTTCTGGTTCTCACACTGGTACTTACATCATTGGCCCTGAATTCTCAGGCCTTCAGACTTTGCGCTGAATTACATCACTAGTTTTCCTGGTTCTCCAGCTTGCAGACGCCAGACTGTGCAACTTCTAGGCCTCCATAATCATGTAAGCCAATTCCTGTAATAAATCTCTTTATAATGCGCGCGCGCACACACACACACACACACACACCATTCTCTGGAAAACCTTGAACAATACATACCCCACCATTGGCTTCAAGCTGAATGCTCCTCAGTCAGAGATGTTGCTGAAGAATCTATTTCTTGATTCCTCTATGGGTACTCTAAGATCCCTTTTCAGCGGGAAAGTCAGTGACTTTAGCCCTGGCTTTCAGCAGTTCAACAAGGAAAACGACATACCATACACAGATCCTCAATATTTAACATGCATTTAATTAACATTGAATCAATTTGAGTAATAATTATATCTTCACTAGCTCTGAAGTAAGACTGCTTGCATTTGAATTAAGGCTTTATCATTATTAATTTTGTAACCTTGAAAAACTTACATAAGTCCTGGCTGGTTTGGCTCAGCAGTTAGAATGTCAGCCTGCAAACAGAAGGGTCATGGATTTGATTCCTGGTCAAGGGCATATAACTGAGTTACGGGTTTGATCCCTGGCCCCAGTTGGGGTCCTGTGGGAAGCAACCAATAGATGTGTCTCTCTCACATCCATGTTTCTCTCTCTCTCTTCCTTCCTTTCACTTTATCTAAAAATCAATGGAAAAATATCCTCGGCCCAGCTGGAGTGGCTCAGAGGTTGAGCATCAACCCATGCACCAAGAGGTCACCAGTTCGATTCCCAGTCAAGGCACATGCCCAGGTTGTGGGCCAAATCCCCAGTGAGGGGCATGCAGGAGGCAGCCAATCGATGTTCTCTTTCATCGATGTTTTTATCTTTCTCTCCCTCTCCCTTCCTCTCTCTCTAAAATCAATAAAGAAAAAAATATATCCTTGGGTGAGGATTAACAAAAAAAAGTTACTTAAGTTCTAAGATACTAAGTTCACTGGTCTGCAAAATGGGTTTGGTCATAGCACCTGTTTCACTGTGTTATTGGGTAGATTACATTAACTGATATGTATAAAATGCTTAAAATAATGCCTGTAACATAGTAATTGTTTGATAAATATGGAGAAGTATATGAACAGACTGAAGTGTGTCTGGAGCATGAGAACAATGGTAGGGTTTGGCCACCATGAGTAGTGAGAGAAGTAAAATACCAGCAGCAACCATGACAGCAGCGGCAGTGGTGGTCATGTGACACTTTGGGGGTGGGTGCTAGAAATATGTTTTAAATTTATTCAATGTTATTCAATCAGAGTGTAAGCTCTGTGAGATCAGGGACCATATCCGTCTTATTCTTCATGATATCCCCAGTTCTAGCCCCATAGCTTGTTGAAATCCCGGGTTCAACAGAGTCTCCTTATAAACCTAAGTTTGATGGAGCTAACATTAAAACAACCACAATGTGCTCAGGCTTTAAAATAAGTAAACCTTGTGCTTGCCTGATACAAACTGCAGTGTAGCAGATTCTTCATATTCCTGGTAATATATCTCAAAGTATTGAAATCCTTAATTTTGTGCACATCAATAACACGTATTGTTTTGTGAAGTCTAGTTGAAAAATATAAGAGCCCCCGTCAGACCTGATTAGAGTGATCCAGCTGGGCCTATTCACTCATAATAAGTGGGACTCAAGAGTACATCTTCACAAAATCACAAATCACTGGGATGATAAAAATTTGTAAAGGCCTGTAACTGATCAGAATGGACACCCAGCCAAACAGAAAAGATGCCAGCCATGACCAAACAGCAGAGATAAACTTATGGGTACTGGCTGAATATGAGCCCTGCAAATCACTGGCCTGGCTCTTTGGGTCATTTGCTCATAAAAAAAACTATAATCGTAACTGTTAGGTTGTCAAATGTAAAAACGCTCTTGTCTAGTCATACATGCTTACGTGATTATAGAGTGCTATGGCAACACTTTAAATGCAATACCCCATGAACACACTACCACTATTATATTGTTATCTGAGCAAGTTATTGGACTGAACTGATGCCCTCACTGAAGAGCTGTTCCAAGATCTGAAAATGTAGACTATGTTTTGCTTGGGGCACACTCACAGTCTCGACCTGGGGTTCTCCATGTCCAGTCCAAGAAATACTAGTTTAGAAGAGCAGAGTCTTCTATTTTCCCTCAGCAGGTCTAGAGTGTCCTGTACCTTTTAAAGTACTTTGTTAGGACTTAAATCAACACTCTAATTATAGGCAAGAGGAAAGAACATTAAGAAACGGATGCCAAGACTGATTGGAGAAAGCTGCTTCTTCTCATGAGCAAAGAGTTACATAAACTGCTCAGATATGCTGCCTTTACTAGTACTGAGGCACTTGAGAAAAGTGAGGGCCTCACCCCACTCTCTGCTCCCCTTAACATTTGAGTGAGCACCATTTGTTTTAATTTTGGGAAACCAACAGGGGATCTATGGGGGACATATGGAGGAAGAGATCTGCAGTACTAGGCGAGCTACGGTGGACAGTTCGTATCACCAACATGATTCATTTGGGACAATTAACATCAATTGAGATATTGTCAACATATGCTCTCTGTTTATGACCACCTTCACCAACTGGGCTCAAGAGCTATGTTGCAGACAGGACGAGGCATCAGAATTAAAGGCATTTAACATTCTCTATTTTTATCTATTTTGAAAATAAATTTAGGTTTTAGAAATGTGAATTATTGCTAACCCAGGTCTCGTAAAATCTGGCCCTCAGACCACCTCAGAATTCTCTGATTGTTAAAAATGCAAATTCAAAACTGTCAACCAAGGGCTACTCATCTACCAGGGACTATATATTATCAATTTTTGTATCCCTAACTCCCAGCATATTGCTTAGCCTATAGTAAGTGTTCAATGAGCTTGTTGACTAGCACGACTTATTAATTAATGAGGTTCTGGGATAGATGAGTTGGATGGGATTAAATTAACCAGGGATTTTCTTTTATCTTCTTCCCCACTGATCTTCAGTTGGCAGAAATAAAATAGTTGGAAAAACACAAGTCAAAACATTTTCCACGGTTCCCTTTAGGCTTCCAAATTTCCATCAAGTCAGTAATCTTTAAGCAATGAAGTTAGTCTTGGAGCAGTTTTCTGCTGGCTAGAACTCAAAAGAACCTAAATGGTCTAAAATTAAAGCTTAAATTTCAGACAAATAAGAAAATATTCAACATCTGATGACAAGTCAGGAGAGCAAGTCTGTGGAGGAGAAGCAGAAGTAAAGGTGGGAGATGAAGAGAAGACAAAGGACACATGCATTTGTCACAGGCACGCAGAAAGCTGTCATAGATAACTGTCCAGGGCTGGTCTGACCATAGAAAGAGGAGATGGCATCCAACATGATATGGTTTGGGTGTCAAAACCCCTCTGAAACTCCAGAACATCTTATCTACCAGCCTGACTTATTCAAGCATAAAGAATCAGAATCCTCAGAATACCAAACCAGGGATTCCCATTTTCGGTGCCATAAAACTGGAGCTTCCTCAATTTAACATGAAATGCTGGTTAAATCAAATTTTTATTGCATGCCATCTCAGAATCTTCACTAATCCAATGCGTATGTTAACAGACTCGCAAAAGCCAGCGAGTGACATATTTTGTGCATGTGAAGACAAAGAGGTTGGTGTGCCCACTGAAAAAGCACAGGAGAGGGTATGCCAACAAGGTGGATAAAGGAGTAGAGTGAGAGAGCATCAGGCACCCTAAAACATCAGTTAGCCTGCAGCTGCTATCATGAATGTTGCTTTACAATTTCACTGGTTATATACAAGTATTGCTTATGAATGACTTTGCTGACACCCCTGGAAAGCAGCATAGAACAATGGACTAAACCCTTATTCTGTGCTTCTTAATTTGAGCAAATTTATACCTGTTTGTCCTCAAAAAAAAAGGAAAAAGAAAAAATAAGGAGACAGACTGGCTCTTGGTGGTGTGTTGACAACAAACCCCACTAAATACAACAGTGAACTATGAAGAAACTGATCGTGTGTTGTCTGGAAAAAGATTAGTTTATAATAGGTCCCTTTCCCTATGGGACAGCCTGTGCTGGTTTTTCTCTCCCAGTTTCCCCTTCTCTTGCAGAGCTCCACACTTGGACTCCTCCAGGTCATTATATACATGAGGAGAGCCAAGAAAGTTTGACATTTGCTGTGGAACATAATGTATTTGAAGGGATTGGAACACACCCTTGGTGGCTCCTCTCCCCCACACATACACAGAGTCGCATGCCAAATTCAGAAAGACCCAAGTGCAGGTCATGTTCAGGAGCACTGCCTTAAAAGCTCTTTAATTTTTTGAAAAAAGAAAAGCCAAAATTTATGTCTTTTAGTTCTGTGTCCCATCTGATCAAAGTCCAAGAATACAAACTGGATTATAACATAAGTAAAACGCACCAGTTTTGGAGAAAGAGAGGACTAGAGAAACACTATCAGGAAACATGTGCACTGATGGCCCAAAGACGGTCTTCCAGTCCCCAGCTCTGGTGCCTCCCTCCACTAACTAGGGGGACGGGCTGGAGAGGGTCCTTCCTCCACCCTGAAGTCTTCCACATCACACATGAGCACTTTGCTCGGCCTCCCCTGGCCCGGCCTGGCCTTCCGTCTCAGCAAACCCACTGTGCTCTGCTCTTACTACCTTCGCCTGACCCCACACACATCTCCTGGGTAAGGAAAGGCTTATGTAGATGGTTCCAAACTAGGTTTAAAAAGGAAGAAGCAGGATTTTCTCTGAGCTTGTCATCAGCCAAAGTCTTTTATGAAGACGATTCTCTCTGCGCAGCTCCTAACAATTCACTCCTTTCCCACAGCCTTCTTTTTCTTTTAAAGTATTTATTGGACTGACCTATTTTAACTGCAGTACATGTAATAAGTGGGCTATGAAAAACTTAGCTGTTCGGGAACCACTTAGTCCATTAGAAAATACTTCTGTCGATTTTTCCTTTAAAACTCTTGCTGGATGGGGCTAGCACCCTGACTAATAAAAAAAAAAAACAAAAAAAAAAACCAAAAAACACATGTAACATGCATTTTAAAAATTGTAGTTCTCTGTAACAAGTCTCTGTTGAAGTAGGAATTATATAAGTAAATGAAAATAAGATTTATTGAACATCTACTACTTGTCAGACACTTTGATATACCTGCTCATTGTCTCTCCACTGAAACTCCCAGGGAGGTATCGTTCCCTCCTATGGACAGAACACTGAGACGTGCAGAGTGTGGTAAGTGGAGTTAGGATTCAGACACAGGTGCATGTCATTCACGCTGCCACAACCCGGGACATAGTAAAGGCTGAATCTGTTACCCAGAGTCTCTCTGAGTCCAGCTTGTGCTCCCCACACATTAATGACCTCTTATTAAACTCCCTCTGTGGATTCCCATCACCCGCATGATGAAGTCCATTTTTGACTTGGCCTCCCTACTCGCAAGCCTCACTGCACACTGTTCACCAATCCAGACCCACACCCAACTTGTGTTGTTGTCTGGACGGGAAATTCTACTTCATGGTTCCATAGCTTTGAGTGGCTATTCCTTTTTTTTTTTTTTTACTTTATTGATTTTAGAGAGAAAGGGAGAGAGAGAAAGAAACAGAAGCATCAATGAGAGAGAACATCGATTGGCCTCCTCCTGCACGCCCCCCACTGAAGATTTGCCCACAACCTGGGCATGTGCCCTGACTGGGAATCAAACCGGCGACCCCTTGGTACAATGGTCGACGCTCAAACACTGAGCCACACTCCTATTCTTATTCAACAGTCCCTGTATGTTACTCACCATATCAAGATCTGTCCCGACCTCTTCGCCACCAGGCAATTAGATAATTCCTTCCTTGTGTTTCCATATTCACACATGAATGTATATCATTCATGAGATTATGACTCTTCCAGGTTATCTTAACAATAATAGCATCCGCAGGGTCTGGCACAGTCTGATACATAGTA
Source organism: Molossus molossus (assembly GCF_014108415.1). NCBI lineage: Eukaryota > Metazoa > Chordata > Mammalia > Chiroptera > Molossidae > Molossus > Molossus molossus. Next base: position 35,921,058 of record NW_023425347.1, on the reverse strand, counting down.
AAACCTTGATAAAATGTTGTTGAATAAATATATGATTCTATAATATAAAGCCCAAGGATTGACTTCTACCAGCCTTTGAAATTCCTGTCACATCATGCATCATAACTGTCGATTATTTACTCAGTTTTCTTATTCTTCCCAACTCTGTTTTTCTATTTTGCCAATTCTGCCATTAGCCAGCAATCCCAGTTAATGCTGACTTCCTTGTTTCGTTTCTGTGGCCTTCGTACCTCGCTGACATGCTTCTGTCATACCCTGGGCTCCCTTTTCAACAAGCCTGACCCCTGCCATCTCAGTTCTTCACCCTTCCTTTCATGGCAGATGTGAGCTCCCAGGACTGGTGTGGCAACGATTTAAATTCTCTTCCTCACTCCCCTGCTTTAACAATGCCGGTGAAAACCAATTCAACAGGGGGCAAAACGTTGTTCATGCAGATGCAGCAAGAGATGTAAGGAAAGCCGTGCCCAGCTGGAAACAAGTGTCCCTAGCTCTGGGTCCTCCACCTCCTGGCCCCAGGTTAACAGGGACTCGGGTGAGCAATCAGGGAGGCTCCCAGCCCCAGAGAGCAGCAGAGCATCACGGCCCATCTCATCTCCTTCCCGGCAGATAAAACATGCTCTTGCCTCTAATTAAAAAGATTAATAAAGGAATGGGACACATCGGGTTCACATCAATCATTGCCCATGTGGTTCTTATTACTGTAATTAAAAGTTATCTTCCCCAAATTTCGGGATGAAAGTGCCATGATCTACAATTGGAAACACATTGCACGTTTTACATCCTCCGACTCCATCCGTTTTCCTTCTTCACAAGAAAGAAGGGTGGCGAGGCTGTTCTGCAGGCTGTTCGGTTTCGGGGGGTTCTGAAGAGCAGTCTATCAGCCAAAATGCACTTTTAAACATTTTCTTGAAACACCTGACAGAGGTGCATTTCCCTTTTGTGTTCAAAATGAATGATCGCTTATTTTTATAATTCCTATGCGCGCCTTTTCTTTTTGTTCAGCTATCAGTGCCCTTGAAAGTTCTGATATGAAAGGCATTTTTAATGACAAGTTAAAAATTTACTAAAGGCTCTGCTATTATGCTTGGGCTAGAACAAGACAAACTTAATGCTTGAAGAATTTGGATCTCCCAGCATGCATCAGCTTCCCAAAACAGACACAAAGCACCAATGTGCCCTGGCCCCTGGCTTCACCTGGAAATGTGTGTGATTCTGGGGACACTGGATCCTTTTATACAATCCGCAGGAGTAGAGTCAACCCTGGGTCAATTTCTGGGGGTTTAGCAATTCAATTTCAACACAATCAAATTTTATTAAGAACCCACAGGTCAACCAGGCACCAGGGGCTTCCAGGTTTATTAGGCTGCAGCCAGGGTGGAAATGGCTGGAGAGATGGAAGGCAGTTCAGAAAGTTCTTAGTTTATATCCTCTTTGTGGGTATGAAGTCTCCAGACAAGAATGATTCTCCTGGTAGGCCAGTTTGTTCTCAAGGTTCCCGGCTTTTCCTATGCCAGTGTAGATCCCTCCCCCTTCTCTGAAGCTACAGCTCTTACTGATGTTCTTCCTCTCCCCACATCTCCCACATCCTGGTTGCCAGGAGCCTTCACTGGTTGAAATGCACGAGCGTGGCCTGTTCTCGAGGCCCTCAGCCTTCCGACTCAGGGCTCTATCTTCTCTCTGTTTCTCTTATCTGTGTCAAAGCAGGGGGCTTGTAACATTCTTTGCGCATCTCACATCTGCACAGTTCAAAGCAGGAGCCTGCAGCCTCAGTGTTTTTTCTTATCTATCAAGGCTTTCCTGTGCAAACAAGGGCCTCAGCAGCTACCTCTACATGGCTCCCTCATAGCTCAGCTTAATACACTCGGAGACAGGGCTGGACATCTCTATAGTCTAGTCTCTTACTTCTGTGAGAAAGTGCATACAACTCCAACATGCAGGCAATCCGCTACTTAAAAACCTTATTGTTTTCAGCTTATTGAGATCTAACCCCACCAGGGTTCATTGCGTTGAACCGAGGTCCTCGTCCTCGAGAACTTGATGGCTTCTTCCAAGACATTCAAATCCACGTGGAGCCACAGTATCCGACTGAAGAACTTCCTTGCCAAAAATCGTGTGGCACATCGAATTTTCATGATTCGCATGGCACGAAGCACACTGTTCTTTGTATCTTGACTTTTTGTCAATTTTTTTCTCACCTAGATTGTGAGTCTCTGTCTGTCTTTTCTCCGTTTGGTTCTCAGCACCTCTCAAAATGTTCTCACATTGCAAGTGCTCAAAGAATGTTCAGAAGGACGATCCTTTCAGAGATTCCCACAGTGGGTAAAGTCAGGTGTCACAGAGTTGGGCCCAGCAGGTAGAAAGCCTGCACATGGAAATGCTTGCCCTTGTGGATAATTAATACCTTTCTGCTCTGCCTGCCTGGGTCAGAGGCTATCACCGTACACCTCCACCCCTCAGAGTTCTCAAAGCTGATCCTCCGCGCTCAGAGCCTTTCTTTGCCAAGGGACTCAGGCAATGGGGCAAAGGTTGGGGTCAGCATTTCTCTTCCCGAGAAAAGATCTCCGTTTACCAAAACAGTGCTTAGAAAAGTGCTCTGCTGACAGCAAACAGCTGCTTTTACAGCATGGAATCTGAAAAACCAAAGTGAAATGTTCATAAAGGCAGTCAAACTCTGCAGCTTGCTGAAGAAATGTCTTGGATGCTGGTCCCTCTGCCAAATCCCTGGATGGAGAGCCAAATATTGGGATGGAGGACATCTTTTCAGCTCAGAACTGGGGCTTCATAGTTTGGGTCCAGGGCTACACAAAAGGTCTGATCTACATATGGAATGTAGAGGCAGGAGCCAAATATGCAGAAAGAGAGAGAGAAAAAATATCATGAGACTCTAGAGTGCCAAAAAACATTGAAGGGACTCTATGATGTCAAATATTGAAAATGCTCGGAGTGCATTCTCTAAAAACAGTTTGTGCTAACTTGTCACCCACCGATACCCCTATAGTTCTCTGCTGAGGAGTTTACCTATATGGAAAGTTAAGTTTTCCAGGGGAGAGCCATACACTTCAAATACTGTAGATCTGCAAACATTTTCAAGGAAAACATATCATTTGAGACCACAGATATTTTCCACATTTTCCTTTGTTCCTCTTGGATACTTTTCTAACTTATGTTTGATTTCATCACTTTTTAGGACCAGAAACATTATCAGTGGGACAGTTAGAGCACCAGCCCAACAGAACACTCGAAAACAGGCAACAGAAGCACATTGTTTGGGCTGCAAATCCTTTTTTTACTTTTCCATATGTTGGGCTACATAGAGCTAGTGATAAGGCAGAGTGTCTGTCACCCCGACAACTAGTCTGGAGGCTCTGGTAGGGAAAAAAAAATAACAGCACAACACATTGGTTGGAAATGGAAATGGACGTTTGGATGAAATGTTTCGTAGGTAAGGGGCTTGCTTTCCAACGAGTCTGCGAAATGCTGAGACAGTGCCATGCACCTATCATCCATAATGCATGGTTTATTTTTAGTACACATTTGCATACAAAGTTGATGCTAAGTCCTCGACGAACACTTCTTTCCAAAAAAGTTTACTGGCTGTTGCAGAGATACAATCTCCATTTAAACAGCATCCGTTGTGCTTTGCCTTGGTGGCTGGCCAGGCATTTTAAAGACAGCTTCTTCCACCCTGTCTGAAAAAGGAATCCCACCCGCAAAAACCAAGGACAACCTAATGATGCTTCATTCTGTGTCCTGCTTGACCCGAGTCTCACTTCTTTTTATCCCGTTCCCTTTTTGATCCTCATCAGATAAGTGACATCTATAGTTCAGTATCTTTCTATGTTATATATTAAAAGCAGATACATGTTGAAGACAAATACATATTGAAAACATGCTGTAGTTCAAAATTCATAGAAAGTAATATACATACACTTTAAATGGAACCTGCAAGAAATCCCTCCTCCTGAAGGGATAGTAATAGTAAATAAGGAGGTAAGTAATTATCGGTCTATTGCCATAACCTGCCATGTTATGAAATGAGTTTAGTTCTGGAGAAAGCCTACTTACTGTATGCTCAGAAATTTACACATGTTCAATGTTGGATTACTATAGACCAAAGCAAAAGATATCTAGTGGATCCCAGGACCACATCAGAATTTCAACACCAAGCCAAACCTACTCATGGAGAGTTCAGAGAACTGGGGGTCAGCCTGAGCACACACTGCCCATGAGGGGACAAATCTTACCCTGGAAGACTTTCCACTCCTGCTCTGATCATCTCAAGACCGGTTTTCCAGAGTTGAGCTGGAATAGACCAGCCTCCAGGGTTGAGAGAAACAGGGAGAAATGTGTCATATTATCACACTTTGCCTTGGCCAGTAAAAAAAACACGCACACACACACACAAATTCTGAATTGTTGAGCCTATGTTTAGAGAAATGGATGGGATGAGCTACACAGGGTTTAGTACTTAAAAAAAGGTCACGGAATCTATGTGGTGAATACAGCTAAATATTCAGATTTTTGAGGGAGCTTTTCTAAACTTTACAATAGCCCAGGATTTGGTCTTAAGTTAGAACAAGAAAGCCACATAGGAACAATATTTCTTGTAAATTACTCCACACTATGAGATTACATGGGGAGCAGATGAAGGTGGAATAATAGAGTTCAAAATATTGTATTTCAAGAACAAGAAATAGTGTTTAGCAGGCCTTTTGAACATTTTGAACATGTCTGAAAGCAAAAAAACAAGAGCCTGGCCTCAACATTAAACATTAGGGGAAGATTATTTGTTCAGACCCCTGCTTTATGTTACACAAAGAAATAATAAACAAGGGCGCTGGATTTACAACACAGTATGCGTTTTGTTTTATGAATATAGATGCAAATGCGAGGTAGTAATCATCAGTGTTTATCATTTTACCATCATGATATAGTCTGTAGCTTGGAGGCAAACTGCTTAGAAAAATGGGCCTCTCCAGGTTCTCCATTCTCCCTGAGAGAAACCACAGGACCAAACCAGGCTTTTTCCTTGAGCTTTCCAGTCAGAGCATCAATAACTAAGTGTCCAATAGTGAAGGGCCCCCAAAGCAAACACATCATGGCTCGGGCAATGTGAACCCTCATCATTTTGGTGATGCTGTTCTGAGAGGGCTTTGCTGTGTGCTGCCCATGCTTCATTTTCAGCTGGTCTGCTGTGACTCGTTTGAAATGACCAAGGACAATAGTCAGCTCCTGAAACACCAGCATTTCACTTCATTCACTGAAATGGGCCTTGAAGGACTAGAAACTGTACTGGTTTCTTTGCTTCCCGGATGATGGTGGCGAATGGATCATCTGGAAGATAAAATAATTCCAAAGGAACTGGAAGCTAGTTTAGTTAATACTTCCTTTTCCACCCCTGCTCTTCATTTTCCTTCTGCAATTCCTGAACCAAGGTTTTTTTTATGGGTTAAACAAATAATAACTATAGCAAATACTATTTAATTTTTTTTTTCCTTTATTGATTTTACAGAGAGAGGAAGGGAAAGATAGAGGGATAGAAACCTCTGTGAGAGAGACCATCGATCGGCTGCGTCCTGCATGCCCTCCCTGGGGATTGGCCCCACAACCTGGGCATGTGTCCTGACTGGGAATCAAACCTGTAACCTCTTCGTGCATGGGTCAACACTCAACCACTGAGCCACACTGGCTGGACAACAAATACTTTTTAGTGAGAACTGCTCTAAATACTTGGTCATGCATCAACCGATTGACACCTTACAGAGACCTTATGTAGTAAGTATTTTACAAATAAAAGTGGCAGGTTCAGAGACACTAAGAAATTTGTCTGAGGTCACACAACCGATGGATAAAATCCAGCCTTATAAATCAAATGCTGTTAACCACTGTTCTGTAATTGATTTTAATGAACCACATTGATGTTAACTCCCAAATTTCTGACTCTCAAATTTATCCTCTCATTCCTATTCTGTTTATTTATCATCCCAACCTTCCTTACCTGTCCATCACTTTTATCTCCTTATTCTTTTAAATTCTTTTTTAAAACAATTAAATAGATTTTTTTCTTTCAGAATTATGCTTCATGTCTTGGTTAGACAATATCTACCACTTCTATGGGTAACTGACAGAAAAGTGTTCAGTGGGCAGTAGCCACATTTATATTCCCAGGAGCCTATCTACAATTTTGGATTATAATTTTTAATTTTTTTCCTCAAAGTGGCACCCCTAATTCTATTCCATGCTTAAAAGACTCAGACCCACCTTTACTATGGAAAGCAACTGCTTGGAAGCTTTAGAGAAGTAGACAATGGTGGGAGGAAAATACATTATGATGCCTCTGAACTTGAAAGTCAACAAAAAAGAAAAAGAACATAAAAGACAAGACAAGACTAAAGTGGAGGTCAGGAAGTGCTACAGCCCTAAGAATAAAGAAAAGAGAAAACCAGCTAGAACAAAAGAAATACAAACCAGAAAAGGCCCATATTGAAGATCAATGATTAATGAAAAGAATAAGGTAAGGTTCATTCATTATATTTTCAACAAATATTCATTGAGCACCTACTGTCTTCTAGAACTGGGACACTTCAATAAACAAAAGGATAAACTTCTTATTTTTTTTCTAGAGTCCACAGTTTTGGGGGGAAGATATGGACCAAATAACTATAAAGTGTGAATGGTGTTTTCAAACTCTTCAAAGCACTTTAGAATCTAAAAACTGAAGGGCTAATAGAAGTTGTCTGGGCAAAGATTAGTGGGATAAATGATAAAAGCACTGCATAAAAAATGTCAAAAATGATTATAATAAATCCCTTTATCTCCTTATGTTCAGGCTAGCCTAGTTTATTAAAAAGTTCATTGGGTTTCCACCATATTTGATTGTTCTATTTTTATAGCCATCTTCTATGGAGGACTCTGAATTCTGTTTAGGGATCACACCATATGATAATTTAGAAAAGAAGATGATGGTGTGTCTGTCTTCTCTTTTTCTTTTGCCATTGAAATATCTGACATATTTGGGTGCACAATAAGCAAACACAGATGTGAATGAAGCAAAATGACGGAAGGAAGTAATGACAGAAAACTGAAAGTGAAAAGGCCATGCAGCAGATTTCACAAATGATTTGAACAGCAAAGGTCAGAGCGTATCCACCCTACGGTTAGGCTCCCACACAAATATCATATTACAGGAAATGTGTACTGAAGAATAATTAAAACAGAGCACAAGAGGGTAACCGAGATCAAAACATCTTGGTATGTGGAAGAATTAGTAACCGAGCTCAATGGAAGGAGGAAACAAACACAGGGCACAAAGTTGTATTCCTCATCTTGAGCCTCAGAAGACCTGCATTTAGTGACATGGCTGAGAAAGGACGGATGCAAGGTTAAAAACTCAGTGAACTGTACAGACATTGGAACCAGTGTTGCTACACGTGGAGTACTCTGGGAAGTGATTACCAAAGCCAGCAGGAGGTGCTGTGCATGTGTCATATCCTAAGCAAAAGAATTGGGTTGATACGTGTGCATGATTACAAGGAATACCAACAGCAAGAGAGGAAAGAGAGAGCTACTCTGCCTTGATTCCTTACAGCAAGCCTTTTTCTATGTTGGATGGTAAAGCAAAGGGCATATACAAGGCAGTTAGTGACATTACCCACCAACTCTTAAGAGCTAATGAAAAATGTCAACCAATTAACAAACAGATATGAAAACTGTGAAGGAAAATGGGGGCAGGGAAAGTAAACTGGGGATTGTTCTTCTTACAAGATCAACAAGAAATTTACAATGAAATCAACAGAAACAACCGGTAAATTGGCAAAGACTCATTTTCCTATGTTATGAAAAGAAGATTTTTCCTGTGGTACAGCTAAGAGAATTGCATAAAAGTCCCAGAAACTCCTGTTCATTTACTAACTGACCACAGTACCTCCCCTCTGCTCTGTCCTCTTTATAAACTGTCCTACTTCTTACATAATGGGTGGGGACTCTTTCCAACAGCTGTTGGTTAGGGAGTCTTTCTCAAATTACTTTCTGGAACATAAAAGTGGGTGCTGTGGCATCACTGCTCTGGATGCGATTCCTTAATATAAAACATCCCTTGCTGCCCATCCCTTCATTCACTCACCAAATATGGTTTATGTGCTGTCCACATGCCCTGTACTGTGTTTAGAGCTGGTCATAAAATAACAAATGATATTAAGGAGAAATTGTTTTGGTTAACATTGATTCATGAGTGAGGCAACTCTGAAAAAGATGATATCCCTTAACCCTAATCCCAGTACCATGGGCTTTCTGATGATCTCAAGGACCATTCAATGACTCTCCAAACAAACTCCCCCTCTTTTTTTTTTTTTTTCAGTTTTGAACCAGACTGCCCTTTCAGGGAGGGTGTTGGCGAGGTGATAAATGTAGGGTGTTCTAAATTTGCACACAACTTAAGTGGAGGCCAATTCTTACCCCAGTCTTAGTGGCTTTGTTTCTAACTCTGCCAAGCTGGCTGGTTACCATAGCTTTGTTCCTGACAGATGGACACAGGACAAACCCCAGGTTTGGAAGTCTGAATAGAGTAGACAGCCAAACAAGTGTAGGGAAAAGTCATCATCAGTTTATATCATGCAATTCATCAAACATTATGTTGTGATTATTTTTCTCATTCTAAATAAATATTTACTTTCTAATTTTCTGTTTTTCATTCTGTAATCCTTTTTTGAAAAACCTCCTCCACTCTCATTGTATATGCAGGTCTACCCCTGGTGGACAGATGAGAATTCTTCTGTGGCTCTGCTACTTTCTAGCTATAAAAACGTGCACTGGCCACTTAAGTTATCTATTTATTGTTATTGTTATTAAAATAATGATACTATTATTATTATTATCATAATTTTTATTTTACCTCGTTTCCTTAAAGCACACATAACGATACTTTCCAGGCATGGTGGTGGTGAGCATCAAAGAAGGTTATCTGAGGAAAAGTCCTGACAACTTAAAAATATTGTATTATTTAAGACATTATTCAAAAAGTCACTAGCGCTCCTTCCTTGAGTTTGGAATTGCATCTATTGCTTTACCTCAGAGTTGCCTGTGAAATTTGTATTGTTGGTTGGGTCTGGAATTTCTGTTTGTTTTTTTATATATTTAAACCCTGACTCACTATCTAATCCCAAGCTCCTTTAAGTGGACATTGAATTATGTACTTCTTTATAGCTCTCAGATCTCATTGGACCTAGCATGGAAGCATGGTATTTAAGTGAATATTTGTAGTTTTATTCAATTGGCAGGAATTCTAAGATTTTTTTCACCCATTCATTCATTCATTCATTCATCTATCCATGTATCCATCCATCCATCCATCCATCACTATCCATTTAGTAAACTTCTAATAAATGTTTAATATGTGCTGCCATGAATACTCAAGACAGTCAACAGATGGAAGCTAGGCTGCTTTGGTTGGGCTGGAGGACGCAGAGCCCAGCCTGACTGTGGACGCGGGTGGGTGATGTATACACCTCGCTATTCCCAGAACATTACTCTACCTGACACTGTGCCAGGTGCTGGCAATATAACAATACTTACAGTGACTCCCCTTCAAAAGCTTAGATTGTCATGGGAAAGACCAAGAGGTAAAGAGACAACTTATAGTAACCTTGCCTGAAGGAGTTAAGGGAAGCTATGCATAGAGGGATTATCTTTTGAGGTAGGCCTTGAAGAATGAGGGACCGATCCAGAAGGCATAAAAAGTAGGTGAGTGCCCCCGTGACAGGCATCAACATCCACAAAGGCACAGAGACATGCACACATATACCAATAAGGAAGGCAGGGCACTTCTGTAGCTCTGATGCAGCATACCCAGAGATGGAGCAGAGGCATTGGCTGCAGTGAGATCCTACCGTGCTTGGCTGACTCCTATTCTGAATTTTTATCTTTATTCTGAATGCAATGAGCAGCCATTGCAGGTTTTGAATGGGGTGGTGTAATCAGCCTTCCTTGCATTTGAAAAACAATATAGAAACACCCCATTGATTCTGAGCTTCCAGAACTACAATACTACACCCAGATTCCAAAATAATTTGCTACTTGGTATATGACGATTGTGGATTTCTTCAGAATGAATCATAGAAACCTCTATCATGGACTCATCCCCTCTGATATTAATTGAATTAATCTTAAATGGGAAGTGTCAACAGTGGTAAGGAAAGAGAAGAAACATATTTGAAACAGAACTCCCTCATTTGAAAAATCTTCAAAAAAGTATGAATTCTGGGACTATAGCATTTGCTCTTTCTCGAACTGAGCATTTCTCCTAAGCAATTTTCTGAGATTTCTCCACTGATTACAGTTAGGACTTCACTGTGGGAACCCTTGAGTTTTAGCCAAACATAGATTACTCTTTGGATAATCCTGTGCACAGTAAGATGGAATATGCCTACTTTTGCGTATCTGAAAATGATTAAGAAGTTCTGTCCTGAATGTGAAAACCAGAATGAAATGATACACATGAGGCGCAAAACAAAGAAGTCAAGTACCACCCGGAGGTCAAAAACTGTGGATTTCACATGGACGTATCTGTGAGTCTATCAAAGGTATGATAAGGCAGAAAAACCTGCTTGAATGTAGTAGATCCATGTCTCTGAATTTTCCAGAAAGCAAGCACCAGTCACGTGTGGGGAGATGAAGCACTTTCCCGGGCAGTTCCTCAGGGTAGAGTCGGGTCCTGAAAGAGCAGAAATGTTAATTATTAACCTCGCTGTGTAGCCCCTGCATTAAGAGTTCATATTTGTAAATGCATTTTGATCCTCAGATAAGCTGTTTTCTCTACCCGCACTCCCTCAGTCACTCAGAGCTTTTTTTTGTTCAGTTGCGATCTGGGGTGGGCATGGTGGGGGGTGTGTTTGGGGAGGAAGAGAGTCCTCGATACCTGGGAAAATGCTAATTCCTGTTTTTAAGAAAATGGGCTAAGAAAAGGCTCAAGGGAGTCTAGGACATCAAAGAACTCTTTTAAAACAACTTTTTTGACGATTTAAATGAAAATGAAGCAGACATATATGGATTAAATTTTCCCCTTAAAGCAGCCTGAGGTTTCAAGATTAAGGGGGAGAGAGATGGTGGCAAATGTATTGGGGGTTATTGTCAGAGTTTCGGCTCACCTGAAACCGAGCACATTAACCCATGAGGTGTCCACGTGCATTCCAACAGGCACAGCCGTGCACCCACTCACACGCAGACACGCGCGCCCCGCACACACGGGTGCCGCGTGGACCTGAAGCAGTCCCCTCGCCGCCGATGATTTATGCAGCTCGCCAGCAGAGAAGTAGGCCACGCCAGCCTTGAAAGCACTTTAGTTTGGTTGTTTTTACTCATGAAGGACATGTTGTCCTGTAATTATTCTGTCATTTCGTAAAAGGTGAAATCCTTAACAGGTTTGTGCTTTCCACGCTGCTGTCAGTGTTCCTGTCGGAGCACGTCTAACCACGCTGGAACCCTCACTCCACAACTCCTTTACGAGGAACAAAGGGGAACTGGACCTTTTAAAATGTATGAAAGAATCTAGAGGAAAGGATATTAGTCAGGGAGGACATAGATAAGATACAGAAAAATTGCAAACAGCATTCCTGTTTCCCCTTTGGGCTCTCAAAACACCTACAAAATTCTTTCTGTCATTAATTTTTTTTTCTCTGTCTCTCTCTGTCAACAAACAAGTATAATTTTGTGTCTGTATGTGATAACAGAATAGGGTAGGGTAAAAATAGCTAATGTTTAACTCAGAGACTAAATGAAAACATACAACTGCAACCAATGTAAATCTTAAAGTTATGTTTTAATACTTAGGAGGATCTAAAGGAGATGCTGGCGTCGGTCAGGTTAGTTATTTGTTCTTTGTACCACTGATAAAAGTTGTAAGGTTAGTGAATTAAAAAAAGAAAGGTTTTAGGGCCTCGAATAATCAGGAATTTTACCATTTCAAAGATCAAATGCAATAGGAATGCGACTCATTTTTTTCCATATCAAAATTAATCTTCCAGTTTGAAAGGTCTAGCGCTATGAAATGTTACAGGGCATTTCTGGGTCAAGTCAGAATGAACAGTTAGCAGGCTTATCATCAACTTAAGAATGATGTTCTAATTTCATGAATTGTAAAAAGTCTTGCCTTCTCTAAATCCACAGGAAAGTCAGATTAATAGGTGAAATGTCTGCATTCTAAAAGGCATTGTATGATTATGAAAGCTAAAAGGCTGTGTATGATATAGGCGGTTACTTTACGGTGAATTCTCAAGGGATAGGTCTCCTCCAGGGGTTCTTAAGCTGTAACCATTAAACAGAGCTACCCATTCATTGAGACTCAGCCACACAACCAATGGTCATTCTATCAGCTACCCGCCCTCTGCTGGGGCACTTTAATAATCAAGCTCCCCTTCTTGTCCTTTAACCTCCACACTATTGCTCAGAAATTTCTGTTAACTCGATCTTTTGAAAATATGACCCAAAACAATCATGGAAGTCAAAGCTGAGATTTAATCAGTAGACTGTGGCTCACAGCTGCAGCATTATGCTTGGAGTCTTTTTGGACTATCCGTGGCATTGCTTGTTGCAATATATAACTTATTGTTATATATTTCGAATATTACCCTTGAATGAATGCATAGTGACTGCTGTCTTAAACTCCCCTAGTTCATGTTACTACCTCTCAGTTAACATTGCCACTGACTCAGGTCAGGCCCTTGTCATATTTTGCCAAGGCTATTGCAATAGTTTCTGATATGGCATATGATTAGTTGTGTTTACGGTAGGATATAGACATGCGGAGTCAGGTTCACGTAGATGAGGCTGTTCACAGGAACTCTGTTATTATGAGAGATGTAGAACCTTCGAGGGAAACAAATGAATACAATTATTTAAGGAAAATAGCAACAACGAAGGGAGTTTTGGTTCAAGAAAACTGGGCTAATGTCAGAGGAAAGAGGTGACTCTGATGATGATGGCGTATCTGTACCCAGGTTGTCCTCCATCAAGTCCTCCATTGACTTTTGTCTGAGTCTCAGGTGGTTGTAGGTGAAAACCAAAACACAATTTTACCTCTATCTTGACAGGATGTTTAAAGAGTAGCCCTTGGCAACTTTGATTTCAGCACCTTCTGCAGCCAGGAAAAGAGGTATCCTCAGCAAGGACCTCGGTTCCACCAGCGGTCTGTGGGTGGCCACATGAACAGCAGCCTTTGCCTATTGACTGTGCAATAGCAACAATACAGTACTGGACATGGACGACCATTGTCAACATGACCACAGAAAGCCAGTGTTTCATGCATCCATTCACTGATGCCAACCTATATTTATTGAGTTCCTACTACATACCAAGAACTATGGGTAATGGATACAGCAGTTAAAAAACAACATATCTGCCTTTTTGACCAGTAAGTACAGTGAGAAATATATTTTTTATCCCAATTAAGTACACACACATATATACATACACATCCATGTATGTTGAAACAAGGTTTCATGAAACAGTGCTAACCCTTATCATGAAATGTACTCTGATATTTTCTATATTCAAATATTTTCTATTCTATTGCATTCTATATTCTTTAATTTAAAAAGTATGCTGGTTAGTCCTACTAAATTTATTTATGGACTACTAATTGATTCTGACACATAGTATGTAAAACATGTTCATAATAGAAATTATAACTGTTATCTAATATTTATTAATCATTTACTATGCTAGGCACTGTCCTAAGTACTTTACATATGCTAACTGATTTTGTCCTCATGACTTGACTGAGTTTCCTTAGCTAGTAAGTGGAGGAGACAGGATTTATTTCTAGGCAGTCTTCTTCAAAATCCTACACACTGAAACAGGAAGCAAGAAAAATGGGGATATCGCAGAAAGACCAATGGTGATTTTTTATATGCTAAACCTTGCAGGGGAGAGCCCTGAGGATTCTGAGACCTATTTAGGAAAAAATAGTGGGAGTGGTCTGTGAAATTATGCCTGTGACTGTTAATATAAACCTATTTTTACCTGCAGGCTCTTATGGCCTGGAAAACACAAGTGATACCTCACTCCGTCTTTGTTTCTGCCAGACTTAAATGCTTTCAGTGCAAATCTGATGTTTTCCTTCTCTGATTTCAGAACTTCCAGGGGATCTCCAGGGACCATTTGATAATATCCACTTGCCTTAGCATGGAGCGTGTCCCTTTCTGCCCTATCCCTGACTACCAAACTGGTGGTGTCCATTACTATCAATCCCCAACAAGCATCTATACTACAATGTAGTATTTGACAATCACCAAATATGCCATGGCCTTCTCTGCCTCTGTGCTTTTGCATATACTTTTGTCTTTGCGTATGCTTTTTCCCCTCCCTAGGATTCCCTTCTTGTTTTCATTTATTGTGAAGTTAGTTCCTTGATTAGAAGCAATGCTGTATGAAATTCCATGGCAGTGGATAAAGCATTCTGTACATCCATGGATGGTAGTTTGAGCAGAGAAGGCAAATCCATACTCAGAATAAATGTTCATTCCAGTAAGAACAAAGCATTGTCTCTTCCAAGATGAAAGCAGTCCAATGCAGTCAACTAGGTAATTGCCTGATCCTAAAGAATGATGCTGTATCAGAGATTCTGTGTTGGTCTTTGATGCTGGCATATTGGGCACTCTGGAGTGGCTGAAGCCAGGTGGGTATTGGTGAATGGAAGTCTACGTTGCACTTGGTTCATGAGCCCCTGGAGAGATGACAGGGTTGTCCAGGGAAAGAGGATTATTAGTATTTACAGGATGGGTCATCCTACCCACTTGGTTATTAAAACCCTCTTCTACTAAAGTCGCCTTTTGGTGAGCATTCACATGGGACACAAAAACTTTTATATTTTTTTACTTATTTAGAGAGGTCTAACCACATACCTCTTCCCCAAATTTCCTTGTTGCCAATTTTCCAATCATGTTCTTTCCAAGTCCTTGACCATCCAGTCAAACCACTGGCCATAGCCCATGCATCTATATAGACTTTTACCTGTTTCTTCCTTCAGTGCATACCCAGGTGTCCTGCTTGAAGTTCTTCCCAGTGGTAGAATGCCCCTTCACCACGGTCCTGTGGTGCCACAGCTGTTCAGTTTTAGGTGGTGCCTGAATATCCTGCAGGAATATCTGGACAACAGTGCGGTGAGTGTGTGGGGGGGCAGGAACGGGGGGGGGGGGAGGTGTTAATGGGGGAAAAAGGAGGAACATCTGTAATAAAAATATAATTAATTAATTTAAAACAAATAAATAAATAAAAGGGCAAGAAAAAAAAAGAAATATCTGTAATTCAGGCATGAGCTTTCTCTTCCTCAACTAGTATGTAATAGGAAATTTGTATGTATGCAAATTTGCATATATGCATTTTTTTATTCAACCTCACTTGTAAATAAATTAATGCAAAATAGAACAAAAATCGGTTTTTGAGTAGTTGAGTTGAATCTTATGTGGGAGCTAAAGTTAGTATATAAATTAAAAATTGTGTATTATCGAATCTCTTAAATTTAAAAAATCCAGTGAGTATCATATCATTTTTCAGTGAGTTCAACATAGCCAATGTTTCCTGTACCACTGGACCAGGCAGCTTCTTTGGTTGAGCATCAGACGATGTAGCTAGCTTGTCAGACTAGTACCAGAGCTCATGCTACAGGATTTACGTACTATAACTTTAAACACCAGAGAAACAACAGCAGAGCAAGATGTTCACCATATGAGATGCATGTGGGAACTGAGATCTTGACACAGAAGAGCAAATTCACACTTCTCATCTCATACTGTAAATAAATAAATAAGCAAGCTGACCGGTCAGCCCAGGGTAGGGATTATTTTCAAAGTCAATATTAAACTTTACATTAAAAATAAGAACTGTTTATTGAACACCCATTCTCTGCCAGAAATATGTTGGGTTCTGGGGATATATGGCTGAACACATCTTGCCATTATTGATATTCTACATCAAAGACAAAACACATATCTTTGCCTTTAACGGGCTTGCATTCTAAAAGATATGAAAAGTAATTACTGACAGTGTTTACTGAAACTCATTTAAAAATCTCTCTCTCTCTCTCTCTCTCTCTCTCTTTCTCTCTCTCCATATATTGATAAAAGAGGAACATTACTTATGTATTTCTGATAATATAAATTAGAATAATAGAATGGTGACAGTTATTTAAATATTCAGTGTTTATTATATGCTAAACAGTGAGATACATACTTTGTTTTTCATATACTCACCACTTAATAGTATGGACCCTGAGAAAGAAGATACCTACCTAGAAAAGCTCCTGGTTGGCTAAATGAACTCAAACATTAAGAATTAAATTGAAAAGGAAAGCCTGGTAGAAGTGTGTAAACAGGGGCCTCTCATGCAGAATGCACTTCAGGGAGAAGCCTGCACTAAACTGCCCGCCTGCACTGTGTTCTTGCCATGTGAGCCAGCCCTTATAAAGGAGTTAATTTCTGGAATTGTATTTCAACCAATAGAACTGAGACTTTCTCTGTCCAATTGGAGCTGTGCATTTATATCCCCATAAGCCTCTTCAACAACCAATCAGAGCAGTTCCACTCTAAACAATATCAGGACAGTGATTTTTTGACCAATCAAACTGCAAGGATCTGGAGGTCCTCATTTGCATTAGGACAGACCAATAGGGCCAGGGGCAAGGACTTCTCTCTGAATAAGTCAGCTCCTTCTGGCTCTGAAAGCACACTCTCCTCTCATCAAAGACTGAAGACAGTGTTTTCCTGACCGGAAACACCCACGAAGTCTCATCTGAGCAGTCTAGAGTGGGCAGAGTGCAGGAGGTGGAGCAGAGCAGAGCAGAGCAGAGCTCTCTGGCCCCAGGAACACCTCATCGTCCCTGCTGCTTCATGACTGAGCTGTAACACTATTGAGCTATTCCACAGGGATGCTGTATCACAATTGAGCTGTTAGCACTGAAGAGTTTCCCTTTTCACTGCATCCCAAATTGGGGATTCCTATTGGTGTCGAATTGGTGCCAAAACATCAGTTGACAATGGTTATAGAAAACCTGTGATGATTATTATCACCATTAAACAGATGAGACCACTGAGACTTAAAGAGATCATTTAACCAATGTCCCCAAACTAGTATAAGGTATGGCGGGGTTTCTGTTTGAGTCTAAGTTGCTGGAAGATCTTACAGGAACATATCAAATGAACACTTCAGTTCATCCTCAATATGTCTGTGAGTTGACCTTAGTAATCTATCCACAACTTCTGTGGTATAAACAATAAATGGTGCTGGGTTCAAGTTTTAACTTATTTGCTGCCTCATTATGTGACCTGGTGTGTGATGGATGAAGTCAATTAACCTTGCTCAGCTTCAATAACTTATCTGTAAATGGGTTAAATAATAAGCAACATATATTATCGGCAAGTCTTAGATATTCAAGTGTTTTGTAAATTGAAAAGTTGAATTCAAATGTACAATGCTACCTTCCTTTTTCTTTTTTTCAATATGTTAAATGAAAGCTAAAAATAACAATTTTAAGAATTACATCAGTATGTTACTCAAGAATTATCATCGTCACCATTACAAAATATAACGTCAAAAGAAACCAGCTCAAGAAAACCATTAATTCCTGAAAACATGTGATGGAAAAGTTAAAATGATCCATCTCTAGCTGAAAGGCAAGGGAATGAACACCTATGCAGGCCAGCTGAATGGTGTTAGTCAGTCACTTAATCAGTTCAAGCCTCGATGTCCTCCTTTATAGAACTATGGGGTTGTGCTAAATAATCTACTGGTGCCCTTCCAGGTCTAACATTCTGTCAGCTGAGACCTTCAGGATCCTTTGTCTGTGATCACTGCCTTCTACTTCCCTCTGACCAGACTGGAGAATCTTAAAAATCTTTCACCCCATTGATCTCAATGCACATTACCACAGAAACTCTAAAGATAGTGTGCTGTTTGGTCAGCTTGTCTGAATTGAACTGACCTCTCAGCTTTGTAAAATATATCTTTCATTGACTGCAATACCCACCACTTAATCCCTGGAAATTAATCGAAGGAATTTGAGTTTGAATGTCCCTGGTGTTATTGGTATATGGAAAAGCTGTTATTTAAATCTCACTTTTATGCTTTACTTGTAATTTTTAAAAGATCATCATAGCAATCTCCTATTTCTGTTAACTCTCTGAAAATCCAAATGGGTTTATTTCTTAAATTGCTAATAACCTTATCCAGTCAGACAAATTTTCAAGTATATGGACGACAGTTGAACATAAACTCATTTTATTTGATGAAGGCAAGAAAAATACAAAGATTTCCATTTGGAGAGTAAAACTGCCAGGGTGAATTACTTGGAATGCAGTTCAACATGATGAAATGCCATAAATTATACTGAAAATTTCTTTGTGCAGGTATTCAGCTCTGTGTGCTTTTTATTGATAAAGCAGCAATCCCCCCCCCCACTTTTTTTTTTACGAAGACTAACAATGTCATTACCCTAGAAAAGAATTTGACTTCTGTTAGCTGACTACAGCACACAGACACCCCCCCCCCCCTTATTGTCTTATGCTAATTTTAGCGGAAAAAATACCACCACCCCCAGAAGGTCAGCGTGGTACCCTCAGCATAATGCCACCTGTCCTGTGTCCTTTGGTCTCCCCTGCAAGAGAAGCTCAAGTGAGCAAGTCATTCCACTCAAGTTAAAAGCAGGAACCAAGGTGAAAGAACGTGTTCTCAGGGACAACATAACAAATGCACTGCTTCGTGAAGATGCTTTTTCAAACAGAAGTCTGGCAGAGCTCAGGAATCAGAACAGAAGGTAATGCAGAGTTCTAGCAGGCTGCACGTGAAGCTCTCCAAGTTTGCTGGATGGATCCCTGCACACTGCTCCCCAACTGGGCATGCATTTTGGCAGTCAGTCTTCTGCTTGGGTTTTGCTATTCGATTTTCAAGAACTTGCTAGAATATACACAAGTTTAAAAAAAAAAAAGGAGTCAAGGTTTTTACTTTCCATATGTTTGAGTAGAGCCTTCACGAGTGACCAGCTGCATTCCAAAGAGACCCACTGGAAGGCGTGGGCAAAGCTTCTGCCGAGGCAGAGGGGAACGGGCCTCGTTCCCTTCGCATTAGTCACTCTGTAAAAGATTAATCCTAATGAGCTGCATTTTACAGGCAGGCACACCCAGGCTTTGCATTACATACCGACGATTTCTCAATATTTAGGCCAAAATGTGTACACTCAGATGCTGATAGATATCGTCTTTCCAGAAACCATTAACCAGGGTATTAACTGTAATAACTTAGTGAGTTTAAGGAATGAGGCCAAGCGGGGATTTTTCAGTATAGCTGGGGAAGCAGTTGTTCAAAGCAGTGTGTGAAAGGACACACTGGTGGAGCTCATGTCCTCAAAACAGAACACGAAGAAAACCCGTTCTGCTAGCTTTTTGTTTCCTGTGGTACACGGATCCCCACCTCTGTGTCTTCGCTAGGTCAATTTTCAGCAGGTAGTGCTGCTTGCTTAATTGATTTCATCAGTTAATGGCAGCCCTGTGATGGAATCTGAAGTTTTATACTCAAGAAATCAGCATGGAGACAGGACTTCCTGATACGTTTGCCAGACCCTGGGAGGACAGCCACACACAGGACGGCTGTGCTGACCCGACGATGGCAGCAGGTCACTCTCTTTGCACCAGGAAAGCGACTCCACGTGGCTGGGGAGCTGGTGGAGAGGCCTGTTGCAGTGGCTACACTTCTAGGACGCAAGAGTTTACCCCGAGCCATCTGTATTCCAACGCTGTCCTGAAATTAAATTCCATTTATATTCCATGACTGCTTTGCCTTATGAAAGGGTTTTTTAAATCTTATTTTTCTCACCTATCTCTTGGGATTTTCATGACTATTGAGACTGAGAAGACAAAAAGGTAAAGAAACCAGAAGAGATAAAAAAAATTGAGATAAAACAAAAAGAAAGGAAGCAGAGAGAAGCATAAATGCAGTCAGTGATGCAGTCAAATTTAAATTTGAATTTAAATGTAATGCATTTAAAAATAAATATTAATTTTATTGAATCATATATATCAATCTTATGTTTATCTCAGGGTTAGATGATTTCAACTTAAGCAGATCATGGCATGGTCTCTCACCTTAAAAGACTTATATTTTAGTGGGGGAAACAGATCAATACTATTTGGTAACATTACTTTTGTCATTTGTGCCAAACTTGGAGTGAAACACATTACAGGCTATATCACTCTGAACCCTCCCTACACTGTGTGATTGGAGACTGTTAGTATCCCATCTTGTAGATAGGATCTGAAGCTCAGAAAAATTAATAACTTTGCCCAAAATCACACAATCCAGGAATCAAGTACAGATCTTCTAATGCTAGGAATCATGTTCTTTTGGACTATACCAGAGTGGTTGACCAAGGATACATGAATAACACCAGCAGATTGGAACAGACACTAAAACAGAGGCAGGAAAATGTTCTTTGGAGGAATAAGGGAAGGAATCATTCATTTAGCCAGTTTCATTAGAAAGTTACTGGTCCATCCACGACTATTTCAATGCCTTCGAGGTCTTACTGAGTCTTTTAAAAACATTTTTTTTCTTTATTGCTTTGAGAGAGAGAGGGAGAGAGAGATAAAAACATTGAGTGGCTATCTCCTGCATGCCCCCATTGGGAATCAGGCCAACAACCTGGGCATGTGCCCTGAACAGGAATCGAACTGGTGACCTCTTGGTGCGTGGATAAATGCTCAACCACTGAGCCACACTGACCGGGCCTTACTGAAATTTTCAGTGCCCATTTAAGGTGTTTGGATGCTGTTTCAGGAACTGAAGTGCCCTCTCACCCTTTTGATCCAGTGTAAGATCCTTAGGCTCTGTGAACATAATACCCAAAACGGCAAGTAGATGAGTAATAGTTGTATACCTGCAACTGAGGTGCACGGCCTTTAAAATCAGGGGGCAGGAAACAGTACCCTATGCTGCTAGGACCATGAGATTGGCAGAAGCAGCTTGTGTGCACAAAGCCTTCCTTTCTCCATGTGAATGTAAGTCCCATGAGGTCTGGGGCATTCTCTACCTTGTACATGGCTATAGTGTCAGCAACTAATAAGTCAATGAGTTTAGGAAACTTGACTGGACTGGCAGAGAGTTGGTCTCATCACAGATTCTCCCCGGCAACATTAGCCATGTCTTTGCTCACCATTTCATTTTCCATCTCAGACCTCCCTTCTGAGTTTATACTTCTTTGACTTGAAGTATATCCTTCAATCATTCCTTCACTGAGATTCTACTTGTGATAAACTCAGTTTTTATTTTTAAGAATATTTTACTTTACCCCCATTCTTTTGTTTTTAAATGATTTTCTTTGGTTTAATTTTTTAAATTGATTTTCAGAGAGAGAGAGAGAGAGAGAGAGAGAGAGAGAGAGTGGAGATCTATGTGAGAGAGATACATCAACCAGTTGCCTCCCACATGCTCCCCAACCGGGGTTGGAATCTGCAACCTAAGCTTGTGTCCTGACCATAAAAGGAAACCTCGACCTTCTGGTGCTTGAGATGATGCACCCACCAACTAAACTACACCAGCCAGGGCCCATTCTTGACTAGTAGTTAATTTAATCATATATGCAATAGTTTGGTTCCACACTTAATGTTTGACTATTGACCTCTTTCAAGCCTTACCACTTGCCCATCTTCTCCCACAGATCTGAGAAAGCTGCTACGGAAGACTGGCTGCTCTCACTTTTAGGGGCAACAGAACGTTCAAACCATACACACCCTGGTCCATGTGAGAGAATCCTCACCTCATCTCCATCACCTAACCACCATAAACCCCAAGCCATTTACTCCTCCCTGACCTCAAACCATAGACTGAACCTGCAAGGGAGCCTGTCCTACTCTCCCCAGAAACCTTTCTATATCCTCTTGGTATATGCGTGGCATAATTAGTTTCAACATTATGTGGTTCAAATTTGAGTCAAATTTGGAGTGAGGGCAAATCCATCCCATCTTTGAGGAGTGAGCACAATCACTGGTACAGTCAGAAAAGGATCTAGGCAATGACTCCACCATCAAGGGTGTTTATTCTCTTGCTTTGGCTTGATAGTTGGCACTGCTGCCTGCTGACTAGCATGTTCTTTAAGTTGTGTTGCTGTCTCCTGGAAAGTTTGTGCTTTGAACTGTGCTTCTTTGTACTGAGTTTGCTGAGTCCACTGAACCTAAGTTAAAAGCTTTGGCAATTGGCATTTAAGGATAAGCATATGGATTGTGTGCTTAGCAGGGACCTATCTGTATGCGTCAGATTGAAATGTTCGTCTTGATTGCAGCAAAGCCATGCTGTATGCTCGAATAAAGAGAACTACTGTTACTTTGGGGCTGTTGGATTTGTGTCTCAACCAAGCATAGGTTTCCATCTCACAGAGATATCAGGGGAAAGACAGACCAGTACCTTGTGTAATAAAGAGGCCCATGGGGTGGTCACCCATATGGAGTAAGAACAGTTATATGTAGGACTGAGGTCCACACTTCTAAAAGCAGATTTTTCACTGAGACTAGGCAAAATGTTCCTGCTGCTACTGGTGGTGGTGGTGGTGCTAACTATGCCTCTGTCACCAAAAATAGATCCTGATGCTCTGTATTGTAGAGATAACATCCATGGCACCCACGTGGCACAGCCAAATGGTTAATTCAACCATCACCACAGGGGAGAACCCGAACACTGATGATACTAATAAAACCTGAGGAGGAAGAAACAAAATTTGAGCAAGGTGGAGAGGTCCTCCCCAAATTATATTCAGCAACCACATAAACAAACAAAACAAAACAAAAAACCTGAATAATAATGATTTTTTCCCCAAAAAACACCCCGAATATAGGGTCAGAAAACAAACAAAAACAACCTGACACAAAATATTAATATATTGACCCAACTGGAAATCCAAATTTACTAAAATAAATTCTACTACAAAAAGACAAAGGATTGGTGATTGGGTTTTGTGCCTATATAACATAGGTTCCAAATTAACTTTAACATCTACAGAGATCTATCCACAGGTAAAACTTCATGGCCTTAATCAATACTGGGGCCCAAATTACAATTATACTTGGAGATACCACTAAATTTAAATGAACTGTCACCTCTAATCTTAGGGGAGTTATTGAACATAAGTCATCCTCATCTTCCTGCCCCAAGTTAAAATAGATAATACACTTAATATAAATTAAAATAGGGCTTTGAAGGATTGAAGCCTATTATACAAGACCTATTTAGAGAAGGGGTGGTTAGCTCCACTGTTTTTCTACTTAAAAATCCAATTTGATCTGTTTTCAACATGGAAAAGGTGAATTGCATCTTATGATGGATTACTAAAACTGTAATGCTATGGTCTTCATATTCAATATTATTGAAAGTGCTGCCTCCATACAATCATCAACTGGTAAGCAATATTCAGTCATGGATTCAGCTAAATTTGTTCTCTCAGTCAGAGCTTGCCTTCACCTTTGATGGGACACGGTATACTTTCACCTGGCTATTAATGTATCCTTCTTTGGTGGTGGCAGAAAATTCAAATTGTACAATTCCTGGATCATGCAATGACATCTTCATCTCATCCTCTAAATACTTAACCATCATAAGACAGTGAACTTATCATGTTCCTAAAGTCATTTTTCAAACTATTTGAGAGTCTTCTCTCTCCATAAAGCCTCATTCTTTCTTTTTAAAAATATATTTTTTAATTGATTTTTCAGAGAGAGAGGAAAGGAGAGAAAGATAGAAACATGTTAGAGAGCTACCTTGATCAGCTCTCTCCTGAATGACCCCTATTGGGGATTGAGCCTGCAACCTGGACATGTGCCCGGATGGGTAATGGAACTGGGACCTCTCAGTTCATGGGACAACACTCAATTCACTGAGCCACACTGGCTGGGCAAGCCTCATTCTTTCAAAGGCTTGTTTTTTTCTTTTCTTTGGCTGCTTTTAGAAGCTTTAAAAAAATTTGGAGTTCTTTAATTTTACTATGATGTGTCTAGGTGCAGATTCAATTATATGTTTGAGATTACTATGCTTCCAGAGTCTGATAGTTAATGTTCATACCACTTTTAGAACAATTTCTCAATTATCATTTCAAAATGCTCTCTTCTCCATTCTCTTTTTCTGTACTCCTTTAGAATATATGTTTGACTTTCTTTTATTTCATCTACCATGTCTCCCAAACAGTCTTTCATATTACCCTTCAGTTTATTTTTCTATGCTACATTATAAGATTGATTTCCAGAGATTTATCATCCTGTTTCCTCATTCTCTCTTTAGCTATATCTACATTTTGTTTAAATAGATCATTAGTTTAAAAAAATTTTAATAACCATATTTAAAATTTTCACATCTATTTCCTTCTTTTCAATAGCTCACCAGTCTTTTTTATTGGTATCTTATTTGTACATCTTGTTTTCACTGCCTTTTAAAGTAGTCATTTTAATAATAATTCATTATCTTATGTTTCTAAACTTCCTATGTGACATTAGGATGTGTATAAATCCTTGGTTTTCTGTGTGTGTGATTACTCTGGTTTATGGTGAATTGTTTTCTAGTATATTTTGTAAATTCTGAATTGTGAGCTCATTTTAAATCGAGGTTTACTGGTTGACCTTCAATAAATGTTTTGTGTTTGTATGAAGCATTCCAAGTTGGATATATAATGTAAATTTTTTTATTTGAGGGGGGTTTTTGTTCATATTGATAGTTTAAATTTAAAAGCACACCTACCTAAAAGAAACCATGAGAAAAATCCTCAAGTGTGTAATTCCCCCACTTAGATATGTTTATACCAAAGAAAAAGCATCCTTGTCATTTTCCTATAAAAATAGGCAGTGTTTTTAAATTTATTCTGTCTGTTTGTTTACAAATGGGGTCTCTGTTATAACACTCTCCCTTAAAAGGATTTCTAGGCCTTGCCTCTTGTTCTGAGTTTGCTGGGACTGGTTGGGAACCTCTTTTTACTAGCTCTGCAGTATGCGCTCCAATTCATTGCACTGCGTGTCAATTTCCTGTCTATTTTTTTAGCATGGGGTTTTCCCTGATTTTCTTGAGGCTGGCCTGTACATTAAAAAGATGTGTATATAGATATAATTCCTAAGTGTTTCATTGCTGGGAGAATTTTAAAGCTGTTTAGTCTGTCATTGCTTTGAAATGGAAGTCCTCATAAAATAATTGCCTCTCTGTTCTCTAGTATGTACCCAGTGTACTTTGAAACTGAAGAGCAAAAGAATGTAGAACATGTCAAATTTCACAGGTGTCTGGAGCATTTGGAGTAAATAAAGGAGCAATATTTCTACATGTTAGCCTAGACCCTTCATGCCACAAATTCTCTGATTCAAGAGGGAAGTTAGCTGTGTTATGTTGGTATATGTGCATATTTATTCATAAATTCATATTTATTTGTGTACACAATAGATACATATATATCACAGATATTTCACCTTGGAAATCACTGCTTGTCAGCTTCTGATTCTATCCTACCCAGCTGTGTCTCTTAATTACTTCTCCTGAGGGGTGACACTTCTCAGAGTTCCCAAAGCAGTCTGGATTCAGAGTAGGCAATATTTCTTTCTCTCACAGCCCCAGTGCAGTAGAATCTGATCACTTCAGCCCTAACCACTGTTCTTATATGTTTTGTGTGCCACTAATTAGACCAAGGGCCCAGTGTTCCTATAATGACCATTGAGCTCCTCAAGTTCAAATTTCTCCACTGAGTTTTTAATTCGTTTCTGCTTATTATCTTGAAAGTTTCTATTCCAAGAAGACTTGACCCTGAATCTGATTCTGCTCCACTTTATTCTGACCAGTGTTTCACCTGGTACAGAACACCTGTCTCAATTGCTGATATGATGATGGAGGTACTATGACCATTATGAAACCTCTTGAAGAACTCTCCTAAGAATAGTTCACCTTGGACTCTCTATGTACATGAGTTGCCCATTGACCTGAGCCTTGCAATCTTTCTTAGGAATACTGATACATTTTCTAAGTTGATTGTTTTAGCCATGTTCTTTAGAAACCACGCCTTGCATATCTTCTTCCTGTTCATAAGAAGAATGATTAATGCTACAAAAAGTTTCCAGATAAACCTTTATCAACTATTTGTATAAGGCAAATAAAAAATTTAATCCCTATGAATGGTAAAAAAATTTTTTATATGTTCTCTTCATTTTATATACAAACCACATAAATAGAAGATGAGATGCCAAAATATTTATCCAGGCTAATAATTTTGATATTTATTTATTTATAAGCTTGCTTTAGCTATCAATCTTCAAAATAGAGATAAGACCTCCTTTATCTCTGAATTTTTATTTTTTACAATAATATAATATAATAGATCATGCTTTCCATGATTGTTCTTATTATGAGCATTCAATTCCTATTCTCTCACAATAAACTGAAACTAACTATGCAAATGCTATAATAAAAAGTGTCCACTTGAAATGTACAGCCTCAAAACAGATACTTTCAATATTGTAGGAAAATCCTTATTACAGTCCTCTATGAGTGTGGTACAAGGTGGAAAAACAAAACAAAACAAAACATAAAATTAGTGGGTGAAGGAATAGGACCAATTAGAATAAGGATATGGTGCCAGCAGGGTTTTAAAGAGAATGAGGGATGAGTTGAGAGAAGAGGGATGAGGATGAAATTGGAAGAGAATGAAGAAGGAGCTAGTCCAAGAAAGGGAAGACATGGTCTGTAAAGAAAGCCTAAAAAGGACTGGAAAACATTTTCAATTACCAAGACAAAGAAACTGGGCAAACACTTCTAAAATGGTAGAACAGAACAAAGCTCTGTTGTGGAGAATGAGGGCCCTTGTTGATTTTTTTTTTTTTTTTTTTTTTGTTCGGGTGGGGAGGCTGGTGTTTGGAGGTAGGATTTGGTGGAGTCTTTTGGCAGACATTTATTCAACTGAATCTTGTAAAATTTATTTCTGGAATTTAAAATTGGAAAGTTGGATGTAACAGAATATTTAAGTAAAAAAAAAAAATCTATGTAAAATATACCAATAGCAAAATATGAAGTCAAGTCTTATATAACTTTTAAAACATTAATCTTATTTTTCCTCAGGAAATGATTATAATTCCATCCATAACCATAAGAAAGATTAATTTGAAATAAAAAAAAACCTTCACATGCTCAAATTATTCTTAATAATCTGGAGATAGAATGTGTTTTGTGGGAGTTAGAAATAAAAATAAAGTATATAAAAGTATGCCATCAAGGAGAAAACCAGGTCTATTTTTTTTTTTTTAAGTATTAATATCTATGAAAAAGCCCACTTACAAGAAAGATGTATCTTAACATATTTGTCATATTCAAACATATTAATCATTTCAATACATTTTAAAATATTGCCACATCTATACTTCATAAATGTAATTTAGAAAAACTTTGTTAATTTTCACTTCCCTAATCCGCAAACCCCCAGTTCTCACAAAGAACCCCGCAGTTTCGCTTCACATCTCAGCAAAGATTTAATAGCTGAGAGCTCTATCATGTTCTCATATTACTAAGACTTCATTATTTTTACATGCCACACTACAAGACACTTACTAATATACTATTAAGTGTTATCATAAATAATTAAAATGCAACTACACTTGACAAAATGAAAAGGCAAAATGTATTCCGTGTTGCAGTCAACTTGTGTGTATGTTGGCAGGACTGAGCTAAGCACATATTTTAAAAATAGAAAATCAATTACTAATAACCTCTGTTGGACTGCATGGGCCTACCTCTCATTAGTGTGAGTTAGTGAGGTCTTTTTCTGGCTCCCACCTTCCAATTAAATCATATAGTCATTATATCATTATCAATGTTAAATTTAAAAAAAATTTTGATTACTAGTAAAGCTTTCTTTGTGCCAACCTTTTCCACACAGCCATTTTTTCAATCCTGGTGGACTTGGTATGTCCAGCACTATTTCCACTCTCTCCCATGCCCCATGCATTCCAAGGTAAGAATTTAGTGTCCTGTTAATTGATCAACATATATTTACAAGCACATACCATGTGATGACCACCCTATGGACAGTGTTCAGAATAAGTAATGCTCAAGTGTAAGTAATGGTCTTTGCCTTTAAGGAGTTTAAAATATAATATGGGAAGCATGATTAGCATAAAAGGAAAAAAGAAAGAGGGACCAGTGTCAGAACACATACCGTTAAATTTTAAACTGTGTGGTCTCCACTCCTGAATCTACGTTCGATGGCGCCGAATCCAGCCAGCTTCCCAGGCTCTGTGAGCCCGGGTTAAGTGTCAGTCACACGTGCTCTGCTAGCATCCTGCATTGACTCTCTCAGACGTTCCTAGTTTCCACAGCAGTCGTGGAATCATGTCATGTCATGTCACAGCTCTCACCAGACCCTGTGTGTCTTGAGCACAGGGGCCGAATCCTGTTCAAAGCAGTTTCCCCTCCGATGGAGTGGCAGGCACAGGAAATGATGAGGAGCCCAGGCCTGGATGAGGCTGGAGATGTAGGTAGGGTTGCAGCTCCCAGGAGAGCATTTGTCTCTCAGCCTCAGAGCAAGGGGAGCCTGCAGAGTCTTTGCAGCGGGCAAGATGGTGCCAGCAGATTCAAGGGTTGGAAAGTCTTCCAACCACCGTGTATTGGAGGGGAGAGTTAAATATGAATGCAGGGAGCTCAGATAATCTGAAATAAACATTTAGTCAAGTGAGGAGGGGCGGCCAAAATTAACATGTGTTTGTGGTGTGATTTACCCAAATTTGGGTAATAGCCAGGTTTTCTTGGCCAATAACATGGAAGTGTGGTTATTGCTCTGTTGTTATGACTCAGCTCATTATTCCCAAAGATAAACAACTTAAATTGCATTACTATCACTTTTGATAATCTTTGATAGTTTTGAGTATGTACTGTGTTAAAAGTTGGTTACGGATAGTGAAGCAAATTAAAGGTGATACAGAAATATATTCAAAAAGTTTGACTTACTCTCCTAGCAGGTGACTCTGCTGAGATTTCAAAGGGAACATTTTGTTTTCTAAATCAATTATTAGTTGCTCATCTTGCTAGGTGTGCTGTCTGTATTGCTGCATTTTAAATAATGATGTGCCATCCCCTTTATTGAGGAATGTAAAATGGTCCAATCGCTGCATAAAGACGTGAAATTAGTTTGAGCCTTTAGAGGTCTGTTGTAAACTGGGATTGCTTTGGGCTTCTAGGAGGTGCGGTTCTGCCTGGGGGTGGAGGGAGGCAGCAGCAAGAAGTTTTTGTGAGTTGCAGCTAATTCCACCTGATCTTAGCAGGGACAATGGTTTTCTCCTCCTCTTACTTTTTCTGCTTTAAAGCTTTCCATGGCTCTCCTTTGGTGTTTGGAGCACTTCCAAAGCTTTAATGGGGCTGCCAAACCCTGCACGGACTGGCTGCCTCCTACCAATCACTCCAGGTGCGTTTCACACCGTTCTCTCCAGGTGTTCAGGTACACAGGTCTGTTAGTTCTTTGAATGTACTCTTCTTCCTTTGACAAGGATGTTTACCCTCCTTCTAACCTCTTCCTGGAGTGCCCCCTACCCCATTCCCAGCCTCGTCTTCGACTTCGGCTGTTTAACTGACCTCCACAGTTTCTTTAAACCTTAGTTCAATAATTGCTTTTTCAAGCAAGCCTTCCCTGAGACCCTTGCCCTACCAGCTCCACCCCAGATTAGATAACACTGGCTCATTTTATGCCTACATCACACTTTACAATTATCCTTCACAGCATTCACTTGTACTTCTAATTGATTTATTTCCATCATTATTTGATGGCTACCTTCCTCTCATCAAACTGTGAGCTCTGCCCTGGCCAGTGTGGCTCAGTTGGTTGGGAGTCGTCCAATGAACTAAGAGGTTCCAGTTGATTCCCGGTCAAGGCCCATGCCAGGGTTGCTGGCTCGATCCCCAGGAGGGGACGTGCTGGAGGCAGCTGATCAGTGTTCTACTTCCACATCGATGTTTCTCTTTCTCTTAAAATCAATTAAAAAACAAACAAGCAAATAGTGAGTTCTGTGGGGAGAGTAAGCATGTCTATTGTGCAACATATTCCTAGAGAATAGCACCATACCCAGCACCTAGTAGGTGTTCAATAAATGTTTTTGAATAAATAAATGAATAAGTGAATAGATACATAACTCTAAGAGCTATATGTTCCTCCATTTTTTCCCTCCTGTGGTCTCATAATCATTTGCGTGAGCTTGGGTTTTCCTCGTGTTGCACTTTGAGTCACCTACTGTCTGGGTGGCATGGAAGACACTCCCACTGCTCTGAACAGATCGGCTGGGGAGAGGATGGTTCCCACCAGGGCAGGGCTCGATTCTGGGAAGTCCTGTGCAAACCCACATGCTCTCTCACAGCTGAGAGGAGACAAAAACAAACAAACAAACAAACAAACAAACAAACAGAAAATACTCTAAAATGCAAAAGGGCAAACAAAGAGAGCTCAGATAAACCAGACCTCTGGCTCGTTCTCTGCCATTTAAAGGGGATGCTCTGGACATTATAAGCCTATATTTTATTTTTCTAGATAAAAAGGTGAGGTTTATAGGGAGTTGGCTTCAAGTAAAAAATAGCAAGTGTACAAAAAAAACCATGGATAATAAGACCCTCATAAATCCACTTAAGAAGTTCATCTTCCAGGTTTTTCCAGTGGGATTTCTAGAAACATAAATAGTATGAGTGCTCCTCACAACTTCGGAAAAGCATGATTTATTTATCTCCTCCCCTGCAGTGCATGCACGGGACTCCTACCATCCTCACAGAGAGGCGTTACCAAAGATGAATATGACCTCCACCTACATCTGTAATCCTTTCAGATTCGTTCTTACGTTCTTTGCATGAAGGCAACCCCCATGGCAGTGGGGACAGAGAGAGTGGGGGCAGACAGTCACTGGGAAATGGACAAAGGCAACAGGTAATTATGGATCAGGGACAAGTTAAGTCACGACTTGCCCCATGGTTGGTTCCGTAGGCCGGAGTTCCTATAATGCCTCTGGCTTCTGGTTGTCACAGGCACAGCCTTGGAAGCTGTGGCCGCGCGGTCCCCGTGAGGGTGGAGAGGGACCGATTCCAGCAGCATCAGCTGTAGGAATGCAAACATGCTCTCAGGGGTGGAAATAGCAAAGCCGGCCAGGGGTCTATGGAGGGAATTGTTTTTAGTTCTCTTTAAAATTGCAATAAAATGGCAGAAAGTAGTTTAGAAGCCTCCTTTGAACAATTTTATTGTCTGTTCCCGTTGCCACAGGAGGGTAAAGTTGATAAACTGCTAAATAATCAACTTTTGTATATTTTATTTGAAAACTTTAAAATTTTAAAAACTCTCTTTATGGCCCTGATAAAGCATGACAGAGACTCAGTGCTGGGCTCCGTGCAGTCCTCTGGTGGGTGGATTTGAGATGCTTGTTTTAATAGCATGCTAAGGGACTGTCACTGGCCTGGATTCTACCCCCAACCCATGACTCATTGATTGGAGAGAGTTACTACTCCTGGGAAGCAACAGTTTCACATATTTCCAGGGAAGAGGCTGGGCCCAAGATAGAAGTGGAATCTCATCTTTCAGTATTGATTGAGAGAATAAATCATACTTACTGGGAAAGAACCACACAGATGGAAGCGGATCCCAGATGGGGGTGGGGGGGAAGGAACCTCACAACATAATTATCTAACACTTCGGAACATTCATGTGTTTTTTGAAGATAGGAATTGGGTCTTATTCATCTTTGTATTCCCCATGTTTTGTGCAGTGCTTGGCGCATAGTAGGTGCTCAGTAAACACTTGTTCGAGGAATCAGTAAATGAATGAAAAAGCCAATTGAGTAAGCCTCAAATGGATTTGCCCTCTCTATTAGTGTCATACGATTCTTGTAAGGACGTGCACACAACGTGTGACTTAAACCACAGAAATGTGTTGTCTCGTGATTCTGGAGACCGTCAGTCTGAAATCAAGGTGTCAGCAGGACCATGCTCCCTTCGTGGGAAAGAGCAGGACCTGTTCCAGGCCTGTCTCCTAGCTGCTGGCAGTTTCTCGGTTTGTCACAATGTAACTTCCAGTGTCTGCATGGCATTCTCGTTGTGTGCATGCCAGTCTCCAAAGTTCTCCTTCTTACCAGAACACCAGCCGTGTTAAATTAGGGGCCCACCCTACACCAGCATGATTTCATCTTACTTTAACTAATTACATCTGCAATGACTCTATTTCCAAATCAGGTCACCTTTGGAGGCACTGGAATTTGGTATTTCAACCTATGAATTGGGTGGGGGTACAATTCTGCACATTCACCCCATAACACCTCTCTTGTACTATGAATACACTTAGACGTTGGATTTTACAACAAAAATATTCAAAGAGCACTCATTTGTTAGGTACTATTCTGGATGTCAAGAGGAGTATGTTCTGGACTCAGCTCAGCCATTAACCATTGTATGAACATAAGCACAGGTTTCACTTGACTTAATAAGGAGGCTGGGATAAATGTTCTTTAAGGTGCCTTTTAGCTCAAACATTTCAATAGTTTCTTTAGCCATCCATTCTTATATTGCCTTCCCTTAGCCCTCCCTGCTTTCTGCTGCACATTTATGTTAGACTTTTCTAATTCTACAGCAATTGAGTCCAGCGATGCTTCTTTAAAGAATTCAAGAGCTTGGTCCTCCTGCTTCAAAGAGGCCAATGTCCTGAATTCATAAAGTCAGAAACCATGTTGGTTTCTTTTACTGCTGAATTTCAGTAGCTAATATAATGCCTGGTGCTCAATACTCAATAATAGTAAACACTCAATAAATATGTGTTGGATAAATATTGAATGAATGAATGTACTTATTCCAATATTATTTCCATAAATTTGTCAACTATGTTCAACTTCATATATGTTTAAATCTTTCTTTCTCACTGTTCACATTTACCTGTAAATGCAATCTCAGTATGACTTAGAGCTCAAAAGTCTTATGTTCAATGTCCACAAATCAATTATTATCTATAGATAAAATCATTTCAAAGTATCTAAGGGATTGTATGGAATATTTGGGGCATTGCAAAGAAATCAAGACATAGAAATTGGCAGTAATTGTATGAAAAATGGCAACAAGTGACATTCATAAATATTCTTCCGTAAAAACTGGTGGAGAAAATTAGCTCTTCTCCATGGATTCTTCTCGATAAATCTGACAGTCTGTATTTTTATATATATTTTAGATAATTTTGTTTAATGGGAGACCCATCTATACATGAAATAAAGAGCATAGTAGAAAGCTGAGAAAGCATTAAATATTGTGTTACCTCAATGTTTGGGTACAATGAATCATGTATGATACCTAATGGGAGGTACATGTAAAGAATCAAGGATAGTTTACTCTCTGGATAGTAAAAATCATAAAAATTTTAAAGTTATCATTATTTAAGACCCCAGAGTTTAGCTTTTATATTATTTTCAGAGCTTTGACATTACTTCTTTATTTTCAAGGCTTGAGATGTAAACCTGTCCTAGCGAAATGGAGTGAGTAAGAGACGTTATTTCTGAAGCTGCCATGTCACCCATAGGGCTAAGCCATGAGGCTCTGCGCCGCCCCACCATCGTCACCGCCAACAACGGGGACTTTCAGAGGAGACAGCCAGTGAAGAGCAATAATAAGCAAAACTTAAGAAGCAACCTAATTCTAAAAGCATTTTAATAATTTAAGGGATCATTTTAAGGCAGGGGAATCAAATCCAAGGAGCCTTTCATTCCTCCTTCTAATCCCACCTCACCCAGGGAACCCCTTGCTAGTCAAACTACATCAAGCATTAGCCTGGAAGGGGGAACTGTTTGAAAAAAATCTTATAGGATACCAAGGTGCCCTCTTCTTACTGAACTGTAAGTGGAACAGGGTTCTTCCAATGACAATGTTAGAAAATTAGATCTAGTTTAATTTTTCTTCTAAACCCTGGTTTCATTTATGAGACTGTTCAGTTCTCCAGGGCTGCAGTCGGAATCAGGAAAGCCTTTCTGCCAAAGAAGAAAAGGTTTCCATTTGACAGAAATACTGTTCAGAGTGATTGATTTAAAAGTGCTGAACTCATATTCAGAGTCTGAAATCCAGGAACCGCCAGCTGAGCTGGGATTCAAAATTACAAGGATGGAGTGAGTTTCTGAGTTGTGATGCATTAAAGCAGTGGGGGCAATTGCTTTTCTCACCTATCTCACAAGGGACGAGGGAAGGGAAACACTTAAGAATTAAGAATAGAAATCTTAGGACTGTTGAGTTACTGCAACTTGCTCTGCTAGAGGCAGAATCAGAGCTTGCATTTAGTAGGGAAACTTGGGTGAGGAATTTAATGCATCTTTTGGTAACTATGAATTGTTGGAAAGGGGAGCTGGAGAGGACAAAATAAGTACTAGAGGAACAAAGCCATGTAGACTGGTCACTTTACAAAGGCTGGATTTACTTAATGTGTAGGTGTCTGAGAGCATAATGATCTATTTAAAACAAGCAAAGCATTTCCAGGGTGTCAACTAAAAGGAGTTGGTCTACTGGAAAAAATATCTTTGGACTATTCTGCAGGAAACAATAAGCATGAACAATGGTGCTAAGAGATTAAGACATATAATGTTAACTTACTCTTTTAATTTGTGTGCTGTGGTTTTTAACAGATGGATTTATCAGTGGTTTGTTGCTTCTTTTTCTTCCTTTATTTTCCTAACGCATACTGAACTATTTCCTTGCATGTCATTTTAAATAAAAACATTTTTAAAGGGGACATAATGTTAAGGAAGATGTATAAATAAGACAAGTGCTAATTACAGTGTCTAAAAAGAATGTCTTTATCCTGTAAATCGCAGTATAACTGCTTACACAGGGAACAAGAGAGCTCCGTTCTGGGGTTGCCCTTTCCATCAAGTCCCGGAGCATAAATCTGGGCAATAAATGATCAGAAGTTACTGTACTGTGTAACTTGTACACTTTTTCTAAAAGAAACTAATGGACAAATAAATATTCTCTGATGGATGAGCTGGCAAAAATATATCTCACAAAAATGCCTTCCTCTTTAGTTGGGGAGAATGGCCCAGAAGTGACATCTCTTTGAACAGTGTGCCTAGTCTCAAAGAGATTAAAGCTTAGAGAGTAATCTCAGCGCCTGATCTGGGATCCTTGACACAGGCCACATCCCTGTGGCTGTCAGTGGAGAGGATGCAGGATCAAGCTATTCTTTCACCTCTGGTTACAACGCCACCAACCCACTTGTGATTTTCAGGGACCTGAATATTGATTTGTATCCATAGACAGAAGGTCATGGGTC
This sequence comes from Molossus molossus, assembly GCF_014108415.1. Lineage (NCBI taxonomy): Eukaryota > Metazoa > Chordata > Mammalia > Chiroptera > Molossidae > Molossus > Molossus molossus. Next base: position 35,885,765 of record NW_023425347.1, on the reverse strand, counting down.
TTCATTCTGAATAGAAGTAAGCCTACAAGCTCAAAAATATGAAAAAAAAGGATGCCTTTTTAAAAAGAAGTAGTCAAATAACGATAATGTCAGTTGCTGTCCTTTGAATTTTGGTTAGATGGCATCGAAATGCTCCGAGTTGGTTTTGTTGAGCTGACTTAACAATGAACACCACCAGAAACACCACTCCCATGATGCCCATGTTGGGGGCAGGCATACGTGATGATTCTATAGCCTGTGATGTTGGGTCTACATTCTGTAGAGAGGTCTTTAAAACCCTGAGTGATAAAATTGTGATTCCCATTCATGCTCATGTCCCATTTCCAAATGGAAGTATTTTTACATCATCTGTGGCTTCTCCTCCCCTAATTCTTAATTTCCTGTCCAAACTTTTGTGCATAATACTTCTTCCATGGCCTTACCTTCACCCTCCTCGCCAAGTGCACATTCCCAACCCATCCTACTAGGCACAGATGAAGTCCCCATTCTTCTATGAAGCTTTCCCAACTGCTCCATCCCATGTGATTTCTCCATTATTTGAATTTTTGGTTTTAGAAGTTGATAACACATTGAATAAATGTTCTTGTAATTGTTTCACGTTTGTTTATATTCTTGTCCAAAATAAGCCTAAGCCTTTTGAGGTCAGCGATGGTTTTATACAAGGCCATTGCCATTTCACGGGAATATTTAATGTAGGCAAATTGAAACAGTGCAACTTAGAATATTAATAACTCTTCACTTTACGCACAAAATGTGAAATAATCTGTTAAAATTAACTTACAATTTAAATAATATCAAAAGTCTTATCATTTCAAAGTGGTATGCTTTAGCCTTATAACAGCACATCTTTGGCTGCTAAACAGAAATAGTCTCCTTCTTTTTGTCGGTATCGTTTGAGACATGCTCTTATTTATCTGAAATAACATGATTTTGTAAGTTGTTTTGGTAACTGTGTTGTGGCTGTTTTAATTTTACTGCAATTATACTTTTAAAATTATAGTCTATTAAAATTGAGTCCAACCATTTGTCAGTATTAATGCGAATACTTAGTACTATAGAAATGTGGCCAAATAAATATTAAATTTGAAGCTAAATTTGATATGAAGATACTAAGAAAGCCAAATAGCTACCATGATATGCAGTGAATCAATGAGGCAAAAGTCTTCTGGGAAATTTAGAAAGAGTATGGCAAACAAAAAAAGCAACATTAAAACAAATATATTTTTAATTCTCAAAAACTGTGAAATAATTCAGTCAAAGGTGACTAAAACAAAACAAAACAAAAACAACCCTCGCCTGGTGGTATAGTTGTAAGATCAATAACCTTAGTTTGCCCCAAAGCTATCATGGCCATAAATTTATGAATGAATTCTGGATGACATCCTCCTGCTTTATATTTATTACATTAATTATATAAATTCTGAGTTCTGAAGACTCACATACACACTTTTTGTTTTGTTTTGTTCTTCCCTATGGGATAAAACTGCCAGATAAAATACAGGATGCCCGGTTAAATTTGAATTTCAGATAAACAACAAAAAATTGTTGGTAAAGTTTTTCTAAATATTTCATGAGACATATTTCTAATAAAAATGAAATTTGTTGTTTAACTGGGTGTCCTCTATTTTAGAAACTAGCTGCATGATTTGTAGAAATTAAAACCCAATGAGTGTGTGTGTGTGTGTGTGCGTGTGCAAAAACCTAGTTTGGAAGAGATTTATGAGTCATCTGGTATACTCTGTCACAACAGGAATTTAGTTTACAACATCTCTCTTGGATTACTTCTGATTTAACACAGTGACAGAGTTCACTCTACTATAGAACAGCTCTAATGATTAGAGTTTTGAAACAAAATTGTCAAAACTTTCTGGCCTCTGAACAATAGAAAATGAATCTACTCACTATTTCACAAGACATCTCTGGGATATTTAAGGATGACTATATTGTTCCATCATCTAACCTCCATTCCTAACTCTTTGATGCTTTGTTTTCTTTTCTTTATGCTGAGAAAATTACCATTTTTAAAAACGATCTCTCGTAATGATTTAGTTTCCAAAGCCTTTACTAATCCCAGTACTTGTTCTTAGATGTCATTATTATTTGGCATGGTATTTCCTTTGAAGACTTTTTTCCTCCCTCCCTCCCTCCCTCTCTCTCACCATTTTCCCCATTCCCCATTTCCCCCTCTTTCCTCCACCAACACCACTGAGCTGGCACATAGTAGATACACAATATCTTCTCTAAGCTTCTCATGATTTGTTCAGCTAGAATCCCCTCTATCTTTGGTCTTTGGTCTGTGGTCCAAGTGTATTTTGTTCTTTCCTTGGGCACAAATTCATATATTTAACAAATGTTTATTGAGCACCTACTATGAGCCAGTCACTGTTTTCAGCTTGGGAAACTAGAATGAACAAAATAGACAAAGACCCTTCTTTTATTGAGCTTACACTCAATTAGCACAAGAAATGAAATAACCTAAAAATTACATAATTTATCGCTAGTGATAAATAATCTGAGCTAATGATAAATAATAAAGCAGGATAATGGGGATAGAGGATGGCAGTGGAGGAATGGAGCTATTCTGCAGAAGGTGGTCAAGAAAGGCCACTTTGATAAAGTCATATTTTAGCAGATACCTAAGGAAGTAAGAGTGTGAGCCACACAGATGTCCAGAGTTAGAATATTCAGGCAAAGACAACCAACTACAGATAGCAGCCTAAGGTCCCAGTATGCTTAGCGTGTTCTGTGAGGGGCAAGAAAACCAATGTGCCTAGAATGAAAAGAGCAAGGCAGAAAAGATGGGAGAAGAGAACAAAGAGGCAGTTTGGGGCTGCATTCAGGTTATCTCTGAGCAGATCATACCTGAAATGCAAAAACAATACTCTTCTTTAGGGCAAGGAGTAGGACCTAGGACCTGGGCAATACTGTTTTGGAGGTGAGAATGATTTGGCAGGGACATTTACCTCTCCATGGATTGCAGCTTTGATTTGGCAGAAAGAAAAACTGAGCGTTTTCTTCCTTCCTTCACTTGACTTCTCCTAAAAATGAAAGCTTGAATGATTCCTATGTCTAAGAGATGGGCTTTGGCTGAAGTGACATCAGCAGGTACATTTTGGGGCTAAAATAGCCAAGGGGATTCTTGCTGCAGTGTCACTGGTAGTCTTTGTTTCTTTAACAGTGTCCAAATGCTGCTGAACACTTAGCAAGTTAGAAATAAATGTGTCCTGAATTCAGCTATTGAATCACTCAAAAAATGTTTCGTTTTTTCTGTTAATTAGGATGATGCTATTTGGTAACTTTAAAAAAGTCTCATCAATTCAGTAAGGATGGAAGTTTCCTAACTCGCCTTATTTTACCTGGTTCATTTGTTGACCTGTTCTTCCAGATGTGACATTTTTCAAAAAATTCTTCCAAATTTTTGATGAAATTGCATCACGTGGGCATCGTGAATGGTCACCAAGTGATACTTTCTTTAATCCAGTACCTACCCTGTTACCACTGCAGATGATACTGCTGTTAAAGATAACCCCACTGCATTCATTTGTTCTGATATATTCTGTTCATGACCAATTTGCACGTTCTGACTGCAGAAATAAATAACATTTTGGCCCATCTGGTATTTATTTTGTGCATGGTTGCAAAATTCAAAGTCCTGAATGCTCATAGCAAGATCTCGGTGATCTTTTCCTTCTCTCCTCAAGACACCTATCAAATCCTCATGTTAGTTTTTTGAAACTCTAAAGCCCTAACCTTTGAACTGGATGTCTCTGTAGTATCCCCATAACCTTCCTCCGACGCCCCTCCATTCTAATCCAGTGAAAGTTCTATTAATCCCTTCTGCTGGATTCCCTTTCTTCTCTGTACCTTGTGGCAACTCAATAAATACCTATTAATTGACTAGTTTGCATGTGTCACACGCTCTCACTTTCTTTATTTAAAATTTCCTCAAACATCACTTCCTTGCAGACACCTATTATGATGAACTATCTCTCCAAAGCCATCATCAACACACTTACTCATATTTGTCAAATGTGCTGAAAGTTACAAATAAAGAGTTGAGGTGTGGTAGAGTGATGAGAGAGTTAATTATCAGAAGATGCTTCATAAAATGAAGCCAATGAATGTCCCATTTAAATTTAAATGTTGTGAGTCACAAAACTTCTACTTCCTAAAAGTTTCTCGTTCTGTCCCACATGACAGATGTTCTGCAGATACATTTTTAAAAGCCACCATGCCTATAATCCACAAAGTTCTTTCTCTTTTGGTAACATTAGTAAAAGAAAAACACATTTATTCCCCTTGCTAAGCTTAAAATAACAGCAGGCAAAGCAAGCTAAGGTTTCTTCCTGCCCTGCCCTGCCTCTCTTTCCCTTCCAGCCAAATGATAGCCTTGTTCTTGCTCTGAATCAAAATTAGGATGAACAGACAGTTACCGACAAGTATAAAATGGAGAGGGCCAGGTTGGCATTGGGTAGCTCACAAGTTTTATGGTGGCCGGTCCTTTCATTCTGAAAACATGGTCTTCACATGTATTTATTCTTCTGCCCCATGTGGATGTTCCCCCAAACCATTCCGTGGTTCTCCTCCTTTCTGTGTTTTTCCCTAAATTCTACTATGGCAGTCTGGGCATGCATCCAACCTCAGTAAATGAAAACCTCTTCATGCAGCCCAGCTTCAACATTGCATACCAGCAGTTAAATGCTGTCTTTCCTGTCCCACATCCAAACGTTAGCATATACAATATCAATAAGCTGTTCCTTTCATCTTCCCAACACTGTGGAGGTGTTTATATTTGTGTGGGACATTTAAGCAATTCCAGCCAATGGGCTTTTACATCGGGCTAGGCCCCAGGCAGGGAGCAGCCTCAATTGGAAACAGGAGCTAAAAGTGTTCTCGGTAAAACTCTGTCTCTGCCCAAATCTAGCTGTCTAACTCAATGCCTGACCTTCCTTCAAGAGGTCGCCCTCAGAATTATGGGGCAGTTTGATAAGCTGGAATATACTAATTTATTGGCCATTAAAAATAAAGAGGAAATTTTATTATGGATTACTCTGCTTTCTTGAAAACTTTTTTTTTTTATAATTAAAAACATCTGGAAGGCATTTTAATATATCATAAACAAGAGGAAATCCAAAGCACGTGACTTCTAAGAAAATGATGCAAATAGAATTCCTTGCCAAAATTTACTGTAATCTGTTTTTCTTTTTTCCGGGGTGGGTGTTTGGAGGTGGAAGATTCAAGAAAAGAGGGCAAATGAGAATAGCATTGAGGATTCTGCAGAGAAAACAGTTATTTCAAAATTAGTCTCCTGCTATTTTTGGCCAGTGTTAGAAGACATTACACACTGGCAGAACCTCTGAAATATATTTAGTTTCTTTTTTAAAAAAATTAGTCATTTTACTGGTAATTTTCTTTCTGAAGTGGACAAATAATTAAATAAACACAAACTAAATTAGAAGGTTGTAATAAGTAGAACCAGAAAGGAGACATCTTCCAGGGTGAACTTGGATAAATTGCAAGGTACTTGCTTAGTATTTTATTCTTCTTTTCTATACCCCTCTTTTATTTGGATAATAGCATAATAAGGCTACAGGCAGCTCTAATAGATATGGGCCCAAAATGATGCTTGCACACATTTCAAAGGTTTCACAATTCATCTTTCATTAGATAGGGTACAAGCTAGATTACAATATAAACTATGTATTTTGAGGACTTTCTTCTTTAGTTAACCCAGGAGAAAAACTGGAAAAAAATAATCAGTTTTAAGAATTGAGTTCTCTTAATATTGTGGGTAACATCACAAACACACAGACATATCCACTCCTCCATGAAACAGGTCTAACAATAACTATGTGGCCAACAGTTACCTTATTTGGTTTCTATTTCCTGGATGTACACTTAATAATTCCATGAAAAAAAAACAACTACTTTGTTTGGGGCAGAATGTATTCTTAGGTTTGTCAATAATTTATAAAAACTAATTGAACCGCTGTAAACCTGTAATTACATGAAGTATGTAAAAGAATCAGTGGTATTTTATAAGATGCAGGACACTCATATTTTCCTGGATAAATTCCAGATTTGTTATATGGCAAAGCATGTAAACTAAAAAAAGACAAACCTATGTTCAAATTATCACTTTGTATTTTATGACAGAAATGTTTCTGAATTTCAAGTTCTTTACCTCTAAAACAGAAAAATATTATTCATATTTTTTAAAGAATTAAATGAGATACAACTTACATATAAAGAATTTGGCACAGTTTTGGGGATGTAATTGGACCCTGAATGATAGCTCTTATAATTGTTGTTAGTATTAATTTTATTATTATCCAAATAATCCCATGAAGAACCAGCTGGCGACAAGACTTTTTGTTTATTTATTTGCTTATCCTCTTAGGGGGTGCTATTCTGCGCTGCTTCTTTCTGCTCAAGAAGTTGATCAATTTTATGGAATGATTAACTTACCCCTTCATCACATTTTGCCATACGGGTGTTGGCTCTTGACTTTATCCCTCTAGGCCCTGAGGCAGATACAGTAGAAAGCTTAGATGTGGTCATAACATTCAAGGAGCTCGGGGTCCATGTAGGGAAACAATTAACTGTAAATTAACATCCATTCATTTAATAGCAGACATCGTGAGAGCTGCTGAAGATCACAAAAGAGTGAGACAAGCTCCCTGCTTTGCCAGAGGAGCTGGAGGCTGTATTTACCACTCTCAGCACAGGAAAGGTGAAGAGTTGGCCCACTGAGAAGATCATCAGTGTTGACTGTGGGAGTTGAGTAGGTGAGGGTTTAAGGTATACTTTGATGCAATGTCCAAGATTGAAATAAAATCCGTAAAAATCAGTAGTTAGGGTTCTATTTACAAATATCTGTAAGAAAAAAAAAAAGCTGTTTACAGAAAAATGTTATGAATCAATTAACTCAATTAATGAGCATATAAATCCCATTAAAGAAGTTTACATTTTTCCAAATTGTTGGAGCTAGCTTTCAGTTTGGGGGTGGGGAGCATGATATCCAAGAATATGGGCACTGAAGCCAGAGGGACATCGTTCTGTTGTCCAACCCTGTGACTTCCCAGAAGGAAGCATTGGAAGAGTTATAGAACCTTTCTTAGCTTTGATTTCCTCTCCTGCAAAATGATGATAACATGTATTCTGAGTTGTCATGAGGATTTGTGTTAATTTACATTAAGAATTTAGTAGGCGGGTAAGACTTAATAAATGGTATCTATTATTATTGACCATTGTTATCATCATTAAGAAGGCCAAAGGACTTAGACTTATTTGATTTACAACTTATAATTCACATCATTTTAAAATTTATACATGTGTTTTCTAGTGTTGGATCATTGGCCTTAGAGATAAATTTCTATAATATAAAAAAAACCCACAAAAACCTTACATACCATGATATGTATTGTAAGTTATGGTTATTTACTATTTTCCAAGAATTGTATTAAAATAAACATACAGTGTGGTTCTTTCAAAGATGATAGCCAATGTTTTATAAAATTTATGTCAAGCTAATGTAAAAAAAAAGGAATAATTTAAAACCTATATCTGAAGTAGATTGTAGTCAATAGTCATCTACTACTCCTTTTCTTCTGACTATTCTGTCCTTAATAGGAACACAAAACAATAGCCTGAATAATATTCAACCACAGATTAGGTGAAGTGAGGGCAAACTTATATTACAAAGGAAATTGCAAGGCTAATTTGCACTGACTGGTTTAAACAACCGTCTACCAACAACACTAGTCTGAGGAAACTACACAGAGACAGAAATGGAAAGGGCTGGGGTAAGATAGTGTCTTTCCCTTTTATATTTATATTTAAGAATCATGATATCTTGAAATAGGCTCTCAGATGGGTTAATGGGCCTTGCTATTTCATTTTAACACTAAATACCAACCAACCAACAAACAAATGCTTATGGCATCTACACTTTGAAACAGGTTTCCATAAGCCCAAATCCAATACTTTTTAGCTACACCAGAGGCATGAAGTACATTCGAACTTTCCATGAGAGGGTTATATTTAATAGACCAGGGATTTCATCATAAATATTGTTATGAGGAATATGGTACAACAAAAATTAAGGCAATCAAGTGCAGATAAAATATTAATATTATAAAAACATACAGTGTGTTAAGAGAAGTATATGGGGGAGCAAAATAATGTGTCCTTGTATATAGAGAGAATATTAACAACTGGTTCACCAATTCTGTTTAGGACTGGCATGTTATCTATTACCTTCATGGGTTCAGAAATGTCTTTTTCTTATTTTTGATCTTGGCCAATGGTAATATTCTTTAGATTGCAGTATCTACTCATGTGGTTTACCAATTTGTATTGTCAACCAGTCTGTGTACATACATTTTGAAGAGATATTTAGCTTTTGCTAGTGGAGCCATTTCCAGATCAGGGAGTAAAAAAAAGGAGGAAATCACTCAGTTTAATGCTAAGAAACAAACAAACAAAACAAAAACAAAAATAAACAAAAAAAACCTCTCCAGAATTTAGAGCATGATCGATATGCTCAATGATCATTAACTTTAGCCTTATGCACTAAGGATGTCAGCCATCATCTAACAGATAACTACGGGTAAAAAATGTTCAGAGATGTTACTCATACTGCCCACCTTAAAGTATTACTGCTGTAGGAAGTCATCAGTAAATTTTAAAACAGTGCCCGATTACTCTTTCTCTGTGCTCAGTTACTGATGCTATCTTCCGAGCTATAGTCAAACTCTGTAAATAAATAAACCAATAAAGCCCTTGAGGAAAAGTCCTCAATCTGCAACACAGTGATTTTGTGGCTTGGGAAAAAAAAAAAACAACTTTGGAAAATAAACTTTTGCGAATAACACTAGGAACAGTATTCCTTCTTCGACCTATGGTGTTGAAAAAACCACAGGCACCGCAATTCATCAATTTTATTTTTTATTTTACTTTTTTATCCTCACCCGAGGACATTTTCCCATTTTTTTGTTCAGGTAGAGTGGGAGGGAGAGAGAGGAACAGAGAGAGAGAGAGAAACATCGATGTGAAAGGAACACATCGAGTGGCTGCCACCCGCACGACCGACCAGGGCCGGGGACAAACTGCAACCGAGGCACGCGCCCTTAGCGTGAACCGAACCCGGTTCTCTCAGGACCGCAGGTCGACGCTCTAACCGCTGAGCCAAACCGACCAGGGCCACAATTCATCAATTTAACAGACTAATGTAGAGTCAAACTTGGTGCTGGTGTTGTTCTGAAGAATAAAACATCAGAGAGTTTGTAGTCCAGTGTAATATTTCTTAATAGTCTTTTTTCCATATCAGGGAAGATGGACAATAACCAAATAATCATCCAACCACATAAACTCTGCCTAGAACATCAAGGGCAAAGGTATGTCTGGTGGGAAACAATGCTGAAGGGGTAAGACATCTGAAGTCTCAGATATAAACCTCATCTTACTAGTTGCACTCAATTTTCTAATGAGTAGTATTACAAATGTGATAAAAATTCTGATTTCTTTCTGCATTATAATATGTTATGAAAAAGGAGAACATACTAGATCATTTTTGAGAGGAAATATGCTATATAAATGCTAGTTGTTCTCATTTATATCAAACTATTTGGCACATTTTGGTTGTGTGCCAATTAGAATCAAGAAAAATCTCATCGTGGTCCTGCCCATTAAAGAAAATAGAGGATAGTTTTATTCACTAGCTTTTTTCTTTGTTGATTGTAGAAAGAGAAAGGGAGAGAGAGAGAGAGAGAGAGAGAAACATCAGTGAGAGAGAACATTGATTAGCTGCCTCCTGCATGCCCCCCACCCCCCACTGGGGATTAGGCCTACAACCTGGGCATGTGCCCCGACTGGAAATTGAACCAGTGACCTCTTGGTGCATGAGTCAACGCTCAACCCCTGAGCCACATCAGCTGGGCCTTCATTAGCAATTTTAATAAATGGCAGAGAATGATGCTGCTGTGACTATAAAAGTAAAATGCTCTGAGAGTCACTTTTCAGATGATGGAAAAAGATCATTTCAGCTGAAGAAGTGAGTATTGGAATGAACCTTGACATATAGGTAAGATTTAAGTGTGAAAATGGCAATGGGGAATCCAGGAAGAAAAAAGTAGGCACAGTCAAAAAGCCCTCCCCACCCTTCAATTTGGTCAGTTAGACCATTCATCCTCCAGGTTTTCCTAAGCACTGATAAACCAAGCTCACACTAGAAGCTCAGGATCTTGAGGTTAATAATGGGAACCCTGAGGGAGAGGCTGGGTGAGATCGGGGGCCATATTATGGTTGATCTCGGCTGAAAATTAATCACTCTTCACTCTGTTAAGCAAAAAAAAAAAAAAAATTACTGAAAAACTTTTGACTACGATCACAGCTGGTCCTTAGGAAGTTTGATTTAGCAGCATTTGGAGAGTTGGTTAGAGATAAGAAAAATCTGGCAAGAGACTGACCAGGAACAAAGAATGATAAGGTCTTAAGTGATCTAAACATTATAGGACACTTGATAATTAAATGGATTCAGGTGATCAGGAAAATAAAATGGTCCATAATTACTCTCAAGTTTGAAGCTCAAGTGACTGGGAGACTTGTATGAGAACAGTCAGTGGTGGAAAATCCTCAATAATCAACTCTCAGAAAGAGAGAGAGAGAGAGAGAATAAAACAAAGTCCTGATTTGTAGCATTTGTTATTCTCTGTGGTGTAAATGACCCACCTTGGAGCTGTGAAGAGCTATCCACCAGTGAGCCCTCGTAAGCTAATAAAAGCCACCTCCAGCACATCACTGCCAATGATGGACACAGCAGAGTAGAGAGGAGGACATCCGAGAAGGGAGCTGGGAACTTCAACTACGGATACAATGAAGCTGAAATGAGTAGTGGGAGCATCTAAATGGTAATGTTCGGCACACAATTGGAAATGCAGGATTGTAGTGTGGTGGAGAAGTCTGTTACTTATGGATTGTCTGAATAGAAATGATACTACAGGTAAATAAGATTACCTAAAAAGATAATTTAGAGAGGAAAAAATAGAGATAATGACAGACTCTTAGAAAATGTCTGTATTTGAGGAACAAGGAGAAGCAGAAAAAGAATAGTCTGGAGAGGTAGGAGGCAAGCCAGAAGAGGGCTCCATTCTAGAAACCAAGGAAAGGACATCTGAAGAGGGCTTGGTGGAAGTGCCAAGGGTGGCAGGGAGAGCGGGGATCATTAAATTGAACTAAACGTCTCTGAGACGCGTCTCTTTCAGTGGGACCGTGGTAGTGGCGGTGTTAGCGGAGCTGAGGGTCAGGAGAGGGTTTTAGCAGTCCATCACTTCTCATTCTCCCAGCATATTTAACAGTGAGCAAATTAAAGGGTAGCATCTTACTTTTGTCTTTTTTGAACAATTGTCATGTCAATGGAAATTTAGCTGCAACATTAGAAGGAAAACAAACTCTCATAAGCTTTGCTAGTAGCAAAACTGGCTTCATTCCAGAGTCAAAAGCTTGCAAGCTCCATCAGGGCTGATCCTTGGGCTGCCCATTATTTGCCATGAGCCTCGCTTAGTCAGACCACTTGGGAAAAGAAAGACTCTCATGGACAGCTGTGACCATGCAAACAGAAGCAGTGGAATGAGCCAAGATCAATCCCATGAAGAGGAAGAATACGACAAAGCATTTGCTTTATGAAAATATATGGGGGTGGGAGAACAAGAGAGGCAATGCCAAGAACAAATATCTGGAAAAAAAACACCACATTTTTCTGGAATGACTTGTGTTGTTCAGCCAATTTAAAGCTTAACATAACAAAACTATCCTCTGAACCCACAATTCTGATTTCCCAAGTTATTCCCCATGTTGTTTTCTTCCTGCCTGAAATAGATGATTTCCTCATTTCTACATTTCTGGTTTTTATCCCAAATGTGAGCTATGGTCCATCTTACTCCTCCTAAGTATCTTCTTTAAGTCACATTATTTCCATGTTTCCCAGATAACCTATACCACTATGCCTACAGACACATGGCAAAGAAAAATAAATATCTATTATGTTCCAGTTACAAACAGTGCACACAAGTTGACACAATTATCCCAAGTCTTGCATTAGATTGTGATTATTTCATTTGTGCATCTGGTTCCTTACATTTGAAAAGTTTTGATTTTGTCTTTTTCTTTTGTAAACTTCTCTCTCTATGTAGTACAGAGTTATAGGCTAGTTTAAAAGGTATTGACTGATGTTTGTTGAATTGGATTGAAATAAAAAAAAAAACAATTTTACATTGAAATCTTTATGGGCAATGCTATGTGGAAGCTATTGTGTAGCTGGAGATAAGTTATAGTATTTTTTTTGTTTAAACACACTTTGTTTTTAAAAGTAGGTTCTGGATAAAAGGAATGGTTCTTCTAGGAATAAATTTGAAAACAACTGGAAGATAAAAATAATTTATCAATATCATCAGTTTCACTATAACAGGGATACGACTTTTCGAAATAAATTAATTGACCCTCCCCCTATTCAGCCAGAGGAATCCATTATCTAAGGTAGAATTCGGATTATTAAAGGAGGGATACAAAGAGGAAATAGAATCAGCGTTTAAGGAAGGTTGTGTTTTTTGTTTGTTTGCTTGTTTTTGTATATGTGTGTGTGTGTGCGTGTGTGTATGTTTATTGGTATGTAGTGAGACAAAAGTTCTATGAATCAGGATTGTGGCAAAAGAAATGGAGTTTCTAAGAAGAGCTACTCACATATACAAGATAAACCATAGAGATTTGAAAATACGCTTTAGTGTAGAGAGAAAAAAAGAATTTGATGTAGTGAAAGGTCAATTTCAATCAAACGAAAGCAAGAGTATGTATGGTGCTGATAGAGGCTCTGAGATAATTCAAGGGCAGTGTCCCGGCCATCTCCTCATGAAGATGCAAGAGCTGAGAGAGAAGGCCTGGGAAATTCTCGTGTTTGATGTTGCAGGTAGAGCTCAGAAAAATACAGATGTCTGAAGAAAATACCTCAAATCAGCATGATGATAGCCACATGACACCACAAAGATGTCTCCAGGATGTCGCTCAGAAATTGTTGACCTAGAAGTATTTAATCAGAGGGAAGTCCTGAGAAGACCTTTCACAGGGTAGTTCACATCAACATTTGGTAACCTCAATAAAGGACAAAGGGCTCCATGGCACCCTGAGGCAGAGAGGAGGTAGTAGTGTTGAGTGATGTAGAAGATCCCTTTATAAATCTAAGAGACACCAGAAGGTACAGTTGTTTCCACTTATCTGTGGGAGACATGTTCCAACACCCTTAGTGGATGGCTTGAAACCACTGATAATATCCAACCCTATATATACTATGTTTTGTCCTATACATATGTAACTGTGCTAAAGTTTAGTTTATAAATTAGGCACAGTAAGTGATTAGCAATAATAACTAGTAATCAAATAGAATAACTATACCAACACACTGTAATAAAAGCTATGTAAATGTGGTCTTTCTCCTCTATCTGTCTCATAACCTATCTGATAACCACGATAGCTACTAAGTGACTGTCCAGTGGGGAGCATATACAGCACAGATTCTCTAGACAAAGGGATGATTCATGCCCTGAGCAGGGCAGAATGGGACAAGAGATTTCATCACACCTTTAAGGGTGGCATACAATTTAAAACATACAAATAAATGATATATTTCTAAAATTTTCTATTTAACATTTTCAGACTTTGGTTGACAGTGGGTGGTGACTAAAACCACAGACAGTGAAAACATGGGTAAGGGGGACTACTTTAGTTGAATTGAGAAGCAATGGTCACACCTGTCAGAATGGCCGCCATCAACAAATCATCAAACAAGTGCTGGCGAGGGTGTAGAGAAAAGGGGACTCTAGTACACTGCTGGTGGGAATGCAGACTGGTGCAGCCACTATAGAAAACACTATGGTGTTACCTCAAAGAATTAAAAATTGAACTGCCATTTGACCCAGTGATTTTACTTCTAAGAATATACCCTAAGAAGCCTGAAACACCAAACAGAAAGTATATATGTACCCCTATGTTCATAGCAGCACTATTTACAATAACCAAGATCTGGAAAGCCCAAGTGTCCATCAGTAGACGAATGGATAACAAAGCTGTGGTAGATATAAACATCTGTAACAAAAATAAATTAATAAAAAAAAGGAGAGAAGCAATGGACCTTCAATGAAACCACCATGGTGAGACTAGGAGCAGATGAACGGAAGCCCACCAGAGATTCTGCAGAATCAGTAAGAGCTGATACAGGGCTGATAGAGGAGCAAAAGCTGAGCTGGGCACTTCCTTGAAATGTACCAGATATAAATTTAAGCAATGACATTATGACCACTCCCTCCCCACCCCCGCCAAAGCAATATCAATAACAATTCACTGGGCACTAGTGTCAGACGCCTGGTGACTGACTAAAGAAGATCAGAATAGTATTGTCACATCTTTAATCACCAATAATAAAAAACACAATGGACAGCACGCAGATCTCCTTCCTGTTTGCAAGAAGGATACAGATGCTTTTTCATGAATCCAGACACCATCTTGGTTAATAAGAAAGGAAAGAAAGCAATATCACCACGAAGAAGCTTTGTTTAAATGCACAAGTCTGGGATACCAAGTTAAATTTATACTCTCTAATACCCAGTGAGATGAAGGGCTTGAACATTTAAATTATTCATGACAAATGAGTAGCAACATTCCTTTTTGCACATTTTGAATCCCAGACAATTAATTTTGATACACAAACTAATGGCAGAGAAACAAAAAACTTGGAAAACATGGTTTGTGGAAACCATTTTTAAGTTGCCATGATATTTCTTTGGCCATTTGTAAGCTTACTGTGCAAAGTAGAGAAACAACAATTGAAGAGAAGGCAATTTTTCCTTTGTACAAGAAAGTAGTGAGACCAGGTAGTAAGATTTGAATAGCAATGGTAAAGGAAGGCACAATCTCATATCAGAGGATTCAAGCATTTAAGACAAGCAGTACTGCTAGGAAACTGAACACAATCCACATTTTCACCATCTGAAGCATCACAGTGAAAGGAAGCAGTGTGTTTTATAAAACAAAGTAAGATTAAATAAAGTAGACTAGGGCAAAGTTTATCACCTAAACTATAGCTTCTAGAGAGTTGTCTTTATTTAAATCTTGCTCTAAATTGTGTCCTCTTAATAAACTATGAAAATGTTAAAAATGACCCTGGCCTGTGTGGCCCTGTGGTTACAGCATTGGCCTGCAGACTGAAGAGTTGTGGGTTTGATTCCCGTCAAGGACATGTGAAACCTGGGTTACAGGTTTGATCTCCGATCTGGTCAGGGTTGTGTAGGAAGCAATCAATTGATATGTCTCTCTCATATCAATGATTCTCTCTCTATCCCTTCCGCCCTTCCACTCTAGCTAAAAAACTCAAAGGAAAAGTATCCTCAGGTAAGAATTAACAACAATGACAATAACAAAAAGTTTAAAATGTGGCAATGTATTTGTATTACTTATTTTAACAAATATTTTATATTAACAAGCTTAATTGAAGGAAAACATACATTACATGAAACTCAGAAGTTTATGACTGTATAGTGCCTTGCAGAATGGGCTCATGTTCCTAAACCAGACATCACCAATAATCTGTTGCCAGTTACCCAGACAGGAGATGTAGTTTCAAGGAGTCCCAAGGATATTAAGTGGAAGTAGATATCACATCAGCAAAGACATGATTTTATAAGTAATCTGTGGAGGATATTTTGATTATCATGGAAGCTGAAGAAACTCTGTTGATTTGAAGTTTTGTTTCAATATAAAAATAAAACTGTTCAGAACTATTTCTTCAGATGGAAAACTTTCACTTTATTAAAAACAACACTGATACAGTGAGTAGAAAATGCATATTTATTATTTCACAGTATCTTTCAATGCTCTTGAAAAAGTCATTCATATTTATTGTCATATTATTTTTCTTAAAAAAAAGTTTCTGTTTTATAGCTCTGTAAATATCACATAATGCTGCAAATGTGTTTTTAAAATTTTAATAAAAATATTAAAATAACTAGGTGATTGTATCCTCTTCTTTAAAATACTTTTCTTCCCAATTAACAATTTTTCCCAAAAAACACTAGGAAAAATTTTGAAGGTTGAACTTTGTTTTTTTAGTAAGCAGAGTGTTTATTTTTTGAATTACCTTTGAAAGGTTGTTTACATAGATTTGGATTTACATAATTCAGTGACAACATTTTAAAATTGTATAGGCTATTTTATATTATTGCATTTACTCATTAATAATATAGAAGGGATTTTATTTTACATAAATAAAGGATAATGCATAATATCATACAACAGGTGTGGTGTCAATTAATTTAATCATAAAATTAAATGAGATGTGTTTGCAAGATAGAAATGACACCCTACCTACTTCAACCTTTAAAGTATATCCTTGCAATTATGATTTACACATTATAGCACATAGGTAATCTTATAACGAATTGTAAATGACTGACTAGTTTAAAAAAAACAACAATGATTATGCCCCCAATTGTGCCTTAGGTGAAGAAATGTTCAACTGTAAAAGTAAAACCCAGCACATTAAAAGAGAAAATACAAATGAGCAATATGGATTTGCAAACATCTTCAATTTCACTAGTAATCAAAGGAGAACAAGGAAGAAATAACAAGACTCAAAATTTTGCCCACTAAATTTGGTGAAAGTTTCCTGTTTTGTTTTTCTTGTTAATACTCATGTTTGCCACTGTGCACTGACAGGAACTCTAATGCATGGTTGGTGGAAGCATAATTTGGTGCAATCTTTCTACAAGGCACTTTGAAAATAAGTGTGAAACATCTACACATGCTCATAATGTTTGGAACATATCTCTATACCTGAGAATCTAACCTAAAGATGTAGAGGTAAGTCAATGAATGAACCATATGCAAGCATTTTCATTGAAAACTTATATTGTAAAAGAAAAGAATGGAAATAATCATCTAAGTATCCAAAGATAAGATACTTTTTATTTTTTAAAATTTTTATTAATTTATTTTTGTTATAGATGTCCCCCCCCTACACACAGATACCCTCCGCCCTATCCCACCGCCATTCCCCCAAACATTGTTGTCTATGTCCATTGGCTACATATACATGCATATAAGTTCTTTGGTTTATCTCATAGTTTTAAAATAAAAAAACAGAATTCTTTTTGTTTGCCTTAGTTTGGAGATGGCAATATGGGCTCCTGACTTCAGTTCTCCATTAGTCAACATCAGACTTGACCCAGGGGCCATTTCATTCTGGCATTAATCAATTTGCTAGTGAGATAGCATGCTGTTGATTAAGAACATGTTTTCAAAGGATATGTAAAATGACAGTAAAATGCTCACCATAAAATTTTGTGTTGGTGTGTATGTATTTGAGCGGGAGGGGGAGAGAAATAGTCCAAAATGCTAAAGGTTATCTCTCAGTGGTAAAATAATGTGTGGTTTGATCTTATTTTCATTAAATTTTCTGAATTTTATTTTTTCTACCTTGAAAGTTTACTAGCATTAAAATTCATAAAAAGTAAAATTATTAAAACGAAATACAAATTGGGTCCTGAAAACATTATACCTGCTTTATTTTAGAAATGCAGTTTGTTTTCCAAATTCACCTATTTGTATGCAATTGTCTATTAAATATTTTCATAAAATAGAAATAAAGTTTAGAAACCTTCAAAAAGTGATGTTATACTTCTGTTCCGAAATCATGAATAATAAAAATGTTTCATATTTTAATAGTAATCCACCTTTTTTCAAGGCAATTACACATACATGAATCATATGCCTCTTCTCCTTTAACCTGTTTTTATTTTAGAAGCAGAGGATCTGAACTGGAAGGAAACCTAGGAGCCCACCAACTGAAATCCTGCATAGTGCAAAGGAATTTATCACAACACTCTCGAGAGAGGATCTGTTCAGCCATGTCAATGTTTCTAAAGCATATGATACCCCAAACATTTTCATTTTCTGGACAGTTTTAGTTGTTATAAAGTTCTTATATTGAAAGAAAATAGGCCAAAAAGAATATAGTGGCTACTTATCCCATACTGTCACAATTCCCAGACCTGAGCTTCTATTTTTCTAAAAGTGTGGTCCACAGACCACCTGCATGAAACCACCTGAGACATTCCAGGTCCTCTCTGGGACCTCCTGAACCAGAATATCTGGAGGTGAAAACCAAGAAGATACTTTTTTTCACTACCTTCCTAACTGATTTTAGACTTCTGGGTGGGTAGAAGGTCCTGCTGGGAAGAAATGAGCCGTTCTTAGTTGCTTGCTTTGGAGATGGCCAGATGAGCTCCTGTGTTCAGTCCTCCACTGGTCAACATGCAATGTGATCTGAGGGTCATTTCTTCCACCGTCATTCCCCTTGCTCAACTATCATTCATCAGCAGTCATCATTGACCAGGTCAGGCACTATGCCAGGTGCTGAGGACACCAGGGTGACGCACACGTGGTCTCTGCTGGAGAGCAGCGCATTGCCAAGCTGCCTGTGGTCTGCCTAGCTGACAACAATTGACCTTTTCTAGTATCGGCAGTTGATTATCTTTCCTCTGTTACCTGTTTTAAAAACAATATTAATTGAAAATATCCTGTTATAGGGATTGACGCTAGGATTTATTTTTTTCAAGAATTGGGCACCAGTGATTTGAACCAATCTTTGTCCCTTCTTTATTTTGGAAACTAATTCTAGTTAAGGATTTCCCCATTCTTAGCCTGAATGACTTTCAAGGCCTTTACACATCTATGTTTTATTTTCAGCTGAATACACACACACACACATTTAAACACATACACACACATATATGTATGTATCCCCCCGAGGTAAAATTTACATAACATAAAATTAACCATTTTAAAGTGAATAGTTCTAAGTACATTCATAAGGTTGTGCAATGAGCACTTCGATCTAGTTCCAAAGGAAAACTCCTCCTCATTAAGTAGTTACTCTCATCCATTCTCCACGCTGTGAATATTTTTGGTAGCTTCACTCCCTGCCCAGTTAAGGGTTTTTAACACTGTGATTGTTTCTGGTTTCATCAGCATTTACTCTCTTCAATGTTCTATATTGTAGGCAGTTGATATCATCTAATTTTTTTATTTCTATAATGAACATTTAAACTCCAGATTGATGCAATAAATCATTCTTGTGATAGCTAAAACATATTTTTTTTCAGTAAAAAAAGTTAATTATATATATATAGTGAATATTTAAATAATATATCAAGTAACAATTGAAAGTCTCTTATAAGTTCCCCTACATTTACCAGAGTATCTACTGGTAATAATTTACTGTGTAGTATTCCGGATTATTTCTTGATTCAGTCACTATCTTTTCATATCCCTCCTTGAAAAGATAGTGTGTTAGTCATATTATATCAATAACCAGAGTTTTATTACTTGTTCATTCATTTTATGTTTCACTTATTCATTCATTCTTTCAATAAATATTTATTGGATGTTTATTAAGTGCCAAGAGTTTTTCTAGGAGATGAGGCTACAGGGTGAATAAATATCTGTGTCAGCATCTGTAAGATCATTATTTAAAATAAGTATACATCATTCCATCATGTACCATAATTTACCACAATTCATTTAATCATTTTTCTCTTGATAGACAGCAAAGATTTCTTTAACCAACATTTATTGACTACCTACCAGATACCTCAGGCACGAGATTGAGATGAGAAGTACATTTGTTTCTTGTTTTTATAATGAAATACAAATTAAATAGTGTTCAGCTGCACTTTAACATTATTACAACAACCTTGTTTTTATATTTGAAATAAAGTTAGGTTTCTGAGGGTGCTGTGGGTAAAGCCAACGTACGCATTTGAGTTCTGTACTCACTAATCCACATTTATCCCACCCTAAAAATATTGGACAGCAGAAGAAATAATCAAAATAATTAAAACTTTTTGGCAAGGGTATAAACCATTCACAGGGACACCTGACCAATGAGAATGGATACAAGAGATAAACAATGACTGCCTGCCAGTTAATACACCTTGGTAGGCACCGTAGGAATGTCCAATCCTCAAATCAATTGAGTCCTTTCTGCACCTTTTGTGTGTATGTGTCTGTGTGGTTTGCTTGTTTATTTATTTATTTATTTTTTTTGTGGGAAATGGGCAATATTTGTGCTTTTTCATTTACATATTTGGCTATGTGGAAACCCCAGGGAATGAATCATTCTGGATAGGTGAAAATTTTAATCATTTTTGATGGAAATCTTTCTAAAATGGATTTCACACTTCCCTGCCTTCTTAAACAGAGTGGATGGAATGTAATTAATCTTTTTTTTTTGATGACTTAGTTTTATCATTATGAACATTAATGACTGTGCTGTGCTATCCAGAGATGACGTCCTCAACACTGATTGTTGCGTGCAAGGGGGCCTGGGGTCCTATTAGTCTTTCGGAATATTTGTGTCAGGTTCTATTCTTCCCTTACTGGTAGATACTCAGCCACACTCTCTCTCACTGTTGACGGTGAAGCAGCACAGTGTAGGTGCAAAGAGATGGGCTGAAGAGGAAGAGAAAGCTGTGTTCAAATCTCAGTTCATTAAAAAAAAAATTATTGATCAATTTTTAGAGAGGGTGGAAGGGAGAGAGAGAGAAAGACCGATTTGTTTCTCCGCTTATTTATGCATTCACTGGTTGATTCTCGTACAGCATGTGCTCTGACTAGGGATCGAATCCATACCCTTGGCATATTGGGACGACACTCTAACCAAATGAGCTGCTTGGCCAGGGCTCAACTCCCAGCTCTCAATTTGGGAGCCAGTTATTCTCTGAACCTCAGTTTCTTTATTTATAAAGTGATCACAGTAGCTCACTGAACAGAGATGTAGTAAGGATTAATAATGGGTTTCATGTATGGTGAAAAATAATGTTAGTTCCTGTCCCCATCAGGGTGCTTACTAATAAAAAAATTTTTCTAGACTATATTGAAGTTTCTATTCTACTGTGGGACTGGAAATAAGCTGGTAGAATTGAAAGGTTTATAGGCAGATTAAGATGAGTGAGTTTTTTGTTTGTTTGTTTTGTTTTGTTTTCTTGAGGTAAGACACCGGAAACTCAGCTTCGTTCTATAGACTTTGTAACATCAACATTGGGTGCTTAGATATACTAGTTACTTCTTAAATCCTAACTATGTAAGAATATTTCTATCTCCATAAAATAGAGTTCTGGGGGGAAAATGCAACTTGGGTATTTTGAAATCTATACAGAATGTGGAACATATTTTAAATTAGTCTAAATATCCTCTTTGAGGTTACAAACTTGTTCAATTTAAAAAATATATCATTTTTGGTTGAGCATCCTCCCTTGCAGAGAAAGGTCTCCTATTTGATTCCCGGTCAGGGCACATACTCAGGTTGCGGGTTCCATCCCTGGTCGGGGTATGTGTGGGAGGCATCCAAATGATAGCTTTTTATCAAGTGGGTATTTCCCGCTCTTTCCCCTTTTCCCTTCCTTTCTTTCTAAAATCAATAAAAACACATTTTAAAAAATATAGAAAAAATGATTTTTTGAAATTCTATCAGCTATAGTTAACAAGGACCTACCACAACTATTTTTGGTTTCTCTCTCTCTCTCTCTCTCTCTCTCTCTCTATATATATATATATATATATATACACACACACACACACACACACACACATATTATAACATATATACATATACACATATATATTATATATATAAACCTTATTTTTATTGTTGACACTATTACAGGTTTTCCCATCCCCCCTCCCTACACACACTCTTTGCCTACCTCTGCCCAGCCCCCATGCCCCTTCCCTCTGGCCATCACCATATCGCTGTTTGTGTCTATAGGTTATGCATTTATGTTCTTTGGTTACTCACTGCATCTTCTTTCATCTAGTTGTAAAAGAGATGGAAAGAAGTGATTTTAGTCTATCTATATATCTATATATATCTATATATCCAAAAATCTATATCTATATATTTATATAGATATAGATATATTAAAGCATATCCCATGGCCCACTGCCCATGAACTATCAGAGAAAGAAAAGAGATAAAATTAAGCAACAGAAGGATTAAATTGAGGAAATAAAAAGAAAGATATACTTTCAAAGAAGCTATTACTTCAGCCAAGAATGAGTAAGAGAAGTCAGAGTTACCCTTCTATTGAAACATCTGCAAAAATGAATGGAATATATAAAATAAAAGCTTTCAAGATATTAAACATCAATAATGAAAGAAAATGATTCTTGACAGAAAAGCAATAAACAAGATGAATAATGCATTTGCCCTGACTCGCTGTCTGGAGAGCGTTCCCAGGTGGTGACGCCGAGAGGAGAAACCTAGACTTAGCCCAGTGGTCTCTGCGACTTGCAAACACAAAACGTGGGCTCTAGAGGAGCCGAGGAAGTAGGAGTTTCTAGAGAAAAGTAATAGAAAGATTTGCATAGAGAGAAAGTTCCAGAGATCTCTAAAGGGTTCTGCTCTATGTTCAGCTGAGTACTAATCAGTGTAAATATGTGAGAAAATTATTTGTAGCTGGGAAAAGAACTTCCAGAAAAAAATTAGAACAATGTCCAAAGCTTATACAGAAAGGGATAGTTTCTCTTCTCACCAGGCAGAAGAGAGAAAACATCTCATAATCCATGGGGCATTAGATAGAGCACTAATAGCATTTTGCCTTGGCATTAAGGCAAGATTAATTCTAGACCAAACACTTCTCTGGTGCCACCTAACAAAGCTTAGAAGCAAGACCCAAAAGGATCAAAGTTTTCCCAAGTCACTTAACTGCAACCCAGGACATAACTGAAGAATATTCATAAAAGTAGTATAATATCCAATACCCAACAAGGCAAACTTTGCAATGTCTGTCATGTAATAAAACATTAGCAGGGCCCTCGCCGGTTGGCTCAGTGGTTGGAGCATCGGCCTGCGGACCAAGGTCCTGAGTTCGGTTCCTGCTAAGGGCACATACCAAAACAAAACAAAACAACAAAACAAAACATTAGCAGACATCCTAAGAAGAAAAAAAATGCAAGGCCCAATGAGAAGAAAAAGAAATCAATCAAGAAATTACACAGGTTATGCAATAAAATAGGGGCATTAAAACAGTTATTCTAATCATATTCTATATGTTCAAGAAGTTTGGGTGCAATTGAGCATGTTAAGTAGAGAAAAGGAAGATATAAGAAAGACCCAAATAGAACTCAGGTAGAAACTACAATCTTTAGATTAAAAACAACAACCAATACTGGATTAGATTAATAGCAATTGGACATTTCAGAAATATAGTGAATGTGGTGATAGAGAAACAGAAACTATTAAACATAAAACTCAGAGAGAGCAGAGACTAAAAATGAAAACAAAAAATAATTAGCTGTGGGATTACTTTAAACAGTCTAACATACATGCAATTGGAGTTTCAAAGGAGGGGAGAAAGGAAGGCAGAAGAGATAAGAAAACAATATTTGATGAAATAATGGCTAAAATATTTTCAAATTTACTTAAATACCTATAATAAATCAAAGAAATTTAAAGAACACCAAGCATAATAAACTTGAAAGAAAAAGACATCAACACTTATAATAAAATTGCTTACAATCAATAATATATAGAAAATCTTAAATGCAGTAAGAGAAAAAAAAATTACATGCAAAGATTTTTATTTATTTATTTTATCCTCACCCGAGGACACTTTTTTTTGCATTTGTTTTGAGATAGAGCGGGAGGGAGAGAAGGAGGAAGAGAGAGAGCAAAACATTGAGTGGCCACCACCCACACAACCCCAACCTGGGCCAGGGACAAACGGCAACCGAGGTACGTGCCCTTAGTGGGGACTGAACCTGGGCCTCTCTGGTCTGTGCGCCCATGCTCCAACTGCTGAGCCAAACTGACCAGGGCAAGAAATAAGATTTTCAAAACTTTTTTCTGGGGACAAAGAATGCAAATTGGAAGACAAAAGCAGCAAAATCTTGACAGTATTACAAGAAAAAAAATCATCCTAGAATTTTATACCAGGAAAAATATCTTTCGAAAAATTAGGACTTCTAAGATATATAAAAACATAAGGAAATCATCATTGGCTCTTCTGCACTACAATGTATATTAAAGAAAGTTCTTCAAGTAAAAGGAACATTATACTAGAAGGAAATCTGCATCCAGGACTGAAGAACTTCTGGAATAGTAACTATATAGGTAAACATAAATAATCCCTTTAAAAGACAATTGTACACATAAAGAAATAATAATACTATATTGTGAGGTCTATAACACTTGTAGAAATAAAATGTAAGCAAATAATAGCACATAGGCTAGACAATGATAAATTAAAGAATATTGTTACAAGTTTTTATGTGTGAAGTGGCAAAATACCATTTTAAAATAGACTGTGATAAGTAAATGGTGCATACTATAAACTACTAAAATAACACAAAAAAGTTATAGTTGATAAATCAAAATACTCAATGACTAGAAAGAGGGCAGATTTCAAAAAAGGGGATATAAAGAACATGGGATAATTAGAAATTAGTAGAAAGAGGTTAATTTTAACTTAACATCAACAATTACATTAAAAGTAAATAGTTTAAAAGTTCAAACTAATAGGCAGAGATTAGAAGATTGGATAAAAGAACAAAACCTTGTGCCTACAAGAAACACATTTTAAATATAAAGAGACAAATCAAAAGTAAAAGATTGAGCCCTGGCCGGTTTGGCTCAGTGGTTAGAGTGTCGGCCTGTGGTCCAGAGACACATTGGTTCGGTTCCCGCTAAGGGCACATACCTTGGTTGCAGTTCGCCTCTGGCCCGGGTTGGGTCATGCAGGAGGCAGCCACTCGATGTGTCCTTTCACATCAATGTTTTTCTCTTCCTCTTTCCCTCCCACTCTATCTAAAAAAAAAAAAATGAAAAAATATTCTCAAGTGAGGATAAAAAAAAAAATACATTGATAATTAGAAATGAAATAATTGCAAGCACATAGTGATCTTAAATATTTATACATTTAATAACAGAACTCCAAAATACATAACACAAAATTCATAGAATTGCAAAGAGAAATAGACAAATATGTAATTATAAATGGAGACTAAAACACCTCTCTCGATACCTGACAAACAAGGAGCAATCAATGAAGTTATATATTTGAATAAAACTCCAACAGTCTAGACCTAGATGATATTTAAAAACAACCTATCCAAAAACAGCAGAAGACACATTTTTTCAAGGGCCACATTTACAAGGATAAGTTATGTTTTAGGCATTAAAACAAGCCTCAATAAACTTGAAATATTCAAAGCATATTTTCTGACTACAGTATAATTGCAATGAAATGTAAATAGAAGTCAATAGCAGAAAGATCTCTGGAAAGTCCCCAAATATTTGGAATTAATTAACAGAATTCTAAATAACTCATGGATCAAATAAGAAATCAAAATGGAAATTAGAAAGTGTTCTGAAACCAATGAACATGAAAACGTAATATATCAAAATTTGTGTGATGAAGTGAAAGTCATGTTTAGAGGGAAATGTACATCACTAAATGCCTGAATTAGAAATAAAGGTCTAAATCAGTTTAAGAAACTAGAAAGAAAAAGCAAATTAAACTAAAGTAAGCAGAATGAAGGGAACAATGGAGATTAGAGAAGAAACAATAAGAGTTTTTTTAAATAGATAAACTCAATAAACCCAAAAGCTCTTTGTTTGAACAGATTACTAAAATTGATAGACCTCTAACTAGGTAATCAGAAAAAGAAAAAAAAGAAGATGCAAATAATAAAATTATGAATGAGAGAGGTGATATTACTACAGATTTCACAGATACTGAAAGAACCCTAAAGGAGTATCCTGACAACTTAATATCAGACAATCTGACAATTTAGATGAAATAGATACATTTCTTCCAAATCACAAACTATGAAAGCTCACTCAAAAAGAAATAGATAACCTGACTGGCCCTATACATATTAAAGAAATTACAATGTAGTTAAACCTTTCCACAACAAAAGTTGTAAGTCCCAAAAGCTTCACTGGAACATTTAAGGAATAAATAATTCTTTCCAAATTTTGGCCAACTCAATCCAATGAAATATAAAAAGTGACTACATTGTGACCAAGTGAGGATTATGTCAGAGATGCAAAATTGATTTAACATTTGAAAATCAGTCAATATAATTCACCACATTAGCAAACTAAAAATGAAAAATGTAATCATTTCAGTAGACACAAGAAAGCCCTGAACAAAATCCAAAATCTATTTCTAATAAAAATATGTGCGAACTCGATATATATGGCAACTTACTCAAATTGTTAAATGGCATCTATAGAAAACCAACACCTAACATCATAATCATTCATAATGATGAAGAACTGAATACTTTCCCCGTAAGATTAGGAACAAGGAAAAATGTATACTATCATCACTGCTACTTAGAGTTGTACTGGAGGCTCTAGATGTCAAAATATTACAAGAAAAGAAAAAAACAAAAAACAGAATACATTAGACAAGGAACAGCAAGACCTATGTCATTCACATATGACACAATTGTCTATACAAAATCCCATGGAACCATGAGTTAATTTAGCAAATTGTCAGGATATAAGATCAATATACAAAATTAGTGTATTTTTTAATGCTAACATCAAGCAATTAAAATAAAATGTCAAGCCTGGCCGGTGTGGCTCAGTGGTTGAACATTGACCCATGCACCAAGAGGTCACCAGTTCTATTCCCAGTCAGGGCACATGCCCAGGTTGTGGGCCCAATCTCCAGTGTGGGGCATGCAGGAGACAGCCAATTGATGTTCTCTCTCATTGATATTTCTATCTCTCTCTCTCTCTTCCTTCCTCTCTCTCTAAAAATCAATAAAATAAAATTAAATTAAAAGTCAATATCTCCCTGGCCGGTTTGGCTCACCAGTTGGAGCATCAGCCTGCAGTCCAGAGAGACCCGGGTTCGGTTCCCGCTAAGGGCACGTGCCTCCATTGCAGTTTCTTCCCTGCCCTGGTTGGGTCGTGCGGGTGGCAGCCACTCGATGTGTCCCTTTCACGTCGATGTTTCTCTTTCTCTCTCTCCCTCCCACTCTATCTGAACAAAAAAATGGAAAAATGTCCTCGGGTGAGGATAAAAAAAAAAAGTCAGTATCATTTATAAAAGCATAAAAATATAATATACGTATTTATATTTATTTAAATGACCACACATTGAAAACTAGAAAATATTTCTTTGTTTTTCTTTCCTCATTTTTTAAATTTATCTTTATTGCTGAAAGTATTACAAATATCCCCCATTTTTCCCCCATGGACCCACTCCTTCCTTCCTCCCTGTTCCCCATACCCCTGGCCTACACCCCACTATTGTTTATATCCATTGGTTATGTCCACTGGTTTTTTTATATGCATAACATTTTGTTGAAGACTACATAAATAAATGGAGAAATATATATTTATGGATCAGAATATTCAATATTGTTAAGACATTCATTATTCCTAAATTAACCTAGAGATACAATAGAATCCTAATCAGAATTCCAGGAAGAATTTTAACATTGAAATTAACAAGCTGATTCTAAAATTCAAATGGAAATGTAATGAATCTAGAGAGGTTAGAACAACTCTGAAGAAGAATAAAGTTGAAGGACTTACACTACCTGATTTCAAGATTTTTAATAAAGATACAATAATCAAAAAATAAATATATCAATAGAATAGAATAAAATTCAGAAATAGACCCACACATGTATGGTCAATCAATTTTTGACAAAAATGAAAGGTAATTTAGTGAAGAAAAGATTTTTTTTTAACAACCAGAACTGAAATAATTGTATATCTATATGTCAACAAGAGTACTTCAACCCATTCCTTATGCTGTGGTATCATTACCTGAAAATGGCCCATACACTTAAATATAAGATTCAAAACTGAAACAGTTCCAGAAAAGAACATGGAGACAAATAAGACACAATGAGAGAAAGTGAAATTCAATATTAAGGAAATAAACAATACAGTAAAATATAAGCAAAAGACTTAGATATTTCATCAAAGAAGACATATGGATGGCAAGTAAGCTTATGAAGCTATGCCCCACATTATTAATCATTAGGGTAATGAAAATTAGAATTAAAGGATATAACTCTAGACACCTTTTAAAACATCTAAAATTAAAACATTGATCTTCCAGGTGCTAGTGAGCACATGAAAGAACAGACCACTGCTGGTGGGAATGTAAAATGCTACAACTTTGGAGAATAGTTTGATAGTTTCTTAAAGAGTTAACCATACTAATATATGATGTAGCCATTCTATTTCTATGTATGTACTCAAGATAAATTAAAGCATGTGGCCATATAAAACTTATATATCAATGTTCATAACAGTTTTATTTGTAGTAGCTAAAAACTGGAAACATCCTAAATGTCCATCAACAGGTGAGTGGATATACGAATATTGGTATATCCACAGAGGCTGTATTGAGGAAAAATACTACTCAGCAATAAGGATAAATAAACTACTAACGCATGCAAAACATATGGATTGACATCAACATAATTATGCTGTACCACAGAAGACAGATCACCAACTCCACCAAACGAATAGATATGGTGTGACTCCAATTACTTAAGATTGTAGAAAATGCAAACTAATGCACAATGGGGTGGGACAGAAATGGATGTGAGAGATTACGTTAGAGCAAGAGGAAACTTTTTGAGGTGTGTTCACTATCTTGACTGTGGAGATGGTTTCACAGTCTATATATGTATAGTATTGATGGTTTCACAATACTATATATATATAGTATTTTACACTTTAAATATGTGCAACTTATTGTATGCCAGTTATACTTCAATACAACTATTAAAAATTAAGTTAAATTCATGTAAAAGATGTTAAAAGGAAGTTAACTCTCAAATTTATTTGATCAGAGATGTTCTGGTGCATTAGAAATTAGGCAAATCATTTCTTTTTAAAAAAATTTAAAATGAATAACCATTGATAAATGCTTACTTTGTGCTAGGTAAAATTCTAAGTGCCTTACAAGTATAAACTTATTTAATCCCTGCAATAATTCTGCTTGTTGGGTATGGCATTCTCCATACCCATTGTATACAGGAAGAAATTGAGGCACAGAAAGAGACACACTTTTTAAATGTAGAACTTGTATTTCAACCCAGGTGGTCTGGCTTCGGGCATACGGCTCTGTTTAATCTTGCTTATAAAGAGAGAGTTTATTTTGACTACTTCATAAATTTAGTAACTGCACCGTAGGATTTTACGTTCTTTTTCTTACCACCCACATTTCTTGAATAGTTTTTTGTACCCGGGTTGAATTCTTTACCTTCTTTTTTGTAAGATAATACTTGAACACGTACTGAGCACAGCTTCCATCAGCATGCACTGTCCTGCCCACCGGACCTCTGCTTTAAAACCTCTCTGTCTCCCTGCTTCTCACTTCTACTCCAAACTGCTTCCATTCTACTGAGCACAAATCTTCAGATGTTGAAATAAATACAGAAATATGTTCTCTCTTCTATTCCCACCCAAATCTGTTTGCCCCATTGTAAAGTTTCTATGGCATTTATTATCTCTGTGAAACTATTAAACACTTGATTGCATATTGCTTCAAAAGATTCTTGTTTAGAGAATGTAAATTTATGTTGACAATTAGGTTATATGTCTTTGACATCAGAAATCAAGTCTTTATTTTGGGTCACGCATGTGCAGAAATTCACATTTTTTGATACAGAATTGCCAATTTCTCTGAACTCACAGAAACATACTTGCTCCACTTAGAAAATATAATCATATTGCTTTTTCTAAGCCCTCATGTAGAATAAGCATCTCAGAATATGGGGATTGTCAATACGTCTCTCCCCGCATCATTATTTCCAGGTTTCACCTTGGGTATGTAAGGAGAGATCGATGTCCACTCAGGCATGAAGAATAGAGGCTAAACAAATTGCATTTGAATTGTGAAAATGGTGCACTTTATGTGGTTAGGGCACATTCCACACTTTTTCTTCCTTAAAGAATGTGACATTTGTGTCAACTAGTGAAGAGTGGGGGGTCCTCTTGTTGTGGATAAAAATTCATTAAGCTAGTTCAGCAGGGAACACCGGGATCCACATCTTACCCAGTCCTTCCTTCTCAAATAGTTTTCATTAACTCTCCGAATTCTAAAACAAGTCACTCTCATTTTTTCATTATATGTTTCATATAATTTATTGTACATAATAAATAGTTTGCGAGAGTAGGGTTTATGAATAGCTTGAAACAGGTTTTCCATGTCCAAATCAAGCTGCCATAGTAACCATTTTTCATTTCTGCCAAACGTATGGTCTTTTCTTTCTTTTTTTTCTGCCTTAAAATATGTTGTTTAAAAATCCCAAATTATTCAGGAAAGTTGATCAGATTTCATTAAAATAATGACTTCATTGTTAGCAAATGTTCATTTCAATCTCTTATTAAATGACTCTTTTTTTTTTGCATTATAAGCATCAAACTGAAAATAAAAATATATAGTTCAAATTTTTATTTAATGATATTTATCATAAAAATAAATTAAAATACATTCTTGTTCTCCTCCCATTTCCTCATAAAAGAATCTCTGCCCTTTTCAAACAATAGAACAGGAGCAAGGCCAGGTAAAGTTTCTGCCAGAGAGTTCCACGTAGAAAGTCCAGGTGGATAGTAGTCTAATCTGCTGGGTATTTATATCCGAACCTCTGTATAGAACTTCTAATATCTTTGGCAAGAAGGGTTTTTTAAAAGATTGTTTCTACAGGTGTTTTTCCAGCCTCTCATCATTATATTTTGACTTTTCAAGTGACTGGCATCCAGAGTCAGAACCCTCAAGTGACCAGTACTTCCTAGATAAACCTGCACGTTCCAAAAGCCAACTCAACTCAGAAGCTGGCAACAGCTGCAGTCAGCAGCCATTTGACTCAAGTTCTCAAACAAAAGACTACCTTCAAGTCACTGTGATATATGAGCGTTACAGCTGCAGCGTTATGGAGGTGGCAGCGAGCGGTTGTGCTTGGCAAGTAGAGAGAGATCTGATTTTCTAAAGGCTCTTTTTATGTTAATGACTCATATACTTTTAGGGTTTTTAAAAATTATAACTTTAAAACGTTTATCCTTTCAACCTTTGTTAATTAGGAGTTAGCTTAGAAAAAAATTAATTAATTAATCCACGTCTATTCTATACCTCAGTGGCACCCTGAGATGTACACATTTTTTACCATTGCCCATTTTGGGGGAGTGGGAGCGAGGTGGAGGGGGTCCATGAGGAAAAAAGGGGGGGACATGTGTAATACTTTCAACAATAAAGATAATTTTTTTTAAAAAAATGCCTTGCTTTAAGTACTTTCCAAAAACCTTATTTTTTACTACATACATGAGATTCTTACATATCTAGTCTATTTATTTTATAACTTCTTCCATTTATTGAACAAATATTTGATGAGTGACTTGTCTCTGCAATAGCAGATAGATTCCATGGAGCCATACATGCAGGAGTAAAATCTGGACCCTATCATCAAGGACGTAAACAATACAGAAAGTTGGAACCAGGTTGTGCAACACATTGAATGAAAAGCCAGAGAGTTTGCATTACATTACCCCTAGTAATTACATTACTCCTAGTAATGGTGTTACTCTTATCATTACAATGACTAGTACTAATTACAATTAAAAAAATTTTTTGTAAGTTTCAGAAACTAATGAAAGCTTGTTTTACTTGATAAACAGGTGGTGATGGGACTCTACTGGAGGGACCCAGAGTATCTCATGGAATCCAAGGAAGAGATCAGCCTTAAGAACCATAAGAACTAGGGAACTTGAACCTTTGGAATCTGAATAGCAAGAGTTTTTGAACCTCATTTCTTTTTCTTCTTTCTTTTTTATCCTCACCCAAGGACATTTTTCCATTTTTTGTTCAGGTAGAGTGGGAGGGAGAGAAAGGAACAGAGAGAGAGAGAGAGAAACATCGATGTGAAAGGGACACATCGAGTGGCTGCCACCCGCACGACTGACCAGAGCCAGGGACAAACTGCAACCGAGGTACGTGCCCTTAGCGGGAACCGAACCTGGGTCTCTCAGGACCGCAGGGCGACGCTTTAACCGCTGAGCCAAACCGGCCAGGGCTGAACCTCATTTCTTGATTGTTGCAACTAAAGTGAAATAAATTTTTCCCACTCTAAAGCTTTTAATTCACAACGCAAAATTCTGGGAAAGCAAATCTAAGTAGCCCAGCTTAAGTCATTGTCCATTCCCAATTAGCTATGGTTAAGTGGACAGTCAAGTATTAGAAGCATTGTTATTGTGGCCCACTTCTGGGTATTGGGGCAGGAGGAATTCTTGGAGAAGAAATCACAGTGAGGTAGTTAGGAATAGAAATTCCTCTATAATCATAACTAGCGTTCTCTGTGTTAAGTGTTGTGCTAAGTACTTTTCATGTATCATTTCATTTAATCCCCAAGAAGCCTAACATAATAGATACTACGATTATTTTCACTTTGCCTATAAAATTTGAGATTTAAAGAGGGCAACAGCCAATAAGTAATGGCGCCAATATCTAAGGTCTACTTTTTCTGGCTGCAAAGCCTATACTCTTTCTCTCATCTCGATGTTGCCAGTCCATCAGGTTTACATGTAGGTTAAATATGGTGCCTCTGTCTCCATAAGCTCACTGCCCTCAATTATTCATTTTGAATAGGGGAAGAGCTGATTGATTGAAAGTCATTTAGGAGGGTAATAAACATCTGGTTAACTAGTACCCTCAAAGTCCTTACCTTTTCTCATCACGTTATAACACGAAAAGGTAGAGTGTATTCCAGGGATCCATATGTGTGTTTTCTCATGGACTTTGTGTGATATGTGGTGCTTAGACATAGATGAACTGATACTAGTACTGCATTTCGGAATAAATATATTCCAGAGTTAAACAGGGTGTGTGTGTGTGTGTGTGTGTGTGTGTGTGTGAAACAAACCACCGGTTACTTTGCTGTTTCTATGGGAAATTCTAAACATTTGACTTAGAGATAAAGTTTGAGCACACATTAGAGCTACTGACCAGTCAGATGCTACCTATAGGCTATTTTTTTTTTTTGGCTATTTATCATGGTGGAAATAAAATATACATTTATCTAATGAATAAACTTTAACTTGAAAAATGGGAAATAATCTATATATCTTTTCCAATCAGAGTAGAACTTCTCTGGGATCTCTTGGAGGTAGAGGGAGAACTCTGAAGTTGGGTAAAATAAATCCAGGCCAGTATTAACTTATCTGCGTGTTTGCATAAGAGAGGTCTGGCACTCAGCCTTGTGACACAAACCCAGTTCATTATCCCAGGAGTGTGGGTAGTGGGAGAAAGGCGAAGGGAGAGCAAAGTTTTGGCCACTGCTTGTTTATATTCTCAGGTTATTATTAAGTTCTAAATGCAGAAGTTTGGGACTTCCTATGAGGCAAGTCACACTACATTTAAATACTACAATAAAAAGGGTAGAAATTGCCATCAGGGTTAACATATACAACATTTAATAGGGAATCATGAGCTTTCCCTGAACAGTGGTTGTGTTCTTAATAATAATAATAATGATAATAATAATAATAATAAATCTTTACAAAAGAGCTGCAATGTATTGACTTTCTTTTGGGTTAACTATAGGAAATTATTTCTTTGCTGAAATGAGAAAGTTTGGTCCAGGACTCTACCTTTGCAGCAGAATTCTCTGCAGTGAGAAGATGAGCCGGACTCCTGGGGTTGGATAAATCAGGGTGAGCCTAACAAACCTGATTGTCTGCCTCTGCTCGTCATGATGGCTTCATAAACACTGCAAAAGAGTTAAGGAAGAGCTCAGAATGCAAAAATCTTTAGATTTACATTCATGAATGAATTAATTAGGAGAGGACTAATCCAAAAATTCTGATAACAAAAATAGAAACCAGTGGGAAAGTAAATTATCTTTCTGCTCTTAGAAAGGGAAACACATGCAGACCTTTTTATTTAAAATTCAGTTTAAATATAGCCCAAGCACAGTCCAGATTACTTTTTACGATCCTAGAGAATGTACTTTTGACTAATTCATCGAGCCGAGGTTTCCAAGAAGATTCTGGCACAATGAGGAAGACTGGTTGTCTGAGGGGGTGCACAGAACATACCTCAGTGGCTTTGGTGCTAAATGGCTCCAGCTGAAGGGGGAGGCACCTCTACTTGCCAGATCAGAGCTGGAAGCAACAGTGAGCACTGCTGACATTGTCTCAGTTTCTGCTCTGACACAGGCATCCATCCTGTTAAGGGGAGAGAACAGAAATAAAGAGATAGAAACCAAGATGATATTTGTGATGGCCACTGGATATTAAATTAAAGTGATACGGCATGGGAATAACCCCCACCCCCATTTTTACTGTGTTGGAAAAGTATTCCTATTTAACAGAGAGGGGAGCTTTCTGAAAAGCTAAAAACATCTCTAAAAAATTGGCTACAACTTTCTTCGCACAAAAACAAGTTTGAGAGATACAAACAGTCATGGGAGGAATATTTTATGGAACAAAATATTTATTCTTGTTTCACTTATGAGGATATCAAGACAATAGTCTCTGGAGGAAATCATGCTTGTGAAAGATATTTTAAGATCAAAGTTTACCTGACACGTAAACCGACCCACTAACAATGGAAAACATGAAATTCTGTTTTGAAAGGCACTGATTTTTTTTTCTATTTCTTTATTGATTTGACCCTTTTGTATTTTGCAAAGTGCATGTGCAACTGTAATAATTTGATCTTTTTACCTGTTAAAACTTGAAACTCATAATGTGATTAGAGAATTCAAGCCCCACATGGAATGCTAGGAATTCGGTTTCCTTGACATAGTTCTGATCATTTTTGAAACAATGAAATTTATCTCTTACTAAATGCCATCAATCTTCCATTTTTTTTTATACAATGCATTCTAAATTTTTAAAAATAACTGTTCAATAGTATAATACATTTTTTTTGTGGCTCAATTTCTCTTCAGTTGATGAGAAAATCAGAAATACATTATTCTTACTAACTTGAACTGAATGAAAGTCTTCATTTAAAGTAACTTAATTATATACAGAAAGTATGTAATAAAATAATGACCTCTATTATAAATCATAAGTAGCAATCAAACTAATGATCAAATCAGATAATAAGTTTGATTATGTGTAGAATTCCACTTTCCTTAGGTATGTTATTACTCCCAGAACAGGATGGAAACAAAGGACCTGCTGGAAATAGGCTCTTTCTTGATCACATGCCTAGTACAGTTCCCCATGCCCAGTGGGTTCTCAATAAATATTCAGTGATGATTATAATGAGTCGTTGGAAAACATTTGCAATGTGCAGGTATGCACGGATCCGAGATTAGAAAAAACTGGTCGGTGTAACTGATTGTGTCAAAGACAAAGAATTCTATATCTAATATCGATCATACCAACTGTGGACACAGACAGACACAATAGTTGTATGGTGTTTTCCTTTCAATTTCATTTTCTCCCTGGTCACCCCACATACTAAATGGAGACCCACTGCACCCGTTTGTCACTTGGTTAAATTATCCAGGGGCAAGGCAGAGCAGCCATGCTATTGCCAAATATTTCTGGAAGGTGTACCTTGTTTCCTGAATCAAGTCCTTGATTTCTGACTGTTCTCTTCCAGGGAATAGTTCTATGGAGCATAATACTTTGGAAGGTCCTGAAATGATTGTCATTGTGCCAGATTTCAGGCCATTCTGAAGTCAGAGAACAAAGTTGAAAATGCCTTAGGTGTTCATATTAAAGAAATACATGCTGAATTAAAAAAAAATCAAATGTAAACCACGGCTTGATTATTTGCAGATCATGACAGTCTCTGGAACAAGTTAATATTAAGCCAGTGGGAAAGAGGGCCAGGTATTTTGTTCTATTGCCATAGCCTAATGACTTCACCTTTAGCAAAAGTGAACCTTCAAGGTCCCCAAAGTGAAAAGCGAAGAGTTGCAAGGTTGTTCAGGCCAGGACGCTGGAAGTCCATCTTGACTCCTCAGTCTTCCTCACATCTACTGCTCTCCATGTAATCTATGGCAAAGTTTTCCACATCTTCTAACAATACCTGAAGTCATCCTCCTTCTCTCTGGCCCGCTGTCATAGGCATTTCTTAGGTGGAATATACAATAAGCACGTAATTGCTACCTCCATGTCTTAACCTCCTTCAATACATTTGCCTCTTGTGGTCTGAATCATTTTTTAAGTATTTGGACATGGTGTATTTGCTCTGTATAAAGCACTGTGCAAGGCACTAGATAGATATAGACCTAGACATCGATATATAGACATTGATATATTCTCTCATTCGATCCTATCAAAATCAGTTTGCTAAATATAATTGTATTAGTTTGTATTATTTCTGTAAAAATATGATAGACTTTAGTGACTTAAAACAATGGCTCTGTGGACACAGCCATTACATGACCTCTTGCCAGCCCCCGGGATGACCCAAACAGTGCCCGGGCCTGGACTTTCCCTTCCAGGAAGCCAGTGCCCAGGCACAGCTCGGATTCTCCTTTCTTATTCAGAGAAAACTTTCCCTACTTTGGGTGAACAGTGAACTTTCTTGTGCTGCTTAAGTGGTGCATCATATGGCCCCTGGCCAGTCCCATTACTCTCTCTGCCCTCCGAGGGAAGGGAATGGGGTTTTCACAGGCAAGATGCTGTTGGAACGACGTTTGAACATGGAAAGGAGGGAGGATGCAGCACACACTGTAGACACTAACTTTGCTGAGTCTGTCCTCTATTTGTGATTAAACTGTGTTTCAACCAGTGCTTTCTGTGTTGAGCTCTCTTTGGGCACGCTGAGCCCTCAGGTGGCATAGTGGGCCTCGGTCTGAGGGCTCCTACTCTGGTGGTTGGCGGTGCTATACTCTTTCACCATCCTCTACATGGTGGGAATCCTCGCCTGGGATTGGCTGCTGGATCTTCCTGCCTAACAAACAGAAAAGTGTTCTTTTTTAGTTCTGGAGGCCAGAAGTCTGAAATGAGTCCAGGGGTTAAAATCAATATGCTGGTCTATAGGGCTGATGCGTCCTCGAGGCTCCAGGGGATCGTCCCTTCCGCGCCTCTCCCAGCTTCTGGTGGATGGCAGCATCCCTTGCTTTGTGGTCGCATCTATCCAATCTCTGCTTCTTGGCCACATTGCCTTTCCTCCTCTGTAGTTAAATCTCCCTCCTCCTCCCGCTTGTAAGGGCACTTGTCATTATAGTTAGGGTCTTTTGCCATGTAAACTTATGTTTACAGGATCCAGGAACTAGAACTTGAGTATCCTTGGGGGCCATTATTTGGCCTAGAACAACGATTCCCTCTTTTTACGTGTGACAAAGAAAGCTACAGCGGGTTAAGCGAGGTGCTCAAACTTGTACATCCAGAAAGTAGCAAAACTGGTATAAAAATGCAGGTCTTTCTGATGCCAGAATCACTGTTCAGGTACAATAACACTGGGTATGGTAAGCATTAAGGAGATAAATGGAAAGGAGGGAAAGAGAGACATAATGGCCTTCAAATATTTTTTAAAAAACCAACACACAAGAAAGTAGCTAATAACGACAGCTAACATTTATTTAGAGGTTGTACATGCCAAGAGGTGTTATAAGCCCCTTTGTAAGTATTAACTGATTTAATCTTTAGCACCACCTTATGAAATAATTTCCAGTATTATCAGTGGTTAAATTCAAATTTACACAGCTAGTAAGTTATGGAGTTGATATTGGAACACTTCACTGTCTGGCTTCAGAGTCTGTGGTCTTAAGTCCCCCCTAGATAGACTGATCTCATTCTATAAGTTCTGGCAGGAATAACTTAAACCAACGAAGGAAAGTAGATAAAGACAAATTTTTATTTCAATGTTAGAAAAATGATTAACACTTGGAGATGTTCTAAACCGAAATGGGCTTCCTTTTGAGACAAAGAAATCCCATCACTGAGAATACCAGTATTAAAAACAGCCAGACCTCCTCTCTGAGATATTGAACTTAGTGACAATGAACTTGGAAACAGGTTAGGTTGGTAATTTCAGTTCCTTCCAGTTTCATAAGCTATTGTTTTAAGTTTTTATAGCTTCAAAGTGTATTGTCAATGGAGAGTCACTGATAGTTCAATGGCAGCTATGCTTTGGGAAGATCCGTCTAGGGCGGTGTCAGTGTAGAAGTGAATGGGGAGAGAATGGCTGAGGGAGGAATCAGGTAAGAACTTATTTTAGTAGTCCATGCAAGAGTTACTACAAAACGTACAGCAATGACTATGGGATTAAAAAGGAAAATATAATAAATGAAGTCAACTGGTCATTGACAAAGGAGCAAAGGCAATGCAATAAAAGAAGGACCATCTTTTCAACAAATAAAACCGGAACAACTGGACGTTCACATGCTAAAAATTAACATAGACACAAATTTTATACTTTTCATGAAAGTTAACTCAAAATGAATCACAGACCTAAATGTAAACTTCAAAATTTTAAAACTCCTCGGAGATAACCTAGGGGAAAATCTGGGGGACCTTGGATATAACAATGACTTTTTAAATACAACACCAGAGACATAATCTATGAAAGGAATAATTAATAAGCTGGACTTCATTATAATTAAAATTTTCTGCTCTGTAAAAGACACTGTCATAAGAATGTGAACACAAGCCACAGACCTGTGAGAAAAAAATTTGCGAAAGACATATCTGATCATATATTGTTAGACAAAATGTATAAAGAGGTCTTAAATTCAACAATAAGAAAATCAACAACCCAGTAAAAGATGAGCAAAAGACCTAACAGACACCTTACTATGAATATGTGAGAGGAAGGTATGAATAGATGAAGCAGAAAGGATGTTTAGGGCAGTAAAACTATTTTCTATGGTACTTTGGTGAATACATGTATCAAAAGCCACAGAATATACAACATCAAGAGTCAACCCTAATGTAAACTAAGGACTTTAAGTGATAATGATGTGGTAATGTAGGTTCACCCTTTGTTACCAAATTGGGGGAAAAAAAAATAGTGACAAACAGGATTTAAGTGAGACATTGCAGAAGCATGATTCTGAGTTCTGGTCTGGTTGTGAAAGTGGACATTGGGTGGTGATTCAGAGAAAAGAGTTAGGTTTTATGCATTAATGCTGGGTAGAATGGTGGTACTATTGGTAAAAATAGAGAAATCTGAAGGAAATAAATACTTTTTAGGAAACAATAATCTCAGTTTAGAAGAATGGAATTTAAGGAATAAGCAAAACAACTAAATAATTGTTGTAATTTATGGACTAGAAGTTGAGAGAATTCCTAGAGCTAGAAATAAAGATTTCTAGCCTTGGCCCTGTGGCTCAGTTGGTTGAGGTCATCCTGGGCACCTCACCAAAATGTCACTGGTTCAATTGCCAGTCAGGGCACAGGCCCAGTTTGCAGGTTCAGTCCCAGATCAGGGTGCGTACAGGAGGCAATCAATCGATGTTTCTCTGTCTGTCTCTTTAAAATAAATAAAAACACACTTTAAAAAAAGATTTGGCCATTATTTATACAGACGAATAGCAATTTGCTATAATAATTAGCTTTCATTGGACACATTTCATTTTACATACATTGTCTTATTTAATTCTTACACCAACCCTACCTGTAGAAATTCGTGTTCCATTGCATAGATGAGGGCACTGAGGCTCACAGAGGTTAAATACCTAGCTCCGAGTCCCACATCTAGTAAGCAGCGGAGCATGGAGCACACCTACCTGATTTCAGAGCCCATACTATTAATCACGTTGTTAAACTATTATAAGAGTAAACATGATCATCCTGGGCAGTGCCTCCACATGCCATGGCAGATTGTGCCTGGTCGCCTGCTCCTGAGCGAGGAGGGTTGGATGGCAGGGAGCTGATGGTATCTCCCACGTCAGACACTGGAAAAAGAAAACTTCTTATCTTAAAATTTTCATCCTAGTATTGAATTAATATAAAAATGTTAAATCTCCTCCCTAAGCATGAAGTAAATTTAAAATGCAAGGGGCTGAGTGTGCCCTAGGGAACCTTGCGTTTACTCTCAGCAGACTAGCATGCACCCTGCGGGTGGAAGAGGAAGAACTCAGGCTGAAAAGCACAGGCCACAGCTGCACACGGAGGGCTGGGGCCAGAGCCTTTACATCTGCCAACGTGTATGGGATGAGAGAAAGGAGAAGGACTTATGACAGGAATGGAGGAGTTGTTAGACAAGTGGCACCAAATTAGTGCACTAGAGCCCGAGAACAAAGGTGGATGGGAACTGCCACGCTGTTGTTATGTTGCAAGGCAATGTCTAAAAGTTTGAGGAATTACACACACAAAAAGGACCTTTATATTTAACAATAAGGCCCTGGCCAGTTTGACTCAGCGCAGAGCATTGGCCCTGGGTCAAGGGTTTGATTCTGGTCAAGGGCACGTACCTGGGTTGCAGGTTTGACCCCCAGCCTTGGCTGAGGTTCTTCAGGAGGCAACCAACTGATGTATCTCTCTCACATCCATGTTTCTCTCTGTCTAAAGAAAAAAGGAAAAATGTCCTCTGGTGAGGAATAACAACAACAACAACAAATTTAATGATAAGTAACTTTCAAAGGTGGAATTTAAATGGGGTGAGAGTCAGATCGCAAACGGGTAAGAAACAAGTAGGTGCTCAGAAAGTGGAGGGGCAATCAGTGAATACTGCTGGTTTGTGAAGTTTGTAGGAGGGACTGTATATACTGGGTCAGGCAAAACCACAAACCCTGCCTTGGTTAAGGTGTTTCTGTCGTTTGCAACACAAATGAATTCTGCGTACTTAAGCAAAATAGAGACTTAGTACAGTGACATAGGTTTGTTCTCAGAATAAACAAAAAGTTAAAGATTCAGACCTTAGAAAGCACGGGAACTGACTCAGCTCTGACAGGGACTGGTTGGTACAGAGGAACGAGTGGACAGCCCTTCAGAGCAACGCCACCAGGCGAGTTCATGCCAGCCCG
This sequence comes from Molossus molossus, assembly GCF_014108415.1. Taxonomy (NCBI): domain Eukaryota; kingdom Metazoa; phylum Chordata; class Mammalia; order Chiroptera; family Molossidae; genus Molossus; species Molossus molossus. The sequence continues at coordinate 35,844,749 of NW_023425347.1, read as the reverse complement.
TTGCAATTCGGGTGTTGCTATGGCTCGAATGAAATTCCAGGGAAACTCCTCTGCTTGGTCTGGCCCTGGTCCTGTGATCACCCTTTGCCAGGGAAGGCCAGTGCCCTTGAATTACACTTTATCTACTAAGGGAAAAATAGTTCCCCCCAAAAATCTGGAGAGCGGGTTCCAAAAGGCAAAAAAAGACTGAGAAGTAGAAAGCACGGGCGGCTCTTGCTCAGTATCAGCTGAAACACGCGCATGCGGCCCAGCTTCTTCACTTTGCCCAGGTCTGAGGTAACTGACACTGGCCCTCAGGCACCCTGGCACATGCAGCGAGGCACAGGTACCAGTGCGCACCGCGTTCAGGTTGAAGGTATCGTGTGCAGGAAGGACGACCGCATACATAGCCAAGGACAGTTATCAAGAGCACGAGACTTCACAATTGGTTAAGACAGGGGTAGGCAAAAGTAGGTTACTACTACTAATGATGACCACTACAATCATCCCTCAATCAATAATAGTACAAGAATGAACCTTGTGTTTCTCGTACTCACAACCGCAAACATACCATTGCTCACCCCTGTATATGACAATAAAAAGGGTCTTTAGAGACCATCAAATCCCATTCTTTCCTATCACGGAGGCCAGGGGAAGACATGAACTTATCTACTTATTTAGGGCTTCTTTCTTGGACAAAGAGAAATGATAACAGCAAGAGAAATCAGGGTGGGGGGAGGGGGGGCAGGAGTGGCTCTCAGAGCTGGCTCCGGCTCCAGGGGGGAAGCAGTCTGTGGGAAGTAGTTTGGAGCTTGGGTTTGAAGGACTATGAAAGGTGTTTCCTCAGGTGTAAATTGAAGAGGGCTGGTCTAAATCTCTAACAGCCTTCTCAGCTCTGACATGCTACGATTCAGAGCAAGATGTACTAAAACCAGCAAGTCATATACAGAGAAGAGTAAGCAGGGTGGCTTGATTGGAGCAAAGAGGTATATTAGGGAATAATGACCTTCCAGGAGGGTCAGATGATGGGTGTCTAGCTGGGAGTTCAGGAGGTTAAGGGAACAGGCCATTTCATTTGTGAAGCAGTGACCAATGCACTTGTTAAAACAATAGCACCCGATACCTTACTTTGGAATGTGGCTGAAACATTACTTGGAAAAGTTTTCCTACAGGGCTGTAATAGCTGAGATTCCCTAATGTCTTATCAGATGAAGAAGCTATAATTTTTCATTCTGATTCTCATAGAGTATATGTGACTTCAAGCAGATGTGTGCAGTCCCTAAGGCCAGTGTCTAGAGATACAGACTGAAGATTGAATGTAACTTATTTTGGTAACCATATGACAATCCTGCTCATAGATGCTAAAGAGGGTTTGCTGAGTGTTTATTCCCTAGTGGAAACATTTACTGTTCATATATATACATACATATACACATATATAGGTTAGGTGATAAAAAAAAATTACCCTAATTCTTTTGGCTCTGTTATCTATTATCTTTTCACAAGTCCATATGCTTTTGATGACATTACCAATTAATGAATTAGGAAGCAAATATAATTCTTTCACATAAGTCCAGGTGTAGTTTGATAACTTTGTATATAAAAAAACAACATCTTCCTTGTTTTGCAAGTTTTATCATTCTCTCTAAATTAGTTCTTTCTTTGGTCCCTTTATATTCACCCTTTTCACTCTCCATTCATGCCCTTTACCACCTTAGCGTTGTTTATTCTAAGCTAACTAACATGCTTTATCTTCCCCTCCATCTTGGGCCACTTACACCCAGACCCTGCTATACTTTTATAAATGAGATGGGGATATTTGCTCCGTCCTAAACTGCCAGATGGGCATATTCCAAATCAAGGTGACTCTGGAAATTACACATGAAAATAGGACACACCTAGAGTGGGCAAAAGTAGAGAGTATTTCTTATCTAAGTTGCCCAACCCCTCTGTGATATTCATATCATGGACTATGAGACACCTGTTTTCTCGGGAGCAGCTCTCCTGGATTACCATTCTTCTCAGTCTAGCTCCTGACTTTAACTGAAACCAAGCTCTACCCTCCAGAGACCCATTAGAGTCCATTATGTCACCCATTGCATCTGAGCACTGCACGGATTTACCCAACGATTTCCTCATAATCATCACTCATCAGCCTCCTTCCTCTTCATTCCTCCTTCCCTCCCAACCTCCTTCTTTCCATCCCTATAAGAAAAACGATAAATTGTAAATATGTGAGAAAACATAATAAACATTCTTAAGTTTTAGAATTCTTTAAAAGATAATTGACTGTTTAAAGGAAACAAAATACTAATGTAGTGTTGGGTTTATAACATGTCATTTTAATATTTTTGTATTAATATGAAGAATAAGGTGATCCTTTTCACTCCTGTGTGGCTAGAGCTTTCTTGGTTTTAGCACTAGAAGTTCTGTGTATCATGGGAAACACTCCCTCCCCCACCCCCCCAGACTTGACAAACAGGTATGTTTAGCTATTTTTTTGTTTTTTAGGAGAAAAGCAATTGTGATCAGTAAGATGCACTTTGTAAGCTCTACAGCAACCACTACACACAAAGCAAAAAGGTATAAGTAATAATCCAGCAGCAGCGGTGAAAGGGAATTCTAAAAACACTCAATCCACAAGAAAGCAAAAAGAGAGTAAAGAAGGGGGGTGGGGAACAGATATCACAAGTAGAAAAACATTGAAAGTTGATCATTTAAACCAATCATATCAATAATTAAATTAAATAGAAATAATCTGAACACTTCAATTAAAATAAAACTTCAAACTATATAATGAAAGACCTAATTCTGTGCTAACAAAAATCCCACTTTAAATATTAAAAATAAACGGATGAGTTAAAAACAAAAAGAAAAAAATTTATATTATATATATTTCCGGCATAAAACAAAGGGAGTGGCTATAACTAATATCAGATAAAATAGATTTCAGAACAAACAGTGTATGTTACCTGGAATTTCATGATGTTAAAGGGATAATCCCATCAAGGAGGCAGAACAAGCTTAGATATGTATGAGCTTGATAATAGGGTTTGAAAATATATAAAGAAAAATATGAATAAAATAAAGGAATAGACATTGCTAAAGTATTGACAGAAAGTAAGAATATAGAAGACAAACTATACTAAACATAATTAACCATCAGGATACACTTTTTTCAAGTATACATAAACATTTACCTAGATTTTTTTATAAGTCAAAAATAGATTTCAATAAAATCGAAATTATATAGTATATGTTATCTACATACAAAAGAATTAATTTAGAAACTAATAACAAAAATATCTGGAAAACTCTCAAATGTTTTGCAATAAAGCAGCATACTTCTAAATAACTCATGGAAGAAAGAAGAAATTACAAGGAAAGTTAAAAAATATTTTGAAATGAAAGAAAATTATAAACACGGCATATAAAAATCATGGATGCCACTAATTTTTGGAACAAATGTTATAGCTCTAATTGCTTATATTGGAAAAGATAAAAATTCTAAAATCAATAATCTAAGCTCCCAGTAAGAAACTAAAAAAAGAAGAGCAAATTAAACTCTGACTAAGCATAGGAACAAAGTAATAAAAAATAGAAAAAACTGATGAAATAGAATAAGAATCATGTGAATCAATAAAATCAAATCTTGTTTTGTTGAAAAAAATCAACAAAATTGATAAGTGTCTAGCTAGGCTGATCATAATAAAATAAGAGAAGAGACAAATTACCAACATCAGAACGAAAAAGGGGACATCATGAGTTCTCTAAGGTTAAAGTGATAATTAGAGAATATTATGAAAAATGTTGTACCAATAAATATGACAACTTAGGTTAAATGGTCAAATTGTTTGAAAGTTACAAATTACCAAAACTGACTCAACGAACTTAATTGAAATTGGATCTACAACAATGACTTGTATGAAACCTTTTCAACAAAATCACCATAGACTGCCCTGCTATGGATTGCAATGAACTTTCAGTATCCATTTCTCTATCTAACAGTATGGAGTACTTCTTGAAATTCTTTCTTCTCTTGGTGACATAATGTTCTCTTTAATTTATTCCCACTGCTATGGCTATTCTTTATCATAATCCTTCATGAATTAACTTTCTTTCGTCCACACTTCAAATGCCCTGAACTCCGAACTCTCAGTCTAAAATCTCTTTTTGGGTGATCTCAGTTAGTCTCAAGACTTTAGTACTCCTTATAGACTGATGGATTCCATATCTATGACTCAATAAGACAATTAGGTATCTGCAACTGAGTGTAGGATAGACATCACAGTCTCAACAGGTCCAAAATGGAACTGACTCCCTGTTTGGAACGGAATTTTCATTTGGCATTTTCTTTCTCAATAAATGAATTCATGATCTCCACAATCCCCTTATTTTCCCAAGCCTGGAAAGTAAGAGTCTTTTTTCACTGCATTGTGGCTCACTTACACCTTTATTATTTAATTAGTCACCAAATTGCATGGTGACTAATAACTTTTATGATATTACCTCCTGAGTTTCAGGCACTACTTGCCTAGTTTACTAAACTAACCTCCTACCACTATCTTACTCCATTTTACCCAACTCTATCCATTTTCCATACATTGCCGGAGTTATCGTTCAAAAACAGAAATCTGATAATTCTCCTTAAAACCCTTTGTTATGGCCCTTGACCATTAGGATAAAAACCAAAACATGTTGTGGTGTGCAATGTCCTTCACCATTTGACCTTTACTTTTCTCTCACCCTATTGCCTCTCTCTCAACCTTACAATTTACCTTCTTTTCATCCTGAACTCACTGCTTACACTTTTGTTCATCTGTTTCCTCTGACCACTCCTCTCAAGTCCGCTGTGTAAGATTCTTTTTCCGCCAAGAAAAATCCCCCCTGCACCCTCAGGAAACCTCAGCAGTCTGTGGTGGTGACTGACCTGAGGACTTCCATACCGCCCTCTTAAAAACGCACGTCATACTTGTTACACTTTGTAAAAATGTTAAAAACAAACGTTGAAATTTGGAAAAGCGAAGTCACAACTCCGCAGACCTGGAAAATGGAGCGAGAAGTGTAAATGAACACAGCTCAATATGCCAAGCTTGGTTAGATGGCAATTAAGGAGAAATGAAAATAATTGATGAATTTTAACAACAAAAAAAGAAAAGGAAGACTTGTTTATAGTAGCATCACTAGCGGCAGTGGAATGAAATTAAGCAAAATGAAATGCAGGCTGCTTCTCTGGGGGAAAAAATCTCAATAAACAGATCCATTGGTCTGTGTCTCCTTGGAGAAAGAGTGGCAAGTGCCAACGTTTAGGTGTTTTACAGAGAAACTCTCTAGCACTGGAAATATAAACTGGGTAAGAGGGAAAAATGTTTTATCAACTGAGATTTTCCAGATCTTTCCACTTCTTAATTTTGGGGTGGCAGTCATTTCTGTGGTACACCTCCAGACACCCAGCTGTGGTGAACCCTCAGAGCTGTCAGAGTCAAACACAGGAAGTGTGCCACAAATGTCCTCATTCCCAGGTCTAGTGCTTTGATTCAGCTTTGTATCTGGAGAGGTTCAAGACGGAGCCCGTGAGCCCAGAGAAAACATCTTCAAACCAGGACCTGCTGTCGGGAAGACCGAAGACTTGTTATTCCCAGACACGGCGCAGCGCACTGAACGGGACTCGGGAAAGCCCAGGGCCCCCACCGAGCGTTCGGGCGTCATGGGGAACAATTACTTCCACGTAATGTTTGAGGAATTGACCACTAAAAACTTTATTTAGAAAAATAGTTCAATGTTGAATTTACTTGCTTTTGGCCTCCACCTAGGCAGCTGCTAGGAAGTGTTTGAGACTAAGTACTGAGAATGATGGCATGTGCCAAAAGGATTTCAGAATTGGGATCTAAGCTGTGACCTAATTAAACAATAAGACCTGACAAAACAGTCACTACTGGTCTGTTAATGACTTCCTGGGGCCGTTCAACTTCCCTAGTCAAGGCGGAACAGGGGCAAGGTCATCTGCTTTGACTGAGGGTTTATCCCCCCTAAAGAATACTGTCTTTAACTGTTTCTCCCTTTCTGCCATAAAATCATACCCTAAAAACAGTGACCAGAAAGTCTGATTCAGGAGTCTCAAAACAGCAAGACTAAAATTAAAGAAAAAGTTCTTAACAATCATATAAAAATATGCAAGAAAAAAATAGCACACCACAGCCCACAGCTCTACCAAATAGAGGCAGAAAGTCCGACAGCTTGAAAACACACATCGCCGCAATGAAGGGTATAAAGGAAAAGGCAGAGGTAGCCAGCAGAGACTGAAACCCCAACTCCCACATGTGGAAACATCTGTTCAAATTGTGGCCACACCTGATGCCCTGTTTAGAACACAGAGACAGACCTCGAGGCCAGAGAGATGCTTATCATCATCACCTACTTTCTGTAGACTTCCTGTCGGGCTCGGTAGTCACGTCCATTTCAGTATTGGTAATGTTTCTGAGCCACCTCACATGTCTAGGTGGAACACTAAATGCAACTTTGCGTTTGGCGGACAGTGAAGTTTATTTCACTGAATAAAAACCTAGTTTTTTGAAAACAATAACAACACTGCCTTGAATGAAAAGTCATAAAAAGGTCTGTAACAGAAGCTGTTCCATTATTAAGGCTACTTTTTGCATCCTTGTTTTCTAAACAAGGAAAAGATTTTCAAGATTTACATTAATGATATTGTTTTAGGTGACAAATATAATTTTCTCTGCATCAGTTCACAAGTGAGCTCATTTGCAAATGGGGCACCGGCTGCCTTCAGGCTGTGACTTCAGCTTTTTTGCATAGAGTAGCCAGATAAAATGTAGGACACCCATTAAATTTAAATTTGAGCTAAACAGCAAATAATTTTTAGTGTAAATATGTCCCATTGTAATGTTTGGAACACTTTTTTCTTACTTGGTAAATCTTAAAACCCTATTTCACACCAGTATGTTTAAGTACTTTGCATCGTTCTGCCTTCTCAAGGAAGTACATGTGGAACATGATGCGTGTGATGCTTTTAACACAAACCCAATGACAGTGGTCTCCTTTATCCACAGTTTCGATTTCCATGGTTTCGGTTGTGCGTGGTCAACCTCAGTCCTAAAATATTAAACAGAAACTCCAGAAATAAACAATTTGTAAGTTTTAAACTGTTCTGAGTAGAGGGAGGAAATCTCACACGCTCGCCTTCTGTCCTGCCCGGCAAATGATCCTCCTTTGCCCAGTGTCTCCAGGCTGTCGGTGATTCTGCCTATTAGTCACTTAGTGGCCGTTTTGGTGATCAGATGCGCCGCCCAGTATCCCAGTGACCGTATTTTACTTCATAATGGCCACAAAGCACAAGAGGACTGAGGCTGGCATTTAGACGATGACGAAGAGAAGCCATAAAGTGCCTCTTTTAAGTGAAAAGGTGAAAGTTCTCTAATTAATAAGGAAAGTACAAAATCTTATGCTGAGGCTGTTAAAGTCTACAGTAAGAATAAATCTTCTATCTGTGAAATTGTGAAGAAGGAAAAAGAAAGGCGTCCTAGTTTTGCAGTAATACTTCTAACTGCAAAAGTTACGGCCGCAGTGCGTAAGTGCTTAGTCAAGAGAGAAAAGGCATTAAACTGTATCATAGATAAGTAGGCATGGAAGAAGAAATATAAATATAGGGTTCAGTACTATCTTCAGTTTCAGCTATACGCTGGGGGTCTTAGAATCTATCCCCCACAAATAAGGGGGGATTACTGTAAATTTAAAAAAATTAAAATTTTGTTGGAGAGAAATGAAGACTTCCTTGGTAACGCTCCTATCTGTCGAGGGTCTTTACACAGTCTATGCAGCTTACAGTCTCCCAAGGAACCTGTTAGGGGCAGAGGCCTAAACCCGTCCCTAGAGACTGAAGATTCAGCTTCCATCGGCCTGGGGTGAAGATCGGCGTCTCAGATGATTCTACTGTACAATTTCTGTGGGCCGTAATCTTCAGAAATATTTGTCTGCCTATTACATGCACAACATTGTTAATTACTAAAAATTCCATCTCAGCCTTTCCCCATAATTATGATTACATATCAGAAGATGGCCAGGGAGTCTAATTTAGACAGGTAAAACCCAGTCATTCATTTAATCTTCCTAGTAAGGATTTGTTCACCTTCTCGTCCTCTAAAAACCGAGCTTTGTTTTTAAGTTTTTAATGCAGCAACCATTATCCTACCTGCCTGCTCCCTTTGGGATTTCTGCCTGGTTGGCTCTAATTACTCCCAATGCCAGACCTTGTGTGCTATGAACAACTTCAAAGAAAAAAACTAGAAAAGAAACAGTGTGGTATTTTTTTCTTTTCTTTCCCTCTTTTTAAAGACACTGTATCAAGGAGACAAGATAGCATTTTGTTCTCATAATATGACGGACAAATCATATGGATAATCTATTAGGATGATGGATGGTATAAATTTTAATATGAAACACCAACCATCGTGAATTTCTCCTAGAATGTCTTTGAAACTGAACTGCCTGTGTTTGGTTCAAATTTAATATCCAGGTCTCTAAGTTTAAAACTTCTCTGTAGATTAAAAAAAAAAAAGATTGATTTAAATTATGATCACTGTTAAGAACCAGTAGAATCTTAGTTCAGAGCAATTTGTTTCAAGAGCAAGGTCCTGAAAATGAGTTTCATTTTTTTACCTAAAAGATAAATAGTATCTTACCCTTCCATGTCAGTTTACCCTACGGCCCTGATAAAATGCGATTACCCTAGTCTCTGTTTTTCTCTCTATGTTGTTGTTTTTTTTTTATAAAGCCAAGTTAACCCAATGAATTTTGTTTTGTTTGCTATAGACTCTTTGTTTTCTTAAAATGTATTTTGTTCTAAAGACATGTCTTGTACTTTTAGCATGTGCCAGGATCACTGTCTGTTGGCCTCGTAAACCATGATTTTTGTCCTCAAAAGGCTCACTATCTGCTGTTGGCCAGACAAATAAAAAAAACAAAGTAACGAGACATGATGAATGCCTTGTTAAGTTACATATACAAAGTGTTTGGGGATCAAAAAGATAGAACAACTAACTCTTAAGTGCCATTTTATAATTCTAATCAAAATAGAATTTTCACAGAAATTATAAAGCTAGAAAGGATCCTTCCTACTGATTAAATTTAAACAAACCTTGTTTTAAAATCTGACTGTTACTTCCTAGCCATAATTTTTTAAATTACTTAACTGCCCGGCACGTCAGTTACTTCTTCTATAAAATACGGATATTAATACCTCTAAGGTAGCAGCAGGCGTGAGATCCTGGTCGCCACCCTGACTACCACTGGCTGACGTCCATTCTTCAGCTGCGGCAAACACCTTACTTACATTATTCAATTAACCTTTACAACAGCTCTCGGAGGTTCATATTACTCATATTCCCATTTTACAGTTGAGGAAATTAAAGTGCCCAAGGTCACGTAGCCAGCTCTTTGAACTGAGGCAAACTTCAAGGTCTCACATATAATCATAATACTGGATTAATTCAGGGAGCTGCTAGTCTCCTCTTTTTTATCATTATTGGTATAACTATCACCATTGAAGAAAAATCTGGCATCACCTAGTCGAAGTGCCTTTTTCTTTTTCTTTTTTTAATAGACAAAAGGCCAGAGGAGAGGGAGGTTAGGACACGAAAGAAAGTCACAGGCTGTTAAAAAAATATTAAGACGGATACTTCTAAGTTCAGCACATCATATGGCCACCTGTTTTAATATTAAACATTGGTTGTTAAATTATAAAATGTTATAATTTTCTTAACCAGGAAATTTAGGATTCATGCTTTCTCACATCCATCTTCAGAAATGAACGAGGTCCATGGGGGGTTGTCCTCTTTCTGGAGGATGAGGGAGGCCGCACCCGAGCATCCACATCGCGGGTGACTTCTGTGAGCCTGAGATGATGCAGGTGTCTGGAAAGAAGGGTCCTTTTCTGAGCTCAGGGAGCTCAGGATCATATGTCTCCAAGTGTATCACAGACTCATCACGCCTTCGGGAACGGAAGCGAACTTCGACCTCACCCGGACCTCACCCCCCATATGATAGAAGCTAAAGTGAGGCTCCCAGAGTGAAATGACAGAATCAATTCCAAACAGCTGATTGGGGTTCAGAATGTCCTTTAAACAAGAAAATTAAAATCAAATTACTACGATTCTTAAGCTGCCTATAAAGCAATTACTTTTTAAGCTTTTCAATTGGACTCACGTAACAATTTAATTTCCTCGCTATCCCCCTCAACGTTTGCATCAAAGAAGCTGAGAAATAGATGTAAACTTCATTGTCGTTTAGGAAAAGGGGACGGTCGCTGAAAACGAATTCCTCTTTTACTAGACAAATAATATTTCTCCAGGAGCAACACTGCATCTACCGGAAAAAAAGAAAAACAAAGATACCAGATCTCAATACCCTATGTTTTCACTTATCTGTTTACGTTCTATTATTATTATAATTGGGTCCCTACAATGTAACTTATACTATGCTGGTGACTGTATTTATGAAGTTTAATTAAATTCCCACAAACAACTCTGCAAGGTAGGCACTTTTATTTCCATTTTGCAGATAAGAAATCTGAATCTCCAGAAGATTAAATAATTTGCCAAGGTCTTCCACCCTGTTTGTGGCCGGCAGGACCACCGTGCAGGTTTCTCTGACTCCAAAACTCGTGTTCTTCCTGCCGTGTTAGATGCCAAGCCTTAGAAAGATCATGGGTCTAAAAGGGAAAAAAATGTAACTGGGGAAGAGAGTGAGGCGTGGCCAGGCCAGGAATAAAGTCCAGATCTCCAAATTCTCTTGCTCAGTGAGGGTGGACACGTTAGCATCCATCACTTGGTTTTGGGGAGGAAGCTGGAAGGCGGCGTAAAGGACTTGGGAAGAGCAACAACAGGTCCTTAAATCCATGTTTCTTTGGAACAAACCTCATATGGACTGGACCTACACCACATCTACCTCCTCAGTTAGTCACATATTCAATATGCCTGACACCTTCAGGCCACTTCTCCTACTTTTGCTTGGAAACAAGAGTTGCTCATCTTACTCGTGCTTGGAGACGCAAAGAGCCTGCTCCTCTTCCCAGTGTTTGGAAAACAAAGCCCCGTTACCCACCATACATGTGAAACATTTCCTCGCTAAAAGATTGTAATATGCACATTAGAGTCAGCAGGAGGAGGAGTTTTTTGTGTTCTTATGTCAACTTAAAGATATATAGATTGCCTGGCTGGTGCTGCTCAGTGGATTGAGCATTGTCCCATGGACTGAGAGGTCCCAGTTCAATTCCCAGTCAGGACACATGCCCAGTCTGTGGGTTCGATCCCCAGTGGGGGGCTTGCAGGAGGCAGCCGATAAATGTGTCCCTATCACATTGATGTTTCTCTCTCTCCTGCCCTTCTTCTCTCTCTAAAAAAATAAATAAAAACATATTTTAAAAAAATGTATAGGTCACCCGGATGGTGTTGGTCAGTGGTTATAGCATGGGACTGTGCACTGAAGGGTTTCGGGTTCAGTTCCTGGTCACAGGCACGTACCTGATTGACGGTCCATCCCCAGTTCTGGTCAAGGCACATGTGGGAGGCATCCAATTGTTGTGTCTTTCTCACATTGATGTTTCTGTCTCTCCCTTGTGCCCCCTCCCCTCAAAAAGCAATGGAAAAAATATCCTTGGGTGAGGATCAAAAAAAAAAAAATGTATAGGTCATGGTGCTTAGTCATGATGAAGCAGGCATATCTGTGTTTATATGATATTTGTGAAAATGATGCAACTGCATTTCATGCTGTCAAAAATATTTTTAAATTTGAAAGTGGATGGGGAAAATAATTTATTCTGAGTCGCGGATTCTATATTTTCTGAAACAGAATTAAATTGTCTAAAATATTGCATAAGGAAGGCCACCTAGGGACTCTCGTCCACAGGCTGGCTTTTTAAATCCCCCACCTAACGTCACAAATTTCTGAAACTCCAGAAATTGGTGGAGATGCCAAAGGGTCTTTAAGCAAAGAAGAAGTGGAAATCAATGCTAGAATTATTATTTTCAACAGGGTATTGACAGCTATAATAAAGTTATTGCAACTGGACCAGGGAATGTAAAGTCAGTTAATGGATTTTATTTAGACAACATCAGATAAGGGCATTAGTAATAACTGTTATCTTGATGGATAACCTTAAATTCAAGAAAATGTTTCCCCAAACACGAGTTGTTGTGAATTTCTTTCTCTTTTATCTTAGAGTAAGCAGAAGATTGCAACCTCCTATTATGAAACAGCATCATAAAATGCAGAGCACAGTCACCCTGACTAAAACCACCTTTCTCCTCTGCTGATACAGACAAACTAGCAGTAAATGCTTTTTGAGCTCCTGGCGTGCAGATAAATTCCTCCGATGTCCCCAATTGGACTGGGAGATTGAGAGACACAAGGGAGAGAAGAGCTGAGGCCAGGAGAATTTAACATGGCAATTAGTAACCCTTTGGCTTTGCGAGACCCCACAGCACAAGACAGGATGCAAGCAACCAAAAATCTCTCCAGCAGAGTAGAAGATAAATTGGTTTGGTCCCAGGGGTTGCTGGACACAGTTTTTATCCAATGGGAGGCCTGGATGGCGTGGAAGTCTATGTAGTGAGGTCAGAAAATAAAACAGAGGGCTCTAAATTCCCAAGGAGAGCTCCTTTGCTTACATCTCCATCGGTGTGCCCTTTCCCCTCACTTCAGAAGGCCCTGGATCACATCACATAATCTGTATCACCTACTCTGTCTTAACAAATAACTCCTAAAACATCGAGTGTATAAAACATGGTAACCATTATCACCAGTGATTCTCTGCTTGAAAAGTTAGAAAAGGAAAAGATAAAATTTAAAAGAAAAAATATTTAAAGACTTCCAGATTTTCTTTCTTCAAGCAGAGGGAAGGGTATGGGGGAAGAGAAATCTTAATCCCCTTTCTCTGCCAATGCCGATAGCTGCTTTTTGGCATCGTTTTAATCATCACATTATGGTTCGTACCCTTAGCACGGTATTGGGATTCACTCTTTGCATTTCTTAATTTTTTAGGGCTTTAGTTTTCTCATCAAGAAAATGAGGCTAATATTATTATCTACTTAAAATATTGCTGTGAAGATTAAGTGAGCTAATATATGTAAAAGGATAAAAGAGGGTCTGATACAGAGAAAGTTCTCAGTTCCTGTTAGCGATGATGATGAAGATGTTGATGACCAAGATGATAGGGACGATGGTTTTTAAATGTTAGTCTCACTGGGCTTTATAATACCTAGATCAAGAACCATATACGCCTTGTTCATGGCTAAAACCCCAGCATGTAAGCACACTGCTTGAAGTGCAATTAATATTTATTGATGGATGGAATGAATAATTGCATGCATTTTTAATGCTGAATTCCACACTTGTGTTACTATTGACTTAACTTAATTATGAGGATTATTAGGAGTCATTAAAAAGGAGGTGGGAAATGGATTTAGTACAATCAATATCATCAGGATACATTTACTTTTTATTTTTTTATCCTCACCCTAGGACATTTTTTTATTTTTTGTTCAGATAGAGTGGGAGGGAGAGAGAGGAAGAGAGACAGAGAGAAACATCCACGTGAAAGGGACACATTGAGTGGCTGCCACCCGCACGACCCAACCAGGGCTGGGGACAAACTACAACTGAGATATGTGCCCTTAGCGGGAACCGAACCCAGTCTCTCTGGACCGCAGGCCAACGCTCTAACCGCTGAGGCAAACCAGCCAGGGCAGGATACATTTATTGAAGGACTACTACGTGTAGGGTGCAATGTTTGTAATAATTTTAAATGGGTATAAAAAAATAAGCAAAATACAGACAACTTTCCTGGTGCAAAAAAGGAGTCATGTGAGAATTCTACAGACATTTTAATCCCACTTTTCACAAGTGTCTAATATTCTTTATAGTGTTGATGTCAAGGATCCTTGTTTTCTTCCCTCCTCCCCTCCCTCTCTCCCTCTGTCTGTCTCTCCCTTCCTTTCATCCTTCCTTCCTCACTTTCTTTCTCTCTCTTTTATACTCTCCTAAAAGGCTATTTCCTTAGATGTCTAAAGCAAAACAAAAAAACACAGAAAATATTTACTTTCATTTTTTCAATTGAAATTGGCCCTTGAGATTGTCCATTTAGGTTCCATTTTAACTGAAACTCCGTGCCCATTTCTACATGTGGGTTCTGCATCTTTGGCCAAATAACAAAATGACATTACCGATTGACCTGGGCCTCAGGATCCAAAGAAGTATCTCTCCCTCTCTAGTTAGTCCCTCTTATCTTTAGGGGCTTCAAGCAATATTTGGTGGGTTATCTGGCAATGCCAATATTAAAACTGAACAGCATGTAGTTTCTTGAGCTTTCTACCTTTTGTAGTACTTTGCCCCCTTCCCCTTTCTTTAACTTCCACTGGCATTTCAAAATACACCATCACCAATTTCGGAAACATTTAGCAAAGTGAAGGGCAGCCATGGATGAGTGAACACTTTTTGGTTCAAATTTAATAGTCTGGTGCCTACATTTAGATGTCTCTTGAACTGGTACAGTCTTAGTGCAATAGTTCAGGAGGAAGTGCCTGAAAATGAATCACTTTTCCTGTCCCTAATGATACACGTTGTCTGAAGTTTAATGGCCAATTTTTTCTTCTGCTTTCCCCAAATGCCATTTGCCTAGCCTTTCTGTTTGTTCACAAAGCCAACTTATTTGCACTTGTTTTTGTTGCTTTCTGTTTGTGTGCTTTTGCGGTTGCTTTGTTCTGTCAGAGATATTTGATTTTCCCATTGTCCTATTTACGTGATAGATATTTATTAATTGATACTTTTGTACTAGGCATCCAGGGACACAAATGACAACCAAATATGATCCTTGTCCTTCAAAGGCCGTCTTGGTAAAACCCTACATACAAAATAGCTGCCTACCTGCACTCTCTCTCATCCCGCCCTATTTCTTTTCCTGCCACATATCTGTTATATACTTATTTATGTATTGTTTGTCTTTCCCACTGTATTGGAAGTAGACCTAGGATAGTGCTTGGCGCGGGAGGGATACAAACACTACCTGCTGAATTCGCTAATGACTACCAGAAGAAACACTTGAACGTGCGTTACATTTCTAGGCCTGGTTGGTAGTCACAGAAGTGTTTGCTTTGTGATGTTAAGTTACGCAATTTTTATTTGTGGGCTTTTGGCATGTGTATATGCTTCATAAAATTTTAAAAAGGTTAAAAAAAAAAAACAGCCTAAATTTCTTTGAATCTTAAGATCACATTAAGTTACTTATTTGTTGGCTATCTGAAATTGTTCTTAATGGACAGTATCAAAAAGCATCGCTTGGATAAAATCTTTACATTTTATGTTGCCAAAGCTTAATCTAGGCAGCAAAGTGGTCGTCTAACTAGCTGTTTACAACCAAAAGTCTGATTGGGCGCCTCCTTCATTTGTCTCTACGTAAAAAAGTAAGTTTAAAGGGTATAAAAATCTGTAGACTACAACAATTCCTCAGATGTCGCTGGTATAAAGAACAAAAGATGAAGCAAACCTAACTTCTCGGGCACGGACAATGCTATCGCAGCTGTAGACTGTCGAGACCCCCATTTGGGTGAGGGAGCTGAAGCCTTAACAGTGGTTCTCAGAGGAAGGTGGGTAGATGAATACTTCATAAGATAGATCGTATAGATCTTTTTTTTTCAGACTGGAAGTGGGTACAAAACTATATCCAGATTTATTGTAAAAAGTCACAGATGCAATGAGAAATTCCAATTTGGCTTCAGTATTTAAAATAAATTCATTTGATAAGTGTGTTCTGCTTTTTAGAACCATAAATCTGTTTCAAAGACAAAACGTGGCTGGCAAGATTGGTGGGGATTCAGCATGGAGAATGAGATGGGGCCTGTTTTTGGCATTCTCATCATTGAAACCCCTTCCTTCGTGCGTCTCAGCCACGGGTGGCCTCCACCCTCGGCAGCCGTCACCCACACACCAGGGAGCCGAGTCGCAGTGTGATGCCTGGGACTGTGGTTATATCTGATACCCAGGTTAAGGTCAGTTGCATTAAATAAATATTTTGATTGCTTATGAAAGCCAGTATTCTAGAAACCAAAGAAAATAATGATGTCTTACTTAAGGGAGGCTTATTTCAAATCCTAGCAAGGGCCTCACTGTGGCCACTGCTTAAATTTTTCAAAATTAATTTTCTACCATATAAACAGCTAGTCTGAAGTGACATGTGACATTTCCTCCCATTAACAGTGATACAGTGTCTTTGAAACACTTCCTAGTATTTCCCATTTTTTCTTCTTTCCGCGATGCTCGTTTCTTTAACATGCTCTTTCCAGGAGAACCATGATTCTACCATACTAACTATTGCCTTGTATGACCCAGGGACATAAGGAATCAGAAACCTTCAACCAGCAGAATTTTAATCGTTCCTTGGAGATGAAGGCTTTCCTTGCATTAGTCTCCCCTCGGTAAGTGTTATTCACTTTCATGTACGAAGCATTGTGGTCTGCGCTAATCGGTTCTTGTTGTATTGCTCCCCAAGGCAAACTTGGGAGGGAGAAGTTGGTCTTCAGAGTTTATTCAAGCTCCCATCCTCCCTCCTCTCTTTCTCTCCTCTATTAGAAATGCTTACTATTTGCTCCTTCTCTGAGGCCCCCATGGACTAGCTTCCCTAGGCCTAGAAATCCAACCAGGCCTACCCCCATGGCATGATGTCCTGGCACAAATCTACCCAGCTTCCTCAAAGTTCACCAACCCGTGTCTTCATCTATGAGATCTCTGTTTTCTATTTCCCAAGGTAGCTATGAAGAGAGAATCAATAAAGTTGTTAATATCTGACCTATGTATGTTTTGGAGGCAGAAGTCAACAGACTTGGAGAGGCCTCAATTCACATTCCAACTCACCCAGTTAGGGTCTGGGTGGCAAATCTCATTGCCTATAAGCCTTGGTTTGCTCACCTATAAAGTGGGGTGGATAATACATATCCTGCAGTGTTATGAGGCTCAAATTAAGTGAAGTAGGTGAATTTTCTTGTTAACTCTGTTTCGCAACTGTACAATATTGTTTCAATTAATGAGACTGGGGGAAATGGAATGCCTTAACCCTCAGCATTAAGGTTGTCACCTGCTCCCCCAGCGTGCAGGGCTCTTCCTGGAGAGCAGAGGATGGTTTGTTTTCTCAAGTTAAGAAACAAACATTGAGTTTTCGGTTTGAACCCCACACCCAGCCCCTACCCTCAATCGTTCCATTCAGAAATGCTTTTGCTCCAGCAAACCTTCAGTGGGAAAATTCTCCAAGAAACCCAACTCTCTCTGGGCAGGTGGCTGACCTTGGAGAATCAGGATACGCACAATGATAGCATTTATAAGCCGGGAGTAAGAACTCGGCCTCTGTCCCAGGCCTGCAGCCCGGCAAGCGGCAGTTGAGAAGGATGGAACATACCTCACACCCATTCAGAACCCCTGGCGGGAGAGGTCGAGTGTAACTGAATATTGTGTGGCAAGGTTTGACACCTAGATGGTTCCAGTTGTCAAGGAGCCCTCGCTGGACAAAGTTCTCAAGGATCGGGCATGTGTGGGGGGCGGTCACAGGGAGTCCACTCATTCATGTCTGTGCCCTTACTTCCGAAATGTGTAACTGTGTATTTTAAAATGCCAGAGAAGAGCAGAGAAAGGAGTACAAGAAATATTCCAAAAGCCAATACACTGGAAACCCACACACTGCTACTACTAAATAGCACCCCTAATAGCATGTTAGGTCTCTGCAGAGGAGAGAAACTGAAGCAAGTCTTCATTCTATCGGGCTAAAATCAGCCAAGAAGTTATGTTGTTGAAGCAGGAGAATTATGCAAAGCCTTCAACGTGGGCTTTCTGGTCTCTCTTCATATAGAATTGGTTCAGTTTCCATTAAAATGAAATCTAAAAAATTCCCAAGGGCCAATTTCAGTAGAAAAATACTTTCAATGATTTTTATTGGCTTAAGACATTGCCACTGGTCTTCCTAGCCATGCCTTGATGTGATTTCGGTCTAAAAAAAAAGTCTGAATGTCTCAAATCTCTAAGTTAAAACTTCTTCCCATGGGTTAAATTTAAAACACACTGGTATAATTGCACTATTTAAATGTATCCTGAAGGGAAATTTGCAGAAATAGAGGAACCTGCCTGTCCTGCATGTCAATAAAATTATTGCTTATCAATGTGTTTTTTGAATTGGTTACAATCGGTCTGTTCAACATCACATGCATCTGCTGCCGTTTTCCTGGCGGTTAGCATCAGATATGAAAATATTGTGGGTAAATTTCTGAGTTCCAGGGCTTGTGGGAAGACTTCCCAGCCAAGTCTTTGAATTACTGAGGTTCCTAGAAACCTTGATTTGAGAGGTATGTGAGCAGGGCAACTGCCGCTGTTTTTCTAGCATCACTGTGGCTTCAGAGCGAGAGCTCATTTGAAAATTCTTTTAGTGTTTTCATCCTAGCTCGTGGCTTCACATTATATTTTGGTGTATAGAAAGCGCAGTATGTGAGGAGGATAATATCATATCAAAAAGAACCCTGGAGATAGCTGTAAAGTATACCAGTTAGCAACTCGGCAGAGAACCTTCCATCAAACAACCCGAAGTGAGGTTGCTTTGTTCATTAAACTGACCTACATGAACCATTATTGCTATTTGGCTCTGAATTATTAAAAATCAGTAGCAAGATTTAGCACACCTCTAACTCCAGGCTCTCCTGTTCTTCAAGATAAAAACAGCCTCTCTTTGTGCTAGTTAGAAAACATGTGAACATACCAGCACTCAGCTTCTCGTGATAAACTTGTTAGTGTCTATATAACTGCGTGTAACCACTCAGCATGACATCCTTTTCCATTTCTCTTTATGAATAATTTTGTTATACCTCATCCATTTTCTAGTGCTCTTTATTACAGCATGCTACTACATTTATTAGGGTTCCCATCAGAGAATTCTTTTTCTTGTTATCCTTAATAGTGCCATGTACTGCCCTCTCTCGACTGTAAACCTGGCACTGTTCAAAGCACATTTATTAGTTTATAGCCCTTACATTTTAAATTCCTGCCAAGAACTTCCTAGGTGAAGAATAAGTTTGGAGGAGATATTCACACACACGCACACACAGACAGACGCCACCACCACCATCACCACCACTTCTGTTAGAATCAGAGTGCCAAGGACCTGCCTTTGAGCCCCCAAACACCAGAAAATTCATGGGCTAAAAACTTCTGCATTTAAACCTGTTCTGAGCAGGCACTTCAGCAAACTCTAAGCAGCAAGGGCTTTCATTTGACTCTAGAATGCATACTTGGACGTGAAGCTTGGATTTGAACTGGGGGCCTGATCATTTGGGTGCAACGGCTTTGCTCTCCGGGGTTTTTATCGCGTGGACGGCCCTACCCTGATGACAGGCAGAAACAGGCTGGGAGTAAATACGAACCTCCGTTTATGATGATTTCTCAAGTCCAATCCAAAACCCTTTGAGGCCGGCCAGATTAGATCTTTGCTGCTTCACATAGGCAAATTGCCACTTTGGGGTTCCTTATAAGGTCACCTTTGAAACACAGCCATCGATATGCAGAGATAATGGAAATGAGCAGGTAGCATGTTCCTTTGTTGTTTAATCACCTGCATCTGAAGAAAATTTCTCCTCCCCACCAACAAATTGGTCAACCTCTGCTTAGCTCCTGTTCCTCAGAGGGAGGAGAGAAGGGGGTTAGAGAAGGAGGAGCATTACCAATGAGAGCAAGAAGGGAAAAGTGGGCGTGAGGGGAGAACCACAGGGAAAGACAGCTGCTGCCACACAAAGAAATCTTTCAGCGATGGAATTTGCCAAATGCATATTCACCTATAACCATAAAAATCACTAAAAGCTTTCACCACTTTTGCTTCAAGTGAATTTAATCCTTCTTTCTCCAAACAATAAAATACATTGTTACAGGAAGATATAAGTGCAGAGATGCCAAATATCTTATAATTTTTGGAACTCACAAAACCCTTATTATGCAGCTGGCTCCCCAAAGTCCTAATGGATACAAGATGCAGCCATTGACAATACTAATGGGACCAGGTCACAGGGGGGGATCCACTGGGCTTCATTCATAATTAGGTTCTGCTTTGATTCCCAGAGATGTGTGTGCTCTACCACCAGGTCCAGGAACTGCTACACACATATCCTCAAGGGCAGTCCTCAGACAGACAGGACTCAGTCCTCTCTGCCTCCGGTTGTTATTTGCTGTTATTATTATTCTACACTGAACCTTCTTTTGCTGCCTTTTTTACCCTCTTTGCTGTTGGCATCTAGAATACACATGTTGTTTGCTTTCTGCCAGGATTGATGCCTGCCAGCCTTTGCCACTGTTACTACCATTTTAAGATCATAAGCAGAGGTGGTAGATTCAGAGACAAATATCCAGAGGTGGGAGGAGCTTGAAGTAGGGCATATTCCAGATGGCTATTTTTGTACTCTTACACAATGGCTGTCAGAATGGTGGCACTTTTTTATTTTATTTTTTCTTGGTCATCCACAAAAGACAAACAACATTTCGTACCCCCTTTCCCGTTCCCCTACCCATCTGCTTCCTGATATTGAGTTCTCCACAACTGCATCCGTAAATACTAATTGCATGAGGTTCCATTTTCAGCAAACTGGAGGCGGTTTCTTAAGTGTCTAGTTAAGAGAAATTGCCTGCTGTATATATCCATTTAAAAAAAAAAGTATGCTGAACATACTTAACCCAATCCCTGCAGTTCTTAAGATGAATTCTGGAGCATGCTCCAAGAGGAGACTTCAGTAATGTCTTAGAGGAAAGTTTGATATTGGTATTGGAGGTGCAAAAATAAGAACTAGCTCATAAAACTTTGGTGTTAATTTCTCTAACTAGAACTATATCATCTAAAAGAGACACCATGTGAAAGGGCCCAAGACATGGAAGTATTAGTTGCAGAATTAAGAGACACATTAGTGGGAGGAAATCCAAGAAAATCTAAAACCTTCCCTTATGCTGGTGAGAACAGAAGGCATAGGAAGAGAAGGTATACATGTCAAGAAGATAAAAATCCTAGCCTCAAGAAAGAAGGGTAGTCAAAGGGGACCAGAGAGGCAGGGGCTATCCCTGGGATCAAAGCCAGCAAAAGGAGAACTAGTCAATGACTCAGTATGTAGTAAAGAAGACGACCAAGTACAAGTGGTTCTGTTTTTAATATATTTTATCCAGTGTAGGAACTGTTAGTATGGGTAGAAAACAGTAACAAAAATAAGAGAGCTGAGAGTTCATTTTCAAACACAAAATAAATCTCCGCCAATTACCACAATAAAATTGTTCAACATAGATTGAAGATAAAGTGCATTGCTATTGGATTTTTTATTTATTGAAAATGTATTATTGATTTGGACATCATACAGATTTTGCAGTAGACTCACACAGTTGGCTCCAGGTACACACGACTTCCTGCTTAGATAAACACAAGAGACCAAAGTTGTGTTCCATCTGGAACCTTTCCATGGTCCTTGGATAAGACCCCTTCTCTCTCACTTGCCTCAGAAGATTATGGTTTTCTTATTCTTACTCTATTTTGCTCCCATATCACCTGATTCATTTCTTGAAAGTGTTTTCAATCTAGTAAACTTTTTTTTCCCCCTTGGTAAGAGTAAATGATTATAATTGTAGATCTCATAATTGGCCCAGGGGCTAAAATTCTTCCTGAATGGTCATTCTCCTGAGCCTCATCATTCATTGTTGGACCTGCCCAGAGGGGAATTTGGGTCCTAGGAAAAATAAAGTACAAATTATAGGTTTATATTTATCCTTTGTTTAGAGAGATGGTTTACCTCAACTTTTGGAGCCAACTTGGAAAAAGTTTAGAAATATTATGATCAGATAAAATTCTAAATTTCTGTGATGATTTTAAAAATGTTTCCTATAGCTTCTTGCATTTGCCCCGGATGGCAGGTAATTATAAGAATGGGTCAATGGAGGTGATTTCTTAATGTTCTTACAGCTATGCTTTTTATAATCATTACCCAGCTTCTTAACCTATTCTACCACAACAAGGAGGCCTCATCACTTACTACCATATTCTTCTCCATATTGGGATTTATCTGTCTTTTTCTCACCCACCAAGAATCTGAAAGGTTAAATACTAATTCTCATATTATGCAACCCACTAGGCAAATGCTGCTCATTTTTATCTCCAGTTTTGTTAAATATTTTATTAATTTTTTCCAAAAAAAAATGGTTTAGAAAATACTCATTTCCAAAAGAAAGCCAGATTTAATTTAGCATATTCTAAATTGTTATCTAAAATTTTTAGTCATTTCATTAGTCAATAGTCATTTATTTGTATGTATAAGTAAGATAGTTATTAAAAGGTTAATCTTTGGTTATCTGGTGTACTATTACTACCTTCTCTTAAAAAGGATTATATTCCCTAGACTTTCTGGGAATTGCAATTCACCAAAGCGAATCAAGCATTAAAAGTAAATGGACCATTCGGTAGATGAGTGGATTAAAAAAGCTGTAGTATATTTACACAATGGAATACTACTCAGCTATAAAAAAGGAGATCTTACTTTTTTTGACAGCATAGATGGACTTGGAGTATTATGCTAAGTGAAATAAGCCAGTCAGAGAAAGACAAATATCATATGACTTTAGTCATATGTGGCATTTAATAAACAAAATTGAAACAGACTCATAGACAGAAAATAGACTGACAGCTGTCTTAGGGTAGTGGTATTGGGGCCTAGGTTAAAAACACACACACACACACACAAACAACAATTCATAGATACAGACAACAGTACGGTGCCTACAAGAGGCAAAGTGGGGTGGAGGGAGGTAGAAGAGGGAAAAGGGGGAATAAATGGTGATGGAAGGAGACTTGACTTTGGATGATAAACATAACATGCAATGCAATATACAGATGATGTAGTATAAAATAGTACACTTGAAACCTATATAATTTTATTAACCAATGTCACCCCAGTAAATTCAATTTTAAAGATTGGAAAAAGCAGCCAGAGTAGATGGGACAATAATTTAATTGTGATAAATTTATAAAAATTATGAGTTTTGATATAAATTTTATAGTTTTGACATATAATATTTTTAAAAAGTAAATAAAATTAATGCTACAGTTTTCATCTAAGAT
Organism: Molossus molossus; assembly: GCF_014108415.1. Taxonomy (NCBI): domain Eukaryota; kingdom Metazoa; phylum Chordata; class Mammalia; order Chiroptera; family Molossidae; genus Molossus; species Molossus molossus. Next base: position 35,821,594 of record NW_023425347.1, on the reverse strand, counting down.
TTACCCCTGTAAACCTTCAACTGAGATTCTTAGTGAATATTGTTCTCTGGGAACACCCAGAATCAACAGAGGGCTATGAAGATTCATGAATCTTTAGGATGGCCAATATTCCAGCGTGAATTGCCACAGTTTGCAATGTATATCTATATTATTCATATGAAAGTTCCCATGATCAAATGGAAGCATATTGATAAGTCAACTGTTCTTCATGGATTTCTTGTTATGAAAGTCTTTTATGTTACCTGAATCGAATAACACAGTCCAAACAAAAACAGGTTGTTTGCCTAATGGTCTGTAAAACCAGGACCGATGACTACACTTGGAACTTCTGACACTAGGCTCTCAAACATTTAATAAAATCATCACATTGCTCAAACTTTTTTCTCTTGCCTCTGTGCCCTGCTATGGCTCAAAGATTTAATTTCGATAATGTAATCAATAGTGTGATGAGGAGATTGTAGCTTTCTTTTCAGGGATTGTTACTCGGAGAAACACAGCTAGTACGAAAAAGGGATGTAAGTGGTGGCAAGCTTTTCTGACTCCTCACCTGTGCTCCAGAAACTCCTCCACTTGTTCACGCTCTGCTCTCTGATTCCTGTTGATTGTTCATTCCCACCTTAAAAAAATGAAAATATTCCAAATCAACCTTCTATATGCATACTTTATCTACCATATTACCTCATAGTCTCTGAGTATATTAAAATATATGTACAAAATGTAAATTTATAAGAATAAGATAACTGCCCTGGCTGGTTTTGCTCAGTAGTTAGAGCATTGGCCCCCAGACCAAAGGGTCACAGGTTCAATTCCTGGTCATGGGCATGTACCTGGGTTGCAGATTCAAACCCTGACCTCAGTTGAGGTTGTGTGGGAGGCAACCAATGTGTCTCTCTCACATCGATGTCTCTCTCCCCGCCCCCATCTCCCCTCCACTCTATCTAAAAATCAATGAAAAGATATCCTTGGGTGAGCATTAACCAAAAAAAAAAAAAAAAAAAAAAGAAAGAGGAGAGAGAGAGTTAACAAAACAGCCATGATTTTTAAAGATCATTAGCTAATATCTGAAGGCATATTTTCATTTGAGGTTTATTATTATGAGAGTAGATGATAAGTCTTTTATCAAGTAGTTTTTTCTTATACTTTTTACCCATTTTAGAAGAAACAGTGGAAGCTGCAAATAAATCTTCATTAGTTTTAGCTCATAGCAAGAGTTTATTTTGCGAGTGGAAATGTTTCTCCTACGTGTTTCGCATATTCTCTGTGTGTGCACTACCGTCAATTAGTGTTATTTCTGTGCTGGGAAATTTGTGAGCCACTTGTTCATTATAGGAGAGTTAGTTTAATGGAAATCTGATAACATAATCTACAAATTCATATCACCGGCCCTATGTAAACTAGAATAAACCACAAAATGGGTAAAATAAACAAGTTGAAGGTGACTCTAATAACCTTTGTGCCTTACAGAATTATTACCCTTCTTGCAAGGACCCTTAGATGACACATGGTTCACTAAAACATGGACTGAGTGAGGACCATTGTAATCTGTTATTAAATCTTAGTAAAGGTTAACTTCATTCTCATTATTAGTATGAATAATAAACATCCACAGAAACTGCAGCATTTTCTTCTCATACCTCAGTTATCTTGTACAACAGACCATGACTATGCATCTAAGTTTGGAGGCTTCTGTCCTAATTGGAAAACTCATACCTTTTTTCTTCTAATTTTTAATAATCTCTATGGATGATTTTATAAACAATGAAGATTTCAGATATACCACCAGCCCAAATTTTTCTTGTGACCTACAAATCCGTATCTGGACATCTCCACATGAAAATCCTACTCTTTCAAGATTGAGTTTACATTTTTATTAATGGTTCTACCATCCACCCTTTACCCAAGTAAGACACCTTGACCTCTAATTTCCTTGCTCATCATTCACATCCTTAAGTTCTTTTCATTCTACCTCTTATAAGTTCTCCAAGTTGCCATCACTGACCCTGCCTTAATTCATACTTGGATTATTTCTATATAAATGTTGGGAAGTTGCCTGTTGATTTCCATCATTCTTATTGCCGTCCAAATATCCTCATGCTATTATTGCTAGATTGATCTTTTAAAGAAGCAATGATTATGTCATTCCATTTTAATAACTCTACATTAAGGTTTCACATTTGACCACAAGACAAGAGTTTGTTTCTCAAGGACACAAAGACTGTCCATGATCTGGCTGCTGCCCTTATCTCCTGCCATATTCCTTGATGATCTTTTATGCCACGAGCTTTGATCATTCCAAAGTATTTGAAGCTATTGAATACCAGGGTTTTCCATTAATGCATCTATTCTAGGTTTTCCTCATCCCTAAGATGTTCTCCAACTTCCGTTTATGCTGACATGGAAAACTCCTAACTTAAAAACTAAATTTTTCCATTTCTTAATTCTTCAGGCAGAATTGCCATTATTGTCCTCCCAGCACTTTATTTTACCTCATTTTAATTGATTTACTTATTTTGTCTCTCAGTTTATGGTGAGCACCTTCTTAACAGGAGTTATTTCCTATTTATGTTAATAAAATCTAGCACCAAATCTAGTATGTAGGAGCAAAACACTTTCTTACTGATGTATATCAAGAACTGTTCTAAATGTTGAAGATTCAGAAGTGAATGAAATGGACAAAAACCTCTGAGCTCTTTTAGCATAAATTGGATATTATTGTATATTGTAATCTACGTAACAATACACTATAGTCTATATCACATTGATTTAAGGGAATTGTCCCAAGGAGTTAAAAATCACTTTGGAATCATCAAGCTGAACATAGACTGAAAATTAACTCTGCCTTCTAACAAGAAAACATTTATTTTAATTGGATCAAGGAGAGCTGTTATTCACTGAATACAATGATAAGACATCAAATTTTTAAAAATAAAAATATTTATATACAATGAAGCATGTTATTTTAAAATATTTTTTAAAAATATGTTTTTATTGATTTTAGAGAGAGGAAGGGAGAAGAAAAGAGAGAGACATCAATGTGAAAGAAAAACATAGATTGGTAGCCTCCCACACACACCCTGACCAGGGATTGAACTCACAGCCTGGGCATGTGCCCTGACCAAGGACTCAAACCAGCAACCTTTTGGAGCACAGGATGATGCTCAATGAACTGAGCCACACTAGCTGGGGCTAAAATGATTTTTTAAATAAGGTTTAGTAACCTGAATCTTTGAACATAATTTCTCTGATAAATAGTATGTGTTCAACAGTTATTTGCAAGTAAAACTGAATAAATAGCCAATTATCTTGGGTCAAGAAGCTAAATGATTTTTATAAGTTCCCTTCAAGAAATAAAGCTAGATTGCAAGTTGAACAAGCTGGAATTAACATTAATTTCACCATACGCATTTGATATAATGCTCATTGTTCTACTTCAATGTGTACAAATCACAGGTCCTCATGCTTGATCTTGCTGACTTCGACAATTTCAAAAGTTTTGCCAAATATACTGTATAAAGTGCTCCCCCTCCCAGTTTTATTGAGATATGCTTGACATAATGCATGAAGTGTTGGCAAAAATTGTCTTGTTGAATTGTCACAACAACCCCATGAACCTAATTCTATTATTCTTTCCATTTTCCAGTCAAGGAAACTAAGACTCCGTGATGCTTGACAATCTGCCTATTATCACGTTTTGATAAATAACAGAGCAAAAAATCGAACTCATGGATTTCGGCCTTGAAATTTCCTCTCCCTAACCTCTGCTTCACTGCAACTTATGCAGGACACTGACGCAGAGAGGGCCAGCTATTAATAAAGTCACCAAGCCCTGCCTACAACACGTCTATTACCTATAGGGATTGTACACAAAGAACACCAAGTTTAAGGGGGAGATGGAGAAGGGAAGAAGTGCCCAATGTGACCTGAACATGGAAGTGATCAGTCTTCAGCCTCAAAAGGTTTCAAACCAGAACTTGTCATCGGATCAAGAGGAGCAAAGAGGAAATGGCATTACACTTATTTTTGCGGAAATTGTTTATAAAAAAATACATAAGAGTTGCTTTCTGCCTCTGCTTCATGTCAGCTTTAATTTATGCTGGCATGCTCAATGTCAGAGCGTCCTGCTGGTGTTTGGAAGCAGCAGAGGAGGCTACATGGACGGGCCAGAAATACATCACTGCAATTCGAGATGAATAGATTTATTATAAACTGGCCTATCAGGTTAGTTCTAGTTACCAAGCATGGTCTTGATGAATGAGACTTAGGAAACCAGGTTTTGAAAAAGTGTTGAATTTGGCTTTGTTGAGTTTAGAACAGAAGGAGAAAAATGGAAATCAGAGTGAGTGATTGGAAAGGATGAAGCTAGGAAGACGGATGAAAGGAGAGCCAGAAACAAATTCCACCTATTTATTCTCTGTGCCTATGCCCATGACTTAGCAGCTTAAGAACTCCGAAAGGTATGCACACCTCACAAATGAGCAAGAACAGGTGCCTCGGAGTTAGACCTCTGCCAAACCTAGGTTTTATTTCTTGCTAGCTCTACAAGCTTAACTGATCCGAACTTCAGCTTTCTCTTCTTTCAAATAGGAATAAGGATATTTATCCCTCAAAATTATTGTAAGTATAAAAGAGATACTGTATAATGTCCCTAATACAGGCTTAGGAGATAGTAGTGAGTACATTTCAGTTCTCTTTCTTCTCACCCAGTAATTTCACTACAAAAAAAATGTGCCATCTATAAACAGATTCACACACACACACACACACACACACATGAATCACTGGCGTAGAGAAGGGGGAAAAAAAGTAAACAGGTACCTTTCAAATATGGAAAATATAAACACTATGTTCTGACCCTGTTTATTCCTATATGTCTCACTAAAAACATGTAGCGATCTGAGAAAAAGGGACTGTCATTCAACAGTCAAAAGCTCAAAGGTCAGCTTCTTACAAAAATCAAACTGCCAAGGGTTTACCAGGAAAGTGCGTTTTTAACCCACTAAGCTGGATTCTTATCTTTGAGAAAATTTTTTAAAAGAAACTTCAGATTGTCTTTAGAGTCAACCATACCTAATCTTAAATGTTAAGACTTTTAGGGAGGTAAGATCTGAGGCAAACATCTACTCAAAACACAAGTTAACTAAGTTCAAAACCATGATCTTTGCTACAGATGCCACTTTGCAGTTCAAGGTGCATCATCTATCCCTCCTGGGATTCAACTCTCTTTACATCTCTCTTTCTGTAAGTATGAGGGCATTTCATAGAGTTCTGCTTCTTGTCTCCAGACTGTGTCCAGCAACAATATAAAAGTGACTTACAGTCACTCTCTGACTATACATGATGCATAATGGCTATAATAATTATGTTTTATGTTAATCTAAGAAACCTCAAAACACTATTATCAGTAAGGATGTCTGAGACAAGAATTTAGAGAATTTAGCCATCTCTCTAAGATAATACTAACTAGCAAACACATAGTTCTTTCATGTGCTGAGCACTGCTTTAAATGCTTGCATATATTAATTCATCGAGTTCTCTCCAAAACCTAATAAGGTAGTTACTGCTATTACCCTCATTGTGTGAATGAGGAATTCCAAGGACAGAGATGTTAAGTAAGTGGCCTGAAGTGAAGCGTCTGGTAAATGAAGAAGTTGCTCTGTGTTCTAATCTACTCCGCCCTATACCCCCATTCTTCATGGCATTCAGAACACTTTGTGCAAACCAGGCAACTTCTTCCTCCCAGTGTCCAATGTGTCCTCACACGATGAGATTCTGATTCTGTTCCATCCTTTTCTAAACTGCTTGAAGATGGACAAACAACTTTCTGACAATTTGGAGAAGTATTATTGCAAAATTTACTGCCAGATTGAGACCTTGCACGACACACTAAATTTTTATGACAGCTATAAACACCTAAAAAATCCAAGTCTATCATGGGACTGCTTATAAATCCTAATAATAATTCTAGGACCAAGCAACATCATAAAAGAGTCAAGTGGCGAAAGTTGAGTAAGCAAGAACAAAGGTCTGGATGATTGCTTTAGTTTGATGCGAGACACCCCCCCCTTTCTTCTGCAAGATATTCAGGGAAAAGGAAGGTGAAGAGAGGTAGAAGAAAAAGGAGGCTTCCCAAAGGAGCCTCAGTGGATCTAATTTTCTGAACTCCAGTTTTCTTTTCAGTAAAACAGTATTCAGTACATTGTAATGTCCTTTGAAATTCCATCTTACTAAATCCGCTCAGGATTTAGGAGGCCAATTTAATAAGTGATTGTAGAATTCCTGCCATCTGAGTGCTGCCTCAGGAATTATTCCCCTGTTGTGTGTTTCTTTATAAGTATTGGAAAGCCTGGGGAAATTCTAAACAAAATTACAAAAATGAATTATACAAGATGTGACTTTCAAGCAATGAGACTAATTCTACAAGCCACACCTGAAAATCAATGCTATTGCCATAATCATACTTGCACTTTTAGTCCAAAAGGCACAACACACAGTTGGTGGGATTAGGGAGCAAGAAAAGGATTAGGAGACACATCAAACCCAGAATAGTAGTCAGCTCTGGGAACAAAGAGGACTCTAGCTTACTCTATAATGTTCTAGTTTCTTAAGTGCATATGTTCACATATTTTTAAATACATCATTTAACTCATTCTGGTCTAAAGAATGACTAAACCAACTAAATAATTTCGTTGTCCAACTTTTTACATGAATTTTCAAAGAATGGGATTTCAAGCTTTCAAGAAGTAACCATTCCAATACTTCTGTTTTTAGGCAGAATTATATTCTTACATTACTCTGATTTTAAGGTTGGCATAATTATTATTGCTAATCAGAAACAGAATAACTGTCATGATTCATAATGACTATAATAATTACATTTTATGTTAACCTCTGGAAACCTCAAAATACTACTTCATTATCAGTAAGGATGTTTGGACAAGAATATAGAGAATTTAGCCATCTCTCTAAGGCAATATTAAATAGCAAACACATAGTTCTTTTATGTGCCCAGCTCTATTTTAAATGCTTGTCATATGTTAATTCATTAAATGCTTCCCCAAACCTAATAAGGTGGTTACTGTTATTATCTGACACATGGGACCTCATTGGTTTCGTTGATGAAGGAACTGAACCCTGTCACATTTCTCACTAGACTTCATTCATTGCTTTATTCAGTCAGTCTCTCCAATATACTTAAAAGTCTTATTCATTTCATTTCTTTTAGTTGACTTATGACATTGTCACCCACTGGAGTAGGCCCAATAATTGGGTTTGATATGTATTTTTCAGATATATAAGAAGAAAATTCACTTTGTTTCCTTGGAGGGAAAAAAAAGAGAAAAAGAAATCATTTAATTCAAAACTTGAATTTGTCATTATAAGCAAGTGGTAATGGACAACAGTGTGGATAACTGCATCCAAGCAAAAATGATCTGTCCATTGGCCTGACACTTGGAAGAAGTTAGTTATACACCCTAGAATATCTAAGGTGTGTGTGTGTGTGTGTGTGTGTGTACACATATTTGGGAAAAATATATATTTAACCCCCAATAAAAATACTAGTCAATATGAAATTAGAGGTGGAAACAAAAATCCTCTTTATCTCCTCTTACCCCTCAAAATAACTCAATCTCACATAAAATCTTTAAAAACAAAATAACATGCATTTACGTGTTTTTATACAAACAGTCTATTGATATTTACAATGTTGTACAGAAAGACTTTTAAGAGGGGAAAATGGCAAGTTACAACAACACACCAATGTGCATAGCGTTGAGATTGCACAGGGTACCCACTCACACCATGATTCTCTCACCAGGCAGGCAGAAGTGGAGAACAGGAAGGGACAAAAGAGAGCTCACTATTCTCCATAGTAATTCTAGTGCAGGAAGTTGTTATTTAGAAAAGTCACTTGGGAAAATCAACCTGGAGCCCTTCTCATTTGGTGCAGGTGGGCATCCGTGTATCTATTTTCACATATATAATAATTGACAATGAAATACAAGTACAGTGGATTGTAATCATTAATGAGAACTTATCAAGCCTTTTTGTAAAGGTTATTGACAGAATGAAGTGGAAGGCAACTCCTTGTGGAAGAATCTGGGATAAGGCATTCTTTTTTTTTTCTTTTAAATATGTTTTTATTGATTTTTTAGAGAGAGAGGAAGGGAGAGAGAGAGAGAGAGAGAAACATCGATATGAGAGAGATACATCAATTGGCTGCTTCCTGCATGCCCCATACTGGGGATCAAGCCCACAACCTTGGCATGTGCCCCAACCGGGAACCCAACAAGTACCTCTCAGTCCGTGGGAGGACACTCAATCCACTCACTGATCCACACCGGCCAGGCATGGGATGAGGCATTCTTGACTCTTTGCCAAATAGTAAAATTAACTGCAAATGCCTGATATGACTGCACCCTGAGGCCAAATAATATCCATGCATTTTATGCTTGAATCCATGGAATACTGCATAAACACTAGCTTCAGTTCTTCCACCAGCCTGCCCCTATTTGACCAGAATGCCTTGCAGTGCTCTGTGCTTGTAAGGGCAGTATGTGCGTATTAGCAAGTGCGACATCATGGGGAAATGAACAATGAACAGAGTTTAAGTTGAAATTTGTTAAACCAATGGATTTAAGAATATCAAGGAATAGAATGTTTATCATTAATAGAGGTACCAGGTATAAGAAAAGAATCCCGAGAAAATATCAAGGTGTCTCTAATGCTTAAGCATTTTTGATGTTGTATCTACTTTATAGCTATTTGTGTAAATGATTGATCTGCTTCTAAGTCATAGTCTCCTCACTGATAAGAGTGGACACATAGAAAGAGCAAGGACTTTGGAATCAGGCCCAGAATGCCATGCAGCTTCACTTACTAACTATAAGTCCCTGGTAGAGTCATTTAACCTCTCTGGATTTTATTTATTTATTTTTTATCTGTAAAATGGAGATAATAAGATTGACTTAACATAATTGGGAAGAATCTGGGGTAAGGCATAATATATCATTAATCTGGAACAAAGTAGGTCTTCAATAATAGGTAAATACCTTTTGTATTCCTTTTATTGGTAAAATAAATGGCACTTTTTAAAGAGCCTTCCCTTCTCCCAGGACTAAATTATATAAGACACTAACAAGAGCAGAAAGGACACAGCATCTATTCAACTCCTAGTATATGCCAGGAATTTCATTTTGCACTTTATATACATTATCTCCTGAAATTGTCCCAGTAATCTTAAGAAGTGAGTATTCTTAGCTCTGTTTAAACATGAGATGACTGAGGTTGAATCAGATTAGGCATCTCCCTTAAAGTCACACAGTTATAAATGTCAAAGTATCACAGAATGAGGATTTCAGGAATGCTGCTGATTCGTCATTGCTTTGCTAATTGAGTCCTTGTAGCTTTCCAAATTCATTTTTAACCATGAGATGGTGTCAGGTGTAATATCTACCATCATAAAACTCCAGTTCTCACTAAAGTTGTCTTCTGGCAAGCTTTGCGAAGAGCTGCAAATACTGCTTAGCAGCTTTGTGACGATGTCCAGAAGTCTTAGTAGTGCAGAGCTTGGAATTTCCACCTCAGTATTCCATAGTGTTTCTCTACAAGGAAAGGTTTCTTTTTCTTCACCATGGCCAAAGAGAAGACCTTGCATTTCCAAAGTTCAAAATAGACCCTTCCATTTCTGAAATTTCCTTCAAATGTCCGTGGTGACAGTTGATCAAGAGTACTGTCCTATGTCAAAACTGTTTGTGGAAAATCTCCAGGAAACTGTAAATTTCAAAATGTGTAGGCTTGTTGTCTTCAGAGTACAATAGCTAATAAAGCACAAGGGCATCAAGGTCTTATTTTTACCCTGTGGGCCCCCAATGTGCAAAGATGTCAAAGATACAAATATACACATGCGCATCCCCTCAGACAGATAGCCACACATATCTCCTCAATTTGCCAGATCACTGGGACATTTGTATTTCCAAAGGTCTGAGGAGATTTATTCAGAAAGACTAATCTTAGAATTGTCAGGGTGATTGTAAAACAATGCACAGTTCACAATTGTCTTGTCACTCACTGGATTGAGTGAGTCATTATAAAATGTCTTCAGTATAGCGCCTTGCATGAAAATACCTTAACAAATAGTTGTTAAATGAATAAATAAATTAGTTCAAGAGCTAAACATATCACAATTATCTTTCCTCTTTAAAACATATTAAAATAATTTATGGTTAAGGTGGACAGATAAATCACTCTAAAAACATGCTGTCAGAATGAGCAAGTTTATTCTCACCTAATTCCTAAAGAATTATTAATAGTTATGCACAAAACACACAAACGTTTATGACGATTACAAAAAAGAAAGCATACCCAGTACTACTCTTACATAGTTATAAACATCTTAATCTAAGAAACAACTGCTATTTTATGTTCCAAATATAAAAAAGAGGGAATTATAAACAGTGCTATGACCTCAACAGTCATTCACTCATGAGCAAAATTAAGTTGTTTGGAAAGCTACACTGACTTTAATAGTAATAGGAAAAACAATAAGTTATCATTTTTTTTGTCTCTTCCAGAGGGCTATCTGTTTAACATATTGCCTCTGTGGAGAATTCCAGATGCTGATGAAGTAGGTAAATCAGAGTGGCCAGACATTTTGGCAAGACACTTAGCCATTTCATGCATATCTATTTTTATTACAATTCTTCGTTGCCTTCAAAATGAAGTCCAAATTCCATAGCATGGCATTCAGGGCCTTTGATCAGCAGGACCTTGCTTTCTTCTAATAGCTGGGGCTTTTAGATTTCAATAAACGGACACGGAATATGACTCGCTTAACCAAAAATGAAATTTGTTAGAAGGAAGTGCAGCGCTGAAGGTCGGAAAGGAAGGCTGTGGAAACAGGTTCAGAGCTGGAGGAACCAGGCTGTTCCAGAAGGGCTCAGAGTTAGAAGTTGCACGACTGTTCACATGGAAATGCTCCTGGGCCTCAGCGATATTCGCTCTTTCTGCCCTCGGACTAATAGAAAGCAGGGCATCCTATGAGTCCCTCCCAACAGCAGCCAATGTGGAGAATCCAAATAAAATCAGATTCCTGTTGCCATAACTAAAGAGAGTAAATGTTGGCAGCCAAATATCAACACCCATGCATCTCTCCCCTGGAACGTATTTTTTGCCCCTCTTACTGTTGTTCTTCAGCTACGTGGAAGAACTTGCAGGTCCGTGAAGCTTCAAGTGATCTTCCTCCTCTGGGACTTGACATAACTTTTATCCACTAAAAAGTTCTCCATTCCCTTTCTGCCCTTATAAGACAATTCTAATATGGCCTCCATGACTCAACTTCCCCTTCAAGAGCTAACATCTCCCTCCCACCCTCATGCCCTGGCTGCATTGGGTGTCCTCATTGAGCTTTTCCTGGCATTCTCTGTTCACTTTCCTCAGACCTGCTACTGCAGATAGTGTAACTGCTGACTTCTCTTCCTCCCCTTCTCACACCTGCTCCTAACTTTTGGTCTCTCTTGCACCTTGAGGGTCATTCTGGAATGAACCTCCTGGGCCTAGGTATGATTGGTATGCCCTTGAGAGGGTGAACCTAGAGAAGAGGCTGAGCAACAGTCCAGGAAGAAGGGCTTCCTCCATCGGGCAGCAAGTTCTGGGTCTCAGGTTCGTGGTGTGTGGTCTAGAAAGGAAGGTGGTTCAAATTCTGGGTGAGCACATTCCCATAGCCTCACAGACTCCTTGCTTCATGGAGGAAAGAGCAGTCAGGAGAGAGCAGGAGGACTTCTAAGCTCAGTGCCTCATCCAGGGCCCTGCTTACTAGAGTCTAAGGGCAATAGTTCCTCCACGAAGATGGGAGGTACTTAAGATGAAACCATGTTTAGTTTGTAGTCCAGGAATTTCTGTGGGTCATGCAGAGGCAGTGTCCTATGCGAAGACTAAACTAATGAATTCGTGAACCTTGGTGTTCTCTGCAAAATGAAGATAATATTGCATGTTCTGTTCAATTTCCATGGCAAATGAGAGAGACAAAGTAATCGATGTCAGGTGCTTTAAAGAAGCTACCGTTTTAAACATTGTCTCTAACAGCTTCTCAAACTGGTTAATGACTTATTTTTGTTGCCCTCCCAGAGACAGAAATGGCAAGATGTTTTACCAAGTCAAATAGAATGAAGTTCAGATGATATCTGCTAGACTTTTAGCACAGAACCTTAAGAATTGAGTTATAATTATGAACAATAACACAAATAGACTCATCAATATTTTTAATTCCCATAATTTATGTTTCTCTTTTTCTTTAAAAATAATGTTAGGAAAACGGTAATCAGTGATCTCAAGCAGAAGGAACAGAAGCCCACCAATTGGTACAGATCATTTATTATGATTAAGACACTCAGGTTTAAGCAATATAAAAATTTTAATACAGCAATCACAGGTTGACCTCCATTTTGAGTGTGTTTATAACATTTTTTTTCTGGAAGTTTACTTACATAGGAAAGATTATCATCTGAGGTGTTGGGTGATCCTGGTAAAGGAAAGACAACCGGCACGTAAGGCACCTGAGTTCCACTCCTGAGTGAGCTGGGTTCGCTTATTCATTTATTTCTTAACTACTCATCCAGTGTGGAAAAGTTATTGAGGATCTATCCTGTTGTAGAAATTGTAGAAGGTGTTGTGGATTAAAAAAATAATAAGACATGAGATTTTTCGCAAGGAGCTTGCCGTCGTGTGAGACAGATAAAAGTAAGCCATACAAGGCGAAAACACCACGATGGCATTATAAGCATCAATCTTGATCTGGAGGTAGACATCTCCACTCTGCTGAAACCCTGAGGACTCTAGAACTGCCAGCCTTACAAATCTGATGATAAAAGAGAAATTAGCTCATATAATTCATTTGTATTGTGCTCATGTTGGCTTGATTCTCAGTTTTGTTTTGTATTTCTCATTACATTCTGTCAACAGTTTGGTTGAGTAGCCACCATGTAACAAGATGAAGCTGACCATGGTTTATTCGGCCCCAATGTTGGTAAGACTAACACTGTCACAGAGGACAGGGGCAATGTGTGTAATTCACTCCACTCGCCACTTAGATTAATGTCACTCAGACTCATGTCATAAGTGTTACTTGATGAATCTGATGTCTTCATTTCGGTCTGAACTGTGTACCTAAGCTTCTTATGACTTAGCCCAAACCTTGCACAATCACAGGACTACTTTGAGAAAGGGTAGTTAACTTCTACCCTCCCCCCCCTGAGCTCTTATTAGTGACGATGATTTGCAAACATGGGCTGAAGGGAAAATGCCTCACTGATTCTTCAAAACAAGATTAAAAATAACTCTTGCAGGTGAATCAAATTTGAAAATTAAAAGCAACAATACTGAGAGACAACAGTAATTGACAATTTGCACAATTGCATTATGATGCTGTGCTAAGAAAACTGTAACAAAAGAACCTAAAGAATTCCAAAGAACAAACTGATGAACAAAATAGACCCAGAGACAGAGAAGTAAGGTACAGCTGACATTCCTGAGAAGGGGGGAGGAAGAAAGGGATAAACCACAGAACTTATATGCATGTACGCATAACTGATGGACACAGACAACAAAGCTGGGGACAGGGTAGGAGGGGATGGGGAGGAGAGAGTCAATGGGGGGAAAAAGAAGAAACGTCTGTAACAAAAATAAATTAGTAAAAAAATAAAAATTAAAAAAATTAAAAAATAAATTAAAAAAAAGAATTCCAAAGGAAAGAAATGAAAACATGGTCTCTAAAAGAAATTGTTGCGTCCTGGCTGGATGGCTCAGGTGCGTGGAGTATCGTCTGTACACCAAAAGCTTGCAGGGTCAATCCCTGCTCAGGGCACATATGAGAGGCAACTGATTGATGTTTCTCTCTCACATCGGTGTTTCTCTCTCTCTCCCCCCCCCCCCTTCTCTCTCTAAAATCAATAAAAACTTATCCTCGGGTGAGGATTAAAAAAAATTGTTGTCTCTGACCTCTTAACACTTGACACTTAACACCTGCAAGGGTCATGAACCATGCGGGACCCTTTATCACACTGTCTTTGTAATATTTTCTGAGTTCCTGAGTGTCTATTTGGTCAACATTAGTCCTGCAGTCACTTTCCTCCAGCCAGGGGATTGCATGCACTCGCTGTTTACACGTCTTCAGGAGGAGGAAGGGGAGTGGCTAGCTCGCTCTGCAAATTGTCTCCTGTCAGACAAGTTTCCAAGTCACTGAAGGATGTGTGAGACCGCAGAGTTGAAGGGAAGTTCGGCCTTTAGTATTTCCTTTTCTGTCTTCTTACGTGAAAAGTACTAAACAGACTCAAACAAGCTTTCATTTCATGGAGCAACTGCACCGCCTGTTTCCTGGCGACCAGGACTGTGGGGCAGTCCATCGTTCAGCCAGGAATGACTCCAGAACCTCTGGTAACCTCCCTGAGCTCTCTAGGATATGCCTTAATAGGAGCCATCCCTGGCTTGGGTTCAGGCAGTTGGAAAGATTTCCCCAGGAGAACAGGAGGGAGAGGGAGAAAACTTGCTGACGGTAAAGAGACACTGGGGGTAAAACGAAAATTATACCACGTTGTATGAAGGGTAAACCTTAGCACTGACTGACCAGAGGCCGTCAGGGTTCTTCACCCACAGAGCCTCTTGAGGACCTAGTTCGGGCGCCACGTCTTGGCGCTGCTGCCGAGAGACAGGCTGATTGTGAAGACAGTACTTTTGTTGCTTAGATGACAGGGACAAACTGTGATTTCAAGCTCTTTAGATTGGGTTGTAATTTTTTATTGAATTTATTGGGGTGACATAGGTTGATAAAATTATAGAGGTGGCAGGTATACAATTCTACAGTTCATCATCTGTGTTTTGTATTGTATGTTCACCACTTCAAATCAAACCTTCTTTCACCTCACTTTATCCCCTTTACCTTCTTCACCTCACCCTGACTTCACCCCTTCCTTATGGCAACCACCACACTGCTGCCTGTGCGTTATAGTTTTTAAAGTCATTTGAAAAGGGCAAGATATGTAGTGTAGAAAAATAATAGAGGGGTAGGAGATAGGAAGAGAGAGCCACCCCCCACTGGAGAACTGAAGGACAATTCACACAGACTTTTCACTCAGGGAACCTTCACCACACAGAAGGCCCAAGCAAGGGTGTGCAAACGTCATCACAACCCAATCCTTATGCTTGCGGAGTTATGCAAGCACTAACTTACACTAGACATTGCACTCTCTAGGGTTAGCTCACGCGATCCTCTCTGCAGCACATGAAGTGGAGAGGACACACAGGACACGGGCTCTCCCAGGCTGGGCAGTGTTTGCCGAGCCACGAGGACAAACCGTGATGTGGCCATTTGTCCTCAGATTTCGGCTGCCGGGTTCTTTGTGTTTACAACAGGTGACCTGGCAGTTTTCACCTAGGCAGACCAAAAAAAATGTGTAATGACTGAGCAAACCATAACCTGAGAGGTGAAATCCTAGAATTACATTTTCTTTATTTTTTTTAACCATCCCAGTGACATATCCATCACTTACTTGTTCCAAATATTGGTCATTTAGAAGTGAATACTATTTACAGCCCTTATATCATCCTTATTGTTTTATTAAGAAATAAAAGATTTCTTAGAGTGTGCTTATGTGCTTAATTTTGCTCAAAAAGTTAAAATGATTGAATCTGTATTGAACATTTTAACTTTTTCACTTTTTTATATAAAAATGTAGGGTCATAACTGTGAGTTTTCAGAAACATGTTCCTATAAAAGGCAATGGAAATCTACAGGAAAAACACACAGAGGAACACACACACACACACACACACACACACTCACACACAATCCCAGAATGCCTTACTAATACCCTGTAACATCCCTCCACCAACTATGCACTAAAGATGCAAACTACCAAATGGCAGAGAATAAATCATAGTTTTCTGCCTGTTTTCCATTTGGTAAGTCTGTACTCACAACCTTGATAGCAATAAGTAAACCTTCTGTTTCTTTTTCAAAAAATTTTATAGGATGCTCTCATGTCCTTTTCTTCCCCTATGCCTCCCCCACCACAATTCAGCTCACTCCGAAAATGCTATAAAGTTTCAGAGAAGAGGTTTGCTCAAAGCAGCTACAAATAAAGTGCATGTACATAAATAACTTAGCCTGACTTTTTGTTTAATGTCCAAGATGATTGGAACAGATTGTATCATGAACTACTTTCCCTTTGGCTAATTAAATAGCAGTCCCCACTTACCATAAAGCATATTCTTATTAAAACAACTATCTATAGTCACTCTGCTGGATAAATTACTCCCAAGTAAGTGCCATAAAGCCCATTACATTCCTGCTTTAGGAATGGAGCAGTTCCAAACAGACAATCAAAGGATTTCACTGGGATTATTTTAGATTAGAAGAACTAAGGGAGACACGCAGCACTGACAAGATCGTAAAGGCATAAAGGATAAATTAGCGGTTCCATACCAAACAAAGTGGTCTAGTGGTATCACCGTATATCCAAACGTAAAAACAAATTCCTACTGTAGTAACCTTTGCCAAAATGGAAATCTGTTTATGCAGAAATAAAAATGTCATGAACAACTGTTATCTCCTGTGCAAATCAAAATGACTGTTTTGAATAATAATAAAAAAAATCCTTTCAAGCCAACAACTATGGAAATGTGCCATAGGGAAGAAGATGTCTTCATTTCAATAAATTGCTTTTTACATTTAATGGAAAAGGTTATGTTATGATTTGTCATATTAATGAACCATTATTGCGTAACCATATTTTTATTGCAATATATTACCTGCTAAATGATGCCTTTTTTTCAGGAGAAAAAAATGGCATGTAACAGATTCTATGGGAGTTTTTCTTGCTGCCAGTTGTTAAATCTTTCAAAAGCTGTCAGCAGCCTCAGAAATCAAGTTGAAAATACCATAGCCAACATGAGTATAGGCATAGGCTAGTCTATTTTTAATTTGTAATACAAAACTGCCAGAAAATAACCTAAACACGCACACACAAAATTATTCAAAAGGAGATAATCTTATCTGGCTTGTCAATGTAAAGGACCAAATCAGTGAAGTGAAATTTAACTTAAAACTTCTATAATGAATATCACTAGGCATTTGAGAGCTAAGGGAGTTTTTTTTTTTTTTCAGGCTAACTTTTTCTTAAACTCATTTTGCGCCCGAGTCTTCAAGCACTCAGCCCTCACGGACCCTGTCCACGAAAGCCACAGGGAGTGTGGGACACTAACCACCCCAGGCAGTCAACTGGCTCGGTTCCCGACTCAGCTTCAGTGAAGCAAGCCCTTCTTGAGGGTGAATGGATGGAAAAGGCATTGGCATCTGCCCTGGAAACTTCTGCAGGAAAGGAGCCATACTTGTTTCTGCAAATGGCAATTCTAGACTTGCCTGTGTCTGCAGTCACTGATGCACCACACAGCTTCTGAATGACGAGACAGTCCTCAGCATTGCAATCAAGCAGCACCAGCTGGGATCCCCTCAGAATATTTCAAGCTTGTGACAGGGAGCTGCTATCTGATGGAAACAGAGGTGGGACCTTTGGGTGTATCTTCCTGCTGAAGCTGCTGAGCTGTCATATTTTTGGATGGGAAGAACCAAGGAAAGGAAGGTATGCGCTGTCATTTCTTAAGGTGCCGCCTGCCTTTGCTGTCAGTTCGTGGGTGTGCTCACCTTTGGCTGCTACTGATAGATGTTATGGCCCCTCATTCATTGCGCACATTATTTATTTATTTATTTTAGTATAATGTGTGACAGCAGTCCATTAGATGCTGGAAACCCAGGTGAACAAGACAGGTGAAATTTTTAATCTCAAGCCACGTTAAGTCTAGTAAAGGAACAAATATTTAATAAATATTCAGAAATTGTATATTTGGAATCTGTAAAGATGTAGTTTGGGGAAACCCCTACATATTTTTCCTTTATACAAGTGATACAAAATATATAAATATATGCATGATGCAAAATACCTAAACAATATAATATTGTGAAAATTTCCCTTCCTTCTTTACCAAACTACACTCCTTCTATAGGTAAATACTGCATTTATATTTTAAAATAACCCCTAAGCAAGCATCTGTGTCCACATTTATATATATACACACATAGGTTTATTTTTTCACATATATGAAATTAAACCATAAATATTATGCGACTTCAATTTATATCTTATAACATTTTCCGTGTAAATATACAGAAATACCACTTACTGCATTTATTGCACTGACTGGATTCCCATATACAGAGATAACATAAGTTATAGTACTATCGCCTTTTTGGTGGGTGTATTACTTTCCTGTGGCCACTGTAACAAATTAGCACAAAGTAGGCGGCTTAAAACAACAGAAACGGATTATTTTACAGTTATGCAGACCAGAGATCTGAAATCAGTGCCAGTGGGCCGAAATCACATTGTCAGCAGGTCACAGTCCTTCCAGAGGAGTTAGGAAAGAATTCATAACTCACGTGCTCCAGCGCCTGACGGCTACCAGCATTCCCTGACTGGTGGCTGCATCTCTCCAGTTTCCGAAGGCAGCATCTTCAACTCTGCTCCGTCTTCACATGACCTTCTCCCCTGTAAGTGTCCCATCTTCCTTAGCATCCCTCTTATAAGCATAGTTGGCATTGCATTTAGGGTCTATGTGTATAATAAGATAATCTCATTTCAAAATCCTAATAGTATATCTTAATTTATAAGTTATGATATGTTTATAACTAAATTATAACCTTCTTTTGGTCAAAGAAAGTAATAGTTACAAGTTCCACACATTAGAACCTGGTAATTTTGGGGGCCATTATTTAGCCTTCTAAGATGTTTAGATTGTTTCTATTTTTTTAATATAAACAATGCAGCAATTACCATCACTGCAATTTCTATTTGTTCATATGTGTAAACATTTTGGTCGGTGAAATTCCTAAAAGTAAAATGTCTGAATCAAAGACTATATGTAATAAAATATTGTTAAATAATGCCAAAGTAATTTCCCAAGAGTGTACTATATCACTGTATATGCTCCAGAACACTACACGGAATGCTCATTTTCTCACATTTTTATCAACATCACATATTTTATCTTTCTTCTTATCAATCTGAAAAGTGAAAACTGACAACTTACTGTTGATTTGAATTTTCTTTCTTTTAACAGGTTTAAAAACTCCTATTTTAATAGTTTCTTAGTTTTAGTTGATATTTTTACTTTTCTTTTTGCTTAGTAGGGATTATTTATAAATTAATATTAATGTTTAATATTCTATTCTTATATGCATTACAAATATTTTCTGCCTATTTCTTGTCTTTAAAGACTTGCTAAAAATTTTAAAATCTATCAATATTTTTCTTTGTATATTTTCAGTTTTGTATCTAGTATAGAAACAATGCTCTATAATCATAAAAAAATAAATTAAATATATTATCTTATATTTAATTCAATTTTTAGTTGTCAGAAATTTCAATTTTGTATGCAATATAAGGTAGCAGTCTAGCTTTGTTAGTTCTCTTTCCAATAGAAAACCAATTATACCACTGGTGTGTGTGTGTGTGTGTGTGTGTGTGTGTGTGTATACCCTCACCCAAGGATATTTTTTCATTTATCTTCAGATAGAGTGAAAGGGAGGAGAGAGAAAGAGAGCAAGGGAGAGAGAGAGATTGAGAGAGAGAAACATCAATTTGAGAGGGACACATTGATTCATCGCCTCCCACACGATCCCGACCAGGGCTGGGGACTGAACTGCAACCAAGTTACGTGCCCTTGACCTGAATTGAACTGACAGCTCTTTGGTCCATGGGCTGATGCTCCAACCACTGAGCCAAACCAGCCAAGGCAATACCACTGATATTTTTTAAATAATTCATCTGTTTTCCCACGAACTTGAAATAATATCTTAATTATATACTAGGTACTTAAATACACTCAGATTTGCTTTCGAACTGCATACCATTGATCTATTATTATTGTTTTAGTTCTTTTAGGTCAGAGATTTTGTCTTTCTCCATTATGTACCTCAGTGGTATACAGGGTACAAATGTATGTACATATATGTACATACAGGCATTTGGTTAAGGTGACAGATAAAACATAGTAGTTCTAATTATATTTGAATTTCAAATAAGCAATGAACTTTTAAAATATAACTGTATTTCAAATATTGCATGGGACATAGTTATGTTAAAAATGTGAAATACACATTTACCTGGTGTCCTATATTGGTATCTGTTAAATCTAGCAACCCTCCACTCAGTGTGTGCTGAATAAATACCCTGTCTTAATTTTATAATTATATTTGTTATTATATTTTTAAAATATACTTATTATCAGGCAGGGACAATAATTTCTCATTGTTCTTTTTTAACAAAAGTTTCTTTGGCTATTTTCAAGAATTCTCCTTCCTGCATAAATTTCAGAATCATTTATACTTCCTAATGTTTTTATTAAGGTTGCACTAAATTTATAAATGGTATTGTTTTACTGTCTGTTTTTGTAACTCATCTGTCTTGAATTGAGGATAATTAAATAAACAAACAATCTTGTGCCAACAACCCCCCTTTTTTTTTAAATTCTCACCCAAGGATATTTTTTCATTGATTTTTAGATAGAATGGAAGGGAGGGAAGGGGAAAGAGAGAGAAGGAGAGAGAGAGAGAGAGAGACAGAGAGAGAGAGAGACATTGATTGGTTACCTCCCACACAACCCGGGCAGGGGTCAAGAATTGAACCTGCAACCCAAGCACATGCCCTTGACTGTGAATCAAACCCTTAACTCTTTGGTCCTTGGTCCGAGTATCTAACCACTGAACCAAACCGGCCAGGGCCCAACAACTTTTTAATGGTTAAACATTAAAGGCATTATCATTGACATCCAGTACCCCAACGGGATGAAAAAAGATGAAAGAATTAACACAACAACACATATATAAAACACAGAGACACAGACAACAGTGTGGTGATAGCCAGAGGGAAGGGTAGAAAAGGGCAAACGGGGGAGTGGGGACTGAAAGAGACTACTTCGGGTGATAGGTGCACGATGCAGTGGGCAGATGACGTTTTATTGAGTTGTATACTTGAAACCTGTGTGGTTTTGTGAACCAATGTCACCCCAATAAATTCAATTTTTAAAAAAAAGTAGCCCTGGACGGTTTGGCTCAGTGGTTGGAGCATTGGCTTGCGGTCCAGAGAGACCCGGGTTCGGTTCCCACTAAGGGCATGTGCCTCGTTTACAGTTTGTCCCCGGCCCTGGTTGGGTCGTGCGGGAGGCAGCCACTCGATGTGTCCCTTTCACGTCAATGTTTCTCTCTCTCTCTCTCCTTCCCACTCTATCTGAACAAAAAATGGAAAAATGTCCTCAGGTGAGGATAAATTGAAAAAGTAAAGAAAAAAAGTATCTATGTCTAGGAGATTTGTTGCCAAACAAAGATAAAAATTACAAAGAGGGAAAGCAATTAATGCTTTCAGTATTTAAAATTTTTATTTTTAAATGATAATTTTTAAACGTTTTAACTGTTAAATAATTGTAGTATTTTTCCAATTTTTAAATGTTTTTTATTTTGTGTTCATGTTCCCTCCTTGTCACTTTCTATTCTCGACTGTATCTGCTAGAGAACCTTCAATGTGTTATTGAATATATAATCTTGTCACAACACATATCATCATAATAAACCTTGTATTTATTCATTTTTTACAGAGAACCTCTGAAATTTTTAGTACAACTCTATCATGGAAAAGTGATTCATTGTTTACCATATCATCATTCATTATTATTTAAAAACATGAAAACCAAGTGTTATGAAAAATATACAAAAAATGTATAGCACAAAAATAAAAACTATCACCACCAGAAATTCCAGCCTCTTTAAAAAAAACAAGGAAAAGAATGAGATATGTAAATATTTGGACGGGAAAATTACATACCTATGATATAATTTCTTACCTATAAACTCCTACTTAGAAAGCCCAAAAGAAAAATTGAAACATATTCAAATAATATGAAATAGTTCTGTAATTGGATCATTTGCAAGATAAATATATAAAACTAACATGTATTTCAATAAAAAACAAATAATAAAGTTATAATAAAGCAAATATCTAATGTCATAGAAAACAAAAATATAAAATACTTAGAAATAAACAACAAAATCCCGGGGTGGGCAAAAGTAAGTGTACAGTCATGAATATATGAAACAGAGTTTATTCTTGTATTATTATTTATTTATATTATAGCTGTAAACCTACTTTTGCCCACCCCTGTACATGCAGCTTATATTAAGAAATAAATATAAAAGTTTTACAAAGATGCATGAGAAGCTTTAATGCATGAAGTGATTTTTCATGTTTCTGGATAAGAAGTTTTAATATTGAAAATGAGATTTTTATCGAAATTACTTTTAAATTTATTATATTCTTTATTATACAGTATAAATTTGACATGACTTTTGTAAGTTTGAAACATCTCTCTAACTTATCCTGTACTTCTCCTTATAATGAAGTCTCTAACTGCATCCTCCCAAATCTTTAGAATATTATGCCTCTTAAAAATCTAGTTTAGTAACTTAAAATATGTAAATATTTTACATAATGAAAAAATAATAATATAATGATAAAATTTTGGTTGTTATATTTACATGTCAAAGTTCAGTTACATGTGTACCCAGGTTAATAAAATTGCATCAATGAAAAAAAATCAATGTAGCTTAGAAAAAAATACCAACAATAACTAAAAGATAAAGAATGAGGGGAACTTGTATAAGCAGATATGAAAAAATAAAATAAAGGTATAAGTATCAGGATAATAGATTAATCCAAGACTAGACAGAGAATAGGAAAGAATAGAAAATGCACAGAGCTACTCTACATGGACAGCACTATACTCTGACATTCTTGACCACTTTTTACCCCCACACTGAGAATGAAGTGCTTCTCCAAGACTCCAAGATTTTTACAGGAGCCTGGTTCAAAATTGCAGACTTAGTACAATAGTCCTCCTTATCCACAGTTTCAGTTACCTGTGGTTGATCATGGTCCTAATATATTAAATGACAAATTCCAGAAATAAACAATTCATTAAGTTTTAAATTTTATGCTACTCTGAGCAGTGTGATGGAATCTCTCACCATCTACTTCCATCTGGCCCAGGACATAGATCATCCCTTTGTCCATGTTGTATACACTACCTGCTCATAAGTCACTTAGTAGCTGTTTCAGTTATCAGATCAACTGTCACAGTGTTATAGGGCTTTTGTTCAAGTAACCCTTCTAGTAGCCCAATGCTATGTCAGAATGCCTACGTCATTGACCTCACTTCATCTCATCACGTAGGCATTGTATCGTCCACATCTTCACATGAGTACGGTGCAATAAGATATTTTGGGAGACCACATTCACATAACTTTCATTACACTCTATTGTTATATTTTATTAGTTATTGTTAGTTTTTTATTATGCCTAATTTCTAATTTAAACTTGATCATACGTATGTATGGATGTATGGGAAAAAAATAGTATATACAGAGTTCAGTATTATTTGTGGTTTCAGGCACCCGTTGGGGGTCCCTGTATGTAAATCTACCTTTCTTCTCTCTCGTGGTTCCCCTTAGTTAAGGATTTGTGTGTGTGTGTGTGTTATACAATGCTAGTAAAGAAATATATACATATTATAGATCCAGTGCTAGTAAAACTAGATCATGGAGCAGGAAGAGACCAGAGGAAAATGAGGAAAGTCTGGAAGTTAGAGAGCATATGGTGCTGACCAGGAAAACACAGCAAGGAAATCCACACATTAAAATACTAGAGATAAGAGTGGCCCTTTCCACAGGAAGAAGTGTCAAGCGCAGGGGGATACATTTCAAGAACAGGTGAGTGGGAATGGGATAAGAGCAGGAGACCTCATTGGAAGAAAGATACAGATTGTGCCTCTTCCCTCCACTTTCTCTGTGAAGCAAAATAACCAAACTTTATTGTAATTTTCCCCTAATCCTCCCCTAGACACTTAATAATTACTTTTGCATGAATTTATCATTTAAAAATCTGTATGTGCCCTTTATGTCATCTTAACCAAATAAAAATGTACAACTAGAGATGTGTAAATAAGTATTAGAAGATATTTCTCTATGTTATTTGTAAATTGACCATTAATGATTCCAAAGTTTTACTGAGGAAACTGAAGAGTAATCATGTAAAATACTTTTATAAGTTTAATTAACTATAACCTGTGCTATAGTCATATCACAGCTGCTAAGCTCATCTTGATCCAGCATTACCCAGGGGAGTCCTGTGACTCTAGTCAGTTACTCATTGTCAGAGTTTGATCCACTTGTTCGTGATTCTATGGGCGAACATTTGTCACCTGACTGTTACTTCATGACAATAAGCTTTAAGATAATTCAACTTCATTCCTCATTGAGTAAAGTTTTCAAATGGGTTTTTCTATGTGGAAGACAATTCCACACAGCTAATAGAAGTGTTTTTGCCAAACGTTTCTGCTGTTTTAAATGAACAGATGGGCATTCTGAGGTATAAATCTATCCATGGTGAGTGTGGTTGATAACAGTGTTGATTTCTGCTTTGCTCTGCCAACCCCAATTGAAATGTATAAGTGAACTGATTATATTGTGTTCTTCGTGTCTGAGATCCTACATAAATGTTAACTCCATCAAAAATCTTCTGATTTTCCAGAATGTATTTTTTGAGCGACTCTATTGTGACGCAAAACTGAAAACCTTAACTGGATTGTGGGCCTATCTCATTTTTATGTTTGCCTCTCTCCCTCTCAGCCTCCAGTTCTACCCAATTCCTATTCTCCGTGATAGCCCACCTTCTTTTCCATCACCCCAGTGTGAAATTGTCACTTGGCCAACATTATTTTTTTAAATGACAACTAATGTCACTAAATGCTAATATCTAAAATGACGAGAGAGCCCCTGTGTTCACTGCCACCAATTTACAAATGTCTGCCTATCCGAAAGCTGGGACTCCACTTCTACTGTTCAACTCAGGGATGTGGCTCATATCTGCTTATTGTTTTACTCTATATTTGCGCTCAGAATGGACTTAAGGGACAACTGCAAAAATTAAATGGTAGCACTTTAATCCATAAGCAGGTGGAAGAAAGAGTGCAGGAAGCCGTCGGGGGCAGGAGCCTACAGCCCCACTTAGCTGAGTCTCTGGCGTATCTGAGCCTTTAATAAAAGATTTTTATGCACCATCCTGCTTATCTGTGTGTTCACAGGTGTGTGAAAAACTATCATCTTCAGAATAAAACACCCTGTAGCACCCTGACAATAAAAAGTGGTGACTCTCATCTATCTTTGCCTGAGGAAAAGAAGGTCTGAGAACACGTGGAAATAGAACACGCAAGAGAAAGGAAAGGCCACAAGCAAAGTTTAAATTGTTTCCAATTTGGGTCAGTGGATGGGGTGCGCCCCACATAGAGCTGGGAGGCGTTGACCTTGCCGTCCTGCAAGTGCACCTAGAGATGTGGCAAGATGGTCCCGAACATTTGTGGTTGGCACAAATGTCGCTGTGACCTAAATTAAGGAAGCAGAAAGCCACCTTAAAAAAAAAAAAAGCAAGATAAGAACCTGATGGCATCTTTCCGGAAAGAAAGAGAAAGATATTGTTAATAGAATAGATTGGTGAGAAAGGACAAAAGTACAAAGAAGTATCCCAGAGTGGACACATTCCCTTTAAATGCAACACTGAGGAATCTCGTTCTAAGGTTTAAATCTGGCCAAGTGGCCTGAAAGTTCATTTATTTCGCTGCTATATGAGCTTTATCCTCTCTGGTATATAAAACACTCCATTAAACAGGATGAGGTCTTTTTTTCTGAAGCATAAGAAACATTTTATCTTAAAAAGTTTACTTTTAATGGTCCAAACCTTTCTCTATATTAAAACATTAGGCGGATTAAGTGAATTCCGAACTGAAGCTCAAGGTTCTTCTGTCATTATGAACACACTAATGCCGCGTTCAGCGTGAGGCCAAGGAAGGATGAAAAGGTGCCGATGAAGCCTCTTCCTCCCGATGCTCCCACCTAATTGTCAGTTCGAAAGCAGTGTTGCCTGCATTTCCTTCCGAGCGGCTAGGAGAAGAGTGTCATTGTAACCGGAGTGAGGGGAGGCCTGAATGATATTAGTTCGTTTAGGAGGACAGTGGCCACCTGAACAAACAGACGTCCAAAAATTGGGCCTGATTTGAAACAACAGCTTCCCCTCAGACACATAGCCCCCTGGTAAGCCGGCTACTTGTGAGAATGTCATAGCCCCAGCTCTCCCTTCAAAGATTTTTATCAATTCAGTTGTGGGGGAAAATACATTCCCAGACATACAAAATAAACTGGAACACATTGCAGGGCATCGATTTCCTTGTACCTAGAATACTTATGCTTTGAGTCAAGCATTCTGAGTAGGAAAGGGGGGTACAGCGGAGAAGCAGTGGGGTGTAATGATTTTCACTGCAGTGGAGTGAGGTTTATATCACACCGAAGAGCGTTCAGAAGAAAAAGGTCTATACATGTGCAGAGTGGACACATTTTATTAGGTTTCTCCCTCTCCACAATTTTACCTTCCCAAGCTTGAATTTATAGGCTTAGGTTTCATGGTGTAATTACTGGGTTTAATATCAGAGAGGAGAGCAGCTTTGGTTTTTAGAGTATGTTTGGTGTTTATTCAAGGGAAACAATCTCCAATGCAGTTTCATTTTCTTTTCATTTTCATTGGGGGTGGTTTTTTGGGGGGATGAATACTCATGTTTATGGAGTTTCAGGGTCTGGCAGCACTGGGAACTGCAGAACTTTGTTTATCCAGAGTCCAGTTTCAATGCAGAGGGTGCCAACGCAAACTTCTCCAGCCTACCACGCCAAAAATGTCAGCCCTGTCTTGGAGGAGCAGCCTCCCCAGGCAGGGAGAGGCCCTCAGAGCCAGCTCCATTTGAAACTGAACTGCGGAGAAAGCCCAAGCACTAAACCATGCTGTCTCAAACACCGCAGTTTAAAAATATGCTTTAGATCAGATTTTCCCTCGTATTTTGTATCAGAGCAGGCGCCTGCCAGCACCAGCTAAGCTGATTGACTACGTCCTCTACCAGCATCTGCCTTTGATGTTCACATCTTCAGGGAAGCTCCATCCCTCTCACCTACACTCTTGCTGGGGTCTCTTTATGTCCCCACTATTACTACAGTTACAGCATCTGTCCCCCAACTGGGAAGGAGGCTTTACCTCATCAGGATCACCTGCATAAATACTAACGGTGGGTGCCATCAGAAATGCAATGTTGTCAGCACTTTCTTGCCATTCCTGAGACATTACATCTTCACAGCCCTTGGGGTGTTTCATTCTAACAGCTGGAAATTCCTGATTTTTCAATACAATTTGCTTCTTCCTCCTCATATTGCTTAGTATCAGGGCCAACTTTGTAAGGCAGATTTTAATGAACCCGTAGCCGGTGTGTTAAATATGTTAGTTGAGTTTTTTATTAAAGCAAAGCTAATATAACGTGATTGTTTTCTTAAGCACCCTATGGGGAGTAAGAAAAGTAGAGGGTAGGAAAAGTGGGGGTGTGCACTTGATATAGTTGGTATATTGCCAAATTTACCCACCTTTCAGGACCCCCCACCCATCAGTGAGTTGATGGCCTTCATGTTGGCTAAGCTTTCCAAAATAAGGAGCTCATCTATGGACTGGAGCCGAGAAGGACTCAACTTCAAGTGTAAGCCTTTGAGAAAGGCTGCCATGCTGTGAAAAATTAACTCGTAATAACTAGCACGGACACACTTCAAAGTTAAACTCTATGCTTGCCGCGTTCCATCCTAGAATTCTTGTCCCTGTAAAATTATCTAAGGTTACCACAGAACTAACTATGACATTAATAAAATGCAACCAAATGTATACGATAGCCGTATTTGTTTTTCTGTAAATTGTGTTGCCTGTGGCATTTGTCCAGGGTCTAGCATGCCGCAGATTTTCAAGAGCTGGGCACTGTTTCTGGCTATTTCTGTGTGAGCTCACCACTCAGTCCTGTGAGAGCTGGCAAATATCTGTCAATAGCCAGGGCAGTTAATTTAAGCTCAGACCTTTAAAACTGTGAAGTGAGAAGATAGTATTGAAAAATTAAAAAAAAAAAAAAATGAAGTGCAATAAACTAGTTAAAATCTCAGACTCTTGAACCAGAACGCTTGAGTTCCATTGTTTGCCATTTACTAGCTGTAGGGTGTCGGTCAAGTGTCCTTCGTTTCTATGGCTCAGTTTTCTTATCTGTAAAACTGGATCTAATAATGGCATTGACTCATTTTATTAGAATGAAAATTAATTAAGTTGATAGCTATAAAAGGTTGATGCTGGGTACATAATAAGTTTATTTAGGTATTTGTTACATAAAATGCTCTCAAGATGTTATCATTGATTAGAGGATATTACTCTCTTGTCAGATTCAAAAGCACCATTGAGGGAAAGAGTCCACGTACCACACGGAAGAAACAAATCCTTCAACTGTGAAGTACACTAGTAACATGGTAAATATTCAAATTAAAATGAACTGTTGGAAACTAAGCATTCACACCCTTGCCAGCTAATTGTTTAAAAGTAGATGAAGTCTAAAGCTCACTTGACAAAGGTTTGAATTCTAAGTCTGATGTTTACCAAATAGGTGACTAAAATTTTTACATTCTTGTTTCATCATCTGTAAAATAGTTTATAGCATCTCTTCCAACAGGTTATGGTGAGGACTAAATAAGTGCTTAGCACTTTGGCTAACATGTAGTAATCATACAATAATATGGAGAACTTTTGTTTTATTTTTTTTAAATATCTTTATTGTTGAAAGTATTACAGATGTCCTTCTCCTTTTCCCCCATTGACATCTCCCTAAGAACTTTTGTTTTTTAATTAGGAGCCATAAAACATTTTTGGCCATGAAATTCCAATATCGTGTCTAGTTTTCAAGGAAAGCTGAACTTTAATTACTCAGGTAGTTTTTAAGTGTCCTGACTGGAATCAAACCCATGACCTTCCAGTGTACAGGACGATGCTTCAATCAACTGAGTCACACTGGCCAAGGCAAAATAGAGTTCTAAGAGCATAAAAATCCCACAATCACAATTTTAAGATCTCAAATAACAAAAACAAGGCCTAAAGATAAAACAAATTCTTAAATTTTGCTTTTGTGGTTATCTAGCTATAGCACCTATGAAAAGGAACCCACCCCCCTTCATCAATATTGAGAAAAAGAGAGAAACGGTAAACATTAAATGAGAAATGACAATTGTTCATGGTTAGAAAAACTCTATATATTTTCAGGTGTTGCCAAAAAATAGATATAAAACTTTACAGGATAGGCCCAATCAGTGTGGCTCACTGGTTGAGCATCGACCCATGTACCGAGAGGTTGCTGGTTCAATTCTGGTTAGGGCACATGCCCAGGTTGTGGGCCCGGTCCCCAGTGGGGGGCATGCAGGAGGCAACCAATTGATGTTCTCTTTCATCGATGTTTCTATCTCTCCCACTCTCTCCAAAATCAATAAAGAAAAAATATTTTAAAAAGAAACTTGACCAGACAAGAGTACATAGCATTCTAAAAAGATGTTAATTAATTATAACTTTCTAAGAAATTTAATCTGGAGTTTTTGTTTTTATTTTATTTCTTTTAGTACATTTATTTCAGATCACACTGACCCTATAACTTGTTAAAATTGATTCATCTCTATCTTCTTCAAACTCCTCAGATGCATGTAATTCAAAGTACTATAATCTTACATCTAAAAAAATGCTTTATAAATTATCGAGTCAAATGTCCTCATTTGGAAACTGAGGCTCACAGAGGTGAAGTAACTGACCCAAGGACATAGAGATGCTCAGAAGCTAAGGCAGGCTTAGACTCGAGCATTCCAGTGGCCTCTCCCCCACTGAATTCCATGAAGTACGATAATTTTGTTAAGGTTGCTAGCGAAGTGACAACAGCCATCACTTTTAGTTTTTTGTTTGCAAGGTTGTTTGCATGTGTAAGACTATTTATTTCCTTTCAGATATCATATCTGCAGCTTGGGAACCTGTCACCAGGTGAATAATGGTGCCTAGGCTGTGGTCCGCTGTGTAAGTGGAAAGATTTCCCAAATGACTGAGTATTCGATTTTAGTACCTGCTTCCATTCATGTGTGCCTGTGTGTGTGTATACCACATACACACATATGTGCCACTTTTGCTAATTTACCACTTTACTATTTTTCTATTTTAATTATATATATGTATACATATACATATATACATGTATATATGTGTGTGTGTATATATATACACACACACACACACACACAAAGAGAGGGAAAGACTTAAAAAATATAATGTTTAGGCACAAATAAATACAATCTTCAATTGTTAGTATTAATAGTCCTGGCTTTAGAAAATAATATTCACTATAACTTTAAACTTAATCTTGGAGTCCAATGGGGTAAACAGCTATCAAGTCTAGCATTTGGGAGCCTTTAGTTAAAGATATTTAATCTTTCCGTGGGAGTCTGCTGATATCTGTTTGTAAGTCATCACAAATAAAATATGGTATTTACTTGCCAGAACTATTAAAAACTTTCTTAGTGTATGAATTTCCAGCCCTGCTATCATTTATAGAAAGGAAAAACTGATTTGGTAAAAAATTATGTTAAAAGATGTTCTGTCCTTACAACAACCTTATGCTGTAGGTTCGGTTATTATTTCCATGTTGCACTTGAGGGGAACAAGGCGCAGAAAGGTTAAATAATTGTTTAACAAATAACCGAACTAAGATATAGACTCACACAATAGGGCTCCAGAGTCCATGTTCTTTTTTATAATTTTTCCTTATTGATTTTAGAGAGAGGGAGAGAGAGGGAGAGAGAGATAGAAACATCGATGAGAGAGAACTTCGATTGGCCGCCTCCTGCATGCCCCTTGGGCCCACAAACTTGGGCCAAATTCCTGACCTGGAATCAAACCAGTGACTTCTTGGTGCTTGGGTCAATGCTCAACCACTGAGCCACACCGGCTGGGCCAGAGTCCACCTTTGTACCCACAACATTACAGTGCTCCTATCAAACCGAGTGACTCCCTAAGGGAAAGGGCGATGCCTATTCTCTTCCACTTGAAATGTGGTAAATATCCAATTGTTCAGATGTCTTTACAGTTCTCTACCTCATCCTTAACTTTACTTCAAATTCATAGAGCAAGCTTATACTCTATGTGTAAATTATGTATTGTTTAAAATCGTATATTATTAATATGTATTATATAAGGCACGCATGCAAAATATCATGCAGTTTCAAAGTATGTATATTAACTACATATGTGGTTTTGTTGAGGACATTGTGAATTGCCATGTCACCTTGGTTAAGTATTTAAAGTTTTTAATTTTTTTTTTTAAAAGGGGGGAATTAATCATGCTGCATTAAAAAAATTATAATACTTTAGCAACAAATTCTGAAAACTAAACATAGGTGAAGATAAAATAGTATATAATCAAATTAAACATATGAAAGAGTTGTTGTAAAGTATGCATAAGAAAATGTATAATTATTGTGGTATAGTAATAAGGTATAAAAATCAAATAGCACAATATAATTGCTATAATGGTTATTACTCTTATATAGCAAATTCATGCTTTAACAATTTTTCTTCCCATTTTGTTAGTTCCCAGAACGTATAAGCATCATCATTATCAGAAGTTTTTTCTATAATTAGATCCTGGTTGCCTACTCACATTGACATCACATTAGAAGACAATGTCTGAACTCAATAAACTGCATGTAGGGTTTGTTGTAACCCAGAAATGATCCTTTGTGCACACTGTCCTTCCACTGTCCCAGGTCCTACTGTAAGCTGCCTAGAGCTTCCTGCCCACATTGTAAAAGTCATCCACAGAGGGCTCCTGTCCCCAAAGCCTCTGGCCAGGGCAGTCTGGGCTTTCAGTATGTAGAGATGGAAGCTTTAGACAATACCAGCATCACCTCATAATAGCTCAGTCACCACCCTGAGCAAATGAGAATTGAGCTGTTGGATGTGGGACGATAAAAGCCCGATGGAGGGGACACCCTGAGAATGAGCGCCCGAGTCTTACAGAAAGTGGAGATCAGCCATGTGTGGAGAGCGGCCAGAGCGAGGAGAGGAAGGCTGAAAGACGAGGAAGGGAGAAGAGAAGGGTTGGAAAAAGCAACGGTTGGGATCCAGTCCAGAAAGGGGGATCGGCTGGAGAGCATTGAGAAAAGCAGTGGTTGTGAAGATGTGTTCAGTCCAGGGAGGACGAAGGCTAGGTCTCTGGTCTGAAGCATGGAGCTGAAGATTCCAGTTCTGTAGAAAAGCTCTCCTCGAGTCATGGGAATGGGGATGGCAGATCTGAGATCATCATTGGGTGGGATTATCGCTCTTAGATTCTCTCAACAACCTGAAAACACAGATAGAAGTGAGAGACTTCAATTCTTTCTAGGTAGCTTACATTATTAACTCTCCAGAGGGAGCCTGCAGGCTACAAACGTTGGGTAATATCCAACACCCTAAAACTCCTCCTGCTGTAGATCCAGTGTAACGCAAAATGCCCCCCTTATTTGCTCACATGAAATTCTTGACGCTACTATGAAAGAATAGGCTTGACGTGCCATTGCCCTTGGGAGCAGTGCTATATAATTTTTATTCTTACTAAATGGGGAACCTTCTTGTACCTCAATTTCAATAGCTCTGGGTGCAAAGGGACACAACTCTGGATAACTGGACCATGAAAATGGGCATAAGAGGTACCTGAAAAGATCTGCTGGGTATCTTCCATATTGCCCTCTGACAACTTGCTCCACGAGCCTGGCAGACGCAAGCCATAGCCATAGCCCAGGACAGTAGGAAGGGTTCTGGAGTTCTCTCACCTTTCCTGGTTCTTAGTTACCTCGTAATAACATCAGGGAGTTCTAGTTGAAAACTTTTAAGGACCCTTTAAGTTTTAATATTATAATTGCTTAATGGCTTCTAAACATTTATTTCTAAGCTAGTTGAATTATTTTTTTCCCTAACAAAACCTGACCTGAGATACAAATAAAAGCACTTTTCTGATTTTCTGATTAAAGACGGGTTTGGGCTTCCCTGTGTGCTCAGCCTCTTCATCTCCTCCAGTAACCTTCAGGGATCATTCGGGCGTCCCAAGGAGAGACCCACCTTATCATTCGTGGAGCCAAGGTAAGCATACAAATGGAGACCTTATAAATGGAGCCCAACTATTTAAAATAATGCATTATAAATGAACTAAACAATCATTAAATTAAGCATATCCTATCCCCAACTTTGTTAAGTATATAGTCATAATAATAGAGAAGAACATGTTCAAATCTAGAATTATTGGACTCCTTGGGGTTTGTGATAGAAAAATCTGGAATGAAGTAGGTCTGCTCCCAGGCCCCTGCCCCTGGGACCCAGCTTATAATCTTCTTACCTTTTTCTTACCTTTCTTACAGTTCCCAGTCCCTCTCCCACAGTGCGATGTCACACCAACCTCAATGTCTGCAAGCTGGCCTGTGGTATACCCTTGGATGGTAAAACTGGGGGGCAGAGATTGTTCAGGTCCAGACCATCTGAGCAAAGGAATCCAGAGTCTGAGCTATGCAGACTGGGTCTAGGAAACAGGCACAAGGTCCTGGTGGGCACATCCCCATCGGCCCCTCAGTCCTTAGGCTGTCACTTCTGGGGAAGCTTATGGGCACCAAGGCAAGATAATCTGAAGTGTGGACCATTTTCCCAAAGCCTCTCTTGCCCAAGTCTATGGAAGTACCTACTGGAAACAGTTTGAATGCCATCCATGTGAGTCACTGAAGGTTCTTCTTCGAATGCATTTGGGGGGATATTTAGTGGACACCAAAGTTATGTCTTCATAAATCCCATTACCTAAGCCTCAGGACTGCAGTGTCAGCTTCTGTTCAGCCTCCTGCTTGTCTGCCTGCCTTATAGGTTTTGGACTTGCCAGCTCCACAATAGCAATGAGGTCATTAATTTCTTACATTAAATTATATATGTATACACATACACACACATACACATATATATAAATATACACACACATATACATACATACACATGCATTGGATATATGTGTGAATTTGTGTGTGTGTGTGTGTGTGTGTGTGTGTGTGTGTGTTAGATCTTCTGTTGGGCCTTATATTATATAACCTGGGGTAGTTCCTGACTTCTATGACAGTTCATTACTTCATCTGGATCATCAGAATAGTAATAGCAACTTCTGAGCTGGTAAAAGATTAAAGTAAAATAAAGTATAGCAAGTACATGTATTGGGTTTGACACAAAATAACCACTAATTATTATTATCATTAACACCGGAACAAAAGCTATTAAGCTGGCAGTTAGTTAACATAGAAACATCAACATGTTCTTTGAGCCCAATGTAGCACTAGGAGCATGAGCTTTGGACTCGGGCCAAAATGTTTGTGTGTTTGCTCTATTACCTATCTCATCTGAGATCTTGAGCTAGTTACTCAACTTCTCTGTGCTCTCTGTAAAATCTGTCTCATAGAGTTTTAATGAGAAAAAACCAAGATGATGTATATGCAACAAAAAGCCCTCTATCTTGTGAGCACTCAATATATGTTACCTATTATTGTTATTGTCATAACAAATATTAACAAAGTTTATTAATACCTACAATGTGCTACAGCTTAGGTTAGGCACAGTCTCTGCCCCACAGAATTATGGTCTGGTTTGTACAAGTACAAAACTCATGAGAGTTTTCATGACTGTTGGATCCTACCATGTTGACTTACATTTTAAGGTTTTTTTTTAAAGCTAATTTTTAGATTAGTTTGAAAGGCACCACCAGTTTGCAAATAAGAGCACAGCTATTTATTAGTAAGAACTTGGGGTGATATGGAAATCCAAGTCTGGCAATGGCAGAATTATACAAATTTCGGACAATAGCACAGCAGCTTGGGGGAAACAGCTCATTGTCTCAAACCACTATTATATCATAATTAGACACAACATCACAGTCAGGATGCATGAAAATCCAAAATGCTTCTAACCCATGAAATCTCATGACATTTAATTTGTAAAGTAATTTTACTGATGACTTTCCAGGGCTGTCCCCACTGGAAGAAATAAAGTTTAAGCGAAAAGATTGTTTTTCCTGACTACTAACAGACATTTAAAGATATGACATTTAATATGATAATGGCATAAATTTATCTGTTACCTATCAATTGAAGGTTATTTTTAAAACATAAACATTATAACAGAAAGCAAGACCAGGAATGACAATTGTCATTTTTATGGAAGCCAGATCTCTCTAAGATAATTGCATGTGTACATTCAAGGATAGAGATTTATAGCTGAAGCACACTTTGTAGATTTCAGTGACAGATACAGGCCTTGAAATACATCTCCAATACAGGAGATCAAACAGATTTTTTTCTTTTTTTTACTTAAAACTCATGATAGCACAGTAAGAAAATGAGCTGACAACTTACCCAGTTAATCTCTCCCCTTTCACCTTCTGTACAATAGATTTTTCACAGTTCCCAACATTTTTATTGTCTCTTATCTCAGGCATTTTCCCCACATCACACCTGGAACTTGTGGCCATTGAGCCAGGCCCCTGAGCGTTTCCCTGCTGGTGAGAAGCTCTGGAACACTGAAGGCTGCCTGGTTTGTGAGAGCAGTAAGTGCTGCTAACAGGGGGATTAATCTAAACCCAGCCCTGGGTGTCTCTAACCCCTGGAAAAACTGGCCTTATCCCTGGAGCTGCACCCTTATCTGTAAGTGTTAAACCGTAGAGCAACCGAGGGAAATATAACAACTGCAGTTCACCCAACCTCCAGTTCGTCAGGTGTGAAGTGTCAAATTGCTGTGAGCTCCATATATTAACATACTGAAGAGCTGAATCAACACCTGAGTAAAAGATTTATGGCATTTCAACCATGCAAAGGACTTTTAATAGTGAGGGGGGAAAGTATATGAAGAAGAACGAAACGGGTAAGGATGACAGAGAAAGCAGGAAGACAGGTGCAAACCCCTGGAAAGTGGTGTGGTGAGAAATGAAAATCTAAGCTCTTCCATTTAAATCTTATCATAACAAAGAAAAATTTTTAATGCTCGAAAATGTTTCCAAGGCCAGCAAATGGCTCACTTGTGTTAAGGGAGATTTTCATTTGGTAAAAATTGCCTAGAGCAATAGAATTTATATGACCCTTTGGTGTGGTAAAAAATAAGGACTGAGTGGCAAAAGAGAAAGATGTCTTGTGGCCAGACAGACCCGTGTTCAAATCTTATATCTAACAATTCACAGATAGGTGGTCTTGGCCAAATCATTTAGTCTCTAGCATTAATTTCCTCATCTGTCAAAAAGAAGTAGTCTATTATAGAGTCTAGTCTATACTGGGTGTTCTGTAAGTACTGGTTGCTATTATAAAAAAAAAAAATATGACCTTTAGTTAGAAAAATACTAGGCTGTAAATAGTATCAGGCAAACCATACTAGGTTAAGCAGTCAATGGGTGGAGTGGTCATACATCCCAGTTTGTTCAGAACAGCATTGATTTATACCTGTTGTTCTGACATAATTATTAACAGTGCCTGCTTTCATTCTGTGATAAATGATATGGTTGCTCTGGTAATGGACCAAATATTCACTGGTCAGCTAAGGCAGAAATGAGCAGGTATAGGCATCAGGCAACCAAGCGTCCTAGTGAAGGAAGCAGAGGGCCCCTAGCAAACCGAGGGGATCGGTTGCTGAGCTCTCAACTTAGGTTAGTCACCTCCTCCTTAGAGTCAGAATCCATGGAGGAATGATTCTTATGTTTCAAAGTTCCTGGAAATAGTTTTGTTCTATCAAATGTTGTTGGGTATATATTAGGTGCCAACTTCTGCCCTGAAACTATGTCTTTAAAATTTTCTAGTCTACTGCCCAAGAAAGACCCATAATGTTATTTTATAATTGTTAGATCAAAGGCTTTAATGAAAGTCCATGGGAAAATTTCTAAGAAATATTAAACTTTGCTTAGGGAGAAAACGAGGGGTAGGTGTAGAGCCTGTCTTTGAAAAATGGGTAGATATTTTCCAGGCAGACAAGAAGGAGACCATCTCTTTTTCCAGAGTGACCTGTTTGAGGATAGACATGAAGGATGCCTGACTTGTCCAGACAATTTTGAGAACTCATATGTAAAAACGAGGTAGCTTTTAGACTGGAAGATGAGGCTAGAAAGTTTCTGAGTCAGGTGAGGACAGCCTTGCATGGGCCAGGATAATCTTGAGCCAACTCATGATTATTATGTGCAATGGAATGACTAAAAAAGATGAGATTCTCAGCATGATGTGAAAACCAAACCCTTGGGTTTATTTTTAGTATAATTTCTGAAAATAAATATTTGAGAGAGGAAATAAAAAGGTTACAGGGAATATAGTACACAGACAGATGTTTTTTCAAGCTATAGTTTACAACCACTAAAAATGAACAGAATTAGTCCCTCATTTTGTTGCTTTCTGTATCTTCTTTGTTTTTTCAGATTTTTCTTCTTCTGTGTCTGGAGGCCCCTTCTTGACTAACTGTATAAATCTAATGTCCCTCTGCTATTAGTGGATAAGCACAATTTTCTCTAAATTGCTGTCAAGTAGAAATTATGGAGCCAGTTTAACTCATGGTATAAACTCTGGAGTGGATAGAATTAATAACTTAGCGAATGCTTTTGTGTTGTTTCTTTTTTTCAGCTCTGTCCTTCTGTGGTCCTGGAGAAGTTAACAGGATCTCAGATATCTAGAGATGATAAATCTTGTATGAGCTATATACCTAAACAGAACTATTCATTAAAAGTAGATTGTGGCAAGAAAAATATTTTTCCAGTCATCTAATCCTTTAATTAATGCATTTATTCAAGAATTTATTCTAGGCTAGAAAATATAGGTGTTACAAGGAATATAAAGTTTGAAGAGCAATAGTTGTTGCCTTAAAAGAGGAAAGTAGTACATGGTAAAAGGTAATATACAGAAATGTTATGAGTGAGAACGAGAAAATATAAAACATTCTCCTCTTCTGTTCCAAATGCTAGAAACCCCATTAAAATAGTTAATTTTTTCTTTTTTAAAAAATATAGCTGATTTTGAATAAAAGAAAGGAAAAACTTCAGATACAAGATAAGTCTAAGGAATCTATAGTACTAATCAGAAGTCAAGTGAGTTATGAAGAAAACTCTTGGGAGAGAGATTTTAACAATCACATGATGATAATAGTTGAAAACTCATGTGTGTAAAGGGATGTAAAATTGGAATCACAGTCTAAAGTTGGGAGTCAAGAACAAGCTACTTCTTTAAAAGGAAATTTGAATATATCTGTCTGCTAATTGGGTGCTCACCTTGGCCCACTACTATAAATAATAATCTGTGAGGGATAGACTTCCAAATTCAAGAGTTGGGCTTGAATTTGAGCTACGTGGTGTGGAAAAGTAAAGAGCAGAGATATTAATTAGAAAACTGTAGGGCCTGATTACATGGCAACTGCAAACCACCTCATAGTGAGCCACCAAAACACATGGAAGGAGGCAATCATAGAATATGAGGAATTTCACTATCAATGAGAGACAATGTGCAAAAAGGGGAAAATTTACTCCAAGGGAGTTAACGATAAGACAGATAAATTATAACAGTGTGATTATGAAGCAAGAATAAGCAATTAGGCAGACATAAAAATAAATAAATAAATAAATAAATAAATAAATAAATAAATAAATAAATAACAATGTCGCCAGTTTCAAAAAATCTAGATAGACAAAGAGATAGTGCTAAAGAGAGAATGAATTAATTGGAAGACAAAACAGAGGAAATACCCCCTAAAAGAAAACAGATGAGAATGGAACCAAGGAAAAAATAGGAAGACATTTAAATAATAGAATAAGAAGCTATAACCATTTGATAGTTTTACAAATGTTCTATTTAAAAATAATTATAGATTCCCAAGAATTTGCAAATATAGTCAACTGAGGTCTTATATAGCTTTTACACAATTTTCCCCAATGGAGGAATATACTTTTACATATTACATTTCATAAAACATCAAAACTAGGAACTTAACATTGGCACAATATATGCGTATAATTGTATGTATGTCTCCTTGCAATTTATAATTTTCTTTGCTCTGAAGTCTACTTATTCTGATACTAATATAGTCATTCTTGCTTTCTTTGGATTTATGTATTTTCCAACATTTTACTTTCAACTTGCCTATATCTATATATTTGAAGTGAGTTTCTCATAAACAAGATATACTTGTCATATATTTAGTCAATTCTGCCAAGCTGTCATAAACATTTTATTTTTAATTTTTAAAATTTATAATTAAAATACAATATTACATTAGTTTCAGGTGTACAACATAATGATTATAAATCATTGTCTTTTAATTTATATATTTAGATAATTTATTTATATTTAAAATAAACTTTATTTTTTAGAACAGCTTTACATTTACAGAAAAAATTGCAAAGGTACTATAGGAGAGTTTCCATACACCCACACCCAATTTTTCCATTTACTAACATTTTACACTGGTAAGATAGTATATTTGTTGCAAGTAATGAATCAGTATTGATACATTATTATTAACTAAAGTTCACATTCTATTAATATTTTATTAGTTTTTACCTAATCTCCTTTTTCTATCCCATGATTCCATTCAAGATATTAATGTAGTCGTCATGCCACCTTAGGGTCCTCTTGACTATGACAGTTTCTCAGACTTTCTTTGTTTTGTTAAATATTTTTCTTTATTTATTTTAGAGAGAGAGGAAGGATGAGGGACAGAGAGATAGAAACATCGATGAGAGAGAACATCAATTGGCCTCCTCCTGCATGCCCCCACTGGGGGTTTGGCCCACAACCTGGGCATGTGCCCTGACTGGGAATTGAATCAGTGACCTCTTGGTGCATAGGTCGACATTCAACCTCTGAGCCACACCGGCTGGGCAAACTTTCTTTGTTTTTGATTATCTTAACAGTTTTGAGAAATACAGGTCAGGTATTTTGTAGAATATTTTTCAACTAGGATTTATCTGATTTTTTTCTCATAATTAGATGGGGTTATAAATTTTAGGAAGATATCCACAGAGGCAAAATGCCTTCTCATCATATCATATCAAAGTTAAATATTAGCAAATTAAGTTATTACTGTTGATTTTTACCTTGATATTTTACTGATCTAAAATCACTCTTTCAAATTGTTTTTCCCTATAGGTAAAGTGCTATTTCTCCAGCTTTCAGGATTTTTTTTTCTTTAGTTTTCAGAAATTTTGATTATTATTTGTCTTGGTATGAATTTTTAAGAATGTATTCTGAGTTTTCTTAGCTTCTTGAATCTGTGGGTTTATGTTTTGTTTTAATTTGCTTTTATAAATATGGGATATTTTCAATTATTTTTTTCAAATACTTTTCAGTCTTCTCTTACTCCCACTCCTTGGACTTGGATTACACAAATATTAGAACTTTGGTTGTAGTCTTTAAGGTTCCTGGGACTCTATTCTTTTTTTCATTTTTTTTTTTTTCAGTCTATTTTGCTCTCTTCAGATTGAGTGATTTATATTGTTTTATCATAAAGTTCACTGGTTCTTTCCTCTGTCCTCTCTAGTCTGCTATTTAGCTCACCCACTAAGTTTTTCATTTTAGCTACTGTATATTTTTTAATTTTTTAAAAGTAAATGTATTTAAGCTATAAAGCAGTTTATTTCAATTCAAAAATTTCAATTTTGTTCTTCTTTATATCTTTATGTCTCTGCTGAGACTCTCATTTGTTTCCAGTTTCTCCGTAATTGCTCATTCATAGCATTTTTATGATGACTGCTTTAAAAGCCTCGTCAGAAAATTCCAATACTTGCATCATCCCAGCATCTGCATCTGTTGATTCTCTTTTCTCATTCAAATTCAGATTTCCGTCACTGATGGTATAATGAGTGATTTTCGATTGTACCCTAGAAATTTGGGGTATTATGTTTTAAGACAGCATTTTATTTAAATCTTCTGCATTTAATTTAAATATTTGATTTAACATGCCTCCTGTGATGTTGTACTAGTGAGGGAGAGAAACACCACCTTATTATTATTGCCAGGGGGGTGGTAAGAGTCTAGGTTTCCCACTGCAGTGGTGGGCAGACTTCCTTATTTCTGAGAGGTGATGAAAAGTTCTGACTGTCCACTAGGTCTTCTCTGACACCACCCCAAAGAGAAGAAAAAAGGACTGCCTTGTTTTCATCAGGTGTGTGGGGGGGATTTAGGCTCCCCAGGTGTTTACCCCTGAGGTCACAGAGGTGAAAGTTTCTTTGTTACTATTCCTCAATTAAAAGTCCTCCTTTCAAACTCAGCCTTCTCTGATATAGCACTGGTGGGTGAGGGGCAGGAAAGCACCTTATACTAGTCAGGCAAAGGTGGATATCTAGACTCCCCACTAGGGAGAAGTCAGGATTCAGGCACAGATTTTTCTTTGGTGTCTGGCTGGACTACTGTTATTATATAACATACAATAACTGATTTGTGAGGCTGTTTTTTTCCTAGTCTCCTGCATAGAAGGAGGTATTTTTGCTTGAAGTTTTTTGTTTATACCTTTGGTGTTTCTGGGTTGCTGGCCGCTCAATCACCCAGTCTGAGATATATGTGGTAAAAATAAAGCTCATGGAATTCACTACCATGTTATTCCTAAGGTCCTGAAGTCCCTAAACTATCTGTCCTCTTTTCTTCACCTTCCAGTGTTCTTAATGATTACTTTATATGTAATGTCCAGGGTTTCAAAGCTGTATTTAGTGGCAGGAATAGAAAGAAGTTCATTTACCTCTGATGGGAGTTTTGAAAGTAGAGCACAGAAAGAATGGTTGGTAGATAATATTTGAAGAGAAACAGTAGACAAATTTTCAGATATAACAAAAACAGGAATTTAAATTGAAAGGACACATTGAATGCTTGGTAGAATTAAAAATAAGCCTATACTTAGAAACACTGTAAGGAATTATATAATATCATAAATAAGAAAAAAAAAAATCACGACAGCCACTGGAGGAGAGGTTCGCCCAAAGGAAATGACAATAACGTTAGCAAGAGACTCATTATTAGCTACAAGTTACATTTGAAAATAATCTAATGAATATATTTTAATATTTGAGCTAAAATTGTCATAAATCTAGAATTATAAAACGAGATAAACTATTACTTATGATGAGATTAAAATAGAGATATTAACAGACAACTTAGAGATCATTAAGTTTACTACCCACAGGTCCTCACAACTTTAGAATTCCTTCCATAATGTTAAATATAAAAGAGAAAGTGTGCAATGCAGAATAAAAATAGGTGATCTAGGACACCTG
Organism: Molossus molossus; assembly: GCF_014108415.1. Lineage (NCBI taxonomy): Eukaryota > Metazoa > Chordata > Mammalia > Chiroptera > Molossidae > Molossus > Molossus molossus. The sequence continues at coordinate 35,779,249 of NW_023425347.1, read as the reverse complement.
TAAATCAAGGTGGTAAATATAAAGCAGAAATGACTATGCATATAATAAATATATTATTACTATTAATATTTATAAATAATAAGGACTAATAATTATGAAAAAAGATTTGCTAATTCTGTGACAGTTAATAAAATTTATTGGAAAACAGTAAAGAGTAGATTGCAATTTGGGAATTAAAAAGGATGTTCAAGATATAGGGAAATGGTGGCGGAGTGAATGGAAGCTATACAGACCATCTCCCAGAACCAAACTGGAATTACAATGAAAATAAAGACAAATTGTCAGGAAAAAGGAGCAGAAAAGCAGCGTGGAGGACCATATAACTAGGGACACTGCATCAATCCTGGTAGGCTTGCGGAGACGCGAGAGGGTGGCTGGGAGCCCAAGGTCTGCAGCGGCCTGAGCTGTGAGCAGTGGCCTGAGCTGGGGAGCTGTGCCCTCAGGTTAAACTCCCAAGCAGCTCCACAGTGCAGAGACAGGATAGAGGCTAAAATAGCCACAGCCACTTACCTTGAGCTCCTGCAGAGGGAGGACAGACTGGACTGGAACTGTGTGGGGACACTCGGGATCTGGAGGGCACTCAGAGCTTTTGCTGAATTGCGGCCACACATGACGGTGGTCATCTGACTCCTTCCCAGGGCTCTGAGAAGAGGCAGCGGCGCCTACCTCGGGGATTCACCCTCATCCTGTGGCCATTCAAATGCAAATTGAGGCCCATTATCAACCAGCATCTGCCCCACCCTTGGGAAATCCCCTTATGCTGAGCACCTGAGGGAGTTTTTCATTCAACTCAGAAGCCAAGGCTCTTTAGGTAACCGCTACTAATAGCCTCTAGGCAAAAAAGCTAGAGGATAACTAACATTCCCTGGGCTAGCAACTCTAACCAGGAAAGTAAGACTTGACAGTGGTGTTTAACGTGGGTCCTCCCTGCCTCATCCAAACCCACGAGAGGGAGCCACAAACAGCAGAACATGAACACCCACAGGGAAAGTTTGGCAGGCTCCAAAGCCCACTGTGATAGCCAAAATGGTGAAACACAGAAACAAAGCCAAATGAAAGAACAAGAGACCTCTACCGAAGATGAGATAAATGAGGTGCAGTTAAGCAAGTTAACAGAACTAGAATTCAGAGCCATGATCTTGAGGAAGCTCAACAGCATGTGAAAGGACATGAGCACCATGAGTAAAGACATAGAAATGTTGAAAATTAACCAGTTGGAAATTAAAAACCACCGAGAAGAAATGAAGAATGACATAGTAGAAATAAAGAACACATTGGAAAGTCTAAACAGAGTAGAGGAAGCTGAGGACCCAATCAGTAAATTAGAAGATAGGGTAGAAAAAAAAATCAACCAATCAGAAAACCAAAAGGAAAAAACAATTAAAAAACAGGAAGACAGCTTAAGAGAACTGTGGGACAACTGGAAACGTAATAACATTTGCATCATAGGAGTCCCCGAAGAAGAAAATGAGCAAGGGTTAGAGAATATATTCAGAGAAATGGTGACAGAAAACTTCCCTAATTTGGTGAAGGAAGAAGGCATTCAAGTTCAAGAAGCACAGAGAGCCCCAAGTAAGAAGAACCCAAACAGGCCCATGCCAAGAGACATAGTAATCAAAATGCCAAAAATTCAAGACAAAGAGAGAATCCTAAAAGCAGCAAGAGAGAAGACACAGGTTACCTACAAAGGAAACCTCATAAGGCTCTCAGCTGACTTCTCAAAAGAAACACTACAGGCCAGAAGGAAATGGCATGAGGTAATCACGGTCATAAAAAACAAGGATCTGAATCCAAGACAACTCTACTCTACCCTGCAAGGCTATCATTCAAAATAGAAGGTCAAAAAAAGAGCTTCCCAGACCAAAAAAAAAAAAAAAAAAAAAGGCTAAGGGAATACATTAGCACCAAACCAGCACTGCAAGTAATGTTAAAAGGACTTCTGTAATTAGCAGGAGAAATAGGAAGAAAAATATAACCACACTAAACAAAAATGGCAATAAATAAATACATATCAATAATCACCTTAAATGTAAATGGATTGAATGCTCCCATAAAAAGACACAGAGCAGCTGATGGGATAAGAAAGCATGACTCATATAAAAGTTGTTTACAAGAGACCCACCTCACAACAAAAGACTCACATAGGTTGAAAGTGAAGGGATGGGAAAAAAATCTTCCAAGCAAATGGAAAGTGGAAAAAAGCGGGGGTAGCAATACTCACATCTGATAAAATAGATTTCAAAATGAAGGCCATAGCTAGAGACAAAGAAGGCCACTACATAATATTGAAAGTATCTATCCAACAGGAAGCAATAACCTTGATAAACAAATATGCACCCAATATAGAAGCACCAAAATATATTAAAAATAATCTGGAGGACTTCAAAGAAGAAATCAATAGCAATACAATCATAACAGGAGACTTCAACACCCCGCTGACATCACTGGATAGATCCTCTAGACAAAAAATTAGCAAGGAAACAGAGACTCTAAATGAAGCACTAGACCAAATGGATTTAATAGATATCTACACAGAATTACACCCCAAAACTACAAAATTCACATTCTTCTCAAGTGCACATGGGACATTCTCAAAGATAGACCACATGTTAGGACACAAACTAAGTCTCTACAAGTTCAAGAAGATTGAAATCATATCAAGCTTTTTCTCAGAACACAATGTCATGAAACTAGAAATCAATTGCAACAAGAACATGGAAAAACATTCGAACACATGGAAGCTAAATAGCATGTAATTAAACAACAAATGGTTACTGAGGAGATCAAGGAAGAAATTAAAAACTTCCTGGAAACTGATGAAAATGAAGACACAACAACACAAAATCTATGGGATGCAGCAAAAGCAGTTCTGAGAGGGAAGTTCATAGCACTACAGGCCTACCTCAAAAAAGAAGAAAAATCTCTAATAGACTATCTAACCTCACAACTTAAAGAACTAGAGAGCAAACAAAAAGAAAACCCCAGAGCAAGTAGAAGGAAGGAAATAGTAAAGATCAGAGCAGAAATAAATGACAAGGAGACGAAATAATAATAATAATAATAACAATTGAAAGGACCAGTGAAACAAAGAGCTGGATCTTTGAAAAGATTAACAAGATTGATGGACCCTTAGCTAGACTCACCAAGAAACAAAGAGAGAAAACCCAAATACACAAAATCAGAAATGAAAGAGGAGAAGTAACAACCAACACCACAGAAATACAAAAGATCCTTAACAACTACTATGAACAATTATATGGCAACAAATTCGACAATCTAAGCCAAATGGACAAATTTCTAGAAACACATAGTCTCCCAAAACTGGACCAGGAAGAGATAGAAAACTTGAACAGACCAATAACAACAGAAGAAATTGAAGATATAATCAAGACTCTCCCAGCAAACAAAAGCCCAGGCCTGGATAGCTTCATGGGGGAGTTTTACCAAACATTCAGAGATGAACTAACACCCATTCTCCTCAAACTATTTCAAAAAATTCAAAAAGAAGGAAGACTTCCAAACTTGTTTTATGAAGCCAGCATAATTCTAATTCTGAAACCAGAAAAAGACATTACAAAGAAAGAAAATTACAGGCCAATATCCCTGATGAACATAGATGCCAAAATCCTGAACAAAATACTAGCAAATCAGATCCAGCAATACACCACAAAAATTATTCACCATGACCAAGTGGAATTCATCCCAGGGATGCAAGGCTGGTACAATATTTGCAAATCAATAAACATTATACATCACATAAATAAAATAAAAAATAAAAACCACATGATCATATCAATAGATGCCGAAAAAGCCTTCGACAAAATCCAGCATGCATTTCTGATAAAATGCTCAGCAATGTGGGAATAGAGGGATCATATCTTAACATAATAAAGGCCATATGTGAAAGACCTACAGCCAACATCATACTCAATGGGCAAAAACTAAAAACATTTCCCTTATGAACAGGAACAAGGTAAGGATGTCCACTTTCACCACTCTTATTTAACATAGTACTGGAAGTCTTAGCCACAGCAATCAGACAGGAAGAAAAAATAAAAGGGATCTAAATTGGAAAGGAGGAAGTAAAACTTTCATTATTTGCAGATGACATGATACTATACGTAGAAAACCCCAAAGACCCCATCAAAAATTTACTAGACTTAATAAATGTATTTGGCAATGTAGCAGGATACAACATTAACGTCAAGAAATCAATGGCATTCTTATACACCAATGATGAACTCACAGAAAGAGAAACTAAGAAAACAATCCCATTTACTATTGCAGCAAAAAAATTTAAGATACCTAGGAATAAACTTAACCAAAGAAATAAAGGACCTATTTAAAGAAAACAACAGGTCATTGAAAAAAGAAATAGAGGAAGATATATAAAAAAGTGGAAGCACATACCCTGTTCATGGATTGGAAGAATTAACCATCATTAAAATGTACCTACTACTCAAAGCAATCTATAGATTCAATGCAATCCCCATCAAAATACCAACGACATACTGCACAGAACTAGAACAAATACTTCAAAAGTTCATACGGAACCAAAAAAAACCTCAAATAGCCACAGTAATCTTGAAAAAGAACAAAGTAGGAGGGATCACATTACCAGATTTCAGGTTATACTACAAAGCCACTGTAATCAAAACAGCCTGATACTGGCACAAGAACAGGCATATAAACCAGTGGAACAGAACTGAGAACCCATAAATGGTCCCAAGGCCATATGATCAATTAATATTTGACAAAGGTGGCAAGAGCATAGAGTGGAGTAAAGACAGCCTGTTTAATAAATGGTGTTGGGAAAATTGGACAGCTACATGCAGAAAAATGAAACTAGACCATCAACTTACACCCTATACGAGAATAAACTCAAATGGATAAAAGACTTAAATGTGACTCATGAATCCATAAAAATCTTAGAAGAAACTGTAGGCAACAAAATTTCAGACATCATACGCAGCAAAATTTTCACTGATACATCACCTTAGGCAACAGAAACAAAGGAGAAAATGAACACATGGGACTACATCAAACTCAAAAGCTTCTGCACAGCAAAGATACAATCATCAAAATGGAAAGGCTACCCACTGTATCGGAGAGCATAATTGCCAATGATATATCAGATAAGGGGTTAATTTCCAATATATAGAGTGCTCATACAACTCAACAAAAGGAAGACAAAGAACCCAATTAAAAAAATGGGCAGAAGAACTAAACAGGACATACAAATGTCTAAGAGTCATATGAAGAAATGCTCAACATCACTAACCATCAGAGAGATGCAAATTAAAACAATGAGGTATTACCTCACACCTATCAGAATGGCCACCATCAACAAATCATCAAACAACAAGTGTTGGCGAGGATGTGGAGAAAAGGGAACTCTATCTAGTACACTGCTGGTGGGAATGCAGACTGGTGCAGCCACTATGGAAAACAATATGGTGTTACCTCAAAAAATTAAAAATTGAACTTCCATTTGACCCAGTGATCCCACTTTTAGGAATATACCCTAAGAAACCTGAAACACCAATCAGAAAGAATATATGTACCCCCATGTTTGTAGCAGCACTATTTACAATAGCTAAGATCTGGAAACTGCCCAAGTGTCCATCAGTAGACAAATGGATAAAAAAGCAGTGGTACATATACACAATGGAGTACTATGCAGCTGTAAGAAAGAAAGATCTCTTATCCTTTGTGACTACATGGAGGGACCTGGAAAGTATTATCCTAAGCGAAACAAGCCAAACAGAGAAAGACAAGTATCATATGATCTCACTTATTTGTGGAATATAATGATCATAACAGTCTGAGGAATGGGGTAGTCCCAGAGACGTGAAAGTGGGGTACAGACTGACAATCCCCAGAAGAGGGGGTGGTGGGGGAGAGATAAACCACAGAACTTATATGCATGTATGCATGAACAATGGATATGGACAACAAAGCTGGGGACAGGGCAGGGAGGGAGGGAGAGGGGGGAATCCGTGGGGGGAAAAGGAGAAACATCTGTAACAAAAATAAATAAATTAATAATAATAAGAATGTTTATTTAAAGGGAAGTTTAAAATATGCTAGGGGCTTTATCTTGTTCAGAAAAAAAATACTGATTTAACTTGTTTAAAAAATATTCATTTAAGAAAAATTTATCAGTAAAATAATAAACTTGGAATATCCAACTTTCAAAAGGGGTGGGGTATGGAAAGACACAAGTAAATCTTATCATTTAGCAGAAAACAAACAAGGGGCAAAACGCCAAGATTATGGAATAAGAACAAATGCATAAGTAATAACCCAGAGATGCAGCACACTTATGGATTGAAAAAGAGATTCATATTAATTAAATAAAATTCACATATTTGCTATTTTAGAGACTCGTTTAAAAGCAAATGATAGAGGAGGTAGCAGATCATGGTACGGGAGAAGATGCACCAGGTAAATACTAACCAATGTCTACTAGCAAAGCAATATAAACATAAAGCAAGGTTTCTAAACCTCAGCACTGCTAACATATTCCTTGTTGTGGGGGGCGATCCTGGGGCTGTGGTATGTACCCACTAGACACCAGTAGCGGCCTCTCCTGTAGTCTGACAACTTAAATATGTTTCCAGACATTGCCAAATATCCCCTGGGGCAAAGTCATCTCTGCTTGAAAACCACAGATTTCAGGAGAATCATGATTGGAAGAAAAGGCAGAGAATAACTAAATAACTTATATGCACATATGCATAATCCATGGACACAGACAATAGTATGGTAAAAGTCTGGGGTGAGGTGGGGTGGGAACTGGGTGGAGGGGGGGCAATAGGGAGAAAATGGAAGACATCTGTGATACCCGTAACAAAAATTTTTTTTGAAAAGATGCTGAACACAATACAAGAAACAGATTATTTACTATAGAATTGTACACTTGAAACGTATATAATTTCATTAACCAATTTAACCCCAATAAATTTTTTTAAAAGATGCTGAAAATATTTTTTAAAAAATAAAACAGATTCAAGTGGTCGCAAAAGCAAAAGGATAAAACGAATTTTCCATAGTAAGCAATCTAGGTGCTGCTGAAGGGATGTGCAAGTCTAACTAAGGTCTCAAATGGACCTTCAAATAAGGAGACTGTCTTTGACGGGCCTGATCTAATTAGGTGAACTTTTAAAGGTGCCTGGGCTCTTTCTGAAGTCAGAGATTTAAAGTGAAGGAGGATTTCATGTGAAGTACAGTCTCAGTTACTGTCTTTGAGCATGGAGGGGACCATGTGCCAAGAATGTGGGTGTCCTCTAGAAACTGAGGTTAGCCCTTGGCTCGAATAGCCACAAAAATATGGGGACGTCAGTCCCACAGCTACAAGGAGCTGCTACAACCTCTCCACCTCTTTGCTTCTCTACTTGAAACTTTCGTGATGGTTCATATATTTTACTCGTTCACATGCATTTTTAGAGTTCATTTCTCAACTGTCTTCTAGCCTATTCTTTTGCCTGTAAAACGGGAATAATAATAATAATACAAAAATAAAATAATAGTGACAGACTGGAGAAGACATATGCAACATATAATAGATAATTGATTAACAACTAACTTCTAGAATATATTTAGAAACTTTAAAAAACAGTAAAAAAGGAAAATACAAACCATCAAGTGACAAAGTAAGCCAAGATAATCAAATTGCAGTGCACAGAAAAGAAAATCCTAATGACCATAAGATTATTTTTTAAATTCTCAAACTCATGATAATTAAGGAAATATGTACAAATAATAACTTCAATTAAAGATCATAATCCTCAAATATTAGGAATTTTTCAAAAGCATTTTTTCTTAATTGAAATATAAAACAATTTAAAAGTTCAAAAAGATGAAATATTGCCCAGATTGATGTGGCTCAGTGGGTTGGGTGGCGTACCATGCACCGAAAGGTTGCTGGTTCGATTCCCGGTCAAAGCACATATCCAGATTGCTGGCTTGATCCCTAATAGGGGGTGTGCAGGAGGCAGCCAATCAATGTTTCGCTCTCACATCAATGTTTCACTTTCTCCCTCTCTCCCTCTCCTTTCCTCTCTCTCTAAGAATCAATAAATAATAATAAAAAACATATATGAAATACTGGCAATGAGAACTCTAAGAGGTGAATTATTACCAACATTTTGAAGAGAATTTGGCAGCTTCTGGTAAGCTGTGTGAAGTAAAAACTTTAGGGTCCAACAATACTACTTTTAGGTGCACAGTGTAGAAAAACTGTTACAGCTGCAGAAAGGGAGTGACCGCTATAGAAAACTATAAAAGTGTACATTTAAGATTATTTGAGTGGAGGAGAAAAAAACTACCTGAAAGCTCATTGATAGGGAAACAAAGAAGTAAAATGTGAAACATTCATATGAAAAACAACGATACACAGTTTAAATAACTAATCAACCTGGCTATTATATCTCATCTACATAATCCTACTTAGGAATAAAAGACAAGAATTAGAACGTTACATTTATTACAAAATCATAGCAAAAAAAAGTTATATATTATTTATGAAAACACATGAAGGTTTTGTTTTGTTTTGGATTAAAATATAGATGGTCCTGACCGATGTGGCTTAGTGGTTGGGCGTCGACTGACCCATGCACCAAGAGGTTGCCAGTTCGATTCCCAGTCAGGACACATACCCAGGTTGTGGGCTCGATCCCCAGTGTGGGGCATAAAGGAGGCAGCCAATCGATGTTCTCTCTCATCAATGTTTTTGTCTCTCTCCCTCTCCCTTCTTCTGTCTCTAAATATCAATAAAGAAAAAAAAGTGGATAAAATATAGACAGGAGGGTGCACAGCAAATTCAATAATGGCTGACTCTGGGGAAAGAGAAATAAACAAATATTACTTAACATTTAATAAAATAATGAATGTATTCAAAAGGTAATATTAATACTTATATGTAATATAAATTATTAAATATATATAAGTAAAATTTTATTTTATTCTATGTTTTAATCCTTACCTGAGGATATTTTTACATTGATTTTAGAAAGAGTAGAATGAAAAGAGAGAGAGAGAAACACTGATCAGTTGCCTCCCATATGTGCCCAAACCAGGGCTGAGGATCAAACCTACTTAAGCATGTGCCCAGACCGGGTTTCGAACCCTCAACTTTCTGTGTACAGGATGACACTCCAACCCACTGACCCACACTGGCCATGGCAAGTTTTAATTCTTAAAAATATTAAAAGCAGGTAAGACAATCTGTGAATAATAGTAGGTAGTATGAATATAAGCATTTGTTTTGCTGTTTTTCTGATTTTTTCACATCTCGGAAATTTCTCAAAACAAAAAAGAATAGAGCAAAGTTTCAGACTGGTGGAGAGAAGACAGAGAAGAAGTTGAGCTAGGCTTTGGATAGCATAAAATAGAGGGGAGAAAGGCTTCCTTGAGAGAAGTCAAAGAAATGGGGCAAATCATTTCATGCAGTAGTTTTCTGAGGTGCATTGTGGACTGTAAACCCAGGATACTGACATGGTGTAGGATGAGCAGAGCCCCTGTGAGCGGGTCTTTAGGTACCCACCCTATTTCAACTCCAACAGTTCCATTTGTATCTGTTTTATAAAATGGGTTTTCATAAACATTGCATTCCAACTCAGCTTTCTGGTGATAAGGACTTTGCAATCCTATGGTCTGGTTCAGTTCTCTCAGGCTCACAGAGGAAAGGGAATGGGGGAAATGTTGGGCACTGGTGGCAGAGGCCAAATTCAACTGTTTTCCCAACTTTCTTACCTGGGCTTTTGGATGCTGGCTCCTCCTCTGATTTGAGGAAGTTGATCCTCACATCTATGGACTGGGCTTAGTGTTAATTCCTAAAAAGACCCGGAGAAGCACAATTCCTAGCATTCAATGTGCTATACCCCATGAGAGACCACTTAGGGGTTGCTCATTTTGTGGAGTATAGAAAGCCACGGATTTAAGGATCTTATTTAGAAATAGTGGCACTGAATAATTCTGGCTCACTGATATCTTTTAGTTGACATATCATGTTACCAGTTAGCACAAATAACTCCAGCCAAGGCTTTTCTTATAAAATTCAAATAAACATGCTTTATTCTCCATGAAACCTGAAGAATATAAAGAACAAAGAATATGAATGCTACATTTTACCTCTTAAAGAATATTTATCAATATTTTGTGAACTTCTTTTCTATTGATAAAAATTTTCAGCTCATGTTGTCTCCTGTGTTCCTCAGGACATTGCTAGGGGTAAGAATGAATATTATCTTTGTTTTGTGCATGAAGAAATTAGAACTCAGAGAGGTGAGTACCACCCCTGGAGTGTACTTACAATATCTATGTTGGTATTTGTACCACCTTTGCAGTTAACAAATACCTTATTTCATATGACTGATGCAAATGGATCAGAAAGATATAACAGAGAATACCTTCTACATACAAACTAATTACCATGTGATTTTTTAGCTTCTTTTATAAGGAATTATAGGAGAAATTTTGACTTTGTGAATCTGCATTGTCTACAAAATCCAACTAGTGTACTGCATCTGAGGACTATATTAATTTCAAGTCAATGTGCAACTTTAAAATGAGTGTTTTGTTTTGAGTTTCATAAAAGATAGATGATAGATAGATAGATAGATAGATAGATAGATAGATAGATAGATAGGATAGATGCACGGTGGGGCAAATGCAAGTTTACATTTGGGAGTATGTGAAACACAGAGCTTATTCTTGTGTTGTTATTCATTAATTATTGTATTATTTTTCGTATAAACAGCTGTAAACCTACATTTGCCGCACCCTGTAAATATATATAACTAAATATATATATGACTGAAATCATACAAAACCCTGCCAAAATTAAAAAACATCTGATACCACTTGAAGAATTCTGAAATACGTTTTGTTCAAAAGAGAACAAATAGGATACACTGTAACTTTCATTTGCAGAGCTTCTTTCATGCTAATCATTGCCCCCAGAAGCTTTACAGATCAATATAATAGGAGGCGGCAGCAGAAAGCATATGGTCCAGTGTAAATTACTAGAAAAAGCGAGTTACAAAGACATTGTATGATGAATAAATTAAAGTATTCAGTCATAAATCCACTAAGAAAGGGAGAAATTAAGAAGTGGTGAATAGGAAGGAAGAAAGGGCTCAGAATTAACTCTGAGATGAAATGAAGGATGCACGTGACAAGTGTGTCTCCAAGGGCAGCAGAGAGAAAAGGGAGTGTGGGAGCCTTCAGCCTCTCAGCGAGGCCTCCAGGAGCCAGAGGGAAATATTGGCAAGAACAGAGCCCAGCCAGGAAAATAAATATTGGGTCACTGCCTAGGATCTAAAAGAAATAAGTTTAAACCTAATGAAAATCAGACATCAGATCTAAATATATATATATATACAATATTCTGTTCTTTCTTTTTTCCATTTTGATTGGTTTTGATAGGAACATGTGTTCATGGGAGGGCTCTAATCTATGCATGCAGATGTTTGTTTTCTTTTAAAACCCTGGGATGGAGAGGAATAGAAATAAGAGAACACCATGCTTGGAAATTGGCTTAAGCCAGTACAAATTTGGGGGGGGGAGGGGGGATGTTAAATGTTGGCATCTAGATGACATTCCCTTAAATTATTTGTGTACTTTATATGTTTTAGAGACCAAAGGGCCAGGATTTGGTCTCTGAGGCCCACAACAGACAGGTGAGCCAAGAACATATTCAGAACATTTGTTAAATCCTTTATTTCAAAAATACTGGGAGGATCCAGGACCAGTATGAAAGGGAAGTTTGTGCAGGTGATCAGATCCAAGTTCCAGTTGCGGCTGCTGTACAAGGAGACAGTGCTCAGAGGTGAGTGAATCGCTCAGATTTCACTGCAATCCACGAGCCAGTGCCTATGAGTCAAAATCCCTCAGTTCCTGATCTGTGATGTGCACTTGGATACACACATACACACGCACATATATGTCTATGGTGAGGATCACAGGCAGGCCAAAGGGGCCATTGAAAGAGAAACACCATCCTGCTAAGAGGGGCAAAGAAGAAGGCAACCAGGATTGAGAAAACAGCTCTCTGAAGAGTTACGCTAGGCCCCAGAGTTATTTCTGTATTTACACATTCATTCAATCCGTAAATACTGAGCATTCACCATATCTCAGGCACTGGTGGTGGTGGGCACGCAGGGATGAATCAGACACCACTACTATCCTGGGGACTTGTGATCGAGTTATTTTCAAGAGAAAAGCACTGAAAAGAGGGAAGGAAGACTTTTAAATAGTGTGATTGAAATTGAAAAGGAGGTCAGCTCTAAGTGAAAGAAGGAAAATAAAAAGTCTTTGAAAGGCTTAGAGACATTAACTAAAATGGAAAGTGAGTTTAGGGGTACTAAGGGTAGGCCAGCTATTGCCTTTATAATATAAAGAAAGTAGAATTTTCGCCAAATCAAAGCAACCTGCAGAAATGAGAGTTGTTCACCTTTCTTGCTTTGCAGCCTGAATGGAGGGGCCAGTAAAGAGAAAACACTGTCTGTTTGGCTTCAGTTTCTAGCACTGGAAGAGTCTCACATAGGCAGATACAACCTCCTTGCACAACTGAAAAGACTGCCCAGATCTTCCCTTGTGGGTCAGGGTAGCAGGAAGCAATGGGTGGGCAGGGGGAGACCAGCAGCGTTTTCCCGATGGCTTTGACATTGTCCAGAGAGCCGCCTCTGTCAAACATGTGGCGGGTGTGCATCTAAGCTTGGTCCAGCGGTGTGGAGGTTCATGGTCTCAGGCTGGCAGGGTAAGTGTGCAAGGGGCAAAAGAGGATGACGGAAGGAGGAGGGACAAGAACAGCCTGATTTATAAAATGTAATGCCTTCTTCTTGACTTCTTTGCTCTCTTCGAACCATTATTTTATTTCATTGATTGATTGATTTTAGAGAGAAAGGAAAGGAGAGGGAGAGAGAGATAGAAACATCGATGAGAGAGAACATCGATTGGCCGCCTCCTGCATGCCCCCCACTGGGGATCAGGCCCACAACCTGGACATGTGCCCTGACCTGGAATCGAACTGGTGACCTCTTGGTGCATGGGTTGACGCTTAACCACTGAGCCACACCAGCCCGGCTCAAACCATTTTTATTTTTAGAGCAGCTCTTAGTTAAATCAGAACTTGTTTGTGCTACATTTTATCAATGCCCCTTTATAGTTTCCATATTCAGTAGTTAACTTTTTCAGTCAAGCTAACTTTGGAAAGCAGAGTGTAATTTAGATTAGAAAAAAAAGCTCCAAGAAGGACAGAGGTAGCCGCTATATAAGAAGATCTCAAAAATGTCTGTTAAGTGGAAGAGGCAGAGGGAAAAGAAAGTTGGCTTAAACGGTAAAGTGAAGGGTACTACATTTGTAATTCAGCTAAGGCAATATATGTTTTTTACCTAGGCATAGAAGAAAATAAAATCAACCACGAAGCCAATCATTTTGAATTTTGTCTTAGAAATGAGAATGGCTACAAATTAATTTAAACTGTAGGTGTGTTTTTTCCTCCAGAAGTCTGAGTGGATAAGTTGACACTGAGCATTTTTTAAAACAACAGGCTCAAGAGAGTGCTCAACACTTGCTGTCTGCTCTGTAGAAGCTCTCCAGCAATGGCTTTTCAGTATTCGCTCTTTGGGACCTTAAAATTTTAAAAAGACAAGTAAGGGGGAAAAATGCATTTGCACTCACTGTCTCAGGTTTCAGGAAGTGTTTGTTTTTGTTTTTTTTTTTGTCCTCACCCGAGGACACTTTTCCACCTTTTACTCAGATAGAGCAGGAAGGAGAGAGAGGAAGAGAGAGAAACATCGACGTGAAAGGGACACATCGAGTGGCCGCCACCCACACGACCCAACCAGGGCCGGGGACAAACCGCAGCCAAGGTACATGCCCTTAGCGGGAACCGAACCCGGGTCTCTGTGGACCGCAGGCCAACGCTCCAACCGCTGAGCCAGGGCAGGAAGTGTTTGTTTTGTTTTGTTTTTTCTCTTTCCTCCTTCCCCAAACACCTTTTTCACCTGCAGAGGTCTCTCCCTGCCTCTGTCCATCACAATGCACCAGCTCATTTCCCTAATGCCATCTTCCTTCATTCTAATAAGATCACCCTTGGTGCCAAACTTCATCGATCTAGGTGGAAGCGTTTTGAAACGAAGGTTTCTATGGCGGTCTAAGGGCGGATCACCGCATTATAAAACAAAACATTTGACTACAAAACCGATTTACAGCAAGCAAACTACGGATTACAAACTCCAATGATCTTCAATCACTTCACCACTCAGACATGCCATGCTTGGCCAGACACCATTAACCCAGTGCTGTGAGCTACGGCCCTGCTTATGCCCAAACTGTAATGAAGGTTCTAGGAATAATTATCTGTATGCCTGTTAGACTCATATTGTACGTCAAATTCTAAAAATGTCTGAGGGTCATCCACACGGTGTACTGAAGGCCACAGTCAAATTAGAATGAGCTGGAGCAAGTACAGTGAGGGAGGAGAAAACCACAAAACCAACCAATCTGATCTTCCCTGACACATAGACGATATTTCCAGGGCCCGAATGCCTATTTAGTTATTCCACTCAAGTTCATTCTTGGGGGTGCATCTTGTCAATAAAGTCACACCAGGCTCTTGGTGTGTAATAGGGTTTTTTGAGGGTCTTTTCTGAGAGCTTCATTAAAAGCAGACAGTTTCTCTAACCTTTTAGCAGAACCTGTTATCTGATGACGTGAATTAAAGTCTCTCAAATGACTAATAATCATATCAGGGCTGCCATGTCAGCTTGTAGATTTGAATAAGAGGGTCTGAAAACATTTGCATGCCTCGATGTGCCAGTGCTAAGAAGCTAATGTGATCGTGCTGTCATAAAGCACTGGAAAGACATGACTTAATGTAATCTGTCATGTCATATGCTAATCTTCAACCATTACTTGAGTGCTGTAAGTAAGTAGAAAGCATTTGGGAGAAATCCTTTCCAATTTCTCTGAGTACCACTTCTGCTGCTGGTCAGCTCAAATGGGTTTTGTGCATTTAATGCAGAGCTCAAGTCAAGTTGGTTTAGGTCACACTTAATTAACCAGCACACTGATGGGCTGGGCTGTTTCGGCTCTATGGAAAATGGTTATTTCAGAGGCAGCCTAACAAGTAAATATTTCATATGTTGGAGAAAAAGGGAAAAGGACACTTTCTCAGACCTTGATAAAGAATATGTTCTTTTCAGAGAAAACATTTAGAATCTTGACAAGACATCATTTTGGTTTCTACTTGCCTCCTTCTACATTTGAGTAGGGTTTACAGAAAGTAGATAATAAATAATTAAGGACATTCCTCTCACCCTGATAACAAGAACTTCTCTGTTCGCCAGATAAGGACTAATCACTCAAACAATAGAGGCTGCTCCAACTTTAAGTCCACAGAAACAGAGGGCAAGTGATCAAAGAGAGACATCCATTTGGCACACTCTTTAACAAGATGACAACATCTCTTAATATACAGTCAGTAAAGAAGGAGAGTGATTCTTAGAGCTGAGCACAGTTTGTGAGACAGACAATGAGTGAGACTAGAGAGACTGACAAACTTTTGGCCAATTTTTTTAGGAAAGTGTGCACGGGATTGTGATTCAAAATATGGAGGTTATTTTTATCAGCCACACTGAGTCAAGTCAAAAAGATGCTTAAGAACTCGAAGAACTGCCTTCTGGTATAACATTTTTGAAGATACTGAGCAGATGGCATGAGATGGGCCCAACAATTCTGCTTGAATTTCCCGACATTCCTATGAGGCCTGCTATTGGTAACCTAAGGGAACTTTCATGCACGTGGGAACTGGCTTTTTATAGGCTCTAATTAGAAAGCACAGGCAATTTTTACCTACAGCATTAAAAAGCTGCTCCTCTGAAATATTTTTCCTTGATAAATGTGTGTCAGATTTATACAGAAAAATGAATATAAATCAAAATTGATAGAGATGTGTGGTTGTATTTTTCTTCTAGCCAAAGATTCTGCTGAAATTTGGGGCTATCACTCAAAAAAAAGAGAAAAACCTTATCACAGAAGGCGTGCGTATCGGCATTACTTACACCTATTCCAGAATATCTTGAGCATTGATCATAAACGGATAGTCACCTGGCTCAGCAGCATCCTCCTCTGTTTGCTTACAACATTCCCACTGACATTTCAAAGAGGTAAAGGATGAGGGTGATTCTTGGTGTCAGTGAAATGCGGCTCCTTATCTAATATTTTGCTCTTGACACAACTTAATCATCAGGGGAGTCTTTGTCTGAACTTTTCGATGATTTTTCAGCTTGAACGGATCAGATGGCTCCATTGGGCTGGTTAGAAGCTAGTCTCATTGGCACAGACTTCCAAGGCCAATCATCATTTGCAAGAGCCATTTTTCAGAGCACTTTCAACTCAGTCCAGGCCTCTTGCATTTGTATATTGCTAGCTCTGTAAAAATTCATTATTGTTATTAAGAGAACAAAGTCACACATTCCTAGGATTTGAGGTCAATGGCTTCACCTTCCAAATGAAGGCAGTAAAATGCCTTCCAAGTTCTACAGGGACATATGAGTTTGAGTGTAACATCACAGAAGTCTGTGTGACTAGGTCCCAGAAAATTATACTCCTTAATAACACTTAGCCAAAACAAGACTCTGCCCCTTTTCCCATCTCCTCCTTTTCCAGATAGACTATCCAAATAATCTGTTTGGGTTAATTTCTTCGATTGCTGTCGCTTCCTGATGACCTCTCAAAATTCTGACCCCACCAACTTCTGTACCCCAAGTTTTTTTAATACTCAGTTCTTCAATGCTCACAACTCTCTGGGGTTTACGATCACCCTTCTCACACTATCCCTTCACCCTATCTCTATGTTTTTAAAAAAAGGCATTTTACTACCTTTTCTTCCCTATGACTTCTTAGGCCGTAACCTTTGCCTAAGAACGACATCCCTTATGAAGCCTCAAACTATAACCCTTCTCATTATTAAATTAATATTTCCCCAATTTATCTAGGAGAGATTCCCTGGTTAATCCAGCCAATTACTAATATTATCCTTGATTCTTGGTTGATTATTTTCATTGAATCATTCATTCAATACAAGATTGAGGTCCTCTATTACGTCAGGTGCATTTTTGTTTTTTATCCTCACCCGAGGACATTTTTTTCCATTTTGTGTTCAGATAGAGTGAGAGGGAGAGAGAGAGAGAAACATTGACATGAAAGGGACACATCGAGTGCCTGCCACCCGCACGACCAACCAGGGCCGGGGACAAACCGCAACTGAGGTACATGTCCTTAGTGGGAACCGAACCCGGGTCTCTCTGGACCACAGGCAGATGCTCTAACCACTGAGCAAACCCGGCCAGGGCGCGTCAGGTGTTTTGCAAGCCAGTAGTGATGGTGATCAAGTAAGGAAATGGTTCTCACTCTCATAATCATTTAGTCCTAAGTCTTATGTGAACAGTATAAATTATGTTGGCTGTATACTCTTCCATTGGACTTTGTATATTATATTCTCCTTAAGGGTGCCATGCAGAGGCTTTTCCACCAAGCCCACTATTTTATAGATCAACATATTCTTTTGCTGCTTTCTACCTACTACCTTCTGAAGCAGCATGGGCGGTTTCAGCTATGTGGAGGTGCTCGGTTCAGTTTTCGTTTTGTTTTTTAAATCCTCATCCAAGGATATTTTTCCATTTATCTTCAGATAGAGTGGTAGAGTGGAAGAGGGAGAGAGAGAGAGAGAGAGAGAAACATCAATGTAAAAGAGACACATCAACTGGTTGCCTCCCACGTGATCCCTACCAGGGCCAGGACCAAACCGAATCCAAGGTAATGTGCTCTTGGCTAGAATTGAACCCGCTACTCTTTGGTCCACAGGCCAATGTTCTAACTGCTGAGCCAAACCAGCCAAGGCTCAGTTCAGTTTTAAAAGGACTTATCACCCTTTCATTTTTATTGTGTATGTAGCACTGTATAAGAAGCATGGAAGATAAGAATGAATCATCACACATGTTCCTCCTGTAAAATGGTTTGTAATATATAGTAGAAGGTAGTACTTTATACATTAGACAAATAAATAGCTCCAACACAACATGAAATAATGTGCCAAACTGAGTATGGTCTGATGAAATCAACAGGGATGGTAGAGGTGAAACATACCTGTGAGGATGACAGATAGTAGTGATACCGTTGGAATAAACTGGTTATTAACTATTAGAAAGGAGCAGGAAGAGGCCAGATGGCATGGGCATGCCATTTGTACAGCTTTGCCAAGAAGCTGCAGTTACGCTCTCCAGGTCTACTCCCCACAGATCCTGGGGGAAAGGACTGGACAAGAGATGCTTGCCCAGTAAGGTCTGAGAGATGTGAGAAGATGCTTGCCTGCCCATCATGCCTGAAAACGGGTCATTGGCCAGAATGGGTGTGGCTACTGTTAGTGCAGGAAGATTTGATATTTAAACTCCTAAATGAAGGAGATCTTGGCCACATCGCCCTCTTGGTCCTCTGGGCTCTCGGCTCTCAGTTGCTGCTCAAGCCTGACTCCTGACTTGGGTGCTCATGACCCTGTGGACCCCCACACACTATGGGCTGAAGGACTAGAATTAGCCTAAGACTGTGCTGGATTTAACTCCACCCTGGAACAGAAACTGTGGACACTGGCTTTGCTTCTAGCTCTGCTGAATCCCCAGCTGCCTGTCTTTCAGGACTGGATTGAGGGAAATGGGCCTCCACAAACTGAGGGATATAACTTCATGCAAATAAAGCTTTTTATCACATCTCATTCTTCCATGGGGGCCTTCAGAAATGCTTATTCCAACGGGGCCCCAAGAACCCCGTTCTCACCAGCAATGGAGAAGGGCAATCCACACACTTCTCCAATAACAGTAGGAGAAGAAAGAAACGAAGATTGGCTGAAGTGTTCCAGAAGATTCTCACAAAATATTGGTGGGAGACTGAATAAAATAACCCATATGTTTCTGCACATTGGTTATGAATTGAGTTTCATCAGAGGATATTAAGAAACCATGAATGTCTGGTATGGATCTTGGTGGGATAAAGACAAATCAGTAAGAAAATGGGATCTTTCAAGTGAGGGGATAAGAGGTAGAGAGAAAGTAAATTGAAGAGGGACCTGAGAACTCTGAGATAATTGTAAAGTACTAGATTCACTACTCTATCTCCCAAATTAAACTTCTTACCATCAAAAATAGAAACGGAACCGAGAGACGAATAGCTGAAGGCACAGAGGTACCTTCTGTTGGCTCACCAATTACGTTTTTTAAATCAAGTCAGGACCACTTCTGTATCTTATGTAGTTTTAAAAAATATATTTCTAGAAATTATTAACTTATTCATTATCTTCCTTATTAAGAAAGCTGATTTATGGCTAGGCACAATATAAACTCTTAACTAATATCTGCTCTTCATTCTTAATTAGGGGATTTAGGTTTTGCTGAAGGTTCACTGGTAAAGGCAGCTCACTCATTTCCGAATCAAGTTTTTACTCTTTAGAGGCTATTGTGTCTCTGCAGCCCCTTGTCAGCTTCCTGCTGGGTTTCTGTCCAAAAACTTAATTGTTAATGGCTCCCAGCTGTGCCACAACCATGCTTACTTAACCCGTTTCTTCCTGGCTTCCCAACAGTATTCTGTGTTTGAGAAGTCAAGTCCCCAGTGTGGGCTTTTGGTAGAGATGAGGAATTAATTGCCAGCTAGGAAGATTTGATCGGAGAGAGTGCACATGACTCATATCAGATCCAAAGCTCTATCACGTGTATTCCTGTTACAGCCTCATAGTTTGAGGTGAATGCGTGAAGTTTTGCCTTGAATCTTGAACAACATCAAACACCTCTTTTCTTGATCTCTTGTGTATTCTCAACTGACTATTATAAATTATTTATTTACTTAAGCATCTGCTTCCTTAAAGCTGTTATCTATATTCAGTTCCTACTGGCAATTCTTCGGCCCCACCTTCCCTTCCCCATCTTGCCTTGATGAGCTATGATCTTTCATGATCTCCAGCTCAAACCCCAGTGAGTCCTGCTGTCAAACCTTATCCATGTCAGTTTACCAAACAAGCTCAGTGCATCTTAATACCTGGGAAAGTCATCTTTATTTATTTATTTATTTTTTTCAATTTCTGCACACACTCGTTACTAGTTTATGTTGCAAAGGAATGTCTTTGGTTCAGCTGGGCTAGACTGGTTTCACCCTTCATTCTGTGCTTTTTGTCATGGGAAGCTTCTTTCTCTTTTTATGGGTCCTGTTAGAGATGAAGACTTTTCACTTCTTCTACTTCTTGTTCTTCCTACTTCCTACTTTCAGTCTTCCAATGTCTGCTGAGCCCCAGGACTTCCTGCTGCTTCTGTTCCAAGTCCTCACCGGCACCAGGCATCACGTTCCAGTGGCCCCGGATGCTCATGCACACAGTGTGCCTCTTCCCCTTGCTATCCACACCATGAACCTGGCCTCAAACCCTCAACTCACCAAGCGTTTCATTCCTTTCCCAATTATCAGAATTACTCTTAGTGGTAAGAGTCCATAGGATCATCACCCTCAGAAAGGACCAGTGAGCAGCTTAGGAGTTGGCTCCTTGTATAATAAACTTCCATGTCTTGCCCAGCCAGTGTGGCTCAGTGGTTGAACATCGACCCGTGCACCAAGAGGTACCAGTTTGATTTCTGGTCTGGGCACATGCCCAGGTTATAGGATCTATTCCTGGTGGGGGGCATGCAGGAGAAAGCCAATTAATGTTCTTTCTCATTGAAGTTTTTCTATCTCCCTCTCCCTTCCTCTCTCTCTAAAATCAATTAAAAAAAAATTAAAAACAAAAACATAAAAACTTGCATGTCTTTTCCTTTTCCTCAACATTTTCTTCAACTCTTTTGATGATAGCTTCCCTTGAGGGACACTCTCAGTAATTAAGGAAGGATAGTACTAATACTTATGTACTTGTTAATTCAACCAATATTTATCACCTACAATAACTAGCATCTATTATTCTTTGTGGAGCATTAGACTATAGCACTTTATCATATGTGTTGTTATTTTATCTTCCTACAACTCTATGGGGGTAAACACTCTTAATAATTGTCCCATTACAGATGAAGAAACTAAAGTTTGGAGAGGCTATACCACTTGCCTAAGTGGACACAGCTTGTGTTAAAAGGCAGAATTTGAATCCAGTTCTGACACTTAAGTTTACATTACTTTCCACCACATCAAGCTTTCACTTTGAGTATGACGTAAGCTGCTTTACTTGCTAAGTGTAAAATGATACTGGAGCTTAGGAGACTTTCCCAGAGCGCACAGCTGGTTATTAGCACACCGTGAATTTTAACTCTCGCCTTTGAGGCCAAATCTAGTGTTTTTTCCACATTGCATTGTCTCTTGCTATTAGCTAACAACATGTTTCAAAATGATCCATCTTCATGATGAAAATGGAAACCACTAAGTAAGTTTTAAATTACATTAGTTATAAATGCATGTATGAAAATACCTTACAGGTTTGTTGTAAGTTTTCTATATTATAAATTAAAATACCTCATAATTTGCCAAGTACTATACAAAAGTACCGCATTACTGATGTTTGTTACCTAGAAAACCAGAGTGCCATGCCAACTTATCTAATATAGATGAGTTCTCAACCTCAAGTTATTTTAACATTAGTTGCCAAAAGAGGTCACAGATTTTAAAGTGTCAGTGTATTTCAAAGATTTTTGCAAATCAGGAGCAGGGCTCAAGAGAAGCAGTTGGTGTCCCTGTCTCCACCACACTCTATTACATGGTTATGCTTATTCAGAGTTCAATTGGATAATCCTCGGCCGAGCTACTTGTCCTAGAGAAACCCATGTGCCCCAGAATGCTGCCTGGTGTGCCATTACTTCTATTCTATGAGCTATTCTTTGAACAAAACACACCTGAAAGCTGAGAATTTGTCTTTGCAATTTAAATTTCAAGGAGAATGAAACATAAGTATACGGACCCAAATCAATAGTCATCTTTCTTCCATTAAAGAACGTTTAGAATCTGTTATAGGATTCCATGGCTTATTATTAGCATGTTGCTAAAGATACTTTTGGTTTGATTTGGTGTTTGTCACATTTGGTGTTTGCAAATCATGACCCATTGGTAGGTGGTGAAATTAATTTAATAGTCATAAATAGTATTTTTTAAAAATGAAGAAGAATGAAAAAGTATCCAAGTGTGTTATGTAGAGCCAATGGTATTGCTTTGGGAAGCTTTCCTTTCAGCCATTCACATAAGTGACTGTGCACTGGGTCACCATATAAAATATTTTTCTCATTGAAGGTCGCTATCAATAAAAGTTTCAACATACTTAGCAGGAAGAAACCTCGTGTCTTTTCACTTCTAGATGGACTTTTCAAGCCTTAGCCCAACTTCAGGATGGAGAGGTACACCCAGGTTTATTGTAGATTACACTTGTTTCAATATAAGTATTTCCAAAAAGGTTTTTAAAAGCTACACCCATAGAGAAGGTAGTGAATGGGGAAGCAGTGCTCCCCAGCAACTGTTCATGAAAAGAACCCTAAATTTATGGCTCCTCTAAGTGGGATGGAGGACTTTTTCAAAGCAATAACTCAGAAGAGAGTTTCTTCAATAATATATGCAGAGCCCTGGCCAGTTTGGCTCAGCGGTTAGAGCGTCGGCCTGCGGTCCTGAGAGACCTGGGTTCGGTTCCCGCTAAGGGCATGTACCTCGGTTGCAGTTTGTCCCCGGCCCTGGTCGGTTGTGCGGGTGGCAGCCACTCGATGTGTCCCTTCACATCGATGTTTCTCTCTCTCTGTTCCTCTCTCTCCCTCCCACTCTACCTGAATAAAAAAAAAAAAAAATGGAAAAATGTCCTCGGGTGAGGATAAAAAAAAATATATATATATATGCAGAGGGTACACTTACGTGGGCTGGGCTCTGGATTTACATGTTTATGCTATTCATTTACTAAACACCTGTAGAGTACTCACAATGTGCTGAGCCTTGTTCTCTGTTCTCAGTGCTTTACAGACATCAATGTGTGTGATCTGTGAGCAGGCATTATGGTGAGCCCTCTTTTAAAGAGAAGAAACTAAGACATCAAGTAGATAAGGAACAGCGATGAGAATGCTCGTCACCAACATGTTTTGCTGCTCGGGTGCTTCTCCTCAGTTCCCGTCACTGTGCTGAAAGGTAAGGGGATTTTACCATCGTTTCCAGTTAAACTCCTGTCCCCAAGTCATGTGTGCACATGGATGTGGATGTGTGTGTGTGTGTGTGTGTGCGTGATGAACATGTGTTTATGGATGTATGTCCAACATGTATCACGCGTGTCACTTGTAAATGCAAGTGGTGGGAAAGACAGTTGTGAAAATCCTGCTGTCACCCTGGCTGGTGTGGCTCAGTTGGCCACATCGTCCTGCACACCAAAGTGTGACCAGTTTGGTTCCAGGTCAGGACACGTGCCGGGGTTGCAGGCCTGAGTCCTGTTAGGGGGCATGCTGGAGGCAGCTGATCGATGCTTCTCTCTCACATGAATGTTTTGATGTTTCTCTCCCTCTCCCTTCCACTCTCTCTAAAAATCAATAATAACAATAATAATAATAAAAATAATAATAATAAAAAGTATCCCGCTGTCACAAGACTAGAAGAAAGCTAATTTGCACTAGACTGCCAAGAAAGCAGTAGCTTCCCGCCTTTCCTCTGGCCCCTGTTTCCCTCTCCTGCATCCTGATGAAAACAATAACAATAAAAAGGTGGGCCATAAGCTCCTCTCTCTCTCTCTCTCTCTCTCTCTCTCTCTCTCTCTCTCTTTCTCTCTCTCTCTCTCTCACGCACACACACATACTAGGGTAAGTTTCAAAAAGTTAAAACTCTGCCATGAGGCAAAACTTTTGAAATAATTAACCTGGGAGCAAAGAGAAAAGGGATTTGAAGAGCGGGAGAGTTCACATGCTGACCTTGTTTTATGAGGCCTTGTTCTGAGCTAGGGAGGAAGAACAAAGTCTGATGATTTGGGTACAAAGAGTTTTCTAGGTTGTTCAAAATGTTCAAAAGGAAGAAACCAGACAGAAGATAAGAAGCACCATATGGTTAAAAAAAAAAGAGAGAAACGATGGGGGAAAGGACTACAATGGGCTGATCGATGTTTATAGTGTGGATATTACTGATGTATCTTTTGCATGTGAAAGTACTACACAGTGTGAGTTAGAAGGAGCATTGGTGTACCTAGGAACCATTTGCAAATGCATTTTAAGGGAAACAAGAAAGCCTCATGTGAGCGAGGACTGAGACTTTTCCTCGGGGGGAGTACTGTTTTGGTCCTACAGGAAAATGAAAGGTAGCAGAGTACCCAGAGGTCCCAAATTCCACTAGGTAAGTTAGTAAATGTTGATTATTAATTTCAGACATTCTTCAGTGGCTGTCAGGGGATAGTCCAATACGATAGCAGCTTAGACCTAAGTCCTCAGCGTGTGGAGGGTGGAGAGAGTGTGACGAGGTGAGGAGGAGATGAGTCCCTGAGATAAGCCTGTGACTCCAACAAAGTCTGAGCAACTGGCTGGCCTTCCAGGAGGCCTTCTAGGTCACCATGACTGGTGGTGACTTCCCCCTTTCCTGACTCCTTTTGTATTTGTTTGTTTCACTGATGCAATTTTTTTCATTTAAGATATGAGTTTATTGGATGAATTTCTTACCACCTCCATGAGAGGGACAGCTCCATGAAGCCAGGGACTGAGTTATTCGCTTTGCAGCATCCGCAGTGCAGAGTGTCACGTCCCACTTGCATGAAACCCTCAATAAATGTTTCCTGACCAACATGGGATGCAAGATCTCACAAAGCTCCAGAGAAGAGGACGTTGCTGGGGCCGGCACTTCTGTTCCTGTTTGTTTTTCTATGTCTTTTAAAGGTCTTATGAGCATTCCTTTAGATATGTCTGTGTTTGGGGATATTTGTAGGAGAAAACCTCTGCACAACCCCAGTGTGTACCCCAAGCTGGTGATGGCGATGTAAATCAGAAGCCATGATGGATGATTTCCACAAATACGGAAGATGGCCATCCCAAACACATATGCAGCCTACGCCTTGCATTCGTGAATTCACTCTAACATGGATTCCACCTTTATACTCAGAAGCCAGCTCCAGATCATTGATCTCTCAAAGGCTGTTGACCTGTTTCTTCAGAAGTTCCATGCACAGCTTTCCCGACATTGGGGTGAATGTCTTAGAGGTGTGAATATCATAGGCTTCCATGCCCACCAGCTGCCATCGCCACAGGTGTGGATAGAAACAGGGGTGGCCTAATCAGCTATTATACTTATATAATGAATAAAGGCCATTGATCCTGAAGGTCCTGAGAGGTGTGGTATTTCCACATAGGTCATCATTGTGGTTAAGCTAGTACTGTCTGAAGGTTAATATTAGTACAGAGTGTGAGAACTACTCTGTTACTTAGAGGTAACAAGGTGCATTAGGAGAGTGAAGAAAAATGTCATCAGTTCCCCACTTAGTGCTTCTTCATACATAATGTTCTAGTGGGAAATGTCAACTTAACTTCTACAGGTTATCTGTGTGTGGATAATTTATAGTTTTCTGGATTAAAAAGGAGAAGTAGATTCTGAATATAACTTTGATTTTTTTCCCCCAAAATGTGTGTGTGTGTGTTTTAAATGATTTTTAGAGAGAAAGAAAGGGAGAGGGAAAGAGAGATAGAAACATTGATAGGAGAGAGAAAATCTATTGGCTGCTGCCTGCACACCCCCTACTGGGGATTGAGCCTACAACTGGGCATGTTGCCTGACCTGGAATCAAATCTGTGACCTCTTGGTCATGGGTGGATGCTCAACCACTGAGCCACACCAGCTGGGCTGCACCTCTGATTTTGTTGCAAAAAATATTAAGATAATGGCATTAATAGAAAAAAGTGATGGAGAGGCGAGGAAAATGGAGAGAGAGGAGCCCAAAATTTGACATGTACAATCAAAATTCTAAAATCCCCCTTCCCACATTCAACATCTATTAGGCTTGTAAGGACCTACAAGAATCTCCCACACCCATTTCTTCTCAGACAGTGTGGGTCAGCTTCTAGGTCTGCCAGTATTCTCCATGTGGGCGTAGTTCACTGAGAACAGCCTCGACCCAGTGTGCTGGGCGTCAGACCCTATGCTTTCCTTACTGAGTGCAGGGTGAGCAAGCTCTCCATGACTTCATGAACATTGAAGTCGTCATTCCTGCCCACCTACCTCTTAGTCTTTTGCGTAGTCCTTGATACAAGGTTAGCTTGCTGTTCTTTCATTCATTCAACATTTATTTTTACTGAGTATCTGTTTTGTAAGCATCCCTATGCTAGGTGCTGATGATGCAAAGGTGAACAAAATACATTCCCTGCTCTCAAGATGCCCCGGGGGAAGACAGATATATAAGCAAATAATTCTAGCATTATCTCAGTGTGCTTTGTGCCAAGTTGCTATGGAAACACATTGAAGAGGCCCTTACCCCAGTCTGGGGAGAAGGTGGTCAGGGGAGGATTCCAGAGAAAACAGTGCTTGGGCAGTGGGAGATGATTAGGAATTAGCTTGGGAATTGGCTGGAAGAAGGTAAAGGAAGGGTAGGAAAGGGAAGCTCACAGCAGTGATCAGTTTTTGCAAAGGCTTAGAAGGGAGGAAAAGCTTGACCAGTCTGGGGAAATGTACAGTTTGACCTGGCTGAAGCATCAAGTGCAACACTGGAGAAGTGGTCATAGAACAGGCAATGAAGGGCATTTAAAGTCATAGCAAGGAGTTTGGACTTAGGCTGGGCCATGGTGAACCACTGAAGGGTTTAAAATGGGGACTGAGAGATCTGATTTAGATTTTATAAGGCTCTCCAACGGCAGCGTCAGGAACAAATGGGAACCAGACAAGAGGCTGACCATGGCCCTCACAGTAACCAGAGGAGAATGACGAGGGCCTGGCCTAAGGGAATACAGGAGGATGGCGGGAATGGTTAGACCCACAGGGTGTGGTACTGATTGGACGTGAGAGGTGAAGAGGGGCCAGGGATGACTCCTGGGTTCTGATGACGGCATCCTATCAGCTTCTCTGTGGCTAAGTCCTTAAGGCCTGCAATTATCAAGTGGAATTGTATCTTTCCTTTTCCTCTCACTTTATTATTTTCTTATTTGTTCTTCTTTTCTAGGAGAAAATAACATGAATTCGGCTCTTGGCTGTGATATCCTTGCTAACTTTGAAAACCAATAACAGCACATGAGGCCAAATGAGGCTAGCTAGTAGAAAAGTTGGAAAAATGCTACTAATTTTTTTCAGAGGAGAAAAAAAAAAAAAAAAACCTATGCCATATGCAGAGAAGTTTCCAATTAGGTTAATGTACCTTAAACTGTATTAGTAATTAAGTGCTTTGGGTATTAAAATACCTAATCTAGCTTCAGGCTGTTTTTGATAAATCCTTTGACATTTTCCCAGTTGAGGGGGAGAGACGGCAGAGGAGGCCTCTCCCAGGATTGCAGAGCTTGGCCCTCTTCCCGGCTTCTAGCAGCCTACTCGGTGACCTTGATAAGGCTGCTCTAGCTCTCCAGACTCTAGTTGTTCTATCTGTACAATGGCAAAGACAAGAACGTGGCAGCATGTAAATAACTCCCCCTACTACAGAGCTTGGAATGCAGCAGGTTAGAGCTTTGTGGAGAGATGGGGTATAGAGTTAATTTTGGTTTAGTTTTTATATCATTTATTCTACTTTGGGACATATTAATCTGTACGTAGCAGAATAACTGATGTTTCTGACCTATGTATATTAACGTAAGGAATTGGCAGACTGGCAATTCAGTATCCCCATACAAGATTCATGGAGCTACGGTAACTTGACCAAATCATCAAGAACCCAAGTTCCTTCTATATTTCCTCTCTGATATCCTTGGCGTTTGCTTATTGCTGGATAGAGGCCGTACCGTTAAGGGTCATATGTACATTCGGCAGGAAGAAAGTAAGAAGGTAGGTGCTGGTTTCATTCCTCCCACTTGTCAGGAAGAACCACGTACCAGAAGCATTGCTGTAGCTGCCCAGGACGCCCATCAGTAGAAGAGCAAGGCCCGCCCGCCCTCTGCCCAGATCCCGGGAAGCTGGCAGAGTGAGTGGAGGAGCTTTTACCGCTTCCACAGTGCAAGGGGGCAAGAGAGGAGGGGGTAGGAATAGGTGTTGAGTGAGCAAATCAACAGCATCTGTCACACCTGCTAAACAGAGCCGCTCAAAAGCAGGAGAGTGAAGCACTTCTCAGGGAGAAAAGCGTCCAAGGTCAGGCTGGAGCTGAGGCTTTGGCAACGCAGCCCCCACTTGGGGAATTGCTTCAAATTTGGTGGGAGCTTTTGAGTCATTTCTTCCGTCCAAATTTGTGAAAACCTGGCCCCCTCCAGAAGGTGAATTATGGGGAAATCTGATTTCTTATCTAGCAGGTAGACGTAGCAATGAATAAAAAAAAAAAAAAAAAAAAAAAATACAAGTAGACAAGGGAAGGAGAGAAAGACAGATCCACAAAAGTGGGAGCCAATTTCTGAAGAAACTCAGTTTATATCCTTCATACTTGTTGGTTGTGGGGGTGATGGGAGAGATGAACACAGGAAAGACATCAAATTGCTTATTTGTGTGATGCTCTTGAAAGAGTTACCGACCCAACATTTGGGGACATGGGAGTCAAAGGACTGTCCAGTTGAATGTGCTCCTAGGCCCTCCAGTGCGCATTGATTCTCCAACACTGCCCTGGAGGAAGCCTTCCTCCGCTTATAACAAGACAGCATGATTTTTTCCAGTGTTTTCTCCATCAAATTTGAACAAGGTCTCAATTTTCCTTTTCAGATTATCATTTAACAAGATTTATTGTTCATGCTTATATGCTTCAGGCAGCCTATTAGGACTTTAGGGGAAAACTGCCCACTGCTTTTTTTTTTTAAAACCTGGAAAGAAAACATGCAAAATTTCCATTTCTACTCCTAGAGAGGAGGGGCAGCTCCCAGGTCTGACCACCCACCCACACACCCTCTGATCCTTGGCCTTGGATCCCTCAATCTGGTAAGCTTGGGCTGTGCTGTGGCTGGTAAGTGTCTCAAACTACAGACCACCTTCCCTTTGAGACTTCACCGTTATGTAAGTCTGCACAGCCAAAAAAAAAAAAAAAAAAAAGCCCTGTTTAAAAAGTCAGCTTTCTTGGTAAGATTGTCACTCTCCTTTCCTCAACTGAAATGTTGTCTTGAGGAGGCGAGCATGTGTGTTTTCAGATGTCGCAGTCTGGCTCAGGATCCGAGTAGATTCTGTGGGGCAGGGGTGGAACGTGTAACTCTGACATGCTAGGGTAACGCAGGGGCTCTCAGACAGAGCTCAGTGAAAAGAAGCAGACTTCTTAGCTGGTGAAAGTGAACTGGCAACTCAATTTCAAGGACACAGGAGAATTACCAGGGAGGCTCTGGCTAGAGAGCAGAGCCTGTCTGTGTATTTTTGCATGCATTTGTGCCACTGCTAATCTGTCTGCCTGCAATGCAATAGCCCAGGTCTGTTACCAGCTTTAGTGTATCCAGGAGAACAGAGGCAAGCTCACACCCAATTAGGACACATTTGTGAACAATGCAGGAAGTGAAATTTGTGGTAATAAGCACCAAATATCTTTTTACTCAGTGATTCAAAGCCCTGTAGATCATGCTCTGAAAATCCATCACAGAGACAACTAGGATGCCCTTGATGAAGCTTACATATCAATTGTTCAAGAGCTTCGTCAACTCGTGGTGACTCTTTCAAGGCCCCTAGCATCATGATGGCCAAAATCTGTGCAACACAAAATGTTCTGATTCCATCTTTCTTCAGTTCTTCCCATAGATGACACATAGATGCCCCAGAAGCAAGGGTAGAACAGGAACGCTAAAGGTATTCTCCTTGTGAATGGAACAGGGGATTGGATAGTCATCCTTTTCCCTTGTGATTTCCTGTAGCAGGGTTGAAGACAGGGGGTGAAATGGGGGCAGAGTTCACAGTAGTTGGGAAAGCAGGGGTCTTTATGAAATGAGTTGGTATATTTAGCTTCAGTCCTAGTTAGACAACCTAATGTGGTCACAGTAACATGCCCTGATGTTCTCTGAGGACTTCATGTGAGGGTCTGAGCCACAGCAATTCTGAAAAATCTCTCAGGCATGAGAAGCAGTTTCTGTGGATTTATGGTTCAGGATAAATTGGCATCCAGCTCAGTAGTGAACTTAGGAAGAATTTCTTCTAAGATTCTTCAAATTTCTCTCAATCACTTAGGGCATGATAGTGTTGTCTTGAGAATTTCTGACTCCTCACTCAACCCTGTGTCTTCTCAGGTACGCCGGAGTTCAATGAACAAGTATTTGCCCTGATATATACCCCTTTAAAGTAGAGAAAACTGAGAACCGATGCAAACATTTTTTATTCAAGTCATTGGCCAGAGTCTAAAAAATAGCTCATGTTTATATTCCACACATTTTATTATAGTTGTGGAGCTCTTTCTGAATGATGAACATCATTTGGGAAGATGTAGTTGCCTATTTATGGCTCCTTCCTGGACAGGTCCGGTTCTTGACTGTACTGACTACCATACCACGCTGGCCTTCTTGGTGGTCTCAGAGCCTCTGTCATCTTTCTGCTGCTGGCATTCCCAGACCAGCTATTTGCCTGGCCGCTGGGGTTTGGAGCAGTAGGGTGTAGCTTTATGATGAAGAGCTGCTAGAAAACTTTTTTTTAAGGAATGAACATCAAAGTCCTATCTATTTAGGGATGGTTTTACAGGCTGTTTTTCTTGGTATCTGCAGCTCCCCCTGCTGCCCAGTTAGGGGCAAGAGAGGCCAAAGGAATCTCTGAAACTAAACAAAATAAAGCCTACCTGGAGTCAAGTAGGCCCCAGGAGCCAGCAATGGAAGGCAATTAGTTTCAGCTCAAGAATCTAGAGCCTCAAGCAGGCTTGGGGTGAGACAAGGTGATGATTCAGGAAGGCAGGCTTGAGTCTTCCAGGGTGGGGGTGCAGCAAGAGAGGGAAATTAAATTTTAAACATGGCCCCACCAATGGCCTGGTTGGTGTGGCTCAGTGGTTGAACGTTGACCCAGGCACCAAGAGGTCACCAGTCCGATTCCCAGTCAGGGCACATGCCCAGGGTGTGGGCCAAATCCCTCGTGAGGGGCATGCAGGAGGTGGCCAATCAATATTCTCTCTCGTCGATGTTTCTATCTTTCTCTCCTCTCTCTTTAAAATCAATAAAGAAACAAAATTTTTTTTTAAAGTCAAGAAAACCTTGGTTTCACACATAAATGTGATTTCCCAGCAGGTTCTCCACTCCTCCATCGTGTGCTTGCTCCAGATGACGTGGCTTTTTTGGACTCCTGATATCAGCTCTACCAGCTCTATGAGGCAAGTTACATCATCTCTGCCTCCATTTCCTGGTCTAATGATTTTTTTAAATGGATGATTCATTGAAAAAAATAGTATATATTCATTGTTTGGTACTTGTATAAAAGCAGCCACCACATGTCGCAGTTATTATTATTCTAGTTAATATCATGCTTTAAGTTACTGGTTCTCAGATTTGGCTACATATTGAAATCACCTGTCTACTAGTCCTATAGATTCTGAGTCTATTGATATGGGATGTGGCCTGAGCATTGGGGGCTTTTTAAGCTCCCCAAGGATTATAAGATGCAGGAAAGTCTGAGAACCATGGCTCGAGGGCCCTTCACATCCCTCCTCAGAGACTAGTGTCTCACAAGGAGATGGTCCCTGTGCTAGGTACAGGGGCCCTTCTGGGGTGTCAGACTCGCTCCGGAACACTGAGAAACACTGCTAAAGTGTGTGCCCCAGCCCAGGCAGCAGCATCTAAATCACTTGGGAGTATTTTAAACTCTCAGGTCCCACCTCAGATCTCCTGGATCAGAATCTTCATTTTATCAAAGTCCCCATGTCATTGTACACAGTCATGTTGGAAAGGCCATGTTCCAGCTCCCACTTTTTCTCCCTCTTCTCCCTCTTGCTCTGGTTTCCTTCATTTACCATGGAGAATAGTGTCGAGCATTTCTGACAAGAAAATATCCTTACCCCCCCCCCAAAAAAATCCTCCTGATAGTTATTTTTCAATCATCTCTATGAATTCTAATCTTAGAGTTCATGTTTTTCAGCTGCCAGATGTAGTTTGAGTTTTTAGTACCTGTCTCAACTCACAAGCACCCACTTGATGTCTGCTGATAGGTGTGTACTGGGCCTCTTACGTAGCTTCTAAAAATATTCCTTCCAGGACTAGTGCAAATGCCTTCATTGGGCCAGCTTTAGTCTATTGTTGAGTGGGGTGTATCTCTGCAAGAGGGTCTTAGGTACATCACAGTTGCAAGACCAAATTTAGAGAAATATTATTTACTAGAGGTTCAGAAGGAAATAAAGTTCTTCGTTAGAACTTAGTCGTTAAGGTAAACAGTCGTTTAACAGTAAACCATAACATGAATGGAATGTTGGCCCTGTGGACAGGTTCTCAGAAAAGACAACACAAATGTGAACTAAAATGTGGAGATACAGGGCAGGAGAAAAGGAGGGAGTAGAGTGAATGACTCAGTAAAGAAAAAAAAAATTTCAAGAGGAACTTAGCTTCTATGATATTAGCCCAATTCTATGACATTAACACTTCTCCCTCCGTCCCTCCCTCCCTCCCTCCCTGCCTTCCTCCCTCTCCCTTCCTGTTTCAAAAAAGAAAATATATGTAAACATGAGTTTTAAAAGATTCATATTGAGTTAGAAATAATACAAGAATTACTATTGCTGTCTTCAGTTTTTTTCTCTCTTAGTCTCTTTCTAGAGACATGATGTCCTCTTTATGGGGCTTTTATGTCTATAAAAGATTTAGAGAAAGACACTGAAACCGAATCTGTAAACGTGCAAGGCTCCTGGTTTGGTGGGGAGGGGGAGGGGAGGGGGAGACAAAAATTGGAAAGAGCAGAATAATCAGATACAGAGGGACTTTGATCTTCTGGAGACCTAAGCTAATAGATGTTAAGTGCAGTTCAGTGGAAGTAATAACCCATGAAGAAAACAAAATCTGCAAAATGATAAAATGCTGCAGTCTACTGATCAAGGAAGACATTGGAAAATTACTATGAAAGCATCCTTAGCCCAGCAGATCCAAGGTGAAGAAAGGGCTGCGTCTGCCAACCAACAGCCAGACATTCCAGGCAGACGTAGCCGTCTCCCATTTTGTGGCCAGATTAACACTCTGTGGAACCTGAATGCTTTCTCACTGAAAAGGCACGAACTGGCACCATCATCACAGCCCTGGGCTTCGTAATCTCTCCCAGTGACGCCACAGTGAATCACCCCACGCTGGCCATGTGCTCAGTCGGGGCATTCCGGGACCGTGGTTCCTGGTAATCTATGGGTGCTGGCCTTTTTTTTAAACATTAAGAATACAGGATTTATAGGACATTGTTCAATAAATTAAAGTCTTACCAAGTAAGTGATTTAAGAAGGAATTGGAAAATTGTGGACATTTCAATACAATTTAGAAATCCAGACACATTATAAAAGGGAACTCCTTAGCCCAAGTTTATTTAAGTAACATTTTATTAAGTGCATCCATTTATTGAGCAGTGACTGCATTATACACATTGTGCAAAGTGGGACAGAATTCATTTAATCTCTATAGACCAAACTAAACTTTTATTATCTGAAGAAAATCTAAAATTTGAAGCAGTCAGATAGGTTTAGTCTGGACAGACTCTTTATTGTGAAAAGAATGAAAAACAAACGAACCACCCCCACACCCCCCACACCCCAAAGAAAACACCAGAAAATATGAGTTAAAAGTCAGGAAACTGGGAGAAAATGGAGAATGCATTTAAAAAGCCACACCTTCCTACATTTCATGTAATGGCTAATTAAACATATGGAATACATTATGTGAACCACATATTAATGTGTTTGGATAGGGCGGGAGCAAACAGATGAAAATAAAAGAGAGCTCTGTGGTTGTAATCCAGGCATGATGTGGACAGGCTCTGCTGGGCACCAGCACTGGTTCATCTTTGGGGGAAAAAAAAAGTACATTAGAACATTTAAAAGCAATATTTTGCTTAGAGCATTCTTCTTATCAAGAAGAAAATTGAAGTTGGCAAACCTCAGATAACAATAAAGACTCTTACTGTTGGTGGCCGAAAAGGAAAGATTTGTTCCAATGCCTTTAAACCCTCTAGACTGTTTCCTCATGTTAAAAAGGACATTGGTTAGCATCTATATGGACCCTCATTAACCACCGTGCTGCCCTCCACGGAGATGTTTACCGAGAGCCTGGCCCTTTAAAACATATTTTACCTACGGGAACAATGGAGACGGGGCCCACCTGATGCCTAGGGGACTTACTAGAAAATTAAAACTCCAGGCCTCCTAACAATTGTTAGAAAAATACATTTTATATAAAATGTGCATTTCTTTTTTATGCAAGTTGAATCCTTGTTTTGAAGTCCTGCGTTACGGGCCTGGCTCCTCCTGCAGACTGACTGGGTGGTTGGGATGAGAACTCCCAGCCTCCGAGTTACCAGTCCAGTCCTCCGCCCGCTGCATCCTGCTGCCTCTCACCAACAACCATCCTTATCTATTATATGCATATAACACAATTTAGACTAAGCATGCTGAGTGGATTAACTAATGATTGCAAACCACTTTGGAAATAGAAAATAGCCTCTACGTGCCCAGAATTACTAATGATTAGATAATAGACTGTCCTAAATTTTACTTTTCATTCAAATAAACCTTTTCTTGATGATGAAAGTTGTGCTATTAAACAAAAGTCTTTTTTTAAATAGAGGTTTTCACGGTATTTTCATTTGAGTTGAATTTCTGCTCTGCAGACCCATATTTCTGCCAATTTCTATCTCTTGTGCTTTCTCTGGCACAACTGAAAGAACAAAGTTAATAACAGAGAAAGGACAAGCTTTAGAAAGCGCTGCATTTATCGTCAGTTGTAATTCTGCTATTAAATGGTCTTGGCATTGGGGACATTCTTCTCAATCTTACTTTTTTTCTTCGAGAAAAAAACTGAAAACATGGAATTTATACTAAAAATAATCCTCCTCTATCTTTTACTTTCTCGCTCGTTCCTCTCTTGCATTTCCTGTTTGACCTCCTACCTCTGTAGGCTAATACAAGATAAATGCTGAGCCTTTGTTTCCCCTTACTTTTTTTAGAAGGATCCCTTCTCTCTCTCTCTCTCTCTCTCTCTCTCTCTCCCCCCCCTCTCTCCACACACACACACACACACACACACACACACACACACGTGCATGCACACACACCATATTTGTGTAGAATTATTTTTCACTCCGATTTCTGCTTGTGGAACAGATTGAAGATTTTGCCATCCAAAACCTACAAAGAGAAAACTCCTACTGTGGTCTTCAGAATTTCCATTCAGTTGATTTGCCTGCCAAGTCCAGTGACCAGTACCGCCGCTCCTGATGGTGGGGAGCATATGGTACTGCTGTGAATAGTTTTGCTCTCGCTGCTGTGAAATCCCACGCCCTCCCACAGAATGTGTTTGGAGGAGCAAATGGCAAGAGTCGCTCTTCAGCATAGCTCTGTCTCCGCCTGTGGAACCCAGTCCTTGGAACAACAAAAGGAAGAGACAGCTACAGGTCTTCACAGGCACTGGTTCAGTCCTCAGCTAGGGGGTTAATGGTAACCTGTTACTGTTAACTACCCCTTCTCCCCAGGAAAGGAGGGTTCTCCCTTACACATCCTGGGTTTATCAGGATCGCTGATGGTGAACCCAGTATCCCTCCTTTTTGCTTGTTTTTGTCTTCCTCTTCCTTCTCCTCTTTCTAAAAGGAAAGCAAAATCAAAATGGGATACAATCTCTAAATTAAGGTAAGGTTCTGAACAGAGCCCTGCTCCGGGCGCTGGAAAGCCTGCAGAGTCGAACATTAACTAGCCCTGTAACTCTGGGGAAATGGCACGCGTCTCTTCTGTGAAACAGATGGCGTGAGCCCTTAACGCCCCTTCCAGGCAGTCCTTCGACTATATATATTTGTCTAGTCCAACCCACCCCACTGCCAACCTCAACTCCAGGAAAGTCGCTTTCTAAATCACTCAAAACAAATGATTATCTTTCACTGTATGATACAGCTTTGGGGAACTTACGTGATGGCATGTTTCTGGGACTATTCACCTCCACTCTCAAGTGGTTCTTTCCCGTGTTTAGTAGAACTCTTTTCTCCTGTTTCTTGTGAAAACAGCAACTCTTTTTAGAAGATTGCTTTAACAACTTTTTCCTATGATGCTTTCTGTTACTGTGTCCCTCTTCTCTGTGGTGGCTCTTAAGGTGCCTGTTCCGATGTACTTACGTCCCTTCCGCTCCTCCTCAGACTGTGATCACACTCCCGGCTGGGCCAGCACAGGGGCATGCTGGGCGAGCGCCGGCTGGGGCTGTCTGCGGGCGCCTCGTTCGTGGTGTGCAGGGGGAGGGAACAGAAGAGGACAGACGCTCCTCTGCTGCTGAAGAGGGCTGTGGAAACTTGAGTCGTAGACATGCTTCAGTGGAGGATGAGGATTTGCCCAGATGGGAAGCCTCAAGTATAGAGACACTTGTACATCTACTTATCTTGAGTCTCAATGATGTTGTTTATAAGTGAGCTATTCAAATGGAAGGAGAAACCCACAGAGAAGGAAAACAGCAGGTTGGAGTGATTAGGTACAGGAGGAGAGGCCCTAGTAGAAGTCCAGTGGGAAAGAAGGAAGGGAATAAAATTAAGAATGATTAATGACAGATCTCTAATGGTTTCATTGGATCCAAAGGGACAGGGCAATACAGAGTAAGAAACACTTGATTATAGAAAAGAAGCGTAAGTGTGAAGAAAAATACATTATTCTACAGATGTTGACAGGCTCTGAGGATGGGGAGGAGTCTTGCAAAAGCAGAAAGGAGTTTCCCCTCCTTCTCCCCACCCCACCCCTGCCACACACACAGATATCCCAGCTGGCATGCCACTTTCCTCCTGGCCTTTGGGAGATTCCCTCCAGCCTCCTTCTCGCCAGGCCAAGTAGGGTGACTGTGGCATTGAGATGACGGTGAATCCAGGATAAGACATTTCAACTTCCAGGAAAATTTAACTTAGGGACACAAGCACAACCTCTTCCTAAATGTGCCCTTAGAAGTGCTGTAAAGGTTGTGTGTGTGTGTGCGCGCGCACGCGTGCCTGTGTGCAATGCTTAGTTTCTGCCTGAGAATCAGAAAACAGATTTTTAGTTGCATGAGACCCACTCCCTCCCATTTCCCACCTCTTCCTCATTGACATTAGATTGCTATGTTTAAAGCTACTCACAATGGGTAATAATAATGTCTACCATTTACGAAGTTCTTAATATGTGCCAGCTCTTTACCTGGATTTTCACCTTTAATCCTCACAGAAATACATGAGGTGGGCACAAACATTTATAGAGTGCTTTTTAAATGTTAGCCTTGGCTGGTTTGGATCAGCACTTAGAGCATCGGCCTGCGGATCAGAGAGTCCCAGGTTCAGTTCCCGCTAAGGCCACGTACCTCGGTTGCAGTTTGTGTCCTGCCCCTGTTGGGGTTGTGTGAGTGGCGACCACTCGGTGTGTCTCTCTCACAAGGATGTTTCCCCCTCTCTCTCTTCTGTCCTCTCTCCCTCCTGCTCTATCTGAAAATAAATGCAAAAATGTCCTGGGGTGAGGATAAAAAAGAAGTGTTAGACAATATTCCAAGTACTTAGGTATATTAATTTAATTCGGTACTATTATTATACCCTTCTTACATAGGAGAAAACTGAGGCACAAAGATGTAAATAATCTGTCCCGAAAGAGCCACGAAGAGGCTGAGCCAGGATTCATTGTTCATAGCTGAGTTATCTCTTTATACTCTTCCACAAGAATAGAAATTACATACGATTTTGCTGTCATGTTCTCAGTGCCTGGAACATAGAAAACACTCGTCCATGTTGGTTAAATGATTGACTACAGAGCCTAAACCATTATTACTTATATAATATTAGAACCCTGAGCAAACAGACTTTCCCCAAAATCAAGTGAAATACCACTAAACAAGAAACAACACTAAAGAAATCATTGTGCATTCAATCACATTCGGTCAACAAATATTTATTGAGCACCTACTATGGGCCAGGCCCTAGCCAAAGTGCAAGTGGCACTTTCTTTTTTGAAAGGGGAATGTCACATGACTTCTTTAATACCTCCCATACCCAGGCAGGTTGGCCTCCAACTTTCCTCCACGCCCTCTTTGTCCTCCCACAACTAACAAAACGGACCTGGAAACCTGGGAGGGCAGTTCTGATCCCATGCAAGCAAGTCTAAGCCTTATTTATTTTGTTCTCCTTCAGTCCTAGGCTTGCAGGACCCACTGGGGATAATGACTTGGTGCTGGGAGAGCATAAAGTTGCATGTAGCAGATCTCAGAGGGAAGAAATGCAGAGTGGAGGCACTTTATTGTTTTCTTCTTTTTTACTCTGAAAACTTTTCAAGAGGAGAGATCTATTTGAAAGGTTTGCAAAATCCACCTTAAGGTCAGCTCTGATTAAGTTGGTGCTTGGCAGTCTTCAGTGTTGTTACACAGCTGCCAAAGTCGAGCTGGATGCCACCTCCAGCATTCGCAGTGAGTCCTGTGCTACCTGCGGGCTCCTGCAGCCTCCCAGACCAACGTGGCGCCTGCGCATTGCAGTACGGGTCAGTGTCGAAGACAAGGTCTGTCTTATCCCCTGGCTGTCCTAGTTGGAGGAGTTTCGAACTTTATGTTTGTGTAAATTTTGGGTAAAACATGAATTTCCATTGTGTCACATCACAGGTACTCAAATGATCTATTTCTTTTCCTTTCTATATCAGGATCTGCGTTTAGCAACAGAAGATTGGCACATTGCAAGTTTTCAGTCAATGTGTGTATACTAAAAAATACACCTGTGTACAATGACGTAACAGAGAAAATGAGGCCTCAAAGAGGTTCAAGTTTGGGTCCCTGGGTTTTCTATTCATTAGTAAGATAAAAATGGAAACATTTTTTTCTCTGGGGCTTAGTTGTTTCATCTAAAACATAAGGAGATTAGATAAGTTATAAAATTTCTTCCTGTTCTTTAATTATACAGTTGAAATCTTACATAGAGGTGGTATACATAAGAGAAAGGACAGAAGACAAAGCCCAGAGTTCACAGAGGCCTGAACTCCAGACTCTGCTACCAACCAGCCATAAAAGTTTGAGCATGGTACTCAACATCTCTAAGTCTCAATTTCCTCATCTGCATAATAGGAATGTTCAAAGGCATTTTGTAGGACTACATACAGATAATGAAATAGTAAGTCCATGCTTAGAACAGAGAAGCCTTAAGTAAATTATTATTAAAAAATAAAAACCTGCTTGGCTGGTGTGGCTCAGTGGTTGAACATCAACTCATGCACCAAGAGGTTGAGGTTCGATTCTCCGTCAGGGCACATGTCCAGGCTGTGGGCCCAATCCCCAGTGGGAGGCATGCAGGAGGCAGCCAATCAATGTTTCTATCTTTTACTTCCTCTCCCCTCCTTTCTCTCTGAAATCAATAAAGAAATAAAAACCTGTTGACCTTAAATTCCATTCTTCCTTGTAGAAAAGGGCTACGGGGCATTGGGCTAGACTGAATTAATGGCTTCAATTTGTCACCATACCCTCTATCTATGCTGTTGGTCTTTAAAGTCCACTTGCAAGCCTGGGCTCTAACCTGCCTGAGTGACTTGCTTTGGCCAGTAGGGTGTCAGCAGAGGTGATGCAAGCAGAGATTTGAGAAGTGATTGGACTCAGTCATTGCAACTCTGCCATTGTCCCGAATAGGACAAGGCTTAAACTAAAGCACAGGCTCTGCCTGGCCAGTGTGGCTCACTAGTTGAGCATTGACCCATGCACCAAGAGGTCACTGGTTTGATTCCCAGTCAGGTCACATGCCCAGGTTGTGGGCCTGATTCCCAGTGTGGGGCATGCAGGAAGTGGCCAATTGATGCTTTCTCTCATGGATGTTTCTGTCTCTCCCTCTCCCTTCCTCTCTCTCTAGAATCAACGAAGAAAAGGTATTAAAAATAAATAAATAAATAAATAAATAAATAAATAAATAAATAAAAACTAAACCACAGGTTCTGAGAAGGGGACACAGGACACATGGAACACAGCCACCGCTAGTCTAAGCCAGCCAAATCTCAGTTAACTCAACCCTCAAAAGCTAAATAAATAATTTCTTTAAACCACTGAAATGTGGAGTGCATTGTTACGCTGTGGTTTTATGGCAATAGCTAACTGATGTAACAGAAGACAGGAGTCACAGATTGTTTTCTTTTAAAATTGGAGTTCATTGGTGAAATTTGCAAATATATTTACTTTTCCATATTTGGTGAATCCTCATAAACTATACACTTTGAGGTAAAATTTGGGGAGAAGAAGGAGCAAAGAAATTTGCCAAATTATCCTTTTGGCTCAAATGACAGTTTTGATGGTGTCTGAAGCATTTTAAATTGCTAAATTATGAATGTTTGAAAACTTGCCATTAGGTCTGGATTTTCCAACTTTAATTTTAGATTTGGGAATTTTTAATAGGGAGGGACTTAATATGTATAGGCTCAAATCTGATTACAGAGTATGCCTGTACACATCATTTAATACTATTTTCCTTTTGTAGAACCCAGACATTTTTGTAACAGTTTTGTTTAGATTAATGAGGCTTTCAAAATACAGTGTCAAAAGCTGGCCCTTGATGGGTCAACAGGACCCTTTGTTTACAAGGTTAGACGCATCTTTTATTTATTTATTGATTGATTGATTGATTGATTGATTTTAGAAAGAGAGGACGGGAGATGGAGAGAGAGACGGAAACATTGATGAGAGAGAACATCGACTGGCTGCCTCCTGCATGCCCCCCACTGGAGATCAGGCCCACAACCTGGGCATGTGCCCTGACCGAGATTTGAACTGGTGACCTCTTGGTGCATGGGTCAATGCTCAACCACTGAGCAACACCAGCCAGGCTAGATGCATCTTTTAGAAGGAGGGACTCTGGCAGAGACCAATCACCTCTGAATCACCACAATTACTTGGTAAATAAGTCAATGTGCTAGTGTATAAAGTAGGATCCATGTTCTTCTGGGCATTAGGACTGAAAGTAAGCTTCTTCAGGGCAGGAATGAGAGCAAATATTCAAAACACCAGGCATGTGATTGCTTGATTAATGGAAGATGAGCTCTATTGTTGAAGAAGAGCAACTTAACACCTGCTTCTCATTATGTAGGATGTAGACCAAATGTCGCTCCACTGGGAAGAATGAATTCCTTTGCCACCTGTGCTCCCCTGGGAGCTGCCAGGACCATTTCCATGTTCTACTGCCACCAGACAGCAACTCTCAAAGGCAGGAGGCCCATCACCCTCATCTTATGTCCCCAGTGCCTAGCAAGATACCTTATACATAAAATGAGCTTAATATAAACTGCTATTAAATGAATGGATGATGATACTTCCCCTACTGGAGAATGAGGAAGCTGAGGGTCAGGGAGATTAACTGATATTCTAGAAAACACTCAGCCGGACAGAGCTGGGAATTAGATTTGAACTCAGGTCCTGTTTACCCACAGTCTATTCCAGTATACCACACTTGAGTTTCATTCCTATGGCAATAAACCAAATGGTACAAGTAAACTACATAGCACAGTAACAGCTATTGAATAAATATTACGTACCTTTTTCATGTCTTTCTCTGGTACTAGAAATCCCACCACTGGAGATTTATTTCTCTCCTCCAGAATTCCTTTTCCTTAGAAGTCATCAGCTTCTTGTTGGTTGAAGGAGATGAAAAATAAACCAAGTATCCTAATAGCTAATTTATGGCATTATATATC
Organism: Molossus molossus; assembly: GCF_014108415.1. Lineage (NCBI taxonomy): Eukaryota > Metazoa > Chordata > Mammalia > Chiroptera > Molossidae > Molossus > Molossus molossus. The sequence goes on along the minus strand of NW_023425347.1, from coordinate 35,737,374 downwards.
AACGGGACAATTATATGGTCATTAATTACTAAGGGAAGAGTTTAAAATTACATGAAAATGCATTCAACAACAATGTTGTGCATATTTTTTTAAAGCAACATTCATTCTTTTCCAATATATGCATTATATTTGCGGCACTATGACAATGCTTTCCCTTCTAAAAAAAGCAGTTATCAAAAACGACAGGAAGGAAATGCTAGAAGCAGGTTGGCAGTATTCGTCTTTAAATGATAATAACAAGGGTAATTTATTCCATCTTTCTGTTTTCCCGACATTTTCAAATTTCAAATAAAAAGTATGTCATACTTTTATACACTGAAAGGCCCTCACAATGGCTTCTATAGTCCCTTTACTTTTTCTCACCCTGTCTCTGGTAGATAGAGTACAGTCATTGTTTTGCTCTCACTTAATCAATGCCTCCAAACTTTTATCGTGGTATCTGTAATGCTATATAGTACTTAGTCATTTCATATTGACCTTTCCCGTTACCTGACTGTGAATGTATTAAGGGCAGGGATTGCCTGGCCCATCAGCCTATCTCCAGTTCCTCGCTAGTCCACAGTTCACAGTAGGCTCATAAATATTTGTTAAATAAATGATACTGTTCACGATTAATTAATAATGTGTACTATGACCTCCATGCAAAGGGATAAGAGGAGAATGCATGTATTTATACGTGTGTATTTCAACAGAGCCAGAGCTTGAGACACTGAACTACATGTTTTCTCACGTCTTACGTACTTTTGCACATTCACAAATCAGAAACCAAAGCTGAGAATACAGGTGGGTTGTTTTCTCCCCCACATTGATTTTTTTTTTAGTAATGATGAAGAGTCCTGAACGTGCACACTATCCTAATATGATATTTGTAAATTCTCTGAATACAGGCAAATGTATGGACATTGTATCAAATCTAATTGAAGTGCATCTTCTTAAAATCAGGATGTATACTATTGAGTTTCATCAGCAGAACAAATAATACAATTAGTGTTTATTCTTTGACTACTCTTCTACTAAACAACTCAGTTTAAAAATTGCACACAACACAAAGTGTTTTCCAGTCGCTGCTCCAAGGCTCCTATGTTAAACAAAGAAAGCCCAACCTGAAACCTTTTGATAAATATGATGCTCGTTGTAACTGCAGCATTCACTTTGTAACCCATTTCTCCAAGTTCCTGTCAGCCAGATGTCACTTGCAATGCAAACACTAGAAAAATATGAAATAATAATTTCATACATCATCTATGTGTGCATGAGCCGGTCAAACATTCAATACAAATTCAAACTGCTACTACACACAGAGCAAATATCATCCAAATAATATTTAAAATGATTGAAAGGCTTTTGATTTGGAAGTGTATTCTCTTAAGCTAAGTGGTCCCTGAGACCATCTAGAAAATTCAATTGTTTCATTTTTAAAATGTTTTCTGCCCAAAATTATATCAAACCCTAATGTCTCAATAGAAACACATGGGAGTGGATTGCTGACTGGGCGCCTGATGTCAAAGAAAAATCTAATCTCACAGTGGCATTTCCTCAGACTGTCTCACCAAAATGCAGAAATTGATACAATTTTAATGGATAATTTTCAGAAGCAGAATGTTAGACATTGGAAAAATACGAAAAGAAACTTAGCATTGGAGTATCGGAGAAGAAAAATAAAAGAGGGAGTTGCCAATAAATACAATGCTATACACAAAGCATTTTTTAAAGTGTCTTCTTATCTAAAACAGAACTTTAACTTTAAAAAAAGCCCTTATTATCAAAAGGTAAGCTTTTTGGGGTGTGTCCATTTCTAATGTTCTCTTCCCAAATATTCTCTATTTTGTAAAATGATATAGAGAAAAGGAAACACACTGTATGTTATACTGTCAGATATGCATTTGCACACTGTTGAGTTCTATTTATTTTATTTTTTTTCTTTATTAATTTTAGAGAGAGAGGAAAGAACAGGGAGAAAGAGATAGTAACACTGATGAGAGAGAACATCGATTGGCCACCTCTTGCATGCCCCCCACTGGGGATTTGGCCCACAACCTGGGCATGTGCCCTGACCAGGAATCGATCCAGTGACCTCTTGGTGCATGGGCTGACGCTCAACCACTGAGCCACACTGGCCAGAGCCTGAGCTATTTTTGATGTTAGCTACAGAACAGGCATGTGTGCTCACAGCCTCCATGAAGAAATGAGAGAATGGTATCTGATTCGGCTCTACTTCTTTCCACTGAGGCCCTGAACCTTATCTCTTTGTGCGTGCTGTTTAGTGGTGAATTTCCCTGCCCCTCTGGAAGTAAGAAGGTACAGCTCCCTTTGTTTTAAGGAAAGAACTTAGTGCTATACAAAAGCAGGAGCTCAGAGGAGACAGACAGACCTTCATACTAACTATGTGACCTTTAGCGGGCTCCTTACCATGGTTGAGCTTCGGTGATCTCATCTGTAACAGAGAGAGAATAATTTCTACCTCACTGTTCTCCGGAGACGCTTGGGAAAAATGCTTAAAAAACATCTGACACAATGCTTGACACAAAGGAAGCGCTGAAGCACCATTTTATGATGATTCTGATTTCTTTGAGCTTCTAATACTTGCTTTCTCGGATCCTGCCTTATCATCTTTCTTGATCATCTGTACATGCTCTTTCAGTTATGGGCAGGTTTCAAACAAAGTGATGAGGGAGGGAAGGGGCGGCCCCCTCACTGGACAGATTTGCCAAGGTCACCCTGGTCATCAGCGAGGAAAACGGTGCGATAGCTGAGCCACTCCCAAACCCTGAAAAGTTACTGTGTAACCTGAACCATGGACTCAAAGAATCGGGGACACAACAAACACAGATGATGATCTCTGACAAGGAGGAATCTTTGTCTTCAGAGACACTGTAGATGGTCATCAGTTTTGCTCACTCCGCACCAGTTTCCTTGGTCATGCATCCTCTCTTCTCTTCAGCCCTCACACAGGGTCTTGATCAGATATATCTTTAATAAATACCTAGTGTTTAAAATTAAAGTTATCTCTCTTGAGGCAGCTCATTGAACTGAATACAAACGGACTTTATTGATTAACTAACATGAGGTGAGTGTGTATACTTGCTGATAGTATAGAATTTAGGATCAGACAGAACCAGATTGTTATCCCAGCTCTACATTACATACTACATTGGACAAATTTCTTAATGTCACTGAGTCTTCGTTTCCTCAATTATATAGTGGGAATAATAATTCTTACTTCTTAGGATTATTACAAATAAGGTTGCCAGGTAAAATACAGGACACCCTTTGAAACACGAATTTCAGGTAAACAATAAATTTTTTGTAAGTGTATACCATATATTGTATGGAATATCCTTATACTGAAAAATATTTGTTGCCTATCTGAAATTCAGATTTAACTAGAGGCTAACTAGATTTTAATTTGCTCACTACAGCAACCCTAATTGTAAAGACTAAATGAAACAATACATTGTAAAGCTACTAGCCGTGTGCCCATTGGATAGCGGGTGCTCATTAAGTGCTATCTCATTTCCCTCTTCCCTCATGGGCTCCTGTGCGATTAAATGCCTGGTACATAGGACCAATTCAGTAAGTTTTCATGTACTTTCCTCTCAAGAATCAGCCTCAAAAGAATGCACTCTATGCCCGGCCGCTGTGGCTCAGTGGCTGGGTGGCGACCCATACACCAAGAGGTCACCGATTCAATTTCTGGTCAGGGTGCATGCCCAGGTTGTAGGCCCGATCCTTAGTGAGGGGCACGCAGGAGGCGGCCAATCCACGTTCTCCCATTGATGTTTCTATCTCTCTCTCCCTCTCCCTTCCTCTCTTTCTCTAAAAGCAATAAAGAAAAATAAAAATAAAAAACGCACTCTATGCAACGAAGGAAGAGCCGGGCCCCTGGCACGTTTGTCTCCAGCATTGCCTTCTCCTTTCCGCTTCTCAGGAGCTGTTTGCATCATGAACTCCAGAAGGTGTGCAGTGGTCTAGTTAAAAGAGCAAAGGTGAGGGGGGAAAGCTGTTAACACAGGTCCCCCTCAATTCAAAGCAACTAGATCTTTGAAAATCTGAATTTACTGTCGAAGTAGATGTTAGACATTCTTTAAACGGTGAACCCTCTAAAGAGCTTCAAAGCAACATTGTAAAGAAGGATTTGATTTACAAAAACTTAGACATAAGATAACGTGCTCAGCAAAACATTTGTTAGCTATAGTGTGTTATAAAGGCGTTGCTAGCAGCTCTATAAACCCTTCCTGGCTTCCGCATGCGCCCCTCGCTCCACACGCCAGCTTTACGGGGCACTGTTATTCAACTCAGCAGAAAAGGCTTTCCTTTGCGACCATTGCCAAATGCCTTCCTGAGGTGGCTAGGCATGAACTTGGCTATTCATGATAGATACAGGAAAAGAAAGGTTTTAAGAACACGTTTTTTCCCTTATAAGTCCAGTGTTGTTTCTCTCTGAGAAGCCAGAGATAGTGCATAGGATATGATTCAACGGAAAGTCTTTGTATGAGAAAATGGCTCTTTCAATGTGTTCTATCTGAGGATCAGCACATTTGGACTCTGTCCGACCCACATTCCCAGACCTACAGCTGGCTCTGCTGGACCAAGGGCAGCTGCCAGCACCCTAGAAGAAGCCCCCTTCCATCCCAGTTCTCAGAAGGGAACACCTTCGTGTTTGGAAAATCATTAGGCCGAAAACCTCTGAATATTTCTAGATTACACACCCTATCTTTCCAAAAGAACGGAGTATTTGACAGCAGAAAGCAGGTACTGTCCACTTCCTTCGGCTCACATTCTCATGCAAACAGGCGCCCACGTTCATACACAGCACCAGCTGCAGCTTCTGGGTGGTCCTGTAGGAAGTTCCAAGTGAATTGCAGTGCAGTCTTGTAGGCTGGTGGTCACACAGCTCGAGTAAGCATCTGTGGGAAAGAGCACAGGCGTGCATGTTCTCGACAATGCAGTCTCCGGTGGAAAATCAAAGTAAAATCTGACTTCCCAGAGAAGGTCTGCTCTCCAAAATTAAAAAACAAAAACTGAACCAGACAAAACTGTAGAGTCAAACAGAGGGTGGGTTTTTCTGGCAGGCAATATTTTAAAATAAAAATTTGGTGGTTCGGCTTCCCCCTTCCTCTTGGGTATATGAAAGTAGAGTCTTTGGAAATGCATGCTAATTGATTGGTATTCGTGCATATTAATATATGATTTTAGGAGACTTTCCTGCATCTCTTCTCAGGAAGATAAAAAAGGAGAATTGCTCTGTTGAAATCCCACCTCCACCACTTATTAGCTGCTTAACAATTAACCTCTCAAACTTGTTGTAAGACTATAAAGGAGTTCATACATATGAGGGTTTAGAACACTGTCTGGTATACGGTAAGTCCTAAGCAAGTGTTAACTGTTATTAATATAATTAAAATGACTTTAATAATTATGCTCTATATTTCTATAGTGCCTTATAGTTATAGAGTCCGCCCTCCTCTCTTTGGATGGATCTGCACTCCAGGTGAGGTGGAGTGAGACTGAGAAATCTCCATTTTTAATAAGGGGAGAAGGGAAGAAGAAGAACTGATCATGATTGTATGACATTGTTCCAGGTAAAAAGGGTGGTATGTGTGACTTAAGAGGGAGGAAAGGCAAATTCCACAAAGGAGATGTTGAGATGGTTGCCTGGTTGGAGCTGAGAAACCGGCGAAGTGTAATAGGACATAGGCAGTGTTCAGTGGTGTGGACAGCAAGGGAGGAGAAATGGATGGAAGTGAAAAGGAACATTTCTAAGGAACTTGCAAATAAAAAACAAGAGTTTAAATATGATTCAGGAGACAACGAAGGTCATAGCACTATTTTGCATTTTGAGGAAAAAAATGCATTCCCCTGGCCCTACATCTGATCTCATCAGATAAGGATTTAAGCGTCGAACATGTGAAATATTTAAAAGGCATAGAGTAACCAAAAGAAAATAAATTCGAGAATTTATCAAACATGTGGGGTAGGTTTAATGCTTTAAGCTTGGACTCAATACGACACATTTTGGGGGATGTTTACACTTTCATTCTGGTACCTGTGGACCCCATCAGGGAAATCAGTGTCAGGCAACACTTGCAACAAAAGCTCTTTTCATCTCTCGATTTCATCTTTTCATAAGGACGCTCAGGCGGGTACTACGTAACCTGTGGTACCCAATAAAAAATGAACTGTGGAGCCCTGGATGGTTTTGCTCTCTGGTTAGAGTGCTGGCCAGAGGACCAAAAGGTCTTAGGTTTGATTCCTGGTCCAGGGCACATACTTGGGTTGCAGGTTTGATCCCCATCCCTGGTTGGGGTATGTGCAGGAGGCAACCAATCAATGTGTCTCTCTAACATTGATGTTTCTCTCTCCCTCTTTCTCTCCCTCCCTTTTTTCCACTCTAAATTTTAAAAAATCAATGGAAAACTATCCTCAGGTGAGGATTAACCAAAAAAAGAAAATGTGGAGACCCTTGTTCAAAAAATAGAAAAAAATGCTGTTAAACATATTAAGTTATCAAACTATTTTGTTTTTTGAATTGCCATGGTGTTTTTTTATTTGCTATTTAATGTAATTTTAAGTAAATAAAAATTACATTTTTTTTTTATTCTAAGCAGGAATTTGACTGTTCACCTTTATTATACAATGACAGTTTTAAATGCAAATGTAAAAGCATTTAAATTATATACAGAATTACTGAAACTGCACAATTTTTATTTTATAGTGTGTAAACGCGGATGCATTTTGTTACCAAAACAATGAAAATGCTGCACAAAACTAACTCGACTGGTTTGATGACACTTCTTTTTACCTGCACATTCTACAGACGTGCTAACTTTCAGTTTACTAATGACCAAGAAGGGGCTGAAAGGAAAAGGAACTATGGGTTTCCCTATTGTTTCTTTTCCTACCGTGACATTACTTCCAAAATAAGTGGCTAACACCCGAGTAAGAAAGACTATGGTACAGCTCCTTGATTGTTTGCATTTCTTAGAACACCTTGCCTTCTTTCTGTGTTCTCTGTTTGCAGCAAGTCTGGTGCAATGGAAAACATGGCCTCCAGGGGTTATCTCTGCCTGCAGACACTAAGGCAGCGCAGGTTCCTGTGCTTGCTTTGCGTCTCCCTTCACTCCCACACACTGTGGGTCCAGCCATGCTCACGTGGCCGTGTGACTTCTCTGAGCAAATGGGAGGGGGGGGGCAAGGAGAGATGGGCGCCGTGCAGCACACATATCCTCTGCTCAAGCAAATGCTCCATTGTCCCTTAGGAACTCACAAAACAAGTTCAAAGATTAAATGGGTAAGAATTTCAAGATAGTGACAGCAGAGAATTAAACCAAGTGTGAGGTCCCATGAGACTGTTCCCGTCACACACCCGTGAAGCCAGCCCTGTCCGGAGGGAAAGCTCTGCTTTGTCTCAGTCGTTGTATTCTCCTCGGAACACCCGCGGTGCTGCTGCCCAAATGATTGCCGTATGGTAGTTTCTAACCTTTATGTCTAGAATGACTCATCGCTGTCAGACTCATCGTAAGTCCCTGGAAAGAAAGAACTGTATTTCATAACACTGTGCCTCTTCAGTGAATCAGCAGAGTGTCCAGATGCTTACTGTGGGTATTGATGGTGGTGAGCAACCCACATGATGTGACTCATGGAATTTCTAAAACTATGATTTAGTGATGCTTGTTATTCTTCCCCTGCGTGTTAAATCCCTGGCTATTATCTCTGATGTTCCTTTTTAATCTTTCTTGGAGAATTGCCTGCAATTCCCCTTCTCAGTGTGGGTAAACCTTCTGGTTCTTTCCTAGTCCTGGGATATTAGCAGAAGAAATGGTGACGAGAGAGCTGGAAGCAGGTCACCACACGGTCTCAGTCCGAAGACTAACAGGGGCCGTCCACCCCCTGCACGTAATCACCACGAAGAAGGTGTAAAGCAATCATCACCAGAATTCTGAACATTGAAATATTTCTCTGTATAGGAGACAGATACTTAACCCGCACTGAAATGGAGCAATGACCCAGTGACTTTAGAACACACAGACATAGGCCAGTTCACCCTAGTGAAAAAAAAGACATTCTGAATTGAGGTAAGAATGTTTGACACAATTCCCTCTGCCACCCCTTTAAGCCTGGGGACTGTGGCAAGCCCTAGAATAACCAAGTTGATACTGGAAAGAGATTCTGGGGGTGTAGGTTAATTACATCTATAGTAGTTTCCCCCAAGGAGAAGACTCCATTGAATTTGCAGGATGCACATACTAGGATCTGGGATCTATGTAATAATAAGGGTAAAGTCAGGGGAGCCAAAATGTCTGCCTAGTCCAAGGGGATGAACACAGGGCCTGACAATGGGAACTAACCAGAAGGATTATGATCCAGGTCATTTCTAGATGGCATCAGACAGAAAATGAAATGACATAGAGTTAATGATTTAGCAAGGTAAGTGGTTCTATGAACTTAATGGCACCTAGACACATGATCAAGGATATGTCAATGTAATCTCTGTCGTTTTGCTGAGATAATACACCTCATGGGATAGGCAGGGTTTATGGGAGGGCAAAATAATAATAATAATAATAATAATAATAATAACAATAATAATAATAAAAAGAATTCTATTCTTGCTATTCTTATAATCACTAAACATGATTATCAGAGGAAGAAATCCAAAGCAACTAAAGAAGTATATGAAAAATCTATTCAGTAAAGCATATAATAAAAGTAAACCTTTTTTTTTTTTTTTTTTTAAGGCATAACTGGGAGTAGGAAGAAAGAAGAGGAAAATTTCCTGCCTTGCACAATTCTGATACATAGTAGTAAGCGTCTTCCAAGTCAGTGGAAGATTAGAGAAAAGAAAGGAAGAAAATAAGCTTTGATTTAGTTTGGACCAGTGCAATTTCTCTCTTCAAGCCTTGGCTGCTAAAAATGTCATGATTTCCCCCATAATGAGAAACTCAAAAGATAAACACTTAAAGAGTCCGACACGTTTCCTAAGGGTACTCATTTTAGGACTGGGAAGAAGAGAGAGAAGGAAAAATGGAGAATGAAGGAGAAGAGAATTGATAGCTGACTAATCTATTTCCAATCAAAATAGCTTGAGTGGCTCAGACTCTGTGGTGCGGTTGCCAAGCAGAACATAGAGAAGTCGACTTGCTATGATCCAGAGAGAGGCGATTGCTCTGAAAGGCCAACTAACAAAGGTAAGAAAGATCTTCTTAGGAAAACATCTCGGAGGGGTCATGGTTTCTGGGTCCATCAAGAATCCCGGAAAACCTAGAAATTTGGAAGGAAGTCAGAATTGATTTAATCCTTTTCACTATAAATCTCATTTCTGAAAATGACTAACAGGGACAGAGACATAAATAATAAAGTCTCGATCAGGGAAAATGCTGTCAGCGTATCATCTAGATAGATTAGAAAATGAACGCTCAGGTTTTCACGAAGGAAGACTAATGACATTAAGTCAAGATGAAATAGGAAAAATCATAAACCATGAGCTCACAGAGAAGACCCTCAGCGACTTTCTGAACTGGAAAAGTGTCAGGAGTTTGGTCTGAGAGTATTTTCTCAGGCCTCATTTCCAATCCCTGGCTTGTTTGGGTTTGTTCTGAAGTTCTGGGAACTGCTGCCCAGGTTCTGACGTGTGTATAAAAGGGAGGTACCCCTGCCTACAACCTTCAGCGCCATCCATCGCACACGCAGAAACAAGAAAATGAGGGTTTGGCTCACTAAAACAATAAATAAACATTTAAGAGACTTCCATCCTGTGCAACCATCTGATTTTCAAAGTGTCACAATTCCGCTACCTCTCAGAAATAAGGCAGAGCTGTTGCCCCGAAATCAGTGGTGGCTGAGACCAATGTCCTTTGTTTAAGTTACGATCAAATAGTAAAGCAAGTATATAAATTCCTGCCAAATGAAGCTAAAGCAGGCCTTCTGCTCTGTTTGGTAGTGGAACAAGCCTGTACATCTGCTTCACATGTGGTAGATCACTTGATTACTTAAACTGTGTCTCCATTGGAAACACACACACACACACACACACACACACACACACCCCACACACATACACGTCTCCATTTTTTAAAGCATAAGCTGGTAGAATAACCTCAAATCTAAATATCAGTCTTCTGCAGTTTCTCAGGGATCTGGTAGAATAAATCTGTTGTGTTCTCATGCCATCTCTTAAGGTGACCCATCTTCTTTCAGGGACACACAATGATCAACTAAAAATCACTCTCAACATCTTAAAAATTGAGTCTCTGCACACTCACCACAGTCTTTCTCACTCAGGGAGTACTGGAGTTTCTGATATGTGATCTTAAGGTGCTGGCCCTGAAGCTTGAGCAGGAATGGTCTTCGGGCTTTATAACACACTGCTGATGTTCATGAGCAATGGGCCTATTGATCTAAAATTCAAGGTAAATCTTTATCCAATTTCAGAGTTGGAATGGTTATGTGAAAAGTATTTCACATCTTCCCCACTCTCGACTCCCTTATTGTGGCTACATTAGAAGATAAAAATATACTGTTTCTCATTTCAAATTTTCAAAATATGCAATATTCAATAGATAGATGGGTAGTCAGGTGCATAGACAGATACTTAGTGTTCAGTTCTAATGTTTCTGACTTAAAATTTTAAGGTCATTGTCTCCCTTCTGACACCTCTTACTACATCAACATCCCATTATATCATTATAGACTCATGAAGCAATGCACTTTTACATTTTGCAAGATAATGACTCTTTTGTATTTCAGTTTTTATCATAATATAAATCTTGAATTGCAATTTGCATATCTTTTGTTTAGAAAAAGAGACCCCTATTTGAGACTCTCTCATTTTAATACATAGGTTTTAAAGTGGCTTTTTACAAAGAGAAATGCACCAAAATATTCCAATTTATTCTTTCACTGAATAACTGAATCTGATTCTACCCCTGCTGCTGCATCAATAAATTAGCAAATGTCCTGAACAATACACTTCCAACAATGATGGCTCAACTGCTTAGTCCTTTGTACTAGAAGTCCAGTCATAAATTTGTAATGGCAATTTGACAATTTGGACTGGGTGTCAGGCTGATTCCACATATACACACACATACATGTACACATACATACAGCAGCATTTCTTTATCCATGGGAGATACATTCCAAGACCCCAAGTGGATGCCTGAAACTGTCTATAGTACCAAAACCTAGATATATTATGTTTTTTCTATACATACATTCCTTTCCCCTTAATCAACTTCTCCAACTCTTCCAGAAATGTGGCAGCAACTTCTTCATTAGCAGACACAGCCTCTCCGGTCATTTTTACACTTTTCAGCCCAAACATATTCCTGAATCTGTGCAATCATTCTTTACTTGCAGTAAGTGGCTTGGTGTCACTCGTTTTAGGGGATCCCTTGCTGAAGTCTTCCTATAGGCTCAATGCTCTCTGGCAGTGTGGCCATTACCCAGAACATGTTTTCTGTTCATCTTTCATTCACAAATTTAATTATTTTCCCATATTAACTAACTACTTATGATGCACTGTGGCCATAGGTTTTGCAATTTGAGGTGGGACAGCAACACTAGCAAAGCTTTCTTTTTCCTTCTTCACGATCTCATAGAGGATTCGTTCTTACTGTTGATTTTAGCAAGCTCAACATATGATTATATTTTTTCTTATTAAGTAGAAACTTATTAAGAGAACTTTTACCTTTTCACTTAACAGCTTCTCTTTGGTATATTCAACTTGTCAGGATCCCTACTGTTGTGCTTTGAGGCCATTATTAAGTAAAATCAGGGTGACTCGAACAGAAGCACTGTGATGTCATGACGGCTGATGTGCTAATAGAGAAGGCTACTAAGTGACTAACAGACAGGAGCACACAGTGTGTGCCGGACAAAGGAATGACTCACGTCCTGGGTGGGATGAAGGAAGACGCATGAAATTTCATCATGCTACTCAGAACAATTTAAAGCTTATAAATGGTTTATTTCTGGAATTTTCCATTGAATATTTTGAGAACTTGGTTGACCATGAGTACCTGAAACCGCAGAAAGCAAAACCCCAGATAAGGGGGGAAGGGAGCTGCTGTATATACATCTATGTATTCAATGAGTTATCCTATATAAAGATAATATTTATGTATATATGTGACTTTTTTTAATAAATTTTATATAAAGAGTATACTGTCTGCCCAGGTTTTTTTACTTTCTGCCCTTTTTTTGCTGTTGTTTTTTTTTCTGTCCTTTGAAGCAGTCTAGGAAATTTGTCACAGTGACAGACTTTGGGAGGGTTTTTAAGACACGGGGTATGAGCGGCGCCCTGTCCACCTCTGCACAGCAAGAAGGGAGCAGGAAGAATGTGGCAGTACCTAGGGTCCTCAGTGCCTACCCCAGTGCCCAGCACATAGTGAGTATTGACCAAGTTATTTGTTGAATAAACCAATGAATGGAAAAATGAAATAAGCCCTGGGACTTTTCTCTTTCCAAGTCTTTCATCAAACCTCAGAGCTACCTCAGTAGCTGCCACTTTCATGAATTGACAGACGCCAGTCTGTTTCTCCTGTGTAGCTCACAGCATTGCTCAATTGACTTTACTGTGCTCTTGCCCAGTCTACCATCCTGGAAGGGTTTGTCAAGGTCAAGGGTTACGACGATTGTGGAAAAGCTACTTTTCTGTTATAAAACACATGCACAAAAAAAAAAAAGAGAGAGAGAAAGTTTCACCCTCTACTTTCAAGTGTTCTGGTGACAGCTGACTCATAGCCCTGAGCAGTGTCTGAGGCTCTACACTGGGGCTGGGAAGCCGCAGAAACAATGGCGTTAAACCCCAGCTCCTCTATTTCCTAGCTGTTTTCATTTCAGCACGTTACTTCATTTCTCTAAGCCTTAATTTCCTCATTCGTAAAGTGGGAATAATAATGTCCACCTTACAGGACTGTTGTGAAGATTAAACGTGACAGTATGTGTGGAAATGTTTATTTAGTCCATATTATGCTTGTGATGTGTCATCCCTTCTTCCCCTGCCCCCCAATTATTTCCAATTATTTCTCCTTTCTTCCTGGAGAAAATGGAAAATCCAAATGTGTCTTCAAATACCGCCAGAATGCGATAGACCAGCCAAAGGGAAGTGGACAAAAACAGCCGGAGCAGAAAACCAATCTGATCCTCTAAGGTAAGTGTCTCCTTTTGAGCCATTCACCTAGCCCCTGCCCGTGCCCTTGAACAGGACGTGGCCCGGGGACACTCTAAGAGGTCCACATTTGGCCAACCTGGCTGACAGTGACGCTGTGGGGAGCTTTGCAACCCCCATAAACATAGGCAATTAAGCCCCTAAAAGCTCTTAGGCTTATTGCCCAGTAAATTCACAATGAATAGTAACCTTAATAAATGTTATAAATCTCACCTCGGAGCCAACAGGAAATTCAAACTTTTGCATGTGTGGGAGCCAAAGTGCTGCTGAAACAAAAGGGAGGTGTGTGGACAAGGAGGACATTGTGCTCGGTCCTCGTGTCCCCTGGCAGCGCCAGGGCGCCCCAGGCCTGGGAAAGGCCCTTAATTGTATTTTGTGAGGCAGTTTTCTGGCCTCCTCACTCCTCCCTTCCTTCACCTGCCTTAACTCCTTCGTGTCCCCATGGCCCAAGAGGTAATCCATTCATCCACATCGCCTACTGATTGAAATCAATGGTGGGAGTATGTGATGCGGCCAAATCACGGACACGTTGCGTTTCTAGGTTCATGGTTTAGTCAGAAATAATTTTAGAAACTTAACTAAACCCTAAAACTGAAACTTAAACTCAGTGTTATAAAAAGGAGGGGGGGGGGCAATCAGAAAGAAACCACTGGATATTTGGATCCACATCCTCACCAAAGGGTGTTAGTTTTAATAAACAGTCACAATTTGGGGCTGTTATGAACCATAAGGCACACTCCCGGCCATGTTTCCAATTTCCTCTCCTGCCTTTACTGCTGTTATATTAAGGTCTGTGGTGAGGCAAAATGTTTATTAAAAAAGGTGAGGAGAGCAATATTCCAGATTAGATTATTTCACCTGTTCTAATTTTAACGCGCCAACCAATCAGAGACCTTCGCTTCAGGTTTAAGAGCAGCCCCTCCCCAAGGGCTGGGGGGCGGTTTCAGTTTGCGGTTACAAAGTGAATGCAGATTAGGCCATTTTAATTACTGACTTTAACTGAATATGGAATGCATTTTCCAGTCACAGAGAGGGGCAAGTGAATGTATCTGGAGCCTTCTCCATCATAGATAATTACACGGGGACTGAAACACATCTCGGGAGCAATGGGCCAGGGGAACTTCAGAGGTAGAACAGTCCTCTGAGACCAAGTCCTTCGGGTCCGGAGGGCTTAAGGTGGAAGAGTCTTTGAATGGCTTCACGCCGAAATAAAACACATTTCTCTTTGAAGACCCAGTTTACACAGAAAACCCTTCTGGAGAAAAATGGGGGGAAACGTTCAGCGTGTTGGAAATTACCTAGAACACGGTGTAGTCCTCACATGGCAAAATCCCATTAAAGCATACATTTCTTCCCTTCTCCTGGGGGGTTTCTTCAAGACAATGGGCTTTCTCACCGTGAATCCATGGGGACTTTCACATCCCTGCATTGTTTCTGAGATTTCTTTGATTGTGGAGTTACTGAAAAGTACTTTATATTTTGAGTGAATTGCCTATATTCCCCAATGTTAACACTGTGTTTTTTTTTTTTTACTTTATTTTTATTGTTGGCATTATTACAGATGCCCCCATTCACCCACAACCCCACGTGACTGCCTCTACCCACCCCCCACCCCCCTTCCCTCTGGCCATCACCACACTATTGTCTGGGTCTATGGGTAATACATATATGTTCTTTGGCTAATCCCTTCACTTTCTTTCATCCAGTCCCACCCTTTCTTCATGCCAATAGGTAGGTGATGCTTCTCTTCCAAACCAATACACACATAAGATTTTGTTAAATAGTGTTATTAAGGTTCAGATGCACTTCTTGACCCATGGCCTAGCCAGGTATGCATCATCATAATTTATTTTAGAAACATGGGTTTTAAATCCTCAACACTAGCACCCTTCTTCCATTCCCCACAGTCTAATAATATATCAGGCCTGCTCATGAGAACTGCGTGCAGACCCGTGCCGCCCAACAGAAATACAGTGTGCCCCACAAATGCAAGCCACGCAGGTTATTTTCAGTGTGCTAGTCGCCACACTAAAAAACATAAAAAGAAAGAGGTAAAATTAATTCTAATAGGTTATTTAGCCCATCATCACAATGTTATTTTTTTAACATGCAGTCAGCATAAAACAGTTATTTTATTTTATTTTTTTTTATCCTCACCTGAGGATATTTTTCCATATTTTGTACAGATAGAGTGGGAGGGAGAGAGAGGAAGGGAGAGAGAGAGAGAAACATCGACGTGAAGGGACACATCGAGTGGCTGCCACCCGCACGACCAACCAGGGCCGGGGACAAACTGCAACCGAGGTACGTGCCCTTAGCGGGAACCGAACCCGGGTCTCTCCGGACCGCAGGCCGACGCTCTAACCGCTGAGCCAAACAGGCCAGGGCAGCATAAAACAGTTATTAATGAGGTACTTTACATTTCCTTTTCACGCTGTCTCCGAAATCCGTTTTGTGTTCTGTACTCTGCACATCTCAGTTTGGAAGAGCCACACTGCAGGCGCTCAGTAGCCACGGTGGCTACCGGATCAGGCAGCACAGCTGCAGACTGTCAACATTTCTAATTCTTGAAGGAGTTTATCTGATTCCATCCCTGCCTCTATTAGCTTTGGTATATGTCAACACGACCACTTTCTTACCAACTGCATCTGCTTTATAACCTCACATGACCCATAAGTTTTGAGTAAATCCAGGTACCTATCATGTAACAACAGACCCCTGTGGTTTCCAGCGAGATGAACGTGATACTTCCCAATGTTTACTCTGAGAACATCAAGTCCTCATCTTTTAAGATGCCTGATTTCTTCATGTGTGTTCCCGGGAGTGCCAGGCTGTACGCAAATCGTCACCGGGAAGAGGGACTGCTAACGAGGGAATCGGAAAGAACACCACTGCTCTGTAGTTGGGGTTTTCATGGAGGCAAGGCACCAGTTGAACCTACCCGTCTGTCCCCTTCCTCCAGGGCAGGCTCAAACCCCGCGATGCCCCTCGCGCCCAATCTCATTTGGGTTTGCTGATATTCCCCTTGTCCTTCTGCTATGTGTTCAATCTGACAGCCTGTCGCCACCAGTAAGTAATTTAACACTGTCTTCACTTTGTGATAATCAAGAATTCAGGGAGTGGCTTTCTAAGTACAAGGCTTAAAATATATATTCAATTCCAAAACCATGTGTTTCTTCTTTTCTTTTACCATCCCTCCTGCCCCCTTCACAAGGGTATAAAAAATACCTTTGTAATTGTTTCCCTAGAAAAGATTTTTTACTGTTCACTAACAGGATCTTTATTTTGACTGTTCACTAAAGGGATCTTTATAAATCCCTGTCAATGGACCAGCCGGTGTGGCTCAGTGGTTGAGCATCCACCCATGCACCAAGAGGCTGCCAGTCGATTCCCGGTCAGCGCACATGTCCAGGTTGTGGCCCGATCCCCAGTGGGGGGCCTGCAGAAGGCAGCCAATCAATGTTTCTCTCGCACATCAATGTTTCTATCTCTCTCTTCCTTCCTCTCTCTCTCAAAAATCAATGAAAATGTATTTTAAAAATAAAATAAAATCCCCCTCCATGGAAATGAATGTCCTCCCACTTTTATAGAGGTAAAGAGCCCAGACTTTTCAGGGAACCAACAATGATGTGGAGGATCAGTTGGCCAGTGAGCAACTGGACTTTTGGACATCTCATTTCCAAATTACTCTTCAGAAAAAAAAAATCCTAAATAATATTCTAGATTAGAAACTATCCCATCATGCACATATCTCGTGCTATGCTTGTAGCCTAGCTACCTCGGAAGCCTATTGATCGAAATTGAGGCTTTTGGTATCATATTTCTCAAAATAGTTGATCTGGTCAGCAAAGGCCTCAGAATATTAGCTGTTTGTAAAAAAAAGCGTGTGCCAAGAAAGAGTCCAGAATAACTATAGCAGAGGTTGCAGATTTAGGTTTGGTAGGAAAAGTATTCCAGGGTTTTTAGGTGCTTTTATTGATTTTTCAATTTTATCCAACACTTTATTTTCCTTTCAGTTGTGATATAATAATTGACAGTGACTGCTTAATTAAATACTTAAGCTATGTTTTGTTATAGAGAACAAAATATATGAGGTTTGATTTTTAGTGCATTCTTTCTCCCTCTCAGTTACTCAATACCTGGGCACATGCCATTGTAACCAGCACAGCAATTATACAAGATGCCAGCACTCACTTGGTAGCAGCTACTTAAATCCTCAGGCAGTGTGTCAATAGGAAAGAGCAGAGAGGAGCAGAGAGGAGCAGAGAGGAGCAGAGAGGAGAGAGGGGAAGGGAGGGGAAGGGAGAGAAGGCAGGGGAGGGCAGGGCAGGGCAGGGCAGGGAAGGAAAGGAAAGGGAAGGGAAGGGAAGAGAAAGGAAGGGAAGGGAAAGGAAGGGAAAAATAAAGACCTACCACTACAAATGCAAACCTATAATGCAACAGCAGATGTCACAAAGCATACTCGTCAACCTTCTCTCTTGCCAAGACTTCTGTGCTCTGAACTGGGTAAATATCGCCAGGTCTGGATAATGTGTCATTGTTCAGGCCCAGACTCTAAGGCTCTCTAGGTGTGTAGAGAACTCATGATTCTGAGACTTCTGGGGCCTCACCGACCCTGGTGTCCCCATCCGGCTGCTCAACCACATGGCTTACGCCAAGCCACTGCAAGTACCCTGAGGCACTTTGAAGGCCATGAATTAAAACAGATTAAAGCCTGTCTGAAAAAGAATGATATATTTTTCAGCTTAAAAAATATCTCAAATATTAAAGGAATCTTACATATGAGAAAATAAAGGTTTCAAGAAGTAAGGTGACTTGTTGAGGACTTTGAGTTGAACTGGTTCCAACGTAAAGTTAGAGCGTGTGGGGAATGGAAGTCAGGAAAGGAGTTGATGTGTGCTACCCAGGAGCTGCGAGAGGCTCCTTTGTTTTCTTTTGTGATCAGACCCTTTGGTGCCTTCATTTTATAATGAAAGTCAAGTGCTTCTTGCTGACTATCAAGTGACTGGGAGTGGTTAGTTTTTTCTGTATCTTTCAATGCATAGGAGAAATGGGTATCACAAATATAGATGTGAGCCCGGCTTTTTCTTGCCATGCGCAACTTCATGAGAGCAGAGAATGTCTCTCTCTCTGCTGCTGTACCCTGATTCCCAGCACAGGGCCTGGAGCCTTATAGTCCAACAGTTTCTAAAGAAAGAGAGGTGCCTTCCTTTACATGTTTATTACGTTCCTGTATGTGCAGGCACGTGATACACTCTTCCTGGGATGCGTGGACTTTGCATCTAAATTAGTAGTAGCTATTCTGTTAAGTCCTTAATGATTTGACCCACATACAAACAACCAGAGGTGGCATTCTAGTCAGAGAAACTTTGGAAAAGGAAAATATTATGTGTGTGTGAGGGAGGACTCATAACCCTTTACATGTCTGTTTTGCAAGCTTGGCTTTGTGTGTGCAGCTTTGTTATTGTTATTCTAATAGCTGGAGTCATCTGTTCAAAGGGAGAGGAGAACCACCAACACAGAGAACAAAAGCAACACCTCTGACTGCTCTGAGGCCCTCCAGCCCTTGTGACAAGTGATTAAGAGCAGAACGGGGCTACGCCTCAAGAACTCTTGCTCTCCGCTGCCCCCTTGAACCCTGGGAGACTCGGTTTGCCATCAATTGTGCACAAAGTGAGGCTGTATTTTTCAGTTGAGAGGCAGTCGGGGGGACAGAGACAAACACCTTGGTATGTCAACCTTGAAGTACCACCTGGAGGGCGAGGGCCTTTCGCAGTTTAATAGTGGACAGAATGTTATGGTGATGATCCGGGTCAGGTGGTGACTGAAGCGGTCACGGATCCTGAAACAGCAGATGTCACAGTGACAGCTGTAATATCCAAGACTTATTTTTCTCCTTCAGCAGCAGAACCAAATAATGGGTAACAGATCGGATCCTGCAGAGGTAGAGCCGCCTTTCCTTTATTCGTTGGCTCACTTTGATTGTGCAATATTAACTCCTTGCACCACGGATGCTAACCCTCAAGCAGCTGAATGTTTCCTTAAACTACGAAATGGAGCACATGATGCTTACGAAATGGAGCACATGATGCTTAAGGTAAGCCTTTAACAGCTTTTTCTTTTTTTTAAAGAATTTTATCTTGGTAGTCCTGTCATCACATTCTCCTTGGGTCCCACTGAGAAAAGTCACCTGGCTTTTAAAAGACTACCCAAAAACTGGTAGACAATTCTGACAAAGTAGCTCTCTATCTACAGCGTGAAGTCAGAATATCATGACTGTAAATATGCCGCAGAATTTTTAAATGGCCCAATATACTGGATAGTCTATGAGACTATAAATTTCATTGATTTATAAAATATATAGAGTAACTTTACAATATTAAACAGCAAACAGATAAAACTGTTAGCATAATACCTGGCATGGGAGACACTCAATAAACATTAAACAAATGAGTAGTGACTGATCCAGACTGTTTCTGAAGCTTTAGGTAACTGTATCATTGGTCTTAAGTATTTATTACTTGCCTCTCTTTTTTCTAACCTTAAATGCCATTCTACCTTTTTTTCTGTATACACTTTTCTAATTAATCCCATTCTAAATAATATGACACACTGTTTTTTTTTTTTTATTTGTTTGTGTTTAAAATATATGGGGTGCAATAAAAGTAAATTAAATACCACGAGTTGAAAGAATTCTCAAGGTGAAACAAAACAACATCCTTTACACTAGACTTCCAAATGCCTTTCCCATCAGAAAAACAGCTCTGTGTTTTTCAAATGGTGTGGAACAGAATGGCCATACACTACTGAGTGTCTCTGTGGTTCCCAGTTGGAGATCTTATGACATCTTTTTGGGGCAGATCCACAAGCTCTTCTGGAAGTTGCTGTCACATTGTCACCTCATTCTCAAATCACACTGGGAGGTGTATCACAGCCTTTGTCCCCCTACCATGATCTTGACGAGAACAGCAGAGTTCTCTCCACCACCACGGGCCTACCAGTCCCAGACAAACTAGGCTGAGGACCTGGGATTATGACTGTGGGTTCCTGGTTCTCCTAACTTCCCTATGGTGGGAGTGGGGGGGAAACTGATGAGACATGGCTTCATGTGGATCATCGTTCTCATGAAAACATTAATGGAGCATCTACTGTTTGTTGGACCCTGGAGACACAGACAAGTAAAACACACTATGCTTCTTTAGAAAACTTAGAAATGCATTTAGGAAGATAACTGGCGACACAACAGAGCTCAAGAAATCATCCCAAATGAGTGCTATAAAGAATAATCGTTGGAGGAAGACATGAATGCGGCGGAGTGAAGGCGCTGAGCACATCCGGAAGATATGGGAGAAAAATAAGTACGTTGAGAACAGAATTATAAAAAAATTAAACCATGAAATGGCCAAAAGGGTTCGTTTGATTTCAAACTAAAGCAAAAACCCTGAAAGCAAGAGCAAGGCTTTTTATACCCGTCTCTGGCCTTTTCTAAACCAAGCTGCGCGAGAAACTTCACAAGAACAAGTTCGATTCCATATGCCTGACGGAGTGAAAACTCTCAAATAATGTTGGAAAAAACAACTGAACTTCTGGGACTCTGGCACCAGCCCCTCCTGCCTATCTGGGGGTGGCCCAGTGTGACCATAGGAGCGATTAGCACTGGAGGTGGCCCCTCACATCCTGGGTGCGCCCTAGAAATATAACCAAACATGCAGCGTTGAGAAGACAGAAGGAGAATTTTTTAAAAATCCTCAGTGGGAAGAAACCCAATTTTAAGCCTCTAGAGCATAGAAAAGCCCCACTATTCATTAAGGGAGGTCCCACCAGCTATTTTCTCTGGCAGCTTGTATTCACATTAATGAATGAAAGAGAGAATTTTAATGTGTACCTCTGAGAGAAATAAGACCCCCAAAAAGTTCATTCCCAGATCCTTTTGGGTTTTCTTTTTCTTTTTTTTCTCCCCCCTTTTCCTTTTCTAGTGCATAGTAATGAGGCTTTGTGGTTCTGCCAAGGTGGAGCAGGACAGAGGTGGGGTGGGACGGTCAGGTTCAGCATGAGCTTTCCCGTGTCTGTGACCGGGCACTTCCTCTTGTGCTGGTAACTGGGAGCCAGTCTCAGGCGCCTTCCAAGGGCGTCCGGAGAAGCTGAACTACAGCCCTTCTTTAATGGGACAGAGGGAGCCCAGCCTACCCCTTTGGAATAAATCACCAAATGCACCCCAAACTTGACTCTGGTCTTCCAATGTTTGATCCTGGTTCTTTACCCTCCTTTCCTCATCACCTCCCAGTCGGAGAATAAACTTCTGCCATATTATGAGAAAGGCTTAATACAGAGAGCCAGAGGTCAGGATGTCAATCTTATTTGCCCTGAAATACCTTTGAACTCACAGAAATTCATATTTGTTTACATTATAAATGCACTAAACGAGCTGATTATAGTGATCATAACTCACAATTAAAAACAAACACAGTTAGAAATTTCAAAGACTTTCAATATCTTTTCTTTAATCATTCACCCAGGCTCAAAATATGCATTTTTTAGATTAAAGCATTAAAGTTGCTAATTATATTCTCAGAACTAACAATTATTTCTTTACCCTTTTACTACCTTCTTCTGGCAACAAAAAATGTCAGCACTGATTTAATTTTTTTGTCATTATAGGATTAAAATAAGTTTCTAAAAACGCAATTAAATTTGCCCTATAGCTAGAGTGACTTCCCTATCAGCATCTGAAACCTCTTCTCTAAAACAACAGCATAAGAAATGATTCAGACTTTCTTGACTTTTGTGATACATTCCTTCGGTGATTATCTCCAACAACAACTCAGCTGTTTTAATGAAACTCCCTGCACATCAGGTCCTGGTGAAAGGTAGGACATATTAGATTAATAAAGAAAATGAAAGTTAAATTGGCTGTCGGTGTGCGAAGCCCTGCCCGTGTCATGCATGGGTTCTCCACCTTTGGGAGCCTAGTTCAACTTCAGCCCCAGGCCCTAAGTGAAAAGTTCAGTAGTCTTGAGTACGTCCCCACTTAATATATCACAAAATCAATTATTTTATGGTGGTACACTTGGTAACCTATGCTCAGACAGAATCAAGTTTTGTTCCCGCTGGGGATTCACCAATTATCTATTCTGTGAATTATTTTCAGATAAAGCAGAAACACCTGCTGTCAGCAGAGGGAGTATCTGCCTAATATGGGTATCATTCTGAGCCTGACGTGTTATTGCATTTGTCACGTGCAGGATGGCACTACGAGACTTTGGATGAATTTATCACATTACTGAGATGCTTGATAGGACATCGAAGCATGATTCAGTGCCCAAAGTTAGAGCTAAAATGCTGTAGCAAAGAGCTCAAGATGAAGCCTCAGAAAAATCGGGGAAGGGGGTAATCAAGTGTGCACATACGGCAACTCATCTGTCTTGCCTTATTTCTAATAAGTCAGCACAAATAAAAATTGTGATAATTCAGCACAATTTCCTTTTACTAGCTATTGACCTGGGCCAGATTCAAAGTTGGAACCAAAGAGAGGCTCCACAGACTTTGATTCAGAGATTGGGACAAAGGTCAGTGTTGAGATAGACATAGTTTATGAGAGTCCCCACCCCTAACCATCCACTCAGGTAAAATTCTAATTCTTTTAGGGTATCTCATCTCTTTCTCTGAAGTCAATAAACTTCATAAAACCCATAGCATTTATTTTTCTCTTTGTCTAAATTAGTAACAATATCTGAAACTGAAACAAAGAAAAACATAACAAACGAGGCATCTCTACAAGCTGGCATTCATTTCAAATTCTCAAAGAATTAACACATAAACACCAGGATTCAAGATGAGGTCTAGAGGCTCGTATAGAACATCTCCTGCTGTATGCAGAAGATGGTTTGGACTGACGGAAGGAACAGGATCAACTTAGGGAGGGCTCAAGAGCTTGACACTGAGATATTGTTATTAGGCTCTTCACTGGGATAATTGTCTTTCAAAAGTACTGTGTTAGAAGCAATGGAAAAAGGTATTCTTTCCTGGTTATGAGCTGTTTATAGGCCTGGACAGATTTGGTTTCAAATTCTAGATCTACTCAATTACCAGCTGCATTATGTCAGACATTTATTAAGTTTTAGATCTCTTCACCTCAAAGTGAGAATAATGGTTCATGGGATTATCGTGAGTAGAATTATTAATAATATATATAAGGACTTTGCATGATGCCTATCACATAGCAAGTACTCTGTAATTTTTATCTGCTGCTGTGTTGGAGTGATTACAGTTACTGCTATTGTGTTGTTGTTATAACATTAATATAGAAGAATATTGAGTGGTTTCCAGGACCAATCCATAAAATTCTTAGTTGAGATAAGCAGTGGAAGGAACTGATAGTGATTGAGCTTTAAGCTGAAAGGGAAAGAGGCAATGGGTTTAGAACAAGCATCAATCTTGCTGCACAGACTCCAAAGTCAGCCCTCAATTATCGGTGCTAATAGAAGGGAGAAAATAATCCCAAACAACAGCTGACTCAACAAGCTGGCACTTTTTAAAATTGAGATCCCATCAGAGATACATACATACAACCTGTCAGCATTTGCTTTACATTCCAGTGGCTGACAGGTGCCTGAAACTGGACTGCATCTCTAAGAGAACTTGACCTTCCTGCTTACCTGGTCCCTGCAACCCTTCCAGCGCCCCATTGGCTCTGACCATGGAAGAACCTCACTGGGACTCAACCCCATATGCATTGCTCGACCACTCCCTACCCAAAACCCACCCCACGTTTCAACTCCTTTTAAGACCAAAAGGTCTTCTCCTCCAAGAACAAGCCACACTTTGAAATACTTCACCTCATCCTAAAGGTAAAACCTGCAGGGAGACAAATGAATTTGTTCCAGCAAATACATTCGCTCTGGGACTGAACTTTCTTCTGCATCTCTGAGTCCCGAGCTATGGCCTTTTCCCTCAGCTCCTTCCCTCCACCACTGTTGTTGTTCCCTGAGATTGCTTTCAGCACGATAAACACAAAGGCCCCGCGTCTTGAAGAACGGGCCAACTTCCCTCCACTACGTGGGCAATTACAAAAGAGGAATGCATTACCAGAGATCTCGTGAGAAACCAGAAGTTCATGCTGCTTATTCCTTCGCAAGGAGTCAAGCAGAGCACAAGCTTTAGAGGAACGTAAGGCAAATGTCAGCCTCGCCAAGCGGTCTTTCCAGCTGACCACCACAGATGTTTGCCTCTTCTTTTAACTCAGGACTTCATAGAACAGACTAAGTTGTAATGACTTGACAGAAATCCATTCATTATACAAATAATTATTCAACAATGACTTATTAAGTTATTCTTCTACAAATATTTATGTTAGCAGGTACTCAGCTAAGTCCCTGGGAGGAAGAGAAGCTAAACTAGATACACAAATATCTAGACCAGTGGTTTCTACCAGGGTGCAGTTTTGTCCCCAGAGGAAACTTGTCAAAGTCCATAGAAAATTTTGATTGTTGCAGTGGGTGACAGTAGTGTTACTGGCATCTGGGGAGTGGAAGTCAGAGATGCTGCTAGACATCCTATAATGCAGGGGACAGGCCCCAAAAACTAAGAGTTATCTGGTCTCATATACCACAGTGCTGAGATTTAGAAACCTGAACTCCATTTCAAGGCATTACAAACTACATTCAATATGAGAGATGGAAGAAAAAGACTATGGAAGAATGAGTCACTTCTGCCCAGAAGTCTAATCTGGGAAGGCCTAAAGAGAAAAGTAACTTTTGACTGTGCCATGAAATGTGTATGATTTTTGAAAGATGAAGATTATGGAGTTATAAGAGATGAATAATAGGTTTCTAGCAAAGAGAAGAAAAACTATACTTTTAAAAACATGTTAAGGTCTTAGGGGATTTCTAATATGGTATAAAACAACAAGAACCATTTGAAGATTAGGATGGAAACTCCAGAAGAAAAAGGTGACAACATTCTCAAGACTTTAAACATAAGGCTAGAAAATTTGCTTTATTGTCAGAAACCATTCATTTGAAGCACCAAACCTGGCAAATGTGATAATTTATAATATCAGGCCCTGGAGCGCACAGTCTGTTACTTCAGAGCCAAATTAAGTTAGAGTTGGAAATGGATTGTATACATGTTTTGGCCAGATGTCCACTTTCAACAGGTAAGGAAACTGAAGCGAGGGAGGCTGAGTTGATCACACCTGCAGTCAGCTGGCCCGCAGCTGGATTACCATTTGCTCTCAGCCTAATTCTCTTTCTGTTACTCTAGGCTGACTCTAGGAGGTGCTATCATATGCAAGTTTAAGACTGTCATTCAGGTTGGGCTTCCTGGCTCTAATCAGTGCTGACATATAGGACTCCACACAGGCTCGATGGAGAGGAGGGACAGCTGACAATTGTCGGGAAGCTTAGTCCAGTGGCCCTCCACTGATCTCAGTGCTGTGGAGGAGGCTATACGGAGCAACTCATCCCTCTGCCCAGCTGTTGGCATTTCCAAATCACTTGAAGGTTTTCTTCAGCTTCAGCCTATTCCCTTAGAGATTCTAATATACCATGTAGGGGTATTCCAAGATGTCTACCCCCAAATTTTGAGAGGCGTTGCTAGGTGAAAAATAAGGTTGAAATATAATACTATAGATTTCAACAGGGAGCCTACTCTAATATATCAGACACCTTAGTGACTTTATAGTTCCACTTACCTGGATTCCTAAGTTTGGGGACAGTTTTAGCTCTGTATTAATATTAGTGTAGTTTTCTGACATACGTTCTTCCAGAGTCATGCAAAGTTTTACGTGATATATTTATTTTTAAATACAACTGATTGAACTGAGTTTTATTCTGCGTCATCCCCCCCTTTGGGAGATGTAGTAACTACCTTCAAAGCACAGGAGTGTATGTAGGCGAAAGCAAACAGAGGAGTCCTGCGTGCTGGAACAGTTGAGAACTGCTGAGTGCAGTGTGCTTCCTGCATTTTTCTCTGTTCGCCATGTTCAGTGAACAGTCTTCTACGTGCAAACGTAACCACTAGGTACAGAGCCAGACTCATCACTCCAGATCCTGGTTCTAGCACTAATTACTGTGGTAACCTTAGCCCCACCACGTAACTTCTCTGTGCCTCGAAGGAATGTCGAGAGATAGCATTAGTTAGTGTATATAAACTCCTTAGAGCACTCTGGCTCACAGTCAATGTTATTTAAGTATTAACTTTTTTTTTTTTTTTTTTTTTAAAGAACAGGCACAATTTGTGATACATATTGATTTTCCTTTATGTGCTTCTGGTCCCTGAATCAAGGGTTTTACCTGAAGCCATCCTTTTCCTGTGTGTGCACACCTTGGTGGCCCTCTAGGAGCCTGGGAGAGCTGTAATGGTCACTACATGTCCCAGCACACAGGCTCCCAACCAGGGGCCCTGGAGTCCCCAGGCTCCACGGATTTCTTCATTATTTCTCAGCTTCGAATGTAGGTCATCCACTTACTCAGAACAAAGCTCCATGTGTGGTGCCTGGCACACATCAAGCCATTATAAGTGGAATCAAAGGTTCTAACTTCTGGTCTTTTTATTTGGGGGGGATGTAATTACATCAGTTGTGTTTTGAAAAGATCAAGTTTTGTTCATGCATGTTTCTTGTGAATAAAAATGAGGAAGAAAATTAATTATATCTTTAAAAACACAGACCCTTCGGTAGACTAAATCTTTTCAAAAAAGGAGTCCATGTTGGGGGCGGGGTGCTAATCAAAGAGGTCCTTGCTGACAAAAAGTCTGGAAACCGCTGGAGTCTAATGTGTTCCCTGCACTTCTCTCTCTCTCTCTCTCTCTCTCTCTCTCTCTCTCTCTCTTTCTTTCTCTCTCTCTCTTTCATATTGGATTAAGTATCTCTATGAAATAACAAAGCATGATTGTCTGAAAAGCAAGCCCAGTGGAGGAATAGTAAGCAGCGTGCCTGGCTGGTGTAGATGGCGTGGTTGGGATGTAATAGTCTATGTGTAAACGTAACGTGCCAGTTGTTTTAGTTAGAAAGAGAGAGGAGGGAGAATGCATTAGAGAGAAAGTCCACCGCATAATTAGGAAACAATCAACACGTTTTTCTTGCTGTCCTCATTTTTTCTTCACTTTAAAATGCTCCATTGAGTTTAATTAAACTTGCCCTAGGCTTATAAGCCTAGCAAACTGGGGAACATTTTTTTTTTTTAGAAACTCACTTTTCTGTCAGAAAGGTTTTCTTCAAACTAGCCCAGTACTGCTGAACTTCAAGGTTTCAGGGGATATTAAAACAACTGAAACCAAATTAATGTAGATTATCTTTCTTTTTTTCTTATTGATTTGAGTAGAGGGGACGGGAAGCTGGGCACCCCCAAACAAAAGACTTCTACAAGGTTATTAAGAATGCTTGATTTGGGAAGCAGAGACTAGAATGATAATTTCATGTGGTTATGAAGGAGAGAGAAAGAGAGGGATGAAGGAGACATGTCCATGATAAATAATTACTGCTAGTTCAGCAGACTGCTATTATGTATACCATTTCCTTCCTTCTTCTTGGATGTCAGAATCTGATTTGTTGTGGGGAGTTACCACCTCTCCATTCTGTGTGGTTCCAGTGGGACTGTCAGCTATTTGGTCTACCCTCTGGCCACCCGACTCTCCTTTGCTAGATGGTCACATGACCATTCCGAAACAGAGACTCCTACTCTTTCTCCCTTGGGAATTTAGATCTTGATCAGAGATCATATCACCAGAAGGAGTTTGATGTAAATCAATCTAACATCAAGGCCGTGTAGAGTCTGTCCCTGAGCCCTGACTACAGTTCTGTAGAGTCGCCTAGGTTCTAGTCCTTTCTGAATCCTGGGCGCTCATTTTTGGTTGTATTTTTTTGAGTTCTTCAGTATTTGTATTAGTTAGATTTTACTAGTTTAGCTAAGGTGACAGACAACCCCTAAATCTCAAGAGCTTACAACACAAATTTGTATCTTACTCATGTTAAACATGGCTGGCGAGTTGCCTGAAGCTCTGTTTTGTATACTCTTTACTCCAGGTTGAAGGTACAGCCCCTGTTTGAGAAGTTGTCACTCTTATAGCAGACAAATGCAGAATGGGGAATTCACAAGGTGCCTGCCAAACCTCTGCTTGGAAGTGGCAACTGCTATTTCCACTCATCCCCACTTGGACCAGGCAAGCCTAACGTCAGAAGGGCTGGAAGTATAACTCTCATCCATGGAGGAACCTACCAGAGATCAAAAGAGAGAGGCAGCAGACACTTTTGAGTAATAATAAAATTTAAACTCCAGTTCTGCCAAGTATTAACTGGGTAAATGTGGGGAAATTACTTAAATCCCCTGAGCTTCAGTTTCTGAAAAGCAGCTATCATTGTTTGAAAGCAATGCTCAACAACACTCAGCCCCCTTTTGGGGGCACATGGAAGGTTGGACACCCGAACATCTTTTTAGTTAAAGGAGACCATGTGACTGTTCCCAACCAATGAAACAAGCACACACGGTAAGTGTTACTTCCAAGATAAGACAGTGGTAAGACATGTAAATTCTCAAAACTCTCTTTCCGTGCTGCAGCACCTGAGAACACCAGACGTTCAGTTGGCACAGGTATAAGATATCAGAGTCTCTGCCAGCTTGGGTCTCTGAGACTGTGTAAAGCAGAATAAAGTTCCGGCTACTGACCCATAAAAGACATCATAGTGAGAGAAAAATTACAATATTTTGTTATGCTAAGCCATTGGTGTTGAGCTTAATATGTTTCTTCAGCATAACTTAGATGTTCCAGGCTAGCAAGAAATTGGTAGTGATATAATCATCATATTTCTGGTATTAAATTCTTGTCTGCTTGAAATACCTAGAGTAGCTTCTGTTTCCTACATTAATCTTTCTAATAAAGGTACCTAACCCAATAAGGAAATGATGGGAGGAATTGCTTGCACCAAGTAATGCCTGAAGAATGAATAGAATAAGTAAAGTTAAGGAGAGGGGGCATTCCAGACAGAGTTTATAGCATGACCAAAGGCACAGGAACAAGGGACAGCATCATGGGGATCTATGTCCAGTTCCACATGCTGATAGAAAAGGTAGTTGGGGAGATAAATAAGAAATTTTGTACTCAAGGCAATTGGAGATGAAATACCTTGCATCTAGTATTAAGTTACATTGTATCAAGGCAATGAAAATATTCACTGAAGGATATGAAAGGGGAAAGAATAGAGGTGGCTGGTCGCACATGAATTTTAGATAAATTCCTCTATCTGATACATAAAAAGTAAACTTGGGGGAGAAATTAGTGGATAAAATGAACACTAGGAAGCCTTTCTGAAGGCTGTTTTAGTAGTCTTGGAGAAAGGCAATGAAGACCCAACTAGAGAAGTAGTAGAGGACGTTAGACTGGGAAACAAATCCCAAAACATTCTGGGCATTGAGTCAAGGGTACTTGTTGAACAATTAAGCATGGTAGTGAGAAAAGGGGAACATTGAAGAATGATTCTGAGGTTTTTAACTTGGATGACTAGGTGAGTGAGATCCCTGAAGCTCAGGTAGATAAGGAGGATATTATTGGAGGAGCAGGTTGAAATAATTAATTCCACTTTTTTATTAAGATGTTGAAGTATTAGGGTATAACCACATAGATATATCTACTTTAAAAATTGAAGGACTGGGTTTAAAACTCCAAGTCAAGTTCTATACTGGAGATGCAGAAGTACATTTCAGAATCATCAACCTATACGTAGCAGCCAAAATTGTGGAAGTGGGTGAGATCATTCAGGAAATGTTAGAAAAGTCATTGCCTGGGAAAACATCAAAATGAAGAAAGAAATTCAGAAATTAGCCCAAAAAGTGACAGGAAAGGTCAACAAAAAACGAAGGGAGTGTAGCGGCACAAGGTTATAATAATAACATTGTAAAATGCAGAGAATAATTAAGCTATGATCTGAAACATGTACTTTGAATTTTATATAACAATAAAGATTGCTGTATGATTTGGGATAAAACTAGAAATTAAGAATGAAAAATAGTATGTTTATTTCTTAAAAGTAAGATAATAAGAGAGGTATGCAATGGGAGAAAAAATTAACCAGGTTTGTAACCACAAAGAAGGAACCCTAACAAAGAAAAGGTAAAGATGAGGAGAAATAGATTAAAGCCTCAGAGGGCAAGTGAAGAGTTGAAGTCAAGGATAAAGGTGGAGGATTGGCTTAGAATGGAAGAGACACAGCATTCTATACAACAGAAATAAAGATGAAACAAGCTGTGGATAGGGACATCTACTTGGTAAGGCTTAAGATACCTCAGTGCATTTAAGACAGTAGAAATGGCATAGTCCATAATGGGTGGTCACAAGTTTAGAGATGACCATAGTGATGGGAAGGTGACGTAAAAGGTAGAAAAAGATCTTTAGAGGTTAGTACAACAGGAAATCATGAGTTTAGAATTTTAGCATGTATACTACACAAGGTGATTTGTCTATAGGATAACTAATATGATTTCTTCTCTAGGAGTTTTTAAGTGAAAGCTGGAAGGAAAGGGAAGCTTTCCTCTCTCTTTGTTGTGTTTTTTTAAAATTTATTCTATTTTATTTTTTCTATCACCTTTTATCCCTTTTATGTCCCCTTCTGCCTCCACGCACTCCTTCTCCCCCACAATCATCACTCTCCTGTCTCTTTGGTATTCAAGCCATTAAGCTGGGGCTTCCTAGCTGATGGCAAGTATGTTCTGTGGTGGTTAACTTGTCAGTTCGATTGGTCCACAAGGCTACCGACATTTGGTCAAACATTATTTTGGGTGTTTCTATGAGGCTGTTTTTGGATGAGATTAATATTTAAGTTGATAGACTAAGTAAAGCAGATGATCTCTAATGTGAATGGCCCCATCCAATCAGTTGAAGGCCTGAACAGAACAAAAAGATTGACCCTCCTCCAACTAAGAGAGATTTCTGACCACCTTTGAACTTGACATTGGTTTTTTTCCTGCCTTCCGTCTCAGATTGGGTCTTGAGCATGTCAGCCTTTGGACTGGAATACCATTGGCTCTCCTGAGTCTCCAGGTTACCAACTCAACCTGCAGATCACAGAACTTGCCAGTATCCATAATATAGATATATATTCATTTTATTGGTTCTCTTTCTCTGGAGAACCCTGGCTAATACATGTTATTTGCTATGTGGAAAAAGAGAATAAAACTAAAAAGAGACAGACAGAAAGAAAGACATGACTTCAAGGCATCAAATCCCAGGTTTTTATTTTATTTCTGATATGCCTGGTTCCTGGCTATAGTATAGCTTCCTTTACTTCTATGCACTAACCCAGGATTTTCCAATAAATTCCCTTTGGTGCTTTAATTAGCTTGAGTTGTACTTCTGTGACTTGTCACTAAAAGAACCCTGACTAAAACAATCTGTGTTTTATATGTCTATAGCCACATAGTACTCAAGACTGTGGGTATGCTTGTTAAAGTGATTGATTGATTGATTGATTGACTGACTGATTGATTGATTGATATTGGAAGATGGTTGCTGCTAAACTTCTCAAAATTTTGTTCTTAGCCCCCTACAATGAAAAAAATTATCCAGACTCTTCCTAGGAGATAATCCAACTCTGAGAAAACAAAGCCTCTGGCAATAAATAGCCTAGATTCACAAAGAATAAAACTGATTAAACCAACTAGAAACTTTTTGGCTGAAATCACAAAGATTATATTAGTTGAAGGAAATGTGGTAGATGATTATTTGATATTGTATCTTGATAGTGCATATAGTAAAGTGCTTGGTACAGCATCTCATGAAATCTTGATAGCTAAGTTAATTTAAATTAGCTGAATACGTTGATCTTAAGTATCTGAACATCACAAACATGGGATGAATATAATATAGCAAGGTGTCAGGTTGGAATGTGCAGAATGGCTAATCAGATAATGGAGGATCAGTTTAACTCTGTTTTATTGGACTATCTTCACTAATAGCCTCTGAAGCGGTAAACAGCATGTTAATGAAATCTTCAAAGCATTGGTAAGAACATTAATAAATTAAACAAAGAACTTAAAGAGATATGAAAGATATACTGACAGAATTCAATTTGAATATTAGAGAAGAAAATATTTCTCAAATCACTTAAATCCCATATGCTTAATTAGAAATTAAAGGAAAGTGACTAAGATAAAGTTGCCTGATTTTAAAAAGATGCTCTAAGTCAGTGCTAACTACATTGGAATGCAAGGTGACATGACAGCCCAGAAAGCAAATATGAGTCGTATAGTGTACATTCAGCCTCACAATTTTTTTCAACAAGATAAAGATGCATTTCTAATCTTAGAGTTGGGAATAGCTTTTGCAACATAAAATCAAAAGAAGAATCCACAAAGAAAGACTGTTCAACTTATTGACTATATACCATTAAATATTTATTATCAGAAACAAAATATAGCCCTGGACAGTTTGGCTCAGCAGGTAGAGTGTCAGCCTGTGGTCCAGAGAGACCTGGGTTCAGTTCCTGCCAAGGGCATGTACCTCGGTTGCAGTTTGTCCCTGGTTGGTCGTGTGGGTGGCAATCACTCGATGTGTCCCTTTCACGTCGATGTTTTTCTCTCTCTCTCTTCCTCTCTCTCCCTCCCACTCTATCTGAACAACAACAACAACAACAAAATATATAACAAAGAGATAAAAATGATTATATGTACAAAGCTTTTCACATACCCAAAGAATAAGATAAATAACCCAATAGAAAAATGAACAAATTATATGACAAAGAACGCTCAAAAGGCAAAAGGTAAATCATCAATAATACATGAGAATTTTTTATCATTATTAATAAAAAAGGAACCAAAAAATATGATATTTTTGACCTGAGAATGAACAGGTCTAGAAATAAGACCCTTATTTGATGCTAGTAGAAATAGTATTAACAATCATAGAGTGCTTAATATCACAGAGTAACTTTTAGACATGGGAATTTGAAGGGCAGAATAAGAGGAGTATATTAAAATAGAGTAGGCTAGTGTGAAATAACAGAGATTCCAGACTTTAGTTGCTGATGAAAAAAAAGTTAATTTTTTATGTAAGAGTCCTGGGAAGGTATTCAGGTTGGTGACATAGCTTTCATCTGGTCATTCTAGAAGCCAGGCTCCCTGCCATCTTTTTGCTGCATCATCCCCAGGTGCACTGTCACCATCTGCATCCAGGAGAAAGGAGACCGATTGGTGGAGAATGAGTAAAAGGTCTTTATAGGCCTCCTGGAAGGTAACTTGCAGCCACTTCTGCTCGTATTCCATTGGAGACATTACAATCATACTGAGTGGGAAGGGGCTTAGAAAATGTAGTTTAGTTGTGTGTTCCAAGACAGAGAGCCGAGGTGGGCGGTCAGCCAGTTGTTTCTACCACAAGAACTGAAGAGTCAAGGTACTGAGCTGAAAAGGGATCCATTCACTGAAGCTCAAGGAGTGATCAACTCCAGAAGTAAATTAACAAATTCATATTAATAAACTCCTCAGGGCATCTCTGTCCGTATCCCCATTTGTTCTTCATGATGTCTCTGTGAAATAAGATGAATATTTCCATAAGGAAAATACAAATCTGAAAGTCTTTAAAAATATCATTAAATCAGATAGTGAATCTTAGAATTCAAGTCAAGTTGGTTTTACTCTACAATCTCTTTGATTTTAATTTACACCACCGAGGACAGAGTAAGCCCTCAAAGACTTGAGCTACTCAATCTTGCTCTACAATAACCACATATAACTCATCAATAATTTTATACTCATTTTTAAGTCAACAGTTAGTAAGAACTTACTATTTGTTGAGCTTTAAACTAGTCAAATTAATATGTATTATCTCTCAATACCTTCAATCACTTTGGAGAAAGACATTTTTATTTCCTATTATGTGTTAACTTGGGGAAAGTCACACATCAGGAGGACAGAAGGTCCAGACTGCAAAGCTTAAGCTCCGCACCATAAACACTATGTAGCATCTACTCACATGTACTCACCTTCCCAGTGAGGCTTGATGGAGGCCAAGTACTCAGAACTGTGAGATTCTTTGAGAGAGAGCCCAGTATACAAAGTCCACTCTCTGTTCTCAACAGCCTTACAGATTAGGAGTGACACAAAACACTCATATACACTCACATGCACACACTCACTATACACTCTTAAAAGGTGTGTATAAGCTGAAGTAATAGAATAGATACCAACAGTTTGTATTTCACAGGAGAGAGAAGTGAAAGATTCTTGGAATCGGAACTTGAAATGAGTGGATTGGGAGAGACATAGAGGCATGGGGAGAGGAGAGAAGACAGAGACCTTCCAAGGTGAGAGCCTGGAGGAGCCCTGCCACAAAAGTTGGTAATAGTCAGAGTTAATCCCACGCTTGTAAGTCCCATAGATAACTACATGGACAATAATGTTACTTAAAACAGGGAAGAAAATAAGCAAAAAGACTTTACAAATACACATTAAGAAGGTCTAGGCTGTTATTTTTCCCTTCTAGAATGAATGATCAGAATCCTAACTTAAAGTCTCCACTTAAGGGCTCCAATTTTGGGTTGGAAATGTCTTCCCCTCCTCCCTTTTTATGAATGTGCAAATGTTATAATGCAAAGGTGAATTGAAAAGCTCTCTGTCTTCAGAGACTGAACTATATTGCCCTAATATTAGTTGGTGATATTGCTCTTGAAACAGCTCAACAGCTGTTTTCCTATTAATATATGTGCAGTTTATTTTGTTTAGCTAGGCTTATTCCAGAAGATCTTACTGGAAGGGAGAGTAGAGACCTCAGGGAGAAGGGAAGAAGAGACTTCTTTGACTCCAAAAATCATATTTTAATCTGTGGTCAAACTGCCTTCTGTCCCAGAAATGATGAATACATTTTTAAGAAAACCTCACCAGCCTTTTACTGGCAATGTATGGGGGTACTTTTTCTTTGCAAAAAATGATCCTGAAAATTCCTCTTGACTGAGAACACCATGACTTTAGGAAGAAATGCTTCATAAGGTGTTGACATAGTTTAAAGCATAACACAGCCTTGTTTAAATCAGATGTTTATTAGGCATAGTTATATTTTAAGTACTCACTACCCCACGGGTTCCAGAGACCCCACCCAAGGATTAGAAGATACTCTCTCCAGTTATTAGAATATGGCTGCTTTCTTGTATTCTATTCCAGGCATTCACTCCTTTAATAATTTTTTATGTTTCTTCAACCATGAGATGGGCACTTTTCCAGGTATTAGTAATATAGCAGTGAACCAAAAAAGACAAAATGATAAACAACCTAGACTATGTTATATTCTAAAAAGCGAAATAGCTCAAGAAAGTGGATAAAGGCATGGAGGAGATGCTATTTAGAATGGACTGGACATGGAAATCCTTTTTGATGATGTGACCTGAATGAAGTGAGCAGGCAAGTCCCTGGATATTTGGGAGAATGCCACTTTAGGCAGAGCTATGAATAAGTTCAAAGAGCCTGAGAGAAGAATACATTTGGAGTGACAGAGGAACAAAAAAGGCAATGTGGCTGGCAAACAGTACCAAGGAGAAAGTGACAGGAAGTGAGTCAGACAGGAAATGGGGAACCAGGTCAATGTGGGTCAGTTTTCTTCTGGGTGATGTTGAAAATCTTAGAGTGTTTTGATCAGAGAAGTGATATTATATAAGTTACTTTTTAAAAGGTCAGTTTAGTTGTTATTTTGAGAACAGATGGGGGAGGGGCAATGGTTGCAGCGGGGAAACCACTTAGGAGACTATGGTTTTAATCCATGAGAGAGAAGGTGATGGCTTTGACCGGGGAAGATGAGGATACGAGTAAGATAAAAGTGGTAACCAAGGTCATGTTACGATGTACAGTTGACCCTTGAACAACATGAATTTAACTCAGGTAGGTCCAATTATATGGAAGTTTTTTCAATGAATAAATACAGTATTTTCAATGTAGTTTCTCTTCTTTATGATTTTTTATAACATTTTCTTTTCTCTAGCCCACTTTATAGGAAGAATACAGTATATAATACAAATAACATACAAAATGTGTGTTGATCTACTGTCATGTTATCATCACGGTATCCTGTCAACAGAAGATTATCAAGAGTTAAGTTTTGAGGGAGTCAAAAGTTACATGTGGATTTTCAACTGCATGAGCATCAGTGCCTCTGCAGTGTACAAGGATCAACTGTGTTTGAAAAGAGAACTGATAGAATATGTTGGTAGATTAGATTTAGGTTATGTGAAAAAAATTTTAAAAATCAAGGTTGAATACAAGTTTGGCACCTGAGCAAGTTAAAAACAGAGTTGTAATTTAATGAGTTAAGAAAGGTAGGGGGTGGAGATGAATAATATTTGGGGTAAAACTTTTTTCTTGAGTTAAGTTTTAGATGCTGATAATATATACAAGTGGAAATCATGAGTGGATAGGTGGACACAGGAATCTTGAGTTCAGGGGACAAATCAAGGCTGAGATGTAAATATGAGAGTTATCAGAGTATAGAATATATTTGAAACACCTGGCTGGATAAGCTCACCTAAAGAGTGAGTGCAAAATGAAGAAAAGAAGAATTCCAAGATAGAAGCCCTAAGGCATTCCATTACTTAGAGGTTGGGAGTATAAAAAATAACCGTGCATAGGAGACTGAAAAATCACAGTCACAAAATAAGAAAAACGAAGAAAAGAAAAGTTTCCTAGAGGCCAAGTGGATAAATTATGGGAGGAGGATTTGGAAGAAGGCAAATAGCAACCATGGCTCTAAGAATAGACATGAAGAGGCAGCTTCCCAGATTTGGTGGTCCATGGTTCATTTACTGGAGTCTGACTGTCCAACAGGGGTTCCACTGAAAGGGGCTTGATGCCAGGGCTCATCCTCCAGCCTTACCCCTGCTCTTCCTGAATGTGGCAGCCCTTGCTTCTGTCTCAAGGTTGATATCATTTACTTTCTAATTATTTCTAACTCAACAAGAATACCAAGCAACCATTTAAAAAGAAGGGATGAATGTATAACTTCACTTACTTGAGGATTTCTTCCATCTTTTTTTTTTATTATATTGTCATTGTTGGCATCTTCATTATCTGATCATTTTTGTAAGGTTCACACTTGCCATTGATCTAAGATCTTTTTCTTTTTATCCTTACCTGAGGGCATTTCTCTCCATTTTTGTTCAGATAAAGTGGGAGGGAGAGAGGGAAGAGAGAGAGACAGAGACAGAGACAGAGACAGAGAGAAAGAGAAACATCGACGTGAAAGGGACCATTCAGTGGCTGCCTCCCACTCGACCCAATCAGGGTCAGGGACAAATCCCAACTGAGGTATGTGTCCTTGACCAGAATCAAACCCTTGACTCATTGGTCCGTGGGCTGGTGCTCTAACCATTGAGCAAACCAGCCAGGGCAGATCTTTACATATACTCTGTGCTAACCCTGAAAACAATCTGAGAATTAGTTTGTTTGGTTTTTTTCTATTTTAACACATGAGAAAAGTGAGAGGATGAGTAAGTGCTTGTTTATAAAGGATAGAACTAAAGCTAGGGCCTCAGGGTGTCTAAATCAAAAGTGTCCATGATCTTCATCATTTCTCTGCTTTTAAATTTTTTTAATTAAAAAATATTTTTTTTGTCTTTATTGATTTTAGAGAGGGAGGAAGGGTGAGGGAGAGAGAGATAGAAACATCAATGAGAGAGAACATTGATTGGCTGCCTCCTGCACGTCCCCCACTGACAACTGGGCCCACAACCTGGGCATGTGCCCTGACCAGGAATTGAACTGGCGATCCCTTGGTGCTTGAGTTGATGCTCAGCCACTGAGCTGCACTTGTCAGGCTCCTCTGCTTTATATTTTGCATGTATCTGGTTTTTATTCATTTAAAAAAAAAATACTTAAAGAGCCTGGCCGGTGTGATTCAGTGGATTGAGGGTCATCCCATAGACTGAGAGATCTTACTTCGATTCTTGGTCAGAACACATATCTGGGGTTGCAGGCTCGATCTCCAGTAGGGGACATGTAGGAGGCAGCCGATTGACATTTCTCTCTCATAATCAGCGTTTCTATCTCTCTCTAAAAAATCAATAAAAATATATTTTAAAAAAATTAAAGAAAAATAAATATCAGGAACTTACCAAAATTCTGAGGAAAAGTAGTTGTAAATCTTCCACAAATCCTTACCCCATCCATCTCTCAGAATACTGTTTTGTCTAATTCCAAAATTTTAAAATTCCCTCTTTAGATGTTAGCATATTTTACACAGCATCACCCATACACTCAAGAATTTTTCTCTTTGCAGCATAAGGTTGTTGTTGTTTGTTTGTGGGGTTTTTTGTTTTGTTTTATTTTTTTTTTATGAAAGGTAGGGATGTGAGACAAGCATATCCAGGTTTTCATTATACAACTAGCATAGATTACCTTCTTTATATCATTTCTCTGAAGTCAGGTTTTCAGTTATTTGTTTTATGCTAAAATATATTTATTTTGCAAGTATCTGAAAAGGAGTAGATGTCTATTCATTACATTGTTAGATTTGAATCTCTATAAATGTTAAGGTCCGCTATTCCTATCCTTAAATTATTTATAGAATGCTACGAATATTGCGTTCTATTTGGACTTTCCTGATCATTTTTCCCCCATGTTGCATTTATTGAACCAATATTCTTACTACAGCTTTTATCTCATAGACTTGAGATGCAAATAGTTCACCATTTTATTTATTTATTACTTTTAATGTTTTTATTAATTTATTTTTTTGCAGAGGTTTCTCGTTTTTCCCCCATTGAGACCCTTCTCCTGACCCCTCCTCCCCATTGCCAGCATTGTTTTCTATGTCCATGGTTGCACACACATGCAGATAAGTTCTGTGGCTTATTTTTTCCTTTCCATACTCTTCTGAGGTTTGTCATTTTGTACCCTACTTCTTTGTCTCCAGATCTATTTTGTTCATCAGTTTATTTTGTTCATTATATTCCACAAATAAGTGAGATCATGTGATATTTGCCTTTCTCTGACTGATTTGTTTCACTTAGTATAATACTCTCCAGGTCCAAACAGGGCATACAAATGGCCAAGAGACATATGAAAAAATGCTCAATGTCACTAATCATCAGAGAGATGCAAATTAAAACAACAATGAAGTATCACCTCACACCTATCAGAATGGCTGCCATCAACAAATCATCAAACAACAAGTGCTGATGAGGCTGTGGAGAAAAGGGGAATCTAGTACACTTCTGGTGGGAATGCAGACTGGTGTAGCCACTATGGAAAACAATATGTGTTACCTCAAAAAGTTAAAAATTGGACTGTCATTTGACCCAGTGATCCCACTCCTAGGAATATACCCTAAGGAGCCTGAAACACCAATCAGGAAGAATATATGTACCCGCATGTTCACAGCAGCACTATTTACAATAGCTAAGATGTGGAAACAGCCCAAGTGTCCATCAATAGATGAGTGGATAAAAAAGCTGTGGCACATATACACAATGGAATACTATGCAGCTGTAAGAAAGAAAGATCTTTTATCCTTTGAGATAACATGGAGGGACCTGGAGAGTATTATCCTAAGCAAAACAAGACAATCAGAGAAAGACAAATATCAATGGGCAAAAACTAA
The DNA here is from genome assembly GCF_014108415.1 of Molossus molossus. Classification (NCBI taxonomy): domain Eukaryota; kingdom Metazoa; phylum Chordata; class Mammalia; order Chiroptera; family Molossidae; genus Molossus; species Molossus molossus. Next base: position 35,697,641 of record NW_023425347.1, on the reverse strand, counting down.
AGGCATTTCCCTTAAGCACAGGAGCAAGACAGGGATGCCCACTTTCACTACTCTTATTTAACATAGTACAGGAAGTCTTAACCACAGCAATTAGATATGAAGAAAAAATAAAAGGGATCCAAATTGGAAAGGAGGAAGTGAAAGTGTCATTATTTGTAGATGATATGATATTGTATATAGAAAACCCTAAAGACTCAATAAAAAATATACTAGATTTAATAAATGAATTTGGCAATGTAGCAGGATAAAAAATTAATGTCAAGAAATCGATGGCATTCTTATACAACAACAATGAGCTCACAGAAAGAGAAACTAAAAAAACCCTCCCATTTACCACTGCAGCAAAAAAAATAAAATACCTAGGAATAAACTTAACCAAAGAAGTAAAAGACCTCTTCACAGAAAACTACAGGTCATTGAAAAAAGAAATAGAGGAAGATCTAAAAAGTGGAAGCATATACCTAGTTCATGGATTGGAAGAATTAACATAATTAAAATGTCCATACTACCCAAAGCAATCTATGGATTTAATGCAATCTCCATCAAAATACCAATGACGTATTTCACAAAACTAGAATAAATATTCCAAAAGTTTATATGGAACCAAAAAAGAGCCTGAATAACCATAGCATCTTGAAAATGAAGGACAAAGTAGGTGGATCATAATACCAAATATCAGGTTATACAACAAAGCCACTGTAATCAAACAGCCTGGTACTGGCACAAGAACAGCATATAGATCAATGGAACAGGACACAGAAACCAGAAATTGACCCAAGACATTAAGCTCAATTAATATTAGACAAAGGTGGCAAGAGCATACGGTGGAGTAAAGACAGCCTCTTTGATAAATGGTGTTGGGAAAATTGGACAGCTACATGCAAAAAAAAAATAATGAAACTAGACCATCAACTTACACCCTACACAAGAATAAACTCAAAATGAATAGAAGACTTAAGCGTGACTCATGACTCCATAAAAATCCTAGAAGAAAATGTAGGCAACAACATTTCAGATATCACACAGCAGAATTTTCACTGATACAATGCCTAAGGCAAGAGAAACAAAGGAAAAAATGAAGTCACGGGACTGCATCAAACTAAAAACTTCTGCACAGCAAAAGAAACAACCATCAAAATGGAAAGGGAACCCACTATATGGGAGAGCATAATTGCCAATGATACATCAGATAAGGGGCTAATTTTCAAAATATATAGAGTACTCATACAACTCAGCAAAAGGAAGACAAAGAATCCAATTAAAGAATGTGCAGAGGACCTCGTTCACCATTTTAGGTGGTAGAGAATGAAAAACCGAGATTTGTGCTTCTTTTTAATCAATGTAACTGGGCTAAACTCCATATACCTCTTTACAAGATATCCATTTCACTTCTCAGCTTAACAAAAACCAGAATAATATTTTAGTAGCCATGGAAATTGTAACCCACCATTATTTTTGGTTAATGTATGTTTTTTGTTCTAGCTTTAGGATTTTTATTTCATCGTAAAAGTTTCATTAATATTCCAATGACTTTTTTAGAGACTGCCCCTTTAAAAGCCAACAAGAACATGTTAATAACTTGATGGAGGTTTGAGCTTAACTGAACTTTTCATCATTTCCACGAGCTGAACAAATGTAAATTTACAGCTTCCTTCTTAGAATCTTCCATTCCACACAGCAAATACTTTTAGAGGCTAAATTTTCTTTTTAAAATTCACAATAACATGACAGCAGATTTCCAGTGCTCTATGTGCCTGCTCTAACATCACATGCTAATACCCAAGAATAGATATAAAAAAGACACAAACCAGCAACAGCTCTGTGAACTAAAAAAAGGGAAATTCCACAAGCCAAAAGCAAAAGTCCAGGGCAGCAGCACATTCTGTTAACTTACTTATGGGTACCTCTTGAGTCTTATTTATCATTTCTCACTCTTCCTTAAATCTGTTGTTTTCATTTTTCCCAGCAAAAATAGGACTCTCTACCACACACCTTCTTTCAGTTTCTTCCTCACCAACCTAACTCCTCCTCACCTTGCAGGTCTACCGAAAAGTCCCTCTGTTTACAGGGCTTGCCCTGATGTCCAGAATAGGCACAACCCTTGTCAGGACATTTTCTAGCACATTGTATTTCTCCTATTGTAACATTAATTCACTTGAACACCATGGTTTCTTTAACTGAATCTCTTCAACATCCGATTTGAAACAATGAGAGCAAGGAAGGACTTACTCTATGATTCAACACATTGTCTCTCACATGTTACCTACTTTATAACTATATGTTGAAATACAATGAAGTGTGACATTAGAGGAGGTAGATAGAGAACGCATTCTGTCATGGTGTGGTGTGGTTTACGAGAGTTCAAGCTTCCTTGGTCTGAGTGCTGCATTCAAATCTCAACCTGAGCACTTTCAGCCGAATTTACCGCCCTTGAGTGAATTGCCTAATCTCTTTGAATTTTAGTTCTTTCTCTATGAAAACAAAGATAAAAGCAGATACTTTTTCACAGAATTGTAGGGAATATACAGGTGGGACAAATGTAGGTTTACAGTTGTGAATACATGAACACAGAATTTATTCTTGTATTATTAATTATTGCATTATTTTCCATACGAACAACTATAAATCTACTTTTGCCCCACTCTGTACAATGAGTATTTATATTGTTATTAAATGACATCATTGCCCTGGCCGGTTTGGCTCAGCGGTTAGAGCGTCGGCCTGCGGTCCTGAGAGACCCGGGTTCGGTTCCCGCTAAGGGCGCGTGCCTCGGTTGCAGTTTGTCCCCGGCCCTGGTTGGTCGTGCGGGTGGCAGCCACTCGATGTGTCCCTTTCACGTCGATGTTTCTCTCTCTCTCTCTGTTCCTCTCTCTCCCTCCCGCTCTACCTGAACAAAAAAAATGGAAAAATGTCCTCGGGTGAGGATTGAAAAAATAAATAAATAAATAAATAAATAAATAAATAAATAAATAAATGACATCATTACTAGATAAAATATGCTTAGAGATCTGGCTACAAATTACATTTGTAGTAGTGGTTTTTACAGTGTCTATTTTCAGTGGTAAATACAAAAACAAGTAATGGAGAAGGTTTATAGGGTTAATGTAATCACTATATAACAATGCATTGAATTTACACCCCCAACAATTAACAAAGATTAGAATGTGGCATAACATTCGCCAAACTGTTAAATTCTCTATTAGGCATCAGGGATAATGAAGGTCATCCTTTTGCATTTATCTTTAAAAATTAAAGAAATAGCCTGGCTGGTTTGACTCAGTGGCAGAGCGTCTGCCTGAGGACTGGTAAGTCTCGGGTATGATTCCGGTCAAGGACACGTTACCTTGGTTGTCTTTCATCCTCGGCCCTGGTCAGGGTCTTGTGGGAGGCAACCAGTCAATGTGTCTCTCTCACATCAATGTTTCTCTCTCTCTCTCTCTCCTTCCCCCGCCCTCCCACTCTATCTGATGATAAACAGAAAAATATCTTTGAGTGAGGATTAAAAAATATATTAAAGAAATATAGATTGAATTATGTATGTCATGAACAAAAAGGTAACCCTAGAATTAAAAATACAATATCTATGTTTAGAAGCTTTTAAAAAATGAAAATATAGTCCCTAGAATGAAGCACAGAAAACTAAGAAAATAGCAAAGTAGAAAAAACAAACGAAAAACCAAAAATTATGTAACATGGTAAAAACAAAGCCAAATATATTAGTTATGAAAATACATATAAGTATATCATGCATCTTCTCAGAATGATATTTTAAAATATTTGATGTAACCCTCCAAGAACTAAAAAAAAAAATTATTAAAATGAAAGAGTCATTAAAGATAATCAGAAATTCAGTGTTTTATAATTTCAACTTTTCTAAGTAAGCATTCCCTCTTTACTTAGCAAAAAAGTATTAAGTTAATACATGCTAAGACCTCAGATGAGTGCCTGGCACAAGCTAAGCTCTACTTAAGAGTTGGTTCATGCCATCAGCCATTACTGGGGCTACTCCGTGCCACCTACGTAATCAAAGCCAGGACATGGCAGTAGTATCACCATCATGCAGCTCCTTAGCTTAGGAGTTGATCACATTTGTGAGAAGTCCCCGGAGTGAACTTCCTTGTGGTGATTTCAGTTATTTATGGTTCAGTTCATTCATCATCATCATATATTTTATTTGTAGACTAATTAATTAATGAGTGGCATATAGTAGATATTTACTTTCATTATTTTCATAAAACAGGAATAATGACATTTAAATTACTCTGCATTTTCCAAACTGGTTTCATGCCTATTTTCTGAGAAAAAGAATTAAGCAAAATTTCATTTAAAAAATTTTGTTCTCCCCCATCATGTAAATTCAGCTATTGTATTTACTTCATTCATTGATTCATTTGTTAGTTACTTACTAGGCATTGTGCACTTGTAAAAATGAGTAAAATTATTCCTGATCCCTGCCTTCTTAAAGCTTATTAAGAGACAACATTTAATTTATGATCCAATCTGCATTAAAAAACACAGTCCCAAGAAAACAAATCAGCATATAACCAAGAAGTCGATGCCTATTGACAGGGAAGGTAGGCCAGTATTTCCACAAAGGAAGTTTATATTATTAACACCTTCTCTGCTGTTGTCCATAACTCAATCCATCCAACATCCAATATACTGATTCACCAAAATGAGGACATTTATATTCAATGGAGCCTTTGTTCCAATCTCCCAAATTATCTCTGTAAATATCAGTCTATACCTTGTTTTATGAAACCCTGTATGTCCTCTGAAAAATATATGTTTTACATTTAATATTAAGCAAGAACCACATGTGACTGCTGGGGCAAAAAAAAAAAAAAAAAAAGGATAGACACACCCAGGTAGACTGTTACACTGTCACATAGTTACATATTCAGAGTGAAACTCTTTCAAACAGGTTCATATTTGAGGAAGAGACACATCATTTCTTGCCCAGCACACTAAGTTGCATCAATGAGTAGGTTTTGCATAAGGTCAGTTACCTGGTAGTGTCTCTGAAGATGGGGTCATAGCTGAAGGAAATTGCTGAGGCATGAAGGAGAAAAACCACACAGTACATTGTCGAACACCCATTACCCTTGCCTCTTTTCCAATACCCCTAGCAAGTTTATTTAAAAATTAGTTAATCAGCCCTGGCTGGTTTGGCTCAGCGGTTAGAGCATCAGCCTACAGACATAAGGGTTGAGGGTTCAATTCCCAGTCAAAACACATGCTTGGGTTTCAGGTTTGATCCCTGGCCCTGGTAGGGGTCATGCAGGAGTCAATCAATCGATGTGTCTCTGTCACAATGATGTTTCTCTCTCTCTCCCTCTCTCCCTTCCACTCTATCTAAAAATCAATAGAAAATGTCTTCAGGTGAGGATTAACAACAACAACAAAAAATTAGTTAATCAAATAACACCTGAATGCATTCCCCCTGTAAAAATGAAGACACTGGAAATAAGTTTCAAGTCCCTTTTGACAACCAGCTTTGTATCCTGGTACTATGTACCATCAATGAAGGTAATCACTGTCATTGATTTAATGTGTTCCTTCCAAGACCATTGTCTCTGAGTTTACATATACATATGGGGGTACTGATTTCTCTGATTTTGCTTTTTTTAACCCTAATACTATTATTCTGTAGATATTTTTGAAACTATTTTTCAATAAAGACTTTACAGTATCTTACAGGTATTATATGAGAGTACAAATAGATCTACCTCATTCATTTTTATTATTGCACAGTATTCTAAAGTGAGAGTTACCAGAATTTATTAATTCACTTATTGAGGACCCTTTACATTGTTTCTACTATTTTCCCCAAAACAAACAGTGCTGCAGTGAATTAATATTCTTGTGAATTTGCAGTAGGTCTTTTTAAAGGCTATCATACATGGAAGTAAACTTGTGAACACTTCTTAAGTGCTATCTGTCATTTCATGATTTTATATATTACCATGAATGACACAAAAAAATGTCAAAAACCATCATGGCATAGGTACTGACCAATCAAAAAGAATGTATGAAGGAACCAGGCCAGATACCAGCCAGAAGCATTTAGTATGCTAAACTTATTCCTTCTGCCCAAATGCCTGCACTGGGATTCAGGTTTTTAGGGTTGGCATTCAAGAAACATTCTTACCCTCTTACATGTTTTCTTGTGATCATATTTGGCTCTTCATACTAGCAGCGGTGCTTATCCATAGCCAAAAAACACATAAACCAAAGGCTGTGTGTGTGTGTGTGCGCGCGCGTGCATGTGTCTGAGTGTGTGTGTAATGTGCCTGTGCCATGGTTCATTATAGCTAGTATAAAAATAAATAGATTATTATTTTTAATAAATGTTATAAATGTATAAATCTGGTTAAATATTTAAAGTAAGTAAATGGTAAACTGTTAAGCACATAACTGTAAAAGAATATTCCAAGCAATGATGACACTCAAAACTGGGTTGGTACTTCTCTCAGAAAATATTAACTCTTTTATCCATCCCAGTTCTAATGATTCATACAGAGTTTGAGCAGCTAGTTCTTTCTTAATTATTGAAAATTTTAGTTTAGACCTTTTCTAGATTTTTTTTTTGCTTTTGGTACTTTAGGTAAGTTCCCCTCAAAAGATTCTCTGACTTTTTTAATTGTAACTATGCACTCTTAAAATCTTGTGACTACTCAGGTTTCATATTTGCTTTAAAAATGTCAAAAGTTTCAGTACTTCTTAAGGGCGTTTCTTCCATTCTTTGAATGAAATAGACACAGGGAAAAAAAAAAAAAAAGAAACACACAGGGTATTCCTTTTGCTGAGATTTCAAAAACTTGTGATGATTTCAAAAGAATCAGAAAGAAGTTCTTTTCTGTTTAATGATTAAACAAGAATGAAACACATCTCTCCCACAGTTTTTCTTCTAAAATAACATAAAATGGGAATACTGTAGCATGTTGTAATCTGTACAGCACATTCCCATCCACCAAATGAAAGCTCCTAGAAATGTAGAACAATACAGCCCAGAATATTATTTTTTTAGCAATACCATAGTGATGATTCCTATTCTTACACACGTACCTTTTCTTACCCAAATGTTCATGCTATTAGAAACATTTTAAATAAAATAAATTCTACAAGTATTTCAAAACTGGTTATCTGATTGCAGCCAAAGGAATGGAACGTGGGTCAATCTTATTTTCAATTTCCCGCCCTGCAATCAACTCAGAAATATAATTGTTTTGTACCTTCATGATCCAAAAGCAAATCAAAGCCATATTTCATTCAAAGTACTTATGGCAGATGGATCTTGGGCTGCGATTTCCAATCCCATGATTTTAGAATCTATTAAACCTCTTGTTCTTATAATTATCTTCAAATTTTCTTCATTACTTTACATGGATAGAAGAATAAAGAAGCTGCGATTTTGATTACAGGATTGTTTTATTCTCATTGCTTTTTCATATTCACGATTTCTCTTTAATTTCTAATTTGAAACATATTAAAATAATAAAAAATGTTTCAATGATTCTAACACTAATTATTTGACAGGTCTTAAGATCCTAATCTCTCAAACATCTTACTTATTTCAATGAAGCACATATAATTTTAAGCACTAAGAGAAAATTAATTTTAATTTATTCTGTAAATGAAGACCATTATATTTAATTTGCTAACATATTTGTCTATTCAAACTGAATTTGAAGGGGAGAAATAGTATACTGTGGGAAACCTAAAATCAAAGTAGCCTCTTCTGTTCTCTTATAGATGAACCTGACATCATATATTCAAAAAATATTTATTCTACAAACTATAACATAAGAGTATTCATTGTTCACACATAACTCTGACCCAGACACTGTATCCTTCTCTTGCATACAAAGCTACAGTGGAGTTTGGCTTAAGGAGATCACAATATAATAAAACGCAACGTGGCTAACACAGCCATGTGGAAATAATATACTGGTGGAACATTACAGGCAACAATGATTCTTTCTCTCCAAGACAAAAATTGGAGGGAAGGCCTCACACGGGTGCAGATGATCAGAATGAGTAGAAATTTGAATGAGCAGATATTAAGATATTTTAAATGAACTCAAGATTCAGCTATTAAAAGCTGCTTTGAGGATTGAAGCCATTTTGAAGATTGTTTTTCCTGGATAGATGCATCTACATTCCTCCTACTTCAGTCATTTGAAGTGTATTTACAAAAGGCTGCCACATGGGGCAAGATGCAGGCCAAGAAAATTCCTCCTTTCCTCTTCCACCTTTTCTCCTTAACACCTGCTCCTCCTTCAGCCAGAAAAGCTCTGCTTTTTTGCTGCATTAGATATACATGAATGCTCTGGAAAAAGACATTACTTTCTCAATGTATCTGTTTTGTAAATTCCGACTCTTACGTCTATGCATACAAGCATATTTAAAATTAAGCCCACCTTACAATAGACAGACAGACAGACAGACAGACAAGCAAACAAAAGTTTAGATGTTGGAGCTAAGAATACTAGAAGCTACAAAAAACACTTTTATTTTAGCAACCCAACTTCAATCAGGGAATTGCCATATAATGAAAACAATAAGGCCAGTGTGAGTGGAGTGCACACCATCCTTGACAACAAGAGATTGGGTTGCTAAGACTGCACCATTTCTCAGTGGAGTTATTCTGTAAAATTTCAGACTTAAATTTACCGACCTTTATTTTTTGATGCGTTCTTCAGCATAGTCTCCTATTTTAAAGACAGATTCTGTGATCCATATTAGCCTTAAAGACACTTCTAAACCTTGGCACCTTTCAGTGCTCGATCATTTGCGTTGGCCATGCAAAACCTTTCCTCATTGTGACCCAGAAGAACAGAAACAGTTCCTTTGAATTTACCACCGGTACATTATTTTGGGGCAAGTGGGGGGAAAAGAAGGAAGAAAGGGGCAAGTTTTCTTTATTTTTTAACTTCAAGGTTTTCATATCACACTATAGAGGTGGTCAATGGGTTAAATATAATCAAAAATTGAGAAAGTTGGTTGTTCAGACTGACTGAACAGTGCTTCCTTTTAAAATATCAGACTGACCCTTCCTAACTGAATGACATTTTCACGATATGCACACACACACACATGCGCACACACACTCCTGCACTTCCCAACCTCCCAATTTGTTTTGACAAATAAGAGAAGAAAACAATAACTAGTGATAAATAGCAACGTTTTGTGCTGAGGAGAAGAGGAATATGTATAAGAGCTTGTTGTAGAAATTTGTAGAGGAGAGAATTCTATCTGACCAAACTCTCATGTGCCTTGTGATTTTGAGTAATGAAATGATTAATTTTATATATCAATTTTTCTGGGCCAGAGTGCTCAGATATTTGGACAGACATTATTTCAGGTGTTTCTGTCATGGTGTTTTTGGATAATCTATACATTTAAATTAGTAGACTTTGAGCAAAGCGGACTGCCCTCCCTAATGTGGGTGGGTCTCATGCACCAACTGAAGGCCTGAATAAAACAAAAGGCTGACCTCCCCGAGCAGGAGGAAATGCCCCAGCAGACTGCCTTCGGACTTTATCTGAAACACCAGCTTTTCCTGATTCTCTAAAGGACATTTTGGACTCAAACTACAACTCCTTCCTGAGTCCCCAGCTTGCTAAACTTCCTCATCATATTTTGGACTCACCAAGCCACCAAAATCACATGAGCCAATTTCTTAAAACAATCCCTTTCCACTGATTTATACACTCTGTGGGTTCTGTTTCTCTGGAGAACCCTAACTAATACAGATAGTTATTAGAGTTTGTCTTGTTTGGATGGCGAATAAATCAAGGAGATAGATAAACCACTCTGCCTTTGGAGAGAGAGACTAGCATGCTTGGCGTAAGGGTGTGAAAAGTAGAAAGGTGGGTGTGTCCAACATAGAGAGGGAATGAAGTAGGTTGAGAGAACAAATCGAACATTTTCAGAGGTGGTAACGAATGAAGCTTTTTATAAAAGTTGCCTAATTTTCTGTCATCGCTTGGCAGTGCCACCTTGTGATCTACCCACCTTTCAGTCATCCCACGACCCCTTCTCTCATTCATTGACATCAAATCCTCAATAAAATCTGTTGCACAAAGACTTCTTTAGGTGGTGTTTTGGAGAGTGAAGAGTTTACATCAGTGTCTAGCCCTGTAATATGAGATGAAAACTAAAGTGTGCACAGCCAATTACACACAGAGCAGTGAGACTTTAGCAGAGCAGCTATATCCAAAGAAAAGTTCAAGATTCTTTAGGGGTGTGGAGAGAGAAAGATGCTATGTGTCTCATCTCCACTGGGACTGAGAAAAGGTAACACTGGCAAAATGGGGACTTGCAAACATTCCAAAGTTTGACCCATCCATTACATTTCTCATTGTACAGATGGTTTACTAAAGCCTATGCTTATAATGCAAAAGAAAAGAAGAAAGAGAAAGAGGAGAAAAAGGAAACAGGTGGGGGTTAAAGTTTTTTTTTTTTTTAAAAAAAGAAAAAGAATGTAGAGGAGCGGTGTTTCGATCCCCACCACTGACTTCGTCTCTGATATTTTGGTAGCTTTTCTAAACTCAAAGACTCAATACACCATTTAACATTATTCTCAAGGTCTATCTCTATCTGGTTTCAAAATGTCTTTTAAGCTGCATCTCCTGCCAAGTCTAAGTGTTCAGTCTCAGGCCCCTGGGACTAGTAAAGAGGAGACCCTCACTTCCTAGTGAAGGAGTAACATGGAGAAGTAGTTGGCAGAAGGCCTGCAGCTCTAAAGACGGCAGCTGGTCGGGTCAGGCATCTGTCTTCCATTTCTCGCATTTGGTTGGGTTGGAAAGATGCCGACATCTTCCATCTACCCAACTAAGAAGATCTTAGCATAATCATGAGGATACAATCCAAGAATAGACTTGATTATATATTATTTAAGTTATGTTATGTCTTTTGGAGACTTACATGTAGTAGCACCAAAAGGGAAGGATTACAGATTTAAAAGAAAATGTTTGTGGAGGGGAGATACATGGGTCACAACTGAACAAATGTATCCTAGTGCTTCTAGTAGCTGAGAATTGTGATGATTCCGTCACTGGGAAGAAACCTCTTTCATTAACTGAGAAGAATTTGATAAGCAAAAGAATGAAACAACATGATTTCTTCCCTGGCCAGACTTTGCTCTTTCCTCCTCCTCCTATTCTCTTCTTTACTTTAGATACAAACACATGAGATTTCAACACACTGAGCTTGTTTACTCCTCGTGGCTCTTATGCCTCACTTATCGCTGCCGAGGAACGCTTGGGACTGAACATAGCTGATTCTGCCTCAATATTTAGTCCCTGTTGTATCGTCCCCTCCCTAAAGGCTCTGTCTGACCCCTCTGAAAATAGCACCCAACATACTCAGTCACTTTCTATGTTCTGCCTACCACATGTCATGTGACATCTTTTCATATCTGTCTACCTACCTACTTATCTAATCTAACAATTATCTTTCTTGGTCTTTATTAACTTTTTTGCACTAGAATCTAAATTTCATGAAAACAAGGATGTTTCTGTCAGTTCTCTGTTCTATCCTTAGCATTTAGAGTGGTGTATCTCACGCATAGTAGGTGGTCATAGATGAATAATCATATTTAAAGAGATTTTAAGGACAGTGTTTGTCTACTATTCTTTATTTTAATGCACGTGTTTATGACAAATGATTTGTATTTATTTCTCAAAAGTGGACCAGTGAGACTTCTACCTAAGATATTTTTCACTATCTAATAAAATTCTGCCTAGAATGTAATAATTTATATATAATTTTTAAAAAATTGCAATTATTCGGGCTTTTTCACCAAGTGTGATCAACCCTACTCCAAATTAAAGTTATTAAGATTTTAGTAGCATAATGACATATGATTCACCAAATATCTCAAAATCCTTTTTCCTTTGTTAAATAAAATCTAAAGGAAATGACTAATTAGTCACTTTGAATGATTTCCAAATAACACCACCAGCCTGTGTTTGTCTACACTACCAAGGTGAATTATTCATTAGCATTTATGAGAAGTGCCTGAAGAACACTTGCAGTGGGAGTAAAACAACCTGGAATGGTTTTTAAATGACCTTCCAAGCAACTTGGATTAATACTGGCATTATTCTCCCTGTACAAATCGAGTTAAAATTTTCCATGTGTCAGGTCTCAGAAGAAGGCAGTGAAGGAGTGCTGTCTTAGAGAGGAAATGACCTTCTGCACTTAACACAATTAGATTCTGCTTCTTTCTCGGTGTGCAGTGTCCGTGTGTGTCTGTGAGAGGGAGGGAAGGGGAGAGAGAGACAGCAAGAGACAGAGAGAGACAGAGAAGCAGTGGGAAGAGTCAGAGAGGGAGAGAGAGAGAGAGAGAGAGAGAGAGAGAGAGAGAGAGAGGAGAAGAGAAGGAAAGACAGGAGAGAGAGAAAGAAATAAGAAGAAAAAAGGGAAGATGGGGCATAAGAAAAGAAGAGAAAAGGAAATATAAAAAATAAAGTCTGGAAAGCAGAAGGAAAAGGGGAGGGGTGGAGAGACAGGAGGGAGGGGAGTGGAAGGGAGGGAAGGGGGGGGAGAGGGAGGGAGGACCTTGTGGAAATGACAGATGCAGAGGCAGACTTCCTCTGAGCTGGCACACCAGGTTACCAGGCTCCCAGGAGTTCTCCCAGGTGTGCAGGGTCACCTGACTTAATACTGATTAAAAGTATAAATTGCAACACAAAAAGAAAAAAGGCAATTTTCATGTTTTTTCTCCCCTGTGAGGTCACACTCCCTGGTTGGAGCTGAGCCTGCTGCTAGGCACACCCCTCTTGTTTAATAAAATTGTATTAACTTTATCCCTGCCCTTGATTTGTGGCTTTCTCACGTTGTGAGGAATAAATAATAAATGATTGTAAAGCACTTGTACATATGAAATGCCACATAAATGCTTAATAATAATCAGCTTAGGCCAGAAAGCCAAGGGGGTTGAATAGAAATCATTGCACCAGGCCATTCCTGTTTATGTGGCTAAAATCATCCAGTGTGCTGTCTCCACTTCAAATCATCCTGCAGATTTAATTTTCACCCATTCAAGAATACACTTCTCTGCAAACTAAACAACCGTCGCTCACCCATCCCTACAGCAATGTCGTTTATAATGGTTCAGTACAACAGCAACAGCCCATCTTTGCCTTTTCATGTCAGCTTCGTTTTTGCAGGACTCCTTTCCTCCTTGTTATCCCTTCCAAATGCCCACGTGCACCATTTTGACTCATCATTTCCTACTTCTTGGTGACGCCTATTTTATTCTGTTTACCTTTGGGAAAATCATCTGTTTCCCAATCTTGGATTTCATTGCACATGCATTTTGGGGATTCAAGATACCTAAGGTGTTTGTTCCTTGATGTATTTCATTCAGGCACCTACTTAATCTATTCACTCAACTCTTACTGATGGAGTATTGTGCTAGGTATTGGACATACAGTAGAAACCAAGGCAGAGAGAGTTCGCATTCTGTAAAGACAGCAGGCAGGCAGGGTAATTTTAGCATCGTTTGGAAAATGCTATGATCAGAGTAAGTACAGAGAGCTAAAGGAAGTCAGCATGTAAGCAGCAGGAAGTAGGCAATTCTGCTATGGTTTGAGCTGATTTTTTTTCTTTTTATTTACAGATGTCTTTCAAAGCCTTCCTATGTGCTATTTAGCATAGCTGCAACTCTCTGTTGACCTGGTTGTGGAGAGAAAGGAGTGGTTCAGACCCAGGGAAGTAGCCCAGGCTGACCTCTCTGCTTCATCTGGAGGAAGGAAGGCCCTTTTCCATCACCTCTGTCTGCTTTGGTTTCTGATGGGTGAAACCCAACCTTTGGGAGTTGGCAAGAGTTTGTCCTTTGCTGATATAGCCTTCTATTTTTGACCTGGAATCTATAATTCAAAAGAAGATAGGATCTAAACTTATATTAGTACATTTCATGACAAAAATACCTGCGTATTAGAGAAAACAAAATGAAAATAAAGATTAGCAAACATAAATTGAGTGCTATCAAATCACCCATTGGGGACCATGTTTTTACTTAGTATATATTCTCCCAGATATTTTCTAAGCTTATATTATATAAAAATGTAGTTGAGGTACATGTCTCTCAATTCCATAGTACATGTCATCAATGTGGAGTATACGATACTCTGTATACAAATATATTGGTTTGTTGTCTTTTTTTATGCAAAGTATCAAAAGCCTACCTTCATATCAAAAATGGATTTAATCTTGATTTCTAATGACTCCTTCATTTTCTATTACACATATGAGTTATTTTAAATATGTATTTCTAAAAGAAGCCTCCTGATATTGAAATTACAGAGCAGAAGTATGCCTGCATTAAAGTTTTTGTTACATTGCCAAAGCGCGCTCCAGAGAGACTGAACTAGCTTACACGTCTGCCTCCCTCATATCAGACCCCTGCCACACCCCTTGTCCTCCCCTATCCCACCACACACCTATTTGCCAAAATAAAGTACTCTCAAGAAAGAAATGTTTGAAGCTCAACAATTTTTAAATTTTTTTCTCTACTTTACTGTCTGTTCCCTTGTGGCATGAGAATTAGTGGGCCTTGGGTTTTCCAACAGGTGGAGAAGGCTGTAGGGTGTATAATTGCTTTTGGTGAAAACATCAACGTCCAGGTTTAGTTCTTCCTGCTCCACTTCCTCCGATTCAATTAGGCTGTTCTTACCAGGGGGAGAGTTTTCAAAGCATCAGATGAAGTGTTACCTCATGATTAATAATTCATGACAAGAAATGAAGACTGGAAAAGGTAATAATGCCCTCCAAGCTGTTTTTCTCCACCAGTCCCTTGTTCTCATTCACATAAAATGTTGTGTCTCAGTCATTAAAGCAAACACACAAAATTTCACTGCCCCATAAACCAAAGATCCAAAGCAGGAATCATAAGCTTTTGAAGTCCTCAGTTCCTTCAAGAATCTTGTGAAAACTTTAGAGTCTCTGCTAATAGAAAAAAATGAACATAGTAGCATGCCCAGATATTGTGCTTCTAATTCCCATGGGTTGGACACCCCTGGAAGGTCATCCATGGACTCTCTTGGTAAAAATCTCTGCTCAAACAGAGACAAAAACAAACAAATAAACAAACAAAAAGAACAGGACACCCCCACCCCAAAATTAAGAATAGAGTGGCCAAGAAATTTCATGTACCTTACCTCTACTTTCTTTCTGTGCCCAAATTTGCAATGAAACAAAGACATTTCTTCAGGTGTGATTTATTTAGTTATTTAGGTGTTTTGCAAGGGGACAGTGAGGTAGCCAGAAATTAGAATAATAGATTTTGGCAAGTGTAAGCATTGTGGGACAAATCAAATAGGAGTGGGGGCGCGGTTGAGTTTGAGATCTACATGCAAGGCTACATCAGAAGATGCAGGTTTTCTCCTTGCCAAATGCTATCAGCCATAAAATGTCCAAGGCGGTAGGTCACACCTACTGCTTCATGCTCTGCTACTTGGCATTCCTTTAAGTTCTTCCTCAATTGTCATATCTCCACAGGCCATAACAAGGGACAACAGTCAGCAGCAATTCAATTTCGACCTCCATCTGCTGGCAATAAGAACATAAGGGAAAAATTAATGTACACTCACACTTGTCATTATAATAGCCCAAATTTGTTTTTATAGTATGACTTTCTTCCAAGGAAATCAGAAAACAATTTATATTCAGATTCCCAAATAGTAACTCTGCTGAGAAATGGCTAAAATAATTATCTCCATTTTTTGAAGACACAGAGATGCTAAAACTTTGTACAAGGCCATATAGCACTTTCATGATGAAGTATGATTATCGGAAAAGCTCTCTAGAAATCACTTAGGCATGTCCTAGAAGTCTGCCATCTCATGTGCAAGCCAGAGAGCAGGTTATATTAACATTTAATCGGATGCTATAAGCATACAGCAAAATATTTGTGTTCTACTAGCTAACATAGCTTTTCTTTACTCATTTCTCTCTCTTTAATTTATTCTCTTTTCCAAACTCTAAGACCCATAATTTTCCCTTTACCAGCTCTGTAATCTTGGACAAATTGCTTAATTCCCTTCTGCCTCCATTTCTTCCTCTGTAAAATGGAAGTAACAATAGAAGCCAACTCATGGATTTGTTATGAGGATGAAATAAAAAATTCTTAGAAGATTCCCCTATATATACAGGATGACTATAAAATCCAGAAACACAAATGGATGAAAGGGCTGATTGTTACAATGAATAGCAGAGCCCTTTAATACAAATTATCTTGAGAGAGCTGCCATTTCCATAGCACAGTTGGAAGGCTGGTTCAAAAATTCAAAGATATAGTCAGTGAGTTGGACAGACTCTTTTGTGGACTATCATTCATTTCCAATAAACTGAAGGAAACAGCCATAGTCAAAATTATAGACAGTCTGCAGAGACCAACTTGCCAAGCATCCAAGGAATTGGAAGTGTCTTAAAGAAAGAGATTTTCAAAATACATGATTTTCAACCATACAAGATGTAAGTTCTACAGAGTTTATCTGAAGATGATACTGATCAGTGTGATAAGAGGCAATGCATTGAATGTATCAGGTAAGGTCACTGAACTAACCATATATTGTAAAATCAGTAACTATTTATTATGCATATTTGCCTATATATCCAGGCTTTTTGCTACCTATAATAAGCATTTATTATTATTGCTTATCATGACTTAAGAAAAAAGTGAAGACAAAAAAGATGTTCCATTATCCACTATGTTTTCATTTTTTATATTATCCCATTTTGCCATCAGCAAGCAAGGGTAGAGAAGTTACTAGATAGTACTAATGGTTCTGATTTATTCTGTTGTATTCTCCTGTTAACCTCTTTCTTCCTTAGCTTGCCAATGTGCCTCAATTATTTAAGAAAATACAAGCAGTAAAAATGATTCCTGCACATGTTTTTTGGTTCTTCTTTCATAGAATAAAAAATTGAAATGTGAAATGTTTACCTATATATTGTTCTCTACTTCCTACTGTCAGAGTTCTCTTAAAGAGGTTTTAGTCTTAAAGTTGACTTTGATTTATTAAAATATTATACTTAGAAGCTGAAAATAATTATACAAATAATAACAATATCTTCACACACAATAATAACAGCAATTTGTTTCTGATCACTTGTGTTGTACTCTCTGGATATTTAATGGCAGATTTCTGGTGAGCGATTTTATAAAAATAATTATGAACAAATTATATATGGAGAAATTTAGAAAAACCTGTCTTTGTTTATGCTCTTCCTCAGAAAATATATAGAAAACTTTCCAAACAGAAAATACACATATATTATGTAGTTTAAATAATATGTAGCATGCTGTCATGTTAAATGAACCTGTTTCACCAGGTACCTCAAGTTGATCTTAATTCTCTATTTCAGTGTGATAGTGCAGCCAAAAGAGGAAATTCAAGAAATGCCTATTGCTAAAATGCTGATGAACCTCAAGGTTAAGTGTAAAGAGGCAAGTGTCACAAGAACATCAGCAGTGCCTCAGAACAAAGCCTTCTTACAGGATCTTTCAAAGGAAAAGTTTGAAAAAACTAAAATACTTCATTAGGCTGCCATTTTTTAATTATATCTGAATTTTATTCTGCCACTTGGCAGAAGCTAGAGATCAGAAGATGGAGAGAGACTATATATGTGTAACCACTGAAATCTTATACTTCTGATAAATATGAGACTTTGGAGCAATTAGAGAATATGGACAAAATGCAGGCATCAGGACCAGAGATGTTTTAAATAGATTAGTAACTGGTTAAATAACATCAAAGAATATTGTAAGTGGATCAAATTAACCAGGAAGGACAGTTCTAATAATTGTCTATAGGTATTATTTTTAGCTCCAAAATGTTTACAATTCTATTAACAACTTGATTAAAGAAATGTAAGGTAGAATTTTAAAATTTAAGGTAGCACAAAACTTAAAGGAATAAATAATATTTTTGAAGGCAGGAATTCAATATGGAGAAAAATATTGACTAAAGATTTTATCTAAAAAAAAAAGTAGAAAATCTTGGAATATTAATTAGATTTCCAGTTTGAAGGAGAAGGCACACTAAAATGAATATAATTTAGGAGAGTTAAATAAAGGAATTATTTACAAAAGTGTAAATAAGGATTTAAAAAATTACAAAGAATTGTTTAATACCCCAAAGAATAACAAGTGCTCAGCTTCTCCCTCTAAACCTAAAAATTGAGAAGAAAGGCTAATATAAAACCACTGATACACGGAAACATGGAAGGAGACAGACATCTAAACATGAGGAGCTTGGCAAAAATGTAAAAGGGGAATAAATACCATGACCTTTCATTTCTCCCTTCCTCCAGTCTTCTTGCAGTAGTCTCCACCTACCAAACTCAACTGAAAATCAGAGAGGAAGTAACTCGTTGATGTTATAGTTCCTGAGGTAGAACCTAGAAATCTGTATTTATTTACAAATATGGTTAATAATTTGAATGCATCCCAAGTTTTGAGAACCACTCAAATCCAGTGCAAACTATGGGTCTTACTCTACTGTGAAGATCAGGAAACTTTTTATTAAAAGGTCAGACAGTAAACATTTTAGGCTTTCTGGGCCATACAGTCTCTGCTGCAACTACTCAACGCGGCCTCTGTAGTATGAAAATAGCTTCAGCAGTGGGCTTGGCTAGACTTGGCCCCACCAGGGTGAATTTGGCTCTGGGTGAATTTGGCTCAGAGGCTGTACTTTGCTCATTCTTGATATACTCTGTGAGAGCCAAGTAATCCACAGAGTAATATGTTTTTGTTTTTAGTGTTTTTATTGATTTTTTAGAGAGAGGGGAAGGGAGAGAGATAGAAACATAGGTGTGACAGAGAAACATCAGTTGGCTGTCTCCTGCACACCCCTTACTGGGGATTGAGCCCACAACTGTGGCATGTATCCTGACGAGGAATGAAACTGGGACCTCTCAGTCCATGGGGGGACGCTCAATCCACTGAGCCATACCTGCTTTGGATCTTTGGTTTATGGGGCAGTGAAATATATAAATTAAATAACTGGAAACCAGCATTGGCAAAATAACAACATCCAAAATTTACCCTTACATAAAAGCAATTAGAACACTGGTTAACAGATATCAAATCTTTTTAAGAGCTCCGGAAATTACTAAAAGACTTACAATGATTCACGGAGAATATATTTAAGAAAAATGGTTGAGTTTCAGTAAGAATATCATATTTTGTGGCATTTTAACTTGCCCTGTTCATATCCCCTTCCTCACAGCTCAACAACAGCCTTGAAAATGAGTCATTTAGATCCACAGTAACTGTGAAAAACAGCAGTCTAGCAGCTGTGGAAATGGATAGAATGGGTTTGGAACTCCCATAAAAGTCCAACCTCAGGGAATTGACATTATCTTGCCTGTCTTGAAATTCCCTAGAAAGACCTAATTCTCAAGGTTTGTCTGTATTTAAACTGACTTAGAATTCACTGAATGAAGAAAGCTGTATCCACAGGACATTTGCCAAAAAGAGTCAGAGGCAAGGGCTTGACATCATAGATGCCTAAGGTGCAATGCCAGCTGGAATAATAAAGCAACCAAAAAATTAAACAGAAAATAGTGGATAAAGATCTCCATGTTTTTGGGAATCTAGAAGGCCATATGCATGTGCCGTACTGTGAAGATGCCATGAAAAGCTTTGAAAAGTCTTTAATGTCTATCCATGGCTGACCTTGAGGCTCTGTGTGAGAAGAAGTAAAAACTAAGGCACATACATAAACTACAAGAACATTGAAAGCATATCCAAACTCATACACTGGGTCCTTCAGCAAGAGGTGAAAGACTTACTGGTTTGAAGTATTTAAGAAAATATCTGCTCAATTATTATCTGGCCAAAAGTTAACTAAGCAGAGATGAGAATATACTGACAGCATGTAGCAAAAAATACAGATATTACAAATTTTTTCCAAAAAGTCACTAAATGAATAAATATTAACAATAACAATGTTGGAAGGAGAAGGCAGAGATCTACTCCCTGAGTTGCCATGCTATATTATTTCAAATGTCCAAGTTTTAACAAAAATCATGACATATAAAGTAGTAGGAAAGTATGTACAACACACAAGAAAGAAACCAACCAATAGAAACTGTTCCTGAGGAACCCAGATATTAGATTACAAGACCAAAATTTTAAATCAGATGCTATACATATATTCAAATAATTAAATAAAATCATATTTTAAAATTAAAGTAGATAATGATAATATCAACAATGGGATTAAAATTATAAAATAGAAATATTGGAGGAAAAAAACTATAATTAAAATTACACATTCACTAGAAGGGAATAATGTAAGTTGAGAACTGACAGAAGAAAAGTACACAAACTTGAAGATAGGTCAATTTAGATGATCCAGTCTGAAGAACAGAGAAAATAAATCTGACCAGAGACTCAAGACACCTGTGGGATGCCATCAAGGTGCCAACATATGCATAATAGGAGTCCCAGAAGAGAGAGAGAGAGAAAGGGAAAATAAAAATTGAATAAAAAAATGGCTGAAAACTCCTCAAATTTAATGAACATTAGCATAGACATCCAAGAATCTAAAATAGTCTTAACAGGAAGAACTGAAAGAGGTCCACACCTAGATATATCATAATCAAACTATCATAAGACAAAGAAAGTTGAAAGCAGTGAGAAAGAGAAAACAAACAAATTCATAATGTACAAGAAATCTTCTAAAGTAGAAACTGACTTATCAGAAGCCAAGAAACCCAGGAGGTGGTGGGATGACGTACTTAAAATTCTGAAAGAAAAAAAACCTGTAAACCAAGAACTATATCCAGCCAAATTATCCTTCAAAACTAAAGAAAAAATTAAGACATTACAAGATAAACAAAACTGAGAGAAATGATTGCTAGCAGACCTGCTGTATAAGAAATGCCGGTGGAAATCCTTCATGCTGGAATACAAGGACACTAGACAGTAACTTTAATCCACATGAAGATATAAAGGAGACTAGTAGAGTAACTACATAGGTAAATATAGAAGAAAATACAAATATATTTTTGATTGTTACTAATTTCTTCTATCTAATTAAAAAAAACAACTGCATAAAACAATATTTATGCAATGGTGTTGATAGACTTAAAATATTTAAAGCTATAATTTGTATGTTAATAATAGAACAAAAGAATGTGAAAGCAATAGAGCTATATTAGAGCAAATATTTTTGTATACTACTCAAGTTAAGTTGGTACCAATTTGAATTAGATTGCTATAAATATGGTCATTGTAATCCCAGAGAAGTTAATAGAAAATACCTAGTTAATACAAAACAAAACAGTAATGAAAAAAATGGAGGAACAAAAATGCCTACGAAATAAAGGAAAAACATAGCAAGGCTAAATCCTACTCTATGAACCTTAATTCATTGCTGGTGGTAATGTAAAATGGTACAGCCTCCTTGGAAAAAACTTTTTTAGTTCAAAAAAATTGAACATAGAGTTACCAAATGACCCAGTCATCCCACTCCTAGGTATATAGTAAGAGAGATTTTTAAAATATGTTCACACAAAAACTTGTACAGCATATTCATAGTACTATTATTCATAATAGTTGGAAACAACCCAAATGCTCATCAACTGATGAATGGAAAGACAAAATGTGGCATATCTATACAATGAAATATTATTTGGCACTAAAAAGGCATGAAGTATTGATATCTGTACAACATGAATAAAGTTTGAAAATATTATATGCTAAATTTTTAAAAGTCAGTCAGAAAAGAACACACATTCTATAATGTCATTTACATGACATGTACAGGACTGGTAAATCCGTAAAGTAGGTTAGTGGTTGCTAGAGGCTTGAGGGAGGGTACATGCAGAATGACTGTTGAAGGATGCAGGTTTTGTTTGTTTGTTTCAGAGGATAAATTATTGTAAAATTAGATAGTGCTGTTTTGGTTTCTTTCTTTCTTTCTTTCTTTCTTTCTTTCTTTTTTTTTTTTTGCATAACTCTGTGAATATACTTAAAAATCCTGAATTGTACATTTTAAAGAGGGTAAATTTTGTGGTATGTAAATTATATTTAAATGAAGCTTTTATTTGTAAAATTATTGGAGTGCAAGCTCATCATTTTTTAACATTGATCACACGTAGGATTAAAATACCTTGAAGTTATTTCTGGTTCCTGAAAAGTTAATCCAATATCTATCAGAGTAACATTCTTAAATATATTAACTACAATTCTATACAAATACAAAAACCAATAATTTGGGAAAATATGAACAAAAATAAACAGATTGTAAAGTGAGCCTTAGAGAAAGGGGCTCACATGATATGAATTTTCTGTTTTATGGATTTTAGTCTGAGAATAAGCTTGAGTTGAATAGAAAACTCATATTGCTCTGGCCTGAAGGTTTAGAGTATCAAGTTCAGAGGAGCTGAAGAGTACGAGGGAAATTTTATAAAGGAGAAAGTGGCATGGTAAAGAGGCCCCACGTTCTGTAATAAACTTGGCTCAAATTCAACCTGAGCCTTGAATCATGCACACGTGAGGCAGGTTCAAAGCAGTATAGATAACAAAACACAAAAACTTAACAGATATTTAAGCTGCTGCCTAAGAAGGAACATTTGAATTTACTGCACAACCAATTTAATTGCTCACTTAGATAAAAATACCAACACTCTTTAGAGGAATAAAAGAGAATCCAGAGTTCTGTAACATAATAAGTCACAGTTTAGAATAAAATCCAAACTTACTCATTATAACAAGAAACAAAATTATTTGACCAATTCTCTACACAAAAGACAATCAATATTGACCAACCTGAAAATCATTTAGGTATCAGATTAGCAGATATGAATTTTAAAGTAGTTAGTATGTCTCTGTTCATATTTAAGGATTTTAGATCTATAGATAGATAGATAGATAGATAGATAGATAGATAGATAGATATGCAATTAGTAAGATAAGATATCTCAGGAGAGAAATATAAGCAATACAAAACAAGAAAAGTCTAGAGATGAAAATATCTGATTTATAAATATTTGATATATAAAGTACACTGTGTGAGTTTAAAAGGAGAATGGATATGGGGAAAGTTGGTACATCTTTAATAGTGCCAACAATAAAAATAAAGTTAAATAAAAAGAGAATGAAGAGCACGGAAGATATATTCAGTGACCCTAAAGACAGTTCAATAGGAATTATATAATCTGTGGAATAAAGAGAATAAAGATTGAAAAATAAACTAACAGAGCTTTAATGGACTATGAAATAATATTAAAAATCTATTTATCAATGTAATTAGAGTCTCAGGGGAAAAAGGTACAATGAAAAAATACTTTTGAAGAAATAAAATTTGGTGAGAGACATTCATTTAAAGATTTAAGATCCTCAGCAATTCCCAATCAGAAAAAATATGATGAGAACCATACCTAGATATATCAAGATAAAATTGCACAAAACCAAAGAAAATTAAAAAAAAAAAATGAAAATGGTGAAAGAAAAAAAAATTACATAAAGAAGAAAAAATTAATTATGTTAGCATATACTTATAAAGCCCTAAAGCCTAAAGAGGAGATATATATTTATAAAAAATATCATTAAGCTGACAAAAGCAAAATATCAAACAAACAAAAATTGTCAACTAAGAATTTTATATCCAGCAATAATATCATTCTAGAATGTAGGACAATACATTTTTAGATTTAAAAAAATATGAGAGAATTTTTTGCCAGCAGACATAAAATAAAAGAATTGCCAATAAAAATTCTGAAGCTGAAGAAAAATTATACCAATTGGACACTCATATCTTCAGAAAGAATAAAAAATATTGCAAAGGGGAAATATAAAGTAATAATAAATGACTGCTCTTTTCCTCTAAATTTTCTTGAAATTCATACACCTTTTTAAAGCAAAAATTATAACATTGTCTTATAAGGTTTGTAAGGTAAGTAAAAATAATACATATGTCCATGAGAGCATAAAGTAAGGAGAATTACATGGACCTATATAATTGCAAGGTTTTCTGCATTTTATTGTGAAATGTCACAATATTAACTCTATTTCACTGTGAAAAGTTAAAGGTGTATGTTTTAATCCTTATAACAAGTACTAACAAATAATGCAAAGAGGTATGTACAAAAAGTTAATAGATAAAATGAAATTCTGAAAACATTTTAAAATTTTAAGGAAGACAGCAATTTAGAAACAGAAGAACAAAACACAAAGGGGATAAATGTAACACATTATAAAATCAGAAAAATAAACCCTACCCTACCACCAATTATATTAAATGTAAATGACTAATCTCTCCTATTAAATGACAAAGATTATAAAAATTATTTTAAAAAATCAAGACTCAACTATTGCTATCTTCAAATATACTTTAAATATAAAGACACAGAAAGGTTGAAAGTAAGTGGATGAAAAAGGTATACCTTATAAAAAAACAGTGAGCATAGCAAGGCTGGAATAAAGTAATGTCAGATAAAATATCTTCAAGACAAAGAATTACAATAAATAGAAGTAAATTTCATAATGACAAAATGATCAAATCATTTGAAAGATATAGCAAGTTAGTGTGCGATACTATTAAGAGAACTTTAAAATACATGAAGCAGGAATAAACACATTTTGAGGGAGAAATAAACTCCAAACGCAATGTTGGGGGTTTTAACAAGAATTTCTTAGTAATTGACAGAGCAATCAGACAAAAGTTCAGAAAAGATAGAGACTATCTAAACAATATGTTAAGCCTCTTGATCTAATGAATATTTATAGAACATCACACTCAACCACCAGAGAATAAACATTTTAAGTGCAAATTAAACATTCAACACGATAGGCCATACATTGCATCATGAAACAGGCCACAAAATATATTAAGCAGAATTGAAATTGTACAAAGAATATTCTTTGATCACAATGAAATTAAATTAGAAAGCCATAAAAATGAAATACTAGGGGAAAATAACCCAAATATTTGAAATTTAAACAGCATACCTCCACATAACCTATGAGTCAAATAACAGGAGAAATTAAGCAATATGTCAAATTAAATAATAATAAAACTTCAAAGAATCGAAATGTGTGGGATACACCTAAAACAATGCTTAAGGAAAATTTTAGCATTAAATGCTCTATTACAAAAGAAGAAAGTCTAAAGTCAGTGGCCTAACAGTCTACTTTAAGAAGCAAAAAAATAAAAATAAATTAAAGGCAAAGTAAGTAAAATGTAGGAAAAAAATCAGGATAAAAGCAGATATTAATAAAATAAAATAAAAATGGAGAAATTAATAAAGCCAAATGTTGGGTTTTTTTTTTTTTTTAGAACAACAAAATAGTAAGTCTCTAGTTAAATTTATCAAGAAAAAAGACAATCAAAATAAAAAAATAGCCTCTAGATAGTCATTATTAAAACAATGATGAGAAAAAGAGGAAGAAAAAGAAAAAAGATAAAGATCCCAAATTACAAACAAGAGGAATGAAAGTATTATAATCACTGTAGATCCTACAGACATTAAAATGATATTAAAATAATATTATGATCAACTTTATATCCAAAAAATTATTAACAATGTAGATGAGTAGATGGATCTTGGGGTGTGAGTAGAGAATGGGACACTGTACTAAAACTGACATTGAATGAAATTGAATATCTGAAACGTCCTGTTTAATAAATAAATTAAATCAATCATCAAAAGCTTTGCCACAAAGACTATTCTGGGCCCAGATGGTTTCATTTATAATTCTTTTAAACATAAACAGAAATAGCACCAAATTAAACAGTGTTACAGAAATGAGAGGCAGAGGGAATTCGTGGTAGGTAACTCATTTTATGAGTTCAGAATACTCTTAATCCAGATATCTGACAAGATATTACAAAAAAGAAAATTACAGATAAATATCCCTTGTGGACATAGATGCAAAAATACATAAGAAAATACTATTCAATGAAATTTCAGATGCAATACAGAATAGACAAAAACTGGAAACAGCCAGATGTCCATAAAAAGAATTTAAAAAACCAACTGTGATATGTGTACAATGGAATAATATTTAGCAATAAAAAACTATTAAAACACAAAATAAATGAATGACAAAAAATTATGCTGAGTAATAGGTCTTACAAAAAAGAATCCATACTGGGTGGTACTACTGGAGTTTTAAAACTAATCTGTGATGGAAGAAAACAACAATTTTGGTTCTGAGGGTGTCAGGCGAGTAGTTGACAAAGAAGTCCGTGAAAGGACTTTGCAATGGTAATGTTTTATATCTTGATAAAGGCTTAAGCTTCACAATAATGTAAACTTAATATTTGTGTATTTTATATTACATAAGTTTTACATTAAAAACTCCAAAAATATTAGATGCCAAAGTATTTAGAAAAAACATCTGCAATTTTTAAAAAGTAAGATGAGTTGAATAGGTAGAGGAAAGATGAATCATTATGTATACATATGATGAAACAGCTACAGTAAAATATTAATTTTAAACATGTAGCAAACTTCGCTGTTTACTATAAAGTTTACTGTTTACTGTTTACAAGTGTACTCAGCCTGTGCTCTGTAAATAGAACAGCAAAGCCTGGATGACAGCAATGCTAATTGCAACATTGTTATCGGAATATTTTAAACCCAGTCTTGAGAACTACTACTCAAAAAAAGGTTTCCTTTCAAAGTATTACTGCTTATTGACATACTGCACCTGGTCACTCAAGGGCTCTGATGAAGATGCATGAGATCAATGATGTTTTCATGCTTGCTAACACCACATCCATTCCACAACCCATAGATCAAGGCATAATTCCAACATTCAAGTTTTATTATTTAAGAAATACATTTCTTAAGGCTCTAGTTGCTATAATTAGTGATTCCTCTGATAAATGTAGGCAAAATAAATTGAAAACCTTCTGGAAAGGGTTCTCCATTATAGATGTCATTAAGAACATTCATAGAAAAAGGTCAAGATGTCAACATTAAAAGAAGTTTGGGAGAACTGATTCCAACCCTCATGAATGACATTGGGTGGTTTGAGACTTCTGTGGAGGAGGAAATAACTACAAATGTGATGGAGAAAACAAGGGAACTACAATTAGAAGTGGAACCCGAAGAAATGAATGAATTGCTCTAATCTTGTAATAAAACTCAAATGGAGGAGGTTGCTTCTTATGGATATGCACAGAAAGATTTCCTAAGAAAGGCGTCTTAAGATGAAATCTATTCCTGATAAAGGTGCTGTGGAGATGGTGAAAATGACAACAAAGGATTTAGAATATTACATAAACTTAGTTGATAGAACAGTGGCAGAGTTGAGAGGATTGATTCCAATTTTAAAAGAGGTTCTATTGTGGGTAAAATGCTATTAAATAGCATCCCATGCTAAAGAGAAATTGTTCATGAAAGGAAGAGTCAATCAATTGATGTGGCAAATTTCAGCACTGCCTTATTTTAAGAAATTGCCGCAACCACCCTAACCTTGAGCAGTCACTATCCTGATGATTCAGCAGCCATCAACAGTGAGGCAAGACCCTCCACTAGCAAAAGGATTGATTCATTGAAGGCTCAGATGATAGTTAGCATTTTTTAGCAAAGAATTATTTTTTTAAAATACATTTTTATTGATTTTAGAGAGAGAGGAAGGGAAAGGGAGAGAGAGAAACATTGATGAGGGCAACATCAATTGGCTGCCTCCTGAATGCCCCCTACTGGGAACGGAGCCCACAACTCAGGTATGTGCCCTGATCCAGAATTGAACTGGTGACCTCTTGGTGTATGGGTGACAGTCAATCAACTGAGTCACACTGGCCGGGCAGCAATGAAGTATTTTTTTGTTCTGTATTGATTTTAGGGAGAGAGAAAGGGAGAGGGAGAGAGAGATAAAAACATTGATGAGAGAGAACATTGATTGGCCACATCCAGCATGCCCCCCACTGGGGATTGGGCCCACAACCTGGGCATGTGCCCTGACCGGGAATCGAACTGACGACCTTTTGGTATATGGGTTGACGTTCAACCGCTGAGTCACACTGGCAGGGCAGCAACAAAGTATTTTTAATTGAGATGTGCACAGTACATTTTTTAGACACAATGCTATTGTACACTTAATAGAATATAATAGTGTAAACATAACTTTTATAAGCACTGGGAAATAAAAAAAAAAATTGTGTGATTTGCTGTATTGCAGTAATCTGGAACCAAACCTGAAATGTTTTGAGGTATGCCAGTATAACTGTGAAACTATCTGATAAAATAGAAATTCTGGTTCTGGAGGACATTTTTTCAAATCTCTATTCGAGTGGGTCAGGACTAATAATTGATTTCTATTTAGAGCCTTTTTTATTTTTTATCACCTAGATAATTTGAGACCCAGATTCAGGTTGTTCTCTTCTGTGCCAGTGTCACAAACTTCCCCTAGGCAAATGTTCATTTTTAAAGATAAAAACACAAGCATACCCTCTTTTTTCCACTAGTTCTCAAGTACATGTGCCTCAAAACCCTACAATCAACCCAATAAGCCTTTAGCAACTTTTCCTAGTTCTTCTAATTGAAGTCCACTACAAAAATTGGTTGGATGAACAAACAAACAAAGGAAGTGAACAAATGAACGCATAGATAAATGCAGCCAAAGCCTGCCATTTGGCCCTCTAAGCACTGAGCTGCTCTCCAGTGTCAATGAGCAGGAGAGGGTCCTGCCAGCATCTCAGCCTTTTGGGAAAAACTTAGTCTAATCTTTACATCTTGGCTGTGCTCAAACCCATAGAATAAATAGAAACATTTTGATCAAATAGAAATGTTAATATGTAAGTTATAATAAAGAAATATACATTTCAGAAGTGTAAATTCTTCCTATGTTTAGAATTCTTCATCACAGAAGAGGAAAATTGCTTGAAAAAATGTTTGCTTTCCATTGTCAGTATAAGAGGACATGACGGCCCTGGCCAGTTTGGCTCAGCGGTTAGAGCGTCGGCCTGCGGTCCAGAGAGACCCGGGTTCGGTTCCCGCTAAGGGCACGTACTTCGGTTGCAGTTTGTCCCCGGCCCTGGTTGGTCGTGAGGGTGGCAGCCACTCGATGTGTCCCTTCACGTCGATGTTTCTCACTCTCTCTCCCTTCCTCTCTCTCCCTCCCACTCTATCTGTACAAAAAATGGAAAAATATCCTCAGGTGAGGATTAAAAAAAAAAAAAAAAAAAAAAAGAGGACATGACGCCAACTATTTTCATCTTAGCATTCTCTAGCACATGGCGCAATATCAATCTAAATATATTTTGAATGGATGAATGAATTAATGAGTTTCTCTTATTAAAAAAGATGACTTTAAGATGATATGAAAATGAATATAAACAAATTGAGTCACTGTTGGAATCTGGAAGTCACTAATTAATACTGCAGAAAATAAAATAAATAATTCAAAGGACATTCTTGAAATGTATTTGTAAACTGAAGAAAAGTAAACAGAAATTTAAAATTAGAGAGAGAATATAATGTATTAGAGTTTCTAGATTTTATAAAAATTTTAGAATTACAACAAAATGTGCCATTAAAGACAGATTAATAAAAGGAGATTTATACTTTAAATATTTTAGTAAGATAATAAATGAATCTTCAGCACTTATCAACATATAAAATATTATATATATTTACTTATCTTTTATATTGTCCTTTTTTGTTCAATTAGAATTTAATCTCCAGGAAAGCTAAAATGTTTGTGTTCCACTGCTGTATCCCTACCACCAAAAATAACCTCTGACAGATATTAAATATACAGTATCTAGTGAGTGAAATAATGAACTTTCAATTGATTTATTACAAACATGTTTATTAACATGTGAGGAATGGTGTTGGTGGTGGATGGAACAGTAGGGAGCCAAGCCTATTTTGACAGAGCATTTAAAACCAAGTTGGTCTCAGTTTCCCCTCTGCCACAAATACTATTTAAAAAACAACAGTGTAGCTTAAACTTTTGATGACCCTAAAATTTCACTAATAATAAGCTTCCTTTTGTGCACAAAGATAACAGGAACAAATGTCAAGTTTTGGCAAAGTATATGAAATTATATTTCAAAAAATTATTGAAGGAATGCTTTGGACAATTTAGAAATTTTATCAAAATTGTTGGCAGGAATGCAGATTGGTGCAGCCACTGTGGAAAATAATATAGACTTACCTTGAAAAATTAAAAATGGAAATATCTTATGACCCAGTGATTCTACTTTTGGAAATACAATTAAAGAAATCTGAAACACTAATTCAAAAGAATATATGCACCCCAATGTTCATTGCAGCGTTATCTATAATAGCCAAGGTTTGGAAGCAGCCCATGTGCCCATTAGTAGATGGGTAGATTAAAAGAAGCTATGGTGCATTTACACAAGGGAATACTACTTGAGCATAAAAAAGAACAAAATCTTACCTTTTGCCATAGTATGGAAGGACCTGGAGAGTATTATGCTAAGTGAAATGAGCCAGAGAAAGACAAGTACCATATGATTTAACTTATATGTGGAATCTATTGACCAAAATAAACTCACAAACAAAATAGACATAGACTCATAAATGCAGAGAACAGACTGACAGCTGTCAGAGGGGAGGGGGTCTGGGGCCTGGGTGAAAAAGCTGAAGGGATTAAACAAAAAAAAATTCATAGACACAGACAACAATATAGATTACTAGAGGGAAAGGAGGTGGGAGAGGTGGAAGAGGGTAAAAGGGGGATAAATGGTGATGGAGATAGACTTGACTTGGGGTGGTGTACACACAATACAATATACAGATGATGTATTATAGAAATGTACAACTGAAACATATACTCTTATTATCCAATGTCACCCCAATAGATTCAATAAAAATAAAAAATAAATAAATAATGAGAGCTCAGGACAAAAAAGAAAAGGCAGCTAACACAACTTACTGGTAATTTTTATATCAACCAAAGTCATAGAATAAGGGGATGACCACCATGAATTAGAAGAGTTAAGGTTAAATAGTCTATATGGTGTAGGAACTCCACTAAACTAAATAGTATGTAAAAGTAGCCTAGAATAAAGAAAACATTTACATATATGTATGTACTATATATATAGTATGTATCTTATAGATATTAATATATTATGTTTGTAAATAAAAAATGATAGATAGATAGATAGATAGATAGATAGATAGATAGATAGATAGAGTTGTTGCTTTTATTTTCAGGATACTCAAGAAGACTTTAGTATGTGGAGAAGGAGTAGCAAGGATGCAGACGGAAGAGAATAAAGTTTTCTGAACCTATTAGCAGCTCTCTTGCTTTTGATATGAAAAGTGTCAGGCAACCTAAGAAAGTCTGTCAGGTTCCATTTTCTCTACCTTATTCCAAATCCACTAGTGCCGTTTGTTTTCTTACTCAGGGTTTAATTACGCATTTCTTTTTTTTTTTTTTTTTGCCCAGATTCCTCACAATGGTGCTTAGCTGGATCTCCGTTGTGGATTTACCTTGTAGCTTAGGTTGGCTTTCCTTGGAAAGTAAAATCTAAAACACTTACCCGGGTGCAGCTAGTTTATTTAGGAGGTAATCTCAGAGAGCAGGAATGAGGGATGAAGGGGCAGTGTATGAGTGCATTGTTTAGAACCCCATGGAGGATAAATGGAGCTGATATTCTGTTTGTAGACCTATGATTAATTCCCTTCTATTCTCTTCCCAAGCCCAACTGGCCAGAACCATCTTTAGAAATAGTAATTTATTTTTTCTGCTTATGTAGAAGGGGAGTTTGGATCAAAAAAATTATTGGTAAAGGCAATGAGGATATTTATGATGAACAAATGTGCGTGTAATTTGCTTCTTTTGTGCATCAGTGGTAAAGGATATCTTTTTAAAATATATAATTATTATTATGCTAAATCACAAAAATTCTCATTATAGAAAAACAGAAACCACAGGGGAAATTTTTATTACAATGCAATAAAACTGGAAATTCTTTATGTAATCTCAATTCTCACTTCTATTTTTTTCTACAACTTCTATATCCTTGAGTTCAGTGTTGACTGGCATACATAACTTGGCAGTTATTTGTCTATTTGCCCTCAGCCCCTATCACTACGTTCTGTGCTTTTCTGTATACTACAGAAGGCTAGAAGTCTGCAAGCTATATACCCCAGTCCTTCTTGCCAGGTCTCTTCCTGATGAGTTCTATTAACAGCAGGTACTAGTGAAGAATAGGAAGACAGCAGGGCCTGGCTGGTGTGACTCAGTGGACTGAGCGTCGTCCCAGGGACTGATAGGTCCCAGTTTAATTCCCCGTTAGGATACACGCAGGGGTTGTGGTCTCCATCCCCAGTAAGGGGTGTGCAGGAGGTAGCTCATCAATGTTTCTTTCTCATACCTATGTTTCTATCTCTCTCTCCCTTCTTTCTCTCTCTAAAAAAAAAAAAAAAAATCAGTAAAAACATATTTAAGAAAAAAAGACAGCAGGAAGAGCAAAGTTTCCTCCTCCGACTCCCAAAATGTGGCCGTTGCTGGCAGCAGCTGCAGTAGCAGCAGCAGGGATGGGCTGATTCTAGACTCAAGCGGAGCAGGAAGATGTAGCCCTTTCCTTGGCTTCAGCCTTGGTTCAGGCAGTGCTCCTTCGGCCCATCCAGAGCTGACTACAACAGTGTCCCACACGGGCAACAGAAGGTGTAGGTTTATTGCCTAGAGCTCAAGGGTCTTATCAGCTTCTGGCCTCTTAGCATCATTCCCTTTGCATCCTTTTTCCTTCCAACCCTCTTTCCTTCTCTTGTAGTTGTTCCAACCCTTCTAACACTCATCAATTAACTTGTATAAAATTCTCTACGTTGGCTGTACCTATAGTAAATCTTTGTGCTTTTTTTTTTTTTCAAATAGTTCCTGAATAATACATATATCTTTGGCTAATTCTTAGTTTAAATGGTTGTTTTTTTTTCTGTCTCAGAACTCTGTAGATATTATTCTGGAATAGTTTGTCACTTTGTTTTATGGAAACAAAGACCCGAAACGAGCATGGCTTCTTGCTACAGTGCATGTGTTCTGTTCGTCTGCGTTTCTGCCACATGCAGCCCAAGACTTTCCCTCTCGGCCCCGTCCCGTCCCCCTCCCCCTTCACAGGGGCCAGCCCTGCATCTCAGTCTGAAGACTCTCGCAGTCTTCTCCAGCTTCCCTCACTTTATCTTCACAGGCACACAGGAAATACCCCTAATAATTCTCTTGTACTTTAATTCTGTTTTGCCATCTGTTTATCTAAGAACCTGAACCAACACAGTTGAAAATGCAGTTCGGATAAATTATTCCAGTGGTATATACAAAATGGGACCCTGGCTTTATTGTGCTAGGATCAATAAACATAGGTTACAAGGAGACACATTTGAACTTGCTGGAAGATAACCTTGTACAATATATTTACAGAGCAAATAGCCTCTTTGTGGGATATTCGCACAAGGACTTGAACGCCTGGTAAGAGCGTGGCAGAAGCGCTGGGTGCGGGCTGGAGGGCTGCAGTCTAATACTCTGAGACCGTTCTAATGCTGCGTTAGTTGAATCTATAACAACTTCAGTGAAATAAAAGAACTCTTACATCCTGTACTTTTAAATTTTCTTTTTCCTAAGCTCATTTTTATATGCATGGTAGTGTCAACAGAACATGCCTGCAAGAAAGCACACTCTATGAATATGGCTGTTTACAGTGTCTCACCGAGGGCATAAATCCACATCTCAGTGGGAAGGAACATATGGAGCCCAAAGAAAGGGAGAAAAATATATTGGTTTAAAAACAACTAATTAAAGCTGGTGACTGGACCAGAAATATCTTCCACCTTTACACTGAAACATTTCAAATTAGTTTCTAATTGATATAAAGTAGAAAACTTAAAAATAGTCCTATTTCTCTAGGAGTTGCTTTTGGTGTGGTTGCTGTGAAGACGACGGACTAGACAAAAATGGCACAGAACATATTGGCTTATCCTGGCAAAGTTTGATTAACAAATTTTTCAAGTTCAGTCACATGTCCTAGGTCTCCTCTTACATGCCTTAAAAATACATGAAGCTAAGAATAAATAACTATTAATCTAAACTCAGGTTCCTCTAGAGAAGACACAGATATAACCTAATTAGCCAATGAGTTGATATTTATTAAAAGCTCACAGTGTGGTGAAATTGTGGACAAGCATTTGATAGCTTATTTCTGGCAAAGGCATCACCTATAGTTAACCTAACTTAGAAAACTCAGTTATATTTAACTCTTCCTTTTTTTTTTGCCATAATCAACCGGACTCTAATATGTCAGTTCTACTCCTTAAATACGAATTCCCAAACCTCATCTGCTCTCCAGTCCACTACTGCTTTCCCAATTCAGGGCTTTATTACTTCCTCCCTGGGTTATTAAAACAGCCTTCTATCTGGATGTCCTGTCCCTCAACTATTACCTCGCTAGTCAACCATCCACATTATTACAGAAATTATCTAATTATCTCACTCTTGCATTTGAAAGCCTTCAATGGCTGCCCGGTGCCTTACAATAAAAATAAATTTTCACAAAACTCACTTGTAAAATGAGTCTTTGGGCTATACCATTTCTTATCCCTTCCATCTCTGATATTTTATGGGTTTATATCTCTCAGTAAACATTGACTAAATGATGATCAATTCCTAGGGAAAAAAAAAAAAAACTGTAGTTAAATAAACATATGTCTAGGGCCATGTGGTAATTTTCCTAAATTACTAAGCTGATTTTGATATTTGTGCCTGTTATCTATTATATATGTGCATAAAATGTACAGCACACACAAAGAAACATAGGTGAATTTGAAAGAATGCCCAACATTAATGAAAGTATATTAAAATAAATTGCTTTGTATAACCGCCTCTGGTTTTTAAAATCTCTATGTTTTTAGAAACTTAAGAAAAAAAGAACAGCCATGATAGCAAAAATTACCAATAATCCCAACATTCAGAGAAAATATTAATATTTCAGGTTCTTTCTTTCCATCTCCTTATTTTTGACTGCACAAATAAACTCTTTAAAAATCAAAATTCTATAGCATATAAAGTTTGTCACTAATGTAGCATAAGTATTCTCTTATATCATTAAATTTGTTTTGAAAGGGGTGCTTTTAATAAACATGCAATTTATTTAGCCATTATTTTACAGTTGTTCATCTAACACATTAATTAATCCTTACCTATATCCCTAATTATTTTCTTAATATAAACATATAGAAATGGGATTTCTGGAATGGAAGAATAGTTTAATATTCTATTCATGTAGCAATAAATTTTTCTGGAAAGTATCCAGACCATGTAATAAAATGTTCATCTCACCAATATTATGCCAGCATTAGGTATTATCTTTTTTAGAGATTATCTTTTGCCATTTTGAAACTAGATTTACTTTTCATTACTAAGGTAATTGAGCGTTTTTTTCTTATGGAATCCATCATTTATTTTGTTTCTATTATAAATTGTCTATTCATGCACTTGGCCTATTTTTCCACAGGGGTATAAAATCATACATATTTTGCCAGCAGGTTCCAACACACACATGGGAAAAAGATATATTCATGGAATGTGCTTTTGAACTTGCATTCAAAAGAACTCAGACAGAGGTTAGTGGTAAATAAAGCAATTGCTTTTGCTTAATAACACAGGTGGGGAAAGAGTTTGTAGAAGATGGTTTCTTTTTTTTTTTTAAATAAAATATCTGTGGCTCACAGTGTAGGTGTATGTACAAATCAGCTTCAAAAGAAGGAGCTGCTGGAAATACAGTATGAATATCTACTTTTTGTATCACAGCGTTGCTATAAAGGGCACGTGCAATGACTCCTTCAAACTTAAATTTAAGAGTTAATAAGCAAAATATCAGAGAAGCTACAACTTTCAGAGTCATCCTTGACTTGTCTCCTATGCAAATGCTAACCAATTCCTAGTAATTTTTCCTGAGTGTCAACCCAGTAGTGTCTCCTGGATCCATCCTTTTTGCCACTTAGCTCAAGCCTCATTGTATCTCACCAGCACTGTTGCAGCAGCTTCTGTGTATTTAAAAAATGTTTTTTTCTTTATTGATTTTAGAGAGAGGGGGAGAAAAAGAAACATCGATTGGCCACCTCCTGCATGCCCCACACTGGGGATCGGGCCAACAACCTGGGCATGTGTACTGACTGGGAATCAAACTGGTGACCTCTTGGTGCGTGGGTCAAAGCTCAATCGCTGAGCCACACCGGTCGGGGCTTTTTCTGTGTATTTGAAATTACTCCCAGTGAGTATCTAGTCTCTGAGTTCTATCAGAGTTAAATCAACAATCAAGTGTCTTTTTTTTTTTTCCTCTCAAAAAATCATTTGCCCAATTTCCCAGAGTTATAAATAGGAAAAAATATATTTTGGGTACCTTTCATCTAATCATGCTTGAACAACCTTCTGTCCTCCCAAACAGGCTGTTGGGAATCTACCTCTGTCATAGCCACACAGAGGATAGCTTGTCACAGAATAAATCACCTCTGTCTTTCATCCCTATTTGTTTCTTAGAATGCTTTGCTGGACTCTAACTCAAATATCCCCTATTGTGTGGGTCCCGCCCCAATTCCCCTGAGTTAGCTTTTCTGTTTCTTTGTTGTTGTTCTTTTATAGTATGTTGTTCGTATCTTCATTTTGTAGCACAGTGTATTTTATTTACCTGTATGCACCCCTAAACTCTGAAGTTATTTTGCATAGAGACTGTCTTAATCATCTTTTCATTACCTGACTCTTGTGACTGGCACCATGTAAGGTGATCAATCAATGTTTGCAGAACCAGTGAATGCATTTTCAAATAGTTAATTGAACCTGAACTAAATACGCAAAACACTGTTTACTCGCTTTTGTTCAGTTTTAAAACCACTTTTTATTATCCTGCCACTTTGTAGATGAGAAAACGCAATCTTAGAAAGGAGAAGCAGCTTTCGCAAGGTGGAGCTGGGATTGAACCCCCACCTCATTCAGAGCTGAGAATCGAGGCAGCATAGCAAACATCCCCAAGGGGAGGAAGACTTGGGGCAAATAATTTCTTACCCGCCCGGTAAGTCAAGACTTAACCACTAGGATCTTACAGTTGCTGCTGGTTTTGAGTTTCGATACACATGTGTAGAGAAAATCAGAAAAAATGATTTGATAAAGGGGCTCATTTTTCCTTTATGCCATCACTATTTCTAACCTAATATAATCCTGTATTTGAAAGATGTCACCTTCAACATTCAGGTATTTCTAAATAAACGTGAAATTAGAAGGTTTAAATTATGTCAACTGTGAGAAAGAACCTCAATAATTTATTTTCATAATAACCTTGCTGATTAACTATTCAAAGAACAGACTTGAAAACATGTATCTGCTGCCCTGGCCAGTTTGGCTCAGTGGTTGGAGCATCAGCCTGTGGACCAGAGAGTCCCCGGTTCAGTTCCCGCTAGGGACACATACCAAAAAAAAAAAAAAGGAAAACGTATCTGCCTATCTGCCTGCATGAGACACAATCCATATCTTTGTGTACCTGTTCCACCTCAGAATGCTTCTAAACCTGCACAGCCTTTTATTAGCAGTTCCTGCTTAGGGAATGGGTAAGGAAGGAATATAAGTGTGGTGCGGAAAGAGGCAAACAAATATTGCCTGAGGTGCTGGGCTAAGCAATGACTGTGTGCTCTTTAATTTCTAGAATCATCTTGAGAAATTTCAAGCATATAATGAATGACATATATGATGAACTAGCCTACAGATTTTACCATCTTCATGAAAAACTCTGCAGAGGCAGCCTGGGAACACATGCCGAATTACATAATTCTGATGCTTGTGGTAGAGACATGTGGTAGAAGGATGACTATATGATACCAACTAGCCCTGCAAAGTCAAGTTTTTGACTGTCTTTATCATCCACTGCCTGGTACTGCACCAGGCTGAGGAGTTGGCATGGATCACCCGATCCACTCTGACATGCTCTTGTTATTTCGGTCATGGAGACATAGTCCAAGGTAAATGTCACTGATATGTATTCCCCTAAAGCTGACTAAAAACAAAGACAGGGTTTATTGATTTTTTAAAATTAATTTCTTTCTGCCAGACTTCATTTAGGCCCATTGCCTACTTTCTTTGAGAACACCTGGGCAAGCAGAAATATCTACTGCTGACTTAGGTCGTGGGAATAGTAAACTAGAGAGAGCCAACTTTTCCCTGTCCTTCTAGACAAGCGAAGAGAGATCTTTCGGTGAGGCCTGGTAATAACTCAAATTGCTAAGAGGAGTAGCAACACATCCAGGAAAATTCCCCAGAGGTATGAGGACTGAGACCACACTCTCGTTATCCTTTCTAAAGTCAGAGATTTTTATCATTGGAAGATTATTTGTTTTATTGGCAAATTTCCATATCCACTTATGCACTGTAATTGGCCATTTTATTAAGTATAATTTTCATGACATTTTTGCAAAGTATATGTCAGGATTCCCTGGTATGAGAGGTGGAATCCCATCATTTTGGAGTTCCCTGTCAAAAAGAGAGTATAATTTAAGATTAAGCCCTGAAGGAATTGTCTTAAAATGCTCTCTTACCCTTGAAAGACTTCCATAGGAATAAAATACTTAAGATTTTATGAAAATATTTAGTCATGGGTGTTCCGCCTTAGAAACAAACTGTTTTTCAGATCCCGAATGATCGAGATGCCAAGCCTCTCCCAACACGAAAGAAAAGTGTGAAGGGTCACTTATGAAATAAAATTGTCGCAATTAAGGAGCCACAGTCACATTTTTCTGGCTTTGTAAACATCATAAAATTAACCTTTTGAGCCCTCTCTCTTCCTGATGCTGAAAGGAGCATTTCTTTATTAGAAGCAATGAAAAGTTAATGTAACAGGTGCAGATCATGTCAGTTTCAAACATGGGAGGCTGTGCTTTAGGTCTGCTCATGTACAAATGACCCTGAAGACACTACATTTTTTTTAATGCCTGGGTCATGACCCTGAGAGTGAAAAATAAACTGAGTTATATGAAACTTGATCAACGGAGCCTAATCATTTATGCCATGCATATTATAAGATTGAGTAGGTAACTTTATTCAAGTCAGAGCATTTGTTTTACTAAAGAATTAGATCTCTCTCTCTCTCTCTCTCTCTCTCTCTCTCTACACACACACACACACACACACACAAACACACACCCTATTTCCAATAGCTAAGATCCAAAATCCAAGCCCATCTCCCAATACCCCAAAGCGGACCCAGGTCTGGTTGCCGTGCGGGCATCCCCATTGCTGTATGAACATACAGTAGACCGGAATTGTTTTGTGCTGAGGAACAGATAAATGACATGGATTGAAATTATGGTAAATTTAAATTGATGGCCTAATTAGTATTATCTCTTTTTGTATTCATTGTAAGAAAAATTATCCAGGAGGAACTCATTTTGCATTAATGTTGATATAAAGTGTAATTCTCCAGGATTTTCACTGTAATTTGGCATTAATTAATGCATCATTATTTTAAAGTGTTAATTAAATTGTTACAGAAAGGGACATCTGCAGTGGCTCAGAAAGGAAATCACATGAACAATTAGTTTTGCATAGGTCTGCGGCACCGAATCCAAGATCACACGCGTGGCAGCAGCGTGAAGGCCGAGATCCGTGGCGGCGGGGAGAACTCAGCTCTGCTCCGCTCGGGGCATTGTTGACAGTACATGATCCCTTCCCTTCCCTTTCCCACTGTGTTCATGTGAAGAGTGAGCAGTCTCTAGAACCCTGGATATTCGTTCCATGCTCAGGACAGAGGCATCAGAGAGACGATGATTCCTTACTTAGTTTTTTAGGAAGATTGGCAGGAGTCACTAACCATTTCCATGTCAGTAAAAACAATAACAGACTCCTTTTCTGTAGCATTGTCTAAAGATCTCAGAAATAGGCTGCTGGAGAAGGCTATAGGTTAGTATTTCTACTGGTAATAAATTCCATACAAACTGTGACAAATCAAAGAGGAGATAATCTGTGGTAATTCCTTACTCAGTGGACCATCATTGTTAAGGCATCTGGAAGTCATTGACCGCTATCATGGCTTAAGGTATATAATTCCAAGGAATTCCATCATGATTTCATATATCAAGGAATCGTGGCAATCAGATCGCAATGCGGGTTGGCAATTCAATGGAAGTTGGGATTTGGAGGGGATATATAAATTAGGCCCCAAACAGTCTGTCATCATGGTCTCACAGGACAGAAATTTAGGGAATCTTATTCTGTAAGCAACATTATCCTATATTTACCCTGTGGGGCTCTACTGAATGTACATTCTTTGTCAAGAGTTGTAAACCAAGATCCCCATAGGAAGAGAATCAGAGGATACTATAGCATCATAACATGTAACATTATGTAGCCCTTCAATTGGTTATATATAATTTTCTGGATACCAACTTAATGTTAAGGTTATGTCCTTTCCTTAGCAGCCACAATGACAACGTCTAATTACTTAGGTTCTGTGAACTTTTCCCTACTGATGTTTTATGGACATATAAGGCAAAGCCCAAATTTGTCCATCCAGTTAAAGCCAAATCTTGCCTTTTTGCATCAAATAAATTGGACAGAAAAAATCAGAATCCTCCACACTGTTTTGACAGTTCTCTTGATGAACAATCATTCACTTTCCTCTGTGAAGATGCACAGTCCGGTCACTGCAGAGGGGGGTCTTCCTTGGGTTTTTGTTCAGCTTGTAGCCTGGTGCCAGGATCACTGACGAAAGGGTTGCTTGATTGCTCCATGTAGCTCATGGGTAATTGCTTCCCTAAAAAGAGACGACCACAAGTGTATGTACATTCGATAGGTTCTATTCGAGAGTGATTGGTTTTACACAAGATGGGTATTCATTAACTCACGTTCCCAAACATTTGCATGGCCTGTACTGCTAATCACTAGAAAAGGCTATACAATGAAGCAACCTGAACATCAAATCCAAAAACAATGGAAGAAGAAGACTTGATTAGTGTAAGAAAATTTTTTTCTGACAGATGGATAAAAGTTTTTTTTGGGAAAAAAATAGCAGGAGAGAAAAAAAGGGAGGAGAACCAGAGACCCTCTGAAGTACTCGAAGAACCTATTCACCCCCTGGGGAAGTGTGGGGATCACTCTGTCTCCTGGGATTAAATTCTATGAAGGTGACACCTTCTCTCCCAGTCTCCGCAGAGATTGTTGATGTTAAGGTGTTAGTGTAACACTTCTAGTTACCTCTAGTTCTGTATTCCTGCTTCAACCAACTTATTTCAGTTTACCAATTTTCACTACATGCTTTTGATACTGTTTCCAGCAACAAGTCACCAGGAAGGAGTAGAGGGAAGGCCACATTCTATACGCATGCTACTTGTGCAGCTTTGCCAGGAAGCTGCACAGTCACCAGTCTGTCCCCTCACTGGGGGAAGGGTGCACAGGAGAAGCCTAGACTCAGGCCCAGTAAAGTCTGGATGAAATAGGGAAGGTACTTGCCTGTCAGTCACACCCGGGAACAGGTCATTGGTCAGAGTAGGTGTGGCCACTGTTAACATGGGAAGATTTGAGATATATAATCTCCTAAACAAAGGAATTCTCTACCACTTGCTTTCTTGGTTCTCCTGGTTTACAGAGCTCTCACGTGGACCCCACACGATGGACTGATGGACTGATTGACTGTAACTAGCCTAATGCTGTACCAGACCCAGCTCTGCCATGGAATGAAAACTGGACACTGGCTTTGCTTTTAGCTCTGCTGAATCCCCAGCTGCACCTCTTCCAGGACTGGATTAAGGGAAATGGGACTTTGCAAACTAAGGGATATAATTCCACGCAAATAAAAATCACTCATCCTCCCATGCAAGTCTCAGAAAATCCTTTTTCTTGAGATATGGTAAGGATCCCCCTGCCCCCACTTCCACCAGTGGATACTCCAGTTGTACCAATAACGCTTTTACAGAAGAATTCACTTCAGTTTGCACTCCCCACTTATGAACCTGGGGACATGCAAGAGGCTTACATTAAAACACAACAAAACATATTTTAACCTGAATATGAGACATGCCTGAGCTCAGAATGTCATTTCTTGGCCTCACTAACACACCAAATTTCTGGTCAACCACCTCTCCTCCTTGTGTTTACCCCCTTTCTCTTTCTAGATGCCAAACCCTTTTCTTCTCCTTTCTACAGTGAACTTCAGTCCCAAATTACTACTAACTTCTTTTGCAGAACATTTAGCCACCTCTTTGTTTTACTGTCCACTTTCATACCATGCCCCGAGGCCCTACTCTCTGAACCAAAGCGTGTCTGTTAAGTTTATTTTGCCAAACAAAGGACTTTTTAGTCTCTTTTAGAAACAGAAGTTGCATTCAATTGTGGTTTGAAATAACGCTTTGTTTTGTTCTGTTGAGTTTCTCATCTTATAGTTTCAATTGTTACCTTGGGCTCTTTAGAAAATTCTGGTTTCTTTGTTAACAATGCTTCAGCCCCTCACATCAGATGCCCATTCCTCCTGGCAGAAAACACGCGTGGAGTTGCGTGGAGTTTCTTTGCAGGTGTTTGTCAACACCAAATAGCCTCTCCTGCCCACTTTGGGCACAGTCAATGCTTCTGAGGAGCAAGAGCTGACAAATTCGGAGGAGACAAGCGGTTCCAGACCCAAGGTTGGGATGAGGGAAAGGAAATGTGCAGAGAAGCTTCCTACCTTCCTAGTAATAAAGAAACCTGAGAAAAAACACAAACCCAGCTTTAATTTTTAAGCACGAGATGCTGTACATTTTTTGCTCTAAATTTAGTGCTGTGGCATTCAGTTAAAACCACCTTGTGTCCAATAATATACTTCCTGGTCTGCCCTGAGGTCTTCAGGAAGCATTTTATCTTTCATATAATTGCCAGGGTGAATCCCTAGTTATAACATACTCTACAGCATATAAAATAATTGTTGCAGCTGAACCCATCACATAAATATTAGTGATTGAAGAGATTGGTTGGGATAAATCAATGTGGGTGACATATTTAATAAACTTTGTATAAACATTGTTTGCAACAGCTATAAATAAAATTGTCTTTAGGAATTTTACATATTGCACATCCCTCTATTCGTGGAGAGGCACAGGCATGATTTCTAGCTGCGCTAAATGACAAGCCATGTCTTTCCAAACCTGCCCAGATCAGCCCAGGCAAGCGAGGTCAGGGAGCGTGCCCACACCAGGCACACCTGTGCCCAGGCTTCATCCATTGTCCGAGCTCTCCCCATCACTCACCTGCCAGTGGGAACGACATACAGTCTGAGGAAAACTTCAAACCAACGTGCTGCTTTTTTTTTTTTTTGTCAAAGAAAAAAGCCACACCATAAATAAAGCATGATCGAGATGGCATTTTACATTCACACAAATTTTGGCATAAATAAATAAAAGAAATTTTGTTCAAATTCTGTCATCCTTACATGCCATT
Source organism: Molossus molossus (assembly GCF_014108415.1). Taxonomy (NCBI): domain Eukaryota; kingdom Metazoa; phylum Chordata; class Mammalia; order Chiroptera; family Molossidae; genus Molossus; species Molossus molossus. The sequence goes on along the minus strand of NW_023425347.1, from coordinate 35,654,251 downwards.
TTAAAATTATCTTTCCCTACCAGTTCAGCAAATTCGACTGCACTGTGAGAATCATAATGGCTCCCTCCAGTGGCTGATTTAGCTCAGATGAAACCACAGGGGCGTCCTCCAGGCCAGACAGCCTAGTGGTTCATTGTGGAATCACTCACTTCTGAGACAAAGAGTTCAAATCCTAGTGGGAACTCAGCCTCACTCTTAATATTCATCATTCTTCCTATAAGGTTTGAGGTAGGTGTTGATTTTATTCATTTATTTATTTTTTTTTTTTTAATAATTTTTCTTCATTGATTTTAGAGAGGAAGGGAGAGGGAGAGAGAGATATAAATGTCAGAGAATATTGATTGGCTGCCTCCTGCATGCTCCCCACCGGGGATTTGGCCCACAACCTGGGCATGTGCCCTGATCGGGAATAGAACTGGTGACCTCTCAACGCCCAACCACTGAGCCACATGGGCTGGGCTATTTATTTATTTTTTTACTGATTGATTTTTTTTTTTTTTTTGAGAAAGAGAGAGAAACATCAATTTGTTGTTCCACTGATTCATGCAGTCATTAGTTACTTCTTATATGTGCCCTGGCCGGGATTGAACCCAAAACCTTGGTGTATCAGGATAATGCTCTAACCAACTGAGCTACCCAGCCAGGGTGAGGTAGGTGTTGATTTCAATTCATCTACCTCATAATTTCCGATCCAAATTGGTATGTTTCACTGTTCCCATTTTATGGATGAAAAACAGGCTACTGGAAGGCCGCGGACGGGCTGGGGTGCTGGGAGGGCACGCAGCGCCTCCCGTCTGGGCGGAGAACCAGAGAGCTCACAGGAGGGCTTTCTCCCAGCTCAGAGCTGACCCTTCACTTTCTCTGCCTTATTATTGTGAGATTCCAAAGGATGACAAATTGTGGAAATATTTAGGTTTCTTTTTTTAAAGAGGTCAGACATAATACAGTGTGTCTTCAGCTTTAAGCTTAATGAAATGTCACATACACATTTGGAAATTCAGGTATGAAGTATGGGTCTTACATTGTTTGAAATTTACAACTTTCACATTTATTTTTATTAGTAATATTTTAGTCGCTCAATATATTTCCCTGGCATTAATGGAAAAAACATGGTGTCTTCCAGCAGCCAAAATAATCTCTCTAAATTCCCACTGAGTTTAAGCAAAGGCCATGCAATTTAATGACTAAAGTTACCACTATACATTTCCAGTGTGCTGGGTTCAAATCCCATTAAATTGGGCTCTAATTAAAATTTATCTGAACTCTTTTTTTTATTATGTAATTATTTCTTTTATTCTTAATAGCTCACATTAACCTCCTTTTTACTCAAGGGGAAAAAAAGAATTCTTTTTTTTTTTTTTTAAAGCAAGGCAGGATAAAGAGCAGATAAATTAGTGGATGATGTGACGCCTTTTTAAAACGCAGCCCTGAGAACTGGGTGTGCAACACAGATGATCAAGAGGAGACTTAATTAGGGCTCAACTGCTCAGTTCACAGTGCTTAAGTCTTTATAAAAGCTAAGAGCAAAGCTAAATCATGTGTAATTTGCCATTATTTTCCCAGATAGTTCTTCCTGAAATGTTATTTCCCCTTTGCCTTTTCATTTTTTTTCGCCTTGAGAGCATGGCATCAGACCTTGTCTATACAGCGTGCCACTGCCTGCCATCAGAGAGAGAAGTGACAGCACTTGTCACTACCAATCTCTTCGTGACTGGTCTCATCTGAGCAATACGCACAGACTGATTTCCAGGTGTGCGTTGAATCCCGAGTTATGTAACATGTTTTGCAATGCTCAGAACTGAAAAAGAAGCTCCACGGGGGGAATAAATCCTTAACTTTCTAAGAACTCTGAGTGCACATAACCCTGATCATAGCCCAATTTCACGTATTGAAGGGACAACTTTGGGCATAGAGAGAGGAGACATCGCAAAGCTGAAGAGGACACTAATACATTCAGGGGTGGCCGAGTAGCAATGATGGGAAATTGTCACAAACCTTTTAAAAATCAAAGCAATATGACTACACGGTTGAGGAATTTAACCACTAGTGAGAAGGATTATGGAGATTAGTCCCTCTGCTCACTCCTCAGCTCATGTAGAATCCAAGGGCAACAACTTTTTCAATGCTCTTAATTTTGTCTACTGCTATTACTACTATGCAGTTATATTATGACTTATTAATTTTAATCATCATGATCTCTCCCTTTCTCCTTTTCCCTGATCTTTGCAATAGAGTTTTGTCAATTTAGAGTTAAATAAATAGTTGTAATTTTTATTGTTGTTACTATGCACATATATTTACAGTGCGAGCCAAGTAGGTGCCTCTGCTTACATTTATTTTGTTGTACAAGTTCTCATTTACTAGAATTAGTAATAGCATCATTTTTCCTTTTGCTTGGCTTCTTTTAATCTCCATCTAATTATTGACTCACACTCCAAAGTATACCTCTTAATACAATTTCCCACCCAATCAAATCTAACAAGTAATATATCTGTTTTCTCATCAAACCTCCTGGAGTTCTATATTTTCTGGTTTCAATCTGGACTGGCAACTTCTAGGCCTGCTACATAGTAATTGCCTCTTGTATTTTCTTTGGAGTCATGCTAGAAATTACCTTATCCTTTCTCCAGTGTTAGATCTGTTTTTTCACCATGTTTCGTTGGAGCACATCCTTCAGTAGCTTCCAGAGAAAAGGTGAATTTAGAAATCTTTCTTCCCTCAGAACTTTAAAGCTTTTGCTCTATTCTTCAATCTTGCATTATTGCAACCAAGAAGTTTAATTTTCTCTTTTCTCTCCTTCTAGAATGTATACTAATGATATGTTAGGCTTCATTTGTGTTCATAACATGGTTCAAAATATTTTATTTATCTCTTTCTGTTTTTGTTCTTTATAACATAATTTTTACTGCATCTTCTAACATTTTTATTAAAATTTTGGTTATTGTATATTTTGTTATAAATTAATTTTAAGATCACTTTATTTTTTCTCAGGGTGTTCTACTTGTATAACATTCTGTGGATTTATTGGTGAGCTCTCTTCTCTACTTTCCAAAGAGGTTCCTTCTTTCCATTGTCCAGATTTCCTATTAGCTCTCTTCTTTTGTTTATTTTTTTATTTTTATTAAATTGTCTGATACTTCTTAGCTCTGTGTTCATAGTTAGGCCTTAAATAGTTGATGGAAAGCAAATGTTAGTGCAATTGTAAGCTTGTGAGTGCCTCCGTAGCAGAAGAGAGTGACCAGTCAGCTTCTTCACTGGGTCATGCAACTGTTGTTATCTGTAGATCTGTCGTGGTTTGATTTCACTAGAAAAGCAGGCTCCAACTCCCCCTCTGCTGTTAGCATTTTGATGTTGAGCATAATATTAAAGAAAATATGTGGGGGGATGTCTCAATACTTAGAATTGGATTTTCCCTTAATCACAAAATTTGCAGCTCCTACCACATCCCAGTTTACTGCTGTGCCTAGCATCTTGAATCGACTCAAGGAGTATTTTTTTGTTTGTGTGGTTTTGATTTGAAAAAAATAATTCTGTTATCAATGCAGTTGCTGTTTTAGGTTGGGTATAGCCATTTGCAGTAGAACTAATATACAGAGAGTTATCATTCATGCATTCTCTAATAGTGAGTACCAGTCACCAAAAGACCTGTGCTTGGCTTGTTTGATGTTAGACGATCTTTCTGCAATTCAAAATCCTCATCATTTAAGTAAGTTAAGTTCTCTGAGACTCTTCTTTCTCAACTGTGACATGGGGATATAATCTTTTCAAGGTGTCAGAATTACATCATTCATTACATGTAAATTGCCTAAGCACATAAACTTGCCCTAATTCCATTTATCCTTGGAATCTTATTAGGTCTGTATATCAGTTAGAATTGAGCTTAGCTATATATTATTATATTATATATATAATATAATATATTAGGTATATATATATAAATCTAATATAATTGTTGCTTAATCAAGAAGTAGGTGGTCAGTCCTATTTATAACAGGAACTTGGTTTTTTTTAGCATTCTGTTTCAACACTTAAAGAATAGGAGGTTATAATAATATTGCCATCATTTGGATATTAGAGGATGAAACATGTATGAAATGTTTAGCCCAGTATTAGTATACAAAAAAAAGTACAATAAAAAATAGAACATTTAATCTGTCAGATTAGTCATAACCAATTACCCAACAAGAAACGTGGAAACAGTATGTTTATCACAAGGTATGAAGAATGAACCCACCAAAAATCTGACGGTAAATTCTGAATCACCTACAATACTTTTGAGTGAAAACAAAAAACTTGGCAATCAAAATTGTACTTCTAGTAACAAATCCCCTATTATTCCATTTGAAAGTATGAAATGCCACTCTCCAAGTTTATTTCCCTGCTCATGTACTCTCAGTCTATCAACTGGATAGAGATGGTAATCATTGTCATCATCATCATCATCATCATCATCATTCCACATACTCTACACAAGGTCACCTGTTCAGACAATTTCATTCATCTTCTCTACATTAATGCCAGTTAACATTGGCTTTTGCCCATATTAAGACACTTAGTTTCTGTTTAAATTGGTAATGAACTCATTAAATTCTAGATATAACTTTTGTAAGCATTCCATTGTTCTTTCAGTATCTTCCCTCTAGGGCCTGGCAGAAATGTTAAATTCCTCCTAAGACATAATTATGATAACCTGATGAAAAAAAATGTTTTACCTTTCCCATTAAATCTTCTCTAATAATTATCTAGAATGCTCTAATTATTGTCTTCTAAATAGTCAAGTGAAAGCATTTGCTAAAAATATCTCAGACTACTTTTCAATTTTTTGCTTATTGTTCTGGAGATGTTTATGTCCCAAAATATTTTCAGAACCTACAGGAGCCAAATAATTCATTAACGGGCACCTGTTATTTAATGTACTTATGTAACTTTCAAAAAGCAAGATCTTACATTTAACTAATAAATTCTGTTGATTAACAAAAATGGCCTGTCTTCCCATCCCCCATGATGACAGAGCTATGCCTTCCAGTCTCAACCAAAGAGAGTAGATCCACACAACTATGAAATGCAAGTAGATTAGCACCATAGAGCAGTCCGTTTCCTGACGAGGTCTGTAGTGTCTTCTCCAAATAATGGACAGATAGTGAAAAGTGTTACATAAGGAAGATGGTGGCCAGTTCAAAATTGGGTTTCTTTTAAAATTATTTCCAAATGAATCATGGGCTAAGTCCATTTTGTTATATTAATATTTTCTTTGTGTATTACTGGTCATAAAAATGTTCTACTGCCAAATCTAGATGACCTCACTGCCAATGAAATTATGATTCCTAAAACACAGAATCTAAGAAAGATACACATTGGGTAGCACCAGCAAGGTCAGCTAATTCATCAAGAGCCAGGCATAAAAGTCCATATGTTTCACTTTGCCAGTAAGCTTGTCTGCTTCTTCTAGTGCCAACAACTCAATCCACTGAACAGATGATATATTGAATAAAGGAATCTTTTCAAATTCATAGAGTACTTCAGTTCTCATCTTTCCAATGTATCATTTGCTACAAGGATTCATTCTATCATTTTAGAGTCAGCAAATGGATTACTGTGCCAAGTCAGTATTCTGGAGGTGCTGAGGTAAATTCCGCATTGTCCTCCTGAGCATCCTAGCAGGACAATGGCAATTTTTTGGAACCAGTTTACTATGTATCCTGGGGCTTCTAGAAGTCCTGTTACATATACAACAGAATACAACATTCTTCAATAAGGTTTTAAGTTTTCATTCTTTGTTGACAATTGTTAATAGAGTAAAAAGACAATAGACTTATCATTGGACAGAAGAAAAACTCAATCTAAATAATTAAATATGGAAAATTTAATTCTGTTTTCACAAAATATTTGACAAGAAAACACAACTGAATACTCTCTTCTTTTTGATTTATTACATAAGAGGAATTTATGGGACTGTAGGAACAGAAACATTCTATATTGCAAGTTTGTTTTCCATAGGTTTAATTCATTGGTAACCTATTTCTGGAAGTCAATCAGTCTTGACCAAACTTATCAAGTTTATTTTTCTCTCCTCTGTACCAAATTGAAAGAATCCTCACAATATCTGCTAAAGATTTTCCCATCATTATCACAGTCAAGAGGAAGGAGAGAATTTGCTCTTTTGCCCTCTGCATAGGCAGAGAAAAACTGAGCCGTGTTCACAAAGCAAGCCTAATGTTGATATAGCAATGGTAACATATGAGTGAAACAATCCTCCCGTTCACAGAGATGAGCCTTGTTCACTTCTGATGGGCAGACCTTCCTCAGAAGATGGTAAGCATCTGTTACAGGCCAATACTAAATCTAAGAGAGGAAATGGAGCTTCTGCTGAGTGGGAGGCTTGGAGACTGATGGTGTAATGTCTCTGCATGGGAGGTGTTGAATGCGGAAGGGATCATCAGAGAAACTGATACGTTTAAATGTTTTACTTGTTATTGTTTGGTGCAAGGCTCTTCACATGTGTTAAGATAGTAATAATGTCACTTCTCTTAAAGGTCTTTTCATCTGAGAATGGACCAGATGATCTCTACAAATTCCTCCCTGCACCGTGAGTTCTGTGTGCTTGGTAAAGGGTTGTTGTTCTAAAGCCTTATATGTGGAAACAGCAGAATTGGGTGATGGGTTCTCTGCTCTCAGGAAGCTTATGATCTATTGATAGGAAAAGAGTTTAGACAGGAAATACCCCAAGAACAATATATGTCACTAAAAATAAATACCCAAATATATGGCACAGACATGTGTGTCAGTTTGATTTATCGTATCTCAAGGATTTCAAACAATACCTAGCATGTTGTAGTTGGCCTACAAATATTTTTGAATAAATAAATGGATGAGCTATTTCACATAAAATGGACTCTAGTTTCAAGAATAGAAGTATCAAAACTGAATAGGTTCATCTCAGACCATTGCATACTGTATAGTGTTATGTATACAGTATTCTTGCAATGGTAAGATTATAGAAGTGAAGAACAGATTAGTGATTGCCAGGCATTGGTACTGAGAGGTAAAGATTTGGCTGTGGTTTAAGAGGGTGGTACAAGGGATCCTTGTGATGGGACTGTTCTGTACCTCAGTTGTGATAGCAATCATACAAATCTACACATCTGATAAAATGACATGTAACTAGGAGCACACACACGAATGAATGAATGTAAAACTGGTGAAGTCTAAACAAGGTTGGTGTATTGTTATAAAAATTAAATACCTCGTTTTTGATATGTTACGTCAGTTATGTAAAATGTTACTCTCAAGGAAAACCAGGGGAAGGATATACGGAATCTCTCTGCTTGATTTCCTACAGTTGCATGTGAATCTATAAATACTGCAAAATAAAAAAATGTTAGAAAAAATATCCCAAAATTAAAATAGGCTTATTGGAGAAAGAGTTCATAAAGAAATAGGACTGAAGTAGGATTTGCCTAGGAAGACAGGAGAGTGCATGAATAATAGAATGGGTGGACTAGAAAGTAGACCTAGGAGAATCTCTAAAAGAACAATGGCCCATGGTAATAAGGAAGTAGCTAGCTAGGTTTTGCAATTTGGTGCTATGTGTTTTAGTAGAGAATGAGTGGTATGAATTTTGGGTTCCAACCTCCCTCACTCTATAGGTCAGTTTCCACAATCTCAGTTGTATAAAGGCAGCAACCTCCCTAATCTCTGAATGCAGAGTTCCTCATTTGTATCACAGAGGGCATGATATGTTCTTTATAGAGAGATATAAAGATTAAATGAGCACCCAGGCCAGTTTTGCTCCGTGGTTAGAGCATCGGCCTACAGCCCAGGGAGTCCCGGGTTTGGTTCCCACTAAGGGCACGTACCTCGATTGCAGTTTGTCCCCGGCCCCGGTTGGGGTCATGCAGGTAGCAACCAGTCAATGTGTCTTTCTCACATCGATGTTTCTCTTTCTCTCTTCCCTCCTCCCTTCCTCCCACTCTATCTGAAGATAAATGCCAAAAAAAAATGTCCTTGGGTGAGGATTAAAAAAAAAAAGGCCCTGGACAGTTTTGCTCAGTGGTTAGAGTGTCAGCTTCTAGACCAGAGAGACCCGGGTTCAGTTCCCGCTAAGGGCACGTACCTCGGTTGCATTTTGTCCCTGGCCCCATTTGGGGTCGTGTGGGTGGCAGCCACTTGATGTGTCTCTCTCACATCGATGTTTCTCTCTCTCCCTTCCTCCCTCTCCCCCTCCTGCTCTAACTGAAGATAATGCAAAAATGCCCTCAGGTGAGGATAAAAAAAGATTAAATGAGCAAATCTATGTCGAGGACCTCAGATTTTGCCACATGGTAGGTATTAAACAAATAAAGATTTCTTTTCTTTGCCCTTGAACCCAGTCCTACTGGCAAACCCAAGGTTCTTGGGTCGAGTTCAAGGCAGGTCACTGAACACTCTTACGACTGCTCAGTGTTGGGAAAGCTAACGAGGGAGGCAGTGCCAAGAGCAGAGGTCTACCACCCTTCAGCCCTTAGGTCCTGTATAAACCCAGTTTGAGGAGAGAATGCAAGACGGAAATGAGGAGTGTCCTGAGTCCCTTCCCTGGAAAGCATGCCTGGTCTAGTGAGAGAAGAAAGACAAGTTTCAGAGCAGTCCATCATAGCCACCAGCAGGGACCACTGTAGCCTCCTGCCTTTGCTGCCTTTGCTTCTTCCGGACAAGACCAGGACATAAAGCCAGGATGTCTTCTAGAAGAGATGGCATGGTCCATGCTGAACCCAGGCGGAGCATCACTCCTTGGGCGCCTGCACATGGTCAGCCAGGATCCGAGCTGCTGGGGAAACCAGATGGCCTCATAAGGATAGTCCCTTCTAGCAACTAATATAGCAGCCACAGGAACAAAACTGAAAACTTTTGAAATAAAATGTTTGCTCACATACCAACAATTTTCTTAAATCTACATCGAAAATTAGTCCCAATTTGGAGACAGATGAAAGATCTAAAATAATAACTTTCCAAAGAGTGTTTCTCCCTCATTTCCTCTAATTTCAAAATTCGAAATGATTACCATTTTGAAATCTTGGTTTGTGTCTGTATGTGAGTGTGTTTGAATGTGTATGTATGTGTGTGTTTTGTCTATAGTGAGTATTGGTACATTTTCTGCTATTTTCCTCCAAAGGAGGAAAACAGATTGGGGAGATGAAACCCTAGGCTGACAATATACAGTTTTGTAAGTACAACATGTAACAATACAAGCATTTACCAACAGGCATTAGCTGTAACAATATGAATTCCACAGCTGAGTGGTATAAACATATTCAGAGCTATTGCTGTACAGCATGCTACCGAGGTAGTAGGATCAGGTTTATTGAGATGTACAGTGAAATCTAAGGAGCTGATCCCACGCGAGAAGGGAATCTAAATTGACGTCCCCAAATTTCCGCTGCTTTCGGGTAATAAAAACCGAGCACTCTGGACTCTAAACAAAAGCTCTGTCAAACTGGACAGTTAGTTTGAGATCCAGTCAGAAATGTCAGGTGGTAGTGTTTTTTTGGTTTTGTTTTTGTTGTGTGTGTGTTTTGTTTGCATGGTGCTCTTTGTTTTCTGTTTTTGCTGCTATTGATACATCAGGCATCCAATCATGAAAAACAATGTCTATGTCACTAAAGTGGCCTCCAGGCACCCCGTCTATCTACACCGGGGTTAAATGTCTGTGTGAAGATGTGGCAGCACGCCCTATAAAAGGTATTATTGAGTAATATAGACTTTCTGTAATAACCAAACAGTAAAGAATATAGCTTTTTAAAGGTCTCCCCATGGCTGATCTCATGACTCAAAGATAAGACACTGTGCTGCAAGCTAAGTAATAAAATCTGGTGGGTACTCTGGGCTAGCCTGTGACAAATCATATCAAAGTATTATTAAAGAAAGAACTTGAGACCCAAGACTATTATTGATTCTTGACAGAATTTCTTATAAATAAAGTGTTGCAATCAGGTCCCAGACTTGCCAAGGTCCTGGTAGAATTCTTCCTATTATAGGGGAGGCTGCAAAATAGTAACGCTCCATTAGTGAGAGCCAAAAGCCTCTGTGTACAGCGCCACCAGGATGGGTCATGGTCAAAAGAGAGCCAGAAAGAACACAATTTCCAAAGGCCTTTTAAGGAACTCTTTTCTGATCCCTCTTTGAGATTGGTAAAGCTGCCTCTGCACTTCCACATGAGGCAGCTTGTGCCCTGACTGTGTTAGCAGAATGGATCTGTGACCCTTCGGAGCACTGAGGACACACCTCCATTAGTGTCCACATTCTTACAGGGAAGAGGCTGATACAGTCAACCGAAATGACAGGGTGATAAATATAAAACCACTATCATCAATAAGACTGGAATGTAAAAGCACTTAGTTTCAGCCTAAGTAACTCACAGAAAGTTTGGTTTCGAGAACCAATGCGTCATCCATCACTACTCTACCTTCTGTTGACAAAGTAATTGTAAGATATCTGGGATGGAGGTTCAATACAAGCTGACATTTTTGAAAGGGAGAATTGTGTGCCGAGCCTTACTTACTCATTAAATGTATTTTTCCTCTTCTAAAGATGTTTCCTTTTTTAGTTTATGTATGAATAACTTTAACTCAAGTTCCCTTGGCACCCTGACTTTGTTCTGAATAGCACCTATGTTCATTAACATAAAACCTGAAAAAATAATTTTAATGTAGATTTTAAACATTTCAAAAGCCTCTAACAAATTGATCAAGCACAATTATGCATTCTAAAAGGGAGTATAAAGAGATCATTGAAGGTTGAAAAGTTCTGGTTAAAAAAATAAAAAACTATGGGGTGGAACAGAAAAATAAGTAGTTAGTATAAAATGTTATTTTGATTTTAGTCCTCAGATATGAGGGGGAGGGGAGAGAAACATCAATGTGAGAGGGACACATCGATTGGTTGCCCCCTGCACGACCCCGACCAGGGCCAGGGACTGAACCGCAACAGCGGTACGTGCCCTTAACTGGAATCGAACCCACAACTCTTTGATCCGCGGGCCAATGCTCTACCACTGAGCCAAATCGACCAGGGCATAAATGTGAAACTTTGATGCACACTGAATAAAAGTAAACTTAAAATTTTGGGGCTTTTTTTGTTTTTGTTTAAAAAAAGCCCACAGGAAGATGAGACTCAGATGATTTGACAGAATGAGGAATATTTTACACAAGTGTGTAAAGTTTGGAATCAGACAGACCTGGGTTTGAATTTCTGCTCTGCATGATGGTGAGCAGATTACTTTTTTCTCTCGGAGACTCAGTTGCCCCATTTGTAGCTGATCTCAGAACTAAACAACACATTTTTCAAGAACTTATTCTGTTCCATACACAAAAGCATTGAATAATTTAATTCTGAGTTCTCCTTTCCTTATGTCCAATTGTCCTCATTATAGGTCCAGGGTAGGTACAGGACAATCAGATGGGGACAATACCGCAGGCTGAAACTCCTACCCCTGTTCACGAGCAAGGGAGCATTCCTAGAAGTTCTTCACTTTATATACTGCTCTCAGTCTCACTGTTTTTTGCAAGTTCAGTGAAGTCCTACTTTCTCCAAAGAGCCATTTCAGATTCTTCCAGGCAGTTTCCCACTCGTCTGCTGGTGTGTTGTTTGACTTAATTTCCACTCTGTGTTGAGTTCCCAGAGTGCAGCAACTGTGTCTTGCTTGCTTTGTACCCCACAGGTCTCAGCACTGGTCTGTGCTGACGGTGAGCACACAAGAAATGTACCTTGAATGTCTACTGGTTTGCTGTCTTATAAAATCAAGCTAAGGGCAAACTCTCTGAATTTGGAATGAAATCCTTGAGCAGCTTAACCAGAGCCCCAGCCCTTTAATATTTTGCTCTTGTGATCATTGTGACCACCATGCATCGTGGCTAAAATTCAGGCAGTCGATCCAAACCAATGACTGAACCCCAAAGTGTTGTGAGTAAAGGATATGCAAGAGAAATAAAGGGCTGTACACAAGCCTTTGAGAAACTTACTATCTCACTAAGAAAATATACATGAGGGAGATGTTAAAAACACACCACCACCATATGTAGGTTATAAATCTCAGACTGCCAGGCAATAAACCTCAGCGGATATGTTCCCGTTGCCCCGAGCCATTGTGTACAAGTTATAGCACAGAGAGTGTATCAGTAAAACTATATTGGACCTGTTGCTCTGCATGGCACTAGATTTATATTCAGCCAGGAAGTCCAGGTGAACAGAACAAGTCTCCCTCTGTTTCAAATGACAGCACCTCCTAGTGGTTAAGCACAGAAGCTCTGGAGACCATCATCCTTGGTCAGCTTCCCAGGTCTCTCTCTTTCACCTGTGTGACCTTGGACCAGTCAATCTTTTTGTGTCCCACCTTTCTCACTTGTAAAATGAGAGTAAAAAATAGGATCTTCCTCATAGCATTTGGGGAGAAGGGAGATTCATTTAGTAAAGTTAAGACAAGAACTCCCCAAAGTAAACACTCAATAAGCACTATTTCTCACTGATTGTTTCCTGGAAAGCCACAGATTTTAGAAAGGGCATCGTTCTTGACTCTGTGGACAAATTCATTCTCCCAAATTGATAAACTCACTTTCTGTCTTATTGCTCGCTGGATTTTCCCTGTTCTCCAAATTACATTGGCCTCATAGATTAAACCTGCAGAATACAAAGGGGAACAGGGAGAAGGGGCTAGCAGTGGTATCTAAAGCAACTCTTAGGTATTTGGTGAGAATTATAAAATATAAGCGGTGAAAAAAGGGTGATGTCTCAGAGGATGTTAATCCTGAGAGGGTGGGGCAGGAAACAGCAGACTTTCTGTGTGCATTGACCTGTCAATAGTAACAGTTTGCCCCAGACTTTGCACGCATACCTGAATACTTCCAACAGTTCTTGGATACGAGTTTTGGTATCCCTGTTTCAGAGTTGAGAAAACTGAGATTCTGGGGTGTTGAATGACTTGTCCATAAAGACAGCACGCGTTCAGTTGAGGATTGGAACTCGAGTCTCTCTTTCACGGCATTCTTCTCCCTCTGAACTAGTTCTCACGATAAGGGGGAAACTGATTTTCCGGGAATCAAATTCAGGGCCTACTTTGCACCTTGCACACAGGTTAGAGCCACCAGTAAGCTAACTGTGGAATCCGGAGAGCGGCTGGCTTTACCCAGGACGAAGTTCATGCGTCATTTGCACCAAGAACGGAATCTCTGATTCTTTACCTTGATATGTTTTCTGCCCCAATGCGAAATTTGAAAGACAAAAATCAAACACTCTTTTGCTGTTTAGATGCTCTGTTTCTGCCTTCTGCAGCAGCACTTGGGTCCCTGGAGCACCTAAACCCATTTATTTTCCATCTGTTTCTTGCCTTCTGAAAGCAGTTTTATTGCACCCCAGAAGGCTTTGCATCTCTCAGTTAGAGAAAGGAGATGCACTCAAAGACACTGGATGCACCAGAGGCTTTGCAGATAGGCAAGGGGGGTACACAGGTTCAAAAGTCCAGGAACACAGATATCGGATCCTGTAATACTCAGACACGCTTTCGCCTGGCTAACTGTTGGCTCAAGAATTACAATTGAAGACCGGTGCCTAGGAATCCATTTTGTGGAGGGCAAGTTAATTTGGCCATAGTGGGGGTGAAGCTTAGGGTGCTACTAAGAAATGGGAAAACCATACAAATCAATTTGGTACGAGGGTAAATTTTCATGCATGGCGTTCAAATGTAAAGAGTTTGGAATGCTACAGTAGGGCAGAGTACTCAGAAGGCTTGGCGAATCAATGTTCCCCTTAAGATGGCCTCAGGCTTATCCCTCTGAAGCAAAGAATATCTAAAGCCCTTCGGTTTGTACCATCGCCTGCCTACTCCTGGGGAAAGATTCCCCGATGAAATCCTGGGAGGTGTTTCCCCAGAGCCATGCCAGGTTTCATGGCTCCTGTTTGGATTCAATTAGGACTGGCTTGGGAAATTGGGAGAACATGGAATCAGCAGGGGTGGGGAGATGCAGTAGAGGGCAAAGGGGACTCGTTCATAGCGTTTCAAAGGGCAAAGGGGACTGGTTCATAGCTTTCGGGTATCTGGAAACAGCACTCACTCATGACTTCTCCTACTCCAAATTGTTATGAGAGCCAATTATTCCACCTATTAAGATTTTAATGTGGCACCAATAAGTCAAAACTGGTTTAACAACTAAGAATTATAGTTGGTATAAAATGTTTGAATTTGGGCTAATAACATATACTAAGTTATTAGACAGATGAGATTTAAAATGACTAAGGTAAGAAATTGGGTTCATAATGGACACATTAATAGACCACTAAACTGACTTTAAAGGCTCTGGCAGGCACAGTCAAGACACCAAATATATAACAACTCCATCCATCTTGAGATTCCTCATCATGCCACCTAATAAAATTTCAAACACTATTAGCACACTGATAAATGCTCATTATATATTACCCATGCATGCTGTCTTTAGAATTAAAAGACAAGCACAGGCATCTGCTACTCTGTTGGATTGGGTCCTCTTTCGTTATTTTGATGCTGAAATGTTCAGTTTAGTTGTCCAGATTGTTTGAGAACCCATAAACTCCCTTCTAATTTCAGAAACACTCTTTTGTGGCTAGAATGACCACACAAATGACTGGATTAATACCCGGCACAGCTTAAGAGAAAGCCATCAAGGAAAGCTTCTGTATGACTGAGCTGAGCGACATCTGCGAGACCAGACCTAATTCGCCATTGCCATCTCTGACCAACCAAGGACCATCATCATTCACTTACTCACCACACAGTTTTTGAACACTACTTTAAGCTGAGCACTGTTCTAGCTACAGAGAATGTGGTAACAACAACAACAACAACAAGTGTATGATCTGTGCCCTCATGGGGCTTAAGGTTTTATGGGAGTGATAACAATGAAACAAACAAACAAACAAAAGTTAATCATAAATACACTTACTATGTGGGACCTAAGGAAGAGAGAGAGTCCAGCAATATATGTCTGAGGAATAATGGTTAATCAGAAATCTGAATCGTACATAAGATTTATTCAAGTAAAAAAATGGGAGAAAGGGATGCATTCGAAGGGTCTGAAGCAGAAGAGAGGTCTATTCCCTCAAAAGAAGAGGAATATGATTAAAGGAGATCACTCCACGGAGAGTATCATAAGGATTTGGGGTTTTTTCTAAGAGCAATGAGAGGTCATTGAAGATATATAAGCAGGAGAGCCATGTGGTTAAATCTGAGTTTTTAAAAGCACTACTATTACTGCTATATGAAACATGGATTGAAGGGATCAAGCGGGACAGCCACAGTGTAATTAGGAGGCAGTTCCAGTGATCCATGTGCAAGAGATCCATGATCGAGGTCTAAGTCAGGATCAGAATGCTAGCAGTGGAAATAAAGAGCACTAGAAGGAATCAAGACCCATTTTGAAAGTAGGATCAATAAGATGTGTGAAGTATAGGATATAGGGATGGGGAGAAAGTCAGGTGTCAAGAATGACTCCCAAATTTCTGGCAGGAAAAACAGGATAGATAGCAATGCTGTTTAACCCCCTGCCCTTGTGGTAGAGACATAAACCATAAGAAAATTCCATTAAAAGTACATCAATTCCTTGTCTATTGCAATAGCTTAATTTTCTGGAAGATTCATTGATGAACAACTTAGTTAAGTATAAGATAACACATTTTTGGAAGCCAAATAGATAGTATAAAACCCATGAGATAAAATTGGGAACTTTAATATAAAAAAAACTTCTTAAGCTCTCAATCAAAAACCACCATTTACTCTCCCTTCAAACATAACGTATTGAACTTTGTTGTATAGCACTTAAGTGACCATAGAAATAATGACACAAAACAATGTACAAAATCAAGTGAATAATTCCACAAAGAAACATCCATAAAAATATGAAAACAAAACAAGACCATATAATTTGTAATGTGAGAAAGTATAAATGGGAAAGGGGGAGTTTTCATTGTTCTGGTCATATTTGCTCATGAAGGATACTCTTCCTCTCAATTTTCCTTATATAACTTTTCCTCTATGACTCATTAAAATACTTTCTATTAATGACTTTATTTATCTTTTGTCTTTTTGTCCTTTTGAGTTCCCCCATCTCTTTTTCTGTTTTTCATATCTTTGCTTTGAACTTTCCCCTGGAAATTACAAAATTAGATTTTCAGTAAATAAAAGTATCTCTATGAGAAAAGGCACAGAGAATTTGGGGAGACTTTCTTTTACTGATTGATTGATTGGTTGGTTGGTTGGTTGGTTGGTTGATTTTAGAGAGAGAGAAAAAAATGCCAATTTGTTGTTTCACTTATTTATGCACTCACTAGTTGATTCTTATATGTGCCCTAACTGGGGATCAAACCCCAACCTTAGTGTATCAGGACAACACTCAAAGCAACTGAGCTACCCTGACAAGGCTTGGGAGAGTTTTTTAAAAGTCAGAAAATACACAAAGGAAGATAGTAAGAACCTTTGTAAGTTCCCTTTGAAGAATCACTAACTAGGGTATGATCTTAAAAACGTACAGACTTGTGTTTATCTTTGGATCCCCAAATTTTAGTACAATAGCTAGGAAAATTGATTTATGTAGTAAATTGGCATAATAATTAAGCAGATAATATTGAATCATCAGAAAGGGTCAATATGACAAGGACAGTTGCAAAGGTAGTTAGGTGGAAGAGCAAATTACACAAATGTGACAAAGAAATGATTTAGATTAGATGTTAGAAGGCTTTTCTAATTGTCTCGGTGAGATACTGCTTTTCATGTTATTGAAATACCACTTCAGAAATACATCTAAGATTGTGGTATTTCTTTCCATAGGCACCTAATTACACACATACACAGAATAGTATCTGAGAATTAGTAATAATAATATATATATACAGTTAAGTATTTTGATAATTTCATGTAATATTATAAGCTTTGTACATAATTTTCACAATTATTATTTTAATGACTGATTAAAAATTCCATCAGTTTGAAAATGATGATCTGAGCACCTATCCACATTTTTAAAATTTCAGTAAAGTAACAATGAGAATAGATAAAAATAATATATTAAATTCCATTCATTCATTTGTTTTCTCATCTATTAGTTTAACAAAAATTTATTGAGTCAATCATGTGCCACATACTTTCGTAGATTCCAGGGACGCGGTGATCTCTGATCTCATATCGGTCGCAATATAATGAAATGGGACACACTCTTCTCAGAGAACCTTAGAAAGATTCAATTCTGTTGCAGGCATGAAGATCAGGAGTGGGCTTTGGTGCAGGGGTCAGGCCAATTAAATGGAGGAATGTCTATAAAACAGCTAGGACGTCTGATCCTTCCACCACTCATAAGGGTACAGAGTAGCATTTGCCTCCATCTTAATTAAGTTTTTGGAAATTTGTTTCTAAACAGTGTTAGATTTACCCCAGAGGATCCTCATTAGTGGTTTGGGGTTCAAGATAAGAGACAAAAACTAGAGATAATTCTAGACCCAAACAACCGTTCCAAACATGGGCAAAGTTGGGGATGGAGAGAAAAGAGCTACAGGCTTGCACAAGAATGGAGGAGATAACTCACTTTACTCAGGCCCAAGTCAAGTCTCCCTGGCAATGGCATCCTTAGGAGCATTGAACCTGCCTGCCTACTTCCTGCCTGCACGCTCTCCAGGGCAGCCTGACTGTCAGAAGCTCCGCCCCCTATCAGCCTTGCTAAGGAGGGGCCCTTTGGTAAACCACAGTAAAGGACTGACAACAAAACTTTGCAACTTGTGCCAATTGTATTGCCCTCATTTACTTATGTTAATAGTGACCTAACCAAGAGTAAAAATTAAAGAAAATTAAAAAAAAAAAAAAGGAAATTGGGCTCCTATAAGTAACAGAAGAGAATGCTCACATCCTCCCAAAAAACAACCTAATTGGTATCCTGGGAGATATTCAAGAAGACCTTACATCCCTGAACACAGTTAGATCACCCTGAAAAAGGAGTAATCAGAAAATAAGACAGATTTTTCCTAAATTAAATAAGATTTTTATATTGAAAAAAAACTAGAAGAATTCAGTAATGAATGAACATGGCTAAAAATGAAATTGGGTGATTTGGCAGATAAACTTCAGAAAAATCTCCCAGAACTAAATACTAAGGGAATGGAAACTATGAGACAATGTAAAAGACATGAAAGGTCACCCAAGAATAGACCAAAATAACTAATAAGAATTCCTGAAGAAAATAATATTATATTCTTTCCCACAGATGGAAATATAATCAAATAAATCATATTAAAAAATGTATCTTAGTTAAAGGCAACTGATTATGCAAGTTGAATCAAAGACTTAGAAGCATTTTTATGAAATTTCAGAACTTGAGAGCAATGAGAAATTCTAATAAGTCCCAGAGAGAGGGAAAAAAAATAGATTTTCTACCAAGGACCAATGACCAGACTGGCATCACTTTTCAATCAGGAGTGAAAGCTAGCAGCAACTATTCATTGTATTGGAGAGTTCACACAAACTTCTGAAGATAAAAATTCCTTGAGGAAGTATTTTGACCAAACAAAACAGGAATCTTGAAAAGTGTAAGACGTGGGATTGAACCACAATCGTACTACTACAGGACAATGAGAAGAGAAGGTAATTGTGCAGCCAGCCTTATAAGAAATGGGCAAATTGGTGAGAGTGCTATGTATTGAATATCTTTAATAAGCAAGTCAATTCTATCACTAATCACTTGGTTCAGAAATTGGTAAGATGAAGTCACAGTCTTTTTCTTTTTTAATAAGAAAAATAAAACATTTAGCAATTCTAGGATAAAATAGATGCAGTAAAAGCCACAGTCCAAATCACAAAGCCACTATAAGGAGGCACAGCTAGGTAACAAGAATCCATGTGCTCTTAATGCTTAGGATAGACATTCTCCTTCAAGTAGTAGAAATTGAGTCGTGTAGATTAATATACTATTCTCTCTGGATCTAATCATTTCAATTAGATTTATGTAAAATAATATTTACATTGTAATTTTATTATATATATGTTTATTTTCAGTTTCTAAAATCAACTTATAGACAAAGTATAGAAGACAATTGTAATTACAGAATATGTAAAAGTAATGTAAATATGTAAAAGTAAGAGTATGGTTAATAGGAGCTGGAATGTGGAGAACCAATGGGGGAAAAACAATAGATTCACTAATTTTGTCACTTATCTAGTGAGAAGTCAATAGATACTCTCTAAATTGATAGAAAAAGAATAAATAGATTATTATTTAGTTTCTAATGTAACTTTTGAAGGTACTAATAGCATAACAAATAAAATTGAAAGATAAAATACTAATGTTTTATAGTTTGGCATAAATAGATACAATATAAGTTGATAAATCAAGAAATGCATAGGTAAGTATATTATTTAGAATTTATGTAGCAGTCCATGGTGGATGAAACTTGACTGTCATGACAGCCTGTTATAATGTTTATTTTCAGCAGATGACTCAGTAAAATAGCTCTCAGTAATAAGTGATAAAAAAGTTCATAACTGTCATTCAATTTTGTTTCTAATTTCTTCAGGAAAATATTTCCCATGGTTTTTGCGTCTGTGATAGCCTGCTTTTAATTCCCATGTGAAACACACTGACAGAATGTCCAGCTCGGATGCAATGAGGACCAAAGGAGGACCTTCTTAAGAAAAGGAAATAACTGGTGACTGTAGGAATTTAAAAAAAAAAAAATCAACTACGTGGACTAGTACACAAAGCACTGTGAAGGTCCTGTATCCAAAGTCTTGATTCTTGGTAATGTATCTGAATATGGCAAAGAGGGAAGAATCGTCTTAGGATCTTTCAAACTTCAGGCATTCTTCTTATGCTTTGGGCCTTGAGTTTTGCAAGTTAGGCCAATTTTTTTTTAAATTCATACACATCTGATTTTGAGAAATAATATTTCATTAGAGACCATTTTTTAAAAATTAATCTTAGAGATAGGAAGGGAGGGAGAGAGAAAAAAACATTGATGTGAAAGAGAAACAGATCAGTTGCCTCCAACACACACCCTGATGGGGTATGGAACCCGCAACCTGAGTTTGTGTCCTGACCAGAAATTGAAACCTCATCCTTTTGGTGTATGAGACAATGCTCTAACCAACTGAGGGTCATTGGAGAGACAATCAGTGATATTCATGGGTCACATTCAATGTTGATCCACTCCGGACAATTTTCCACTCCGAAGAAAATACAATTCTGCTGTTATAGCCCTTTCTCTTATGAATATTTGGCAAAGAAAAGCTTAAGATGAGACTGTGCTCAGGTGCTCAGGGCATAGTGTACTAGGCATATGTCACCAGTAGCTGCAGCTGCTTAGGGCTGTGATCTCTTCTGCTGACCTATGTGGCATCGATGTGCAGCAGTGTGAAGCCAGACAGATCAGAGGACTGGTCATGTTTCCCTCCCAAACTAGGTGACCTTTGGCAATTATAAATCCTCTCTAAGTGTCACTTTCCTCAACTGAAAATTGAACATATTGAAGATAATTAGACATAATCTTCTTAACTCATCTATTTGTTATTGTAATTAAATGAAGTTATTTGATAAAAGTTCTTTGTAAGGTTTAATGTGCTCTCTTTATTATTATTACTATTACCACTCATATAATCGTGGGATAGATTTTAAGAAATCTCTTCTGTTAGAATGGCTATTATCAAAAGGCAAGAGATAAGTGTTGAGGACAGAGAAAAGGAAAACCTTGTGCACTGTTGGTAGAATGTAAAGTAGTGGTCACTAAGGAAAACAGTATGACATTTTCTCAAAAAATTCAAAATAGAACCACCATATGATCCAGCAATTCCACCTCTGGGTACTTATCCAAGGAAAACAAAACACTAACTTGAAAAGTTATGTGTACCCTCATGTTCACTGCAGCATTATTTACAATAATAGCCGAGACATGGAAACAACCTAAGTGTCCATCAATGGATAAATGGATAAAGAAAGTGTGACATGTATAAAATATTATTCAGCCACAGAAAAGAAGGAAATTCTTCCATTTGAACCAACATGCATAATACTAAGTGAAATAAGGCAGAGAAAGACAATTACCATATAATATCACTTACACGTGAAATCTAAAAAATATATGTATATATGTAAATATAAATAAAAATACTTTTTGGCCTGTTCTCTCATTTGTTCTTATCTAACACTGAGTATACTAATGATACAGAATTTTCAAAGATTATGCCAGCTCAATGGCCTTCCTGCTTCCAGATCAAAGAGTTTCTTCAAATTGACCACACCAGTGAAATGAAATTTAAGTTTCCTTGCTCAGTCATAACATCAGAATTCCAATTTGGAATCTCTGAGGTTGGCTACTTCCATAATAAGACACATTTGGTGGTTCCTTTCTCCACCTTTCATTCCCAAGCCCTTCATCTTGTATTATTCTAAGTGTCTCATTCTGCAGTCAATGGCTTGATATCTCTTTGATTACTGCTCCCTCTGACCCTTTGTCTCTTACCTGTCCTCTTGCATCATCAATAAACTGTCATTAAATGCTTAATAAATTACCAGAACCCTTTTCATGTGAAGCATTTGAAGTGTCAAGTACTGATTGGTATGTCCAGGAAAAAAATAATATTTTGATTAAATTGGACACATGACTATAGAGAAGAAATACAACTTTTGTGATACGCAGATGTCCAAATCAAATGGAGAACGCACCTCCAGGCATTTTTCTGAACTCATTAGTCATTCAAAACTATGAATTTTATAATATTTCATTTTCCGTGTATTTTTCTAGTAAATGAATAAAGTAAAATGAGTGTTAGTGGTCTATTACCTTTTTTAGGTTACAACACTACACCAAGCACTATAGCATATAAATTATTTTAGTAGACAATTAAAGAAAAATATAAGTAGTCTAATCCCACTTCCCCATCACTGACTCATTTCATGCAATGTAACTTTTTAATATTTTCTGTCTAACAAAGTGGGTTAGTGTGTGTGTGTGTGTTTTCAAAGAACATGTGCTAATTTTGATACAATTATGACAATATATTAATTAGTTGAAATATTACTTTTGGATGCTGTGTATTTGTTGAATAAATAATTACAAGAGTGCTCTGGGACTCTACTTCATCAAAGTGACCTTATCTACGCCTGTGGTTATAAATACTACTACCTCTAGACTCCTGATTTCCCATTTATATTTCCTGTCCCAACCAGTCCACTATGCATATGTCCAAGTACCCACATAACTTTACATGTGGACATTTAGTAGTTATGTCCAATTTAGCCTTTCAAACTGACTGACCTCCTAGGTCAACTAGTCTTCTCACAAGTCCCTCAGCTCTGTCCATGTCACCAACATGGCTCCAAAGACTTTCCATTAAAACTTAAATTTACAGCCCTGGCCGGTTTGGCTCAGCGGTTAGAGCGCCGGCCTGCGGTCCTGAGAGACCCGGGTTCGGTTCCCGCTAAGGGCACATACCTCGGTTGCAGTTTGTCCCCGGCCCTGGTCGGTTGTGTGGGTGGCAACCACTCGATGTGTCCCTTCACATCGATGTTTCTCTCTCTCTGTTCCTCTCTCTCTCTCCCACTCTACCTGAACAAAAAAAAAAAAAAAAAAATGGAAAAATGTCCTCAGGTGAGGATAAAAAAAACACACAAACAAAAAAAAAAACTTAAATTTACACTTGACTCCTCTCTTTCTCTTACTCCCCACATTCAACTTATCAACATAACCTGACAGGTGTACATTTAAAATATTTCCCAAACTGAACCATTTTTTCTACTTCTACACATTCAACCTTGTCCTAAACACCACCATCATTTACAATAGCAATGGCTTCCTAACAAGTTTCCCTGCCTCTATTCTTTTTTTTTTTCTTCCCATTTTTGTTCAGATAGAGTGGGGGAGAGAGAGAGAGAAACATCGACATGAGAGGGACAATAGAGTTGTTGTCTCCGGCACAACCCCAATCAGGGCCAGAGACAAACCACAACTCAGGTACGTGCCCTTGACTGAAATAGAACCTGCGACTCATTGGTCTGAGGCTCTAACCGCTGAGCAAAACCAGTCAGGGCCCTGCTTCTATTCTTATCTTCTATGGTCTATTCTCCAGGAAGCAGCTGGATGACCTTTTAAACATTAACAGTTCAATGTCTATGTCAAAGCCTTCTTGGATAATGTAAAATAGCACCTGAAATCCTTGCATGGCCTACAAGGCTCTCAACGAACCGGCCTCTAACTATCATTCTGTTATTCTCTCACTGTTATTCCATCTCTTGTCTCCTGAACCCTACACAGGCGAGTTTGGCTCCTCACTTTTTACTTGCTGCTCTCTGTGATGAGAGTGACCAGTCTCGTTTGCCCTGGAACCCAAGTGGTGTCAGCTGAGCAGATGATTTATTTGGTTTGGTATCATGAATCCTTGACTACGATTGAATTAAAATAAACTGGAATAGGTTTGGGAAGCTTTTGCTATGCAATGATGTCAAATTGTGGCACGATCATGTCACTTTAGCATGTGGTGAAATATGAAAAATGACCAAGAACATTCCGTCACTCCTATGTCTAAATGCAGTATAACTAAGGCCTTCATTTCAAAGAGGCATGTGGTGGACCTGCAATCACATGGCTAATGACAGCTCATTTCTAGTCTCAGCTAGTGGTGGAGAAAATATATCATGCCACCTAGTCTGCCAACCACTGGTGTACTGGAGCCCATGACATACATGAAGTCACCAGCTTGGCATCCAGGGGTCAGCGAGTAATGAGAAAAACTATGGTTTAAGTGTATATGAAATCTATGTAGAAAATGAGACAGAGCAGTCCTTCTAGAGCAGCACATAGAAAATATAAACAGAATACTTTTTAAAAATTCTCATGCATGGATATTTTTCCATTGCTTTTTAGAAAAAGTGGAAGAGAGAGAGAGAGAGAGATGAGAGACACACATCGATTGGTTGCCTTGTGCACGTGCCCTGACCGGGGCTGGGGATGAAACTGTAACCCAGTTATGTGCCCTTGACCAGGAATCAAACCCGTGACCCTTCAGTACATAGGCCAGCGCTCTAACCACTGAGTCACACCGGCTGGGGCACAAACTGAATACTTTTAATACAGAGGTTTGATTATTGTTTGCAATTGGCATACAGATATTTGACTTTTGGTAAAGTGTCTTAATTTTTTAAATAAATATTTCAATCATAATAAACTAAAAAAATGTATGTTAAACAAAAATGAAAATGCTGATTTTTCATTTCTCATGTCGACTTGAATACTTGTCTTGCCCATGATGCCTATTAACATTCACTGTTTACTTTGGTGGCCATAAATGACATTAGTCACATGTGAAAACCAGGAGGCATAAGTTCGCTGATGAAACATCAGTGTCTATTTCAAATGTTAGTGGTTATTTTAAAGCCTGAGTCCAAAAAAGATCATTTAACTCATGCAGCTGCAGAATGTATGTCTATGAATCACTCTGAAAGCCATGACTTTTCATTTAGATCAAAGGATTGTCGTTTTACATTAATTGTGTTTATTTTCAATGCGTGTTTTCTTTTACATAAATGAAAAGTGAAGTAACAGCTGTTAATATGTTGGATTTATTAGCCAAAGTGATGCCAGTTTCATATCAATGTCATCAGATGCTTCAGATAGAAAATCAATTCTAATTATAGTTCATTTTTAATACGATTCATGGAATCAAAGCAAAGCTCTGGAAGTTCCTTTTGTTAAAGAAGATACATTTGAAATTATTGAATACTATTGTAAAATCAATTTAAAAGTAAAACACTTTTAAGTAAAGTAAATCACAGTTATTTTTTGTGATAATAAAAACATAAATTTAGTGGAGCATAGTATGGTAAAAACATAATTCTTATAAAATTAAGAAGCCTATGGAGCATACATATACTAGGAATTGACTGCAATGTATATATAATTTATAACTGTGTCCAAATAAATTGGTATATTTTACTAAGGAAAATAGAAGCTGTGCTTGTAAACACACACACACACACACACACACACACACACACACACACTGAAGCTGAACAACAAAAATGTAATGAGTCTGATGTTGAATATTTATAAAAATACTTCAGCATGGCAATATATGCTTCTTCTTTGAGATCTATCTTCACATGGGTTTTAGAAATATTTACACTTTCAAAAAACTGCTTTTAAACAAAATTTTGCCTCATATAGACAATGTGCAATTTTATAAATGATCCAAAATCTTGGTTGTATTGTGTTCAAAATCAGTGGAAAATCTTTAATCAAATCATTAAGAAAATTGAGTGTTACAGACTTCAGCTTTTGAATCTTTTAGCACATTGTAATTATGAACAAAACTATACAAATAAGATTTTTAAAATTAACCTTATAAATGCAAGGGAACTGATCAGATCAAAGAATGAGAGCTCAAATATTGCACAAAATATAATTTTAAAATTTCATAATTGGGCTTGAGAATAGAATGATCTCTGGGGAAATTTTCACAATAAAGTTTCTATTTTTAATTGGAGAAATTTCTATTATGTTCTGGAATCAGATGAAATTGAGAAGGGTTTGTGTTTTTACAGCATCTATATGTGGTCATTCAAAATATCATAGAGATAACTTACTTGAAGAATTTAGTCTTATAAAAACATTTGTCAAAAAACAGAAGCAAAAGGACAGTACTTGTGAAAATATTTGACCTGAAACATTTATGTATTTCAGTATGAAAAAATAGTGTTGAGAGTAGTCCCCATTCTGCGGAATATGCTCCCAGGTTACCTGGTATCTCAACATTTACAGATAAAATATTTTTCTCATTTTACAGTATTATAGTGTAGACAGAAAAATTAATTGAAGATGTCAAAGATTTTAAATTTATTAGCCTCAAAATGCACCTTGGAAGAAAGTTGCTGGAAATTTATTTTTCAAAAATAAAGGGACCATATTGAAAAAAATATGCATTCTTCTAAAAATCACCTTGTGTTACCAAGGATTCTCCACAGAAACAGACTAATATAATGGATATGCATCTACAGAAAGAAACTTCTTATTCAAAATTTACTCCTATGATTATGGAGGCTGAGGCATTCCACCATCTGCCATCTGTAAGCTGGAGACTCAAGACATCCAGGGGTGCAGTTCCAGTCTAAGGAGACCGATGTTTCATCTAAAAAGTCATCAGGAAGAGATGGAATCTCAGGCTTCCAACAGAATGGATGAAGCCCACCCACACTGGGGTGGGCAATCGCTTTATTTAGTCTACAACTTACATCTTAAGCTCTTCCAAACACCCTACAGACACACCCAGAATGAGTTTTAACAAAATATCTGAGCAGTCAACCAGCAAGTTGACATAAAATTAACCATCACGGGGCTGTAACATGGTATTAAGGTAGATTATGACTAAGCAACTGATTAAAATATATGAATATAAATTAAAAATAATCACCCAGCTTATGTTATTTTTAAATGTGCCGATAGCTAACATTGTATTTTATTTTGCTTATGTTAGGTTTTAAATATTTGAGGAATAAATATCAATACTTTTTTTCTCTCAATTTACTCTTTTTCTCCTGCTGTTTTGTCTTTGTTTAAGATAGTTTGAGTTCGATTCTCTGCCACTTGCAAGTAAATGAATCCTAACACCATACTTAATAGCACCCTTGAAGAAGTAGGGAGATCATGTTTGTGAAGCCCAGAATCATGCAGAGCACCTCATAAAGTCTCCATAATGGTACCTATTTCTATATATCTAGCAAAATAAATAAGTTCCAATAGAGTTGTGTCCAAATGCCAAGATAGCATCAAGTCCCTATTGATATTTTCAATGCAATTTGAATAACACTAATATGACTCTCATTCAACTTTTTCCCTGTCATTTGCTACTTTCACTGATTACTCAGCCCTCAGTAAGAGCAGTAATCAATATTCATGGTTAGAGCTTGGAAGAGCTGGCCAGAGGAGTAGGCTGAGAAGTCTAGGTCTTTATAGTGTAATTTAAGAGCCACCTAGAATACCGACTTCTTAAACACATTTTCTGAATCATATGTGAATCTGAATAGTGTCTGAATTTCTACCCTTTTTGACTGCTGCTTCTTCTAGCCTCTCTTAGGTTTTGATGCAAATGCTTATGAAAAGAGAGCAATCATGGCTAATTAGCCATTTATTCTTTCATCCAACAAAGATGCATTGAACATTTATTATGTGCCAGGCACCATTTTAATCACCTGTTATGTGTCAGCCTAAAAACTAAAATTTCAACCTGCATGGGGTTCATAATAGGAGGGTAACAGAAAATCAATAAGAATATTTTAAAGTAAATTAAATAGCATATTAGAAGGAAATAAGTACTATGAGGAGGGGACCAAATATATATGTAGATTATGTTATGGTAGATCAAGTAAAAAGACAGAATTGAATTTCAGTGTTAAATAAGATAGTGAGGAGAAGCCTCAGGGAGAAGGTGGGATTTAAGCAAAGACTTAAAGTAGATATCTGGGAAGAGAGGGTTCCAAATAGAGAAAACAACTAAAATAAAGGTCCTCAAATGAGAGTGCCCGGCATGCTTGAAGAATAACAGGAAAGCCAGTGTGGCTGGCTTGGGTGTGCAAGGGCCAAAATAGAGGGAATGACATTAAGGCTGTGGCTTTTCATCTAAATGAAGTGGATTAATTTACAAATTTCTCCTCTTCTTGGTGAGAAAGGACCCTATACTTAGAAAGAAACTGGAAGCCTTGGATAATATGCAAAATAGAGGGGAGCACATATGTGATGGTAAAAGGTGAAGTAACTCATTGCTTTCTCCAGGAACGTTTTTGCAAGTAGAACACATTTAAACAAAATGGATCAAAATAAAACAAAGAGATTCTAGCTGGAAGAAGAGATGTGGCAGTTCTTAACAGGAAAGTGACAAAACATCACAGCCCTGGACTGTATTATGTGATTGAATGAGTCTCAGTCCATTTCCATGGCAGCCTTTGCAAAAATGTGGTTGATTCTCATCACCTTAAGCTGCTATAATTTCCACACTGCTAAAAGGCTAATAGAAGGGATGACCCAATGTCGTGTTTCTTAATACGTGTCCATGGACCACCAGCATGGTTTCACCTGGGGACACTTGAGAAAATGCAGATCCCTGGACCCTCCTCAGGCATACTGTATTATGCTGTCCAATAATTATGCTGTGAATCTAAAGTTTAAGAACAATGAACAGAAAGACAATTTCTTAAAGGTCTCTCTAACTCTGGATTTCTGTGGATAGAGTTTCCCATACCAGGTCTCAAAAATACTCCAACCTTGGGTGTTTTGTTTATGGTTTGCAGGCCACTGATCTGTGGATCAGGTGCAGAGGAAAGAGTCTAGTAAAATGCCTTAAGATATTGTCACAGGGAAGGAGGGATAATTTAAATGAATTTTTAAAATCATTGTTAATTTCTAGGCTGGACAAGCATTATGTGTATAATTACTGGGTGGAGGTCACCTTTCTCTTGTGATGTTTACATTCCAGAGGATCTTAATTCCTCTCAGTGTGCAGTTGTTGGTTGTGATGATTTCAGCCAATAAGAAGTAATGATGGCTAAATACCTGAGATCTTTTACCTTGTTAGCTATGCTAACAGCCAATGACAACATAATCTAAAGAGATTTACTGTTTGGCTTTAGAAGAAGTATCAAGCTAAAAATATAATGGAAATGTTTATTAACCTGCCAAGTTGAAAAGGGTAGGTTAAGACTTACCTATCTGAAGAGTAGCAATGTTTACCATTTGATCTTATGCCCACCTTGCCCCATGGAATATCACCGCCTACTCGACAGGAACTGGGAAATGGGCACACTAATTTATCTTGATTTCTAACTTTATCTCTAAAAAGAACTTTAAAAAAATTCCTTTATTGCAAAGCCAGCAATTATCGAAATTGTCTAATGACCTTGTCTGAGAACTTTCTTTATACTGGGGTGAGGCAGACGGTCTCCCGATGTTTTTAAAGGTCAAATTACCTTGCTTCAGTATATTCTGGTGATGAGCCAAATGAGACTAGCTTAATTTAATATGTCTCTGCTGCTTTTGTTTCAATCCAAAGGGGCATCCATCATGGGCTTCTCATTCTGACTGATATTGATCAGGTAATTGCCCTCAGCTTGTCAAACTATCATGATTTTTATAAGAATGAGTCTTTTCTAGAAGAAAGTAGACCCAGAGAGAAACACAAAGATTTTGATTAGAAGTTTGCCCAAAAGCAAGTCCAAGTAGAAAGCAAAATTGAAAGGCAAGAGGGAAGCGAGGGGAAGGATGAAGATAGAAAGCTGAGATAGTGTTATGTCCATCTAAAATACAGAAATATGAATTATAACGATCTAATGGGTACAATTCACAAACAAGTTCCAGCCCAGCACACATTTCAAAGCAAGCCAGTTTTGAGTAGTCGAGTATGTGGTTATTGAGAGTAAACACTGAAAAATTTTTTTCAATTTTAAAAATACGCACCTTATTTAACTTTCTGTCTCAAGATCAAAGTGGAGTCTATCCTTGTGGCTCAGGAACATTGTCTTCCTTTTCTTTGCTCATTCAGTGTAAATAAATATTAGTTAATGCTTAAATTATACTAGATTATTAAGGTAAAGATAGAATCTAAAATAAAAGGAAAAAAACCCTTGCCAGGAGAAGATTCCTCCAGGAAACTGTATAATGTTGATTTGAAGAATATCTTATAATGTGGCTGACATGGCAAGCCCAGGGACATCATGCGAGAAAAACAGTTCCTTCAAAACACACTGAACAGTGTATGATACAAATTCAGCTGTATGATTTTATGTGAAATGCAGCAAGGTTACAAAAGCCTCTGTCAAGAGTCTAGAATGTCAACGTGAGCCCACGCCTGGAGTATTATTACAGTTAACAACCTGTTCCAAGTAGTGCAAGGTGTCCAGGAGCTGTATCAAGCCAGCAGGGAGAGCCATCCTGCTGCAAGAGCTTCATATAATCAACTACACCCCTGCAGATATTCAAGACTAGCTTGCTACCCTTCAATTGAAAGTGCTTATAAACAGAGAATGCAGCTCTGTCACCTTCAGAGAATCTAGAAGCAGTCACTTAAACTACCAGTACCTTCAATGAAGTTGCTTTAAAACAGAGATGCTTTATCCAATTTAAAAAAAATTTTTTTAGATACCCCTTGGCCTTGGGCTCTCTTATATTTGGAGGTCTTGCCACAAACATATAAACTCTTAAAATATATACCTATAACCCACAATAAACCTAATACTGGTATAATTTTTTTTTTACTTTATTTTTATTATTGTCACTATTACAGATGTCCCCATGTCCCTCCCCCCTTTGCCCATGTCCACCCAGCCCCTGCCTCACTTCCCTCTGGCCATCACCAACTGCTGTCTGACCATGGGCTCTGCATATATGTTCTTAGGCTAATCTCTTCTCTTTCTTTCATCCAGGCCCCCCGGCCCCTCCCTTCTGACAGCTGTCAGTTTGTTCTGGGAATCTAGGGCTCTGATTCTATTTTGTCTGTCAGTTTATTTTGTTCACTAGATTCCACATATAAGTGAGATCATATGGTATTTGTCTTTCTCTGACTGACTTAATTCACTTAGCATATTGGTATAATTTTTTTTTCAAAAAATATTTGTAAATTTATTTTTGAAATTATTTGGCTACAAGTAATTGAGTTGATTCACAACTTGTGAGTTCTCAATAATCAGCATGCATAGTTGAAATTTTGCAAAGGAAGGAAATCTAAACCTACAAATACAGTAAAACTTTAATAAATACCAAAATGAACAATTAATTATGGTGGCATGATATCACAACATGTAGATATTTATTAGAACATTTATTAAAATCTACTTTGTGATTTTCTTTTTTTTAATCAAAATGCTCAATCTTTCCAATTTATCTTGGTTGCATATGTTTTATAATCTTGGTTCTTCCAAGGATAGTAACATGAGTGTAATAAAAAAATATATTATTTGTTGGATATTTATAGTAAATTTGCAGTATAATTTTTTATTTTCCCATTTGCAAAGTAAATCTCAGTTTGCAGTTCATCTGTTAGGAACAAGAAATATCCTGAACAACTGGACCATTCTTGGACTAATTACCTGGTACTGGATGTTTTGTTAACATAGGAGAGTAGTATAACACAAAGATGCGTACAATTCTGGGCTCCACCTGAAACTACTTACCTATTCCCCAGAAAAAGATCATAATAAATTGAAGTTACTGAAGAAAAAAAGGAAGATACAAGAAAAACAACCAAAGAAAAAGGAAAGTGATGTTTCAGTTTTTATTTCTGGGTTTCAAGATTTTCCTCTTTTAATTTCTTTCTTGCATACTTTCATTGTCTTACCTATGTCTCAAAAGAATTGCCAATGGCATATTGGGCTATCACAGTAAGCACACACAGATGCAACTGACCAAAGATTTTTCTATTGTGTTTCTTCACTCTCCCAGTTTGCTTCCCCCAGGAAAACACCAATTACTGACTTAGCTGTGTTGTGTACATGTCATGTCTGCACATGCGCTGAATGTCTATGCACGTACATGCACAAGTGGGTGTTTTCCTATTGGGATTAACCCTCCCTCAATGGCAGGTGATGCTGCAAACCTTGCATCAAGTACACCATGAGACCTCCCCATCCCTCACCCTCTTTCCTGGTCCCTGGTTCCAGCCCTCTGGGGTCATCAAATCAAATGTCACACCTCCTTCCAGTTGTGCAATCTTAGGTGCTGAACACTTTCTGTGGATCTGGACAAACACCACAACTTAGGGTGAAAGCCATTTACTTTGTTTATATTTTTTGTACTTACATGACATCAAAATATTTTCTCTCATGTTCAGTGGTAATATATATCTATATATATCTATATATATCTATATATATATATACATCCCCACACACGTATATATGCCTGTCTGTGTACTATGTATGTATGTATGATGTATGTATCTTCTATCATCTATCTATTTATCTATCTATCTATCTATCTATCTATCTATCTATCTATCTATCTAGTATGTTTGTTAAATTGCCAGCCAGTTTAACGTATCTATCCTTTCTTTTCTTAATTAACCACATTTGTGAAAAGGATAAACTTTCCATTGAGCTCTTTTTTTCCCCCTTAAATCGTGTACGGAATGTGCCTTTTGGCTCTTCCCTGTGTAAATAATGTGCAAAATAATCAAAGCACCATCATGACCTGACAGCTCAGGCCTTTGATGAATAGGGCTTTATGTGGGATTATCATATGACATTTCCAAACTAGATTATATTTATGAGTCATATAGAGTACTATTGCATTATCATCCCTCTTTGTGGAGTTTGTACATTCTGTAAGGAGTAGATGAAAGCAAGGAACCTGGAATTAAATGCCCTTATTTTTTTAACAGGAAATTTAAAAGAAAGAAAAAGAAGAAGCAAGCCATCATTTAGTGTTTCCTCAACTACTCATCCAAAGTTCCTGAACTTCTGAAGGGAATGCTGCAGTCTCTATTGTCTCTGAGGTTCTATTACTTCATATACTTAAAATCAATGTGTTCAAAAATGTTTGGGAATGAGCTAACTTCACACTTCTTTATAGATGAGGAAACTGAGCAGAGTTGGAAACACAGTTCAGCATTCCCGACCCCTGGAACACTTTCCCACTTAAACTTACCAGTTGGTGTTGACAACCACATGCATAGACAACTTTGTCAGCAGACCAGGATGACCACCCATAAGTGAAGTAAGCAAAGGCACCCTACATATGGAAAACTAGTTTCCAGAAGGAGTGAGTATCTATATACTTTGTCGGCCACTTTATAAAACATTATACCATTCA
Organism: Molossus molossus; assembly: GCF_014108415.1. NCBI lineage: Eukaryota > Metazoa > Chordata > Mammalia > Chiroptera > Molossidae > Molossus > Molossus molossus. Next base: position 35,621,431 of record NW_023425347.1, on the reverse strand, counting down.
AGTCCAACAACAGTTTTTTTCTGTTAAAGTCAAATTAATTTCCATCCCTTTGAATATATTACCCTGTACTTTCTTAGTAGCTATAATAGAAAACGACAGGAATTATTCCTCAATCTCCTTTTCTTTTCTTTAATCAAAACCCTCAGAAAACAGCGACAGGGTCCTTCGGTCCCCCTCTCGTCTTCCCCATAGTCTGCAGCACATGTGGCATGTCTGCCAGCTCTAACCCTGGTCTGCTCGATACTGAAAGTAGCACCAGGGATCCACCATCGCCTCAAGGAATTGGGCAGATTCGTGGTAACCTGTGCGCATTGAGTTTTACAGAGCACATTGCGTTTTAAATGTTCTTCCAAGGCCACATTCTAGTGAGGTTCCCTCCGTAGCAATTCTTCTGTAAATAGAACGCTGTCCAGCCAGTTCTATATTTGATAGTTTGATATTATAACAGGTAAGACCACTACATAAGGCGGCAATAAAACTTAGCTGCTATCGCTGCTTTCTCACAAAGAAAACTGTAAACATCACCTAAAAACCCATGAGTCACGGGAAAAAAAAAAAGTAATACAGATGTGGAACTAATGTCCTATGATGTGGAATAAAATGCTATCCTCTATCCAAACCCACCCCATATAGATGTGTAGTTCATCTGATCCCATAGCTGACCCACATGGAATTATCTGTATCTTTAAAGCAAGGTAACTTGACCTAAAATAAAATAAAATATACTGTGGGAGATAGTCATTGTCAGTTCAAATAGGAAGAAATACCTAAAACATGATAATTAGAGTCTTTCAAGAAAGTAACTAAAAAGTCCTTTGAGCCCTGGCCGGTTTGGCTCAGCAGTTAGAGCGTCGGCCGGCGGCCCAGAGAGATTCAGGTTTGGTTCCCGCTAAGGGCACGTACATTGGTTGGTTTGTCCCCAGCCCCAGTTGGAGTCATGTGGGTGGCAACCAGGGAATGTGTCTCTCTTACGTTGATGTTTCTCTCTCTCTCTCTTCCTCCCTCTCTCCCTCCTGCTCTATCTGAAGATAAGTGCAAAAATGTCCTTTGAGTCATCGAACTAAAATTCTTAGCAAATTGTTGGATATTTCTTAAGTTCTATCAGTGTGGGCTAATATTCCAAGGAGCAAGGTGATCATAAAACAAAGTACTGACAAAAGCGTTGTAACTTCTCTCCCTGATATTTCATAAATACCAGCATTGACATTTCTAAATTCTCAAAGCTCTCTTTCTTTCTCTGCTTCAGAAAGTCATACTTCTTTGCTACAAATGCCATAATCACTAAGCCAGAAATTCACTGTAAATACACACAAACCTGGGTGACCCAACGGAATAAAACAGATACCATGACAATTTGAAAAAATTTAAAAACAAAACAAAACTGGTCACACTTTCTTTTCCCTTTTATATGCTTCTACATATGCAAATCAGGCAGTCATGGTAGGTGTTTATCCAGTTCACTGGTATTGAAGTAGCCAGATTTGGTTAAATGATGGACCTCCAATCCTATCAGACTTACCGTTAATATCTCAGATTATCTTGTTAAACAGTCAAGCTAAATGATCTAGATTATATCCACACCATTTACATAGCAATCACTGTAACTTGCCAAATGCTGAATTTCACCTGAACCAGTTCAGTGTATGGATGCTCATTCAGAGAAACTCGCTCATTATCATTAATTAATTTTAGAGGATTCAAAATATTTAAGGAAATAGAACCAAGGCTCTCTTCACAGTGATCTTTAAAACTTACAAAATTGAATCTCTCCAACATGGGATGGCAGCAAATAGAAAACCCTCACATGTCCTCAGTCTTGTGCAGATGCGAATCTCTCTCACACTAATGAAATAATGATACCCTATTTTCTGCAGTCTCATTGACAAGTAATAAGAAAGATGTCTAAATGGGTGTGGCAGTGTGAGAGTTAAATCCAATTGTAATTAGATTGCAGTATGTATGGTCATGTGGTTAATAGTAAATTTTCCTTGATTAACTGGTCCTGTTTGTTAAGAGCTCCTATTAATAATACATTAGTGCTCTCCGTGTTGGTTGTAGAGACACACCATGGACCAGTGCAAAATTAATGAAGGCAGGTACGCATGCTGATTAGAATGTGGCAGTTTAATAAACTCTTCCAACATTAAATTATTTAATGCATTCATGCTCATGCAGGCTATTCGATGGTCAGCTTGACCACCTATGTGTTAATATTGGGAATTGAAATGCAGAGAGTGGAAGAGATATAGCAGTGTATGAGGCAATTAGCTCTCATGTCTGATAAATGGGGCAATACCTATGTGCGCGCATGTTTTAGCACACCACAAATGGTGCTTTCATTAGCTGGAATCTTCTGTGGAAATTTTTATAAATGTTTAGTTTTATTTCTGCACCATAAACAGAGGGTCTGATAACCATAGTCACTGTCAGTTGAATGTTTGAGGCAAATTTCAAGTAAGCTAAAAGTAAGTTGTCTTAAGATAAATGGGTCACAAAAATTAGATAGGAAGCTTATCAATAAACATCTCCAATCTGGACATAATCTCTAGCTATAATATAGAAAATACTTTATATAAATGTAAATTATTTCAATGTACACATGCAAATAGTTCTTAGATTTTGAACAAAAGAATAAGATTTTACGTTTGAACAATCTCTATAGTTTGCACAATGCCTGTACATATGCTATTTTATTACATTCTCATCAAGCTATTTTAAATGAAGAGTGAATAGTATTTGCTAATAAGTGGCTGATCAGAGCCTTAAAACTCTGTTCTTGAAACTCAAAGTCCAGAGTTTTTTAGCACAATTTTACAGCTGCATACAAAAGTAGTACTTGTGAGAATAAACTGTTATTCACAAATAATTTAATTTTTTAATTAATTTTTTAATAAGCAGTAATTTTTTACAGTAGGTGAGCATTCTAAGAAATCAGCCTCTCTGGGAACAGGATGCTGCATAGATTTGGTAGAAATACAAAATAAGACATTTCTATATTTTAACACTATCTAATTATAAACAAGTATTTTAAATGACTTATATTTTCTTAGGTCCCAGGATACTTTCTGGTTGTATTTTAGGCATTCACAGGAACTTCCACAGTGCTTGCATGAAAATAATATGCCAACACAGAGCAACCCAGACTCTGCACCTTGAAGACAGTGTGGAAAGCATAAACCATACCTTTGGTGAGGTCACCAGCAAGACTAACTTTGCTCAATCACAAGACCAGCCACTATAAAAGTAAGCCCTGGGAGAATGTTTGAATGGATTGACCCATCTGAGGAATTCCATGATATTGTCATTCCATTTTCAGTTCTTTACCCATTCTTAGGGTGTCGGCTAACACAATAACAAGGAAAAAATTATTCTTACCCAACAAAATCACAGGAGGGTCGCAAGGACGCCTAGACAGATGGAAATGCACAGAAGGCAGGGCATTCCCAGGAACTGTCAGTCTGACTTAGAGCAGGTAACTGCTCTAGGCTGCCATAGATATTTTCAGACATAATTGAGGGGACTGAAGAAAGTGAACTCTCAAGTTTCCTCAAATCTTTAGCAAGACTGTCTAATTGTTTTTGATCAAGAGGAAGAAGGCCAAAGATCCTTTTTTTTCACACACACAAAAAGCATGACAGTCTGTGGCAGAGAGAAAGCACCATCTTTATACAGAATACTGTGCAATTCCACTTCTCCTAAGGGCCTGCAGGAGTAATTTTGGGGTTTGGCTGGCCTTTGATTTCTCTAAGGGCCTTGGCCAGCCTGGATGGTCTGCATTCCTGCTATTGGTCCCCCCACCCCACCCCACCTCTCTGGCTAGCTTAAAAAGAATGCTGTGGTCATGAATTAATATTTTCCTCTTGGTTAGCTATTACAATGTTGGTTACAGCATCAATGGTGCTTGTCCTTACTGCTTCCCTTTGACAATGTGGACAGTTATTGATGTCTGGCATTTGTTATAGGTGGTTGGCAGCTATATGAATATTGTAACTTACAATCGGCTTTCCACAACATTGCCATGTGTGCATGAATTCTGACAGCGATCTGAAGGATATAGAGCTGCCAGTCCACTTTTTGCAGTCATGGTGTGTGCTGACAAAATGGGTTTTACCTTCCTCTGGTTCTAGCAGAAATGTTGTACGATTAGGAGAGGAAACAATTTCAACTTGTTTGTATATTTTCAGGCAATGAGAGTTATGGAATAGCATTGTATTCTATCCATCTAAGTTGTTTATCCCAAAGAAAACGTAGCTGAAACCAGGCCAAGTCTTTACTTCTAACTTGCAATCCTTTGGCTTCTATGAAAACCAAATGTGAGATGCAAGAAAAACCTACTCCCAAAAGAAGGCAAGGTCACACCTGACACACAAAATGAGCTCAAAGCAGCAATAATAATTGAGCATTGAGGATGGCATGATTGGAACACTGGGATAATGATAATGTTTTCAACATGAAAATACAACTTTAATATCATGCATTTTTCTAAATGCCCTTATCGGCCTAGCTAACTTTATCAGCAATATCATTCTCTTTGCATCAACTAGTGTGGTATATTTACTATTTTCCATGTATTTGGAATTTATTTAACCCTCATGACAGTTCGGTGGGATAGAAACAATTTTTATCTCTGTTTTACATATGAAACTAAAGCTCAGAAAGTTTAATTTGCGCATGGTCACAGAGGGACTGAGACAGAGGTAATATTGAAATCCAGAGTCTTAATGTTCTTAATGCCTACAAATGATACAGTTAAACCTTCACAGTCCAATATGTCATCCACTAGCTACATGTAGCTATTGAGCAATTGAAATGTCTAATCTGAATTCAAATGTGTTACAAGTATAAAATATACAAGACTTGAAGATTTGGTATGAAAAAAGAATATATATCTAATTAGTAGATTTGTACATCGCTTACATGTTGAAATGATAATGTTTTGAATATTTGGAAATAAAATATATCATTAAAATTAGGTTTACTTGTTCCTTTTTAATTTTAATATGCCTACTATAAACATTTCTATACTTATACAAATATATATAATATTTCTATTGATTAAGGCAGATTGTTCACCAAGTGGCTTCAATTTTACTAGTTTTTCATATTTTCCTTCAGAAGAACATTTCATTTGTACTAAGAATCTCATTGGAAAGAAAAAAGAAAAGGTGGAAAAACATTACTCCAACCAAAAAACACAATGCTCCCAGGATTGGCCATCCCATAATGTACTTCATGTGCATAACCCGATGTGAGATTTCAATAGTTGTCCATCAACAGTAACTATAACCCAAAGTTTGCTGCGTTACTCTGTTTGCCATGGACCATTTCTAACTTCCAATAGCCATGTTGAAATCTTTCAATGTTGGGAATTGCCAGTTATTAGACAGACATCAGCACCTACTATGTGCAATTACCTCTGTGTTGAGGTCTTTAAGGGTAGGCATTATGCATTACTCATTATTTTGTAAAAGATTTTAGTACAAGGGTCCTCAGTGAACCTGATGTTGGTAGACAGAGACTCTGGCCTGACAGCACCAGTGAAATTGTGTCTATTAAAGGCACCTTTAATGAAGTCTGAAAAAACAGCTCATTTTATTCATAATTATACAAATATATCTGAGAACCCATATTATCAACCAAAATACATTTAGGCTACTTTTTACACAGAAGCTTTTCTGTAAGAAAAAAAATAGTCAAAATTAAATGTTCTGTAAGTATTTGTTGCTGACTGACCACATTTATCTTCAAAATGAAACTACTAAGTCAGCAAGGGTCATCAGATGCATGCACTGGAAAGAAGACCGAAATTCCACTGTGAGAAGTTACATCAAAAGCAGAGCCCATGAGCTATTTTCTTGATTATTTACCCTCATGATGAGGATATAGCATATGAAAAGCCATAAAGTAAAGGGTGTTAAGTGTTGATGAACATGAGTAGGAATTCATTATATACACTGGACTTAAGTGCAGCATATAAGTCAAGACATTCAAGAAGACAGAGACAGGTAGATAGGGGGAGAGGTATTTAACCTCCACTTATGAGTTTTAATTTGATTTGAGGACAAATTGCATGCTATTTTTGAAATAATTGATTAAATAGAGTAAATCCAAGTTTTAACTTTTTTGAAGCACTAAAATCAAACAAAAAATATTTAATGTTTTTTTTTTTTTTCTTCTCTATAGCTCAAAACCAGCTAAATTTTAAAACCAAATTTGGCAGGCACTGGACAGCACACTTTCAGCCTGATGTTTTAAAGATTAAACTATGGAGCAATCTGTAAATGTTAATGGATGTCACATGGCAAATTCCACTTACACAATAGAATCATCAAGTCCATCTCTCCAAATGTGTGCCTTGGGTTCTAAGCTGGAAGACCACAAAGAAATATTCTCATTCTTCTTCCTCTTCTTAGGGTTCTAAGAATACTCTTTAAATATTTTGGTAGCACATCTAATTCCTCTTAACACATTTTTCTGGCTCTGGTGTTCAATTTACTTTAAATCAGCAGAATAATCCAAGTGAATCTAGGTTGCTGTAATGTTACATTAGGAAGATCGGATCCATTTGCAGCTAAGGTACACCCAAATTCATTAACATTTGCTCAGTAGGCTTCCAGCAGGTGACTTTGTGAAAGGAAACAGATGCATCTGAATGTCACCTTACCACATATGTGACTATTAATAGATTTTTGTTCTGTCCATGTACTATAATTACTGAATCCCATTCTAAGGATAATGACATTAGTTTACTTTTAAATACACAGAATTTTACAGAAATGTTCTCTAAGAGGCTTTGACAATTAAGTAAGTCCAAATTTTACATAGGCGCAATGGGGATTAACCTCAATGACTTTCTAAGTGCTAATTACAAAACTTAAATGCAGGATGGCTCAGAGGGCTAAACCACAGAGAGGTTGTGGGTTCTAATCCCCAGGTCAGATGTATGGCTGAAGGCAAGACTTCTTAGAACAGAAAAGTAAAAACAAGAAATCCAACTGCCTGGCTTGTGCATGAGGGTAAGGAAGCTGTCGGAGACCTCTAGCCTCAGATGCAGGCTCTGTGCGTTCTGAAGAAACACAGCCCCTTGCCAAAATGAACATTTATTCTTGGATACGTAGCAAGAGTCACCGCACCTTAGTTCTAGAATTGGCACTTCCCTGTGAGTCATGGTTTTCCTCTCGTATAAAATAGAAATGGTAGCACCTGACCCGTAAGGGTGCAAAATTATTGTGGGAGAGCAAATGAGACCATGAGTATGAAAACATTTAAAGACTATAAAGAGCTGCCATCCTGAGTAAATTGTTATGCATTATTGGTTTGCTGGATTGAAGTGATAGTAAGTCTTTCCAAAACATTTTCATTAGAGAAGATAGTTTTCAAACAGCATATTACCATTGTCTGGAGAGGTGGGGGCGGGGAGTGTGGCACATGCCTCCGTGGAGAACGCTGCCAGATACCGAGGGCGCATTAGGACTGGTATTTGTGTCTACACAGTCCTCTCGATCAGGAGAAAATGGTACTGCAACTACCCTCTCCCCATAAATAAATAAACTAAGCCCCATGTTTAACTTAAAGGAGCAGAAGGAAATAAAAGGGGAATAATAAGAGGAAGGGAAAGAAATAATTTAAATCTTTACCAAAGTCTCTTGATATGCCAAGAGTGAACAGAGTTGCTTGGAGTTCAGCCATTTATCTATTCATACCTGATGGACTCCTCTCCAGCTCGGTGTACCCGCCTCTCCGGCCCTATGCTTCCCTTCCATTCTCCTCTCTTTCTTGATCTTACCGCCTCTCCTCTCCCTTACCCATGTGCCCCCATAACTTCTCTGTTTGTATCTGGCCTCCTGATTCCTCTTCGTTCCCACCTTCTTCCCATTTTCCAAACAGATTCTGTTCTGCTGTGCATTGCTGCATGCCCTTTCTAATCAACATGAGTCTGGTGTTTCCTAGTTCCTTCCTATTCTCTGCTTTTTTGTTAGCCTGAGCATCAAAACAAGGGCCAAGAACAGGCAAACCAAGAGCCAAGGCAGACAAACCAAGATGTGCCTCAAGGTGGAGGCAGAAGAAACACTATAAATATGACCATGTCATATAAGAGGATGGTATACACAGGTGTGTCTGCTGTATTCCAGGCATTGTTTTGGAGCTTTACATTTCTTAATTCCTTTAATTCCCTCAACCACCCTATAAAAGAGGTACATTATTATCTCCATTTTACAGAAGAGGGCAATGAAACCCAGAGAGAATAACAAATTAGCCCAAAGTCACAAAGCTTTAAGTCTGACTAAGGAGCCTGCTCTCAGCCACTAGAGGGGATAAATATCTAATTTGAGAAATGAGTCAATGTACAAAGTATTGAAGGGGCTTTGTATGGTTGGGAGTGGGGGCAACCAAAATTTCATGGGTAGACAAGGTAATGGCTGCCAAAGGGGTCATAGACAATCCCAAGACTACCTATCACAAGCTCATGATGAAGTATAATATTGTCTAAAGTTAATCTCTCTCTAGGTAATGTTTACTCAAAGGCTGAATTTGTGGGGTGAGTCATTTTCGAGAAATTAAATTTGTATTGATGACCAATTTCATTAAATTCAAGGAACGGAAGAGTCAAACAAAGCAGAATGAGAACCAAACTAAACTCAGTGAAGGCCCATATATTATATTTAGTCCAGATACTTCAAATTATTATAGTTCTCAAGAAGAGCTTGATATTCAGGGGCCACAAAGCACCCCACATTCCCAAAGCATGCATGTGGGAATAGAGTGACTTGTTTTATAGATACTGCATGAAGGTTGATGTGTTATCTACTTAGCTTCTTCCAATGTTCCCACGCCAGCTCTGTAGGTTTGAAAAGATGCAAAAACCATATGATTTTGTTCCACAAGTTCAACTAATCTTAATTTATAATTGTAATTTTTTTTCTTTCTTTTTTTAAATATCCAGATCTTTTTTTCGCTTTGGTTCCATGAAGGGTTATACTATGTCTGATATTGAGTTTGACTGAAATAAATTGTTTTCATGTATTTAGACTTTAGGAGAAATTTTTCTGGTACATTCCACAGTCTAGTAATTGGCTGTTATTAGTATTAATGAGAATTACACAACCAAATCCCACCGCCATGCACTGAAAAGTTACCCCTTAGGATCAAGGCTCAGTAATAATTTGAAAGTGTTGAAATGTAATTTCCAGTTCACAGACCTCTCAAAAGGTAAAACAGATATGGAAGTTTACATCTGAGATAATAGAGAGGAAACTTCTTATTTTGTGCTGCTTGGAATTAGAAATGTATGAGTAATCATATTGCTTCAAAATGCCAGAGTCCGTTTGCTTTAATTCATAGGATTGGATTGATTCACAGAACAAGCAATCATTCCTGTGAGGGGCTCTTCATGGTGGATCTTTTCCATGCATTTCTTCAAATACCTCTGGCTGTATTTCCTTCTGTTAGAGCCGTTTCCTCTGCCTTCATATCTATATAATACATATTATTTGAATATCTGGGAAAATGTATTTATCGTCTTGTAAGTAAATTGTGAAAAGTACCAGCCCACACAAATTTTATCAGTATGTCTCATGCAAAATAAATTTGCCTTCATTCTTCTCCACCTCATACCTACTCACTTACTTAAGTCTGCTGATAAACAACGACTGGTATGTATGTTAAAATGTGGGTGAATTCTAAGAAAAGGTTATCTAGGCTTTCCTGATTCTGCTATTTAGGCAAGAAATGGGTGGTGCCTTCTGTGAATATGTTCTCTGTATCAGTCTTTCTGCAGTGATACCACAAAGGAACCACCACCCCCCTCCCGGCTATTCCACTTCTCCATGTTAGTATCTCCTGTATTTTAAAACCTGATTCAACAGTCATTTCACACCAGAGAATATATCATAACTTGTGAAATGCTCAGTCACATTCAATAAAAAAAGATAAAATAATTTTACATAAGCAAGTTTAAAATATCAGGAGAATAAAAATGGATCTGTTTGGAATCATTTCTGAAACAAAATTTGACTTTTGTCAGTAGTGCATAAAAAACAATGAAATAGCCAAGAAAACATTTTGATATTATACGGTCCTTTGACAGAAGGTCAGTCTTAGTCTTTTAAAACTTGGCATCCCCAAATAATATCAATATGTTTAGTTCGAATATTTTCTGAAAGTTTGCTTTCAGTGAAACCAAAAGTGGAATGAATTGCAACAAAATATATTAATAAACAACATCATGTGCTGTTTTACTGATGTGCTTAATGGGGAGTTTTGTTTATTGTTTTATACTCACTGTAATTTTTTAAAATGCTGTGTAAGAGTTTTCGGCAACATTTCCATTGTGAAACATACAACCATTCAAATCCCAATTCCCAAATCTTTAAACAAATCTACTGTGAAGACATGTATTTCTTCTATTCAAAACTGCAAGTGATTTACTAATGCATTTTGGTAACCAGAAGTTAGGTCAAAATATCTTGAAAAATGACACATTTCACATATTTCCTGAAAAATTCAAAAGTGGTACATATCATCAAAGGATCTGCAGGAAGGACCATAATATATACAAAGCCAACTTTGGGTAGGGCATAATTTCTTCTTTAATGTACTTACCCTGATCTGGAAAAATACTGTTCTATTTTCATATCAACATTAGATTTTTGAGTGTTTTATTCCTGAACCACGAATAAATTTATGAAACTCTTTTTTTCTTCTGAGATCTCGGAAAAACAATCACTTTCATTCTGTAAGAGTGTCTACTTACACTTGTGGTAATTTGTGTTTACAGAGTTATGTTCCCTTGAAAGACCAGGACGATGCTCTACTTCTTGTAATGTGACTCTTGTTTCAGAAATCTCTTGAGATAAGAGAACTTATCCCTGAACATTCGCATTGCGTGGGTTTTACTATGTCAACATTTCTAAGAACAACATGGTCTGTAAAGGGCCCAGGAGTGAAATGGAAGCACTCCCTTCAATGATACTTTTGAAAATGGAATATGATTCCCAGGGTTCTTGAAACAGCAGTGGGGAAAATTGATTGCTCCATTTGCTGCTAATGAGTTGGAGGAAGTGACCTCTGACCAAGGAGCAAGGGACATGAGGACACAGAGGTAAAAACAATCTTCTTTTGTGAAATGAATGGAAAGAAAATACCGCTGTTCAGTTCTAAACAGTTAAACAGTTACACTTTTTTCAAAAGGTAATAGGCTAATTTAGCTTGGTCAGATTCATTTTCTTCCTTCTTCTTCTTCTTTTTTTTTATCCTCACCCAAGGACATTTTTCTATTTTTTGTTCAGATAGAGTGGGAGGGAGAGAGAGGAAGAGACAGAGAGAGAAACATCGACAAGAGAGGGACACATTGAGTGGCTGCCACTTGCATGACCAACCAGGGCCAGGAACAAACTATAACTGAGGTACGTGCCCTTAGTGGGAACTGAACCCGGGTCTCTCTGGACCACAGGCCAACGCTCTAACCGCTGAGCCAAACTGGCCAGGGCCCTTCCTTCTTCTTGATATCTACTCGCAGTCTCCATATTTTCTTTCCCTTTTACAGCACTCTCAGACATTTCTGTGTGTGTGCTGTGTGTACGGAATGTGGGCTAAACATGGACATCTTTAGTCCATGGCTTTTGGTGTCTTCCCTGGCCACACCTTGGTCTTTGGTGCCTACTTTTGCAGGGGACATGCCTGAGATGAGAATTCTCTTCTTCCCTTTCATAATCCTACCTTTCTCCAGGGTCCAATCCAAAGACCTCTTTGGTTGGAGTTCACCTTTTATTTCCTACCACATTATACTTGGTGTGTGCTTGCTGTGTAATGGACATATTTCTGAATGAATGCATATCACTGGTTATTTCACCACTCACACACCACTTATTGACATTGCTGAGTTTGTCATATCTTCTTGACCTGGCCAGTGTGACTCTGTTGATTGATAGTTGTCCCTTACACCAAAAGGTCACCAGTTCAATTTCCAGTCAGGGCACATGCCCAGGTTGCAGGTTCCATCCCTGGTCCTGGTGTGTGCATGCAGGAGGCAGCCATTCTATCTCTCATAGATGTTACTCTCTCTTTAAATATATATATTCAGATATTCCCAACTAGATTGAAATTTCCTAGAAGAGAGAAGATATTTTTCACTTTGGTACTTCTTCACTGTGTATGGCAGAGACCTTTTTATATAGTAACAAGTCAATGATTATTTTTTGAGTGAAAAGTAGGCAAGAGATATTAGTAGAAAATATGAAGATCTTAACACAAAAAGTGCCTAACATTTTAAAGTATATTCACACTTAGACAACAGCACTGTAAGAAAAAAGAAATCTCAACTAAGGAGGGATCTTAAAAATTTCAGTAAAGTAGACATTTGAAAAGGATTTGTTTAATTACACTACCACATGCAATAAGCAACACTCTAAATCTTTCCTAAAGAACATCTTTGAAGGAGACTAATAACACACATACACGAGGAAAGACAAACTAATGTTTAAAAGATTAAGAATATATGAGCTTTGATTCATAATACAAGCTGCCCTCCTTCTTTGGAGGGTTGGAGTAAAAGAAAAATTAAGTCATGTACACTAAAAATAATTCACTTAATTCCAAAGAGTCTTTCCCATAAGAAGCTTAGAATATTCATGTGCTTGGTCATGTTGATTCTAGATGCAGTGGTGCCACAAGGCATTGAAGTCCAGTCACACAGTATCAGTAATCTGATCGAGAAAACAATACATGCCTTCCAGATCCTTGACTCCTTCTTTGGCCATGGGGTTACATTTTCCACATTCCTCATACAGAGAAAAAAATAATAAGAAACATCATTTAAAAAAAAATTCTAATGTATTTATTTATTTGTTTTAATTTACTTTTGTTACAGATGTTTCTCCTTTTTTCCCCATTGACGCCCTCTTCCTGATCCACCCCACCCGCCCCGTCCCCAGCATTGTTGTCTATGTCCTTCGGTTACGCATATATGCGTATAAGTTATGTGGTTATCTCTTCTCTCCCCTCCCACCACTCTTCTGAGGTTTGTCAGAAACATCATTTTTAAAAAGCTACTAATAACCACCAAATTTAAAATTCTCTAGGAATCACCTTTCTGTCCATTCCCATTGTCACTGCATTAATGTAATTTTTTTAAAAACTCTGTCAGTCGATGATTGCTGTAGAATTCAGCAGGACTCTGAACTCCCAGTCTCTCCTCTTACCAAATGTCCTTCTTACTACTGTGTCATGTCTCCCCAAACTACGCAGCTCAAAGATAGTGCTGTTCCAACCTCATTTCTCTAATCACTAAAACCTTATAAAATCTGATCACACACTGACTTTGTTTTCCTACCATTGAACTGAGCAATACATAAAACACTTTTCTAATTGAATCAAGTAAATGAATCTTGACTTTTCAGATCTACCTTAAATGTTGGAAGGCTCTCCACAATGCCGGGCACAAAATGGTTGCTCAATATACACATATGTTAATTGATTAAGTAATTGAGGATTTTTTAAAAGTGCTTGTGAGGTACTTGTAAATTGACGCATGTCCTATAAGCTGTATGTAATGTTACCATCTAACCATCTAAGTGTACATCTTAATAGGGTCAGCAATTCTGAGGGCGGGGTCAAAATAAGCCCCTTTCTCCTTTCCCATCAAAACTGCCTTGCTCTAAAACATTCCCCTAACAAGATTTTCCTGGTTTCATCATCTTCCTCAGAATTATAAAGACACTCTATATTTAGAGGTAGTGAATTTATTTGACTACACAAAGCCTAAAACCTAACTTGATTTGCCTTCACATAAGTACTTCAATATGACAGACACAACAGCTATCAATTTAAGAGCAACATCCAGATCTTTCACACCTGCCTAATAGATGCAGAGAGTTCTAGACAAGGATCCTAAGACAATATGTAAGAAGAAATACCAAGATAGAAAACCCTATGTACCACGGAATAAAGACTGCAGCTCATTTTTCCATGATTAAGAGAAATTGAGAATATTCTTACTGTAGTTCCCAATGCAATTAGTTGGAAGATGGAAACTTTTGGGGAGAGTTTGCACCCATCTTGAGTGTTTGCCTGCAGGACAGGTATTCACGAATGTCCACCTCCCTATTTTAATTTCAGTCTTAGGTGGGCAAAGACGCATATGTTTCACAATAGATACCTTCTTATCAACCCTTCTGATGATTAGCTTCTTTGCAGTGTGTTGGTGATCAAACCCAATAAATGCTACCCCTGGTTAACTCATGAGTCACTTCCTTGTAACTCTGCAAAGAGACAGAATTTTGTGGTCTTATTACCATCACACCACTTCTTAGGTAAGGAGTAAGAGAAAATGCACAATTTCTAATAAGCTCATTATTAGTGATGTAGATTCCTATTGCCGTATAATGACTGCGATTTCCTATGTTGCAGGTAGACACCTGACATTTTGCCTGAGCATGGCCAATGATGATTAACCTGAAGGTAAAGAACCAGTCATTTTCTTAATACAACCAGGCACCACTTTCAAAGTTGGGGCTCTTCCTGTTTTAATAATCAAAAGGAAAAGACCTTTGGTACTTAATATTTAAACAAAATGTTTAATATTTACACAGTAAAGTTCTTCTTCTGATATTAAACCAGCATTAAAGCAGGGATAGAAATTGGTTTATAATCTCTGACACTCGGCCTGGAGCCTCGTAGTGTAGTAAACAATGTCACTCTTCAGATGGGCACCACCTGCAATGGGTTCAGAAATGTCAACTGTAATTAAACATTTTATTTCAAGGATAATTCATAGGTTATGTACATGAAGGACTGCTTTACGCCATGAGAAATTTCAAAGTACCGGCCTGTGTAAATAAGAAGCAGGTCTTTTTTTTTTTTTTTTTTTTTTTAAATTGGGTTTTATTTTTAAAAGTACATGCAAACTGCTTGAGACCTAATTAATATTGTTCTTAAACATGTGCTTCATATTTTGCAAAGATTTTTAAAGTCAATTTCATGAAGCTTGACTGGTAATGATATGTCTCTGCCTTACCAATTATTTCTTCTAGCTACAAGTAAGCATAATGCAGTGGTGGGGAAAGGGATATGGTTTTCCATCAGCTCATGTGGTAAACTAATGGCAAAGTTGGAACTGGCCCTCATCAATGCTAAATTCCTCCTTCGGGACTCTGGTTTCAACTTATGGTTTCAATGAAAACCTGAAGAAAATTTATTATTTTGAAAGGAATGACAAGTTTTTCAAAGGTGTGGGGATCACCTAGCCCCTGTAATAACGCTTCTAATCCTAATGAGAATTGAGTGAAATTATTCAATTAAGAAGTGTGTGTATGTGTGTGTGCGTGTGTGCTCCTGTGCATGTGAGAAAAAGGGAGGAAGCAATGCTCTATTTTTTTCTATATCAATAAAAATTCACTCACTGTTTCTTGGTAGCAATTTGTTAAAAGCTAAAATAATGTCTCAGAGATTAAACAAACACCTTTCCTGGACCTCCACCCTAACATTTATATCATTTTCCCCAAAAACAAGGCTTAAGGGGGGAAGCCATTAAGTAAAAATGCTATTAAAATAATGAGAAAAAAATATTGGGAGTGAAAGTGATGCCGTTTTTGTGCATTTAACACAGTCCATTACAAAGAGTGCTTTCCCCCTCTAATTGTTTAAGGCAACAGGAAAAAGTATCCTTTCTCTATTTGTCTCTCACACACTCTTTTGCTGTTCTCCCTGAGTTACTTCAGAGCCAAATATTTATGGCATATATCGTATACCAAGAAGAAGGCCTTAGGTACACGAGCAGGCTGGAACACAGGGTGAAGAGTCAGGGATCTGGCAGGGAATGCAGAGCCCACCTCTATCAGCTGGGCACACTGCAGAGGGGCCTGGCACTGAGCCAACAGGGCACGTCCATGGTGACACTTTCTGGGATAAAATATTAGTTCTTTGTCATTGGGAAATTTTTGTTGTTTATAGCAACAAACAATAGATATCAATGCCAAATTACTATTTCAAAATGAGTGTAATATGGATATTTCTTGAAAGAGTTTTAACTGTGCTTCCTTTAATTAACAATCTTCCCTTTGGAAAACATGATAACTATAAAATCTATGCAAAAACATGGGGAAAAGAAAGAGAATATTAAGAGAAAATCCTTCAATTAGTATGGATACCGCTGAAAATTACATTAGAATTTAAAAGCTGGCATATAAAAAAAATATTTGAAGGAAATATGACAACAGTATGTTAGGGTGGTAGGATTATGACTAATAATTCTTCCATTTCCCAGACTTTTATAATGAGATCATATAACTTTAAATATTAAACATCAATGTCCAGTAAGAACACGATCAATTTGGGGAATTAAAAAGTTCACGATGATGCGCTTGTTCAATGAACCGCAGTAAGAGGTGGAGAAGAAATGTGGTCAAGGCTTGGACCACACACAATTTAAACTTTTTTTTCTCTGCATCTCCCGCTTAACACATAGAGAGTGGTCCGAGAAGATTGCTGGCAGAGTAGGATGAAGAACACAGTATCAGAATGGTTAGTTGGTCTGAACCTGGAATTTGTGTTATACTTATTTCGGATCCCAGGATTCCCTTGACCGTCCTGGTAAAACGCTGCTGCCCTGGCTGTAGGGTAGAAGAAAGACAAAAGCTCCCTCAGTCCTGCCATACCAACCCTAATGAGGAGGGCAGCAAAGACTGTGGTTTTGTTAAAAAGCTTATAGTTATCACAAAATAAGATTACAATGTAGAAAACGTCGTTCAGCTACATAAACACCCACTAAATCAGACCAGATGTAGAATTAAGTTGACAATGCACTTTCAAACTGGGAAAGGAGAAAGCACACGTCTAAGGCCACAAGGCTGGTGAGAGAACTGGTGAGATGGCAGAAACAATCAACTGGAGAGTTCCACCAACTGCTTTATTCAAGTCATCTATGCGTATGTCATGTGTCTCAACCAATCAACGGACATTTGGGGAATATCTGTCACGTGACGGAGAGAGCAAGAGCTCTCGTTTTCCCTTTCACCCCAACAGGGTCCCCCACTGCACCTCCCAAACATAACTTCCTCTCTAAAGAAATTCCACGATTGCAATGGACCTGCTCTAACGACAGCAATAAACTCCGCGAGGTAGCGTGCAGCCTTGAGGGGTGGAGAGGTGTAGAGTTTGAATTTGAGATCTTTTCGTAAAAACAAACAAACAAACAAAAAACAAACAAAAAAACAGGTGAAGGGCGTGGCGGCCACGGAAAGTAATTAGGAAAAAACAAAAAAGAGTCTTGAGGTAGAGCCTTCTTCTTTGCCTACGGAGATGGAAAAGATTCAAGAACCCTCACAGCACTACACCTGATCAAATAATAAGAATTCATTTAGAACAAATAAAATATTAAAAGCTAATTTTTTCCACCACAAAATTAATTGATTAACTTTTCCCTCTACAAATATATTACTAAAACTTCTCGCTGCACAAACTCTCCGAGCAAAATTAATGGTTTTGTTTTGAAAATTAATTTAGATATTAAAAAATTATATTTTCCACCAAGATCTCAGTTACTCAGATTAAATATTAACCAAAAGCTGTCTTCTGCTTAAATAGAATTTAGCCTTTGAAGTGTTTTTATTAATCTCTTCTGATGTAGGTGCTTGAAATTCTATGAAAGTGCTACTGCTACCCGTTCTGTGCATCACTTACTGTAATTTATTTTCAGAACATAATTCTATTTATAAATGAAAATCCTATTAAAAGAAGACAAGAAAAATTAGTCCTAGACTTTGCATTGGTAGAGTAGAAACAAAATGAGCGGCCTAACCTGAAGTGACATTTACAAATTACCTGTTAATTTAAACTGGGGTGAGGGATGACAGAATTTAGTCAGACTGACAGGAAGTACCGAAGGAATGACAGTTGGGTCTGGTGTGGTCATAAAGCTCTTGCTGCTGGCACATTTATCTGTGCTCCTCTGCTACCCCGCCACCTCCCCAAAAGCTCCCTGCCTACTAAATAATATATTTGTAAAAATATTTACATTTTTGTCAGACTAGGGAGTAAAGGTTTCACACAGCTGAAGCTCTCCTCCTTTGTTTAAGGGGAGGAAATCATTCATTTTAAAAGGCTTCTGGTTTTAGTTATGTGGGTGCCCCCCATCTCTAATATTTGGGCCCAAATATCAGTTGTTCTCTCCACGGGTGTCTTGGACTAAGCCTATGGGACAAGCGAGGCTAGAAGCACCTGAGCCCTTCTATGTGGGCATTTCATGCACACGCCCCTTGTTCTCCACCTGGATGTTTCTGAGAACAAGCTACCAGAAAGCTGGCGTTCCGCTTACTTCTTCTACTCCGTTTTTGAAATGTAACATCTCAAAATATCTTGCAAAATAATAATCTCTTAAGAGGAAGCCAAAAAAAGAGGGGAGGGGGGTGCTGCAGACTTGGATAATTTTAGTTCAATTTAAATGATCAGCAGCCAGATTAGGTATCTGCAGATAGTGTATATATCTAAGTAGAGTTTTTTATGTAGAAAATTAAACAAATTTTATAAAACATCTATTTCACATTTGACTTATAAAAAGGCATGTTATTTTGTCTAGTGGACACACCCTCAATAGGACTAATCAGAGCTTTGCACATGTACCTACACACACAATACACATAACATAGTGTATACATGGGACATATACCTCATCTCCTGGTTTTCCATGAGCAGGACCTCTTCGTATCTGGTGTTTATTTCTTAAATAGGAAACCATCTTTATATTCTCAAATTAATGACAACAAATACATTTTGACAAACACAAGGTAGAAATAAAAATAAAAATACATTGAAATAAAATAAAAAATGATCAAATAAAAACAGGAGACCATCTTTGCCTTCTCCAATTCATGACAATAAAAACATCCTTGTGTTTCATCTGCCTGCTGTTGCCTGTTTTGCCTTCTTTAAACAAATTTCTCCATCTGAGATTTCAGCAATTTTCAAGGAATTCTTGCACTCCTTCTTATTTACCTATTTTGGAATTGTATGGGAGAATTCTGTAACACAAAAGTAATTGCTGTGAATTATTTATACCCTGACTCTCAGATTTTTCACACGACTTTCCGTAACTGTTCTGAGCTGGAAAATTATTGAGTGTAGGCCTACTTATCTAAACAAATGCTCTACTTGGCTTAGGATCCTACCTGTGACTGTAAACCATGAATGTGTTGTTTTAGAAGAAGTGATATTTCCAAAGAAATAAAGAACTTTATCTTGAAATTTTTACCCAATGTCCCTGATTTTGTATCATTTGTTATCTAGCCATAAGGAATAAATCAACCCCTTAATATTGGAATAATCAGAATAATTAGTATTTCTTAATAAGAAATAATTGTGAATAGACCAAAATGTTCATTTTGAATGAAAATGTTTGAAATCTGAGATCCTGATGAAGAGTCTATTGGGAAAACCAATCCTTTTCCATGGAGTTCTTCAACCTTGCTGGATAAGAGTCAGTCCCGTGGTTAAGTCCTCTCCATACAAATTCCATGATTCTGATGATCAGGTCATTTAAAGGTAATACCAAATTCAAAATAAAGTTCAGAGGGAACAACCAGGAGAAATTATTCAGCTCTTCCTCCACCCCTCTATCCCAGAAGTGCCCTAGGAACCTTCCAATACTCAATAATAATTTTAAAATAATAATTAAGTTAATAATTAAAAGACTCCCTTGTCCTTTTTGCTAAATGCTATTTTTTCTTTCTTCAATGTGATTTTGGAGATAAATTATAAAGGATCTGTGAGACTCCTCTGTCACATTGCTTTCAAGAAGTATATGCCTGTTTGGAGAATCCTGGTTATTTCTATAAGATTTATGAAATATTACTTTGCTCCAAGATTGATATCTATGTCCTTATTCAGTATATCAAGGACACATGATAGCAATCAATGCTATTTTAACACTGCACAAAGGCCGGGGTGTCAAGGTCATTACTTCGTTAAACAACAGGACTATTGAGTATTAACTAGAGACTGGCTAAAATCAAAATATCTGTACCATTCCCCATGACAAAAAAGTATCAGTGGGTGAGCAGATTACATAATCTGTCAACTACTATGAAACTTTCTCAGACTAAACACAGGGTACGAGGAGCATTTCAAAGGGTGTTTCACAATCAGCGATTTCTCTTTTATGTCCCCTGAACCTCTGCTATCCTCCCTCCTAAAGCTAAAAGTTAGACGTGCAACACTGCTCAAGCCCTGACTTTATGATGTAAGTGTGCGTTAGAAATGGAGGGGGAAAGGATCAGAGAACCATGAAGGGTGAGCGTGGAGGGAAAGGAAGTAAGGGGACCCGGGTGTGAAGGGAAACGACGACTTTTTATGCCCTACCTTTCTCTCATCTCCCTAATTCAGCCTTTTTAGAAGTAGATATTTTGGAAACATCACAACTAAAAGAAACCCAGTCATTTTTCCTCCTTGTCTAGAGATATATTATTATTTAGCAGGCTTCAATTGTTTTTTACATGCAAATGTATCAGAGCCCATTCCCTTTGCCCTGAGCTATGAGCTATGAGCTATGAAATCCGTACACTCATTGCAGGTGTTAAAGAGCCCTCTCTATCCTAGAGTAATATATTTGGACTCAAAGGCAATTTTCCCATCATGTCTGCTCTAATTGGACCATGCTTCCTAATTAGCATATTTCCCCCTTGACCGGCCCTCTGTGTGCACACACTTAGAAGAAAGGAAGTGGGTTAAAAGGCGGGCATTGGAAAAAAAACACACACACAGTCTGTTCAGAACAGTGACTTGAACACTTCCTAATGGAGCCCTAAGAACTCATCCTAAGTAAAGCAAATGGCATGAGGCATGTGGAAAACTGATTAGTGAGGACCAAAGCAGACGTTTATTGCCCAGAGGTAGAAAGTCCACTAATCTTCCTGTTAAACCTCTGTTTTCATTTCCTTCTCAACTAACCTCACTCTGGACCAAATTCATCACCTGTCTTATGTCTCCAGTTGCTACTGAAATCAAACAAGTCAAGGGAACAGTGAATGGAACCTCCCAGGAATTTATTTCCCCCGTTCCTCCCTGCATCCCCAAAGACCTTTTGAAGTGCTGGAATCTCAGGGCCTTGACCCTTACAACTTTCACTACATGTTTGTTTTCCGGAAGCAGCCTCGGGAACCCCACGTCGTGGTTCTGAAACCATTGCCAGCGGCCTTGAGGAAGGGAGAGAGGACTGACTTCAGGGAATTGCGGAGCACCCAGAGAAGGTCTAATCTGTAATGGGAGACTTCAGTGCCATGAGATTAAATCCCGGGCCAAGCTTTTTTAATGGTGTTAGGCTAATATGGTGGAACCCTTTTGATAAGTGAGAGACCCTAAAAATGCAAATATTGACAAAAAAAAATTAGGACCAGAGGCATGGCTACATGGAACAGATCGACAGATCTCAGAGAGGAGGGCGTGGGGGACTGGAAGAGATTAGTTTAAGAACACATAAGCATCGCCCTGGCTGGTTTGGCTCAGCTGTTGGAGCGTTGGCCTGCGGACCAGAGAGTTCCTGGTTCAGTTCCTGCTAGGGGTACGTACCAAAAAAGAAAGAAAGAAAAGAACATATATGTATATATGCATAGCTCATAGACACAGACAAGAACATGGTGGACCCCAGGGGTTGGGGCGGGGGGTGGCATGGGCCAGGTGGGAAATTGAAGACATCTGTAATAGTGTCAACAATAAAAAATAAAAATAAAGACCATCAAAGCTGGAACAATTTGATAGATAGATAGATAGATAGATAGATAGATAGATAGATCGATCTATACTGCTATAATTAAATGAAGAAATAAATAAATAAGAAAAAAAGAAAAATCTCCCTCTCAGAAAAATTTTGAATGACTTATGTAGATATTCTTACCTCCAGGAAATGTACTACCTGTACTACCCACTCACCTTCCCTGTACTACCCACTCACCTTCCCTGACCTTGAATTTGACTGGATTTAATGACTTGCTGCCAAAGCATAGAATATGCAAAGGGAGAGTAGGGAGTAAGTGTAGAGTGAAGAAATTTTCCAAATGTTGCCTGGGCCAGATGATCGAGATTAATATCACCATTGATAAGTTATGTTGATAACAGGTACCCCCAGGAAAGGATGTGACAAGAAGTCCACATTATTTCTATGGTATTATTCCCAAAAACTTAGAACACCAGTCTAAAGAAAAAAACATCAGACAAATTCAAATTAAGGGGCATTCTACAAAATAACAGTCCAGTAATCTTCAAAACCGTCAAGGTCATGAAAAGAAGAAAGGACTGAGAAACTGTAACAAACTAGAAGAGATTATGATATAATGTGTAAATCTGATGTGATGTTTAAATTCAATGCAGTATCCTGAATTTGATCTTAGAACAGGAAAAGGACATCAGTGGAAAAACTAGTGAAATCTGGATAAAGTCTGGAGTTTAATTAATAGTAATATAGCCATGTTGATTGCTTAACTTTTACAAATGAATCATGGTATGCAGAATATGAACATTAGGAAAAGCTGAATCAAACGTATGCAAAAACTCTCTGTATTTTCTTTGCAATTTAAGAAAAAATGTAGAATATAGCATTTTTTTTTACAAGATATAGCATTTTTTACAAGAAAGAATGAAATGAGAATGGATAATCTATTTGTACACAACAGAACAAAACAAATATACATACATACATATACATACATAAATGTACATATAAGATATAGACACACACATGTATAGATAGGCCATAATAAATAGATACATAGAAAGATCAATACTATCACTGCCATTCTACTATTTATTTATTTATTATTTTATTCATTTGCTCATCTGCTATTTTGAAACGGTAACCACTACATGTGAGGCATTTTGTTTTGACTGGAGATCCACCCATAGACACAATGAATATGAAATTTACCCACAAGGAGCTCATTCTTTCGTGTTCCAAAGCTTCTAGGTCTTTAAGAGTTTTATGTGTACTTCAAAGGTATTAGGTTTTTTTTAGTACAATTCTTGGGTTCCAGATACAGACATACCATGTACTGAATATGTGATTCTGAGCAAGCATCTTAACATCTACCTGTGTCTCAGTTTCCTAGTCTGGAAATTGTGGATCATAATAATTTCTACTTCTCAAAGGTGTCACAAGGGTAAGATAAACGCTCACATATGTTATAAAATGGTATGAAAATGTTACTTATGGCTCAAGGGACAGGCACCACGTTATCTAGCAGGGCCCATTAGAAATAGGAACCACTGTAGAAAAGGTAAAAAGAGTTCTGACTTTGGAGATGAGAAGGAACTAGGATAAAGGTCTCTACTTTGTAATTGCCTGGAGTGAGCTTTGGAAATGAATGTGTAGATGACTAGAAGAAAAAGTACAAAAAAATATTGTAAAGTAAAGCAAAAGTCACATATTACTATCCCCATAAATGGACGATGTACCTGAGACCCAAAGATACCAAACTATTTGCTTAAAACTCCACACCAAGCCATCAGCAGGTGAAAGTTAAGAAGTGAGTCTCCTTGGCATTGAGAGTGTTTTTTACTTAGCATACCCTTTGTGCTATGGCCGCCTTATCAAGACTTCAGACCTGAAACTTCTGTTTGGGTTTATCGATGGCTGCAGTTGGGAGATTTTTGTACCATCGTGTTGCCAAATGGGATGCCAAAGCCCCCACACTGCTGTTCTCTAGTACAGTCCTAGTTAATGCTACAAGGCCTCACGCCCTGCCCATGGCCTGTTGGACGGTCTCTAACCTCTCACCGCTGGCCATCCATGAGAAGGTCCGAGTGCCAGCTCTGTGCCAGCCCTCACTCTCTTCTCCTTCCTTCTCTGTGTTGTATTTCATAATTAAATCATGATGTATACTTTTATTTTAATGTTATATTTATAACTGTACATATGCCCAATGGCTTGAATGGGAGTTACATTTTTATCTCTTGAAAAGGAAATACATATTCAAAACATTTGTTTTTAAAAAACAAGAAAATTCCTTTAGTAGTTGTCTTCTTTATGCAAGACCAGAGTAAAGTCAAAGTTTTCCCTAGGCTGGTCTAGGAAGAATTAGATGAATATGAAAAGATTTCTGCTTGTATGGAAAAAAATTCTGAGGGTTCTTCTAGCACACGTGGCACGTAGGTGACAGTCTATCTCAACTCACTATTTCAAGTCCATGGCCATCTGGAGTTCTAAATGCTTGAGATAAGTAAAATGAATTAATTTCATTCCTTGGCAAATTTACGACTTAGTGAATATGGAACACAAAGCAAATAGGTAGAAAGTAATATGAGTTTGTATTAGGTTTATATATAGGTCGCTGTTGAAGATTAGTTGGGTTTGTTGGGGAGAGTCATGAAGAAAAAAACTGTAGAGAAGAATAAGAGATATTTGAGCTGGATCTTCAAGAATTTATATGCACATATGTATAACCAATGGACAACAGACAACAGTGATGGGGGGATCAGGAGCAGGATATTTAGGGGGGGAAAAGAGAAACACCTGTAACAAAAATAAATAAATAAAAATTGCAACAACAAAAAAAGAATGCATATTGTTTTAATAGGAGGACAAGATGAAGAAAATTGTATGTCTAAGCAGAGACAACCACCTAAGCCAAAACCCAGAAACATCAATTATGGAGACTCATGGCCCTAGGAATTTGAGAAGGCAAGAACAGAAATGATAAGGCAAAATATGGTTGAGAGCAGCGTTTGAAGACCTTCATATTCAAAATCAAGGAGTTTGGGGACTTTTAACTTACTGGATATTTAGAGCTATCAGAGAATTTTACATAGAATAGGGAGTTAGAGAGGCGTGCCGAGGTCATGACTAGAACAGAATGTTCACAAAAAGACTAATAAACTCATCCAAGCTATTTAAATCGTATTCTTGGAAAACACTTGTCAGTTCACTAAACAGATTCAATTCAGTTTTAAAAATATGAACTCACTGATAATGGTTTGTATCAGCCAGAATTCAGTCAGGAAACAGAAACCACTCTAGATATTTCAGGCAGAAATGGATCCAACACAAGGAACTAGAGATTGAATATCTGTTGAAAGCGCTGGGGGAGAAAGGTTGGGGAAGCCACAACTAGCACTCAGGAAATCAGGAAATGTATAAATTTAAGGAAACTGAGGCTGATTATTTTAGCTACCTACAGCACCTAATTGTTGCTAAGGAATTACAGGGAAATTCCTGAAAATCTCTGCCAAAATCTAATTTTTTATGATCTGACATAGCCCAAACACCTACCCAGTGCTGCCCAGAAGCAATAATGGTTTCTGATTCTCTTTTGTCTTCCATTTCTTGCACAAGTATCTTTCACTGGTGGGATCCAAAGCAGAATTCTGCTGGAAGACAGTCTAAGAATATTAGTTCTTATGCTTTAAAGTCCCTGAAATATTGCAGAGAAGATGAAAAACAGTATTGAGCTGCCAACAGATACCCTGGCACATTGTCCAAGATAAGTCAGGATCTAGGGCAAGTATTATTTAAATGGCATCAGTAGTAAAATCTACAGTTTTCAGGTGCACTGTAAAACCAAAACAACAAATAATAAAATAAAATAAAAAAATGAAAGAACTAGTTCCCAAGAATTCTTGGTCTCTGTTCTCCCCTTTTCTAACTCCCCTAAGTTTCCCCCAATTCAGGTGTCTCAAAAATCAGTGACCCCAAACCTGTTCACTCTTTGGGACTTCTGAATTCAGTTCCAACAAACTCAGTCTCAAAAGTTACTCATGATTGCCCAGCTGGTGTGGCTCAGTGGACTAAGCATTTTCCCATGAACTGAGAGGTCCTGGTTCGATTCCCAGTCAAGATACATTCTCGGAGAGACCGAAAAATGGCGGCGGAGTGAACGGAGCTACACAGACCGTCTCCCAGAACCAAACTGGAATTACAACTATAACACAGACAAATCGACAGGAAAAAGCAACAGAAAAGCAGCTTGCGAGGACCATACAACGAGGGACACTGACTCGATCCCAGTAGGCTTGCGAAGGCGCGAGACGGGGGCTGGGAGCGCACGGTCGGCAGCTCGGCAGCGGCCTCAGCTGGGAGCAGCGCCCTCGGGTCACACTCCCAGGCGGCCCCGCAGCGCAGCCGGGACAGAGGCTGAAACAGCCACAGCCACTCACCTTGGGCTCCGGCGGAGGGAGGGCGGACTGGACTGGAACTGTGTGGGGACACTCGGGGTTTGGAGGGCGCTCAGAGCTTTGGCTGAGTGCAGCCACTCAGGACGGTGGCCACATTGCTCCTTCCCAGGGCTCTGGGGAGGCAGCAGCCCCTCCCTCAGAGATCCAACCCCACCCTGTGGGCCATTGAAGTGCTAATTGAGGCTCACTAACAACCAGCATCTGCCCCACCCTCCTGAAAGCCCCTTGGCTGAGCACCAGAGGGAGTTTTTCAAGCAACTGACAACCCAAAACTGATCAATTAACCTAGACTGCTAGCCTCCAGGCAAAAAGCTAGAGGATAACAGTACGTTTCCTGGGCTGGCAACTTTAACCAGGAAAGTAAGACTTGACAGTGGTGTTCAACGCGGGTCCTCCCTCGCTCATCTAAACACAGGAGAGGGAGCCACAAACAGCAGAACACCAACACCCACAGGGAGAACTTGACAGGCTCCAAAGCCCACAGTGATAGCTAAAATGGTGAAACACAGAAACAGAAGCCAAATGAAAGAGCAAGACACCTCCACCGAAGATGAGATCAATGTGGAGCAATTAGGCATGTTAACAGAGCTAGAATTCAGAGCCATGATCTTGAGGAAGCTGAACAGCATGAGTAAGGACATAGAGACACTGAAAATAAGCCAAATGGAAATTAAAAACCAACAAGAAGAGATAAAAAATGACATATCCCAAATGAAAAACACATTGGAAGGTTTAAAAAGCAGAGTAGGGGAAGCTGAGGACCGGATCAGTGAATTAGAAGACAGGGTAGAAAAAATCAACCAATCAGAAAAACAAAAGGAAAAAACTATTCAAAAACAGGAAGACAGCTTAAGAGAACTATGGGACAACTGGAAACGTAATAATATTCGCATCATAGGAGTCCCCGAAGAAGAAGAAAAGGAGCAAGGGATAGAGAATATATTCAAAAAAATAGTGAGAGAAAACTTCCCTAATTTGGTGAAGGAAGAAGGCATTCAAGTTCAAGAAGCACAGAGAGTCCCAAGTAAGAAGAACCCAAACAGGCCCACACCAAGACACATAGTAATTAAAATGCCACAAATTAAAGACAAAGAGAGAATCCTAAAAGCAGCAAGACATAAGCAACAGGTTACCTACAAAGGGAACCCCATAAGGCTCTCAGCTGACTTCTCACAAGAAACACTACAGGCCAGAAGAGAATGGCATGAAGTAATCAAAGTCATGAAAAACAAGAATCTGAATCCAAGACTACTCTACCCAGCAAGGCTATCATTCAAAATAGAAGATCAAATAAAGAGCTTCCCAGACAAAAAAAAGCTAAGGGAATACATTAGCACCAAACCAGCACTGCAAGAAATGTTAAAAGGACTGCTGTAATTAGCAGTAGAAATGGGAAGAAAAATAGAACCACACTAAACAAAAATGGCAATAAATAAGTACATATCAATAATCACCTTAAACGTAAATGGATTGAATGCTCCCATAAAGAGACACAGAGTAGCTGATTGGATAAGAAAGCATGACTCATCTATATGTTGTTTACAAGAGACCCACCTCTCAACAAAAGACTCACATAGGTTGAAAGTGAAGGGATGGAAAAAATTTTCCAAGCAAATGGAAAGCAAAAAAAAGCTGGGGTAGCAATTCTCATATCTGATAAAATAGATTTCAAAATGAAGACCATAACTAGAGACAAAGACGGCCACTACATAATATTGAAAGGATCTATCCAACAGGAAGATATAACCTTGATAAACATATATGCACCCAATATAGGAGCACCAAAATATATTAAAAATCTTCTGGAGGACTTCCAAGGAGAAATCCACAACAATACAATCATAGCAGGGGACTTCAACACCCCGTTGACAGCACTGGATAGATCCTCTAGGCAAAAAATTAGCAAAGAAACAGAGACTCTAAATGAAGCACTAGACCAAATGGATTTAATAGATATCTACAGAGAATTACACCCCAAAACTACAGAATACACATTCTTCTCAAGTGCACATGGAACATTCTCAAAGATAGACCACATGATAGGACACAAACTAAATCTCTACAAGTTCAAGAAGATTGAAATCATATCAAGCATCTTCTCAGATCACAATGGCATGAAACTAGAAATCAATTGCAACAAGAACATGCAAAGACATTTCAACACATGGAGGCTAAATAGCATGTTATTAAACAATGAATGGGTCACCGAGGAGATCAAGGAAGAAATTAAAAACTTCCTGGAAACCAATGAAAATGAACACACAACAACACAAAATCTATGGGATGCAGCGAAAGCAGTTCTGAGAGGGAAGTTCATAGCACTACAGGCCTACCTCAAAAAACAAGAAAAATTTCTAATTGACTGTCTAACCTCACAGCTTAAAGAATTAGAAAGCAAACAAAAAGAAAACCCCAGAGCAAGTAGAAGGAAGGAAATAGTAAAGATCAGAGCAGAAATAAATGACATAGAGACCAAAAAAACAATTCAAAGGATCAATGAAACAAAGAGCTGGTTTTTCGAAAAGATAAACAAGATAGATGGACCCTTAGCTAGACTCACCAAGAAACAAAGAGAGAGAACCCAAATACACAAAATCAGAAATGAAAGAGGAGAAGTAACAACCAACACCACGGAAATACAAAAGATCGTTAACAACTACTATGAACAACTATATGGCAACAAATTCAACAATCTCAGCGAAATGGACAAATTTCTAGAAACACACAGTCTCCCAAAACTATTCCCGGAAGAGATAGAAAACTTGAACAGACCAATAACAACTAAGGAAATTGAAGAGGTAATCAAGACTCTCCCAGCAAACAAAAGCCCAGGCCCAGATGGTTTCACGGGGGAGTTTTACCGAACATTTAAAAAAGAACTAACACCCATTCTCCTCAAACTATTTCAAAAAATTCAAGAAGAAGGAAGACTTCCAACCACATTCTATGAGGCCAGCATAATTCTAATTCCAAAACCAGAAAAAGACACTACGAAGAAAGAAAACTACAGGCCAATATCCCTGATGAACATAGACGCCAAAATCCTGAACAAAATACTAGCAAATCGGATCCAGAAATACATCAAAAAAATTATTCACCACGACCAAGTGGGATTCATTCCAGGGATGCAAGGCTGGTACAATATTCGCAAATCAATAAACGTGATACACCACATAAACAAAATGAAGAATAAAAACCACATGATCATATCAATAGATGCTGAAAAAGCATTCGACAAAATCCAGCATCCATTTCTGATAAAAACGCTCAGCAATGTAGGAATAGAGGGATCATATCTCAACATAATAAAGGCCATATATGAAAGACCTACAGCCAACATCATACTCAATGGACAGAAACTAAAAACATTTCCATTAAGAACAGGAACAAGACAGGGATGTCCACTTTCGCCACTCTTATTTAACATTGTACTGGAAGTCTTAGCCACAGCAATCAGACATGAAGAAAAAATAAAAGGGATCCAAATTGGAAAGGAGGAAGTGAAACTGTCATTATTTGCAGATGACATGATATTATACATAGAAAACCCTAAAGAATCCATCAAAAATCTATTAGACTTAATAAATGAATTTGGCAAAGTAGCAGGATACAAAATTAACGTCAAGAAATCGACGGCATTCTTGTACATCAATGATGAACTCACAGAAAGAGAAACTGAAAAAACAATCCCATTTACCATCGCTCCAAAAAAATTACGATACCTAGGAATAAACTTAACCAAAGAAGTAAAGGACCTATTTGCAGAAAACTACAGGTCATTGAAAAAAGAAATAGAGGAAGATATAAAAAAGTGGAAGCACATACCCTGTTCATGGATTGGAAGAATTAACATAATTAAAATGTCCATACTACCCAAAGCAATCTATAGATTCAATGCAATCCCCATCAAAATACCAACGACATATTTCACAGAACTAGAACAAATACTTCAAAAGTTCATATGGAACCAAAAAAGACCCCGAATAGCTACAGCAATCTTGAAAAAGAAGAACAAAGTTGGAGGGATCACAATACCAGATATCAGGTTATACTACAAAGCGACTGTAACCAAAACAGCCTGGTACTGGCACAAGAACAGGCATATAGACTAGTGGAACAGAACTGAAAGCCCAGAAATGGACCCAAGGCAATACGCTCAATTAATATTTGACAAAGGTGGCAAGAGCATACAGTGGAGTAAAGACAGCCTCTTTAATAAATGGTGTTGGGAAAATTGGACAGCTACATGCAAAAAAATGAAACTAGACCATCAACTTACACCATACACAAAAATAAACTCAAAATGGATAAAAGACTTAAATGTGACCCGTGAATCCATTAAAATTCTAGAAGAAAATGTAGGCAACAAAATTTCAGACATCATACGGAGCAGAATTTTCACTGATACATCACCTAAGGCAACAGAAATAAAGGAGAAAATGAACACATGGGACTACATCAAACTAAAAAGCTTCTGCACAGCAAAAGAAACAATCATCAAAATGGAAAGGCAACCCACTGTATGGGAGAACATCATTGCCAATGATGTATCAGATAAGGGGTTAATTTCCAATATATACAGAGTGCTCATACAACTCCACAAAAGGAAGACAAAGAACCCAATTAAAAAATGGGCAGAGGAGCTGAATAGACACCTCTCCAAACAGGACATACAAATGGCCAAGAGACATATGAAGAAATGCTCAACATCACTAATCATCAGAGAGATGCAAATTAAAACAACAATGAGGTATCACCTCACACCTGTCAGAATGGCCGCCATCAACAAATCATCAAACAACAAGTGTTGGCGAGGGTGTGGAGAAATGGGGACTCTAATACACTGCTGGTGGGAATGCAGACTGGTGCAGCCGCTATGGAAAACAATATGGTGCTACCTCAAAAAATTAAATATTGAACTTCCATTTGACCCAGTGATCCCACTGCTGGGAATATACCCTAGGAAGCCTGAAACACCAATCAGGAAGAATATATGTACCCCCATGTTCATAGCAGCACTATTTACAATAGCTAAGATCTGGAAACAGCCCAAGTGTCCACCAGTAGACGAATGGATCAAAAAGCTATGGTACATATACACAATGGAATACTATGCAGCGGTAAGAAAGAAAGATCTCTTATCCTTTGAGACGACATGGAGGGACCTGGAAAGTATTATCCTAAGTGAAAGAAGCCAAGCAGAGAAGGACAAATACCACATGATCTCACTTATATACGGAATATAATGAACATAACAGTCTGAGGAATACAGTAGACCCAGACACATGGAAGTGGGGCACAGACTGACATCCCTCAGAAGAGGGGATGGGGGGTGGGGGGGTGGGAAGAGATAAACCACAGAACTTATATGCATGTATGCATGACCAATGGACATGGACAACTAAGCCGGGGACAGGGTGGAGGGGGGGTGGGGTGGGGGGTGCCAATGGGGTAAAAAGGTAAAATATCTGTAACAAAAAAAATAAATAAATAAAAATTTCAAAACAAAACAAAAAAAAAAAAAAAAAAGAAAAGAAAAAAAAAAAGATACATTCTCGGGTTGTGGGCTTGATCCTCAATAGGGAGTGTGCTGGAAGCAGCCAATCGATGTTTCTCTCTCACGTTGATGTTTTTCTCTCTCTCTCTCCCTTCCTCTCTCTCCAAAGTGTCAACAAAAACATATAAAAATTACTTATGATATTCATAAGACTTTTGAAGATCTGAGAGATGCAGAAAATATTCAGCTTTGCCATATTGAAATGGGATTAGACACTTAAGGATAAAGTCACATACGAGAATGACCATGGAATTTTCTTTGAGGTTCTCAAACACATAGAAAAGATTCATCAAATATTGTAATTCTAACCACCTCAGGGGTGGGGAATGTCCGGCTCATGGGCCATATAAGGCCTTCAAAATCGATAGCAGCTAACATCTATACCTTACCAAATTAGCCTGACCAAATATAGCAGGCTAATTTTTAAGTTGATAATTTTGTATGGCCGGAGAATGATGTTATAACTATCCGAATGGCCCTTGGCAGGATAAAGGTTCCCCACCCCTGAATAAACACATACATAAATACATTCAGGTCCTCATAGCTTTCAGTAGCTTCCCCTTGCTCTTGGCATAAAGTCTAGACTTGTAGATTAGATCAAACAGGCACTGCAAGGTATGGTCCTTGACTACCTCTTCACGTTTACTTTACACCCCTCTGTTCCTCCCTTGGAGCTCTGAATCCACTCTGGACTTCTTTCAATCCTTTCTTGTACATGCACTTCTTCATCGGTCAGGAATGCTGTCGCCCTACCTTTTCCCCAGAAAGTTTTACAAAGGTTATAATCTCCATCTGTCTTCTTTATAATTGCATTATCACAGTCTAGCACAGTAGGCCATCACTAACTATTTGTTAGAAGGATGATGGAAGGAAGGAAGGAAGGAAGGAAGGAAGGAAGGAAGGAAGGAAGGAAGGAAGGAAGGAAGGAAGGAAGGCGAGAGGGGGAGAGAAAGATGGCTGGATGAAGGGAGGGAGGAAGAAAGATCACCTCTG
Organism: Molossus molossus; assembly: GCF_014108415.1. Taxonomy (NCBI): domain Eukaryota; kingdom Metazoa; phylum Chordata; class Mammalia; order Chiroptera; family Molossidae; genus Molossus; species Molossus molossus. The sequence continues at coordinate 35,588,733 of NW_023425347.1, read as the reverse complement.
GCCGCTATTACCATTTTACACAATGGCTAGCTAACTCTCTTGTAAACAAATTTTTTTAGATGATTTCTCTACTTTTTCCCTTAATATATGACAACACTAGAAACTAGTGAGTTTTGTGGGTTTTTTTAAAATTTTTATTTCAACTAGTTTAATGTATACATGTAAATCAAGACACTTTAAATCCTTTACTTTGGCCAATTGATGTCTCACAGTCTTTGGGAGAATCCTTGAGCAGTAGACCACTGCCTTGGGCATCGGTTTTGTGTGTGAGAGAGAATGAGAAGTTTCAACAAAGAGAAACAACAAGAAGCTCGGGCTCTGAATCAGATTCTGCCATTGAACAACCTCTGGGGGGGGGGGGGTTGGCAACCAGTCCAGGAATGAGAGAGCTTTTTCAGCAGCCACAACACCCTCTTTTCTTGCAAGTTCTAATCTGTGGCAGCTGCATCTTCAGAGTGGCAGTTAACCAAAAATGGGTGAAATTAGCAGGAAAATACACTTATTTGCATGCTATCACTTAAAATAGGCCATGGGATGAGGGGACTAAAGAAAATTTTGATCCAAAATTACTGTAGACTATAGCCAGAAGAATTTGGGCAGCTTTTTTTCAAATGTGTTGTCAATAAGTGATTGTCAGATGACTCGTGCTTTTACATGTAGGCTAAATCAGAGATCCAAATGCAAAACCCAGCACTCAGGGACATCATTTGGATTTTTAATGCTCCCTCGGGAACCCAGATCCCTTAAAGCAATGAATGGATTACAATGAAGCATAAATACAGTATTTTCATTTCTGACAGATATAATCTTGTTCTAAAATGGTTCACTATTTAAAGGAAAACGATATCCATTTTTTAGCAGTCCAACATTGAAATTTCAAGAATTAAGAATCCCTCAGCTTGGATAAACTCACAAACATATGAAAATTAATTTTGCATTATTCTTTGAGACTTCACACTTACAAGACAAGCAGCAAAATTGGCACAGTCTTTCTGTTATTCTGTCGACTTAAAAATAAAGAACACAATTAAGGATGTGGCCATTTTTTCACTCCTTTTTCTGCCCCTCAGCAGCTAAATAACATCTTTGTGCAGTAGCATCTTAAACAGCAAACAGAGATGTTGATGATCAATGCACTGAATAATCTCACAAGATCGGGTTCAATAGCCAAGTTTAGGAATTTGTTGATGGGTAAGACACACACACACACACACACACACACACACACACACACACCATCTAGCAAAGACACTATTTAAACATTGCCTGGATAGAAGTGAAGTGTGGAGGTGAAAAGCATGGTTTCTGAAGCCACATTGCTTAGGTTTACATCTCTGACTGTGCTACCTGTATATCTCATCTCTCTCTCTCTCTCTCTCTCTCTCTCTCTCTCTCTCTCTCTCTTCCTCCTCTCTCTCCCTTTATCCCTTCCTCTCTCTCTAAAATCAACTAAGTAAAATAAAATAAAATATGGAGAGTAGTTTGAGCTATAATTATAAACCAGATGGGACTCTGTGCAAATCATTTATCCCTCTGAACCTCCCTCTTCTCATTTGTAAAATAGGAGTAATACTACTATCTCTCCAATGACTGCTGTGAGGCTTAAATGAGCTAGTAAATGTGAAGTGGTGAGGACAGTCACCTGAAGCATGGTAAAACATAGATAAATGCTACTATGATGATGACATCTCCCTAAAAAAGTGCTCTAAAGCCTGGACTCTTCCTCTAAAACAAACATATTTATGATTACCTTTTGGTATCTCCATTCATTCTTAGGAGGTGTTATATACTTACATAAATATTCCCTAAATGATAGTAACTCTGTGTTTGTCATGCTAAGCCACACATAAGTGTTCATCTAGGGCAGTTTCTGTAAACGTCCAAAGAATAAATATTTTTAGGCTCTGCAACTGCTCAATTCTGTTATTGTAGCATGATAGCAGCTATAGGCAATATTTAATGAATGAGCATGGCTGTGTTCCAATAAAACTTTATTTGCAAAAACAGGAGGCAGACTAGATTTGGCCCCCAGGGTTTAGTTTTCCTTACTCCTGATTTAATGAATTCTTCAACTAAAAAAATTTTGCATAAGTAGTTTTCTACATGAAAGGATTTGGAGAAGTAGTATTCAAATCTCTTTAGATATTTCATCCAAGGCTTCACAAAGCATCTGCACTTTTGATTGAAGTTCTTCCTGACCTCATACTTAAATCCTCCTGAGGCATTTAGGAAGCCTCAGTTTCCATCCAAACTCATAAAGAACATTTCAGACTGTGGACCAGTCTACTTGTTAATAACAATAGTCTACCATTTATTAAATGTTTACTCTATAATAGTTAGTGTTCCAAGGGAATTATGGATTATCTCACCTAATGATGATGGAAAAGTCCAACAGCAGCACTTTCAGAATATATCCACATTCTGCTCACTTCTCCCACCACAACCAGAGCCATCATGATCTCAGGCCCCTTCATTCCCTCATCTGGTTTATAGTTATAGTTGTAACTGCTCTCTATATTTTATTTTACTTTTTAATAAATAAGTTGATTTTAGAGAGGAGGGAAGGAAGAGAGAGAGAGACAGAGAGAGAGAGAGATGAAGAGAGATGAAAATACATCGATTGGTTGCCACCTGTATGTGCCCCAATCAGGGATGGAACCTGCAACCTAGTTATGGAACCTGCAATCCAGTACACAGGATGATCCAACCAACTTAGCCACAGGAGCCAGGGCTCTCTTTATATATATATATATATATATATATATATATATATATATATATATATATATTTTATTTATTTATTTATTTATTTATTTATTTATTTATTTATTTATTTGTTAGTTAGTTATTTTGCCTTTATTGTTGAAAACTTGCTCCCTATAGTCCATCCTTAACTTAGCAGCCACCGTGTTCCTTATAAAATGTGTCAGGTCATGTCACTCTTCTACTTCAAACCTTTAGCAGCCCCCTGTCTCACTCAGAGTATAAGCCAAACTCCCAGTGGTAGCCTATGAAACCCTCTGAGCTGACCCTTATTTTCTCTCTGGCCTACTATCTTACTATGGCTACCCTGTGTTTACTCCAAGTCTCCTGCTACATGGGTTTTGAGCTTGCTCATTCTTTTCCTGGCCATGTGGCTTGATCGCCCTGCCTTTAGATTTGCTCAGATATCACCTTCCAAGTGAGCCCACACTGAAAATTCTATTTTGAATTGTACCCTCTCCTGTTACCTGTCTTATCTAATTTCTCTGCTTTATTTTTCTCCACAGCCCTTATTGCTTACATTTATTTGCTTTTTAAACTTTCTTATTTTACCCACTAGAATGAGAGCCAAAGTGGGTAGGAATTTTTGTTCACATCTATGTATAAGGCGACTCAACAGCCTGTAATGAAGAAGATAAATCCAAGGACTCAATGCTTCAAATCTGGTCCATTAGCTCATTCTAATGCTCTCAAATTAAATTCCAACCACTTAAAGTTCAGATATGTACACGTTGGAATTCAAGAAGAACTCAAAGATGATGACAGTGTGCATAGAAAAATTAATAACTCTACTCAGAAGACAGATGAAGGTAATGCCTACCACGTGTCAAGTCAGGATCTCTTTTCCATGAAGGGAATGATTGAAGAAAAAAAAAAACATCAGCAGCAATGGTTGAAATAGATCCTCATCAGTAATAGGCAAATCCAAAGATGACAAACACACGCAGGAACTGTTGTTTGGTTCTGGAAAAACATACAAAAAGAAAAGATCATGTGGAAATTCTAATTTTTAAAAGGGCATGGATAAACAAAAATGCTTTATTTTATATTTGATTTTTAAAATTTAGGTGCATAAGGAGGCTATAAATACTAAAGGCATGCTCTTGCTTATATTTTAAAGCTGTTAAAATTGCAATAATGCATCAAGAGGTAGCACAAAAGACCTGGAATGTTAATAATTGGGAGAGGGCTTCTGATGCACACAGGCAAGGGGAGGGATTAGATTCTTGATATCCAGTTCTCATCACTCAGGAATCTCATATTAATGTTTGTTAGGAAAAGGAATCCACCATAATTCCTGCAGCCTTAATGTTGAACAGAAATGTCAATATGTTTTATTCAACCTTTTATTTTTCATCATAAGGTAAAATCTGGCTCATATATCTCAGTGCATAATAACTCTCAAAAAGTCTAAGGAAAGACAAAAATATATACTTACATTTTGTAATTATTTCCTAATTACTAAGTCACCATCATTATCCAGATTTCACAGCTACAACTACAAAAATATACTATGCATATATGCATGTATCTACATATATGTGTGTGTGTGTATATACATATGTACACACACAAAATACTTGAACATATTTCTCAACATATTAAGGACATAAAATACTATAAGAAAAATCTAATATGATTTTAAATGTGACATGTGGAAGAACACCTTAAGCAGGTTCCACTACGTCTCTCTATATATACATGTATACATCTGCACACAATCAGCATGCGTAGAATAAAAGGCAATCACAAAATCTCAGAAACTCGACAATGATGAATAGAAATAATTTGATTAGAGAATGTAACCTTTGAAGCCAAAGAAAGCTACATAAAATCCTCAAAGCTGAGCTCAATACTTGAGGCTAAAGGAGAGGAGAGGGATGAGGTTTTAAAATACGTAGAGCGCCGCTCTGTCACTGCTCAGTGAATCGGCCCCACCTTTACTATTATCTGCAGCCGCAGGCATGGGCGCACGTGCACGCACGGAAGTGGGATCCATCACTATCGGATATTTAAAAGCCAGACTTGCTGCATTTAAATGTATGGAATTTATTTTTAAACCAGCCATATCTGAATTCAATGCCTTATATTTTGAGTTTTAATTCCAATCATGCTAATTTTAAGTCACAAACATATATCTGCCGGTAATGAAGGTTGTTTAATTAGGTCCAGATAAAATAGCTCCAATTCTGTTTCTGATCCACCTGTCAAAGCAAATCAGTCTTTTACATGGCTAAAAAAAAAAACAAATTAGACTAGCTGATGACTTTTTGAATATTCAAGTAGACACACCGAGGATAAATCCAAACAGAACCTGTGACTGAACAAAAGCCTGAAACGTGACCTCGAAGATGAAGATACCTCGTTCTGCCAAAGGCCGGTGTGCAAGCAGGGTCCTCCCAGCAGGACGAAGTCAAGGACAGGGTGCTAAGTGGTTCTGAGAAGGTAACAAGAGTGAAATAAGTACTACAAGAAATCAAGTCTGGCGCTCTTATGGTAACGCACCAGCTCAACGCAGTGCCAAATAAACACCAGCAATGATAACAATTGTGACAAAGAGGGTCAGTTTACCATTTTTCTGCCAAGGAAATTTCAAAACAAGAGACATCATAACTCATGGAGTATACATGATGCAAAGTTACATGTAGATTATTTTTAAGGATACTGAAGATGGAAAAACTGTCTTCCTTACAAGCTTAGTATAGATTTAGAATATTTGTGTCTTACAGTTCTACTTTACTTGCGTATAAAGCACTATATATTTGGGGATAAATCCATGAAATCAGCATGATGACCATGTGACAAGAAACTTTAGATGGGAGGATACAGAGGGGAAGAGAGAAAGAATAACCAGAAACCCAAATCCTTGGAGTCTGACTGCTAGTTGCTTCTAGATCAGGCCCTTGGAACCATCCTCACATGGTTGGTTCCTGAGCAAAGATGAGAGATGGAAGCAGCAGTCAAGGCTCCAGACACGACTGTTCTCAAATTCCTCACTGTTGCATTCAGAAAGGACACGCATGCTCAACGCTTTCATTCTAAGTTGCTCTAAACAAGAAACACAAAAATAATCATCTATGGCATAGCATTTCATAGAAGTTAATTTCATATATATAAACTTATTTTTATAATATATGATATAATGTATATATTGTTACTTATTGTTACAGTAATAATGTTAATATTATAGTAATCAGTAATATTACTATAATAATAAGTAATAATATAGAAAATGTATATTATAGTATTATTTGATGTTATATATAGCTTTTATATATACAAGACTCATTATAATATATATACATACATATATGTATATGTGTGTGTATATATATATGTGTGTGTGTATATATATATATATATATATATATATATATATATAGCTGCATGAGGATAATATAAAAACACACTGAAACAATTGGATATCTCTTTGGAACAAAGTGAATCTGTAACCTTATCTCACACTGTACACAAAATTAAATTAAAATAGACCATAGAGTTAAAAGTAAAAAAAAAATGAAACTATAGACAAGTGTAGGATAAAATCTTCCATAGGGTAGGTTAAAATTTCTTAGATTAAGACACAAAACACATAAAACATAGAAGAAAAAATGATAGATTGGACTTCAAATTAAAGTGTTTGCTCTTCTAAACATGACATTAAAAAATAATACAAGGTAAAGACTAAAAGAAATTTTGCTATACCTATAGCTGACAAATAATAAGAAAAACAACACATATTTTAAAATGAGCAAAATATTTGAACAAACACTTCACAAAAAATGTTGTATAAATGACTAATAAGCACATAGAAAGAGGTCTATTGTCGTTAAGTCATCAGAAAAATGCAAATCAAAACCACAATGAGATACCACTATACACATATTGGAATGGTTAAAATTAAAAAGACTGACAATGACAAGTCGTGGCAAGGATATGAAGCAAATGGAATTCTCATACACTGTTGGTATAAAGTGGTACAAACATTTGAAAAACAATTGGACAGCTTCCTATAACCTTAAAAATGCCCTTACCGTATGACCCAGAAAACCCATCCAAATCCATTTTAGCTCTGATTTCAGCCATGCCTGGAAGTCACTTAATCCAGAAACTAGAAAAAATATCTATCTATCCACAGAATATTGCCTGGAAAGTAGTACAAAGTAGCATTTTGAAGAGATGGCAATGTTTTCTATATCTTGAGCGTGCTAGTAGTTACAAGGATATTGAATTTGTTAAAACTCATTGAAATATATATTGAAATGAACACATTTTATTATATGTAAATTATAACCAATAAAACTGATTTTAACAATACTAGAGCTGGACTAACACTTTAGAAAACACCTACTCTGCCCTGGCTGGTTTGGCTCAGCAGTTAGAGTGTCGGCCTGAGGACCAGAGAGTCCAGGGTTCAGTTCCTGCTAAGGGCACGTACCACTGTTGCAGTTTGTCCCCGGCCCATGGGGTTGTGTGCTTGGCAGCCAGTCAATGTGTCTATCTCACATCGATGTTTCTCTCTCTCTTCCTCCCTCTCTCCTTCCTGTTGTATCTGAAGATAAATGCAAAAATGTCCTTGGGTGAGGGAAAAAAAAAAAAAGAAAGAAAACACCTATCCTATTCTAACCCTTTTCTATCATAGATGAAGAATGAAGACAAGGAACTTGGTCAGCTCATTCATACAGATAGTAGAGCTAACAGCAGTGGGTCAAAAATCTCATCTCCTAAATCTCAGTCGAGCGCTCACTCCATGTAACTGCTGCCTTTTCACTGAACTATAGAAATCAGTTAAATAGAATTTATCCCAAAATGGCCTTGAGATTAGAAATTTAGAAATTCCTTAAAAGTTAGATTTTTGTGGGGGTGACAATAATGATGATGGTGGTGGTGAAGGTGATTGTGCCTCTAAAAATTTTATTCTCTCTTTTCTAAGAAATAAATGTCAATTTTCATTCACTTGTTACCCACTCTCAATCCATGGAGTCCGGGGATTAAACCCCAACTCCTGCTCCAAGTGATGGTATGTGGTCCAGGCTGTTGACTGCCATTGCTTAATACAGTTGCCACAAGCCACATGTGGCAACCTGAGATGGGACTGCTTAAATTGAGATGCAAAAAACAGTCTTTTATATTCTCTTTTCACACCACACACACACACACGACATTATTAGAGTTTATACCTCTTCAGGCTGTCCAAGAAGAGTTAGACTCTATATATTGGGCTCAAGGTGCAGGCTACCCAGAAGGTATTTTCTATAGATTAAGGAACCTGGAATAATCCTGTATGTTCAACATTAGCATTGGCAGACAGTCCATTCCATTTTCTCCAAGCTACTCAGATTGCTTATTTGGTTTCCTACATGCCCTGACTCAGATATAAACAACATTTCATAAAGATATAAATTAAAAAGTATAGCTTTAATTAAAATAAATAAATTCTACACTCTGGATTTTATATTGTTCAAACAAAAACCCTGGAGTATGACTGTCCCATAAAGACAGTACCAGGCCTCAATTCTTAAGCAAAATGAACACACCCTAAAACGACAACTGACTACTCTCCTCCTGGTTTTTCCTATAAAAGAAAGTGCATATGTCCTGCATTTACCAGAATGGCCTTGATTTCAAAATCCTTCATTATTGTCCCTGTGAGAAAACAACGTATACCCTGATTAAAATATATGACCTGGTTTTCAGTTACAAAAACCCAAGAAAATTTTTATAAATGTAAGCTCCAATTCTCATCCTCATGGAGATTGTAGTCCAGTTGGGGAACTGAGGAATGTACAGGAATCAAAGAAATAGAATGCAAGGGAATTTACATTAAGTGCCAAAAGACAGGGCATGTTCTCATGAGGATGAACCAACAAACAGTTGCCCAGGTTAATGTGTTCTCTTCAGGCTACAACCTGGAGGGGTCACAGGTGGGAACATTTTCTAACAGAAGTCCGGACAAATAACTCCTTTTGCCTCCGTCACTCCACATATAAAGTAAATATAATGCCTATTTCACAAGGATGTCGTGGAAAGGTGTGCATGGAAACACTTAAGACAATGCCAGGTATACAGCAGGTGTTCTGCCAGTGGCACCCACACAGTACCGCATCAGCTGTCATTTCCACTCTTTCTCCAGTGGGACTTATTGAACTGCACACCATAAGGAAACAAAGACTTATTTGTTACTGCAGAAAAACAAACAAACAGACAAACTTTACTCTGTTTTCCTATGGAATACGTAAGACCAGGAATCTTTAGCTGCTGACATTTTGGAGGTAAACAGTATAGCTTTGCACCCAGACCTCAGCCTCCAGCGTGGAGAAGGGGCAGCAGCAAGTCTAGAAGTTATGAGCCAGTAATTTTACCCCCGTATGTCTTTAAAGCTTCCTTTCCAACTCAGTTTTCTCTCATGAAAGTTGCTGTATAAGCAAAAAATATTATTAGTATTAATAAAAATATTTCAGCCACGCTGCTTCTTGCATCATATGTAATTCATTAGCAGCAGCTCGTAGGCGAGGCGAAATTTTCATGTCAAATAATGTTTTATGGGTCTTTAGAACATTATACTCACTGGGTGTCCCCCACATGGTGATAAGACCTCCCTAGGAGGGCAGACAGCGAAGGCGCTTGGAAGCCCTTTTCTTTTTACTTTTTTTCCAGATTTGCTTGGGGAAAAGGGTAGTTTCTGCTTTTCTCTGCAGCCACACAGTGCCAGGAACTTTAGGTGCCTTTTGAAAGGTGTCTCTTGTATTGTTCATGGAAACAGGATTTATAATGATGTTGTCTCAAAAGAAGAAATTACATATAAAGAGGTTAATGAAAGGTTTCAGTCACGTATATAGTGACCATGATCAATCAAAGACTAGATAAGTTGCCACTGTACAATTAAAGTATCCCAACGCATTGTTATTTATCACGATCGCAGCAGCAGACCACAATTAATCACGTAAATCACCCCCGTGAACTAAATTCTAAGATGCCCTTTTTGTCATATAAGATGGCTGTGTTGTTGTCAAAACTGACGAAAAGACTTTTTTTCTCCTGATATTCTGATTTAAAATATTCTTGTTAAAAGAGATTTCTTAGACAGAGATTATAGGAAAACTAAGCAGGAAACTTCAGTGATTTTTTAAAAGCTCATTAGATTTCAAGGGTGGATAAATACCTCCCATTCAAATGCATAATAGTGTTTTCACCAAGGCTTATCAAAAGGTGAATTAATTGGGTTTTATACCTAGTAGTCATTCATTCATTCATTCATTCATTCATTCATTCCACCAGTACTTACTGGTGGCCTATTACTAGCCAGGCACTCAGTTTGGCCCCAGAGCTTCAGCATCCATGATCTAATCTCATGTAATTTACAGTGCAGTGGGGAAGAATGCCCAATGTACCAGTAATCACAAAAGTAGAGAACGTTATGAAAGATCAAGTATAGAAGACCCTTGAAACTTATAGTAGTTTGAGTTGGGAAGGTGAAGAAGCAGCATTTCAACTAAGACCTGAAGGATTAGAAGGAAGAGTTGGACAGGTTGTGGAGAAATCTTCAAGCAGCTAAATTAGCTTGTACATCTGATCACTGCTGAGTTGCCAGCATGTGGCACATTGTATACACATAAATATCTGTGGAATAAATTAATGCTGATTATTCTATTTCCAGAGATACTTGGCTTCTTGTACCCAGAGCCATGCCCTAAACGTTGATGGGCTCCAGCACAAGGTCCACTCAGCCTCGGCTTTTCAGACCCATAGTCCTGTCCAGATAAAACCTGGAGGTTTGTTTTCCCATGAGGAGAAGGTGCCCCCTCCTTCCCAGTGATGCCTGATTCTCCAGCAATGAGGGACATCACCTCTTTTTTTTCTTCTTCCTTTCTTCAAAAACAAGGACCCAGGGTGGTCACTCTAGACTCTTATGTACAAGGTCATTGTATGTCCCTATACAGTTTGTACCCTGCAAAAAGACACCACCAAAAGCCGTGAGTAGCCACTGAAACAAGCCTGGACTCCACGCACCAAATTAAAGGCCCTGGCATGGGGCTGTTACCTCACAGAAGTGGTATCTTTTCCTAGTTTGTTCATCACAGAGGACTTTATTTTGGAATTCCCACAGGCACCTTATCACCCAGGTGCTTCTCTGTTCCCCTGTAGTCCTCCTCCCCCCAGACAGCAGGTTACGTATTTATTAATTTCATGTTTGGCACTCATGTTTTCACTCAAAGAACCTGATCTAAACCGAATGATTATAGTAACAAGATGAAAAGGGGGAAGAGCTCTGGAATGGGGATGACATTATCGAAGTGGAGGCCTTTGTGGTTATATTTTGTTCTTCTAAAATGCCCCTACGTGGACTAAAAGTCATTGTTGTAACCCCACTGCCTCCATGACAAAGCACCGCACAGAACTGGAAAACTCTGATTTCGCAAGCCTAATACAGAAAGACCACAGAAAGGGCAAGTTGATGCCAACAATGTATATTCTTCAAACCAAGCAACCTGCAAGCAATCGAGTTGAAGCACTTACAGTTGGAACACTTCCCCAGGTCTATGTTTCATGGAGGAAACAGAGACGTGAGATTTGCCCCCCCCTTTTTTTTACAAAGGCTGGAAATAACGGCCTTTTCCTACCATGAAAACATGGATAAACATTGTTCAACTGCACAAACATAAGATGGAAAGTAAAAATGTCTGTTAGTGTGTATGAATATAACAGCAGGAAAATTCGGGTCAGAACTAAGCGTCATCACATGTCAGAGTCTGCCCCTGCTTTAAGGTTTAAGAGTGCTTTCAAATATATTAATCTAGCAGAACCTCCCAATAATCTCGTGAGGTTAGGCAGGCCAAACACTTCCATGTTCATTTCATACACCGACAAAATAGTTTCTGGGGAAAGTTAGTGACCTGCCCAAAGTCAAGTGAAATTCAGACCGAAGATCAGAAATCTGACCCCAAGCCCAGAGCTCTAGGTACCAAAAATGCAGACAGGAAAGCAATGATACCTGTCACTTGTACCTGTGAGTTTGTGAGGCCACGAGGTTGCTGTGACAATTCCTGTCAGGACTATTTTTGCTATAAATTATTACAAGTATCCAACACAAGGAAACCCGGCGGATGAGAGGTGCCAACAACATGTAGCAGTTAATTGAACATATAATCAGGAGCTTCACCACCGTGGCAGCTCTGGATTATATCAACAGGCATAATGATGTTGCTAAAATTATGCTCCCACAATTATCCCTTAAAGGTATGTGATAAATGAATTAAGCACTAGAAGCACAAACCTTCAAATATTTAAAAATTGCTGCCAAGTGTACAGTGATAGCATCATATCAAAGAAGAGGTATTCTAGGTGATTAGTATGCTCTTTCTTCATAGCAATACTGTGGTAAAATATTGATATAAAGGCCCCATGTAGCTGAAACACTAAAAAGAAAAAAAAGAACTACAGAAAAATAAATGGAGCATTTATAAGTTGTCTCTAGCAATAGGAGCAAAAGCTTATAGAGAATTTAAAAGGGATCAAAATAAAGAGAGATCATTTTCCAGGCAGTAGGGTACAGATGATCGTGTTTTAGTGAAGAGATGGTCATATCATGCACCAGCACCATTCATGATATTTCACCGCCGGGATATTGTAGATGAGGGTTAACCAGCCTCTAAAAGATGCTGGATGAAGATGTGGAGGAAGAAGGGGATGGCAAGCAAGCAGATGTCAAAGGCATCATGGAGAATGGGTCCTGAGAGCCTCCCACACTAAGGAGAGGGAAGGGGGGAATGTCAATTCTAGAGTCAGGAGAACAATGAAGGAGTTGAACATACCTGGCCTGCAGGCCCCACCAGGCTCTCTAGCACTGCATGCATAGTGAGTATTTAATTCTTGTGAAGCCTTGGTTTTGCTATCTAGAAAAACTGGGTAACGATTGCTCAACCTCACCAATTTGCTGTGAAGATTAAACAAATAAATGTGAATGCTGAGTCCAGTATTTGGGGCAGAGTAATTGCTTCATAAATGGGCACATCTTTATCATTATTATTATTATTGGGTTTCAGGCCCCTACAATGTGCATATGCTATAGATGCTGTGGAAGCTTTACTTTCTAATGTATTATGTCATTAATCAAATAAGTTCCTACATCTGTCTCCATCAGCTTCTGCTCCGTGTTTTATAGAGATACACATGGTCATCAGGCAGTGAGCCTCCTTTGTTTGTTTATAGCATTTTGATGGAAGGGTGATCAGCCAAAATAAATGGAAAAGTGACTGAGACCAGCCATTGTAGCAGTACTGGTTCAATATTTGATGGGGATGGAGATTTAAAATAGTCACATAAATGAGGATAGAGAACCACCTCTGTATTATACTCATCTGTCCCGGCCTGGTCCCCATTACCATAGATAATGGAGACCTGACTGTATTTATTCCCAAAGACTTCCTTAAAATGGAAGGATCTCTGTGGCATCTATAAGATTCAATTAGAGGACCTTTATAAGCGCACGTCTAGTTGAACCAAATGAGAGATAAATTAACCTATAAACAGCATGCTTTTTCCTGTGGAATCCTCTAATGGCCTGATTTAGGATATCAGCAGATGGGAGGTCAGTGCCCAGTGCCTTCAGAGTTCAACCCATTCATTACAATCAGGTTCATGATGCCACGAAGAGGTTCTAATGAAATACACTCCAGTACGCCGCAGAGGGGGACAGCTCATGCGTGTGCGAGGCATGAGTTTAAGGCAGCAGACAGACTGTGATTTTGTATTTCTAGACAGGTAGGGGGTCCAAACAGAGCCACTGCACATTTATTAAGTTGTGTCCTTTCAGGGGAGAAACTCTTGCCGAGACATCTTACCTATAAGCTCCTTTAAGCTTTTAGCCGCAATGCTCTAGTTCACATACAAAGAAAATTGCACTGTTTGTCACTAGTCAATGTCCTCTAACATCAGGGTTTTAGTGGGAAAGGAGACACATTAAAAAGGTACCTGATCTTCCCTGTATCTCTCCCTATACCAGCTGAGAGTGCTTTCTCTGAGTCTTTTCTTCTCAAGTGTGGGGAGGAGTAAAAACTTTTACATTTTGAATCCAAATTATAGCTCCAAATAATACAAATATGTGCCTGCAGGATTTTTCAAAGTGCTCCAGAGGCCTGAAAAAAAAAAAGAAGAAGAAAACTCTTTTTGTAGCCATGTCCACTAACAAAAGCTTTATAAATTATCTGTAAACTCACGGAGACTATCACAGCAATGAAAAGCACTTGAAGCATCCATGCATAACGCTGAAGGGCAAGATGGTTTGGAAATGCCCAGCTTTATGTGGTGCTCGCAGAGGATGACTCAGGCTGCCTTTTACATAGACTGCCCAGATGATCGTCCGGTGAGGTGGGCATGTAAATGAATTGCAGACAACACGCTGAAGTCTTCATTTAATGCTTCCCCTGAGGACTCATGCTAAGAGGTGCTCCTACAGACGAGATGGTTTTTCCGGGTTCGCCTTGGTACTTCAGTAAATGAAGCCTCTCAGATAGAAGTTTCTAGTGGCTCCACTTTATATTAAAGTCCAACACATAATGAATAGTTTTCCAGTGTCGTTTAAGAAATATTTTCTTTCAGTTTTGCTACTGATAGTTTTGTTCTCATATGAGTATGTTTATAAATCTACTCGTTTTACCTCTCTCCTCAGCTAATTAAAATCATTATCGAGTTCTGGACATTCTTTCACTCTGAATGCAGTTCGCAGAGGTCGGGCAACTGATTAGAGCGAAAAGTATCCAAGTTAAAAAATTAAAATCTGAAACTTTGGCGCTTTATAACCTGCATTTTAGAATAACTAAATGGCTTTCTTTGCCTACACAAATATTCTTTGGTGCATAGAAATTTTTCTTTTCTAATGATAAATTAGTAATTATAGTGTCAAATATTTTTCCTGATCAAAATTGTTATAAACAACCAAGATAAGATTTTCTGTTTATAATAATTAATATCTACCTTTTTACCATGTCTTCGCTATCATCATGACAACTAAAATTGACCCCATTCCAGAAAAAAAAACCTCAATTTTATGTACATGGTGTATTTAGTATTCCCGTGAATGGTAAGTTTGTAACATAGTGCTTAGGGGGTTCCTTCAAAAGCATTAGTTTCTTCCTCTATGTTGCAGAAAGTTCTTCAGAACTCTTCCATGTGCTATTCACTGATTTAGGTAATTCGCCCTCTTCTTTCATCTCAAACATACTCATTTGTTATAATCCATGCATTTGAAAAATAAATATGACTTTGACAAGCATTCTACGTCAAGCACAATGCGAGGTACAAGGGATACAAGAGGAAATAAAATACATCAAGACATGGTCCCCCAAGCTCACTGCGCCAGGGAATGTCGACGAGTACAGGCGGTTAGAACACAGTGTGGGAAATGATAGAGGGACTACCTAGGAGGCCTCATCTAGACTTGGAGAAGGCAGCAGAAGCTTCCAGGAGAAGGAGATATCTCAATCTAATCTACTAGAACATAGGCACCAGCCAAGGAAATAGAGAAGAAAGAAAATCAATTCAAATACTGAGCGAGAAGAAATGCGTGTATATAGATTAAGGAACGGGAGAGAGAGTACTGCATTCAAGCACCTAAATGAGCAGCTAAAGTTCCTGAGGGTAATGCTGCAAAAGGTTTTACTATCACCCAATAAAATACTGTCCCATAGCTCACCCCCATGTTGACCTCTATAACATTAGCTTGACTTATTTTTTAAGCTCTTTTTAGTAGAGTAGAAGCTCATTACCCAATCAGATTTAGAATTTGTATTTTGTCAGTTGATTAAAAATGATATTTAAGTGAGGAAACATAAAACATGATATCAGGAACCCTAAACTCTTCATTTAACTTAAACCATGAATATATGTTAATTTTATCAATCATTTGATGTAGGGATAAGAACTCTTCTTTGGAATAAGCCTACTATTGGGGTTTGTTTTCTCTCTGTTGTGTAAGCCCTATCTGTAATATATCATTAATAATCTCCAGTTTAGGGTTGCACATTTGATACCCAGCCCCAGGCAGGGTTGTGTGGGAGGCAGCCAATTGGTGTGTCTCTCTCACATCGATGTTTCTCTCCTTCCCCCCCCCTCCCTTCCTCCCTCCCTTCCTCTGTCTAAAAATCAATGGAAAAATGTCTTCAGCTGAGGATTAACAAAAAAAGAAATAAAGCAAGCAAGGAAGCAAGGAAGCAAGGAAGCAAGAAAGCAAGAAAGCAAGAAAGCAAGAAAGCAAGAAAGCAAGAAAGCAAGAAAGCAAGAAAGCAAGAAAGAAAGAAAGAAAGAAAGAAAGAAAGAAAGAAAGAAAGAAAGAAAGAAAGAAAGATTTCCAGTTTAGATTTTTTTAATTTACTGATATTTTTACTTTTTTTATATTTTGCTTTTTCTTTCAGTTCTATTGAGATATAAACATAGACTACTGTATAAGTTTAAGTTGTACATCATACTGACTTGACTAACATATATCATGAAATGTTATCACAAGTTTAATTAACATTTATACATATATATGTATTTCCCTTGTGGTGGGAGCTTTTAGGGTCTACTCTCTTAGCAACTTATAAAATATAGCACCACACAACATTGTTAACTATAGTCATTATGTAGTACATTACACCCCCAGTACTTATTTATCTCATAACTGGAAGTTTGTATCCTTTGACCACCTTCATCCAATTTCCCCACTTCCCACCCCCAACTCTGGTAACTACAAATCTGATCTCTTTTTCCATGAGTTTTATTTTATTGTAGGTTCCACTTATGAGATCATACAGCATTTGTCTTTCTCAGACTTATTTCACTTAACATAATGTCCTCAACATCCAAAGTTGGTGAGGTTCTTTTTTTGGGGGGAGGGGCGGTATTTTGGAGTAGAGAAAGAACTTAAAGACAATTTTGAAGTAATCTGAATGCAGATTTTTATAATATTTTCCCTAATTTTTATAACTATCTCATCTACACCTGAAGTTTTATCATTTTTGTTAAATTTCCTCAAAGTTTTTAAATTATTTTTCACAGAAATGACTCTTTCTAAAATTATCTAATATTTTGATAATTATTTATTGTTCTGACTCCTCCAGACATCAAGGGCCTCAAATTTAAGGACCTGTTGTATTGTTAGGATTTAGAATACTTCCTGATGCCTACTGGGTATCAGTAAATATTTACTAAATGAACAAACATAATGTTAGGGAAGCATATATTGAAAGACGTAGCAAGCCAGAGGAAGGAGTTTGAATATTTGGGTAGTGACAGAGAGATGTAGAAAGACGAGAATGACACAATAGACATGACACAATTTCTATGTTAAGAAAATGTTTCTGACTCAGGTAGGAGAGAATGTGGGAACCTGAAGCTGAGAAACCAGTGAAGAAGAAATGTGAGCATGGTATAGTCAGTAATGAAAAAGGTAAATTGTGAATAGATATTAGTGAATGGCTGTGGAGGCGTGTTTGGGAGACAGAAGGCACAGAGCTCACCCTGATGCTGGTTATTTTCACACCGCTCTTCTCCATGAAACTGGCGTCCACTCCCGGCTTTCACTCTACAAGAACATCAGCTGGAAACGCCCTCTCGTTCCTCCGGGATTCGCCCAGAACAACCCACGGAGTTCGTATGTCTCATATATGTTCAATAAATGTTCCAGGGTCCAATAACTGTTTAAACTTGTAGTTTGTTTTGACTCACACAGGAAACTTGAGCTGAATGTCAGAGAATCATAATGAGCTTTTACCCATGTTCTCAGGACCTAAAATAAACAAAGCAAGTCCAAGGAAATCAAGCAGAAAAGACTTTCAGAAATCAAACTGTTTATAGTGTCTTTTCATTTTTTTTCCTTGTGAGATTCTGCAAACGTGACAGACAGGTTTGGGGAACTATTCTGGACGCAGAGATGACAGATGCGTGGTGCTCTTGTCCAGTCGTGTTTTTTTGTTGTTGTTTTATCGTCACCCGAGGACACTTTTTCATCCCCTGTCCAGACAAAGTGGGAGGGAGAGAGAGGAAGAGAGAGAGAGAAACATCAAAGCGAAAGGGACACATCGAGTAGCTGCTACCCCCATGACCCAACCAGGGCTGGGGACAAACTGCAACCGAGGCACGCACCCTTAGCGGGAACCGAACCCAGGACTCTCTGGACCACAGGCCCACGCTCCAACCGCTGAGCCAAACCGGCCAGGGCTTGTCCTGTCGTTTCGAGGAGGACGGTGCAATGAGTTAGAGAGCAAGGTGGATGCGCTCAGCAGCAACGTTTCCTGAAGACGGCAGTGCATTAGGCTGACAGAGCATCAGTCCTTCTAGAGTGAAGAACTTTCAGAAACACTTAAAGGAAAGCAAGCTAGGAGCAATGGAGAAGAGGGGATTAGAGATTCCTTTAAGCACGGAAATAGGAACACGCATGATATGAAGAAGCCTTTTGTAATCTCTTCATTAGACGAAGTTTCCTTAGAGTAGAAACTTTATCTAATTTTTTTTTACCATTGTATCTATAATGCCTGTTATGGAATCTGGCCAAAAATAAATATTTGATGAACAAACGCGTATAGGGTAATGATGAGGAGTGAAGTGATGAGGTATTTCTGGTCTTAAATGTCAGATGAAGTGTCTCTACACTTCAGTAGGCAATGGTTTTTGAAGGGGTAGTAGGAGTGAGAAAGAGTAATAAGGGAAAAGCAGCATTTTGGAAAGATTAATATAGCATCTGTGTGCAGGGGGAGGGAACAGAAAGAAGTCCATCTCAGGAATAGTTTGAACCTGGGATCAGAAAGAAAATGACAGGTGTAAATGATGTAATACAGAATGGTCTGAACCTGAAAATGAATTTTATGTGGAAAGAGAAAGAAGGTAAGGAGTCCGAGATAAATATGGGGTTTGACATTGTTACGATAGGTTCAAAAGAGAGAAGGCAGCTTGAGCTCCTGTGAGGCTGAATTCACCCAAATCTCGGGCCAAGGGTCCCACACCCAAATGACAAAGCGAAGGGGACAAGTGGGCAATGATGCAAACTGACCAGTCAATTAAAACGACCAAAAGGAGATGAAACATGTTCTAGCCAACAGAAAGTAAACCCATTCTACATTCTCAAAATCAAGACAAAAGCCACAATAATGTCAGAGAAAAGGAGGTGAAACTCTGACCCAGAAAGCTAGTGGAGCCAACATTTCCTGAGAGTTACGGCACGCCAGACAATGCTATTTTGTCTTCACAGAGATTCAGTCTTTTAGCCCTAATGGTTTGATTTCCATTTTCCAATGAGAAAACCAAGGCAAAGAAAGGTCAATTTACTTTCCTAAGATGACACAACCAGTGCAATGCCAGAGCCTCTCTTCATAATCACCTGTCCATACTCCTGTGTAAGTGTATCAATCAGAACAGTCCATACCTAGAAATTCATGTCACCAACGAAAGAGTCAAACTTCTGGTCAATTGACACCCTCAAGTGACCCTTTCTCAGACGGAGCCTGGCTCACTGGCCACCTCTGTTAGGTCAGTCACCGCCTTTCAGACCTACCCTAAGTGCAACAGAAATAAAAACCTTTCAAGCCAGAGTGCATATTTTAAGTTCCTGTGAATTTAGAAAACTATGAAGGTTACTGATAAAAGAACTAGAACACATGGAATATAAAAAGTCTCTCAAATACTGCTCAATTTAAATGGAGTCATAATTTACATCTTTCTTAAATTGCATATCAATTTCCCAAGTTTTTACATCTCACAATTGAACTGCTTTCTAGTATTCCACTATCTTGTTATGCAAACCTGTATATGATTCCATCTATTTTTACTGTTTAAAATGTATATATATGTAAATTATTATTCATTGGAACCTTTTGCATCTGAGATATAAATGCTGAATCAATGTGGGAAACATCAAGTGTCTGTTTTAACCTGTCTTGATTATATCTAAATATAAAATATAAATTAGCATTTTATTCTTGGTTATATTTATTGTTGTATTATATCATGCATTAATTAAAAGCCTATGTGTTTTAAAACACCTAATTTACAATTCACCTGTCTCTACCATCATGAGGTCAAAATTTATAAAGACGGAAAGATTTATGCTAAATTTTCAACAGAATATAATAAATATATCCTTATTGATTATTTTTTAGATTTATTATTGATTTTAGCTCAGTATTAAAAGTTTAAAAATAGAAAATAATCAGGTTCCAAGATGTCTGTGTTTTGTAGTGTTGCCAAACATCGTTTTTCTGGTCTATTGATGTGATTGACATATAGATATAATTCAGGAGAGAAACCATTATTAATAGAAAGAAAAGTTATGACTATTGATTCATGACACTTTGCTGTTTAAGTAATTTGCTGGCTCTGTGTTCTCAAAAAGAACATGTTGAAATGGAGAACAGGTTAAGTAACCTGCACCTTTTTCAAAAATCAAAACACTAATGGAATGAGACATTGAGATTTAAAATAAAATAAGTACCAGGAGGTAGAAAGTATCAAGATGGCTCCAGCACGAAACCTTACTCTGTTGCCAGCTTCCTCCTCACCAACCTCAGCCCTGGGTATGGGAATGGGAACCCTCTGCAGTTGTAACACAAATGAAAATGATGTCCACGTCATTGACTGTGAGTTATCAAAGAAATTTCATTTGGTGAAATATGACTTACCTACATAATTTGACACACAAACTCTCTGAAATGCAATGAGAGATCCTAATGGGAGATATTTCATCATTTATTCTAGTGGTTCTTTTCGTTCAAGTGTAGAATTGATTGAAATAGAGAACTAAAGAGGAAAATGTCTTAGTTTTATTCTTATTTTGGTCCACTGAATTGTGAGTGTTTTCCCCTCTCCTGTAGCCTTGTAATGTATGCCACCCCTAACCTTAGCCTTAGAAATAATTGGGTGCTCTTGGACATTAGGGAAGTAGATAATGGAAGGGTGAGTACAACCCTACAAATCCATCATTATGATTAGGGGGGAAATAATTGACAATATTCTACAGTTGATGCATCATCTTTGGAATCTAAGTACTCCGTCTTTGAAATAGGTTTGGAATTCATCCTATCATTATATTCCTAATTTAACTTTTCATTATTTATTACCTAAATTTAAAATGGACCCAAGCTGGGTTTTCTGCTCCCAGTCTCCTACAGTTGAAATCATCTACCACATTCCTAACAGAACTATCGTCTAAAAGCATAGTTCTAATTATACCTTTTCCAGTTCCCAAACTTTGGCAGCTTCCCTTTGTCTCCCAGTTAAAAATCAGAGCCTTTACATGGCACTGAGGACCATATATTATTCATCCGCTGTCTCCCTCTCCTGTCTTGTCTCCTTCCACGCTCCCTCCGGCTCTGGCCATCCCACACTGCATGCGAAATTTGGGAGATGCTCGCCAGGTCACACCCCCGAGCCTTTGCGCTTGATTTCTCCTCTGTCCGGAATGCTTTCTTTTATTCCTCACCTGATGAAATTTTACATCTCTCTCAATGTATAAGTCAAAAGTTTCCTTCTCTGTGAAGAACTACGATCACCACTATCCACATAATATGCCTTCTTTGTCTTCTGAGAGCACTATCATGCCATGAGCACTTCTCTCATTGTGTTATACCAAATTGAATTTCTTCCTTTCCCCCTAAGAGACATTTTGGCTTTGTGATATCATGTCTGATTTATGTGGATGAAAAGGGGCCACATACTAAACCTGAAAAGCTCAGGGAAGGCCTGCGTGGTGGCCTTGCACACTCAGAGACCTAAAGGAACCACAGAGGATGGTGTAAAATGAAAACTTAACTAAAACCAGTGTGTGGCAGGTAGTCATGTCCTAGGCTAGAGTCTTCCCTGACAAAGGTCAATTTTAACTTTAAGTTAGCCTGTCTGTTGTCTTTTTGCCTCTACGACAGCATACCTTTGGAATGTCCAAGTAATTTAATTTCCCTTTTCCAGACCCCTCAAAATACAGGCACCACTCTGCAGAGACCACAAATCCTCTAATTGCTATTGAGTTAATTGTTGACTGTTAACTATCCTATATCCACCTATGTAAAAGAAGTATGTGTCTATCATTTTATTATTTATCCAATCCCAGAGGTTTCCCTGCTTTGCTTTCTCCTGCCTCCCTAATCTATCACCAATAGATTTCACGTAACCCCCTTACATCTTCTCTTTTGATTGTAATGTATAAAGTAAGGTGTGAAACTGCCATTCTCTGGAGCATTATCTCAATTCGTTGAGATTTTGCTTCCTAGCAATTGTCGACCGTTTGGATCAAATAAATTCACAAAAAATCTCTACAGGATTGAATGTTTCTTACGTTGACATTTATCTTTGTGTTCCCAAGGCTTAACGCACAATAAGTGCTCAACAATTATTTCTTGAAGTTTAATTAGAGGAAGTTGTTGTCTTATTCCTTATAAAATAGAGTAATTTTAAGTTAAGTAGCATAAAATATGTAGGCATTAAGAGGTCTTGACTAAATAATAATCAAAGATAATGTCTGTAGGTTTGCATATGAT
The DNA here is from genome assembly GCF_014108415.1 of Molossus molossus. Lineage (NCBI taxonomy): Eukaryota > Metazoa > Chordata > Mammalia > Chiroptera > Molossidae > Molossus > Molossus molossus. The sequence continues at coordinate 35,566,471 of NW_023425347.1, read as the reverse complement.
GGGATCCCTAACTTTAATAATGGTACAGACTCATTGGGGGAAAAGATAAATAAAATAATACATGCATTAATTCAACAAGGATTTGTTAGACACAATATGCAAGGCTATCTAGTAAACAAATACCAGATGAATATTATGACTATGTCTTTCAAGAAATTCAGAAAAAGGTGATATCATCAAATAGTGCAATTGGGAACAGCCTCAGAGAGAAGCTTAGATGAGAGTCGGACTTTGAATATGATTAATATTCAGAAAAGAACAAGTGGATCACATACGTAGACGACAGCAAAGGTAAAGCAGGTAATAGGGAAGCAGGTAAATTTACTCAGCCAGGGGTAACGTATATTTATGGCTATATTTGGAGCTGGAGTAGATATTTAGCTGGAGATTGGATAGGAGAGGACCCTAAAGTAAAGTCTAGGAGATGAATCTTACTTCAAAGATATTGGTGAGGCATGGAATGTTAGAGTAGAAAATAGTATTTTGCGGCCATTATAAAAAACAAGGAGAGAAAAAAATAAAGAAAAATTTTTTTGATAAATCTATAATAGTGCAGTCTCAAGGATATGGATCAGGTAGCAGTAGAGGAAAGAAAAAACTGCCAGGAAATAAATAAAAATAAAAAATGTTCCCAAGTCCAAACTCTGAAGCCTGATGTACCTACCTGGGCTTACATTTCAGCTCCACCATTTAGTATCATGTGAATTTGGTGAAACTTCATTTATCTTTGCCTCAGTTTTTTATTTATTTTGTCAATTCTAAAAGAAGAACACTAATATACAACTATATATTATCTATTATATAATATATATTCATTATATAATATATATCCCATACCTATGTAATGGGAGCTAAATGAGATAATGCATATAAGGCCAATAGAAATGCATAGAAGACAAATACATATAAGACAAATAGAAGGCGGGTCAAGAGTGATTAGAATTTAGGACCTCTGTAGATGGAGAAATAATAGTTTCACTGACAAACTGGAAAGCTGAATACAGATATGGGTGGAGAAATAATGACAGTTTGGTTTTGGACATGTTGAGTTTCAGGCGACAGGGGCAGTAGAGTATAGATATCCAAAGGCAGCTGATGATCTAGGACAAGTGCACAGAAGAAATAACAACATGGAGATATAGAAGCTGTTCGTTTATTTGTTCGACAAATATTTATTAAGTGCTTTTTTCCCAATCCAACCACTATACTAGACGCTAGAGGAAAATTGATGAACATGTGAACACAAACGCTGTTCTCACATAGCAATCTATTGAGAATGCCGTAATCACACAAACACTACAAGTTATGATAAGTAATGGAAATGAAAAGCTGCCCTTTGAAAAACCAGAGGACACTACTAGCATGTCCAACATAGCCAATGCAAAGTGCAAAGAAAGATGTGCAGAAACTAATCTTTGAGGTACGGTTTGTATTTAAGTAACTCGAAAAGAGGATGCAGTTTACGAACAAGATCAAGGAGAATAAGTCTGAGAGATAGGAGGCAATCCTGGGAGCAAGAGGACTGTGAAAGCCCTGGGCGAAGGATCTATCAAGAAAAGATCCCAACAGTGTCCAAATATACAAGAAGTACAAGGAGAAAAAAGAGTAGTAAAAAAAAAAAATTGGATTTTTGATAGCACATTTTCAGAAAAAATACAGAAAAATAATCAACATTCACTGAGGTAGGAAAACTTTGGTGGAAATGAGATGTTCAGATCAGTTATTGTACAAGTCCAATCCCAGAAATCATCAAAATCAATAAAGCAAATGAAGTCCTGGCTGGTTTGGCTCAGTCGTTAGAGCAGTGGCCCATGGTCCAGAGAGACCCGGATTCAGTTCCTGCTAAGGGCAGGTACCTCAGTTGCAGTTTGTCCCTGGCCCTGGTTGGGGTTGTGTGGGTGGCAGTCAATTGATGTGTCTCTCTCACTTCGATGTTTCTCTCTCTCTCTTCCTCCCTCTCTCCCTCTCGCTCTATCTGAAGATGAATGCAAAAATGTCCTCAGGTGAGGATTTAAAAAATATATATAAAGCAAATGAAGAATGGAAGTATTATGGGGCTCTGAGCGATAGATTCAAAAAACAGGATGAGATACAAAAGTAGAGCTTATATTATTGTTGGGATTATCAACGAACACTTCACATGTTTCATTTAATTTAAAAGCATCTATCATCATAATGGCTCCTCCTCCATTTACACTTTTATGACTTTTGATGGTTTAATTTTCAGTTAAGCAAATAGCAAAAGACTTCTGAATATGCCAAGCAAGGAAACTATCATCTGCTGCTATGGGTTTGGATGACTTAAGAAATAAGGGTGAAAGTTACACATGATACAGTTCCACGACTTTTCAGTCTCACCAGCCTACAGATTTTTAATATGAAAAGATGCAACTCTAATATCAGAACACAGCTAGATCTTCATTGCCAGTGCTAATTGGAATTCAGCTGCCATAGAACAAAGGACCACTAAGCCATCCTTCAGACCACCTCAGTTATTTATTCCCAGCTCCTCTGGCTCACCCCATCGAGTCAACATGCATCATTTTGAGCATGTGGTCACTCAGATAAAAAGCACCAAAGCCGGTGTGGTCAATTGGTCAGTACATCTAATCTGTGGTCACATGGGTCTGCAAAGATGAACCCAAGCATGAGTGCTTGCCCAGGAATAATTCCAAAATAAAATGTGCTGAGTACTGTATTATTTGGCTCACCACTAACATCTGAGAGAATTTAAAAGCAAAAAAGACTAGAGAATGAGAATACAGAAACAACCTCCTTCACACACACAAAACAGGGGAGGGCAAGAACCATCTTTGTTTTAAGATTCTTGTTTAGAGCAGTTATGTGGAAATGTTTATTATTCCAATCCAGGCTTCCTCTGTGGTCTTCGAGTGTATCAAGTCCTGCAGCCATTCCTTCTTTAACAAAGAAAAAGTTCTGGGGCTCCAGTGACAGTGAGGGCTCATCTTTACACATCACATTACTATTTTAATATAAATTTTATGCAAACAATGTGCTCAACTAAAACACACAAAAGGACCTTTCACATTTTCTGCAGCCTTCCTCTCAGATGTGGAATAGCCCGGGGTTAGACCTTTGTTAGCACAAGAAGAAAGCTGAGAAGCGTCGGGTTTCTCCCACAGTGGTTGGACCAGACAGTAGTTTGGATTTCCACTGGGCCACTTCATAGCGAAGCTTATGACAACGCTAACAAAACTTCTACTGATGTATAAATTCCCATTCAAATACTGGAGCAACAAATATTGTTTCTCAATTGAAAAATGATCACATTCCCTTGCATCTCATGTCCAAAATTATTTACTTGAAGGCAACAACCACTTTAGACTCTCCAGTGATCCCAGTCTATGGACCTCACCAATCAATCACCCTTGTCCCCATCATCTTTCTGCACAGTGATTAAGAACACACTGAAGTCAGACCTTTGGAGTTCAAATATAGCAGTTACTTCATTTGTCGGGGAAATCACTTAAATTCTCTTCCCATATTTGGCATTTGTAAAATGTGGATAATGACCCTACTTACCTCATACTTTTGCTGGAACATTACAAGCGATCCAAAAATATGTTTGCTAATATAATATAAAATCAATTTTATTCCATTTATTCAACAGTTAACACATTATTAACACATTTTTTAATTCTTTTATTGAGTACCTATCTCCAGATAAATAAACCAGGGTTACTTTGGGGAAAAGTACTCTGAGTTGTGACTCTTCCAGGTAGGGGTTGAGGTATTCAGTGGAAGCAGGCAGTAACTCATCTGAACAGCATCCTCAATCCAGCATAGGTAAGAATCCTTTCCAGGGTTTGGGTAATCATCCTTCTCCCTGCACCCTGCTATGTGCGCTGGAATCACATTTTTTTCATTGCCGCTTGCATGAGTATTATCCTTACAACTTGACCGCTCACTGAGATGAGCTCCACAGATGCAAAGCCTGTGCAGTTGCACAGGGCCCCGCGCTCCAGTCAGCCTCACACTTGGCTGGACGCCCTGTCATAAAATTCTTAATCATTTTTGCACAAGACACCGGCATTTTCATTTTGCATTGGGCCCCACAAATTATGTCACTTGTCCTGCCTGGGACCATGTCTTTTTCATCTTTATAATTCCAGGAACAGCGCTCACAGCTTGATCAATTGTATTAAAGGAATGACATGTATGAACAAATGAATGAGCTGAATGCATAAATGAAGGAATGACTCCAAAAACAGTCAGAAAGTGAGACCTTTAAATCTACATTACATTTCCTTTTCCTTTAAAAAGACACCTGAGGGCCAAGCCAGAGTCCCCGAAAGGAAACAGCGTCCGAGCACTGCCACATAGGCCGACCCTCCAGGAGCACACAGTGAGGGCCTCCCTCCCTTTGCTGGGCTTCCTCCGTGGAGCTCCCGCCAGTGTGAAGGGTGCTGGGAAAATGAATAAATGGCATGCCCGAGTCAGGCCTGCAGTATTCATTTCGATAACTGGATTCAGTCACATTTACTCCTTAAAGGTTATTAGTTATTTTAAATAATTCTGTTAAATGCTGGAGAGGGAAAATGAAGACATATTAATAAACACACAATTATGCAGGTTAGAGCAACAATGCAGTGCTGGTCATTCAGGAACCCTGTGCTAATTTTAATTAGCTGCTTTCCCTTGCTTTCAAATGTAATTAAAGGAGCTTAGTTGTGCTCAGTGATGCAAACCACCTTATTTAATCACTAACATTATTTCCCTGAACTATTAATGATTTTCAAAACGCTTGTTTATGCAGAATTAGAACAGTAATTACCTTACCAGTTAATTTTGTACCTTCACATTTCACACCTAGCTCAAACGTCATTCATTTACCACGGCTTCTCTGTCAAAACAAAGAAATGCTTGTTCTAAATGTGCTTCTGAGTGCCAAATTGAAAGCCAAGTTTTGTAACACTAATAAAGTAGCTCCCAAGTGAAACAGGTGTAGTAATTTAGACCCTTCCTGTCTCGAGCTTGCACGTACATGCTATGTCTTTTCTTTATTAGCTTTAAAATGAGAGCTTGGTGTGCAAAATAAGCTATTTAACTCAGACTTGTGGAGCAGAATATAATCTTTAATTTAAACTAGTGCAGTAAAAAGCGGCCTTTAATTTTAACTGGCATGTGCGTGTGAATTTGAATTAATAATCCAGAAAATTGAAACTGTTTTGCCGCTGTTGCTGGATACTGACTGTTCTTCACATGCCCTTAGTTCCACTCACTCAATTTCTCTCCCAAACCATGGCTGTGCTTTCCTTCCCATCTTTTTCCCCTTATGATGTAGCCGCTTTATGCAAAGCAGAGCTTTCTGAAAAGGAATGGTCTCAGTTGACTGAACTCCTTTAAAAAAAAAAAAGGCACTTTAATAAAAGAATACTAAATCTGTATTAATTTAGTTTACAAAAAGAATATAATTGGTGTGTTTATTATGTCTACTTAAAACGTAATTCAAGTACACTCTGATTCATGCCTGATTGAATCCTTAGATGGGAAGATGATGTATTCACATTCCTAGTGACGAAACCCCACCGAATCCAGAGGTACCAGTTCCTACTCTGAAGCTGGTTCTCACATCGGAAACGACTCTTTAAAAAACATTGGCGAGAACCGTTACACCTATGACGTTATGATGATTGTGATTTAGATAGAACTCAGTCATAACCATCCCTCACAGCCTTTGCATGTGGATCCGTACCCAGGAACCTCCAGGGGTACTGCTGACCCTGACTGGGCACCCTTTCCCTACATCCCAGGAACACTGGGCATGAGTAGTACACAGTCAGCTTCAATCACTGTTCATTTCTTCACTAAGGCTGGGCATTTGTAATCATGAACACAGTTCTTCGTTTAAAAATTTTTTTTTCCAGATTCTCAACCTCTTGGGGCTGGGACCATGTCTTCTCAGTTGATAGTTGCATGTGATTCACAAAATGTTCAGAGCGGAATTTGATTGCTACTGGAGACACAAATGTGCACTCCAAATCTCGAGTAGATGGGCTGTTGTGCAAAAAGGCACCAAACTGAAAGATTGTTAAGAATATTGGAGAACATAAAATATGCATTTTAAGGCAGACAAAGCAAGATGATAATTTGATTAGGATTAGGACAGGTTACTGAGTATATCAGAAATGCATTCTAGACACCGAAGAAAAGAAAAAGCAGAAAAGGAAAGTTCCATCAGGATCAAACCACCTGGGTGCAGGCTCATGACAGGGCTGACAATGAAAACACTCAGTCTCTATTTCCCAGAAGAATCACCCATCAGGCCTTCAGCAGGAGGATCCAAGCCCCTATGAGAGAGGAGAGTGCCCTTCTGAGGGAGAAACCAGGGATGGAATCCCAATGGTCCCACTATCCTCTAAGCCAAATATAGATAGAAGAAAGATAAATAGACCACCAGCCAGAAATAGATATGCATTTATGTAAATGTCTATACTTTTTTCTAGTTCATGAAGCTCTTTTAATAGAAGGCAAAGATTTTCATTAATTAAAGTTTAAAATTTAAATTGCTGGGAGGCAATCATCTGTGCAGGTAAGACATTCACACTAGAATGCAACCGTCAACATGGGTACATAACAATCCCCTGCGATTTCAGCTGGATGGCTACAAAGAGAAGGCATGTACACGGGCAATTTGACGTTGCCCAGAAGACAAACACCTCTATTTCTGCTTCCTGCATACTTGGTTATAAATAAACTTCATTTCCAGCAGATCTTTAAATCAAGGTATAGATATGGTTTTGTACGGTGCAGCTTTTATTTATTTTAATTTGGTCATGTTTCCCAAAACTAGGTTTTATTGGAGGGAACAAGCTCCTTAAAGGTAGAATTTGTGTTGTATTCACCCATCGCCACACAGGGCAAGCCTGTAAATCAAATAAAACAGTAAAAGCCAAAACATGATAGTATACTAATTGGTGTATTGCTTGAATCATTGGCTGCCAAAAGCTAAATTTACTGGACTCCCAACCTGCTTCATTTTCTGTGTACACTACTCCGCACTGGGTATCTCCTTAGCCTGAGTCATGGCTGCGTATTGTACATACAATTTTATTTAGAAAACATTGATTACAAGCTGACCAGGTGCTAGGCATTGTGCTGGGCTGTGAGAAAATGAAGTTAGTAAGACCCTGCCCTTGCCCCTAGTGAGGGAGAGAGACATGTAAACAAATAAGTTGAACATGAATCTCTCAGAATAGATTGTTATTATCAATTCTTTTAAAAATTGCTAGGAATATTTGAGATATTTGTATTTGGTTTCATGGTGTGGCTTTATTCCTTATAGTAGTGCGCACTTCTAGAAGACTACTAAGGATCTTTTCAGTTGTGAAATGTAGACTAACTATTCCTTAAGTCAAACTGGGATATATGCTAATATAATTTAACAATTTCCTATTGCTAAAATTTTCTTGACCATAGAAAAAGCTGGTCTTAATTTCCTGTAGAAAATTATATAATGAATCTTAAGACAATAAGTAAGCCAATATTTAGCTCTCTCTTCTCTAGAATAAAATATTTCTGTTACAATTGTCTTCCTTTATAAAGGCTATTTTCCATTCTTTAATAAGTATAACCCTTTAACAAGAATAAAGTATACTTTGAAAATATAATGGAAAGCAATCCTCAAGTTACTTTTTATTTTTCTCTATTATTTTTCTCTTTTACATTCTTAATTTTTTGTTTCCTTCCTTTTTCCATCCCTACTTACTATAAGCCCAGTCTTGTAAGACATTCTGCAAGGACTATGAAGGCTGATAAAACCAGTTCCTGCCCATAAGGATCTTATAACTCTGTCAGGAAGATTATTTAAATGTGTTAATAAGGAAACCATGAATAAAGTAGTTGGGAGTTCAGAGTGAGTAAAAATGAATAACCAAGAAAGGATTGATAGAGAAAGTAGGTAAGTATAGTTTCCACAAGAAGAAGAGTTGAGAAAATGCATTCAGGAGGGGAAAACACGTAACAAGGAGAGAGAGAGAAAATTAAAAAGCACTTTATTCCAAATAATGATCATTCGGGGTGGATGTAGTAGGACACCAAATAACTGCAGTGAAAGATAAGGCTGTAAAAGCAAGTTGAATTCCAAGGTTTGGGTGCCCTTGTCTGTCAGACAACAGTGGTTGGACCTGACTCTCCAGGGCAATGTAGACTCACTGAGCACCTTAAACAGAAGACCAAAGTAAATAAAACAAAATTAGTCTTCTTGCCTTTTAGAACATAGCGTAGATAAAGCATGAGTTTTGAAACTATTTATTTATTTTTTTATTATTATTTTTTTTTATCCTCACCCGAGGACATTTTTCCATTTTTTTGTTCAGATAGAGTGGGAAGGAGAGAGAAAGAGAGAGAGAGAGAGAAACATCGACGTGAGAGGGACACATCAAGTGGCTGCCACCCGCACGACCAACCAGGGCCGGGGACAAACTGCAACGGAGGTACACACCCTTAGCGGGAACGGAACCCAAGTCTCTCTGGACTGCAGGCCGATGCTCTAACCGCTGAGCCAAACTAGCCAGGGCAACTATTTAAAACCAGTTTAACTTCCAGCTATTCCATTTGCCAGCTGCTTAATCACATGAACATTTCTTTGGACTCTCCCCTAGCCTCAGTTTCCTCATTGGCAAACCTCCCTTGTTGATATGTGGTGGAAGTGAATGTCTGTGCTGTTGGAAAATGTCTGTGCCTGGCATAGACATGCTCAACAAATGTTTCCTGTACACCTTCCCGTGTTTCCTATTTGCATTCGTGACATCTCTGATTCATCTGACACCTCCCTTCCCCTTTCCCACCCAGTAGACTAACCCTATCAATTCTCTCTCTGAACTAACCTGTATTCACACTTTTCTCGACCTTCTCCCATCCTCTACCCTATTTCAGAACTTCATTTCCACTTGCTTGAACTATCACTTCGGGTTTAATTCTGGTTTAGGCCACCTGTAGCATTCCTACCCTCCAGCCCACCCTACTGACTGGCTGGGCTCATCTTTATATACTACTTGGCTGAGCCTATCACTGCCCTAGCTAAAATATATGTATGGTTCTTAATAGTCTACAGACTGGAGTCCAAACTCAGTTTCACATTCAGGGCCCAATTCTGGTCCCAATATATATTTTTCAGTAAACTGTCATTAATGTTCACATTTCCGTCAAATAAAACAATGTCTTGTTTCCTGTACTGCCTGCTGACTTCCTGACTCTCCGCCTTCACTTGGGCCATCCTTCTGCCCGGAATCCCTTCCTCCTGTTACACTTCATTCAACTAGGGAGGAAGCTGACTTGCTGAGGAAGGGATTAAGTAAAGTTAAAAAGAATTGTCTTTGGTGACATCATTGAACCACTGCAAATAATCCCAGAGCCACCCAAACTCAGGACTTCTTGTTATGTGACCTAAAAATTCCTATGTGGTTTAATCCAGTTGGGTTGGGTTATGTTCTTACTAGCAGTTGAAAGCATTCTACATAATAATGTGGTCACTCCCTTATAAGCTCTAATTCAGGAGAAAATAACTGGTAAACAACTATTTATATTTTTGGATGAGGATAAAACTTATTCCCCAGAAAAATTCATGCCTCCATGCTCTGTGCCCCATGGAACTAGAAGTGTTGAATCATTCCGCTTTATTAACCATAGGAAAACAAAGACTTCAGAAATAATTACAAAGTTTAGCAAAATTTAAATTCATCAGTAACCCCACCCACTGGCCTAGAAATTAGTCCTACTTCTTCCCCCAAAAAGGTATGAAGGCAAGAGAGAAAACATCTGTGGGTTTCCCTTTCTGCCTGGTACATGCTGACCTGTTACGGTTTTCATGACTGGCTTGACAGTTACTGGCCTTTCAGGAGATATTTCTCTCCTGACATAAAAATTGTTTCAGAAGATTTTAGGTGTTCTAACTTTAGAATTAATAAACAATCCCTTTCTTGTCCGAATTTAACTTTTTAAAAATTCTCTACTTTCCTTCGCAGGGAACACATGCCACGTCCTCAGAAGCTAGGGCAGGAGACAGTGCAGAATCACAGCCTCTGTCCCAGAGATGGAGCAGTCCCTTTGCCTCCTGACTCAGGGGGCTGCTTGGATCATCATTCTTAAAGAGCTAACGTGGTCGTTTTCTCCACTTATTTTTTTTTCTAATGTTTGTAGTATTTAGGCTCCAAATTTATTTTCCAATATTTCCAAGGAAATCCACAAAAGAAGACTTTGATGTCACATAGTTTCTCTGGTGGGTGATCCACCATGAACCTTGTGATCTGAACATCTCCAACTGCATCACTAATGTTTTACATTACAGTGTAGTCTGAGTGCAAGCTTTAGCCTGTTTTGTTCACTGTCAGTAATGAGGGGGATATAAAGCAGGTATGCACAGAATGAGATGAATGGGGAAGAGACTGAAGTCAGCAAGACTACTTACTTGGAAGGCAGTGATCCAGACCAGGGGAAGTAAATGCCTGCTCTAGGCCAATGGTGGTGGAAATAGACAAGTGAACTAGATTTTGGAGCCATTAAGCAGAGGTACTATGAGAGATTATGATGAACTGGATATAGAAGGTTAAGAAAGAAGAGAAACCAACCTGATTATGGAATATGAAACACAAAAAGTTAAGAAATAACATTAAATGAAAATCAGAAAGAAATGAAGAGCACATATAAAAATGGGAACTAGAAGAAATGAGTTTAGTTTTAGTGTATCTACATTCCTGCTGATCTGGTCAGCAAAATTGAACATAGTATGCTCCTTAGGTATTCAGTTGATGAACTAAGACCTTCGAGTGTTGTTCTGCAAATATTTCTTCTAAAATATTGACAGTTTTCTGCCAAAATCTATTGTTATCTATTCGCTGAGAACATAGCTAGCCTGTATTTCCCAGTCCCTCCTGAATCTTGGGGTGACTACATGACAGCTCTCACCAGTGGACTATGAACAGAAGCAAAATGTGTCATCTGTAGACCTCGTCCTTGAGACTGGGTGTTCCTTCTCAGTGCTCTCCTCCTGGTCACTGGTTAGATCCCACAGCAACCTCATAGCTGCTGTGATAATGCTAATAAGGGCCTGAGGGATGGTGGAGCAATATGATGGAAAAGCTGGATCCCTGCATGGAGAGCAGGGCCACCAGATGACCAGAATGCTCACCTTATGTTGTTACATCGTAGTCTCATGAACTCTGTATTTTGGAGGCCATTAAATTATGAATGGAGCTTTTTGTTACAGCATTGCCTGAACTCACACAAATACTATGTTCTGTTTGTTTAGGGCTCCTTTGGCTTTAAAATGAATTACAGTATCCTCGTGCCAAGGCTGAGGAGAGCTCTGCTATCTCTAAACTATTTCCTTACTGAGATGAAATAAAAATACTCACAGAAAAAGACGGTAGACCTTAGAGATAATCTTGAAGGTAATGCAAGGGTTTACCCTTAAGGTTAACCCTTATGGTAGCTATACAAGTTTTAAAGAAACTTTCCTTGCTCTCAGTATCAGAAAAATACAGTCTGGTCCCAGGCAGAAAGCTTGTTTTCATATAGATCCCAAACCAAGTACATTTCCCTCCTTGCAGCGGTTTCTAGGAAACTCAGAGACATATTTGTAATGGGATAGAAATTACAATAGCAAAAATATAGGACTGTGGATATATAGGTCAATGGTTTTCATTTGCTTACTCATATTTTCTTCTTCACTAATTATCTCAACTATAAAGTCTGCCTTCTTGAACCAGATAAAATATCTGTAAGTCGCTTCAAATCATTTCAGGAATAAAATGAGACATAAAAGAAAAAAAAGTAAATGGATTTCAAACGGACTCTTTTCTGAAAACTGAAGCTTTATATGCAGAAGCTATAAAATTCAATGAGATAATGAATACCGCTCCAAAGGTGATCTTAAAACCGCACAATTTGGATGATCTACTTTGCAGCCTGCAATTTTCTGCTTTTTACTTACAAGAGTATATTTATTAAGCTATTTATAGATTTTGAACATATAATTTAGTGTTCTAAACACTTATTTCTTGATCTTTGCTCTTTATACCAGACATCTATTTAGTATCGCATATATTATTCAACTGTTGTAATAAGATTGGCACAATGAAAACACTCTGCTTTAATTTAGTACAGAATTATGTTTTAGTAACTTCTTTCCTGCTTTTTGGTTATATTATTTATATGTAGAAATTAAATAAATCATTTTCATAAGAGTTTTAACTAAATTTAAATGGGATTTTTGTAATGGCTTCCACCTCCTACAAGTTAATGATACCATATTGAAGGAATTATATAATCACTGAAAAGATTCTAAAAGGTAGCACAGTAGTCATGTTGCACCTATTCAGAAGTTATAGGAGAGGTCAATTCCATTTAAGATTTCAAATATATACCCTAATTTTAAAGCTGCCTAACACCTTACATATAATCATGAACATTTTATGTATAATAGTGTCAGTGTTAGTTTAAGAAAAATATATGTTGAACTTTACACTAAATGCATTTAATATTTAAATATAGGTTTTAAAGGCTTTAGGAAGCTTAAGGTGACAAAAAAATATTTCCAATATTTCTACAATGTCCAAGATTCATGGTCTCCAGGCAACTTGGGAGCACGTGGCTGCACAGGGTCGGGCTGTTCTCCTGCACTGTTATGTGTTTGGTTGGTGATTTATTCAAACCCAGTTTCAAACCTGCTATTAGCTCTCTCATTGCTTTAATGCAACTAGTCCACCATTCATAACTGTCAAGGACCGATTCATCGAAACTAGGACATTTTAGGCCTCCAAACTTATAAAAATGTCTTTTTTCTTGCTTGTATATACAAGACTATAAACACTATTTTTTCCACTCTTTCAGATTCTTCTCTTTTTGTAAGTACTTTGGAAGACATCTACCCAATTTTAAAGTAACCTGCCCAAGGAAACATACTTAAATCATAAACACACACAGCATATTAGAGATTTATTTTTTTGCTATATGCAAAAGTGATGATCATGACGGCCACTGAACACCTGTCAACTAATCATGGGTGAGTAGCACTGGCTTTATAAAATAAAAATAAACCACATAATATTCGACTTGACAGGAATAAGTGATCAAGTGATTAAAAACATGAGATCTTCTTTAAAAGGTCGCAGTGAAGTGACCACTTAGATAGCTCTGATTCTCTGTGATTTAAAAAAATGAATAATTTACAGTAATAGACAAATCTCAAAAGCCTAACCCTTTAGGAAAGAAGTCAAAGGAAAATGCAGAAAGCTTTTAAGTGTAAAAATGCTTATATGTAGAGTCAGAAATCCCATTCAAATAAAGTTAACTTTTTACAAATATAAAAACAAAAAAAAAGGATTGACTAAAAATTCAGGCTATGGTTACCGGGGGGATGCAAGGCTGAGAGGACAGGATCTGAAGAGACACATGAGGGACTCCTGAAATTCCGGTGAAACCTTTAAACATCAAATGCCATCGATCAGAAAAACATGTGGGCTTTGGTTGGTGGATAGTCGTTCCTTTATAATTGTTTTGGTAAGAAAAGCATATCAATATATTTAGAAAACAAAAGGTTTTTGGTATAGTAGCTCAGTTTGAGAATGTCAGTCTTATTATTATGGAAGCTCAGGACGTCTTCTGGGGAGAATTTCCTGATGTTGTGCCCGTCTCATCAGGAATGTCGACAGAGGAATGAAATGGCACTCGATCTTCTGGACAGCTTGGTGTTTGTCTTTGGCTGTCAAGCAAAATGAGTTGTGATTCCACTCATCTGGAGAAGATTATAATACTCTGCAAAATCAGGGAAAATGGAATAACAGAATGCAGGCCAGTCATTTTCTCCAATTCCCTTTGGAAGAGGGGCATAGTCCCACCTCGTAACACAGGAATTAACGAGCTACAATCTCAACAGCATAAATACTGAGAGATGAAAATGTACCTGGACACCTACACTTCAAGTCATGGAGCATAAAGGTTACATGGAAATTCTTCATTCAAAAGGGGAAACATGCACACCTAATACACAAATAGCATTTTATTTTTGAATCTGAAAACTTGTAGAAATTAATCACATATTCAGATAATCGAAAAGTTTTTATGTGTTAAAATGCATATATAGAGAGTCAGAAAGCTCACGGTTTAAACTGAATGATTTTGACATTTTTCAGATGTTTCTCTAAAAGCTCATGCACCTGCTCTAACAAGAGGGTGTTTACTACTATAATTACCTAGAGACCATTTAACTTCAGGATGCAATATATGTGCATGTGTGTATATACATATGTATATACATACACATATGTATATACACACAAAGACAAGCACACACACATATACATATTATACACATACATACATACATATATGTATTCAAGTAAAAATTTGAATAAAAATACATTTCTTTGTTGTTTCCTTAAAATTAACTTTAAAGAATTTTAAAATTGCATTCCTCCTTTGGTACCATGTACTGTGCAATAAACCTTGTATTACCTCATTATATCAACTGAACACACACACTCCCCAAAGAACCGGCTCAGGAAAGTGCCACAACATGGCAGCCTGTCCCATCCCCCTTTGGCTTGGATTCCAATTAAGTGTAACCATGAGGGAATGGCTTTCTGCCAAGAGCACAACAAAGGGAAAGGACAATGTTAGTCCTGGGCCACGGGGAAATTAAAGGTAATAATGGAGACTGGTGTTTCTGGAATTTGGCCCCTCGGATCTGACATGGAAAATGCTGAGAGGGGACTGGTGTGAACCAGTCACGTCCCCCTAATATCTGACTTGTTTGTTTATTTTTGTACAATAATCCTTCAGTACATAAGGCTTTAGAGTGAAACTCCAGCACACACAGGCTCGAAAAAGGACAAGATCTCCTGGATCCTGTGTTCTAATCCTTGTACCCTTCTGAGGGCTGTGGAACACCGCCACCCTCCCTGCCACAGCCTAGTGAACTGTCTGAACCCAGGTTTCCACAGAAGGAGACAGGTGGACACCCAGCCTTATGTCACAGCGCGGACAAAGCTGCTTCTTTGCTACTTGAATCTTGATATAATGAAGAAACAGGATCCCTGATTTCTAACCCCCACTCTGTCATCAACTCACTGGGAGCCTCTGGGCAAGTGACTTCACTTCTCTGAGCCTTGTTTTCTCCTCTATAAAATGAGATACTTTGATTGTTTCTAAAATGTGGTCCAACGACTGTGGAGGTCTCTGAAATCTTTTCAGGGTATTTGTAAGCACAAAACAATTTTCAATCACAATACTCGGATGTTATTTGCCTATTGTACTCTCACTTGCTCACCAGTGTACAGTGGCGTTTTCCAGAAGCTACATGAGAAGGACATCAGAAGGAGGCAGCTCTAACGCTTTGATTGCCTACTTAGCAAATCAAAACCTAAGCCAGAGTCGCTGCATTAGAATCCAAAAGTGAAACTCAAGAACAACTGATCACAAACAGCCAAGTAGGTTTTCCCAAATAAGGCAACTGCTTAAGCCACAGCCAATCAAATAATTGCTAGGCATGGCATCCGCACCTTCCCTACAAAAAGTTTGCCCTTAGCTCCTGTTGGTGGAGTGCTCCCAACCACTTTCTGTTTGATGCTGCCCAATCAGAATTAATGTCTGCTCAAGTAAACTCTCAAAAATTTCAATACACTTCAGTTTGTCTCGTAATACATGTAATATCACAACAGATTAAATGCCAAAACTGATAGAAGAATCTAGCCATCTTCATAAAATGAGACCTTAAAGAGATTTACTTATTTACAAAAATAAATAAAACAATAGCACTTTTCTCACTAGTAAAAATGTGGTTTCTCACAAGTTACATTATTTTGTTTATTTATAATGTCATTATTCATATTTTTAAATAAATTAATAAACATCTGAAATTTTTCAAAATCTAATACAGTAACTCATGAGAGGTACACTCTAATAAACCAAGCTCTTTGGGGTGCTCGATGATTTTTAGAATTGGAAAGCAGCCCTGAGATCAATCAGCTTGAGAACTGCTACACTAGATCATTTCTGAGACCTCTCTCAGCAATGACTCTTCGATATTCTATACATTATCACATACTGTTACTTACAGTGAGCAACTGCATAGCAGAACTGAAATTTCTATTCATTTTGTCTTAGACGAACATAATATATAAACAAATAATAAAATATTTTCTAAATTAGCCCTGGGCGGTTTTGCTCAGCGGTTAGAGCACCGGCCGGCGGTCCAGAAAAACCCGGGTTCAGTTCCCACTAAGGGCACGTACCTTGGTTGCAGTTTGTCCCCGGCCCTGGTTGGTCGTGTGGGTGGCAGCCACTCAATGTGTCCCTTTTACGTCGATGTTTCTCTCTCTCTCTCTTCCTCTCTCTCTCTCCCACTCTACCTGAGCAAAAAATTGAAAAATGTCCTCAAGTGAGGATAAAAAAAATATTTTTTTTTCTAAATTAAACCATTGTTAAATAATTAATTGTCCACCCAGAGAACCTGTTAGGTCCACCATCTTCTTCTAAATAAAGAAGCCATATCTAGTTGCTCACACATGGGTCACTCTGCATTTCGAGGCCTCTATTTATGAAATTTGTATTCTAAATGTTTGGACCAGGAATTCGCACCTGTACCAAAGTCAGCGATGTTTAACAGATGTAAGGGAAGCCCGTGCAATGACTCTGTGCAAAATTCTAACCAATAGGGTCATTATATACTTTACATTAAACTAGTCAATCAGATCGTCACCTTAGGGGATTTGAAGGTGTCACGTGGAGAGAGCTTTGAAGACTAGCGTGCCCCACACTCTGAAATACGCCTGGGTGGTAAACCGAAGCTGTGAAGTAGTGGGAGCCATAAAGTAGTAGAACTACTATTAAACAAAACCATGAGACAAAGAGAATGAGAGAGAGAGAGAGAAAAAGGCCATCAGTAAATGCAGTGAAGAAAAAAGCAAGAGGGAGAAGCAAAGACTCATCCAAACTGCCACACCAGAATGGCATTCAGCTAAAGTTGCTACCAGCCTGCTGGGACAGTTTTTCAAAAGATATTTCAAGTTTCCACAACCCTACTGCTCAGTTGCTAGAATGAGAACCTGTTCTTTTTTCCCCAAGCATCTATACTTCAACAAAGGAGACTGGGATGTGTCTATTTCTCTATTTCCTAGAAAGTCTAACGAGCACAGCTCAAAAGTGCTGAAGTATCTATTGGGAAACTGAAACTTAAAGGGATACACACACAAAAAAGTGGTATAGTATATTTGCTTAAACTAACACATAACCTTTACAATAACTGCATATATGACTCTACATTTTGTATATTATACACATCTGTATTTATTTATATTATGCATATCTTTAGACTTATAATTTTATTCAAATTTAAGGAACTCACACAATAAAATTATCATTCAACAGGAGGGAGTGAAGAGAAACTTACCAACATTGAGCAAGAGTGAGAGCCGGTTAGAAAAGAAGAAGAAGAATTAGGACAAAGGTTAAAAAGGGGCAAGTATCTGACTCCTAAGAGTTCTATTCTTTGGGAACTTTCAAGAGCTTTAAGCCAAGAACAGCAAGTGGGAGCAACAATCATAATAAACTGACAAGGTTAGAGACCAAATTGGGTTGAAGAACTTAAATTTCCAAAGAACCCCTTTTGCAGTTTCTAAGAAATAGGATACCTTGGTCTGACTCCACTACTATAATGTAGCAAGAGAGTTACGACATCACAAATTTCACTGGCTTACCAATTTACTAACACATTTCTTCACCTATTCATTCCTACATTGAATACATTTGTTCTGAGTGCCAGGCACAGGGTTGGAGCTCCATGTAGGTTTGGCACTCAGGAAGCATGTGGGGAACGTGGGAGAGAACTGTAGACTGCCAGGCACCACGATGGCTTCACAGACAAAGTAAACGTGGTCCATGCTACAAAGAGCTGACACTCTAGGGAATAAGAAACTACATTCTCAAGGTGCAAGGCAGAAAGGATCTATGCCTTGAGATGGCCACTGAGTCTTGGTAAGGGGTAGGGATGATTTCTACTGTGAAGAAGAGAAAAGTCTTCATGAAGAAATATTTTGACTGGGTCTTGATAGGTGAGTAGGTTTATGACAGGTGAAGATTTGGAAGAAGGGCATGTAAATGGATGGGGAAGGCAGGATAAAGCTCACAGAAACAGGCATAAATGGCCCTATGGAAGGACAGCAAATAAGCTGATGGACACAGTGTGCTTAAGAGGATAGAGGGATGTGACATTAGAAAGAACACATTGGAATCAAAGCATTAGGGTCCAGATAAGTTTGGTTTCTTTACTTAGAAGATAAGAGGACATTATGAAAGCTTCTTATAGAAGAGTGACATAAAAATTAATTACTATCATTTTGATGGGCTTACTCTGTGCTAGTATAATTCCATTCCATCATTGCAACCTCACAATAAAATAGAATTTTTTTTTCTCATTTTACCTAGGAAAAAACTGAGCTTCAGGTCACTCCCAGAGCTTGACCAAGATCACAGAGCAAGTAGTTGAGCTGGATTCAAATTCATGTCTAACTTCAAAGTCATGGTTTTTAATTTCTAAGAGTGTAAACTCAAATGACTTCAGAGGCATCCAACCAATGTTGCTTGAGTGAAGCAGGCTGGTGTCAGACAACAGGAAGTGGTAGAAACGCTAGCAAACCCAAGGAACTCAAAGCATTCAAATTACACAGGAAAACATGTGCTGTCTGGCTGAGGACAAATGGAATTGGACTCAGGGTAGAGCCACTTCAGTTTGTCGCCCATGCTGATGAAATGCCATTTTTTCCAGCTCTAATACGATCATAATTGTGTTTTAGGGTAATTCATATGAAGTTTATACTGGTCAAGAAAAAGGCTAGTAGCGGAGAAATCAGTTAGTATGACCTCCCCACATATTTTCAGATGAGAGAAAAATCTGGTGACCACAAAGAAAAAGGCAAATGTGACATATGTGAGACAGGGTCCGAGTCTTTAGCCATGGGGATGAGAGGAGCGGGGTAAGGCAGAAGTCAGCTGTTGTCTTGTTTTCTGCCATTTTGCCGCCAAGTGGTGTCTCCTTTCTAGACCCTCCACAACCCAACTGCAGGGCTCAGAATGCATTGAAACTCTCCAAAGAATTTAGTCTCAAAAAAAAAAAAACAAAAAAACAGTAGTGCCTATTGGAGTCTTCATTAGAGATGTTAAAGAAAACCAAGGTGGAGATTTTCCTTACATTTGCATACTAACTCCAAAGCCCCCAAACAGACGCTTGTTTTCTTCCTATCCCTTCTTATACCTGCTACAGATTTATGTCAAATTTTACTGTGCTTCTCTCTTCATTCTTCCACCTGGTATCTAGCCTTGTTTACCTCTGTCTCCCATTTCCAGATTTTTTCACTGAGAATTAAAATTTATCACTCCTTTTTATGCAAAGTAGCCTGGTCCTGACCTGGTCCCCCAAGGCCAAGCCTGGAAAAACCCAGGGCTCAGGTCCTAACAGGGACTCTGCTTCAGAGGGGAGCTCAGCCGAGAGGTTCTGCTACCCACGCAGCCCTGTGCGGTGCTCACCACCCATCTTCATGATCTTTCCCAGCACTTCGCACGGACATGCATCCATCGGGCTCTCCCCAAGAAGAACCCTAGTGAAGGAAGTTTTCTTTACATGGTTACAGAAGTGCCAATGCGATGAAGTCAAAGGGTTTAATGCCTGGATGACTTGGAGGAAGACTGTGAATTTCACAGAAATCTGAAAATGAAGAGCTGGAAAAACAGCACCAGAACCCAAGGGAGAGGTTAGGACTGGGAACAGCAATTCGGAATGCGTTCAAGACACAGTTCAATAGGTGACAAGAATAAGAGAGAGGAGTGGAGCCTGAGGACATGGCAGAGGTCAGGCTGATGAGAGCAAGGCAGAGGCAGAAGCAGACGAGGGAATGTGTGATGAAGATAACAAAGTCAGATACCTGGAAGCCAACATCAGAAACGTGCTCTCCGCCCTGGCCGGTTTGGCTCAGCGGTTGGAGCGTTGGCCTGCGGTCCAGAGAGACCCGGGTTCGGTTCCCGCTAAGGGCACGTACCTTGGTTGCAGTTTGTCCCCAGCCCTGGTTGGGTCGTGTGGGTGGCAACCACTCGATGTGTCGCTCTCACATCAATGTTTCTCTCTCTCTCTCTCCTTCTCACTCTATCTGAACAAAATATCGAAAAATGTCCTCGGGTGAGGATTAAAAAAAAAAAAAGAAAAGAAATGTGCTCTCCTTTAAGCCAGAGCAGCAGAGTTCCCTGTAGCTTGGCTGCGGAGGTCAACACCATGGGAACCATCTTTGACTCCTCTTCCTCTCACACCCTGTGCCCAGTCCATCAGCAAATCAGGTGGACTCAACCTTCTGCATCTGTGCAGAGTCTGACCACTTTTCTTCACCATTGTCACTTCTACCAGCCTGGTCCAAGCCATCATCTTCTCTCCCCCAAGATTACTGGGTCATTTCTGCTCCTACCCTTGTCTCCTGATGTCCTCAGTCCAACACAGCAGTCAGAGTGAAGCTCTTAAAATGTCAGGCAGATAACATCACATCTCTGCCCAAACACCGTTTACTTGCTACCCAGTTTTAAAGCCCAAGTCCTGCCCTGGCCAGTTTGGCTCAGCGGTTAGAGCGTCGGCCTGCGGTCCTGAGAGACCCAGGTTCGGTTCCTGCTAAGGGCACGTACCTCGGTTGCAGTTTGTCCCCGTCCCTGGTCGGTTGTGTGGGTGGCAGCCACTCGATGTGTCCCTTCACATCGATGTTTCCCTCTCTCTCTCTGTTCCTCTCTCTCCCTCCCACTCTACCTGAACAAAAAATGGAAAAATGTCCTCGGGTGAGGATAAAAAAAAATAATAATAAAAATAAAATATAAAATAAAGCCCAAGTCCTTACCTTCGCCAACAACTGCCAGTGCCCATGTGATATCTCCCCTTGTTACCTCTCTCCTTACCTGTTAACTCTCTAATCTTATCTCCCCAGCTCACTCTCTCTGCTCCATCACCTAGCCTCCTGCTGCTAGAACCTAACAGGCACACTCCTGTATTTGGACCTTTGCCTTGGCTGTCCCCATTTTCTAAAATGTTCAAGTGAGGCATCCAGAGAACAGAATAAAGAGGTGAGGGGGTGCAAGTGTGGCCCTGAGAAGTAGTGTCCCCTTAAATGTTGAGGCATCTCACTGAACTCAACAAAGCCCTGTGTCCTGCATGCCTTACAGTTGATAGCATGGTTCTTATTTAGTCTGCATTCATCCTGTAGAATGTAAGGTCAGAATTTTCTATTTTCTTTGTTGGATGCATTTCAAGCACTGGATACAGTGCCTAGAACATTATAGGCACTCGGTGCATGTCTGCTGGATGAACAAATGAGGGTGGTGTGGCCCAGAAACATCAAATGCTGCAGGTAAGTCATAGGACCTATAGAGGAAAAGGGATTAGAAGATTTAGGAATGAAATGATTGTTACTTCTTCCTTAAAGCACAGTCAGGTTTAGAAACCAAAATGTCAATGGTTCAAGGATGGTTAAGAAGTAAAAGCCATGAATGCAAGGTCTGTCTTCTAAACAAGACAGCAATGTTCTAAAGAGTAGGTAGCAAGCATCCGCTACCTTTTCTTGGAGTTTGCCAGGGAAGGAAAGGTGAGAAATAAGATCTTAGCTTGCACAGGCAGAGACAGGGTGGATATGGGGGTAGGCTGGCAATCGTGGCTTGCAAGAAGAGGGAGACCGATGGTTTGCTGAATGAAAGGGAGAGATTCAGAAAGGGTTATGTTTTCAAAGATGCAAGAGGCATGTGAAGCGTGGTCCTGGGAGAGGTAGCATGAAAGAGAGGAGAGGAAAACCAAAAATAAGGAAATAAAAAGACTAGGTCACAGAGGAAAGGTTCAACAGCAACAGGTGAAAGACAGACATTAGTCAAGTCTAAAGATAAATGTAAGTGGGATGTCCAACTAGTAAAATAAATTTACAATCCTTCTATTTCTTTCACAAAGGAATTCCAAGTTTTGTAGCCCTTAAGATATCCACTAAATATCTAACTTTGAAACTTCAGTTGGAAATTAGACCCACTACCAATTCTGTAAAAGACAGGCTCTGCCCTCAAGCAGGTTGGAAAACAGTATAGGAAAGAAAGAGAGAGAGAGAGAGAGAGAGAGAGAGAGAGAGAATTATCATCCGTGTCTGCAGCCAGTTAGAGGGATCGTCAAAATCACATTCTTGATGAAGTATGAGCATGAACAAAATTTTCACTTGCTGCTCACCAATCCTAGGGAAAGTTAAAAGCTACTTGGGGATATAGTACCATTTTTCTCTACATAAGATGAACCATGGAAAAAGGGGCAAAAAGTTGGAATCTCTTCTACTAAAAATGAGATTAATTTATACATGCATTTCAAGCCCTGGTTTTCCACCTAAGTGCAAAGTGAAACTAGAAACATTTGTACGTTGAGTTTGCACCTGATCCATTCTAGGTTTTAACAAGGCGTCTAGAATGGTGAGCAAGTCAGCGGTTCCCTAGCAGGTCTCACTTCATCTTTCCCCAAGTACTCATCAGCATTTCCCACAGGAGGACAGTGGTCCCTTTCCCAGGATCTTGAAGAATATGTATGCCTCCCGCCTACCCTCTCTGTCCCTGGAAGATCTATCTACGTACTGCATCACTTAGTTATTTCAAACCTGCCCCAACTGGGCACACGTTTATTGTTACAACTTAAAAAAATTCTGAGAGTAATTCATTTTATTTCTATTGTACCAAAAACATATTTCAAATGTAGGAACCCTTGAAGGAAAACAAATATTCTATGTGTATCCAAAGCACTCAACTGCTTTCCAGGCTCACTCAAAATCTTTGTTCGGGTGTACAGACATTTTAATCATGTGCATCTGTTTTGTCTCCTAAAGCATAACACAGTTTATACATCAGGAACTGTAAGCACACGCCCTTTCAAGCAAATTCTATTACTATACAAAGTTTCAGCCCAATAGCCACAGGTGCAAGAGGCAATGTGTCTGCAGTTCTCAATCACGTTCTCTTGATTATGGGCTATTTCAGCCAGCGTGATCTATAATGAGTGTATCGGGTTTTGTGCTCTTTCAGAAGTTCCAGCCCGTGTGTATGAGCTTTTCCCTTGGTCCTGAGCGCAGAAGAGCCTCAGGGAGGGGTGGACAAAAATTGGAAAATATAAATAACAAATCAAAAATTACAATTGATTGGATAAACAATTTCCCTTAGTCTGTTTCTTAATAAGTGATCGATTTTATGATCAATATTCATTATTTCCCAGAACATACCAAACTGCTTATTGAACAAATGAATGGCTGAAACTACAATGACACAGAATCAAAAAGGTGAACCAATTTCTTTAATAACATGGGCTGAACGAACTGTCTCATCTTACCTGGTTGTTCCACATCAATGCGCTTTTCTGCATAGCCCTTTGGAAAAAGGCTGAAGTTCAGGAAAGCAGGGGAGGTAATTCATTACTCATTAAAAGAACTGGGCTACGGGAGCGTGTTTACATGTGTGAGGGCTGAGTTGCAGTTGGTGCTCAGCTGTCTTCAGTCTGTTCAAAGTAAATTCTCAAGCTGCCAAACCAGGCTTTCCCTAAAGGCTTTGTCTTTTGAATTTGGTGTGTTCAATGGATATATAGAGAACTGGAAAAACCCAGAGTATATTCACTTTCTAGATATATATTTTTTTAATGAAAGAAAATGGCATACCTACTTGGGGTGATATCATCAAGGTTACATCAACTTCTTGGTAGCAAAGACGGTCATTTTGTTTGCTGTTTTGTTATCACAAAGCATTTACTTGAACTTAGCCAGTTCTGATAAACTGTTATAGACATCCGGATATCCTCCTCTGTGGTCTCTTCATCCTCTCCAAATAATGCGATGAGCAATACATTTTCAGGTGGCTGTCTCCTTCTTAATTTTTAGTGATTTCCAGTGGTCTTCTGTACATAAAAGGGGGCCATGGAGAAATAGAATTGCATTGCAGTTAGTATTAGCACTCGCTTCACCCAATGGCTAACACTAACGTGAGAACGAGCTCCGATGTTCCGCAGAGGTGGGGAGCAGGAGCCCTGGCCCAGGGAGGCAGACGTGACCGGCAGCCCTCCCTCCGGCTGAGGCTGCTGCAGCCGCCCTGCCCCTCCGCAGCCCCTCCGCAGCCCCTCCGCAGCCCCTCCGCAGCCCCTCCGCAGCCCCTCCGCAGCCCCTCCGCAGCCCCTCCGCAGCCCCTCCGCAGCCCCTCCGGGACAAGAGGAACCTTGTTTCATCTCTCTGAGCTCTCGTTTCTCATCTCTCATCGCGTAGTCCCTGAGTGTCTACAGCAAATGCCTGATTACCCTGTTCTATGAGAGATGCTGGACTGATCAATTATGAAAGCGACAAATGATTTACCAGTTTCAAAAAACAAAACAAAAATGCATTGCTTACTTAAAGTCAGCCATCCAAGGCTTATCCAAACTACTTAGGGAAATCTCAGTAAATCAGGATCTTCTAATTCAAAATTAGATCATTCTGACAGGAGCAAAGCTAAAGTTTACATATATATACATATATACACACATATATACACATATATACACACACACACACACATACACACACCTATATATGTGTGTATATATAATATATATACATACATACATACATATATTCAAAAGTATAACGTGAATAAGGCTTATTGATTTTGTAAATCTCAGGTTCTAGGACTGATTCAGTCTTCTGCTAGGTATCTTGACATGACAGCATGTTCTCAACCTTGAAGCTACCTTCATTCTGTATGTAAACCTCCATCTACAAAAAAATACTCAAAAATTTTAATTGTAAAAACATTCTTATTTATCACTAAAGAAAGTCTCAGAAAAACTTTACTAGGTAACATAATTGGAGCCCAGTTGTAATTAAATATATTTTAATGTATGCATAAATGTCTCATTTATATTGCATCAGCATGAATTCATACAAGTAAAATTTCCAGACAACTGGGATTTTGGTTTTAAGCAGTAATACTTATGTATTTTAATTAGGGAGATGTGACTTAGTAGTTAAACGTGGGAGCTGAGTCTGAGACTATTTCTGTTTCCACCGTGGGCAAGTTAATGCTTTTTCACTTCAGTCTCTCATCTGTAAAATGGGAATAATAATGGTAACTTTTTGTAATGTCATTCTCAGGACTGAATGAGGAGATACAGAAAAAAAGCCTTTAGAACAGTGCTTGTTTCACATTAAATGCTCAGTAAGTTCAAATCACTATTATTTAATCTTTTCAGAAATAACTTAGGAAATACATATTGTACAATTATCTGCCTTAGCAGACAGAATGCACTGGGCATAATTGAACCCATTCTTATTTATTCAAAATCACCATCATGAAAATAACTGTGTCATGCTTTAGGGGGCTACTTTTTCCTTTATTAAGTCATGTCAAATTAGCCTACTTATGTTAGCCTTTAATAGTTCTTCATCCCCCTCTTCTCATTGTTGTTCATTATCTGCTATGTGTATGTCTCTGGTGTTTCTAATAAAATGCCTTATTTTATACACAATGGTCCACTTGAGGTTCTGTGAGGAATGCCTGACCCTCCTATGAAGTACCTTACATGTGCTTTCTGGGAGTTTCATCTGCACTGCCACTATGTTATCCTGAATCCTAGAGTCTAGTCTGGATGACCAAATTTGCTAGACATCTGAGTTTTCCATAAGTGCAGTACTATTACATATAAAGGGACTAAGTATATATTTATTTAAAATACTCTAATCCAGAATTTTCACTGAGACTGGCCATTCCCCAGTTACTACTATTTTATAGAATTTATTTCTATGTCTTGTGAGATCCTTTTAATTGGTACAGGGCCCCTGTAATCAGACTTGCTTATTTGGATTTTGTAGAGGAAGACAACTTGATAATGTATTGTTTTCAGTTCCTCTTCACCACCCATTTTCACCTGTGAGTTACATCAATCTAAAAAGTATACAAGTTTGGGGGGATTTTTTTAGTATAATTTTTACCTGGTCTTTCATCATCTAATTGAAATTCTTCCAAATAAAACTCACATCAGAAAAATGAGACATGGGAAACTGTTAACAGCAGAGTCTCCAAGCATGGTGAGTGTGTTCCTCTAATAGGTTTTCATCCATCAGCATCAGACTCAGCACAAACAGAGTATAGACTTTATCTTCCCTGTGCTACATGGAGGGTTTTTTTTCATCTCATGGAGTGTAACGTAAGCTGATGTGACGTTCAGGATTTACAGAAAATAGATGTATTGTTACTCATCAAGGAAGAACATGTTTTCTCCAGAGAAAAGATCAATGTCAAAAGACACATATGCTCTAAAATGTAGTATTAGAAAATGCTCATCTTATTCCTCTCAACATCAAGTATAAAGGAATTTTGACCTAATTATGCTACTTGATGGTGATCATTTGTGATGGTGAATGCCATAGAGATGTCAACTACTGGAGGTAGCATTTCAGCAGAGAACAGTGTGAAGGAAAGCAAGACACAAAAGAAGCAAAGAGGTAAGGAGATAGCATCCTCATCCCAGAAATTAAAATAATAGAATTCCCTATTTCTGCTGCTAGGCTCAAAATGAGTAAGAGGGAGAACCTTATCAACCCTAGTAGCTGTCCTCAGAGGGTTTATAGAGTCTTTGAAAATACTGGTTTCTCCACTAAGGTGTGGGACTTTACTGAAACACAATTAAACTAAACAGCTCAAACACCCTCACTGGAAAATGGCGAGCCCAGCAAAGCTACTTGAACACTTAGATTTTAGACCTCAGAATGAATGCCAGACTACATTCATGACCCACCAGATGGTTACTAATCATCCCTGGAACAACACCATCCTTTGGGTTCAAATCACCTGTGCTTTGACCAAACACCTTGGCCATGGCAGGGGGCCATGTCCTGGCTCCAGGCTGAGGCTTGGCAATGGCTTAGCCTAACACTTTTCCTTCTGGTGGGCCAGGTACAGAACTGCACTCTGAATTGGAACGAGAGGACAGCTGAATTCGTATTTTGCCCTGCTCAATACTCCTTAATTCTCACCAAGTCGGGAAAGAACTTAACTGCTGCAAAATTCCAGAATGTATGTTTCATTCCCCTAGCTTCCCAGTTTTGTACATTATCTTCTCTGTCTCTCTTTGATTCCAGTAACCAGTCACCACCTCCAAGGACCAAGTCCATTTACTTCACTCATGTTCTCACCCTATCAAAATCTGTTTTCAAAAATGCTGGATTAATTCATACTGAGTGACATCATTTCTTCAAGTACTTCTATACCCAAGGAGATTTCTAAATTATAACAGGCTATAAAGGCAGTTTCTAATCCAGGCTACATATAGTGATATACTGGGAGAGGAAAGGAAAATATTAATTCTTCTATTCATATGCATTCTCCATGTAAAAAATTTTAAAAATTTACTAATAGTCCATATAAATTGAACCTAGTACCCCCATTCAGTCTGTCACAGAATTTACATGATGTAACTGAAGGAAAGAACAGGAAGTGCACAGTGTGGTAGAGCTGCAGCAGATTGCTTACGGTTTACTGTGATATCATGCAGTTTACTCAGGCTGACTTAAGGAGATTTGTGTGTTACAGTACCAAGTTGTAACTAAACTAAGCTGCAAAAAAATGTAGGTGGAGACTTTAAAATTTATGCAAAAACAAATCTTTTCATTGGCATCATCCATAAACTATTAAAGCAAAAAAAGTTGAAACTAAAAGTCCTCCTACGGGATTAACAGCAACCATGACACCCCCCCCCAAAAAAAACCCTATAAAATGGAGTAAAATATTTATAATTCTCTGCAATGAAATAGAAGGGGCCTATAAAATTATTTTGTACCACACAGAGTTCAGCTGATTATCTCATGACCAAAACCTAGAAAATCTTATGACACATATATATATAAATCTACTTTTTTCTTTTATAAAAAGTCCAGGGATATGAATTTGCTGACTTTAGGAAAGAAAACATACTTAATCTGGCCTTTAAAGTGTTTAAAAATATGTCTTTATTGATTTTTAGAGAGAATAGAAGGGAGAGAGAGAGACAGAAACATTAATCTGCTGCCTCCTGCAGGCCCCGCACAACCCGGCCATGTGCCCTGATCAGGATTTGAACCAGGGACCTCTTGGTGCATGAGTTGATACTCAACCACTGAGCCACACCAGCTGGGGTGGCCTTTAAAGTTTAACTTTACATTTCAACAATGGATGAAAAACACTTCATTAAAACAAAAAAAGACTAAAACTTGAGCTAGTAAGAATATTTAAAAATTGGTATTTAGAATCACTTCCATTTTAATATGATTTTACTACTGAAAGTGATATGTCTGTCACCTATAAAAAGCTCCCATATTTTTATACTTCTTAACAACTTGAAAATAGAATATTGTAACTTGATTAAAAATCCTCCAGATCAAAACTCTCAAGAGGAATTTGAATCCATTTGTTAAAAATATCAGAATGTATACCTTCTAATTAGTTGTCAAAGACAGCTGATTAGCATTTGAAAAGATGACCATTTGTTTGCCAAGGAGCAGCCCGGACGCCTGCATAGTGATGGGTGAAGTGACATCTGGGCACCCGAAGCAGGGAAGGCAGACAGGGTGCCTTTTTCCATTTTAGCTCCATACTTTGATGAAGTTTTTCTGTTAACTATAGGAGACACTAAAACAAAATTTTAAAATAAGCTTTGTTTAAAACCAGACCTAGCAAAATCACAAAGGATTAAACCAAGATGATAAAAAAAAAAAAAAAAAAAAGTGTGAAGTATAACCGATCTCGCTCACAATATTTTTTTGTGAAAGCAAAGGACTTGATACCACTACTAAATAAAATATTTTATTTCACTTTTGTCTCCTCCAGTTAAAATGTTTGCATATGTTTCATTATGTATGAATAGATTCATGCAATAGTACATATATAATTTATGAGTCAATAAATATGCATATTTTGAGGTAAGTACTCAAAAAAACTTTACTGATGTGATGTATAATTTTAGAACTTTGGACGACTACTTTTAGAAGCTTCCTCCTCCTAGTCTTTTAAATAAAATGCATTAGGTGGAATTTCAGATTGTAGTAAATAAGTGAAAGGCATTGGTACATTCTGAAAGTACGCTCAGAATCCACCTGTGTGTGAAGCAGCCTTCAAGGCCTGCCCCACCTCAGAGCTGAACTAGATAAGTGTGGTGAGGCTAACAGACATAAGTAAAAATTTCTACACAACTGGGTGAGCCTCAAGTTGGAAAATGTGACATTTCTATTTATTCATTTTTGGGGAAAAAATAAAGTCTTTCTTGATCTTGATTCCCTGCAGTTCCTTGAGTTCCCAGGTGCCGTGCAAAAGCTGCTTTAAAACTCATTTGTTTATGGAAGAAGTCAACACAGCTCATCTTCCCTTTGCCTAGGGAGGGCCCACAAGAACCCCAACTTTGAAATAAGAAAGCCATATGAAACAGTTATACAAGTTGCATTTGCAATGTGTCTTTAAATTGCAGGGAGCAGAAGTGCACCTGTGATTTTTAAATATTCCTAACAGTGTCCTCTGGATATGCTCCACCTTCAGCTCCCAACATTCTGCCGGCAAATGCTATTCCAGTCATTCTATTTCCTTCTTCAGCCCTTCTGTTCCTCTGCCCACACGTTTCACGGAACTACCAGAAGCCACCAGGCAGGCAGCTGCCACAGAGCACCGAGCAAAGATGATGATTTTAACTTCTTGGGGTATAGTTTCCAAATGCCAAAAAGCACAGAATCAAATAAAATTAGCCATTCTAACAATCACACAGTGCAGACAAGTAAGAAAATTCAATTCTGCCCCCAGTTACAGGAAAGGGCAACTGTTTCAAGATCTGTTTGGTCTATTTGTGGTTCAGAAACATTTTCCCTGAAAATATGCTTGCAAAATCGCTCGGACCTTTAATACAGTCTTGAGATAGTACCAAAAACCTGTAGAACTGGCTTATCATTGCATGACACATGTCCATACATAAGCTCCATGATTTCCATGTTTTCTCCAGGCTGCTTCTTTTCAATTTCCAAAGAAATTCTCATATCAGAACCTAATTTTAACAATTCAAAACAACAAGGTGCATTTTTTAAGAATAAATATTTATGTGGGGAAAGGATAAAGAAATGCACCAAACAAATACATTATCACCGTTACCACTTAGAGCAGAGGTCAGGTAGTGTTCTATTGGTAGGTAACCTTTCTGTCTTAAATTTAGGGGTGAATGGGTATTCTTCACACATTTTGAGAGTCTTAAATGTCGTTTATAACACTTTTTTTTTTTAACCCCAAACCCTTCATTTCCCTGTAGCACAAACCTTCTCATTGCCTAAACACTCCAGGTAAAGAGATTAAGCCCTGGAGAGTCAGATAAGCCAAAATCAAAACCAGGTCTGTCACTTACTAGATGAGGTAATCTCCTTAACCACTTGAAGAGTTGGTTTTATTTATCTGAGAAGTATACAGAAATAACAGTATCTACTTCAAAAGTGGTTGGGTAAAATAAATAGGTCATGCAAGCAAGAACTTAGTACCGTGCCTAGTACATAGTAAGTATTCAGTCAATGTTAGTTATCACCAACAATTATTTTATGCTTTCTCAATAACCCACCTACTATGAATTCACTTAGCTTTGGTCTGCATTCTCTGAGCATCCCTTTCTGAAGCAATAAACGAAGTATAGAATACCAAGGGACGTGAATCTCCATTAGAGGGAAGCCTTAGAACCCAGTTCTACATTCCCCAGTGTTTCAAAACAAACCTCTTCTGCAGAAAACTGTCAGCTTTGTTCTTTTTAACTTCAGAAATTCGGAATGGGTTGGCTGTGGTGCTAATGCACCAGAAAGAGTTTTTAATCAACAATAATGTGAGAATAGTCTCACTATGAGCTAGATACCACAGATACTCAGCACGATGGTTTTCCCACAATTCTAGACCTAAACATTATGATAATTATATATGCACATATACAGTGACCACCCCAGGTACTCAATATCAGTGTGTTAAGCTGTCATAAACCAAGATACTTCTGTAGCACACAGGCAACTTCTAAGTGTCTCCCCTCAAGACAAATCTGCCCAGTATTTACCAGTACTGCTTGGCAGCATGTCATATCATCAGATATCCTTTCCACTGAAATGCCTCCCATAGAATCATACAAATCTGACATACGTGGGATGCATTCAGCCCCTAAGTTGCCATCACTGCAGACAGGCTGGCTGCTCTCCATGGATTGGGGATGGCTGTGTGTGAGACCAAAGAGGTAATTTCAGCAGCAGCATCAGTCACTTGGCTAGTTGTTATCAGCATTGCTCAGGGAGCCATGGGGGTGGGAGGTAATCCAGGAGAGATTTCAAAGCCTTTGCTAGTAACATAAAGACCACATCTGCTGCCTGACCATTGGCCATGGCTAATGAGCAAAGCCAAGAGGCATTCTATTTTCACTTGATTTTGTTCACTCTCCCCAGGGTGGTAAATCTACCCACATTAACTGTAGAAGGCTCATTTTGCATACATTTATCTTCAGGATATGTGTAAATGCTACATTTTCCTTTAGAGTTGCCTAATGCAGGAACCTGAACAGTTCTGTCCTCTGGTTTCAAGATGTGGCTGATAAATGAAGAAGGCAACTCCTTTTGTCTTTTAGGTTGATTATCCCTGATGCTTAAGATAAACTGGCTCAATTATTGTCATTGACTTTCAGCTCTTAGCCACAGCCCACACAAGTCAATCTCCAACTCTGCACTGTGATCAGGCTTTGTTTACCAGCACCAGAGAGATTTCTGTTACCAAAAGTCCAAGTCCAGCCGATTTAGGACTGCTGCTTCCTGTTTGACCTACACGTGGTCAAGAGCAGGAGTGCCCTATCTGAATAAATCGGGTATATCTGCCACATTTTCAAATAAGATGTGCACCTGCATGATTATCTTAACTGGTGTTCTAGTCCTTCTAGACATCTCAAGACACAACTCTGCTGTTCAGCTCAATGTTCTCTCCTGGAACATTGCTGATGAATGACAAGGAGGAGCCAGTGCCTCATCATTCAAGGCAAAGTTTCTCTCCACCAGACCCTGGCCTCTACACCATCGCCACCCACCCCCCACCCCACTCAGATGCCTCATAACATGTTTTTCCTCCAAATCTACAGCTCTTAGACTCAATATAAATGAGCTCCAGGTTCAGAAGCCGTTATTACTTTTTAACTTGTTTGTATCGACCATAATGCACTGGGTCAGGATGTCTTTTTAATTACATAAAGATGAGATACTCGTCTCAAGGAACTTTCGTGTTTATAAAAAAAAAAAATCCCAAAACTCAGCTTAGATGTAAAGAAATGGATTTCAAACACATGAAACGTAATGTAAGTATTAAAACAAAATATATAGTTTCATCTGTAAACATGTCTTTAGGTTTGTTTTGATGTAAAACTCCCATTGCTTTTCTGGGTTGGCTTCAAAAGAACCTTGTTTTCTCCAGAAAGTCTGCATAAGGAAAGATCTGCATTGGTCGGAGCTCTGAAACTTTTCTGATTCAAACTTAAGTAGACTGGCATTGTGCATATCATGCATATAAATTTGTAAGTGTGACAATTCCTTGAAAATTGACCTCGAAAAGAAAGTATGTGAATGGGCCTAGTACAATGGCTGGCAAATAATAATAACAAGCACTCAATACATCTGAAAGATGAATTCAAACCATTTTGTCATAAATTATGATTTACATTTTTTTCTATGAAGGACTACACAAGAGAAAATGAATTTTTTTTTCTTGCACTAACTATAGAAATTCTAGCTCCAGAAAAAAAAAAACTTGAAAAATAGAGTCAAGGACACTTACATATGTATTAGAACCAAAAAGAGAAAAAGAAAAAAAAAAAAAATACAGGCAAATCCAATAAGAACAGCCCATAACTGGTGAAGCTGTCATCAAATACTTTTTTCTAAATTTTCGTAGCATTAAGATACTTAATCATGGGGTTAAATAAAAAAGAAAGTCATAGAAATGTCCTTTAAAAAAAACATCTCACAAGAAAATAAAAGGAATTAAGAAATGGTTATTCACTCAAGTCTTCTCTGAAAGCCATTCTGTTTACTATGCTAGTATATAAAGTTAGTAATTCTAAAACAATAAAGATAGGATGGGGAAACCCCTTACTAATGAAACACTTTAAGTGAGTTCCCTAAATACTTTAACTAGCATTTAATTTATTTTTAATCAGGTGCTTATCATTTGTTAAATAAATTCCAAAGGCCCCAGGATTTCACAGCCCTTAGATAGGTTAATCTCCCATTGGGAAGCAACACATATTAAATAGTTGCTAAACCTTGGTAAATACACTTTTAATAATTAATTCTAGAAGTATTTAACTTGCAGTAATATACCGGATATTTCAGCAATATTGTAATCCATGGGATATTGCCGAGGGATTTCTCAGATTAACACATTTGGGTCCCCGAGTCCCATCTGTATACTTCTATCTGAATTAACAGCAGGTAATTCAACACATGGCTATGAGCCTCTGTGTGTTTGAGTGACCAATGATTTTATTACCATATCAGTAAGATCAAATCAGTGAAATGCATCAGCTGAGGAAATGCTTAGTAAGGGATGAAGCAGACGATGTCTTGCAAGTCAACCTGGGTTTTCAAAAATGATAACTACTGAAAAGAAAAATTACTTTTCTTGTTGAGATGTGTAAATATTATGTAGATATTCTAACTCAATCTCTGTGATGGATGGTGCTCAATTTTAAACATATTTCAGTAATGCCTTAATTTAATAGAATGGAAGATACACAAGATGTTGAAAGATCAAGGTGAGAATAAATTTTCTTGCACAGATGGTTTAGTCTTATTCTAAAAAAATCCATGGAATTCTTACACGTCTTGTTCTTTGAAAAAGGGGCTTTGCTTTTTTGTTTCTTCTTTAAAATAAGATACTGTAAATAAGTACTTTGATACATTCTGATGACCCGTCCAGTTCCTCTTATTCTTCTCTAAACCTTTATTTGGTGTAAATCGCAACTCGCAGACTGTATGCTAAAACTGAAATCAGGTTGACCTTTGTCTTGAGCAGAACAGAACAGGCGGCTTCCCCACCCAGACCGACAGAGACCACAGATTGACCAGCAGATGGTGCTACAGAGCAGGCAGCAACCCAGGGCTGAACTTGGAGCTCAAGGATCTAGCTAGTCAGTTATCTCATTGAGTAAAAGATTCTCCATTCTCCATCTTTCCTCTTCTCCACTTTTTCCCCCCAGTTTCATAAATGTAGTCTTTGTAGTCTGACAAATAGCGTGGTCTGTCCCCAGCACCCTTCTGCAGCCTAGTTATTCCGAGCATCATGAAATCCCTGAGTAAACATAAACAACAAAGATAGCCCTTTCACCCTGAACCAAGTACCCAGTTTCCTGCACCGGCTAAAGAAAGCCCGCGCCATGACGATGTTTTAGTAGTGATAAAAATCAAACATTTTCTGGAGCCATAATAGTCTAAAATGTTAATGCAGTTTACTTTTTAAAATGTGATCAATAGATGGGGGGAAAGTGCCCATAAATTACTAAAGGCAAAAAAAAAACATTCTATTAGCACACAGTGGATTATGCATTATTTGTTGGTGGGTGTTTTCCTGGTTGGGGGGGGGTATTTTTAATTTACTGAGAGCTTGAGTTTTGTTTTGTTTTTAAATACCTGTCTTTATCTTTTGCTGTTCAAGGGGGATATTTTTAACAGGAGTCATTTAGGAAATGTAATTCTAATGTGGTATAGTTTTAGGTTTCAATTAACGTTCTACCTTTCTGACAGCCTTTACATTACATGTTTTATGAAATCATTAACTATTGTCATGTTTCTATTATGATACTATTAGGAAATAAAGAGACTTATGTAAATGGAGATGTAAAAGAAATGTATGACAGTTACTCCGAACAACATCTGTGCACTATCATACATGCTCACACTAATTTTCTAAAGATTGTTCCATTCATTATAGAGCATTGTTAGTTGCAGTGGCACAACCCTTATTTCCATGCATTTAGGGAATGAGGCAGAGAGTGGGTAAATGAGAGCCTAATCAATACCACTTTTCATTTTGCATCTAATGTGCTGCCTTTCCCTTTCTTTTCCTCGTGCACAAATCCAAAAAAGATCCTGACGTTACAGTCATAAAATGTAATTCTTCTGCAGAAACACAGACAATAATGCTTTCTGTATTCAGGCGTATTGCATATTCTAATGGCATTTGGCTAAATTGAGTATGGATTTAACATCAAAGGCTTCATGAATTTTTCAAATGAGATATTAAAGTCAATATTTCAAGTGAAAGATATTTCAATTTAGTTGCATACACAACAATAAAAAAACTTCTACAAGGTAGAGGTACTAGTGGCTGTAGCAGTATTAGTTCATTCAAGAAATTATTAGTTTATAAGAAAATCAAACACAAGGTTGTGATATGGCAACGACTCTGAATAAATTAGACTAACCGATAGGCACTAGTGTGCTTTATCTTTTGCAGGCTGAAGCAGTGCACTTGCCATGGGCATGTTCAGAGTTCCCGGCTGATTTTTCTAAACTCCGTTGATTAGCGTGAAGATCTGCATTGCCATTTCATAAATCTCCTTATTTTCATTTGTACCAGTGGAAGACTTTAGATATGGAAAACTTAAGAGAGAAAAAAGAGCTGTTTTTTTGCCTTGCATTTACGTGAATCTCACTTCAAGGTGTCAATACCTAAGGTGGGTCTCCACAATGATGCTTAATGTTGCCTTTCAGGCAGATTGGAGGATGCTCGGGTTCAGCACGTGGGTAGGCGCTGCGGCTTGCTGACTGCCATCCATGTTGGGGTAGATCACTGACACTTTTGAACAACACATGCAAGCTTGGATTTCCAGATCAGCTGTCCACTGAAGAGCCCCGAAGCTCACCCACACATGATTCATCCGTCTAACCAAAGGGGAAAGGAACGGCAGGGTCTGTTGTCAATCCCATCTCTCAGATGGCCAAATGTAAGGCACAAAACAAGAAAATGTGTTGCTTTCCCACCGGCCTGTGGCTTTTTCAAAAATGCTGTAATGCAGAGGTCAGCACTAAAACTGGAAATGGAACCATGTCTTCTGATTCCCAGACCCGAGTTCTAAATATTGAACGGAACATGTTTCCTCATCAGTGGTGATGAGGACAGGTTGATCTCTGGGTTTGTGCTGTTTCTTTGGCTTTGTCTGTAGACACGCAGAAAGGCTCATCCTGAATTTCCTGAATACCAGGCCCCATCTTGCCTCTTTGTTTTGACTATTGTAAACTACAGTGCCTTTTAGCCAGTATTTTCAAGCCCTTCATCCATTTAATCGTGGATTAACTAGACCTCAGATAGACAGTCAGTATTCACAGACTCTTAGGTAATAAAGAGTGAAACAACCCACAAGCCTGCCATCCTAGAAGAGATGGACATTTCTAGATGATGACAAGCAGCCCATCCAGCCGACCTGTGTGCAAAAATGTCTTCCCAGAGTTCCTAGCGAAGCCAGACACGGAACAATGAGAAAGCACTCAGCTCTGCTTCGTGCCTTTTAACCCATCTGCTACCAGTGCAGCCTCATTGTGAGAATCCCCCACTTTATCGAGGCCTCTCAAAACAGATGGCATTTTAAAGACCCAACAGCCCTGAAATGCATAAAGATTTCATTCTGTAATTTGAAGGACGATTGCCCATCTTTGAAACAGAACAAACCCTAACTTCATAAATACTCTGTGGTGAGGATGATGGGAAGATGTAAACCCACCAACAGTGCTTTTTCTTTTTCTTCTTTTTTTTTTTTCCAACAAGAGCCAAATATTAGAGCCATCATTCGGTTCAAAGGACATGGAGTCCCCAAGGAGGGGGTTTTCCTTTGGCCCACCACACACGTACCCACAAAATACTCACCTCACCTGTTTAAGTGAACACAACTCACATGATAGGACGTGTTTTGCCGTTGGATTGCATGAGGCTATTCTTCAGTGAATCTACCCCCACCCCCGACACCAACCACCCAAAGCCTCCCGAACTGAAGATCCTTTCTTTGCTTCATTACTTCTAAATGATCAGACTTATTTCAGTCTCAATTCTCAAACTTCCCTCCCTCCTTTCATTCCCCCTTCTTTTTAACGGACCCTATTACAGGGAGGGAAAACAAACCGGAACAAAGCTACAATTCAATGTTTCTTTTAAGGTTTTCAGTTATAACAGTGCTCCTGGGCATGACTATTACATATTGGCTTCTTTGGAAAACTGTTGATCTTTTGATGTTTATCATTTCTTTATTTAAACTGTAAAAGGGAGCTTTGTGGAGAGCTAGACTTCATCTCTAACTAAGGCCTGTATTAAAACTCAGCCCAGACCATGAATGAAAATGGAGGCTGTGGACTCAAACTATTCCCTCATTGGCCCCTGCCCACATCATAAAACCAGTAAGCTATTTGGCACAGAAGAAAAGAGATGGGAAAACGCAGGAATGAACTAAGAGCCAGGGCCGACCACGTACCTAAGAGCCACGAACATAAACACAGAAGGAAGTGTTAGCTTAGCTCGAGGAGGTGGCAAGGGGGACATCAGAGGTTTATGTGATATTCAGTGTTCATATTCCTAAAAGAAAGTGCACATTTTAAAATTTTCACTGCACATCTGTGCATTGCTACATTTTTAAGGGCCTGCTAGGACTGGAATTACAGGAGATTTGAAGCTCACAACTGAGCAGCTCTGGCAAAGCTGCGTGGGGGAGGAAGGCTACTGAAAATCACGGGGGAAAGGTGGAGCCCGCGCCAGAGAGGAACATTAAAAAGGGTTCTAGTGGAGGAAACTGTCAGCTTTATATATGGGAACTCGAAATGGAAAAATTGGTAGTTCCACTGAACCTTAACAGCAGCTGTGAAATCGGAATTGACTCCCTAATCTGAATTAACTAATCAAAACCTGGTCACTCCTCCACGCTCCCTCCACCACCCACCGCAGGGCCCCTGGGTTGTTGTTCATGACCAGTAGCAATTCTGCAGCAAAATAAATAAAGAGCAAGGGAAAGAGAAATACAAAAGGTCAACGTTTCCCCACAAGACCCAATGCGCTTGAGATTCATCAGGGGAAGAAGACGCCGGCGTCCCACCTTCTGGCTGTTCATCTCTGCGGTGCACAGACTTCCTGAGAAAGACCACGTCTAAGGCCGCATCGCGAATGTGCTCCAGGAGAAACAGAGAATGATTTCTAAACGATGACTTCTGAGATCTCAGCTCCAAAGAAAACGAAAGAATAAGGGCTGCTTGAAGCACAGGGACCACTGTGCTCATAATTTTAAAAAAAATCAGATTCACAGCTAATTTCATACACAAGCACTTTTGAATCAAGCATAAGTTTTTAATAAAATTGTACTGGTAAATTATCCAAAGAAATGCATTAAAGGGCGTACAATAGCCGGAGCACGATTTGAAGCTCTTATTAACTGGTGATTATCTTCACTGATCCACATTACCATTCAGTTGCAGATGTTACTGACATTAAGATGTATGATGCAGAGGCTGGAGAAAAAGCCCATTTAAGACAGGTGAATACTTAATAGTAATTCAACATCCGCGGCACAAAATGTCTTTCACAGGAGTTCAAGGATTTTTCCTTTTTTTTTTTTTTCTCCTTGCAATTTTATGTGAATGTTTATAAATAAAATGAGAAATGGAACTCCATTTGGTAGCCATTTGACTTGCTCAAGTTTAATGGCCATTTAAAACTTCGCAATTTATCATTTTAGGCTTCTCACCTGGTTTTATGTTTATTTATTAATTTTTTTTCAGTCTTCCTTTCCTCTGAATCCTTAGGAAAGATCCACATTTTAAGTATGCAGATAAAATAGATCTGACATAGAAAGGTTGTTTATGTTTCAGTTTTAGAAACTCCACAACTGATATGTATTTGTTAAGTGATTGTCCCCCGGATTCAGAACCGATCCCTTAGAACCTGGAGCACCACCCTCTCTGCTCCTGATCTGCTCAGTATTATGTAAGGACCCTTCATCCCCTTCTCCCCCTGCCCCCGTTGATAGGCAGCCCAAGCTAGATACAGAAATCGGTTTATTCTATACATCTCTACAGGCAACAAAACAGCAAACAGCTTATTAGGGATGCTTCCCAGAGTTGACTTTTAAGAAAAACCCGAGCTATCCGAGTGAGAGGTCGAGATTCAAAGCAGGAATTCCGTGGAGAAGCGAGTCTGCACAATCGGAAGTTTGCGAGAACGCCCGGTCCTCAAGTCCCTCTCCCTCTCACTGCGATTCACAGACAAATGCCGGCCAGTGACTGATGTTACACACACTGGATACTCACACAGACTCTGCGCAGCTAGCACACTGCAGCAGCGACAAAGGCCCCGCAGCACCTCGGCTCTGCTGTCCACACGGCTCAGCTTTTAAATGTGTGACCGTCTCAGGTAAGGCGTGCCACACTGCAGTTGGTCAGTCTCTCCCTTCCTAATCCAGACTAGATAGTGTTCCCCCAAACCCAACTTCTTCTCGGTGTTCCCTACGCTCTTGGAATCTTTTCAGTCCTGTGCTTTCCACACACAATCCCCTGCTCTGCTCTCTGCAGGATTGATTGAAAATAAAATATTAAAGGTCAGTAATGGCAAAATAGATGCCATACCCCAGCTGGTATTTCTTTTTCAACAATTGCTTTTACCCAGAGGAGTAGGTAATGGCAGACCCGACACATGCAATAGGGCCTGTGGGAAGTATGTTTTGTCTGAGAAAGTTTTTTTCTAATCACGCAGCATCAGCATCTACTTATTCTGCATAAGCATAACTCTGATCCTGTAAACATACACATATGTGTATTCATAGTTTTCTCCTCCATATTTGGAAATATATGTGTGTTGCTCATTATTGTATATAAACAGAAATGTTACTGTCTTTAGGGAAATCTATATTATAAAACACGGAACACATTCGAGAATGGAGTTTCCAATATTCAGACAAAATAGAGGGTCAAGAGTGAGTCTTTTCAGGTCAAAGGACATGAGTCCCAAGGGCCTGAGTGGTCTGGAGCCACTGATTTTCAGACTGTGTTCAGAG
Organism: Molossus molossus; assembly: GCF_014108415.1. Lineage (NCBI taxonomy): Eukaryota > Metazoa > Chordata > Mammalia > Chiroptera > Molossidae > Molossus > Molossus molossus. Next base: position 35,526,366 of record NW_023425347.1, on the reverse strand, counting down.
AAGGTGCACGTTCCCTCTGAGTTTCCAGGGAGAGGAGTCTTGGGGATGACAAGAGGAAGGGCCGAGTCTGAAGGAGGTTCTGTCCTTACGACCTCCTTCCTTAGCGAAGACAACGCCACTTTTACCGGTTTTACATAAAATAAGACTGTGAAAAACATACCTAAAGACAGTTCTCCTGTTTAAAGACAGAGTATTGGCCTCTTTCTAGGGAAAGTGGTACTGGGGGGATAAAGACGGACTCTATGGGTCCCAAGGGAAAGGGACTTTCTTCTGTTGTTAGAGTCTTCAGCAAATTTCTCTCTCCTGGCTAGTGATTCTGCTAGGGACTCTTCAACTGCTAGCCCCATCCAACTTTGTCTTTTTCTAGGGTCTTAAAGGCTTTCAACAGAGGTTATCCTTGGAATCTTTCTCGAGAATAAAAGTGAACATATAAATAACCTATGTTTATTTTACTTCTCAGAAACAGCATTTCTCGTGGAAAACATCTAATTTGTCCATTTATATAAGGGGAGCTTTATTTATTTTGTATAATTCAGTGAACTGAGCTGTAAGCTGACAAAGATCCTTGCAAAGATATCACTAGGAGCTGAGCCTTAGCCTAAACTTAAACTTTGAACAGCCAAGTTCTACTTGACGCGTGAATGCCCCCTCCAGCAGCCTCGGACATGCACTTTCTGTTTGTGGCCGTGGAGGAACAACATACTTATAGGCTCCTTTCCTCCTCCTCATCGTCCCGGGCAGATGGTAATGTAAACAAAATTGGAATCAAGTGAACAGAAGACTCCAAATGTATGCTAAGCATTTTCTGAAGGCAAGTGGTATCTCCTATTATGTCGTCTGTCATCACTTGGAAGTCCATTTGCCTTCTTCAGTGGGGAGTTGTTAAACTAGTTATCTGAAACTCTGAAAGTGGGGGTAAAAGAGACCATAAAAACTACAATAATAATAATGACTAAATAATAATGATAAATGTGCTCTCACTTTGTCAGAATCTGAGAAGTTCCCATTTAGCGGAGGATTTCACACTTCCTACATCTCTGTATAACATATGGTATTTTCAATTGATGTTAATTACAGTTCATATTTGACTGTTGATTCATCCCTATTTCAGAGCACAGTGGCAGGAAAAGGTGCTCACAAGAGCTTGGAGCCCCCAGTGGCCCCAGTTTGTCCTTCAGTATAATTGATATGCAATCAATTAAGTTTCAAATTTGAAATTGCATCAAAAGTCTAGCATAAAAAGTGCTACCAGGAGGTTACCAAACTGTGCATGTCCGAGAAAATGTTTCCTTTGGTTCTCTATTTGACAAAGCCCGTTCTCTCCTTCCCTAACAAGGGGAGACAGAACTGGTAGAACGTTAAGAACACAGGGTGTTTTCCATGTGGAGGCAGTGACGTGGTCCAGGAAGGTCTCTTTGTCACCAGGCTTCTGTGTCACCACCTTGCATAGCTCTTGTAGAATAGTGTGTTGCTTAAAATACAGTAATTACTGTTACAGTGTGTGCATAGCAATGTAAGAACCGTATCTAGAGCTATACGTGGTACCGAGAGTCAAGAAACAGCTGTAATTTTGGCTTTAAATATGTTTATGAGCATTCTGAATGGTTTAAGCTTGCTGTGCGACATATGATTTTAATTTTCTTTATGGATATAGGGGGGCCATGAAATGCTGACTTTTGCTATAATAATCTTTCAGGTTTCGAAGGAACTATATAGGAGGCCCGTCAGTCCTCAAGCCTCCCTCTTAAATCTCCACTTATAAATTTCTCAGTGGTAGATGTAAGTTAAAAAAAATTATGCCACACATTATATAGTAAGTCTTATATCTCTGATGTGAATGAACCCTTTCACTTGACTACCTAGGACTGAAGAAAAGAAAGCAAAGCAAACCTGTAAAAGGGAGGCACATATCTTATTTACCAAATCGTGACTCTTTTCTTTGGAACAGCAGAAATAGAATATTCCAAAGACAAATTAAATGTCCTTATTTACAGCAGACAAAATTCAAGGAATAGTCATTTTATATTGAAACTCATATTTAAACACACTTCAAAGCAAGTGCTAAATTGGTCACTTCTTAGAAATTGCTCGGGCAGACTTGCTTACAATTAAAAAAAGAAAGAAAACATTTGAATTGCCTCTAGTTATTGTAAGTTAATTGTGCCTACTTTGGTTTATTTCATTTAAAAGAACACATCCCAGACCAGTTCGTAGTTGAAAGATTAGTGATGGAGAAAAAATGGATTCTACAAAAAAGATGCACTTAATGAAAAAGAAATGATGTTATTTCCCTCAAATGAATTCTATTGTGAGAGCCTAATAAACACCCACTTAACTAAAACTAGAGAAAATAAACCTTGATAGACAAGTCTTACTTGCTAAGGTGTGAACTCAGGCAGGTGATTTCATCTGTTCTTTAAAAGTACTTTTCTGCATTGTAATTTTTTCAGCAATATGTCTTCTTCCTGTCATCAAGGTACAAAGTTACTTTTCAAATTAAAAAAATACATTTGCCAGTCAGATATTTCTACCAGCTTCTGTTCACATCAAGAGAATATAGCACATGACACGCTAAAAGCTCAGGAATGTGTTGACAATTAAATCCCATGTAGCTAATAGCCAATCTGTTCTGATTTAAAATATATATATATATATTTGAGGTACACAACCCCTTCTATGACAAGGGCAGCTAGACTGATTTCTTAGATGACAGCGTGGCAGGTGCAAGATTGGGTTAATCAAACTTCATTTTACTTTTCTCCTGGCATGTGACTAGATTACATTTCCAAATCTTCCTTCTCGTTGGAGTCATTAGAGTAAGTTCTGGCCAATAACATGTGGTTGGAGTTGTATGTGCAATGTCAGTCTCTCGTGTTCTCCCTCATATTCCATGAGGTTCTAGGAGACGGCAGAGCCTGTGACAGAGCAGCCTGGGTCCTGAATGACCACATGGAGCCAGGATGTGAGTGAGAAATCTTTTGTTATGTGAAACCACTGAGATTTTGACTAACATAAGCAGGAACATTGTTGTATCTCACACATTTTAGGATCCAACTGAAAACCACAAAAATAATAGAAATCCCAGAGTATTTTTGTTTCTTTTTAAGACCCCCCCCCCCTCAGAGAAGTAGTGAGTACATTCATTCAAAAACATTTATTTAGCACTTTGCTCAGCTGGTGTGACTAAGTGGATTGAGCGTCGTCCCATGAACTGAGAGGTCCCAGTTCCATTCCTGGTCAGAGCACATGCCCGGTTTGCAGGCTTGATCCCCAGTAGGGGGCGTGCAGGAGGCAGCTGATCAATGTTTCTCTCTCACATTGATGTTTCTATCTCTCTCTTTCTCTCTCTCTAAATAAATCAATAATAAAAAAAATATTTAAAAACATTTATTTAGCACTTGAAAGATACAAGCTCATCCCTCCTGGTTATTAGAGTTCAACTGAAGGAGGAAGAAAGTTCCTGGGATTACAATGTAGCCTAATGAAGGATATGGTTTATAGGGTGCTTGGCATACATGTAGGAGAGGCTCTTCACACAGGCTAAAGGGGTTACTGAGGACTCCATAATGGTGGTTATAATTCAAACGGAAAATTTAATGGAGGTGGGCCACTTTTTTTTTTTTTTTAATGGAGCTATGAGTAACAGTGGGGAGGCCTAAGAATGCTCAGGTTCTGTGCCATGATATAAGGATCTCAAACTCAGGAATGTGTGGCGCAGTGGAATGGTAAAAATTGGAGTCAAATCCCAGATTCTAACAGTTGCCTTCATGACAGAAATACCTATTTTGCTAAATTTAAACATATAAACTCTCTTCAGGAAGAGGAAAGGCTGCAGCCACAAAAATAAGGTCCAAATTAAGCTCTTACTGATTCCCTTGAATATGACAAATTTAGCCCATTCCCTGAAAGTGAAGATGTGACAGCCATGTTAGTCTTCAACTTTTGAATAAATAGCTCTATGATTTAACTATATAAAATTAACTATTTTTGTGTTTTCTGAGAGTAATAAAATGATAGTTTTATGCTCTTAAAATTCAGCCTAACATTTGTGTACTGTTGTTATATATAGGTATTGCTGGGAAAAGTATAGTTATCACTTGTTGAGTCTTAAGTGTGTGAAATTAATAATCAGTACAAGTGTGGCGCATTTATAATTAATGGGACTGTCTTATTTGACTATTTGTTTCCTCATTTACTTACTGTTTGTTTGGGTAGGAGATGCTGGTTTTTATTTGTGCATGCTTTCTTGACCAGAAGATGAAGAGAAAGAAAATTGTACGGTACCATACCAGGTTTAAAGAAAGTGATTTAAAGAAGAGATCCACTAAAAACACTGGAACTGACATTTCTCTGAACCAGAAAAGTGTACAAAAAGAGTGCATTGAAGAATAAAATTCTGTTTTAGGAATACCAGAAAATAAAAGTGGTTAAGGTAACATAAATAAGCAGACATTACGTTACAAGACATTAGTCACTAGCTATAGGCAATATACCAGGCTCAGACAAAAGTAACCAATAAAATGTGTCCACGCCAACGCTATGTTGGATATGTACAGAATTTTTCATAAAACTCTGGACATCATGGAAAATAGTGGAGGAGACAATAACACCCCAGGAAACAAGTGTAACAATTGTATGTGTAGTATATCATTTCCAAGCTACCTGACGTGTTTCTCATCTAAATCTTTATTTAAAATAAAAAGGCTCAGACTATTCTGATCATGTAATAAGGCTTAAATTTATTTCAAGTTACAGAAAGGCCACATTTCTATAAAAACATAAAAGAAAGGTTTCTTAACACGAAGAAGTGTTTAGGAATCTCAGTCTAAGTCTTGCCTATGTTCAGTTTTAAGCAGAAGGCATTGTCACAGAAGAGAACATGTGCCTGTCAAGTTCCCTATTCTATAAACAATGGATAACATAAGAAGACAAAAGCAAAAATATGTCATCGTACTTAAAACCAAGGTAAGAATTCTTTGGGATCCAAAAAGAACAAACATGCAAAGTCATGTGCTGAGCTGAAGCTGCACATCTACTGGGTTTCAGGTCTGGAAGCAGCAATGGAGTTTGGAAATCCAGCTCCTGGAGGATAAATGGAAATTAAGATGCATCTAATGAGATCATGGAGTGGGGGTGGGAGGGGGGGCAAGTGGAAAAGGGTGTAAGAAGAGAAACCAGAGCTTGGTTTTCTGCTTAAAGGCAGAAGGTTAAACTAGCTAGTCTTCCTTGTAAAGATGGCTTAAAACGAAACATAACAACATGATGTAACATTATTAGCAAAAAGATGTTGCTTATACAAGGGATAAAGGTCAAAGATGCATGGGTAGGAGGTAGCAGCCACAAAGAATGGGGGGAATACACATAGAAGGAGAAAGAAAAAAAATTTAAACACAGCAACAAAAACAACAACAAAAACTCCCTCTCAAAATGAGTTTTAAATCAAATCACAGGGCTCATTAAGAAACACAGTATGAAGAAAGGTAGCTAACAAAATAAATTCTCAGACTAGTAATCATTCCAAAGAAATTACTTTTATAATGTGGTCTGACAGAAACTTGAATGTTAGTAAGTTGAGGATGCTCGGGGAAAGAAATGAAAAAATAACCTTGATTAAAAATGAGGAAGGTATTTTTAAAAAGAGACACACACACACACACACAAAAACAGATGGATATATATACACACACAACTAGGAGTCTGGAAAGTAAAAAATACTATACTGAAAAAAATATATATTAATAGTATGTATGATAAACCATGGACTGAAAATGGTTGAAGAAAGAATTAGAAAATTTGAAAATAGAGCTGAAGACTTTACCCAGAATAAAGTATATAGAAACAAAGATATTTCAGATTTCTTTAAACATGAAATGTCAAATATAAGACTTGGTCAATACATGACAATATCTATTTATGTCTAATAAATGCTGCAGAAAATGGAATGTGAAAAGGTATTATTTGAAGAATTAATAACTATGAATTTTGAAGAATGCAAGAAAGACATGAGTATTTAGATCTGAATTTCTTCTCTTGGTATGGAGTAAGGTAAATACAGATAAATATAAACCAAAATTCCTCTGAAGAAAACTGTAGGACATTGAAGATGTAAAAAGAAAAATAATAGAAGAAAAAGAGATAACCTTAACAATTACACTTATAGTAGACATGTCAGTAGTAGCAATAAATGCCTGCAAAAAATAAACAAATATTTTGAAAGTGCTCAGGAAAAGTTACTGTTAATTTAACAGTTTTTTTACCCAGCTAAGCTGTTTTTCAGAAAAGGAAGCAAAACAGAAACATTTGCAGGCATGCAAAAACACAGGCAACTTCCTACTCACACATTTCCACTAAAAGATCTATTTAAGAATGTACTTCAGGGGAAAAAATTATCACAGAAAGAAGTTGTGGGGATTAAGGATTAATGGTGAGAACAAAAATTCATAAAAATATGTCAATAAATGCTATAAAAGAGTAGCTGTGAAAGTAATCTTTGTGTGTACATTTAAAATAAAACTAGTTAAAACCTGCCATAGTAACAAGAAGTACTGTGTGTATCTTGGGGGCAAGGGGAGGGAGGAGGTTTTCATTGTCTGCTGAGGTAAGTGGGATACTAGAACTGGTTCATGTAAGCCAGATGTTAAATTTTCAGGAATATTGCAAGCCAGTTATTAAATACATTATTAAGAATTAAATTATATAAATTTACAATGAAATAAATTATATTAAAAGCAAAGATAAGAAATAGTTACAATCCATCACTTTCTAATTATGTTGCTACATTTAACTATGTCCTATGCTCTTGTCGTAATCTGTGCCTATTGTATCTGCAGGACTTCTGTAAGTGTGCTCTAGGGTGTTTCTTCCTAACTATAGTTTCAATGCCATCATATTTATAACTCAGAATCAGCAATGGAATTTTGAACAGAAATATTTACACCAGGGAAATCAGTAAATGCTACAAATCAGAGCTTTTATCCTCCTTCATGTAGCTGGTATCTACACATTTACCAGCACAGCATTGGATAAAATTCATATTTTTTTTAAAGAGAAGGCTAGAAATACTGAATAATATTATACTTTATTATGTTACATATTTTTTAAATTAAAAATAATACCACACAAAGGAAGGAAAAGAAAGAGGAAAGAAGAGAGGGAGGGTGGGAAGAAGGAAAGATGAGAGGCAGAAAATGTAAAGGGAGGTGGGTAAACTGTTATTGAAAACTCAGTTAACCCAAGAGTTAATAAAGGAAGAAAAACAGAGAAAAAGGAGACTGAAAATGGTGGCGGAGTGAATGGAAGCTACACAGACCATCCTCCTAGGACCAAACTGGAATTACAACGAAAATGAAGACAAATCCTCAGGAAAAGGCAACTGAAAAGCAGCTTGGAGGACCACATAACCAGGGACACTGACTTAATCCTGGTAGGTTTGCAAGGATGCGAGAGGGGGCCAGGAGCCCACGGTCCGCAGTGGCCTGGGCTGGTAGCTGCGCCCTTAGCTGGGAGCAGCACCATCGGGTTAAAGTCCCAAGAGGCTCCACAGCGCAAATCCGGGACAGAGGCCAAAATAGCCACAGCCACTCACCTTGGGCTCTGGAAGAGGGAGGGCAGATTGGACTGGAACTTGTGGGGACACTCAGGAGTTGGAGGGCGCTCAGAGCTTTTGCTGAGTTGTAGCCATTTAGGACTATGGTGATCTTACTCCTTCACAGGGCCCTGGGGAGAGGCGGTGGGCCCTGGGGAGAGGCAGTGGCCCCTCTGTGGGAGATTCAACCCCACCTGGTGACCATTGAAAAGCTAATTGAGGCCCATTAACAAGCAGCATCTGCCCCACCCTCAGGAAATCCTCTTACACTGAGCACCTGAAGGAATTTTCCATTCAACTCAGAAACCAAGGTTCTTCAGGTGACCTCTACTAATAGCCTCCAGGCAAAAAAGCTAGAGGATAACTACCATTCCCTGGGCTAGCAACTCTAACTAGGAAAGTAAGACTTCACAGTGGTGTTTAACATGGGTACTCCCTGCCTCATCCAAACCCAGAAGAGGGAGCCACAAACAGCAGAACACCAACACCCACAGGGAAAATTTGGCAGGCTTCAAAGCCCACTGTGATAGCCAAAATGGTGAAACACAGAAACAAAAGGCAAATAAAAGAACAAGAGACCTCTATGGAAGATGAGATAAATGAGGCACAGTTAAGCAAGTTAACAGAACTAGAATTCAGAGCCATGATCTTGAGGAAGCTCAACATCATGTGTAAGGATATGAGCACCATGAGTAAAGACATAGAAATGTTGAAAATAAACCAGTTGGAAATTTAAAACCACCAAAAAGAAATGAAGAATGACATATCAGAAATAAAAAACACATTGGAAAGTCTAAATAGCAGAGTAGAGGAAGCTGAGGACCAGATAGATGAATTAGAAGATAGGGTAGAAAAAATAAACCAATCAAAAAACCAAAAGGAAAAAAACGATTAAAAAACAGGAAAACAGCTTAAAAGAACTCTGGGACAACTGGAAATGTAACAATATTCGCATCATAGGAAGAAGAAGAAAATGAGCAAGGGTTAGAGAATATATTTGAAGAAATAGTGACAAAAAACTTCCCTAATTTGGTGAAGGAAGAAGGCATTCAAGTTCAAGAAGCACAGAGAGCCCCAAGTAAGAAGAACCCAAACAGGCCCACACCAAGACACATAGTAATCAAAGTGCCAAAAATTCAAGACAAAGACAGAATCCTAAAAGCAGCAAGAGAGAAGCAACAGGTTACCCACAAAGGAAACCCTATAAGGCTCTCAGCTGACTTCTCAACAGAAACAATACAGGCCAGAAGGGAATGGCATGAGGTAATCAAGGTCATGAAAAACAAGGATCTGAATGCAAGACTACTCTACACAGCAAGGCTATCATTCAAAATAGAAGGTCAAATAAAGAACTTCCAAGACAAAAAAAGGCAAAGGGAATACATTAGCACCAAACCAGCACTGCAAGAAATGTTAAAAAGACTGCTGTAATTAGCAGGAGAAATAGGAAGAAAAATAGAACCACACTAAACAAAAATGGCAATAAATAAATACATATCAATAGTCACCTTAAATGTAAATGGATTGAATGCTCCAATAAAAAGACACAGAGTAGCTGACTGGATAAGAAAGCATGACTCATCTATATGTTCTTTAAAAGAGACCCACCTCACAACAAAAGACTCACATAGGTTGAAAGTGAGGGAATGGAAAAAAATTTTCCAAGCAAACGGAAAGCAAAAAAAAGCTAGGGTAGCAATACTCATATCTGATAAAATAGATTTCAAAATGAAGGCCATAACTAGAGACAAAGAAGGACACTACATAACATTGAAAAGATCTATCCAATAAGAAGATATAACCTTGATAAACATATATGCACCCAATATAGGGGCACCAAAATATATTAAAAATCTTCTGGAGGACTTCAAAGGAGAAATCGATAGCAATACAATCATAGCAGGGGACTTCAACACCCCACTGACATCACTGGATAGATCCTCCAGACAAAAAATTAGCAAGGAAACAGAGACTCTAAATAAAACACTAGACCAAATGGATTTAATAGATATCTATAGAGAATTACACCCCAAAACTACAGAATTCACATTCTTCTCAAGTGCACATGGGACATTCTCAAAGACAGACCACATGGTAGGACACAAACTAAGTCTCTACAAGTTCAAGAAGACTGAAATCATATCAAACATCTTCTCAGATCACAATGACATGAAACTAGAAATCAATTGCAACAAGAACATGCAAAGACATTTGAACACATGGAAGCTAAATAGCATGTTATTAAACAATGAATGGGTTACTGAGATCAAAGAAGAAATTTAAAACTTTCTAGAAACCAATGAAAATGAACACACAACAACACAAAATCTATGGGACACAGCAAAAGCAGTTCTGAGAGGGAAGTTCATAGACCTACAGGCTTACCTCAAGAAACAAGAAAAATCTCTAATAGATTATCTAACCTCACAACTTAAAAAACTAGAGAGCAAAGAAAGAGAAAACCCCTGAGCAAATAGAAGAAAGGAAATAGTAAAGATCAGAGCAGAAATAAACGACATAGAGTCCAAAAAAGCAATTCAAGGGATCAATGAAACAAAGAGCTGGTTTTGCGAAAAGATAAACAAGATTGATATACCCTTAGCTAGATTGACCAAGAAACAAGAAGAGAGAACCCAAATACACAAAATCAGAAATGAAAGAGGAGAAGTAACAACTGACACCACAGAAATACAAAAGATCATTAACAACTACTATGAACAATTATATGGCAACAAATTTGACAATCTAAGTGAAATGAACAAATTTCTAGAAACACATAGTCTCCCAAAAATGGACCAGGAAGAGATAGAAAACTTGAACAGACCAATAACAACAGAAGAAATTGAAGATGTAATCAAGACTCTCCCAGCAAACAAAAGCCCAGGCCCAGATGGCTTCACGGGGGAGTTTTACCAAATATTCAAAAAACTAACACCCATTCTCCTCAAACTATTTCAAAAAATTCAAGAAGAAGGAAGACTTCCAAACTCGTTTTATGAAGCCAGCATAATTCTAATTCCAAAACCAGAAAAAGACATTACAAAGAAAGAAAACTACAAACCAATATCCCTGATAAACATAGATGCCAAAATCCTGAACAAAATACTAGCAAATCGGATCCAGCAATACACCAAAAAAATTATTCACCATGACCCAGTGGGATTCATTCCAGGGATGCAACGCTGGTACTATATTCGCAAATCAATAAACAAGATACACCACATAAATAAAATGAAGAATAAAAACCACATGATCATATCAATAGATGCCAAAAAAGCCTTCAACAAAATCCAGGATCCATTTCTGATAAAAACACTCAGCAATGTGGGAATAGAGTGATCATATCTCGACATAATAAAGGCCATATATGAAAGATCTACAGCCAACATCATACTCAATGGGCAAAAACTAAAATTATTTTCCTTAAGAACAGGAACAAGGCAAGGATGCCCACTTTCACCACTCTTATTTAACATAGTACTGGAAGTCTTAGCCACAGCAATCAGACAGGAAAAAATTAAAAAAAAAGATCCAAATTGGAAAGGAAGAAGTGAAACTGTCATTATTCACAGATGACTTGATACTATACGTAGAAAATTCCAAAGACTCCATCAAAAATTTACTAGACTTAATAAATGAATTTGGCAAAGTAGCAGGATACAAAATTAACATCAAGAAATCGATGGCACCAATGATGAACTCACAGAAAGAGAAACTAAGAAAACAATCCCATTTACCATTGCAGCAAAAACATTAAGATACCTAGGAATAAACTTAACCAAAAAAATAAAAGACCTATTCGCAGAAAACTACAGGTCATTGAAAAAAGAAATAGAGAAAGATATAAAAAAGTGGAAGCACATACCTTGTTCATGGATTGGAAGAATTAACATCATTAAAATGTCCATACTATCCAAAGCAATCTATATATTCAATGCAATCCCCATCAAAATACCAATGGCATACTTCACAGAATTAGAACAAGTACTTCAAAAGTTCATATGGAACCAAAAAAGACCTCGAATAGCCACAGCAATCTTGAAAAAAAAAAGAACAAAGTTGGAGGGATCACATTACCAGATTTCAGGTTATACTACAAAGCCACTGTAATCAAAACAGCCTGGTACTGGCACAAGAACAGGCATATAAACCAGTAGAACAGAACAGAGAACCCAGAAATGGACCCAAGGCAATATGCTCAATTAATATTTGAGAAAGTTGGCAATAGCATACAGTGGAGTAAAGACAGCCTCTTTAATAAATGGTGTTGGGAAAATTGGACAGCTACATGCAAAAAAATGAAACTAGACCATCAACTTATACCATACACAAAAATAAACTCAAAATGGATAAAAGACTTAAATGTGACTCATGAATCCATAAAAATCCTAGAAGAAACTGTAGGCAACAAAATTTCAGACATCATACGCAGCAGAATTTTCACTGATATATCACCTAAGGCAATAGAAAGAAACAAAGGAGAAAATGAACACATGGGACTACATCAAACTGAAAAGCTTCTGCACAGCGAAAGAACAATCATTAAAAAGGAAAGGCAACCCACTGTATGGGAGAGCATCATTGCCAATGATATATCAGTAAGGGGTTAATTTCCAATATATAGAGAGTGCTCATACAACTCCACAAAAGGAAGACAAAGAACCCAATTAAAAAATGGGCAGAGGAACTAAATAGACACCTCTCCAAACAGGACATACAAATGGCTAAGAGACATATGAAGAAATGCTCAACATCACTAATCATCAGAGAGATGCAAATTAAAACTACAATGAGATATCACCTCACACCTGTCAGAATGGTCGCCATACCAAATCATCAAACAACAAGTGTTGGCGAGGGTGTGGAGAAAAGGGGACACTAGTCCACTGCTAGTGGGAATGCAGACTGGTGCAGCCACTATGGAAAACAATATGGTGTTATCTCAAAAAATTAAAGATTGAAATTCCATTTGACCCAGTGATCCCACTTTTAGGAATATCCCCTAAGAAGCCTAAAACACCAATGAAAAAGAATATATGTACCCCCATGTTTGTAGCAGCACTATTTACAATAGCTAAGATCTGGAAACAGCCCAAGTGTCCATCAGTAGACGAATGGATAAAAAGGCAGTGGTACATATACACAATGGAGTACTATGCAGCTGTAAGAAAGAAAGATCTCTGGTCCTTTGAGATGACATGGAGGGACCTGGAAAGTATTATCCTAAGTGAAACAAGCCAAACAGAGAAAGACAAGTATCATATGATCTCACTTATTTGTGGAATATAATGAATATAACAGTCTGAGGAATGGGGTAGTCCCAGAGACATGGAAGTGGGGTACAGACTGACAATCCCCAGAATAGGAGTTGGTGGGGGAGAGATAAACCACAGAACTCATATGCATGTATGCATGAACAATGGATATGGACAACAAAGCTGGGGACAGGGCAGGGAGGGAAGGGGAGGGTGGAATCAGTGGGGGGGGGGGAGGGAGAAACATCTGTAACAAAAATTAATTAATTAATTAATTAATTAATTAATTAAAAAATAGAAAGAGAAAACACAGAAATAATCCAAAATGAGATTTCAAAAAAAACTTAAATATAATCATATTCATAATAAAGAAAAATTTTAAAAAAAAGAATATTAGAATAGATAGAAAAGACAGTAGCACTGTATAGCTTATTGTACACACCTAAAATAAAATGACACAGAATGTTTAAAAATAAAGGGATTGAAGAATATCCAAAAAATACAAATTAACACAGAAGGAAGTCATGGAACTTCCTTAAGGAACATAGGTGAGATGAGAAATCAAAATAAATCTAGTCTATCTATACTTTTTAAAATCATATATGATAACATGTTAACATTTACTCAAGCTGCTTGTTATATTGTTTTATTGTTCTCTAGAACTGACTGTGTAGCAATAATATTTCTTAAAAAAATATCATTTTAAAAAGTATATTGGATAAAAAGAACCAGGAATTTTTAAATTTCAGCTGTGTCTCTGATTTTGACACCTCTCTAGCCTTCAGGTAGAAAATGAGAATTTGGATTTGTAGTTGTTCATGCATCTGCTGCTCGGATATCATTGCCTCACGTTAAAAATGTCTCCTGGATCAGAATCTTCAGATGGGGCTAAGATCGGTGTAGGGAAGGCAGGTCCGCTCTTAAAAACTCATTGCCATTCCCCACCCTCACGAAGGACTTATGGATTTGAAGACCATTGATAGACGATCTCTCATTTCAAAGGAAAACTTGGCTATGATTTGTTATAATCTTGGAAACAAACTATTAATAATCTTTACTCTTCTTTTTCTCTCAGAAAAATCCAAAATGCATCCAAATAAGAGGTGAAAACACATGAGATTTACATGAATTAGCAAACTAAGGAAAGCAAAATAATTATTTGTGGTAAATAATACTTTAAAAGCTTTCTGACACCTCAGAAGTTCTTAACACAGAGTTGATAGAAGCTCAGAGGGTTGACAGAATCCTCTAAAATGTGTGTGTGTGTGTGTGTGTACATTTTCAGAAGAACAGGGTCATTAGCTTTCATTTAGATTGTTACAATGTATAATTCTAAATAGATTAGAAGCCACTGATTTAAGAAAATGATGAAAAGAAACTAAACATACTAGAAAGAACCTTCTACAAACTTTGTAGCCGTTTAGTATTGTGGTAGAAGTCGTGATGGAATATTTTGAATATTGCTATACGTGGGAAGTGGTGACTGGGTTCAGGAGAGGTTAAGCTACAATGAAATACCCTGAGGTCCCCGAAGTGCCAGGGGCAGAAGAGGGGATTCTGTAAGCAGGTGCTGTGTAGAAAGGACAGTCAACCAGGAGACTGTTGTAGGGGACTGGGAACTGGATTCTAGGTCTGTCTTGCTCCATAATGAAAAAAAGTCACCTGTCCTCTGCTCATTAGCAAAATGTGAAGGTAGAGGCACATTACTTAAAAATTCCTTCTTGTTCTAGATTTTATAATTCTCCCAAAACACTGTTCTCTGCTCCAAAACAGAAGAAAACCAACACTGCACTCCAAGTAAAGATCTAAACAAAATCTAGAAAATCCTATTATACATCAGAGATAGAAAAATTCAATTTTAGAGGAAAAAGGGATTAGCTTTGCTATCCCAATAATCCAAACATTAATTTCATGAAAAACTAGCATAACATACTATACCCTTTGAACACATAATTGAGTTTCAGCAAGCAAATAAAGGCAATTAGAATGACTAAAGGTAAGGGCTGTGATTCTCCATTCAAGGTGCTTTCATTTCTCTTGCAAGTTCAAAATCAACAAATAAGCTTGGGCAGGCTTCGATTTGCTTGCTGGCGGTCAGCCCAAACCACCATTTATCCCAGGAGTCCCAGGGTCTAAGCATAATCATATGAAGTTTATGCCTACTAGATCCCTAGAGTTGTGACTGCATTAGTCTTTAGCTGACCCCAGCTATTGGTATTTAATATTTCTAAAAGTCCCTCTATTTAATCCCTTGTTTCCTAGACTATGTGCCAAGGTACTATGGAATACTGTACAGGAAATACAGGGCACAGGGACATTTAAAATGTTTAAGGGACACACAGCCACATTTCTCAGACATCCCATGAGCAAGGTAGTCCATGGTTTCAACATTAGATCTTGCTACATTCCTTTCAATGACACTGTATCTTTGCACAGGTAGATTTTGATGATTGCTATGATAAAAACTAAGTAACACAAATAATTCATTGTGGAATAAGAAATAGGGAGTCAGTATCCAATCTGATAATAGGAAATGAAAAATTGAGATATTCAATAGGTACACGTATCCCATTAATACATAATTGTGGTTATTAAAGAATAAAATAAAAATCTGATTTTTGTCTTTCAATTTCTGTGTATTTCTTTTTAATGTTATGCTAGAATATAAACATTTACCAATTTTATTTGGACCTACCTACTTAATAGACAGAATAGTTAAGTATTTGTTTGGGGCATAAAAAAAAATCATTAAGGCAACAAGAATCTTAAGGTTTGAGAACCACTGGTTTAGTCTCAAGAGTGGTCCAAAGTGTGGATCAAAAACAAGCTTGACATTCTTGGTTGTAGGGTATGTATTTGTTCTTGGATTAAACAATATAGTAGGAGGAGGAAGAGGCTATGAAAAGAGAAAGAGGAAATGGAGAATAGGAAAAAGATGAGAAAAAGAAATAAGAAGAGGAAGAGGAGGAGGAGGAAGAAAAAATGGTTGTCATGGTCATATTAATAACAGTGGTTATTAACTGAGCATTTACTAAGTACCAGGCTTTGTGTTAAGCATTTTATCTAACTTAAAATTCTTTCAATCCCATAACTGCTTATCCAGCCTCTATTTTCTCATATGTATTGAATTTCCTCCATTCTGGTTAGTAAACAGCAGTCCTGACCACCCTACTCCCCAGGTACCTCCCTGAACTACCCTACAATATGGTAACTAAAGCAGCCTGGCATGGGAGCCACCAGAACCCTGTTCCAGCCCTGTGACTGTCATTCGTTATGATTGATCAGTGCCCAGGTCTTCCTAATTGTGAAATTTTTAACATTCACTTGGGTTGACTCCTCACAGCAACACTGTGAGGAAGGTACTTTTACTCCCAAATGTGAGAGTTGGTCCTGATTCTAGTTCTCTGACTCCCAAATCTGCATTCTTCACCACCATATGAAGGGAACTGAGCACAGTCTAGTTAGAGCTGCCCACATTTCTAATGCATGCTTGGCCCAATAGGCCGAGATTCCAGAACCTGAAAATCCTTGGATCTGTGGCCATGTCCCATTCCTCTGATTAGAGGACCAATACTAAATGTGAGGGACTCATGAGGGACTCTTTCCACTGAAGGTTAAGATTAAGATGAGCTGACATCAACTCCCCAACTGGTAACATTCTATAGCAGAATCTGGAAAACCAATATTACAGATTTTGCAAGAAGCAAATCGCAATGGTTTGGCCATCATAGTCCCTTGCTTTTCAATAGTATGTGGAGATAATCATCTCAGGAGCAGGCTCTGTTGGTGGAGCGGCTCCCACAGCACCTTTCCCCAGTGCTGCTGGTGAAATGGCCCTTTCCAGCCCCAGGGGGCTCGCAGTGTTGCTAGAAGGAACCTGGGAGTTTTCCTTCTGCTTTAACATAGGACTAAAGCTTCTCCAGAAGACTGCATGTCCACTGATGGTAAATCACATCAAGAATTGTCTCCTCTCCTTACAAAATGAGGTCTGGATCCCCATACCACTGAGACTGCTGGGAGAAGGAGTTGTCAGGAGCATCGTTCTACTTTTGAAATAAAGAGAAGGTGAAGCAACCCATCCAACCAGAGTCCTTTGTCTTTCAACTATAGGACAGGGTTTCCTTCCTCCTTATTATATACGATTTCATCAGAATCCTCCAATGATGTGCTCTTATTGGGTAATGCCAGGAGAGTTCTAATGGCAGAAAAGCAGCCCCGGGCTTCTCCCTCCCAGTGGAAGGTCTTTATTCTTCTGTGTGTACCTGTTCTCACCTGTCCTGAGGCCACCCTCCCATTCCCTTGACACAAATGCAAATAACTAATTGAATCCGCAGTGATGATAGAATGATCCCAGTAAAACAAACAGATCAGGCTTAGTTTTTTGTGAACAAGTAACTTTCTGGAAACAAAGTGTCCTTCACTTTTCCAGGCACTGTTAAGTCCATTTCCTCTTCCGGGGCTCCAATCAGCATCTGAGAAGGGCCGATTCATCTCCTAGGGGTAATGATTTGCTTCCACCGAACAGTTTAATTACTCCAGCTCACCCAAGGTTCAGGTCCACTGTAATTAGAATACCGTAAACGTCAACTGGGTATGGCGAGGACTGTGATCTGTGCCTGTACCCTGCCCTATTTTTACAAGTTCTTAAAGTAAGTTTTCAAAACTCGGATATTCAGACAGAGTAGGTTGGCTTGATGCCATCAGAGAAGGCTTTCTGGGCTGAGAAAATGGGAGGGCGGGTTTGTTTGTTTAGAAAAACTTATGTCTAAAGGTAGGGGTAAATGGATACCTTTATTTAGGTGACCAACAAAAGTAAAAGTTAGAGTAAAATAAATAATCAAATGATATTTTAGAGTCGACAGGCACTTAGCTCCTACTGCCGCAGTTTAGAGTTCAAATACATTAAGGGTGGTGGAGGTGAGCAAGCAAACTCACATGGCTGGTTAATGACAGGGACAAATTAGAACCCATCCTCTTGCTTCTCAGGTCTCCATTATTTCCCATACACCATGTGGTCTCACCAATCAGGTAGAAAGAAGAGCTACCCTTTGTTTTTGTGGGTTTTTTTTGTAACTTTATTCTTTGTATGTTCTTTGAATATGAATACAAAGAAGCAAGTCCACACCTCCAATTTCCCTAAAAATCAACTTATGAGACCTCTTCCATGTGCAAGAAACTATGCAATATACTATAAAGGGGCTGGAAATTTGACCAAGGTATGCATGCCCTCTGCCCTCAAGACACATACAATCTAACAGTATTTTCCCATTTTACTTGAGCAAAATAGACATCCAAGCTTATTCTCAGTGAGTCTCTATATTTTTACCAAGTTTTTCAAACGGAAATTGATTTTTCTCTGAGATTTGACAGCTTTCAGCAGACTATAATCCTTCCTGAAATGTAACATTATTTTGGGACAGATGCTGTCCTTAAAATGAAGTGTCCCTCTTTTTCCTTGCAAATTTAGAATTCAATTTACAGGCGCCACACCTGAATGAATTCCTAATGATCTATTTTAACTATTGTGAATTTGCCTTAAGTAGAGTGATTAACCTCTCCTGTAAAAGATCGTTTTCTGAACTAAAGAAGCCCCTTTGGAAGCCGGAGATCTCCTTCAGTCCGGAAGGACCCAATGGGGAAGGCACACAGACGTCACCCAGAGAAACTACTGAAATCAACTCCACTATTTTGATAGGCTCTGAAATGATCCCAGGTGCTCCCTGCAAAGAAACAAACGGGGTTTCTCAGCAGAGAAGAGAAATAAATGGTTCCTCTTGATGAGAAAGCTCCCACGCTATTTATTTTGTTGCTTATTTATAAATTTTATAGATAGAAACTGTATTAGAGAGAAGACAGGCAATACCATCAGAAGTCAAAGAAGGAGTGTGTATATTTTTAACTCCATCATTAACTTATTGACATTGATCAGGAGCACCCGTCCAATGCCCACGTGGTCTGTAAAACAGTATGTGTTCTAGGCCTGCTAAGACTCAGAGCATAACGACTGGAATTGAGGACTTTGGTATTTATGCTGGGCCCTTCACAGGAGACTCTTGAGATTTTGAGGATTAAGAGGGTGAAAATCAAAAGCATGCAACGCCAGCAGCGTTGTGAATCTCCGATGGGCTGCGAGTGTGAGCAAGTTCAGAACAAAGCCAGTCGTCTAACGTGTGACCACCAAATGATGTGTCGAGACAGAACTGTGCCGTTTGGGACTTAGAGTCCAACAACTCGCAGACTCCACGTGTGGCCGAGAAACATCTGGCATGAAACTGCCCCCACTGGGGACCAGATTGTCTACTGTTGGGTCGCACACTGTCTCAAATTAGGCCAGGACTGGTGTCACAATTGTGCTTTATCTTCCGTACAGCCGGCTGAGAGCAGCTGTTCCTCCTCCCACCCCCGTGAGATGGCTCGCGCCAGGACGGCCTCTGGAGGGGCGAGTCCATCCTCGCTCACACAGAGCGGAAGCTGGGAGTCAGATGTCCAGCCACGTGTGCACATCACTGGGCACCTGTCACTGGCAACGCAGGGCACTGGGGACGCAGGAAAATGAGACCCACCCCAGCTCTTCTGCCTCTCGCGATAGGTAACTGTCACTCCACAGGCAGGATTCCAGGACATTTTCCCCCAAACATCTCACTCCATGGTCAGACAACATGTCCTGCCTCTTAATTCATAAAATGGAGTCACTCCATAATTCTTAAAGAGCGAGTAAAGTTGGAGCTGTTAAGATTTCACATGTGGTATTTAGGACTTAGAAATTAAAATAGGGGAAGAAACCTTGTACTTGCCCTTTAAAAAATTTTTTTTTCTTTATTGATTTTAGAGAGAGGAAGGGTGAGGGAGAGAGAGATAGAAACATTGATGAGAGAGAACATCGACTGGCAGCCTCCTGCATGCCCTCCTCTGGGGATTTGGCCCACAACCTGGGCATGTGCCCTGACCAGGAATCGAATCGGCCACCTTTTGGTGCATGGTCAACGCTCAACCACTGAGCCACACCAGCCGGGCAGAATCCTTGCACTTTTAAAAGTAAGATGTTATGGAATTCAAATAGGTTTGGTAATAAAAGGCAACCAAGAATCATGAAATTTCAGATAATATTAAATAAACTTCATTACCCACCCCTGGGCAAAATAAATTAGGAAACATTTAACAAGGTCACCTTATTGCACCAACCTCAGGGACGCCATTTACATCGTAGCTTAAACCTATGACACCCCTGACGTTGTACAGTGCACAGCACGCAGAGCTCTGTATGGATACAAAGAATACATTACGAGCTACTAGTCACCCTCTGACCTGCAGTCTTTCCCAGCTACATCTACTGTTCTTCAAGCTTCTTTCTCACTGCCTGTCCCACAGCCAGGCCCAGGAAGATGCTGGATATAACGATCTTTCTCCCTTTAGCCTTATGTAGCATCAAGATAGCTTTTATAAGAAAGCCCAGCACTGCTGGAGTTTGCTATGTGCCAGATACTTCACTAAGTGCTTCACTTGTATCATGTCATCCTCAAAACAACCCCATAAGATTATTATTAACAACATCCATTTCATAAAGAGGAGCTTTGTCCAAGGCGACATAGCTAGTAAGCAAAGTCTGAACTCAAAACCAAGTCAGCCGGCTCCGAGATTTTTATTATTAGTAAAGATGAATGGGGTGTCTACTTTGTACCAGGCACTGTTCTATGGTGAACGAGACAGAAGTTCCTGGAGGATCTTACATTACAGGGGATTAAACAGACAATAAGCCGATAAACAAGCATTTTCTTTTATAAAAAGAAAAGAAAAGATCGTTTTAAATACTGGTAACCCCTATAAACAGAATAAAATAGGGTAAAAATAAATTAAAAGTGACTGGGTGGGGGTTGCAGAGTCTACTTCACGAAGGTAGTCAGCCAAAGATAATGATTAAGTGAGAGCTGAGCGGAAAGAACGAACCAGTCGGGCAGAAACCTGGGCGGGGGCTATTACTGGAGTTCAAAGGCCATGAGGTGAGGACAGTGCTGGCATGTTGGAGGAAAATCCAGAAGGCCCTGTGGTCAGAGTGTGTGAGCATCAGATAAGGTCAGAGGGTTTCGCAGGGCCAGGTTGTGGGAGCCTCTTAGGTCCTGAAAAGTTGTTCGGATTTTTTTCTAAAGACACTAGAAAGTTACTGGAATGTTTAAGTAGGAGATTTATGTGATCTGACTTACAAAATGCAAAAAATAAATAAGTCATCTTGGTCTCAGTATGGACAGAATCGTATAGAAGGACCAGAGTGATGACAGTGAACTGTATAGGAGAATACTGCAGTTCCGAAGTAGGAGATAATGGGGATTTGCCCAAGGACGTGATCACGAGAACATAAATAGTCTGATTCCAACGGCACGGCTGTCAAAGTTGTGATGGCTTTGATGTAGAAGGTGAGGGAAAGGAAGGATTTAAGGATATCTCCTAGATTTTGCCCTAAGCAATTAAGTGGAGGTCGTGCCTATTGGTGAGTCAGGGAAGAGTGAGGGGGGTCTCAATTTGGATAGATATTTGGAAAAACAATAATTTGGTGTTGCTCATGTTAAGTTTGAGATGTCTTTAAGACAGTCAAGTGGAGATGCTGAGCAGATATCTGGAATTCAGAAGGAGTCATCAAAGTACAGATGCAGAAGTTATCAATTTGAAAGTCGTAGAAGTAGAGGTTTAAATGAGTCATTTACGTGGAGTCGTCAATGCATTCAGTAGCATGAGACTAAATAAATTCCCTTAGAGAGACAGAATGGATAAAGCTGATGAAGAGAAGAGAGTTGGAGACAAGTCTCCCACATTGAGAACAGCCAGGAGACATGGAAGAGAAACAACCAGCAAGAAAACCTAGGAAAGACGTCCTTGAGAGTCTTTGTTCTCATCTTTAAAATAGAATGAAAAAATACCAGCCTTGATATCATCCCAGGAGAATTATAAAGGTCAAATGAGACACTATATGTTAAAGAAAGTGACTATAACTTAAACAAGGCAACATAATTGGAGACTATATTTTTAATTATCTCATCTCTGTCGTGTACTAAATTTATAATTTTGAACAAGTCACTTTTCTTCTCATTTTCATTTTACAAATCTGTAAAATGATACTGGCCTCAAAGCATTTTTGTATTTTTTCCGATTAAATGGAATAATATATGTTAAACATTTAGGTTGACTGGCTTATAGTAGATGCTTAAAACATGCTGACTTCCATATGCCCCTCTGGCCTCATGGTCTACTGGAAAAGAGCCTGGACTTTGCCCTCAAATAGACCTCATTTTAAATCCCAGGTCTGCCAATGTGCTGGTAGTGTGACCTTCAGAAAGTTACCAAACCTGTCTGCATTTACTTTCCCATCTGTGATATAGGGAAATAATAGCTACCACTTGGTGGCATAGGGAGGATTAGAGTCACAGGTGCAAAGTACCGGGCAAATAGAAACCATTTAATAATGTATAGTGTTTGTTATATTCATAACCAGTGATTGTTGCTGAAGCCCCTTGACTAGAACATAGCAGAGCTCAGAGGCAGGTTCCACATTCCAGCTTTTGGACTCTAAATGCATTGCTCCTCTTTCCCACAGGATCCCGTCACTCAGTGAGCACTCTCCAAGCAGTCTGTTTGTCATCTGTAATGAGGAGAAAAACACTCTCCCTACAATTCCAGAGCCACCCCACCTACCATAAGTTCACAATCATTGACATCTATGGTCTAATGGTTTCCCAATGCCTTGATGCTGAAAATAGCTTCCCTGGGAGGGAAAAAACAACCTCCTGACTTTTCCAGTGGGATTGCAAAGGTAAATAACAAAATTCTTCTTTGAGCTGAGTTGCAAACTAGCAGGGATGGGAAGAGTGAATTTCCATATTTACCCATAAAAAGGTCCAGCTTTCACAGGCACCCACCTAATATTTTAGGATTAAAACATGGGAGTCCTCAGACACAAACTTAATTGCATATTTGACCCATCTCTGTTTTGAGATTAAAAATTGGCGGTAACATGGTTATTCTAAATTATAATTATTTTTTCAGTAAGGATTCTTTGAGTTCCTGAGATGAAAGATGTTTATATGGAGTATAGATGAGCATTCTTTTATGATTAGCTACACTCTATCCAAATAGCACTTAGTAAAGTGTGTGAATAATATCACTAACCATGGGTATTGTATTTTATATTTACATTTTCAAGGTTTTATTGCTATCTGAATATTATTCAAATAGTTTTCTCTAGCCAAGTTCTGTGTCTTTACTTTGAATAACAGACCTTCACTTGAAACAAATATTATTAAAATGGCTCCCACACAAGAAAATAAAAAGAAGTGAGATGAAGTTTACTGGTTATACACATATACACGGAGCATGAAATGAAACATGCAGAAGAAATAAAAAGCTTTTGAAGGAGATAAACTATAGTTTGAGTGGTAGATGTAATAAAGCAAAGAATCAGAAACAAATTCTCTATGAATTAAACTAGGCTACATTTATGCTCTTACCGGAGCCTAAATCCATCTGGTAGACACTATGAGTGCTTTCAAAAGATATAATTTTTACCCTCAAGGTAATAGGTTAGCCAAGAAGCAGGGCACACACACACACACACACACACACACACACAAATACGCAAGTGTACACACTTAAAATCCTTACAAAGCAATATAGAAAAATGTATAAAACATATAGAAAAAATTTTATTTAGGCTTAGTTCTGTAATAAAACCCATAAAGCAATCTATGTGCATAAAAGGGCACACAAATACCTGCAGTGTCTGTGTGTCGCCACATTTATTTATTCTTTCGAATTAACTTGCAGTTCTGCGGGACAGTCAAAACTGTGTTTGTTCGGAGCACTTAGATCCGCATGCAAGGTCAGCATTTGACCTCCTAGAATCTGTCCTGCTGTCCTGATAGTGGACAAGCTTCTGAGGATCTCTGCTCAGTGGAGCCGGTCGGATAGGCCACCGCGGCTATGCTGCAGGAAATGCTTGGGCTTATAAGTTCATGTATACATCACCAAGTAGCCCAAGAGAAAGATATTTTTGTGGAAATCCCAGTATCCCAGAGAAAAGAGTAAATTTTAGAATAGTTTCATAGACAATCAACGTGAAGACGGAGACGTCCGGAAGGGGAGAGGGGGCAATGGACCGCAGTGCCGGGAGCTGGGACAATCTAACAGCGCGCCTGAGACGGGGAACGACAGGCCCTGATTCTGCCCATGAAAAGCCACGTGGATTCTGAAAGCTGCTTCCTCTGTGGACTCTCAGCACCACACTGACAGGAGAACTGCAAACGACAAGTGTCTTTCTAGCCTTCAGTGCGAAGTCTCACACAGGTGATTCCATCCACCTCGGACAGTTTCTAGGGTACTAGAGTCTCTCCTCAGAGCAAGAGCCGGTCCCCACACCAAGGCCCATGAAGATCAGCTGCTTCCCTCCTCACAGTGCACCACCGTGTCACTCCGCCCAGCTTCTGTGCCCTCCCCAGGCCCAGACCAAGCCCAGTGCCCCCAGGTAACCCTCTTCTCCTCACTTTCCCTTGGTTTCCAAGAACCACATTATTTGTTCTTCTTATTTATTATTGAATATTGTAATTTAGGTGCTTCCTCAGATTTGTCTTGTTCCTTTCCATAGAATGGTAGGGTTTTTTAAAACATGCACTGTATTCCTTTTTTTTTTTTTTTTTATAATTTTTTTTCTTTCTTGATTTTAGAGAGAGAGGAAGTGAGACGGAGAGAGAGA
This sequence comes from Molossus molossus, assembly GCF_014108415.1. NCBI lineage: Eukaryota > Metazoa > Chordata > Mammalia > Chiroptera > Molossidae > Molossus > Molossus molossus. Next base: position 35,501,792 of record NW_023425347.1, on the reverse strand, counting down.
CAGAAACATCGATGAGAGAGAACATTGATTGGGTGCCTCCTGCATGCCCCCCACTGGGGATTTGGCCCACAACCTGGGCATGTGCCCTGACTGGGAATCAAACCAGCGACCTCTTGATGCATGGCTCGATGCTCAACCACTGAGCCACACCGGCCAGACATGGACTGTATTTCATACCTGTGTTTATTTCCTAGGGAACCTAACATGGTCCTTTGCATTGCACCTTTTAGATTTTTTCATGGTACCTGTTAAGTGAATCATTATTGAATTGACACTGTTGAGTCTTTAATAGGTAACCAAGGATAAAATATCAGACCCAGGACCAAGGATAGTTGTGAGAATGAAGCTTCTCAAACAGCAGCAACCAGGATAGAAGGTAATGCAAAACCTATAGTGGAGGACAGTGGCTGGCTGTTCAACAAACATCAGTGTCTGGCCTAAGCTAGGCACTGGGGATAAGATGTGTTATCAGCTCGTTACTCCAAAGCACTGGTTCCTACAGGTGCTCTGGGTCTGATATCCAAAGTCAGTGAATGCCAGGCCACACAGTCTCTAAGCAGCCATCAATGCACAGACAAAAACTACTCTGGTCCCATCTATGAAACTGGGGCTAAATTGCTTAGCCACCCAAATTTGTAAAATGCTTCAGATGAGTCTCTAGTTGGGTGGATACTCTTATCTGAAGACTGTCATCATTTCAAAGTAATAGATGAAAACTGATGGGCACCAAGGATGGCCCAGACTATTGAGTGCTGGCCTGTTTTTGATGTACTACAATGAAGACCCATGTTGGGCTTGTGAACTTTCTAAAATTGTGTTAGCTAAGACAAGAAATCATTTTAATTAACAAAATTTCCCACTGCATTCATATACCAGACAAAATTGGTTCATTTAGAAATTTTGTTTAAAATCAATCTAGTTTTGTTGATCAAATTCCATGTAAGGTTAGAAAAATCTGAGTCAAGTTTTGGGTGACTCTGGGATAAATCTTGAGTGAATATGCCCCCTCATGAGTAGAAATTTGCTAGAGATTTACACCTTCATCCAGAAACTATTCAACATCTGATGCTTTTTAAAAATTTATCTAACCAGAAAAAAAAAAATCTCCTTGAATAACTTGATATGTTCTGTTTGGGCTGAGACTCAGAGATTCACATGAAATGCAAACACATTTGGTCTGAGCCCAACAAAGGATTTCCTGAACTCCAGCAAACTGGGTTCTGTGCAAACACTGTTGACCTCCTGTTATCTCTATGATAAACGAGGCTAATAGATCAAGTGCATCACATATATGAAATGGCTCATAAAAGATACTGTGAAATATCATATAACTTCATGAATAATTGCATTTATAAATTTAGTCCTACCAGTTACAGAGAAGTATAAAAGACACTGTATATCTAGGGAGAACCAGCTATACAATAAAAGATGGGTTATCCATTCTTCCGCTGGAATAATTTATTGTCTACAAGCTAATATTCCCCTGCACCTATGTAGACATATTCCATAGGATCCCAACTGATGTGCTCATATATGTGCATGCTACTCTGGGGATTATTTCTTAATCTGAGAGTCACATCATATACAGAATCAAAGTTGGAACTAGGTGTCAGAGAGCAGGGCTGAGTGATTAAACTAAGTTCCTTGTTAAGACTAAAATGAGACATGCCTAGGCTCTGCCTTTCTCAGAGGTGTGCAACCCTACTTCGGATATCATATTTTCCTTCTATTTGGTTTTATTCTACTATTATTTATATGTTGTGCCAAGTCCTGTGCTAGTTACAAGAGAACAGAGAAGACTAAGATATGAACCGATCTTTTTTTTTTATCCTCACCCGAGGACATTCCCCCCCCCCCCAGGTAGAGTGGGAGGGAGAGAGAGGAAGAGAGAGAGAGAGAGAGAAACATCGATGTGAAAGGGACACATCGAGTGGCTGCCACCCACACGACCGACCAGGGCCGGGGACAAATTGCAACCGAGGTACGTGCCCTTAGCGGGAACCGAACCCGGGTCTCTCGGGACCGCAGGCTGATGCTCTAACCGCTGAGCCAAACCGGCCAGGGCTGAACTGATCTTGAGATAAAGGTAACACTGGCCATGTGCACAAGACAGGCTCAGTCTGTTTTCCAGGCTCAGAAGCATTCCCCACAGTTGGGGGCTTGAACCTACCTCCAGGCTCAGACATATCTAATACCTGCACCCTCCTTTGTTGTCAGGGTCATTTCTGGCTATATACACAAGTGAATGAATATTCAAGGACTGGTTCTCAATCCTCCTGGGCTCGAGCCACAATTTGCCTTTCAAAACTAACAAATGTCAGACTCAGCTCTTTCCAAACGTTGTTTGTTTGTATCCTCACAATAATCCAGCAAATTATTGTTGAACCCATTTTACAGAAGCAGAAACTGAGAATCTGAGAAATGGCATGTTATTCTCCAAATCACAATGTCAAGTAAAGGACGAGCCTAGATTGTAGGACCTCTGTATACTCCAAGAAGTTCAAGATCTGACCTTGAAGCTCAGCTGTGGGTTCTGCTGCTACTTTCAGTTCTCAGGAACGCTGACCCCTCCCTTCCTATTGCCTGCCCTTCCAAGAATCAACCTTCCAGCTTTCCCATGACTGACAACCATCTCCTCCTCTCCTCCAGCCACCATAAGAGACTATTTATCTGCCATAACCATACCCTCGGAAGGCATCTGGCCTTCCAGAAGTAGCTCCTACAGCTCCAGGCCCTCCTGGTGAGGAAATTCAGTGCCAAGGCTCAGCCCAACCCCAGCCGGCTGGCTGGCCATGGTTGGCCAACCATGATCTTACAGTTTTGAGGGGGCACAGCTTTTGAGATAGCACTTCCCTCCTCCTTCCTTCGTTGCTGTGTAAGGATCAAGAGTGCAGAGGCAGCTTGCCCTGTGCTTGCAAAGTGCCAACAGGGACACAAACTAGTAACTGGAATCTCCCCGCTTCCATCTTTTTTCTAAGCATAAAGCCAGACTCGAGGTTTTGGGAAGATTCTGAACCTCTCATAGCATATCACATAGGCCAGTACATGTAGTCTATTTATTGTTTTGATTAAAATGCAATCCTACATTTAAAAGCAAAAATAATTGTTTCCATATATTCAGTTCTTCCTTTTTCCTTTCCTCCCTCAAGTCCGTTCCCAAATAAGTATCAATCGAAACAAACAGAACAAAGAAATTAACCCATGGTCTAAAATAATCCTGACTTGAATTAGTGGTCTCAGCAATTAAATTTCCTGAATGTCCCTTACAGATTTTAGGTGGGTCCGCCATGATTTCCTATGCCATTTACATGTAAAAAGATCCTCTTATTTAAAGATCCCTGAGAGCTTTGTGGATACTGGTATTTATTATTTCTATGTTATAATAGAAAAATCAAATGCCCAGAGAGGTTAAGACACCAGCAAAGAACCACAGAGCGCTGTGCTGGAAGAAGTCTTGCAGGGAGGCCTCCAGAAGACTTATTTCTAAAGCAGCGATCTAGCCACTCAACCATGCTACCACTCATTAAGATGGTACTGCTCATTAAGATGAAGCATAATTATTAACAATCCTTCAGCTTTCTAACATTAACTACCTTTGTGCATCTCAAGTCTAATGCTCCACAAAAGCTTGGAAGTGAATTAGACATTTTATTTAAATGCCACTTAACTAAAAGTTAAGAAGTATAATTTTCTATTGCAGAATAAGAACCAGAGAGACTAATTTGGTGGAGTTGTTAAATTTTACAAAGCCCAAGTCTCAATTTTCTCAAAAATATTGTACATTTATTTATTGGAGTGAATGAAACATTTGCTATAAAACTATTCAATGGAAAGTTTTTTAACAAAGCATAATTTACTTTTCATTTACAGAACAATGGAAAGTAGAAGGAAATCTCCTCCAAGGTATTAGAATCATGTACAGTTTCATATTTGACTAAAAAATTATTTCCCCAGCTTGTTTTCTCAACTCTAAGGATATGCAGAAAAGTATCGCTTGCATTCATCATGAAAATTACAGAAAAATGACTGCCACTACTGAGAACATTATTAAATAAAACATACACTTATTATCTCTCTTTTTGTCTCTGTCTTTTATTCTATGGTTTACAGAACATTGGCTCTTCCTCACTCGTCCTCCTACTTAGAAATTAAATTTCACTCTACTCCCAAATGTGAGAAGTCAAAGAACTCCCACACAGCTTCATCTGGGGCGTTTGAGGGTGAAATCCACACCAGGGCTGCGGAGCCAAGCCTTCGGCGGCCTGGGAGGAATGCACACTTGAATTTAAGTGTGGCGAATGGGGCAGGGAGAGGCCTTCTCTTACCCCAACAGATGGCGAGCAGAATCAGAGGCTCTTTGTTCCAGGTGCATTGAGTTTCAAAATGAGGATGGGGCCCATTCCTCCTTATCTGATTATGCATCTGCACAACATTTCAACCCAGGAGGCTGAGGCAATGAATATGTTCCCTGATACAGTCAACGCGATCATATAAAATTAAGAGAGAAAAAAGGAAGAGATGTGTCCTTGTTACCACCAACTATTCACATTCAGATACAGACCCAGTGAACTGAGTTTGGTACTTCAGGCACTGCCATCATAATATAGAGTGTCCCCAAAACAAGTACACCCGATTTTGAACAATTATAAAGCCATTGTTTATTAAAATATATTTTATTTCCAAAATGTCCTAGAATCTACAGGCACCCTGTATTTATTCCAGAAAATCCTATTAGAAGCCCTAGTCACCTATTCGACCCAAGGTTTAATGTTTTGGGGCCTGTGTCAGCCAGTCTTAGAATCAAAGAGGTAACTGATATAATTAAAATCCTTTTTTTTCTGGTGGGGTACAATAGAACAAACATAACGTGTTGTGAATGTGTGTGTGTGTGTGTGTGTGTGTACCCTTGTGGGGAACTTCTCAGTGACACAGGATCTGAGGATGCCCTATAAAGACAGGGGCAGCCATGGCAACGTCGTGCTGACTTCAGTGAGCACAGGCTTCCACAGCAGACGCCGGGTGTCAGGTACAGGACACAGGCGGCAGCAGTGAGGTGGTGATGAGGAGAAACGTGATGGAGTCAGGACACAGAAAACAGACAGATGCACAGAGAGCCAGATGAACTCTTAACGGAGGTCCCAGCAGCACACCACAGATTAAGCCTTTCACAGAAGAATGGGGTTCCATTAGACTCATGCTTTTTGAGGAGGATCAGTATTTCATTCGTTGTTGTTTTCTCAGCAAAAGAGTAAACATACAGCAAATGTTTGCTGAATGAATGAATGAATGAATGAATGAATGAATGAACGAGGCAGCAAGCAGAGGCTTAGGTAGTTAGGACTAGGAACTCCAACTGCAGGCAACGGAGGCCCAGGCCAAGAGGACTCCCAGTCAGAATTTGCTGGGAGTAAGAAACTGTATCACTGACATGGGGTGGAAGGCACAAAACTGAGATTAGTGATCACAAGTGAAGTAAGTGTAGTCGGCCACTCAAAACAGCAGGAGAGCTCAGATCCTGCCATCAGCATCCACTGTCAAGGACTCCATGATACTAACACCCTGAGCTGGTGAGGGGAAGAAATGGTACATGGCTTTAGTTTGTGCTGAGACCCACCTAGGTATATGTGTATGCATAAGTGTGTGTGTGTGTGTGTGTGAGAGAGAGAGAGAGAGAGAGAGAGAGAGAATAGAGAAGGAAAGAAAAGAAAAAAATGAGAGAGAATGGCTGTGGGGCTTTCTCTTGTTTCATTTACATATTCATTCAATCACCAACGATTCTTTTTAATGTCTACTTTGTATCAGTCACTCTTCTGAGCACTGGAAAGACAAAAAGTCTATATTTCTGGAGATGCACAAGGAGAACAAGGACAAACAAACATTAATATATGTTCCTTCCAGAGCCTGGGAAAGGAGCCCAGGCATGATAGCAGCTCCATCAGCAAAGTCCATTGGTGGGGGCAGGGTGGGCAGAAGTGTCAGATCAGACAGTGTGCAGGTCACTACAAACTGCCCTTCCTCTACCATACCCACACTGTTTCCACTCCCTTGGAAATCACAGATGTCTCTCTTGATCAGTCACTGCTTTAGGCCCAGAAGAGCAGCCAAATAAAGAAGCAGAGGATGATGATGCAAAGAAAATGTACCTTACTCTGTAGTTTCCACAGAACTTCTTATAGAAGACCTGATTCTTAAAGTTCGGGGTTTCTTTAAGACAAGGAAAACATTATTTCTGCAGGTGATTAGATAAAAAAAAAGTTTTACCACTTAGTATTAAATAAATAAAATGATAAACACATCCTTCAAATATAATACATAATACAGGGGGGAAAAAAAGAAAGTTTAGTGAAGACATAAGTTCTATCTTCAGATACTTGCAGCCATGAGTTCTGTCATGTGGAAGAGAAATTACTGTTATTCCACCATGCGCTCAAGGAGTAGATTTAGGAGCACTGGGATATAAGTGCTGCTTCAATATTATAAATAAATCGCCAAACTGAGAGCTATCTACAGAAGGAATGTGCTATCATAAAATGGGTTGCCTCAAACACACAAAGCATGCCTAGGCTGCTCCAAGCAGAGAATGACTTGGGTACCTGCTCCGTCGAGATCGGGAAAAACTGGCCAGTGGCCTTTAAGTCTGGGAATTAAAGAGTCTAACATGCCAACATGACCCAAGGATGATACGCACAGCAACAGTAATAAAACACAGGTCACTCTCCTAAGTCCAGTGGGTTTATAGCTACACACTCTCGAGTGATCCGTCACTGAGAGCAGGACTCCAGCCAACAGCTGGGTGACAGAAAGCAAGGTGGGATCAATCCTTACATGAGCGACAGGGTAATTGTCTGGTATCCTGAGCAGGTTTTTCAAGGGGTAGCCTGCGATGCTCATCAGAATGAGGAGGTATAAGTCCTGTGTGTTCACCACATTGTAGAGAATTGTATGGTTTCCAGCTGCATCGTATGAAGCCCTAGTGATCTAAAAAAAAAAAAAAAAAGAGTCTCATATGAGCCCAGAGGAGAAGTCTGAGAAATTAAGAATTTGGGATCCCCATTACCGATTTTAAAGAGCAATTTATTTGTTTTATTTAGGTAAGAATTCTTTGAAGAAATATTGGTTTTCTTAACTCCAAGTGGTGTGTTCAGTGCTCAGGTGAAGTTTGAAAACCATAACTGTAGAAGATTTTAAGGTCTTCACATCTCGCTCCACCCCTGGGAGAAGGCACATCCAATGACACAGTGAAGGTCTCCTAGGAGCCTTGGGTATGAGCAGCCAAAGATGAAGAGCTTCTCTGGCATGCCTCAGAGCCCCGTTCGGATGGATTTACATTACTTTTCTCTTTTCGATCTTCCTCCAGTGTTGCTCCTTTGTTGGTTCTAATTGCAAGGCTCAATGGGACCAGGGAGGATAAGGAAGCAGTAGCATCGCTTTAGTCAGCTCTGCTCCAAACCCCAGCGTGTTGCCTTCTTCATTCTTCTCTCACTCTAGAGCAGTGGTGCTCAACCTTCCTAATGCCGAGACCCTTTAACACAGTTCCTCGTGTTGTATGAGGGCATATCTGCATGTGGGCGGACCCGCCTGGAGACGGATAGAGGAGCGGTGTCTTGGTGCCTAAGACCATCGGAAATATGTGTTTTCCGATGGTCTTAGGCGACCCCTGTGAAAGGGTAGTTCAACCCCCAAATGGGGTCACTACCCACAGGTTGAGAACCGCTGCTCTAGAGGGCTAAGTTCCTGAAGGCCATATTCATCAAATGGGGATCCAAGTTAGAAAATTAAAGGACTTCTCACAGCCTATGTATGGGTAGACTCCATTTACAAACGCTGGACAAAATAAGGGCTAGTGTTACATCAAAACACATTTGCTGAAAGTGACACTGCATTTTGAATTGCACTCAGGTACTGGGGTCACCGAGGATGCCTAGACTGTGTTTAGGATTTTGATCACCTCTCCATAGAGATCTGTGTAGTTATAAAAAACAGGGATGAGTAATATGGAAAGCTTCTATCTACTAAATATGTGTTTACTTGTGACTTATAATTGGGAAACCAGACACCAGGCCAATGGCATAAAAGGAAATTCATGCTTTTGCCTGCTGGTGGGGTTGAACCAGTGCTAGGATTGCATTTCAATTGTCCAGGGGTATTACTGCAAATAAAAAATAAAAAAAACCCTGGGGAATACAGAGACCTTCTTCCTTCGATGAATTGACACTTCAGCTGGAAATCTGTTTGTTGTGGGGCATAACAAAAAATTCAGGTTTGGAGACTCATTCTCATTTTCCAATCCCCACTGCTTCAACTTCCATCTCCAACTTGTATTGCCAAAGATGATCTCTCTGATCAAACGCAATCAAGAGTCCTGGAGTAACGCGCGCGCGCACACGTGGTAAAATTGTATTTCTATCTATATACAGTCTACTGAGGTGTTCTAGTTAATGAGTAGATTTCTGGTTTCAATAAAACATATTATTCCAATTCCAAACTATAACATACAACAGTTTACTACTTTTAATGTTTTATCATTTCAAGTGAAGTGTAGAAACCCTATTTTCATTTAGATCACCTTATCTTACTCATTTTTAAATGTAATTTTAGTTATTTTTTTCTACATGCATTAAGTACCATATCAGAAGGTAAATTAGTTTTTTGCTTCAACCATCAGATACAATTTAAGAAATTCAGGAGAACAGTTTATTTTATTTATCCCAGTTTTTTCTTATTTTGATATTCTTTCTTTTCTTAAGTTCCAAATATTATTCTGCTTTCATTTCCTTTCTGTTTAGAGAAACTCCTTAGCCATTTCTTAAATGTAGAGGATTTTTTTAGCAATAAATTATTAATTTTCCTTTGTCAAAGAATGTCTTAATTTTGTCTTCATTCTTGAAGGATATTTTTGCTAGATATAAAACTCTGATTTGAACATTTTACTCTTTCAGCACTTGAAAAAATTAGTGTCATTTCCTTCTGGTTTTCTGGGTTTCAGATGAGAAATTTACTATAATTTGCATCAATGTTCAATACAATTGATAAGTAATACGCCATTTCTTTCTGGCTGCTTTAAAGATTTTTTCTTTGTATTTAGTTTTCAAAGTTTAATTTTAATGTTTTTGGCATATATTTCTTTGGGTTTATCTCACTTAGGGTTTGCTCAGATTCTTAAATACGTAGGTCATGTCTTTCATCAAATTTAAGAAATTTTTAGACATTATTTCTTCAATTTTTTTCATCTCACTCTCTTTTTTCTCTTCCCCCTTTTTTTTTTTTTTTTATCTATTTTCTCTGTTGTTCAGATGGTATCAATTCTATTTATCTGTCTTCAAGTTTACTGATTCTATCTTCTATCATTTCTAATCTACTACTGTGCCCATTCAGTGAGTATTTTATTTGCTTTTACTGTTCTATAATTTCCATTTAGCTCTTTTTTTTTCAATTTTTATATTTTTTTATCTTCACCCAAGGACATTTTTTGCATTTACCTTCAGATAGAGCAGGAGAGAAAGGAGGGGAAGAGAGAGAGAGAAACATCAATGTGAGAGAGACACATTGACTGGTTGCTACCCACACAACCCCAACCAGGGCCGGGGACAAACTGCAACTGAGGTATGTGCCCTTCCGTAGTGGGAACTGAACTCGGGACTCTCTGGTCTGTGGGCCAATGCTCTAACCGCTGAGCCAAATGGGCCAGGGCCATTTAACTCTTTTATTATTTCTATTTCTTTACTAAGATTTTCAGAGAATAGGTTTTAAGAGAATTTGTCATTGCTTTACAGAGGCTACTTTGCAATTCTTGTCAGATAATTCCAACATCTGATTCATGCTGGTTTTAGTGTCTGCTGATTATCATTTCTTTTTGTAGTTGTGATTTTCTTGGTTCTGGATAATGAGTGATTTTTTAAATTGTATCTGGACATCCTTGATCTTGTATCAGTGGTGTCTGGACCCTATTTGATCTTTTTGTAGATAGTCCTCCTGTTAAGGTATAGAATTAGGACTAGGTAGGTGTATATGTCCAGCTTCCCTCTGGGCCCAGCTGATATCACCCAGTGGAAAACGAAGCACAAATTCACACTGCCTCACTGCAGATGAGTGAAGGAAAAGTTTAAATCCCCCTTTAGTCTCTAAAACATCTTCCTGGCTAAAGTGGGGCCTGATTCATTGGCTTTGAGTTGGGGCATTGCCTCAGTTTAGCTCCCCACTGTGCCCCATTGAAACCATGAAGGTCAGAGCTTAGAAATGACTAGCAACAACTCATTCTACCTTATTCAGTCTCATTGATTCCAGGTGGGGGTGGAGCCTCAGCTTCTTACTGGGCCCCACTCTCACTGGTGGAATAATGACTAATCCCTCTTCTCACCATCTCTCTAAGTCACATTGCTGCTGGGTGACAGTGGAAGTTTAGCTCACAGCAGGACCCTGTTTTGTTGTCTGTTTCCCAGAGTAGAGTTGAGCTCCATGAAGACGGGAATATGTTTGGTTCATCTTTATCTTCACACAGTCGCACATAGCATGATCCAGATATTCTTGATGCTTAAATAAATAAATAAAATAATAAATTGAGATAAATGGATTCGATGGACTTTAAGCGTTCAGAGTTCCTGAGGTTCTATAGTCTATGTTTCTGAATGAAACATCCCTAGAGGCTATATTGTATGGTTCAGTGATACAGAAATTTAGGGGAATTTCCCCTATTAGTGATGGGGAAGGAAGAGCCTAGATAATCTTATCTATAATTTATTTAATATTCTAAGCACAAGATTTAGAATTGTTACTAAAATAAAATAATTCCCCACTATCCTGGGAAGAGCATTTGATTTGAATCTTCATAAATGATACAGAGTAAGGTTTATACTGCTTCTTCTGAGAAGCAATATGAGTTTTTCAAAACCCCAAACTACATATGTCCCTCTCCTTTTCCCATCTAGATTTACCAGGAGGCCAGAAATCCACAAGTTACAGCTTTGCTGGCTGTTTCCCAGTGACTTGCTTTCAACTTTAAAGAATCATTATCTGGAGTCATTAAATGAACAACACTCTCCAGTGCACCCCTTCTGTTATCCATATGCTTAAGATGCTTGTCAGATGATACCCTCCTGTATCTGTGGTCTTCATCTGGTATCCAAAGCTATTGAACCTGGTTCCAAGGTAGTTCACCTTCTGTTCCAAGCGACAAAACTAACTCTCATCTTTCAATTCTAATGACTATGTCATGACTAATGATCCTCTCCCCACACCCTCCCACTTGGGGTAAGGGGTATTTGGAATACATTTATACCTAGAGGACAGTGAATGGAGAACATTTCAGGGGTCAGCATATGTAGAAAGATGCTTCTAAAAGAAACTCAGATTGTCGCCCTCACTCTCCTCCAGAGAGTCTGAACCCTGGGTCATCTGTCCTTTCCCCATATGCTGGTTCATTTCTTACAATGTAAAAACCTCCTTCTTTTCTCACCCCTATGAATAAAAATAATAAAAATGTTTGGCTATCATTGGAATGCAACCAAGACTTTGACTTTGCTGGAAGCAAATCAAAATATAACCCTCAACTGCAGGGAAATTCAGTGAGTAAAAAGGGTAAAGAGAATAAAAATCACATTACTTTTGAAACACAATTATTCTTTAAAATGTTCCATGACTTCCCTTTATTTCAACTCTTTGAACTGGAAATCACAGTCCTACACAAAATAATCTCAACCCCACACCTCTCCCCCAAATCACAATTACTCACCTCCACTCCAACCAGATTCAATTTAATTGTTCTAAGAAAACCCACTGATATATTTTTCCACATTCAAACCTCTGCTCAGGCCTCCTCTCTTGACTGGAAATTCTATATCGTTCCTTTCTTCATGAACATCCCTGCAACTATTGGCATCTTCAGTCTTCAGTGGCCCCTCATTCTAAACTCTTACAACAGTTGTTTTCTACATCACTCACCTAACACCTAGCATTCACTGTTTTTCTTATTTTTCTTCTAAGCCAGTAGTTCTTAAAGTTACCTATTCATCAGGAACACTTGGACTGATGTTTAAAGGACCTATTTTGTTGGCTCTGCTGAAGAGACATAGATTTAGTAGGTGTGGTAGAGAGAATTCTAAAGATAGCCCCCCAAGATCCCTGTACCCTGTTTATTCAATCAAACTCTAATTGAGGTACTGCTGTGAAGGGAGTTTGCAAATGTAATTAAAGTCTCAAGTCAAAGCACCTTAAAATATGGAGATTACCTGGCTGGGCTTACTCTGATCATATGAACTGTCTAGAAGCAGAGTTTTCTCTGACATGTAACAGCAGAGATGATGCCAACCCTGAAAAGGACTTCACATGCCTTTACTAGAAGAAATATGGGTGGCCCCCAGGAACAGAGAACAACCCCAAGATATCCAGCCGGTAACTGTTTTCCAACAACCTGAGGGGTTTTGGAACTGGCTTTTCTCCCAAACCTGTCAAACAAGAACCCAGCTTAATGGGACCCCAATTTCAGTCTTGTGACATCTTAAACACAGAACCTAACCCAGCCTGCATACTCATGACCTTCACAACTATAAGATAATAAATTGATGTTGTTTTATACTGCTAAGTCAGTGGTTATTTATCAATAAAAATTAATATAATAGGTTTGGGGCCAGATCCAGAAATCTGTATTTCAACAAGTGGGCAGTCTCTGACCACAATTTTAAAAATCTCATTCAAAAGTTCTTATTAGCCCTGGCCAGTTTGGCTCAGCGGTTAGAGTGTTGGCCTGCGGTCCGGAGAGACCCAGGTTCGGTTCCCGCTAAGGGCATGTACTTCGGTTGCAATTTGTCCCCGACCCTGGTTGGTTGTGCGGGTGGCAGCCACTCGATATGTCCCTTCACGTCGATGTTTCTCTCTCTCTCTCCTTTCCTCTCTCTCCCTCCCATTCTATCTGTACAAAAAATGGAAAAATACCCTCGGGTGAGGATTAAAAAAAAAAGTTCTTATTATATCTGTCCAATAAACTAGATTCACAACTCATTTTCTACTTGGAAAGATATGCTATTTGCCACTTTCATTTGTAATTCATTTCACCACACATTGATGCATTCTTATATATTTTTTAACTTTCTAAAATTATCTCAAGTGAATAAATTATTTATATCTAAAATGTGATACCCCCACCCCCACCACAGCCTGCCTTGGGATAAGTCCTCATTCATGGAGAAAAAAAGGGAACACTGTGAAAACAAAGGTGACTTCCAATGGGCCATTAACTTTGTAGCTATTCATGGGCTACACAGCAGTGAACAGATGTCTTCAGTCTACTTGTACAAAATCTTGACAAGGGTACCCTAAAACCACAGTTAAGTTTTATGCAGTATACTGTTCTCTCAGCATGGCCAGCTTCCCCAGGTGTTAACAGAACTTTGCCAAGAAAGGTGTGGTAGCAGGTAGCAGGCTTTGCAGGATTCAGAAAATGCAAGGTAGAGAAGAGCAAGAATGTTGACATTCTATCATCATGGGAATTCTCCCAGTTTGCTTGATGGAGGCAGTTGAGCAGAGCCTTTCTAAAAGAGAAAGAATCGTCAATATTAGTGATGGAAAGAAATTTGGAACTCATATACTTCAAGCTCCCACCCCAAACTCTGCTTTCCTGCTTTCAGTGACGGGGAGCTCACCACCTCACGAGCCAGCCTGCTCCATGTGTGGACAGCTGTGTTAGAGAGTGCTTCCTCAGGCCAAGCCATAATCTGCCTCCCTGGAGCATCCTCCTGTTTGCTTTAGAGTCGCTTTTGCAGCCACATCGTGGTGCTAGCCCGGCCTTGAGCACCCTACCAGCATTTGAAGACCACCATCGAACCTCATTCCTTTGCTGTGTGTGTTTTTGGTGAAAATCCTGGTTTGAAAATGAAGAAAGAGTATTATTAACACCATTCTCTTCCATATTGGCTTGTCAGATGTATCCCCACACCGCTCAGAAAATCAACCACATCAGAAATACTGGGAGAAAGGCCTGGGAGAGGCACTGTTTACAAAAGCAAGAGCAATGATAGCAATGTACCAAAGGGAAGCAGAGACAAAGAAGAGGCAGGGACACACTTGGAGGACAAATAGTACAAAGTCCTTCACAGCTCTAAAGTTCCAAAAGAATAGACAGGATTTGAAGTAGCATATTGAAGTGCACTGCTACCTTTAAAAAAATAATAATTTCCTATCATCACGCCACTATTTTATAGACCTGTTTCATTCACGTCCCGGTTTCTGCCAGAATCATAAAGCAGCTGCAGTCACAAGCATTAATGGAGTCTCTAACCTGAGCTAGAGAACAAAGAAGATTTTAAAGACAAAATGAATGGATTGCAGAGGAGGAAGGGCAACCCACAGTCCCCTTTCACCGAGATCATACAATGTAGACTTTGTCTTATCTGTCAATATCTGTAAGTCTGAAAAGCTAAATATGTACAGTGCTTATGTGTCTAGACGGACAGACAGTTCTAGACACATCATGGAGTTGAATTTTTATGCTTTGGAAACATTTGAAACAAAGATACTGCTGTGGTGGGCTTACATTGCACATGCTCATAGCTGGAATGCAGCAGGAATTCAAGCAAGCGTTTCCGGGTTCTGATGGAGGGGGAAAGCTCTGACATTACAAAAATAAAGTTTCTTTTCTGTTTCCCTCTCCTCCCCTCCCAGCAGCCCTGTGTAACACCTGTCTCATCAGCAGGGGCACTCGGAAGGGATGGGCCTCAAGGCACCTCGGTCCCAAGATTCTCCATGCCTCATTCTTCATCCACGCTGCTCGTAATGTTCCGTCACTGGCACAGTTACACCTGAACACTCTGGTGCTGCCAAACACCTGGCTTGATTTTCCACTGTCCAAATGAAAAATAAGCATAATCTGCTTTTTGAGGATACAGCAAATGAGGGAGTTCATGACAAATTGTGTTGGTTTATGCAGAATAGTGATAATAAGATACAAATGAGAATTTCTTGCTTAATGAATAATACTAATCACGTTTCAACAAATGCTGTGCCCTTCTAATTAGAGAGACTGCATAAAATCAGCTTAATTTATTTGTGACTAGTTATACAGAGTTTAAATATTTACTAGAGATTTACTCAAATGTTTGAGAGGATTTTGAACATTTCCAGCAGTTGGAGCGGCCTACCTAGTTCTGTGGGGTGCTCTAACTTGTGGGAGCTCTCTGATTTCACAGTGTGACATGAAAATCCTGCTTTCAAAATGAGGAAGAAAGGGTATTATTGATTTACATAACAATTCTCCAACTGTTACTCATGTTCTTGACTCAGGCTTCCAAAGTTGTTCTCCCAACATTCATCACTGTAGGACACTAAAGGGAACGAGCATCTCTTTCAATAAATTATAGGAACTGTGACTAATTACAATGATATTAACTATGCAAAGTAATGTGTAACTTAAAATGGATATGTTCATCATTTCAAATTATGCCTTTGACTTTTTGATGGTCTAATAAAGGCATGCTCTTTTTGTACTGAACATATACTATATTTTCTAAGAATCTCTTTGCAACTCTAGGTTCTGCTTGTGAGCTACAAAAACTAAGCTTCCAGAGCTTTTTCAGTAACCCAGAGCAATTAAAGGGAGGACAAGCAGATAACCATGAATGATAAGGAGTGGAAAGACATATATATGTTATGCCTCCCTGGCATGGAATTGGATATAAGAGGTCTGGTCATGAGAAGCTTTGCTGAAATCACTTATTTATATTTTTCAAAACCATTTGACTAAGAATTATTTTTGTTCAATTGCAATGGCAACCTTGGTGTTTTAACTACCTGTATCCTTATCTTCTAGATGAAGATGCCGAAGCAGCGATTGGTTAAATGGTCTGTCCAACCACAAGGCTGATTAGTGATAGTTTAGGACTCTACCCAACACTTTGCGCCATCTAGTCCATATTATATTCTCTAGACCACGGGTGGGGAACCTCCAGCACACGGGCCATCTGAGGCCCGTGAAATCATTTGGTCTGGCCCTGCCAATCCATTCACAGGTGGGACTCGAAATTCAATAAATCTAGGAACTTTTATCATAGTAACATAAATTTATATTAAATGAATCATAATAATAAGGTAAATTTTGAGGAACATCCATTACAGGATAGACAGGACACTTATGAGCACATGACAGGACAGACAAGTAGGCTTCTCATCAGCTGCCCGCAGCCCATTTGCCTGTATTTTGGTGACTCAGAGGACAGTCAGTGCTAGGTGGGCTGGGAGTGTACACGTTGAGAAAGTATTAACACACTGTGGCAAAACTACGGCAATCTGCTGCTGATGAGACGAGATGCAATGAAATGATTCCTCGCAATGTTGATGACCTTGCCTCTGATGATTGACCATGATATTGTTGACTTCTTTGTCAACACAGACAATAACTCCAATCCAACTTTTATCCACATGTCCATGATCAACAGTCCTTGCAAAAAACAGAATCTCAGATGAGGATTAAGGAAACTACAGTACACAGAAAAGACCTCAAGAGTCGATGATACGAATATTGGGTATGTCCCAAATCCAAGATGTAGGATTAGAACAGTGATCAAGGCAAAATAATTACATTGCTGGTGACACACACACTGAACAGTTATTAAAATTTAAGTGGTGTGACATCCTACAGATGGCGACTGCAAAGAAAAGTTGATGTGGAGTGTCGATCTTCCCAAAAGAAATGGACAAATGATTATTTTTTTGTTGAAGTCAAAAGCAAATCTGTGTGCCTAGTTTGTGGCGATACATTAGCAGTAATGAAAAAAGCCAATCTGGAGCGTCATTACAGCTCAAAACATGCTAAATTCAATGAACTGGGAGGCCAAATGAGTCTGGATAAAATCAATGCTCTTCAGCGGAGCTGGGAATCACAATAAGCCGCTTTCACTAGGCCTCATTGTGACAGAGACAATGTTATTCAGATGAGTTATGTAGTGAGCAAGCTAATGGCAAAGTTGCTGAGGCCTCATGTAGAAGGAGAGTTTGTGAAAGAGTGCGTCGTGGCTGCTGTGGAGTTGTTAGCACCAGATGAAGTAAAATTGTTTCAGTGTTAGTTTGTCTTGGAGAACTGTCTCAGGTCAGATTACTGACTTAGCACAAGATATTGAAGAAACTCTGAAGGATTCTGCAGGAAATTTCCAATTTTTCTCTCTGGCTTGTGATGAGACAACAGACATAACAAATACTGCCCAACTGGTAGTTTTTGTTTGTGGGATAACTGCAGAGTTTGACATGAGAGAGGACTGCTGTCACTGGAAGCCATGCATGGCACTACAAGACTTGTTTGAGATACTTATTGTATCAATGAAAAAAACTTGAGCTAACATTTGAAAAGTTAAGTGGCCCTATTACAGATAGAGTTCCAGCCATGGTTGGCTCCCAAAAAAGGCTTAATTGCATTTGTCAAGAAAGAACTGAATTATCTCAGTCTTAATCCAAAAGGATTTAAATATATGCTACTGTGTCATACACCAAGAAAGTCTCTGTGTATAGTTGTTGCAGCTCAACAGTGTGATGTTAATAGTAGTGTCATGCATAAATTTTGTCAAAAGCAGAGGGTTTAACAGCCACCAGTTTAAAGAGTTACTGAATGATTTTGATTCTGAGTCGGTGATCTTGTTTATCAATCACTGTGAAGTATGGTGGCTGAGTCTAGGGAACATGGTCGTGAAGTTTTACAAACTGCCGGATGAAGTCCAGCAGTTCATGGAGATTAAGGGAAAACCTGTCAGGGAACTCAATGATAGCAAGTGGCTGTGTGATTTAGCATTCACGGTGGGCATTACCAAGTACCTCTTAGAGCTGAATGTCAAGCTGTAGGGCCCCAACCGGCCTCTCAGCTCTCTGCTTTCAGATGTGAAATCATCTGAAGCTAAACTAAGGCTGTGGAAAGTGCAACTCGAAAGGAATAACACTGTGCAGTTCCCTACCCTGGAAGGACAAAAGCATTCTATAACACTTGAATATGCTGGTGAATGTGTGAAGCTAATTAAGACATTTAACGAAAGATTCAAGGACGTGAAAAGTACGCAAATGGAGTTGGACATCTTTGCTGCATCATTCAAAGTGGAACCAACTGATGTGCCTGATAACCTACAACACAAAATCATTCAGCTGCAAAGCAATGGTGCGCTGAAAGCTAGCTACAACAACCTCCCACTGCTTGAGTTCTATAAACGTTACATAAACAGGGATGAATTTCCCACTTTGAGGAAACATGCATTGAACTATGCATCTGTGTTCAGAACAACTTACTGCCATGAGCAGTTCTTTTCAAAAACTTACCATGGCAAAGATTCCATTGTGCTCCACACAGACCAATGCAAACCTGGAAAAGCAGTTGTGAGTAGCCACATCATCAACACCAGCTAACATCACACGCCTCCCCAAAGAGAAGCAGTCCCAGCGATCACATTAGGGGTGAGTTAATCAAATCTTTCACAAAACATAGCAGGCTAATTTTTAAGTAGAAAATTTTGCATAGCCCACGATTGATGTTATAAATATCCAAATAGCCCTTGGCAGGAACAAAGGTACCCCATCTCTGCTCTAGATCAAGAGAACTGATATGTAAGTTTATTAAAGAAATTTAGAGAAAACTTCCAGAGTTCTCCCTTTGCTTGAGCAATAGAGTTTGCACATTCATTTATGCATTCATTCTTCAATCTACAATTATTTTCCAACACCCTTTCCGTGTCAGGCACCGTGTTAGACACAGCAGCTAGGGTGTGAGGACCCAATCCTTACCTTACAGAGCCCTCCTTTCATTGAGGAAGACTGACATGGAGTCAGAATTATAAAACAGCCCAGGAAGGGCTATCATAAAGGTTTGTATAAAGTGTTATGAGATCACCGAAGTGAGAGAATCATTTCTAAGGGACAAGTTAGGAGGTGGTCAAAGGAGGATTTTTCAATGAGATGATGGTTAAATTTAGTTAAAGAATTAATAGGATTCTCCCAGAAGATAAGAGCAGGAAAGATGTTCCACATGCTTGAAAGAGCAAAGCATGAAGGACCCAGAGCATCGGGGAAGAAGAGGCTGGAAAACGAGGCAGGGGGTTCTGTGGAGGCCTCATATGTCATCCTAAGGAGCTCAGGCTTTAGATGTGATGGTGAAGATGCAGCAGAGTGTTCTCAGAATAGCAATGGGGTCAGTTTTCTGTTTCAGCAAGGTCACCTGGAGAGGGAGTGTAAAATGGAAGAAAAGACATTGGAGGAAAGACCGAGTAGGAGGCTATTACAGTGCTGTTGAAGCATCTGATCAGAGTCTGAGTCAGGACTGGGGAAGTAAAGGAGCTGGGCAGGGGAAACGGATCTGAAAGATAGTTAAGAATAAACTGGTTTATTGAATTGTAGTTATGACATACATAGGCATATTTCCCCAATCTTCTGTTTCTTTGTTTCTTCGATGTTTAAGTGACATGACTCATTAGCCCTTAAGCTTCTCAAAGGCAAGAATAAATGTTTGTCAAAAAGAAATTCTTGTTATTCTTTCGAAATGGCACCTGTACAGTGCTCACCTAGTAACAGGCATATTCACAGAGAAGGGTTTTGACTCATGATTGGCTGACATGTTGTAACATAGTGGACTTTCCTCCAGCTTACAGGGAAACCAAACAGCTATGTCGCAATAAAAAATACTCTGCCATAAGCTCATATACTTAATAGAAGACTATATTAAATTCCAAAGTATACCTTCCTCTAGATACCAATTGCAAACAATACTGTGAACTTCAAGAAAATTATTAGTTCCCAACTATAGTAGCTAGCCCAGATCCTAGGTATTTAAGATGGCATATTGTGGTCCGGCCAGTGTGGCTTAGTGGTTGAGTGTCGACCCATGAACCAAGAGGTCACCAGTTCGATTCTGGGTCAGGACACATGCCCAGGTTGTGGGCCCAATCCCCAGTAGGGGGCATGCAGGAGGTGGCCAATCGATGTTCTCTCTCATCCATATTTCTATCTCTTTCTCTCTCACTTCCGCTCTCTCTAAAAAATCAATAAAAAGGAAAAAAAAAATTTAAGATGGTATATTTTGTTTCAAGAGAGCTTATAACGACATGACTCAAAATTAAAAATGATTGTAAACTAAGTGAGTTAATTCTGGAAGCAACTGCCTTTCTGCAAATTCTGCCTCCACCTTTAGGCTGTGTGACCTTGGGCATGTCATTAAAACTCTGTGTCTGTTTCCTCATGTGTAAAATACAATAAGAAATAGTAACTACCTCAAGGGTTGTTATACGTATTAATAAGTTATATGTACAGAGCTTAGAATAGCTTTGACATGATTATTACCATTGTTAAATTAAAGAAAGACAGGCCTATGCCTTAACAACATCATGTGGTTCTACTCAATACTCTTAATTATGACGATAACAGACTGGCTATCTTCAAAATCCAAAACAAGATAACATCATCATTACTAATTACAATGAGAACAAAGGAATTGTCTTTCAATCATAGCCAGGTTCCAGACTCTGATCTAAAAACGTGGTTTATTTTGAGAACAGCAATCTCAGGAGATTAGGTCTGTTTCAAATTATTTTTTCCTACTTATCTTTTAAAGCCCATTAAATATAGAGCATCCTTTAATTTATATAAAAACTTTTTTTTGAACTGAGTGATAGTTCCAACCTTGAAGTGAAAAGGCCCATTCTTTTTCTACCCAGTATTGTTTCTCATTTGGCGTAAGTCTGTTTTTTCAATCTTCAGAAGATGTTACACACATTTATCCTCCTGAGATTTGATAGCTAAATCGGTGCTTTAAAATAAAGGAGAGGGGACATTTATTGAAAACATAGTAGTTGCTCAATAAACGTTTGTCAGGCGAGACTCCAATAGGAGTGGATAGGATGCTCACTCTACAGATGCACTCCTGTGTAATCCTCAAGACACTGGGTGAGGTAATAATTATCATCTCTGCTGTGCAGCTGGGAGATCTCAGGAGATACAGGGTCTTGTTTAAGGTCATGACATTAACAGGTGGCTCAGAAGGGATTTGCATGAAGTAGCCTGATTCTAAGTCCCTATGCTCAGCCCCAGCTAGCAAGGTGATTCTTGGCCTTCAGTTCTTCATGACGAAAAATCTTAATTCTCTTAGACAAAGTTGGCTTCTCCAACCTGTTAAGTATTTGATTAAGCTTTTCTCAAAATATTCAACTCCATTATGTCTTTTTCTTCTAAGGTCAGCTCAGAGCCTGAACAACATACAGAAATTTACATGTAGATACATGATGATGGAGTGGAGTATTTTAGACAACCCTCTAACTATACAACATCTTTATTTAAAACAATGTGCCGAGAGTAGGTGGAAATTCAGAAACTAGCATGATTTTGGACTTCAGTCATCTCAGGCACCTTTCAACAACTGCATGGGCTCACATCTTATTACTGTTATAAAATAAAAATTAGTTAATTAAATGGAATGTAAAAGATCACTAAAGATTTTTTTTTAATGTTTAATGAAAAGACCCTTACAAAGAACCTATTAGCTGTCAGATGCCTTTCAAAAATATGTAATGCATTCTAATTAGAACAGAACAGACAAACAGCTGAGGCTGTTAGGGCCCCCAAATCATAAAACTTTAGGCCTCTTTTCTGACACCAACAGCTTTAGGCCTCACTTCACCCCTGGACAGTTGGCGCCCAGCGCTGCAGCCTTGAAAGGCAGCCGGCAGCAGCTCCTACTGAAGTTGTTCTGGCAGCAGAAGGAGGCCCCCAAAGCATCTGATTGTTTTAAAATGTGCTTTCATTGTGCTGCTTGCAGCTGTGAGTTAATTTTGTGTTTTTTTGTTTTTTTTTTTTAAAAAGGCATTTGCCTCTTTAAAATCCAGGTTTTTTTCCCTCCTGCAGAGCAGCTGCAAAGAGAGCAGCTCTGTCTTGAAAAGCCCTCTGCCTCCCTGAGAGCTCCACTTTGGGAGGATGCCTTCCTCACCAGCAGGGAATCAACACTTGGCTCCAGAGTGCACACCCCACCAATGCTCTGCTCATTGGCTGACTTGTGCAGATGGGCAGATGGATGGACCAATTGTAGAGCTGTAGAATTTGAAAAGGGCTCTGTTCCACCTTGGTCCTTTTTACAGGTGAGAAAACTCAAGGACAGAGAGGTTAAGTGGCTGGCCTAAGATTTTACTTCTAGTTAATGGCAGCCCCACTGTGCATACAATCTGGAACCAGGAGCAAGGGGGGGATGTGGAAAAATAGAGATGGGGTGCTATCATTAGGCACATTCTGCCAAAGAGACTTCTTCTTCCTCAAGACAGTATTTATTATAGCTGCTGACTTGATATCATAAAGATGCTTAGCCACTGGCTACCCTATTCCTCTGAAGTTCCATTTCTGAATCACCTTCTCAATAGAGTCCTGAACTATGTGTCTCTGCCCTCACCATTGCCTCTAGCTCCAGTCCCTGGAAGAGTACCCTCCCTCCAATGCATCATGACTTTTATTCTAAGCAATTTGATGTGAATGGAACTCATTAGATGTGAATAGATGCCCAGTTTAAATTTATTTCCAGCTTTTGCCATCCACATTGCGCACGGGGTTTCTTTCTTTGACCACACTACCAAATTAGACAAAGGAGTTCTAGATCCTGGCTCTGGAGCTTCCTCAGTCGGCATAAGCTCTCCAGTGTCTCTGTGAATCCGCCCAGGTTTCTATATGTTCAGAATGAGCCACATGGTGATAAACAGTAGTGATCAATCCTGTCTCTGCCATTACCCCGTTAGCAAGAGGGTAGCTCTGCCAGTCACTTGCCAATCAATTTCACAGGATGTAAGTTGTACATCACCAATTCAAGTCTCCTAATTAATGGAGTGACAAAATTTTGACATTTTGTTGGCTACTGTGGCTCTTGTGGGAGTTTGGGGAAGAGAACTGAAGGAGGTTCAGAAGAAGGTAGAGAGTAAGGAGAGAAGGACACACACTGACTTAATGGGCCTTTGCCAGTTTTTAGCTGGTAGCAATTTTTTTCAAATAAAAGATCTTTTCTAATCATAGACGCAATATGTGTTTGGTGCAGAAAATCTTTTGAAAAAATACTGGAAAACATAAAGATTAAAATGAAAATCACTTTATGTAATTTGGTCTGTTTTATTTTTATGTAATGAAAACCTCAATGTCATTAGCCTCAATGATTAGAAATATGTTAGCGCATCCTAAAATTAGGGCAGACTTGATTGCGAGATGTGACAGTGCCACCAGATACAAGACCTCAGGCCACCTCTGCTCTCTCGTCTGTGTTCCCCCTAAGGCCAGCTTTCCCCTTTGCCCACAGAATCTCTTCCAGTATCACCTAGGACTCCATGTTTGCTCCTCAATGTTCAGGGAGAGAGAATGGGTATCTCCTACCCAACTAAAAGTCTTTTGATTCTTTCTGATGGGATCAAATGACATTATACACCTGTCTCTGAACCAGAGAAGGCCAAGTTGATGCTTTGCACTTAATGGCTGAGGCCTGAATTATGTGATCACCTCTAACCTAATAACCATAACTAAAGGGATCATTCTGATTGGCCTCACTCACTGATGTACCACCGTGGAACTCAAGGTGAAAGTCGATCTCACCAAATTGCAAGGCTCCTGCACATGGTGTGGAGGTAGGGAGGATAACAGGATGGGTGCTGGTGGGTCAGTCGCAAGGTCTTCCATACACTAGAATCTAATTGCCTAGGGAAGACCCACTGTTGGTATTTAGCTATGTAGCTCTGAACACACACACATATACTTTTTGTGCATTTGTTTGTGTGCGTATTACGAATCATAATTTTATTGTATATATTCTTTTTTATTATTATTTAATATTCACCTGAGAATATATATATAATTGATATTTAGAGAGAAAGGAAGGCAGACGAACTGGGAATTGAACCCATGATCTATTGGTGTACGGGAGGACATACCAACCAACTGAGCCATTTGGCCAGGGCAATTGTATATATTCTTTTATGGCTTTTTTTATTTTTCACTGAAAAATACACCATCAGAATTTTCTCATGTCATCAAGTGTTCCAAAAATTATTTAAAAGGCTGCATAGAATTTAAATAACTCCTAAGATTTGTACATTCATTAAATTGCTTTATTTTTCATCCTTAAAAGTGAAGCTACAATAAATAAATTTGCACATATATAATAGTTCACATACAGGCTTGTTTTCCTAGGATCAAGCACTAGAATTAGAATTGATAAGTAAAAACTCCTGGATCCTTATTACAAAATAACAGCCTAGAAATGCAGCAGCAGTTTCACAGTCTGGCAATAGTACGTATTGACATATTTAAGTATCCACACCTGCTATAATTTTAAAGCCCCAAAGTACAAAAAATATTGTTTCAATTAGTAGTTAAATCTGTAGGAAAGTAAAAGGAGAAGCCACTGATTTATTAAAAACTTGGAATTCAGAATACAGAAGCTCTTGAATTTTTCAATGTATGATACCTACACCTGTCCTGAGAAGAAACAAAATAAGATCATATTTGTGTGAAGAAGAGAACTAAAGTCCCCTCAGTATCTACAGTGTGCTACTCTATTAGTCTTGACTCTTCAATATGTAAATCACAGGCATGCAATTTGAGCTGCCTTAGGCAAAAAGAGAAAGGTATTGACTCATAGGACAAGCAAAGTGAGAGAGTAATTGGGACTGACTAGAACCAAAGACTTGATGGTGGCAGGAACTTTCGTCCTCAATCATTACCTTGCCACTATCTGTGTCGTCTACTGCAAATCAGGACTCCAAGAAGCTGCACCTCCGCTGCCAGAAGTTCAGAGTCCGCATTTTGTTGCCTTCACCACCAGCAAGCCTCACCCTAGTCACAGTGTCAAAGATTCAGGGCTATCCCCTGGTTGGTTAGGCTCAGTTCTTCTGCTGATCCCTTGCTTTTGGGAGCATGGAGGTGGCTTCTGTAGAGCAACCAGTTAATACTTGATCGGCAGCCTCTTGCATTGCACACATGACCTGTGTAGTGGTGAGCAGTTCCTCTAGTGGAGAATGGTGTTATTGGAAGAAGTGAAGGCATGCTAAATTGACACAAGTAACTTGTCTTATAAATACTATTTTTTCAAATCATTAAACAACCCCTGCACATAGTGACTACCATAAATGTGTAGAGGAGGAAACTGAGATTCATAGAAAGTAAATTAATTGCCTTGGGTTCATCTCTCTCTCTCTCTCTCTCTCTCTCTCTCTCTCTCACACACACACACACACACACATACACACACACACTCACACACAAACACTTACACAGCAAAATGAAAGAGCAGGAATTTAAACCGCAGCCTAATTCTAAATGCTATGCTCTTTCAGTAACTATACATTAAACGTTCTTTAGCCCCAGTCAGGTAGCTCATTTGGTTGGAGCATTATCCTGTACACCAAAAAAGGTTTTGCAGGTTGGATCCCTAGCCAGGGCACATACCTAGGTTGTTGATGTTTCTCTCTCCCATCAGTTTCCCCCAACCCCACCCCTCTCTCCATTCCTCTATCTCTAAAAATCAATTTTTAAAAAAGCAAAAACAGACAAAAAAAACACAACATGTCTTCAGGTGAGGATTAAAAATAAATAAAAAACATTCTTTAGCAATATGGCAACTAGGTAAGTAAAGAAACTAGTGGTTGGATGGTAAACAATAATAATCATTTCAACAACCACCCCACACACGCACACAAATAACCGCCACGCATGGCCTTGGCACCCTGGCTTGCCACTCACCCATGAGTGACAATGTTTCCTGTGAGCCCACCGTCAGCTCTCTCTCTGAGCCACAAGTGCCCAGGACTGCTACCCATCCCAGAGGCATGGGGAGAAGGAGGGCACATGTTGGAGGAAACAAACAGCTTTTCCTTGGCCCTCTCCAGGTCAAAATCTAGCAGTCAGTAGGAACATATGCTTGATTTCCATTTGATTACCTTTTAATCATTTTCTCTTCCGTACTCCAGGGCAGTGGGTTGAACCTTCCCTAGAGTGCATAAAATGGCTCCTGAAAATCACAGAGGAGCCCAGAGATTCAGCCTAGTTTGTACATCTCATTTTGTGACCTGGGGAAATCATAATCAGACAGACTAAAGGACTTGCCCAGAGTTAAAAGCCAACTAATATCGTGGGTAAATTCAAACTCAAACCTCACATCTCCCAGGTTAATCTCCCACTCACGTCGTGGATGTTTAGTCACTTCAAAGAGAAGTAAACTCTTCGAGTGAAAGTTAGCATCAGGAAGCAGCCCCAGAGAGGAAGGATAAAGGACAGGGAGTATCCGTGCAACCACAAAAGAAGACCATCCTGCCATCCCCTTGGAAAGAGATGGACGTGCATCCAACAACAGCAGTGGGAAAGAGTATCTGAGGACAGCAGTGGAATTAGGACTAAAGTGAAGTTGACAAACAGTTCTTACATCCTAATTAGGTGCTGAACACCTTGTATGTGCAAGGTTCTGGGAAGTGTGGCAATTAACAGCCCAGATATGGTCACTGGCCTCACAAAGATAGTAATCTAGTGGGGAAGATAGATGTGAAACCAAAAGTCACAGGTGTGATGACTATTTTTGAAAGGTCAAGTGCAGGATCCTGTAGAAATTATGGTAGTAGGAATGCAGGTAGTAGGAACGCAGGTAGTAGGAACGCAGGTAGTAGGAGCACAGGTAGTAGGAATGCAGGTAGTAGGAACACAGGTAGTAGGAATGCAGGTAGTAGGAACGCAGGTAGTAGGAGCACAGGTAGTAGGAATGCAGGTAGTAGGAACACAGGTAGTAGGAATGCAGGTAGTAGGAGCACAGGTAGTAGGAGCACAGGTAGTAGGAACACAGGTAGTAGGAGCACAGGTAGTAGGAGCACAGGTAGTAGGAACGCAGGTAGTAGGAATGCAGGTAGTAGGAGCACAGGTAGTAGGAACGCAGGTAGTAGGAGCACAGGTAGTAGGAATGCAGGTAGTAGGAGCACAGGTAGTAGGAACTCAGGTAGTAGGAGCACAGGTAGTAGGAATGCAGGTAGTAGGAGCACAGGTAGTAGGAACTCAGGTAGTAAGAATGCCGGTAGTAGGAGCACAGGTAGTAGGAATGCAGGTAGTAGGAGCACAGGTAGTAGGAACTCAGGTAGTAGGAGCACAGGTAGTAGGAATGCAGGGAGTAGGAGCACAGGTAGTAGGAACGCAGGTAGTAGGAATGCAGGTAGTAGGAGCACAGGTAGTAGGAATGCAGGTAGTAGGAATGCAGGTAGTAGGAGCACAGGTAGTAGGAATGCAGGTAGTAGGAATGCAGGTAGTAGGAGCACAGGTAGTAGGAATGCAGGTAGTAGGAATGCAGGTAGTAGGAGCACAGGTAGTAGGAACGCAGGTAGTAGGAATGCAGGTAGTAAGAGCACAGGTAGTAGGAGCACAGGTAGTAGGAACGCAGGTAGTAGGAATGCAGGTAGTAAGAGCACAGGTAGTGGGAACACAGGTAGTAGGAACTCAGGTAGTAGGGATTGCTCAGAAGAGGGGAGTTTAAGCTGAGGCTTGAGGAATGAGTAGATTACATTCAGGAAAATGTGGAGGAGAATAGTGGGCCAGGGGAAGGTGAGAGCACGCATAAAGGCCTGGAGATGAAACAAAGTGATGATGGGGAGGGTGTGTGAAAGCCAGGCCCTACAGTTAGAGCACAGAGTTGGGGAGAGGGTAGAACAATTGCCTGGAAAGGCGAGTAGAAGCCAGAGCATGGAGAGCTCCATGAGCTATGTTCATGAACTTGGTCTTTATCCTAAGGATAATACAAACTATTTTAAACAACATTATCTCTACATTTTTAAAAGATCATTCTAACAGCAGCATTGAGAGATTACAAGAGACCAAAGCTGAACATAGTGAAAAACCCTTCAGGAAGCACGTGCACTGGTCCAACCAAACCACAGTGGTGCCTCAGGTGCGCCTGTTGGCAGTGAGGAAGGGAGGAGACTCAAGACTCACTTCCATGTTCCCTGAACAGGCGTAGCAGGAAAAGCAAAATCAAACCGAAAGTCTGTGCATGAGGGGGATCTCTGAGAATTAGAACAGAGAAGAATCCAAATCGCCTCCCGTTTCCTAGGAAAGGATGAGAGAAAGGAGCGCATGAAAGAAAAATAAATTTAGGTGTTGTATTTCTAATTCACAGACAATATTTCCTGGCCAGATGCTGCTGTAGAAATTTCAGAAACACCCACTAAAATCATAAATGAAAATCACATATTCACAACGTTTAATGAGAATACAGGCTGAATTTACAGCCACTGAATGTGCACTATGGATGAAGATGTTGATTTACTCATGGAAGTTGGAAATATATATGATAGAAGAAAACAATACACAGAAATGTGATAAACATTTGCATAAAAATGAGTCACTGGAAAAACTCAAAACTTCCACAATACTTTATGCACCGAATTATCCTCAGAGCAGTCAAAAAGAAATAGTAATAAATAATAATAGTGCATTTTCCTGCCATTAATTTTTTTTCTTTTTACAAAACTTCCGTTGACTTTAGTGGAAGTTCTGCATCTAGAATGTGGCCCAGGAAATTTATAGTCTGTAACTCAGAGACCAAAGACCTTGAACATCAAGAAAATCTTTTACCCTTATTTATATACACTGTTCTTTATCACAAAGGAAGAGCTGGTACCCATCCCAAGTAACCAATCATTATGCAAGGAATATTCTGACTCACCCAGCATCCTTAATCAGTAAATGCTGTGCCAATGGAAAGAGAGTGGGAAGAAGTCAGAGCATCCATTAATAAAAAATGACTGGGGCTTTCTATCAACAGAAGCATCATTAGGAAACGTATGGTCGGAAAATAGTAGGCTGTAGATTTGCGGTGGCAGGGATGGCAATAGAATACTAACATTTATACCCTCTTAACCACTTTGTTTTAAAATGATGCCAGATTTGAGCTAACTACACATATGCTTAATACAGTATTTTCCGTTTTCAATTTCTTGCTAAATTTCTGACTACAGTCTCAAAAGATGAATCTGCCTTACCTGACCCTTTGGCCCTCCCTCCGGCCTCCAAACACAAATGTTTCTCTTTTTTCAGGTTTTATTGAGATAACATTGTATAACTTTAAGGTGTACACCTTAATGATTTTAATATATATACATATATATGTATATCTATACACACATATATATGTATATATATACACACACACACATATATATACATATATTTCAAAATGATTACAACAATAAATTTAGTTTAAAAATACCGAATACTTCATGAATGGGAATGTTACCTTTGCACAGGGGCCATGCTAATATTCTCTTATCATTCCAATTTTTTAGTATAAGTGCTATCAAGATAAGCACCACAGATATTTCTGAAAGACCATTGATTATCATTGTCTGAGCATATCTTCCATAAATGCATTGGTCAATTGTTGGTGAAAGATTAATCATGTTTGAAGGGGTAGGGCCTCGGATTAATCTAATACTTTCTTGAACAGTCTTTTCTCTTTGCTGCCCTTTTACTCCCAATCATAGACCTTGAATAAATACAGACGATATGATTCACACCTCCAATAAACTGTGTAACCTGTATTTCAACTGAGGATGCCTCATGATCACACTGTAGACTTGTAATTCCTAAGTAACTGTGTTGCATTTTGAAAGAAAACAAGCCAGTCGTGTTTCATTAACAGAAAGCCTCCTTTGAGCATGTCTCCTAGTAGGTTCCAGGGATCCAAGTCATTCGCTGAGAGTGAATGGGAGAATCATAAGTTCATCTAAAATACCTACAAATCTTGCCCGGCCAGTGTGACTCAAAGGTTGAGCATCGACCCATGCACCAAAAGGTCGCCAGTTCAATTCCCAGTCAGGGCACATGCCCAGGTTATGAGCTTGATCCCCAGCAGGGGGCATGCAGGAGGCAGCCAATCGATGTTCTCTCTCATCCATGTTTCTATCTCTCAATCCTTCTCCTTTCCTCTCTCTCTAAAAATCAATAAAGAAAAAAAAATTAAATAAATAAATAAAATAAATTACCTACAAATCTTAATAGAGGGATGAGCTAAAACTACAAAAGTCTCCACTACAGTATAACTTTTCAAGTATCACTAATGCACATCACCAGTGGATTAACTAACAGTATTCTGCTTTAATAGCATTTCTGCCCTGTCATTAACCCAGGCATGGTCCATAAAGTTACTCGACTAGCCATAAATAAGCTTACTAAAGTTTATGTGATTTCTAGTTCTATCACCTCAATAAGAAAAACAGCATCAACTTTCTCATCCAGGCTCAATTGTGTGGATCTGAGACTAGGGATGGGATAATAATATCAATGGTTATTCTAAATGAATTCAAATTTCCCCTGCATAATTATTTCATGCCTTGTTTTAAAAAAATTATACTTCTGATCCTAATTCTGCATAGTAAAATGATATTCCTTCTAATGATATTTTGCTATTAATCTATATTCTACCTTCACACAGAACCTGGATAGATGATGTTTTCAAATAATTACCCAGTATTTACTAGAAATTATACTGGTTTTGATAAGTAGTTAGAATATACCACCCACCAAAAAAAAAAAAAAAGATCTATTTAATCCAATCTTCTATTGGAATTCCAGGATTTATGTCACTATTATAGAAAACTCATTTTGGTTATAGCACCAACATGGCCAAATAAATGACTTCAAGATGCTAGAAGAAAGTATTTGGCCAAGATAAATAGGTGTTCAAACAGGCCTCCCCAGCTTGCTCATTTTGCTATATGGAAAATGAACTAACCGAGTTTAATGTACACCAAATGAGATTTGGAAGCATGTTCTAATTCACTTCATTTTGTACCAGGAATGAGTAGTTTTTTATTTCCCTGCTCCCACCTTTAACCCCTACAGTGTATTCTCAACAAAATGGTCAAAGCAATCCTTTTAAAATCTACATCAGATTATGTCATTCCTCTGCTCAAAATCCTCCCATGTCTCCCATGCTGTGAACGGTGCAAGCCAGAGCCCCGGCAATGATCTACAGGCCCTGCACACTCTGGCCTCTCTGATCCCTTTCTTACCCCCTCCTTTGCTCACTTTGCTCCAGTTCCACTGGACACAGTTTCTCAAGCATGCCCAACACATTCACACCTCAGGACCTTTGCACTATTTGTCCCCTCTGATCAAAAGAACACTCTTCTCTCCAATATTCCCATCACTCACTCCCTCACCTCCTTTAAATCAACAGTCACCATCTCAACAGGCCACCCTGTCTAACCTATTTGAAATTACATTTCACCTCCTCTCCCCACACCCCAACCATCTCTTGTGCTGTTCTATTTTTCCTCCATAGCACTCATCACCTTCTAACATCTGCATACTTTTCATATGTATGTCTATTGTCCCTCTTCCTCACTAGAATTTAACTTTCACAAGGACAGAAACTTTAGCCCATTTTGTTCACTACAATATACACAGAACTTGAAATAAGACACAGTACATTGTAGGTGCTTAGTAATATTAGTCAAGTGAAAGAATAAATTCCAAAATTGCTGAATGAGGCACAGATGTAGCACGCTGAAAATTTGCAGATGTTTTACTAAAACCCAAGATTTAAATTCTGTAAGCCTCACTTTTCTCATCTGTAAAATGGGGTAATTATAGTATCTAACACTTAAGGTTGTTGTACACATTAAGGGAAAAATAAATAAAAATCATTTAAGATAATGCCTTGCATATTGGTTAAGTATTTTGATCAGTCCCAAAATAATAAAAGTAAGACCAATAGAGATAATAGCTAAGATCTGCATAGAATTTTACACTTTATGAAGGTTACAATTATTTTCATATCTTCTCAGGATGATCTTAGGTTCATTCCAGGAAAATGTTAATCACCGGATCCTCAGTGTCCGTATGCCTTGATAATGTCAGGCATGTGAAAGACAGAGACAGGATTCAAACTGAAGTCTTCTGAAGTCAAGCCCTGTGCTTTCTCCTTGATATCAGGAAAAGAAAACATCACTTTCAGCTCAAGGCTTTAACAGAATGAAAGGTCTTTGAAGTCATGTTTTGGTTTGGTGCCCATTTACTGAGTCTGGACAACTGCACAAAATGTGGCTTAGATGAGGTGGTAATCATCATCCACTATTGTCTGCAAATTCTAAGTCAAAACTCAACCGCTGGAAGACCTCGTCTCACCAGTGATCATTGAGTCAGTCGCATATGTGCAGTCGGGAATATTTTTATTGTCTGTGTGTGTCCCGACATGCCTACAAACACCTCAAGACAAGGATCAGTTTTTTTAGGGGCGCTCCATAACTCCGCACTCAGTCTTACTTACATGGTAAGTGTGTAGTGAATTTTTTAATGAATAAATAAATGAGTTTTTTCAGATAAGGCACTGCCTACCGTATCTTCCAGCACAAATTGTCCCCCTTCTTTTCTACTAAAGTAATTAGAATACAGGCAGATGTCTACCACTCCCTCCCCTGCCTCTTCCTCCACAACTGTTCGTTGTAAAGCTAGTTCCCCAGAGTGTTGTGCACAAAAGAATCACACCTTTAGAAAATGCTGAGTTAAACAAATTCAAACAGGTGTTTTCACTACAGGACTTCTCAGGGCCTTTACTACACAAATGCACATTCCAAATCATCAAAATTTAGATAGCATTCAGAGCATTTTCCAAATGTATTGGATCATGCATCCCACCAGAATCAAACCTCTTTGCATGGAATTTCCCTAAAGTTTTCCAGAGAACATGCTTTTCTATAACAAACACACTCAGGGTCTTCAAAAGTAAAATCTATTTTAAAAAATTAAAGTGAAACAGCAGGAACACAAAGAAGTCAAGAAGAGTTTATATTTTTGTAAAGCTGGATAACTTACAGGCTAATTTTACTTAGATCTATGATTTATTTTCTATTAAGCCTAATACTGGGTTTGTATAAGCCCACAGCTACTGAAAAAGCATTATTTTGAAAGATGCTTTAAAAGACTAATTTTTCTTTTAATAAGGCACTGGTGTGGGGCCTCCCACAATTTTGTGGCCTTTAAGTAGAACGCCAGGACACCTCATAGTTAAATTGGTGATGGCGAGGGAAACTGGTCTTATCACAGGGTCTCTGGGCCAGTGTAATAACAAGTTCTTTAAAGAGGCAAATTTATTCACAGACCTGTATCAGTTAATTGCATATTTCTTAATTTTATTAATCAGATAAGATTAAATAAACCTCACAAGATACTGAGGGCAGATAGACCACAGAACGTACTCATTTAGACGAGGCCAAGAGGGGATGGTGGAGGGGTGAGGCCCGTCAGATGAGGAGAGCTGGAACGGGGCTCCCTGGAGAAGGTGAGAGGAACAGATGATCAGGAAGAAAAATCCAGAAAAATGGGTTTGAAAGAACTTAGAATTCCATCTTGTCCACCCCATACTTTCACCTCATGGTGGCTTTGATGACAGACCTTGC
Organism: Molossus molossus; assembly: GCF_014108415.1. Taxonomy (NCBI): domain Eukaryota; kingdom Metazoa; phylum Chordata; class Mammalia; order Chiroptera; family Molossidae; genus Molossus; species Molossus molossus. The sequence goes on along the minus strand of NW_023425347.1, from coordinate 35,468,397 downwards.
ATACGGAATTTTCATAGGAAACAGGAAGCAGAAAGCCAGGAGACCTAACCTGGCTGTAGAGATGTCACTGACTAAAGATACATGGGGAAGGAAGTAGCAAATACAAGATGTTACTGATAGTATGAGGTCCCCAGAGCCTGTGACAGACATTCAAAGTCAAAACAGAACAAAACAACCTTTTATTGGGTGCATCCAGAAGTATCCCATTTCCCCCTTTCTGTCCACTCCACCTCATGCCTCCATCCTTAGCCTGAGCCCCTGAATAGAGAAGGGATAGAAACGAGCCTGCTTGTCTCTGCCGCGTGGCAGATTTCCATGTGCATATTAATCAACACATACCCTCTTCATCACTACTGCACTGGATCCTATGTTTTATTTTTTTCAAACCTTAGAAATATATGGACTTGGGAAAGTATACAAATCTCCACTTCTCCTTTTGCAGGTAGACAGTTTGTGGATTTTTAATGAGGTCACTTGCCTCTGAGACGTAGTCTCCTTATGGAGACTCTTCCTGGACTTGACATCTGTAGTTGCACTCCTGAGTCCGTCCGTTCTGTTCTCATTTTCTCCGGGCTCTTCTCCCCAGGCCCTTGTGAAGCCCTGCGGTGGCCATCTCTCCAGGCAATCCCCTTTAAGCACAGCTATCTGAGGCAGAGACACTCTCTTAGAGCACCTCATTTTGGAAGATTTTTAATAGGAATGTTTTAAATGTGTCCATCGTGAACCCTGAATGAGTCACCATGCGGCTGAGGGAGGGCACACTGTCCCCCAGTGAGCGGAGCTCACCACTGACCATCAGGGCGAGTCCTCACTCCAGGTTCACCCACAGCTCCCTCCTCAGAACTGCTGAAATCTGCTCTCCCTTTATCTTCTTAAGAAGATCTAATTTCCCTTGGATCCTGTCCAGGATAAAACCCACTCATTTCCTTGACTCACAATGTCCTCTTCAAAACTCAGTAATGAAAGCAGATGCTCTAACTCAGACACATATTTTCTCACTCAAACATTCATCACAGCTTCCCACCCAACGCTGAGGCATTATCTGTGGGGAAATTCACAACCTCCAAAGCCCCACAGAAAGGTTAGTCGGGCTGTGCACGTGGGTTCCATAACCATAACTTTCAATTGATCCAAAATTTTGTTTTATAAAGCCTTTGTGTCCTCTTTCTGTTTTGACTCCTACAAGATATCCACAGAAAAACAGATACGCTTTTGTTTCTGAGTATCCTGTACTCCCTCTGGTATTTATACCATTTAACAACAACAACAACTCTTACAATAACAAAGATATTCTTTTTTTCTTGGAAGGAAAAGAAACCTGCTACCTGGAGATTACTTTCTTTGGCAAGTCACGAATAAACTAATATGCTTTCAACTGGACCCCCAAATGAGAGAAAAAGGCAAAATCCGAACAATTATTCCTGTATATCCCCTGATCTTTCTTTCTCCCCCAGGATTTGGAGGGAGAAGGAGAGCATATCATTGGCAAGTCATTTCTAATTGTTTCCATAAACCAATAGGCCCTACACCTTGAACGTGACCCTACTTCTAATTGCATCATCTGCTACAGACCAAAATTTTTCAGTGTTTAAGAATCCCAAAAGCAGACTGTTACTATAACCTTGTGTGTCTTATTGAATGGCTGATTCCAAAAAATAAATAAATAAAATTAGTTAATTAATGAAAAAGACTCACATCCAGTATGTCATGTGACTGCTTTGATCCTCCATGGCACGCACAAACTTTTTTTTAGAAGTTGCGGGAAGTGTCAAGACCCTTACTTGTTACAATTTAATTTTCTGCTGCTAAGGCAATTACAGTTCAATGAATGATGATTCAAACACATCGAAGTTTTCATTACTCTTTGCTTAATTTGTCAGTTAATGCCTTTGAGTTCTATGGTTTCTCTGACAGTCTTAACTTGCCATTAAAAACCTGTCAAGGAAACAACCTTCTGATTCCAGAGGGTTTAAAGAGTATATACCCTTTCATTGTTCAGAAAGTTAGAACTCGCTCCTCATCCAAAATATTCATACTCTAGGAATCCTCAGTTAAGAAAGGTTGCAATAATTCTGGATTAGTGGTGTTTTTTTTTAATACAACAGCACTGCAATAAATACCAGAAATAAGAGTTCATGCTTAAGATACTATATATCATAAGAATGTTACTTTCTATCAATGTTTCTTAGTGGTTTATGGGTACCTGATAAATGTTGGACTTTTACATTCCTCTCCATGTCCCAGGCCTCCATTACATTTACACATTTTATACTTCTCTAATATTTTTGCAATACATTTTCCTGAATCGACTGATGACATTTAATAGAATGTTTAAGACACAATATAAAACCTTAAATGCTTTTGCTTATTCTGAGGAAGAAAATGTGCACATAGATTGGATTTGAAATTAAAACCTACAACGATGTGCACAACATTTTTGCTTCTGCTATACATATTAAAATATAACTAAATGCTTCTTATGCAATACTACAGCATCGGAATAAATAACAAGCTCTCATACTTACAAGCAAGCTAGATGATTAAGGATCTATTAATGAAAGGAAACAAAACCACAGTTCTGGGATGTAATAGTCCATGAAATTCTTATTGGCAGAAAGAGAATCTGCAGTAAATAAATATTAACCTAAATCCTATAGAAAACATAAAGCAAATGGGGGGAAATGTATTCTTTAAGCTAAAATATAGGTTAAAAATTGCTGACGATGTAAGGAAAGTCTATTTGCATACCACAGGGCTCCATCTGCTGTGGAAAATATAAGCTGCAAGAATGATTTAATATTTAATAGGAGTAGTAGCCACTGTTAATTATAATTTGCACATTTACAAATCAGCACTGATAGCAATACAAATTATGAAATATAAGGGTGTTCTGTTGGATACCAGGGAAAATAAGATGACAGACAAAGTTAATGGAGTATCCCTAACCACAGCTCTGTCAGAACACATCAGAGAACTAATCCAGTTACAAAGAGCCTGCAATGGAAAATCTATTTAAAATATTAAAATGCTGTTTGGTAAAAGCTTTTTCATAGTGCATTTTACTTAAACAGTTGCTTATTGCTCATGGGTCATTAGCTGTACACCCAGATGCATTCTGCAAACTGCCATTTAAAAGAATAGTAGAAATTAAATAAGAAATACATTTCTACAGCATTTTTTTCTGCTCTATAGAAAGAGTTTGCTGAATATATAGACTACATATGAAAAAGAAAAATAGTGCATGGTCGTACCATAGTGTAAAGCTGAGGAATGAAGCACTACACGTTGTCTACATTGAGCCATAAAATTCAACACAACTTTTCCCTCTAGACCTGATCTTATTTCCATTTATACTTAGATGCTAATAGTGATGATACAAATAGACTCTTAGTTAGTAAGGAGACAGAAATTACCATTGATTTTTTTCATTAATCTTCTATTTCACCTCATTTCTCTCATCATCATATAATATGGATTAGTGGTGGAATCATTTTATGCACATGTTTTAATAGAACTTTGTTCTCTAAATCATGAATACTGTTCATTGTAGCTTCCAGAATCCCTAATTTATGGAACTGATTCTTTATCCAAACTCCCTCAATTTGCCATGATTAGGAAATCCTTGCTCCATGACAATGATTTTTAATGTATGCTGAAGTTATTTCTGCATCTTGGGGGAAAGGAAATGTAGAACAAAGACCAAGCACAAGGTTTTAAATATATAACCAAAGCAAGTAAAACTGTTATAAATGACATATAAATATGAAATTGAATGTTGTTATAATACATCAAGAAATATTAGTACATATTTAAGCCTACTTACAGTAAAAATATTAGAAGGTATTTATTTGTTGATTGTTGGCTGAGATCAAAACCTAGCAGTCTCTGGGTCACCTTCTTCCAGGATATGCTTTCTTGGCCATCTCTTTTTTAAATTTGAATATGAATCTTTTAGACAGTGTACCCATCACCTCTTATTGTCTTATTTTTAGCAGCTTCAGACCTTTACATTACCTACCTGATCATTGTAAGTATTGTTTCTGGCTTAAACAATTATTTTACAGATCTATTAATATGCTATTTTATCCATTCTTGAATGTGTTAGATGTATTTTTCATCTCCCAAAACATCCAGGACATCTAGCCACAGTTACATCACAGCAAAGGACCCATGAGATAGGGATTTCATAAATTCGGTACCTCAAAGGTATTACAGCAATAGTAAAAAGATGTTGAAAACACCTGCATACTAGCTGTGGAAACCCATTAGGGACCTGGCTGTCTTCCTCAGGCCCCTAGGTAAAAAAACACACAAACATATACATTCACGCACACACACACAAATTGTAAGAGTTCCTCCTGAAAATTGGCTCAATAGATCTGCTATCATTCAGGTCACAATTTCAAATCTATACCACATGAGAAGCCAGAGAAATCTGAAGTTTATATATTATGTTAGAGCGGTATCGACTTAGTAGTCTCTAGTAGTACCCACCAGGAGCAAGTACAAGTTCTTTCTGAAGCAAAGTACTCCCAAATTAGGCTCAAGTTTCCTAAAGAAGAAGTTCAACAAAATATGAACTCATAACAACAGCAAAAGTTACTAAAAACAGAAGAAATACTCCACCATTTATGAAAATTAGCAGAAACACATCACTGACTTAAATCCCTATGCCCTTAGAGTTCTCAAAGTATTAATTATAGAATGTAAAATAACTATAAGTTAAATTTTTTTTTCTCATCCTCACCCTAGAACATTTTTCCATTTTTTGTTCAGATAGAGTGGGAGGGAGAGAGAGGAAGAGAGAGAGAGAGAAACATCGACGTGAAAGGGACACATCGAGTGGCTGCCTCCCGCATGACCCAACCAGGGCCGGGGACAAACTGAAATCGAGGTTCGTGCCCTTAGCGGGAACTGAACCCAACTATCTCTGGACTGCAGGCCGACACTCTAACCGCTGAGCCAAACCGGCCAGGGCTAATTCAAATGTTTTTAAGAAGAGAGAGAGAGAGAGAGAGAGAGAGAGAGAGAATATCAAGATATAATGAAGGAATAAGATACTATCAAAAATGACCAGTCAGATTTGAAAAATAAATAATAATGGTTTGAAATATTACACACACACATATTGAATTTTTAAAACAAGTACAAGGGAGTTCTGCTTTCAATAGGGGTAGACTAGATATTTCTAATTAACTCTCCAGCTTAAAATAACTATTAAATGTGGGCAAAATGTTTTAAGTAATATATTTTAATTCATTGGAGATATAACAAGAAAGTAAAGAATTTTGAAGTGAAAATTTAGAAGAAAATAAACACCCAGACAAATCAACCTATGTTTGAATCTTTTCCCCTCTGTGTCTTTGCTGTTTCCAAAACAAAGAGCTAAGAAGCTAAGAAGCTAAACAAAGCTTTTAACAGACACATGAGACTAGATTGAAAGAAAGTCAAGTTCAGAACCTGCCAAGCGGGAAGTGACTGGCCACTCTCCTAGGCTCTGGAATAAGGGTGAACAAAACAAACCAGTCTCAAATGACCTAAAGCCCTATTTGAAGTAAAGCAAACCTTAGTTACTTACACCCTTAGCCACCTGTCAGAAATAAACATGAATTCTATCTGAAAATTTGATGTTAGAAGATAACATCACCCTAAGCCTCAAGTTATCTCTCTATATTTTTTATATGCAGTGATTAGAATTTAGCAAAATAATAATAATAATAATAGTAATAATAACCAGGCATATAATTAAGATAATGTAATTAAAACCTAAGAGAAATAATAGAACACAGAAGCAAGCCCACAGAGAATCTGAGTAATAAGATTATCAACTAGAAACTTAAAAATAATTATGCTTACTATGGTCAAAGAAATTAAAAAAACAAGGTTATCAATTTCAGAAGAGAACATAAATTATAAAAGTGAAAATTCTAGGCTGAAAAAAAAAATGACTGAATTTAAGAACTCCATGGCTAAGATTAACTGCAGAATTAACAAAACTATAGGAACTACTAGTAATTTAGAATACAAAAATATATCCAGGATATATTAAAAAGTGTATTTATCCATATGTTAAAGAAATAGCAATGTCAGTAAGTAACCACATCAATAAAGAATATCTAAGGCAAAGCACAGAGAAGAAAAAAGTGTGAAAAACAGAAGAGCATAAGAAGTATGGTCGATGCAATAAGATAGTTTAAGCTATGTCTAAGGAAAAGTTGAGGGAGAAAATTAAGTTATTATTTGAGAAGATAATAACTGAGCATGTTTTAAAATTGTTGCAAGATTTTAAGCCATATTTTCAGAAAGTACTCTAAACTTCAAGCAAGGTAAGTATTAAAAATACCCCACTGAAGCATACTATAGGTCTATAACCTGTTACTGGATAAAGATACTCACCTTCAAATGAGCATCAATAAGACTAATAGCTGACTTCCCCCAGGAAAAACCAAAGCTGGAAGACAATGGAATGATTTTTCAAAATGCTGGGGGGGGGGGGGGGGCGGGGAGATTGACATCATAAACTTTTCTTCTCAAGGGATATAGTCCTCAAAAATAAAAGCTAAATAAAGATATGTTCAGAAAAACAATTGATTCAGGCTGATCTGATCTGAATAAAAAATTTAAAAGGTATTCTTTAGATAGGAAAAAGATTCCATATGGAATTTAAATATACACTTATAAATGCCTAAGTTGTGAAATATATCACGTCCATGCATAGAATAGCTTAATATAGTTAATATAGCAGTTTTCCTCAAAATTAATCTTAGAGGCAAGAAATTTAAACTCAAAATCCAAGTTGAACATTTGAGAAATTCAACAAGTTAAATTTAAAATGTATATAGGCAAAGTGCTAAGAACAGCAAAGACATCCCTAAAGGAGAAGGGGGAAACAATAAAATATTTCTACCAGAAATTAAGGCTTATTGTTAAACTGTATTAATTCAGCCAGTGATGTGTTTGCACAACTATAAAAAAATAAATAAAAGAAATATAATGAAGAGTCCAGAAACAGATCCACATAAACCCATATGTGACCATGACATACAGATTATTGAAGAAAGGACTGGTCAATAAGTCATATTGAAAATTGATTATCCATTAAAACAACAAAATTAGATGTCTACATTATATACAAAAGTATATTCTAGATGAATTAAATATTTATATGTGAAAAGAAAATCACAGAATTTTACTGTGGTAGAGAAGGATTCCTTAAATAAGAATCCAAAATGTACTAACATAGTATAGGGCAAAATTGATAAGTTTGCCTGCCTTGGTATTAAGAAATGATAGCAGAACATTTTCTCTGCATAATATACTGAATATGGACTTCAGAAGCTACTGACCTGCTTTTTAGTCATTCCATATTTAGGCTGTATTCACCAAAACCATTTTGATTTCTTCCCAAATCTGATTTTTCCACTTTTATTTTTTATTATGTTTTGTTTCTAATTGTTCACTTTAACTTTTCTGGTTAACCTGCTATCTGCCAGGATTAGTTGTGCTGTATAGAACAAGGCCTTTACTCCAGAGAGGCATGATTTAAACGACTAGGCAGAAGACTCGAATTTTTTTCTAAAGAGCTGATTTTGTTATTTAAAAAATTATTAGCTTATATTCCACATTCAAAAAACAAGCAAACAAACAAAAACACCTACCCCCCAAAATTAGAGAAGCCATTGGTAACAACTATACCCCCAAAAAGTTTACTGTCCGTGATATTTTTAAAAATACAGCAAATCATTAAGGAAAAGAAAAATATGCCTAGAAAAAATGGGCAAAAGACATAAACAAGTATTGCATAGTAAAGAACACACAAATGTTGAACAAACGTTTTAAAAGATTTACAACTGCATTGGCTACCCTTAAAAGGCAAATTCAGCCCTGGCCGGTTTGGTTCAGTGGTTAGAGCGTTGGCCTACACACCAGAGACCCCGGTTGCATGTACCTTGGTTGCAGAGGTGTCTCTCACGTCGATATTTCTCCCTCTCTCCCTTCTGCTCTATCTGAAGATAAATGCAAAAATGTCCTCAGAAGGATTTAAAAAAAAAAAAAAGGCAAATTCAGGCTCTAATCTGATGTAATTTTATCTCTATTTGACCAGCAAAAGTGAAAAAGTCTTACAATATTGAATTACATGAAATAAACAACATTGATGTATACAATTTTTTTTTAAAGTTGAGAACACTGTTGTAGATTCTGCTGAAATTTTGAAAAATACATATAATGTGTTTTAATAAAATCGCCAGCCTTAAAATTGCCAATTTGTTGTTTATTGTCATTGCAATGGCTGCACCAAATCCCTGGGATTTTTTGGTGTTTTTCCAGCAATTGGTATTCTGAATGAATCAGTGCGAATACAGTCATTTGAAAGAATTCTGTGTGTCAAGTAATAGATTGTAAGAACTATATGATCTGAACTTCAACTTTATTCAACCAATGGTAAACAAATTTGCTTGGATTTTTTTTCCCCTTGGATTTATAAAACCAATACTTTGAGGCATATAGGGTAGTTAAGAGCACTTATTTGATTTTGTCTGTTAAATGGGATTTAATAAATTAAAGCTTCTTTGTAGCCTGCAAAAATGAGTCACAAGTTTTTTAAAAACTCTATTGTCCCGAAAATAACTAAAATTACCAGCTCAATTAAAGAGTGAGACTCAGAAACAAGAGCTGGTCTGATTTGTAGGGCAATATTAATAAATGAATTACATCAACTACTTGGATTCTTGGATACACTGTTTGGAAATATAGTATCGAGGCAACAAACAAACAAAAAAAGACTTGGGGACTCTGTATGACCTTAATTTTTTCATCTGCTAAGTAAAGATATAACTTCATTGCTTTCCCATGGTTGTTGTGGAGACAAATTAATAACTCCTAAAGAAGCACTTGGTAAATATGAAGTGCCCTTTGTATGCTAACATTACTATTTGTGGAATGAAGTGCCTGAACCAGAAGCCTAACAAATAGGTGTTTTTTATCCTTTCCATGCTAGGCAATATGACAATTAACTATTTCAAAAGGATGTATAGCATGTTTGACTGGTTTTCCTTTCACTTTGTTTCTAAAATGAAGTAAAGAATTTCATTCTTGGCTTTAATCAATTCAAAACAACTTTCAAAATGTCTACCAATATTTGTCTTACGTTCTTAACAAACTATACATTCGTTATAATAGATTAGAAAAAATATTGTATAGTCTTCCCTCCCTTCCCCATAACTCTATTATCATATTAATCAATATTTTGTGCAACTTCTCTTACTAAAAGAAGATATAAAAATAAGGCTGTGTTTGGATTCGGCATTGGAAGAAAGCTCATAGATAATCCCTACTAGCTCTCCAACCGTATAGGATTTCATTTAATTACAGCCCTGACAAGTGGCCATCTCTCTAGACTTTGTTGGAGCACTCTTAGTGAAAGGGTGTTTATTGTGAAGGTGATGGAAACTACCCCGATTGTTTTTAGAATAACCAACGGAAAAGTCTTTCTCTGATTTGAGTCCAAATTATCCTCATCACAATGTGTACCCATCATGCTGCTTATGCTTCTATGGAACAAGAAAGAGCAAATCTGTTCACTTTTTCATGATCTTGCAACAGTTTGAAGTGCTTTTTCAGATTTTCTTGTATTCATCTCTTGTCTAGTTCCTATAGAACATGGTTTCTGCTATAGCATGACTGGTATTCTCAGAGCTTGCTCTATCTTATATATGACCTTGTAAACATAAGGAACACAGAACTGAACACTTGACTTTACATGTGATTTAGCTAATGCTGGTTTTAGGGCAATGCTTGCTGTCTGTGACATATTTTTTTTACTGATGTAGAATAAGGTGTTTGATTGGCTTTTTAGCAGTAATATGACATTAAGTCACGCAAACATCATGGGTAACTAACTACAAGACCTCCAAGAACTTCCCATGAACCACCTATCATGGTAGGTTACCCTGATGTTATCTTAGTAGATTTTTAAAATCTAAATTCAACTTTATTTTGTTATTTTTGACTCAGAAGTTTTATACTTCCAGGTTCATCTGTAATTTTGATATAACATACTGTTTAATAAAACTCTGTTTTGTATGATTTTATTCAACCATTGATAAATAAGACAGTTAAAGAGAGAGTCCTATTACATATTCCTAGAATACAGTATTATATTCTCTTTGACACAGTTCAAGTTTATTCATAATCTCAAAACCATACTTCTATCTAGCCCACATTTTTCCATTTATTTACAGGTATACTGATATTTTTGTGCTAGTTAATTTTCTCCAATCAAGATGCTCCATGCTTATGAGAGTTCTTACGTGATAACTATTAACAATAGATATTTCTTTAATTTACTGGTTTCTCTGGGAGGCCTTTCCTGTTACATCCAAGCTTTAGCTCTGTGCCATATAATTGTTGATTGTTGTGTGATCGAAGCCTTTATAGTTTATTTTTCTTTGTACCCTCACTGCCTTCACAGCATTTATGTTTAATGTAATTGAGGTAAGAGGAAGGAAGAGGAGGGGGAAGGAGAGAAGAGATAGGGAGGGAGGAAAAAAGAAAAGGAAGAGAAAAGGGATAGTTTCATCTCTTCATGTAAGTTTTAAGTTCTAAGAAATCACCCCTATACACTGTTTTTTTTTTTTTTTTCTACAGTACTTATTTCAGTATTGAATGCACAATCAGAAATCTATATCTTACGGAAAGACTAAGAATAAACCTGAGGATGGAGGTGATATCATCTATGGACTGATATAAGTAGATACAGAGGATAAGAAAAAGTTGAACAAATTAAAGAATTACAGCAGGTTGTTAGGAGATGTGCAAACAAGTCTACAAAGAGGTGAAATAGCTCCCTAGGTGTGCTGAAACAGTTTTGACAGAATGGAGAGCAATGGAAACAATCTGTAAGATACTCAGCTGCTGACCCAGAGGAAAAGTAAAGGTTATTTGTGCAGATTGATTAGCAGCAGGTTCCATATACCTGGTGAGTGAAAAGAGGTACTAATGAGCCCAAAGTAGAAGGAGACCACTGTCCTGGAGTTAAAAGTTGGGGAGAAAAGTCAATGAAGGAAATGAGGTGAACCAGGAAGGCCAATCAATTGCAGGTCATACTGGATCAATTATAGTGCTATCTACAAGACCTGAGAAACTGAGTCAGCTTTATCTCCTCTTCTTCCCTCACTCCTCTCCAGGTCCCAGAACCCATCAATTCTAATTTGGAAATCAATCCTTTTCTCCCTATTTACACTGCCTTAATTTAGGCCTCACTTTTTGTTTGAACATTATAATAGTCTTTTGATAAATCTCCATGCTTTTAAGCTTATTCTCTCATTGTACCTGCTGCAAGAATTACCTTTTAAATCACACATCTGGTCATGTCACATTCCTAGATAAAATATCTTTATGGTTCCTCTACCTACTAGATAAAGTTCTTGACATGGCATTGGAGGTCCTTCATTATCAGGCTGCAGTATATTTTTCCAATATCACTTTCTAACACACTCTTGTCTTTCATCACCACCAATGACTTCCTCAGCTTTAATAGCCCTTGAGTTTGCTTGTTTATCCCTCTGCCTAGAAACCCTCTTCTCTTCTCTCTACTTCATATATTTCTATTATTGTTCAGACTAAGCTTAAATGTCAAGTCCTGTTCAAAGGTTTTCCCACTTTCGCAGTCCCTCTTCCAAATACAGATCATTTCTTCCACCTCAGCAGTTCCACAATATTTTTCACAGGCATGTTATTTTGCACCTATTGACTTGTGACTTTCTTCACTTTCATATGTTCAGAGGTTCTGAATAAGTGCTGAATGAATGAATGAATGACACAGAAAATGGGTTCAGTGGCAAAAAGTGCTATATGATAATAAAGGAGATGACGGTGATATCTATCCTCTGAGCTGTAACTTTGAGTAACTCTTAAACACTGAGTATAAATCTTTCTAAAACAGTGGAACATAATCACAAATGTATATCCATAAATTTTATGATTGCATATGTTGACGATTTTCTATTCATAATCTTCATTGTTCTGAAACATTCGAATATGTGGCAAGCATATCTACATTTATCCATCCCAAAAATAGTTGCACCAAGAACTGTTCTAGCACTGGGATTCCAATGAGGAATAAGACAGCCGAGGTATTCTTGAAAACTTTACATTGTAGTGGCAGTTGCTGTGATAGGCAATAAATAAGTAAACAAAAAAGCTGAGATGATGATACATACTAAATACAACAGGATAATATAATAGAGTGACTGGGCAGAGATATGGCTAGAAAAGAACTTTCCAAAGACTTGAAATGTGAACCATGGCCTAAATGATGAAAAGGAGGCAGCCAGGAGAAGACATAGCTGAGGAGCATTTCAGGCTGTGACAAGAGACAATAGTCTTGTGTTTGAAGATAGAAGATCGATCACTAGTTGGTGCTCAGCAGAAGAAAGACAAGAATGCTGGGAAGTAGGCAGGGGCCATACCATGGAGGACTTTATAGGCCATGAGGAGAATACTGATTTTATTTCCAGAGAGGTGGAACACCCATGAAATTCCATTGTAGGTCATTAAATTTGTGACTGACCAAACCATAACAAATATCTCTTTAACATATTCTCTGATTTCCACCTCACTGCCTTAATTCAAACCCTCATTATATCTTGCCTGAACTATTATAATACCCTCCTCTGGTATCTGACACTGGGCTACCCCTACATTAGCCTATAATATTGTCAGAATTCACTGCTTACAAATCTATGAGCTATCCACATGCTCACCCAATTCTTATTCTTTTTTAATTTTTTCAGCTAATTGACAGGAAAGATGTCATTCAAGATAAAAACATATTCTATTGTGTGTAAACAGATTTTTATGACACCACCAAAAATGTCAAATAACATGATGAAGAGATAGCATTATTAAGCTTCATATAGTAATGTTGAATACCTTCCCATTGTACCTATTTATTATAAAGATGATTATAGCCTAAAGTTTAGAGTTACCTTTCCTGACAGAGTTAAAACCAAAATTTATATAAATGTCTTGGTATTTATAAAACTGACATGGTATGGCTCTGCCCCAATCACCATGATTTTGTCATTAGTAAAAAAAATATCTCTTAGCATTGCTCTTGCTTATAACTACAGTGTACATGCAGATGCATTATATAATGTCTCCAATTGACTGTGCCTAACATTATTTAAAATACACATACTTTACATTTACAGTTTGATATGTTTCGACAAATATATACATTTGTGTGCCACCACTGCAAAGCATAGAACACCTATCACCCCAGAAAGTTTATCTGTGCTCCTTCCCAGTCACACAAAGTACCACTGCTTTGATCTCTACAGAGTAAATATGTTTCTTATAGAATTTATACAAATACAATCACACAGTGTATGTATATACATGTGGTATATATGCATATGAATTATTGTGCTCAGCATAATGATTTTGAACTTTATTCATATTGTTGCTTATGTCAATAATTTTCTCCTTTTTATTTAGAGTAGTATGGTTAATTGGTTTAACCATTAGAAATTTGCATGTTTCTAGTTAAGCTCTCCTCAGCATCAGCATCAGCAGCATCATCATCAACTACTACAAGTATTGGCATACAAGTCTTTGAGTGGGTATGTTCCTATTTCCATGGATAAATATCTAAGAGTTGGATTTCTGGTTAAGTAAATGTGTTTTATTAAAAAATGAGCATATTGTATCCCAAAGTAGTTTTACCATTTTATATTCCCATCAGCAATATATAGCAATTCTGGTTGTTACCACATTCTTGCCATTGAAGTTTGTATGTAAATGTACCTCCCATGATTTTAATTTGCATTTCCCTGGTGACTAAGGATTTTAAACATTATTTCATGTTTGTTGACATTTTGTATATTTTCTTTTGTTTGAAGTATCCTCAAATATTTTCCCTTTTTTAAAAAATATCTATTGATTTTAGAGAGGAAGAGAGAGATAAAAACATTGATGAGAGAGAACATTGATTGGCCGCCTCCTGTGTGCCCCCACTGGGGATCCACAAACTGGTGACATTTTGTTGCATGGGTCGATGCTCAACCAGTGAGCCACCCTGGCCGGGTATTTTCCTCCTTCTTTAAATTAAGATTATTTGACTTCTTAATATTGAGTTTCAGGGAGATTTGTATGTATTCTATATATAATTCTTTAACAGCTATATATTTTACAAATACATTCTCACAGCCAATACCTTGTCTTTTTATTTTCTGAATGGTATCTTTTTAAGGGCATACCTTTTTAGATTTAATAAAGTTCAATTCATCAAAAAAATTATTTTTTGCTCATGATTTTAGTGTAAGAAATCTTTGCTTACCTCAATATGGTGAAGATTTTCTCTTACATTTTCTTCTAGAAATTTTAAAGTTTTAGCTTTTATGTTCAGGTCTAAAATCTCCTTTAAGTTATTTTAGTTATTTTATTATTTCTTCTAAGATGAATTTAACATTATTTTTTATTTCTAGCCCTTTATCGTGGAATTTTAAAATCTTTCTTTCTTTTTTGGTATGTGCCCCTGGAGGGAACTGAACCCAGGACTCTGTTCTACAGGCCGATGCTCCAACTGCTGAGACAAACCAGCCAGGGCTAAATCTTTCTTTTTATCTAATATGCACATCTAAAGCTATAAATTTCCCTTGAGGTGTGGTTTTAGCTACTATAAATTTGCTTCTAAGCACTGCTTTAGGTAAAAACTTGATACTTTGCATTTTCATAATCTTTTAGTTCAGGATATTGTCTAATGTCCCTTTTCATTGTATACTTGACACACTGGTTAGATGGAAGTGTATTGTTTAATTTCCAAGTATTTGGGAATTTACTAGATATCTTTTTGTTATTAATATCTAATTTAAGTTAATTTTGGTAAACAAACATATACTATATGATTTAAATTCTCTTAAATATGTAAGACTTGCTTTTTAGCCCAGAATAAAACCAAGAATAGCACTTAAAAAAACTTTTTTGACATTGGGTAAGGTACGCTACAAATGTCAATGAGGTCAACTTAGTTGATTTTTTTTTTCTTCAAAATTTCTACATTACTGATAATCTATTTGTTCTATCAGTTATTGAAAGAAGAGTATTTAGATCATCAATTATTATTCAGGTTTTATAAAATTTTCTCTTTTTTGTTCTATCAAGTTTGCTCCATTTATTTAAAAACTTGTATTAAGTGACACATATATAAGATTGTTACATTATAAAACTCTACTACTATTTATTGTCCCAAAGTCTACATTGTATGATATGAATGAAGCCACTCCAGATATGTTATGCTATTTGCAAGGCATCTGTTTTTCATTATTTTACTTTTAAGCTACCTGTTTATTTCTTATGAAAGGTGTTTATGAATGGAATTGAGTAATGCCTTAGTTTTATATTCAATCTAACAATCTTTGTCTTTTAACAGATATGTTTAGGCTATTTATATTTATTGTGATATTTGATATGGTTGAATTTAAGTCTACCATCTCACTATTTTTTGAATGTCATTTTTTTTCCATTTTTAAATATCTTTTTAGTAAAAATTAATTTTTTATAGTATTCTACTTTATCTCCTCTTTTATTAAGTATTCCTGTTTGTTTTATTCTTTTTCAGTTGTTGTTCTAGGGTTTACATTATCATCAACAAATTACAATCTATCTTCAAGTAATATAGTATTTTGTGAATTATTTAATAATCAGAAAACTATACTTTTTTATTTCCTCTGTCCCATTGTTGTTGTTATACATTTTATATCTGTGTTTTAGACTACCTAATACATTGATTTTTTAAATTTAAATAAACAGTTTTTATTTTTTTATTTTACTTATTTATTTTTTCATCCTCACCAGAGGACATTTTTCCATTTTTTGTTCAGATAGAGTGGGAGGGAGAGAGAGGAACAGAGAGAGAGAGAGAAATATCGATGTGAAAAGAACACATCAAGTGGCTGCCACCCGCATGACCGACCAGGGCCAGGGACAAACTGCAACCGAGGTACGTGCCCTTAGCGGGAACTGAACCCGGGTCTCTCTGGACCGAAGGCTGACGCTCTAACCGCTGAGCCAAACCAGCCAGGGCAACAGTTTTTATATTTACCTACATATTTATTATTTCTAATAATCTCATTCTTTTATGTAAATGTGAATCTCCATCTTGTATCATTTTCCCTCAGCATGAGAAACTTTAACATTTCTCATGAAGATGTATTTTGGCAATAAATTATCTACTTTTTATTGTCTCAAAATGTCTTTATTTAGTCTTTTTTGGGGGGAAAGATATTTTTGCTTGATATAGAATTCTATGTTGTCAGTCATTTTATATTTTTGTTGTTGTTGCTCTGTTTTTATGATATATTGTTGCTTTTATGTTTTGGTCTATGTTGTTGTTTTCTCCCAGCACTTAAAAGATGTTGTCTCTTGCCTTGGCCAGTTTGGCTCAGCGGTTAGAGCATTGGCCTACGGTCCAGAGAGACCCAGGTTCGGTTTCCGCTAAGGGCATGTACATTAGTTGCAGTTTGTCCCCGGCCCTGGTTGGGTCGTGCAGGAGGCAGCCACTCGATGTGTCCCTTTCACATTGATGTTTCTCTCTCTCTCTCTCTTTCTCTATCTCTCACCCTCTCTTTTTCTCTCTTCTTCTCTCTCCTTCCCACTCTATCTGAACAAAAAATGGAAAAATGTCCTCGGGGGAGGATAAAAAAAAGATTTTTGTCTCTGTCTTCTGGACTGTATTGTTTCTGGTCATTTCTATCTTTGCCTATATAGGACATGTTTTCTTCTATTTATCTGGCTACTTAAAGATTTTCTCTTTATTATTGATTTTTAACACTTTTATTATAATGTGCCTTGGTGGAATATTCTTTGTGCTTATTTTGCTTAGATTTTGTTAAGCTTCTTAAGTATGTGTGTTCATATTTTTATCAAATATGGAAAGATTTCATTCATTATTTTCTTGAATATTATTTCTGCCCTACCCCTTACCTTTTCTGGGACTCCAATAAAATATATGCAAAATTACTTGATATTGCCCACAGGTGCGTAAGGCACTATTAATTCTTTTCCAGGTTCTTATTCCTTCTGTGCTTTAGCGCTCCATCTTCAAATGCAATGTTTTCTTCTTAAGTGAATTTGTCCTTAAATCAATCAAGTGAAATTTTCATTTCAGATATTATATTTTTGTCTCTAGTAGATTCATTTTTTTTTTAACAGTTTCTATTTTTCTACTTTTGTGTTCATGTTCCTTTAAATTCTTGACATATTTATTACAACTTGAATCCCTTATCTGCTAGTTTACCATTTATCTCATTTCTGGATCTATTTCTACTGTTATGGTTCATAATTTTTTGCTTTATGACATCTCATGCATGTTTAGGTCAAAGCTGAACATTGTAAATATTATGGTGTTTAGTATGTAGGTTTTGTGATTTTTCTTTGAAAAATGTTAGTCTTTGACCTGGTGAACAGCTAATTTACTTGGAGGATGTTTTTGTTGTTGGGGTAGGTCTAGAGTAGTCTTTACTCAAGGGTTAATTTGTCTTTCTCTTAAGGCTTGGGGTTTCTGGAATTTTTATCAGATACCCTGCGTGTTCCATGAGGTCTTTCTACATTGACTGGTTAGATATCAAGTGGCTCCCTGCCTTGCTGAATCCTGGTAGTTGTTCAATTTATAGTTCCTTGATAGTTGTTCAATTTATAGTTCCCTGAGAGTTGTTATTTGCCAGTAATTGTTCTTTGATATGGCTTGTGGAGCCTCACCTTACATATGTGCAACTTACTATTCAACTAAAACCCCAATGGTATTGCAGAGATTTTTGAAGCTCTTTCTCTGCATAGCTTCCTAATTTTCAGTATTTCTTCCTAACATTCTGGAAGCCTCATCTTCCCAAACTCTAATCTCTGTCTCAGCTCAGCAAGACCACTGGGTTCTTCTTGGTTTCCCCTTCCTTTGCTGGAGTCTGATACATAAATGCTTCCAGAGAGAAGATCGGGTCGTCATAGGGCTTATCTTGATTGGTTTTCACCTTTTGTCAATCTCATGTGCTGACTGTGACCCACTGTCTAAAAATAGTTGTTTTATACATATATGCCCACTTTTCTAGTTGTTTACTGATGTTTATTGCAGGACGGCTAGCCTGGTATCATCTCTCTATTATGAACTGAAGTAGAAGTTTATCATGGATCAGAATAATGAATATAACTCTGAAATCACGTCTCATAACATAAAAATAATTCTTAATCCCCACAACAAGTAATGCTCCACCAGTAAGTGTGACCTGCCCCTAAAATAAGCTGCATGGTAGGTTATAAATAATTTCTAGCACACCTGCTGCATTACACCCTATTTTCTCCTATTCAAGAAAAGATACCAGAAAACCAGTGAGGAAGGGCAATGTGACAGTGAGAATAAATGTGCATCTGGTTTTAACTCTACCCATAACTCATAACAGAACTCACAATTAATTTAAAAACATCAGTGTGTCCAAATACAAATGTTAACAACCTCCATTAATTTATAGGTTAAAATAAAACAATTCCAAATTTTATAATACATGACTCATAAGACCTGGCTTCCCACGATGTCTTCAGCCTTATCTCTTGCTAATCTATCTTACCCATACCATGTTTCAGCTTTAATGAATTTTACATTATTCCCAGAATGGGTCATGCCTTTGCTCGATGCAATACCTTTACATGTGTTGCTTCCTCTCTCTTAAAAATAAGAAAATGAAGGCTTGGAGAATTTAAATACTTATTCAGGGTTACACAGCTAGTAGGAAAGAAACAGCTATACTAAATCCAGATTTGTATGACTCCAGAGCTTGTGCTTTTAACCAGTATATTTGTCATTCCTAAATTTTGTTACATATTAGAATTGCTTCAGGAATTTTTAAAAATCCCCATACCAATTAAATCAAAATTTCTGTGAGTATGATTCAGACATTAGCCTCCTAAAATCTTGCAAGTAATGCCAAAATAGCCAAATTTGGATATCGGTGCACTTTTTCTTCAATATAATTTGGTTTTGGTCAATGTGGGCTCGGGCCAAGGATGTGGCCAAAGCCAAGTTTATTATACTAAAATTTTAGCATTTACCAAATGATTACTGCTTATACCATGTGGAAGGATGTGGAGGAGGTAAAAATCAATTACTCAACGCAGTCACAAACCCAAGCACCAGGCAATAGTTGAGTAATTGAATATCAAAAGTCTACCATTAAAGCAATAAAATATGCCTGGCTTGTTATTGTGGTTGGCTGATTCTGTCTAAGTTACTGTTCCCTAGGCATTGCAGGATACCATAAAGTAAATAAGAGACATTACAAAATTGCTTTGTAAGTATAAGTACAGAATATAATACTGTTATATTGTTAAGTACATGCACTGAGCACTGCACACTATTAATAACCTTTGAGAAAAAGAGTAGAATCTGAGCTCATGATCATGTCAGAGAAATTTAAATTCACCCATCCATAATTACTGAGGACCATAACATAGATCAGATGAGAACATGATTTTTTTAATCTGGTGATTGAGCAGAACTCAACACCACCCACACTTCCCCATGCACATATTATGTTTCTAGTGACTTGCCCAGAATAAAATAATTTCTGGTCCAATAAAAAATCAGCTTCGGGATTAGAAATAATTAAATTCTATTTATATATTTGTAAACACTAATGTATGTAAACCGCCTGTATTTATTCGCTGATCAAATTCTGAGTTACATAGGTTTTCTTAATATTACTCGTGTTTGACCAAGATGACACTTTCTAATATCACAGAAACTGACTTTTCCTATACAGAGTAAAAATACATACATTTTAGGAACTTAAGTATTACTTAATTGTTGTGTTGTTTTGTTAGAAAATACACATACACATACAAATATTCTGTTCAATAGTAGAACAGAATATTTTAAATGTATGCACTTTATCTATATCCATTTATTTATATTTAATTCTCACCCCAGGAGATTTTTGCATTTATCTTCAGATAGAGTGGGAGGGAGAGGGGGAGGAAGAGAGAGAGAGAAACGAGGTGAGAGAGACACATTGACTGGTTGCCTCCCACACGACCTCAACCCGGCTGGGAACAAACTGCAACCGAGGTACCTGCCCCTAGCAGGAACCGAACCTGGGACTCTCTGGTCTGCAGGCCAACGCTCTAACCGCTGAGCCAAACAGGCTAGGGCTCAATATCCATTTAATATCCCCATTTTTTAATTTGAGGATGTATATGTTAGAATAGAGTATACTATGTGGTTGCAGTAACAAAAAAAAAAATCACCAAAATGATGGTTTAAAGCAACAATGGTTCACTTCTCAAACACACTACCAGCCATCACACATCAGCACTGCTGGCTTTAGGGTCATCATAGTCATGAGGATTTGAGCTGATAGACTGACTCTCAAACGGTGCTGGTAGCCACACCACAAGGAAGGAGTGAGCTTAACCACTCACTGGCTCTTTAAGCTTTCACCCAGGAGTGATTTGTGTCTACATGTCTTTGAACAAAGATAGCAAGAAAATACAAACCTAACATTTGTCTACAAAGAAAATCAGGAAATTTTGGAAAACAGAGCTGATGACTACCAGTCTTCTCTTCTGCTTATCAAGCACTTGGTTCATTCTCATTCTTGCATGCAAAACATGTCCATCCCTACCCAGGGGAAACAACTCAAAAATTTTGTATGATTATAGCATCAAACTCAAAGCCCAGAATCGGGATGATGCATAGTGGTCACTGCATCATTGATCATCACTCCATTCAAAAAAGGGAAAGCAAAGAATCACAGGAGTTATGGGCCCACAGCAAGTCTAGAATCCTGGGCAGTTGTTTTGAGAGTCCCTGTCCTGGAGGTGAGAAAGGCTCCTTGGTAAGGCCCTGACTGCTTCCTGGAGCATGGCTCACTGTGGTCCTTGGATTTGTCTTCTGGAATTTTTTTCCTTACCATTTTGTTCTTTGACCACATAAATAGGCATCAGGGAGTATGCCCTCCCTGGGGGCTGAGTAGCTTTTTCAACCTGCATCCTGGCCTTAGACCAGTGATTTTCAACTTTGTTCATCTCATGGCACACATAAACTAATTACTAAAATAGAGACTTAATAAGTAATAAAATAACTCAGCAAATCAAAGAAAGACATTTCCTCCCCATTATCAATTTATACTTAGAGAATTCCCAAATTATAGACACTACACAAAACCAATAGAATGTAAAGGAACAGTCTTCTAACTGCTTGCACTCAGAGACATCAAATCACTATCATAATTTAGCAATTTTTTTTTCCATTCCCATATCTGCTATTTACCAGAGGACAGGATTTAATCTGGAAAAGTTTCTTGGATGAAATGAGTTAGAGTTTTGGTTTTTTGTTTCTTCTTATATTACTTCTGGGTGTTCTGTCTCAGCAGGCTCTATAGACTCCTGAGATAATGTGGGCTAAAAAAAAAAAAAAAAAAAACACACACACAAAAAACCAAGATGGGCTTAGTACAGAAGAGAAATTAGTGATTACTTAGGCATAACCTTGGGCGAGTCACTTATTACTTGCTAAGGCTTCCTATTCACGAACATTTGGCATCCACATACACTGCAGGGATGTTGGAAGGGCTAGCGAGATAATGTTGAGAAGTGCCTTGAACCACAGAGCACCAAGGTGCTAGAGCCAATGAAAGAGATCATCTTTTTGAATAAGACTCAATAAACTCATTTCTTATTCCTCTACCAGAAATAATAACGGGCGCTGCAAAATGCCACAGTTTAGCAGAATTAACAGATTGTTCTTTAACATACCTCAGCTACATAATCAGTACAATTATGTCCCATTACCCTGCCTTTCCTGAAGCTGTTCAGTCCCTAAAAGCCCTTCAAGCTTTACTATTCAAAACCTGAATATGGACCATCAATTTCTCCTTCTGTGTTGCTTCCAGTTGCCACAGCCTGAAGAGATCTTCAACTAGTCATTCACATGACACTTGCTCCCATGAATAAGTAATTATCCTCCATATTCCACAAAGCCAACTGTAGTTTACAAGACTCAAACAAAAGTAGAACAGAGAAGCAGGGTGGGAGGGTGCCCCAAAATTTCACAAGTAGTATCAATGCTCCTCAGGCTTGACCTTCACTGTAATCTCAGTTTGATTGCTCACTCACTATACTCCTCTCCTTGGCCCTCCCTTTTTAAAAAAATTTTTTTTTCTTTATTGATTTTTAGAGAGAGAGGAAGGAAGAAGGAGAGAGAGATAGAAACATCAATGAGAGAGAATATTGATCGGCCGCCTCCTGCATGCCCCCCCCCCCCCTGGGGATTTAGCCCACAACCTGGGCATGTGCCCTGACTGGGAATCGAACCAGCAACCTCTTGGTTTATGGGTCAATGCTCAGCCACTGAGCCACACTGGCTGGTCTCCTTGGACCCTTTTTAATGCCTCATTTTGTCACACTCCCTGGGTGCCCGGAGTAACCATCTAATTAAGATCATATTCATCCATCATAACCCACTGTATGCATAAATGTGATACTTCCTTTGTTTGCAAAGTCATTTCTTCTCAGGCTGCTAAGATTAAATTAGGGAAAAATTTATATGATTACTCAAATCCTGAGCCTACCAACACCAAATATAATAGAAATTCTTAGTATATGATTTGGTTCTGAAAATGCTATGTGGTTGACCAAATATTCATCATCCTATCAATCCATACTATTTATCAATGGGTTAGCAATTTATAAAGAATGGAATGTGATCCAATGTTTTTCACATCAAAATTACCAATATAGCTTTGCATTGAAAATCATGCACGATCATGATGACTCTCAAGGTTATTTTTATAAAAACTATTATTATTCCAGAGGCGAAGTGGCAGATTCATTTTCTCAGTGGCACCCATAATGACTTTCTGGTATCAATACCCTTTGTCCTATCATTTTATAGGTTTCTTTTGCTCATACTCAGGGTTCAGTCATGTGATTTTCCTTGACCCATTAGACAGGAACAAACTTGACACTTTCAGAAGCTTGAAAAAGTACTTGCACATTTTTGCTTTCTCTCCTGCTCTTCTGCCTTCACAGTATGAACATTCCCAGGCCAGACCACTGGTAGATGAGACATGGGCAGAGCTGAGTGAACTCAATTATCCCAGCCAAAGCCGCAGACATGTCAGGAAATATACCCACTTAGTGGACCTGCTGCTGGTACTGACATCAGACTTGTTTCAGATTGTGAGAGCCATCAGTCGATCTAAAGACCTACAAGTAAAAATAAATGTTTGCTGTTGTATGCCACTTAGGTTTTGTGTTGTTTGTTACACAGCACTTTTGTTGCCATAGATAACTGATACATGAAAGTAGTGGTAGGTAGAAATTTGAAGTTAATAAAATGCTATACAATGGAGTTCAAAATTAGTCTTAAAATTGGTCATTACAAAATTCTCTTGTAGAGTTACATAGTAACAAAATTTCTGAGAAAAAAATATTAATTTAGAATGTTTTTCAATGTCATTTTCTCATATTGAGCAAGCAAAACATTGCTTCTAAAAGTTATTCAACATCCTTTTTGCCCCCTAAACAAATAGATGTAATGTGCAAACTGGGAAGACGGTTTGAAGGAATGCAAAGCAATGGAATGTGAAGTTATTCAAAGCTGAGCAGTGAAAACAGCCTCCAAACCAACTGTACCTCGCCTGAGAGCGCACACCCTGGACCTAGTGAGAAATGACAGTGGGTGTGAAGGGGTCCCTGAAAAACTTTTCTGACACCTTCCCTGAGATTAAAAAGCGTGTACATCACCCTGTCCGAGCGACTATGCTCTCCCCAGCACGGGGCCTCCTTAAACAACAAGAGTCTACTCAGTGTTCAGAATCTTTGCCCTCCAGAATTTCTAAAATGGAACATCTCAAAACCAAATCATCACACCTTTAATATTTATTAATCCTCACTCGAGGATATTTTTCTATTAATTCTTAGATAGAGTAGAAGGTAGACAGGGAGAGAGAGAGAGAGAAACATCGATATGAGAGGGACACATCGATTGGTTGCCCCCGCCATGTGCCTTGACCAGGCTGGGGATGGAATCTGCAACCCAGGTACATGCCCTTGACCATGAATCAAACTTCTGACCCTTCAATGCATGGGCCAAGCTCTAACCACAGAGCCACACTGGTCATGGGTAAGATATGTTTCTTCTCAAAGTGAGTGATGTCATTGCCCTACATTCTCATTCACTTGGCCCCAAAGCCTCCACTGAAGAACGTTAGAGACCCTCCCCCCCCATGACTGATCCCATTACCTTAAAGTTAAGTCTCTTCTCCTCTGACAAATTCACAGATACAGGCTTACTTATCCCCATGGAGAAGTCAGTGTCATTGTCTTTATTTTCTAATATGAGGAGGCAAGACTGGAAAGAAAAAGTGTATATACCCCACAAAGAAACTGTACTAGGAAAGGAATTTGAACCTCCAACCCAGTGCTTTTGTTGGAAACACTGGATGTTCACTCTGAGAAAACAGACAAAAAACATATCAACATGCCATTGTCAGGTGGAAAGAAAGCTTTCCACATCCAGTTATTTCTGGACCTGAGCTACCCACCACGAGAAACACTTCATGGCAATGAGCCCCCACTTAATTATTTCTTTTTTAAACTTATCTTTAAACTTATCTTTAATGCTGAGTGTATCACAGATGTCCCCTTGTTTTTTCCTATTGACCCCCTATTCCCTGCTCCCACCTCCCTCCTTCCTTCCCCACACTATTGTCCATGTCTATTGGCTATGTATATATGCATATAAGTTCTTTGGTTTATTTCCTCCCACCACCTGTCCCCCCTTCCCTTTGAGGTTTGTCAGTCTAACAACCAATTTGTACTCCTACTTAATTATTTCTATAATCATTTTAAATTTTAAGAAGAATATATTGTGTCCTGTTCCTTTCTCTTTTCTCTGCCTCTCCCACCTGTTTCAAGCTCTGTCTTCAATAGCATCAGTGTTGGAGATCATGAGAGCTCATGACCACTGGTTGACCTGTGAGCAGGATCAAAGCAATTGGAGGTTCCTCATCCCCTCCCCTGCAGTCACCAGACAAGCTTCATGTGTAAGTTCTCTTGCTTATTAAAACTGCCACCTACCCATCTGAAGTGGTCTGCCTTTCTCTGGTCTCTCCCTGTCCTCTAAATACTGGGGCCAGTTTCAGATTCCTCCCCACCCCCCAGGGAATTCCCAGGCTGCAAACCAACAATCAAGAAGGAATTCCAACTATGATTCAGAACTTTGAACAAGAAAATTTATTATTAAAGAAATTTACTCAAATGGGTCCTACCACACCACCTCCAGCTTTGGAAAGAAAATGCTTTAAGGATCATGGAGAAACTGTGCCAGAACTTTATTGTAAAGATTGACTACCTGAACTCCACTGACCCTGGATATCACAGATGGATTTCAGAGAACAATGTGAATAACATAATATGCAATGTTTGGACATAAAAATTCACATGCTTTTTCTTTTGGGGAAATGTTAACGTATATTAAAAGAGTAAAAATGAGAAAGAATAATATTTTTAAAACTCTGTATGCCTTCCCATAATGAAATTATAATATGTTTATAAGGTATCACAATTGATTATTCTTATAAAAAAAAGTTTTCATATATGCTCTTCTTAAAATTAAATTATTTGATTATGTTTTAGATATTCTTTTAAGATGACATTTTCTGTTGGGGAAAGATTTGTCGTATAGCATGTAACTTCAACTTTTATTGTTATAATCTAAGAAAAATTCCCTGTAATGTGCTTATGGTGATTCTATTTTATTTTTTATGTAGCATCACTTGACTATAGCATAAAACACTTGTATTATTGTATTTCAAATCGTCTTTGTGATTAATTTGATGTGAAGGTAAGTTTTGATTCTCAACAATCTTCAAACACAACCCAAGTTTACCAGCCTCACCCAGGGCTTGCATTCCAAACCTGCCATGTCTTGGAATATTCCCAAACCTATCACAATTTCATGAGTGATTTGTTCTCCTGATAAGTTCTCCCTGGTTAGAACAATCCACAGTGGAGTAATTTGGAAACTAGCTGCTTGGTCTAATTATTTGAAATACAGTTTTGCTTAATACCAGTAAGAACATTGGAGCTTCTTAAAGGTTTCTGTGACTAACATCAATTCAGAAATTGTGCCCTCACCCCCACTCCCCCACACACAACTGGAACACAGCCCAGCCACTCCCGAAACCAGGCTTTCCAAAGACACAATATACATTTTGATTTTGTTTTTCAGAACATGTTTCCAATTTTCACTTTCAATAGGAATATTTTTAGAGATCATTGAAAGCAAAATGTCTTGAAAATGTCTTCAAAACTTCTCTAAGTTTCTTTCCAAATGTCATGATTTTTGGAAAAGACCACACCAAGTGGTAAAGAGATGGACAAGACTGCAAACACTTCTAAAATCTCTTTGGAGATATTCCATGTACCGCATTATATATGAACTGAGAAATGAAACATCTGTGACTAATACCAAATTGAGTCTGTCTTAAATTATAATTAACAGCAATGAGAAAATGTTGCCTGTTCACTTCTTCAGAGAATCAAGTCATCTTTTTATCATTAAAAAGCTTGAACCAATGATTATTATTTGTACAATTGCCTTGTCCAGTGTTTTCCCAAATTGCAGCTCAGGACTCACAGCAGAATATGAACAATGAGGACTCTTACCACAATTTAATAGGCCTTCAAAAATTAGTTTTCAGAGGACTTTAAGCTTTCCTTAATACTTAATCTGTAAGACCTCTTTTGGCCCCATATCAAATATTCATATCATCTTTTTCTTTGTACCAAACACTAAGTCGATAGAACTTAAACTTCTAGCTTTAGAAAATATATAGTACTAATTTTTCTCCTGACAGAACTTCCAAGAGAGTGAAACAAAGGAGAAGAGAATGAATTAAATTTATTGGGGGACCCATGCTGAGGCCTCCAGGCTCTGCTCATGGAAGAAGAAGTGAGCTTCTTGCACATCAATACTTTATCACAGACATGGGCCCGATTCCCAAGGCCTCCCCAGCCTCTTCCATTCCCCCTGCTCGGATATGGACCCTTTCCTTCCAACAGTCGAGGCTACATCTGTCCTGCCAACATTCCTCACAGCTCGGGGACCATCATGAATCTTTTCTAACTTTCTTGCAACACGTCTTCAAAGCTCTTCCAGCCTCACCTTCCATTGTGAATTTTTGTTGGCAATGGACATTCTTGCTCTACAGCAAATTCTGTCCTCTGAATTCCCATTATTGCTCCATGGTCTCTCCTTCTTAGCTGGGGGCCATATCTCTACAACCCAACCAAAAGCTACTTGCAGAGATGCTGTTGCCTATTCTTCATTAATAGGAACAGCAATTCCTTGCCCCTCTGAGAAAACTATGGAAAACTATAACTGCTTTTCAGATTTCAATCTCCTTGCATATCCATTTCTACTTGAGTTTCACAATAACCCTGTGAGGTAGGCCAGGACAGTCTTCTAATATTCACCTTGTGCAAACACAGAGAGTTAGACTTAGACATATTTAGTGACAAGCCAATTGTGCCCTAGCTGAGATTAGAAACTAGGTCTAGTGTTCTTTTTTGCTACCAGTAGTTTCAATTTTTTCATCTGAGAGCACCAAACATCTAAAAATGCATGGATCTCCAACAGGATTGTAGTCGCATTTAATTTATTGTCTTTGTGTTCTCTGGTGCTTACCCTCCAACTTTGCAGGCTCCTCTGGCACCCAATCAAGCCTTCCATGTTTCTCCCAATCCCCACTGCCCTCCCCAGTCACACGCAGTGTCCCAGCAGGACCTCTGCCACTGCCATCTGGGGACCCCCTGAAACATAAATTTTAGTTTCATGCAAAGGAATAACTCCCTTCTCAACATGTTCCTACATCTCGATATTCCATACTATTGAGACGCTTGTCCCCTGGGAAAGGTAATTTCTGCACCAGCCCTCAAGGATCTTATTCTGTGTATATTGAGCATAAGAATATACTCAACAATATATTATAAACTAGTGTCCGCAAAGACTTTACCATTTGCATAGAACACAGATATCCATGAAACAACTTTAATTCAAAATGCTATTAAGACACATATACAAAATTAATGCTTTGACACATTTTGTCTGCTCTCTGACAAACATGTTTACATCCATTATCTCTTTCTCTTCCCTACCTGTGCCGCTGCCTCTGCTCTTTACCGGCTCTCATTTGACCTGGGCCTTAACGATTATGAAAAACGTTCATAGACAAGAAATGGGGCGAAAGCATTGTAGGTTTTGCATGGGCACAGGCATAGAAGCGGAATGGAAAGATGCTCTAGTTTAAGGATGAGGGTCTGTAGTCAAGAAGACCTGGGTTTTAATTCTGGTTCTGGCACTAACTAGTTGTGTGATTTTAGGCAAGTTGCTTAAGCTCTCTAAATCCAAGTCTTTTTATGTGTAGAATGGTCATAATGCAACTATTTATCTACTACAGTCATAATACAATCTCAATAAGTGAGAAAATATAACAAAAGGATTTAACACAATATCTAGGGCATTTTTTAAAAAATATTTTTTCTTTATTGATTTTAGAGAGAGACGAAGGGAGAGGGGGAGATAGAACATCGATGAGAGAGAACATTGATTGGCTGCCTCCTGCATGCCCCCCACTGGGGATCAAGCCCACAACCTGGGCATGTGCCCTGACCAGGAATCGAACTGGTGACCTCTTGGTGCATGGGTCGACGCTCAATCAGTGAGCCACACCGGCCGGGCTCTAGTACATTTTTAACACCCGAAATATGTTGAATGGTGGGTAGAGAGGTGCAGCTAGAGTATGGGTAAATAACCACTGAGGGACCAGGCACTGCAGTCCGTGCTTTATATACAGCTCTCACTTTATTCCCACCCCAGTGACGACTCTGAGGCTTGGACAGGGTAAGTAACATGTTCAATGTAAAAACAGTTAGGTTGAAGAACTCTTCAGCCTCCTGAACCTGAACTCTTAATAATTTTTTTCCTACTCCCCTCCAAAGATGTCACTGAGCATGAAAACTTTGAAAGCCAGACCAGGAAATCTCCACTTTACCCTGTAGACAGGAGAATCCATGGCATGTATTTCAGTGGGCAGCAATGTCTACCTAAGCTTCAGAAGGGTGTCTGGCGTTCACATGAATGATTAGGTGAGAAGGACCAGTCAGGAAGCTATTAAAGTGGCCTA
The DNA here is from genome assembly GCF_014108415.1 of Molossus molossus. Taxonomy (NCBI): domain Eukaryota; kingdom Metazoa; phylum Chordata; class Mammalia; order Chiroptera; family Molossidae; genus Molossus; species Molossus molossus. The sequence continues at coordinate 35,439,160 of NW_023425347.1, read as the reverse complement.
AGCAAGAAGCAGTGCAGCCCTGACCAGTAGGCGTCAAGTGTGGAAAGAAAAACAGGGAACATGATCAAGGAAGGTCCGAGCAACATGCAGTGGGAGATCCAACATGTGCAATGTGGCATAAAACTGCGCCAGAAAGAATGGGGGATGATTTCATTCTTAATAAACAGAAGATCATTTCACCTTCTTCTCCTTTAAAACCTGCCTCCCACATGGGAGTCTCCAAAGACTGTTGAGATAAACACCTTTGAAATAAGTGGAATGGGGAGAAGATGTCTCTCTAGTAAATGAATTCTTCAGAATTTTTTCCCAATTAGTGTCAGCACCAGAAAGTAAGGGATCCTTGCCCTGGCCGGTTTGGCTTAGCAGTTAGAGTATCGGCCTGCGGTCCAGAGAGACCCAGGTTCGGTTCCCACTAAGGGCACGTACCTCAGTTGCAGTTTGTCCCCGGCCCTGGTTGGGTCGTGTGGGTGGCAGCCACTCAATGTGTCCCTTTCATGTCGATGTTTCTCTCTCTCTCTCTCCCTCCCACCTCTATCTGAACAAAATATTGAAAAATGTCCTCGGGTGAGGATAAAAAAAAAAAAAAAAGGAGAAAGTAAAGGATCCTTGCAAATTTTTACTAGAGCTATTTAGTGACATCTACCATTCAAGAAAAGTAAAAAGGAGAGTATTCTAGGAGTCAAATGGTCTGCCATCCTTGCACTTTGAGCACAAGTGTGACAGTGCTTTGAAGGTGTTATTGTAATGTGATTGCCAATGACGTTTCTGAGAAACAGACAAAATATAACCCTGTACCAGTCTCCATGGTATGAACTAATTGACTGGCTGAATATTATCCAAATCAGGTTTACCCAATTTTAACTCTTCTTTCTACTACTGCTCTCCTAAGATATTTATTCTTTCTAATATATCATATTGAAAATATGAACTCTGATGTCGAGTATTAAGATATTCACATTAAAATCACTGGCTTAAAGTTTAATTGTATTGATTTGATTTTTAGAAGCAGCACTCACAAAAAATATTAGCTATGCTATGCTGCAATGCAACACTGACTCAAATTGAACATAAAACTCACCCTGCAATAATGCCATCCGTAAACCCACAGAAGCAAAGACAAGCATATTCGAGGCTGATTCTCACCTCCTCCCCTGCTGATTCTGTCTCTGTCACTATCTCTGTAGTAGCCTGCTAAGGGGCCTGCAGGAATTGGAGGTGCTCCAAAGACTGAGAAACAGAGGAATCAATCTGGACAGTAAAGGATCTTTGACTTCTGATGCAGGTAGAAGGATAGAAAGTATTCAAGCCCAGGAAACAAATGAACAAGGTTTGGTTGGTGGCATTAACTTAGCCGAATCACTATAAGCAAATCACTTGTCTGTATTTCAAATTTTAAAGACCAAAAAATGACCCACTCACACCTTGATGTGGACAGAATTAAGTTAGAGAGCCACACGGAGCCAGGTTCAAACCCAGGGTTCTCCACTTGCTTGCTGTAAAAGGCTGGACAAATCACACTGTTAGCTTATATTTCTTCCAGAAACTGGGAAAAATAATTCTTACCTCAGCAGTGCTCAGCAAGGATTAAATGAGATAATGTGGTAAATGTACTTTGTACAGAAGATATTCGATAAATGTTCTTTTTCTTCCTTCCTATTTTAAAGGGCTGTTATGGGAATCCAATTATGGTAGAAATGAATATACTTGAAAAAAATTGAAGATCTATGCAAGTGCAAAGCATTATTATTATGATTATGATCCTTCAATTCAATTTTCTCCTCTTATTCAGACACTGGTGTTCTTTTTTTTTTTTTAATGGTTTGTGGATAAAAGACAAGCTGAGAGGAACAGAGTTAAAAAACGAATGCAGGCAGTGGAAAGTTAACGCTTCTTTATTCGTTTCCAGCTTTGTGGAACTTGGTAAATCAGCAAATAAAACCAATCAGTTCCAATTAACTTTCCTGGAAGTGAGGAGCCAAAAATAAAAGAGCAAGTTATATATGTATTTTTTTTTTAAACTTTCTCAGTGCTGAAAAAGCCACTGAAGTCTGTAGAGTAAAAAAAAAAAAAAAAAGTGATAATGTGCAATGACGACTAACAAAACGCTAATTGCTACCTGAAACAACACTAATAAGACCCCTCCGGTGACCGGGAAAGAACATGACCTCAGGGTTTCTGTGGGTACTGCTCTCCCCCATTTGCTATTGCGGGGTGACTCCAAGGAGCATTGCTGTGTGCTTTAAAAAAAAAAGAAATCCTTCCAAAGTCTGCACCCTAAATTCAGCAATAATGACAGCTCCAAAAATAGCAATAAAAAGCAGCAGCTTCAATCTCCCCATGATGGGAAGCTACCAGTCCATGAGCATGGCTGATGTACCAGCAGCTACAGAACCAGCCTCTGTAATGTTGCTGGTGGGCTCTTCTTACAAAGACACACGCTGTGGGAACATCCTAACCAGACACGGCCACGGGGGCATGAGGAGATCAATTAGAAGTGGGGACACTCAACTTCTTTTCAGAAGAGACATTTCAACTTTCAAGACACAATTAGTCCTTTCCTTGTTTTTTATTTATTATTATTATTTGTTATCCTCACCCGGGGACATTTTTGCATTCATCTTCAGATACAGCAGGAGGGAGAGAGGGAACAAGAGTGGGAGAGACACATCGAGTGGCTGCCACCCACACGACCCCAACCAGGGCCGGAACAAACTGCAACCCAGGTACGTGCCCTTAACGGGAACCGAACCCAGGTCTCCCTGGTCCATGGGCCGACGCTCTAACCACTAAGCCAAACCGGCCAGGGCTCTCGTTTTTTATTTTTTTCAAAAGACATACTACTCTTTCTCCATATTCCTTTAAAAATCGAATTCTTCACAATTGTCCTCAGAAGCCTAGTTAAACAAGAAGATCTCACATAGCACTGCTCATGCTGGTAGAACTTTTTTCTTATTTAAAATATGGAGGGGGCCCGGCCGTTGTGGCTCAGTGGTTGAGCATCAACCCATGCACCAAGAGGTCTCCAGTTCGATTCCCGGTCAGGGTACATGCCCAGGTTTGGGGCCTGATCCCCAAGTGGGGTGTGTGCAGGAGGCAGCCAGTTGATGTTCTCTCTCATCGATGTTTCGATCTCTTCCTCAATAAAGAAAAAATAAATAAAAATAAAACATGGAAGGGGAAGGAACTGACATAAGTCTAGTTTTAAAAACTGTTAGAATATAGAAAACATTATAAAATGGTCATTTTAAGCCAAAAATCCAAACATTTTTTCCTCTCTTCATCCACAAGTACTGTTTTACTTCACTGAAATGCCCGCATATTAAAATCCAAACATATAGAATAGGTTGCCTATTTCAACGCCTCACTTCTCAAATAAGAAATACCTGGAATACATTAGCGAACCTGACAACTCCTTGTCTAAATGTTGTAGCTCCGTTGGATTTGCGATCGTTAGTGTTACAACCAGTGCAGGAGAGAATCCTAGCTACAAAGAAAACAAAGGGGCGTCGGTAAGCTGCACTCTGGCCCTGTACAACTGTACATTACAATTCTCCTCGCTGTGGGGCATTTTCATCTTTTGAAATTTGAGAAAGGGGTAAGATGCATGCTAATTTTTTTTTTTTAAGTTCACACCATGTAGAGAAACCATCCAAATCATTTTGGTGTGCAGAGCTTTTATTTCTAATCTTTCTGGGCAAAATGCTTTGTTAAATCCTGATGACAACTTTTATGCATAATGCATAAAAGAAACTTTGCCAAAATCTAAGGCACTTTTTTAAAAGCATATAAAGCCCTTTAGAAGCCAAATGACACGTTACAGGGCACGACACTGCCGTGACCCGGGAACGCCACGCGGCAAGGGTCACGGGAAGCGTTGTGCTCCACGCCACTCCCTTCCAAAGGTCTAATATACGTACACACCTCGGTTTACTTGCATTAAAACTTACATGCTATTTCTTATGAGAGTCTTTATATATTGATGCCTGGTTTATTTGCTACATAAATTCAGCTCTGTCTTTAACACTTGTAGGAATCTTCACACTTTAAAAAGACACGATTCTTATTTCATATAACCGAGAAAAATCTTTTCACTGACCAAAAATAATTTTTTAGATAGGGTGTGTGTGTGTGTGTGTGTGTGTGTGTGTGTGTGTGAAAGAGAGAGAATTAGTGTTTCTACACGTGTCTCTATCATTTGGTAAATCAGGTAGGTAACTCCCGTTCAAATCTTATGGCTGTTTTTGCTTATTTAAAACCATAAAAATAGAGACCAGGAAGGAAAAATACTTAGCATTCAAAAGTAGGTGCTATAAATCCTGTCATGCAAGAGCCCAATAAAAAAAATAAATAAATAAAAAATCAGAATAATAACAATGTATCACTAGCCAGTGTCACTAAAATGATTTGTTTTACTCCTCTAATCGTTACCGTATCTAAACTGACTAGAATAAATGAATAATTGCTCCAAAGACAGACCAGTTAATTGAAAAACTGCACCAAGTATAAAAACCAAGAAATCATAACACAAAATACAAGGTTTCCCCAGTGTTTAGGAACTTGTCTTTGTCAATATTTTTAAGGTTCAGTGTAAATGATACTGTTTACTGTCATATATCATAGACCATCATGAATTATGTTAGATGTCCATGAATATTAATGGTCTTAAGTTACAGGACATTTCATCAACACACATCCAGGTGTGAAATGTTGATGGAGTTTGTCTTCTCCCCGAAAGAAAATGGTGTGATGATCTAAATGAGCTTTATCTCGAAAGCCAAGTTTCTAAGGACGCGCCCTCTTAAAAAAGGCAGGGGCCAATTTGACAAAGGGTGGCGTCCCCTTGGATGTAGAAGGGGTGGCATCTAACTCCTAGGCAAATTGTCTTTCAAAGTTCCCGTCTGGACATTCATTTTACCATTGTGTGTACAAAACAATTCAAATCCTAAGAGGGGGGCGGGTATTAGAATGCAGAAACAAACACTGCATTGTTGATTTTAAACCCTGTGGTCCTGGGAGAGCACACACTTGTTTCGACATCCCACGGTAGACAAAATAATTTTAAGAATTAGTTGAATAAAAACAAGGGCACAAAGATGAGTTGTTAATCATTTGGGCCAGTGCAAAAAATGTCCTTTCTGGAACATCTTTGAAAAACCGATAGCACCTGAATTTGCATGAAAGTTGTATTAAAAGAATATTTCTTTATTGAAAATAAAGCACTTTCGGGCTCAGTTCAATAATAACAGCTTACAGGAGAGTAATTGAAGTTATCCAATTCTCTTCCTATTGAACATGACCTACAGTATATACATAGAGACACAGACAAAAAAAATCTGTCATGCAATTTCATTGAGACTGAAGTAAAAAGGAATTGGGGTTAGGCATGGTGTGAGCATTTAATGCACACCAAATGATGATATGGTGGGGGAAATTATCCCTTTTTCTTCACGTTTCTTTTCCGAATTTTCATCTTGCTCTACCCCCTGCTGAGCTCCTATTGACTTCAAAGAGAGGTCCATGGGGGTCCGGAGTGAGATGAGAATTTGGCCCCGCATGCATAATTTTTGCGCTCTCTTATTCATAACATGCACAATAAGCACTGGATTTGAAAAGGCTCTCACAGAGGCTGATAATGGCTCCCCAACGATCGCGTATCTTCTTGGTATCCTAAACGATATCGCCAATTGTGCCGGTGGAAACGCTGAAAACTCCGAGGGAAAGACCATGCCAAGTCTTTGTTATTACCCTCATCTATTATTATTACTCCGGCTAATAATAGCAATATTTATGTAGTGTTAGAACCACAGTCTCATCACTGAAACTGACAAGACCACAGGCATAGCTGAGTCTTTGTAGGGAGGAGGACATGCAGAAAACTTGAAATCTTCTCCCAGGGTCTCTCACCATCTCAAGGTGCAAGGAGACATCCTGGGGACCAGCACGCGACAACCATCACACAAAATTACTGGGAACAATGATGAAGAAATAATAGATGGGATGAAGACACTTTTTAGAATGCTGGTAGGGAAGACAAGTTACTCTGTTCTGGGACTACAAATGGCAGAGACATCATCGAAGGGAAAAGTTAAGGAGAAATAATGCTGGGGTGGGGCTGGGGGGTGAACCAGCAAACTACTGTAGCTTTGTAAAAAGAACAAGCTATGAGAAGTGAGGGAGAACGTGAAGATAATAATGTTAACTAACAACCTAATGGACTCTGACCATCTTGGGAAGCAAAAGAAATACAACACCACGTCATTAGTTTCTTATTCACAAATAAAAGCGTGTAGTCACATACAGGCAAATGAGGAACAGGTAAAGAAAATTTGGTTTCCCTGATACACACCTTGGCCCATCATTATGTCATCCTATAAAGTTTTGACCTATGTGGTTAATTGAATATTGCCTCTTATTTTTCATTTACATTCTCAAACATTGATGCCTTGCTATTATACTACAGGATTTAAAACAGACAAGATCATGTCATGGCTGAGCAATGCACTTAGATAATTTTCAGTTGTTTATCATTTCGCTATGTCTTGATCTCTGGGGTCCCTAAGAATCAGTTGCTGCCTCACCCACTGGAAGTGCATTTGGAGCGTGGATGGCAGCAAAGCCGTATCCCCTCTGTATAAACACGGCCTGCAACCTACACAAGGTAGTCGGCAAAAACTAAAATGACATCATAAATCTAGGAAGCACTTTATGGTTTGTTTACTAAGCAGTTTCACATATTTTATTTCATTTGTTCCTCTCAATAATACTGTAGGTCACTTGAAGAGAAACAAGTAGAACTTATGATCATCAGGGCAGCTTCCAACAGAATGTTTTGCCCTAGCACGGCAATTTTCAACCTCTGCACCGCATGGCACACATAAGCGAATTGCCAAAATTCTGCGGCACATCAAAAAATATATCTTTTGTTGATTTGACAAAAAATAAAAAGAAGGTACAATTTTGATTCATTCACACCGGATGGCTATGGTTGTTTTTTTAGGTGACAATCTAAGGAAAAAGAGGTCATTGCCCCTGATTAAATAGTTCGGTGTTACCTGTTTTAAAAATTCTTGTGGCACACCAGTTGAAAAACACTGCCCTAGCAGATGGAGCACATGATTAAGAAATCGCTTCTTTATCCCCAGCACGTGACCTTTTTTCAGTTTTTAGTGTTGCTCCATATATGCAAAAGGGATGAAATGACAGTAACCTAGAGACACTCTTACAGGTGATGGGGCAGTGGTGCAAATACCCTGCTTTCTCTTCTTTGCATTGAGTGTAGTGTCGGCACAATGTTATCTGCTGTCCCAGCTCTACAGCCCAATAATGCACGGTTCTGGGGACTGAACAGGGCAAAAAAGGCTTGCTTGACACCCTCCTGTTTTTCCTTTCTTTTTTTTTTTTTTTTTTTAATCCTCACTCGAGGACATTTTTCCATGTTTTGTTCAGATAGAGCGGGAGGGGGAGAGAGAGAGAGAGAAACATCGATGTGAAAGGGACACATCGAGTGGCTGCCACCCGTACGACCAACCAGGGCCAGGGACAAACTGCAACTGAGGTACGTGCCCTTAGTGGGAACCAAACCCGGGTCTCTTCGGACCGCAGGCCGACGCTCTAACCGCTGAGCCACACCGGCTAGGGCTGTTTTTCCTTTCTTAACTCACTATTTAAAATGAAATCTGTGGACTTGTGGTTCTGCTGGTCCTCGACACCTGGCTAAGTTCTTAGTGCAGAGTACATAATCAATAAATACTTCTAAAAGGAATGAATCAATCAATGCATGCATTGTGTGCAAAAACACCCTTTCAAAATAATTGAGTCATTTGCCTTTAAGAAGTTACTCTTACCTTGAAACCAATTTAGAATTTGGGGCTCCATGATTGTGGGTTTTTTGTTTTTTTTTTGGTGTGTGATTAGACCACTACTGTAGGCATTTAAAGGTGGTCCCAACAAGGAGAATTTAACATAAGCCTAGAATTAGAACCTAGGCTTTTCCTAGAACACCAGGAAAGAAATCTTATGTGAGAGGCCTTTTCTATTGGTCTTTCTGTGGTTGAGGAATTCACAACAAGACACAATACACAGGCAAAACTCACAACTAAATGGTTGAGGAGCATGGCATGCCACTGTCTCCCAGTCTCACAGCCTTAAGTAGTAGAAGATTATCTCTTTAACGAGGATAATTTTATCTTTCACTAGATATCTATCAAAGGAAAGATTACGACACAGCAGCTGGAACGCTGGAACCTACATAATGTATAGCACGTTTTAATCATGTTGGATAAAACACTCTTTCTGTGGGTATCAATTATACTAATGACTCTTATATAATACTCTCCTGTGCCTATGGGATATGTATTGTCACCCCTCTTTTGTCATAAAAATAGCTAGTAGCTCTGGATCCACACTGAAGTGGTTGCTTTCATTTTTATATAATGAATGAGCAACACTGTAAAAAAAGACATTTTATCCCATATTAGTTTAACAGAGTGAAGAGATTTCACATATGACAGTGCTAAATATACTCTTAAGCTGCTAATAAAGCCAAAGCCTTCAGGGGGAAATTCTAATGATGAGCAATGCCAGAAGTTTGTATTTCTGAAACTAAAGCAAAAATGTTCCACTTAGGTATAATTTCTAAATATCTAAAAAAGGGATAGGGATTTCTAATAATTTCATTTCCAATAAATCTCCCTAGTCAATTTGGAATCATTTTATTTGCAATAAATCTCCTTAGTCAGCCTAAAAGATAAGCACACATTATTATTTTTTTTCTTTTCCCAGGGTGCACTGTTGTAGAGGAAGCTCCTTTGAATGTGTCCTTAAAATTAATAATGACAACGGAAGGTATGATTCATAGCCAAACTACTATGTACTTCCTTTTTGTCAACAGAACAAGAATTTCTGCTAGAATGGTTAAAGATTATTCACCTAAAAATAAATAAATGAACACATGATCAAATTCCTTCAGTGGTGTTCTAGCAGTGCCTCGCTGAGGGTCCATCAGCATTCCCATTCTTCAGAGTACCTGCTAGCAACACTGGAGTTAAGGCTTTATGAGAATTTCCATTATAAACTTCTAGTTTTCAGGTTTAATAAATCAGTCATAAAAATGTGCTCAAAGCTGAAACTTGGCAAAGCAATTTAAAGCAAAGAAAAAACTTCTGCCAGGTCATTTTTAAGTTACACAAGTATAAAAAGATACAGCTAGGAACACATCTTAAAAGCATTCTCCCTACCAACAGATTTGAAGGCACATGATTTTAATTATATAGAAAATTGGTCAAGTGGTTGGACCCCAGTATAGTCAGATTATTTAGGGTGGTTTGAAGGAAAAGGTAAAATAATGAAGTTATTTAAATTCTTTTTTTTGTTGTTGTTACAGATATTTTACCTTTTTTACCCCATTGGCACCCCCCACCCCACCCCACCCCCGCCCCGTCCCTGGCTTAGTTGTCCATGTCCATTGGTCATGCATACATGCATATAAGTTCTGTGGTTTATCTCTTCCCACCACCACCACCACCCCCCCCTCTTCTGAGGGATGTCAGTCTGTGCCCTACTTCCATGTTTCTGGGTCTACTGTATTCCTCAGACTGTTAGGTTCATTATATTCCGTATATAAGTGAGATCATGAAACAGCCCAAGTGTCCATCAGTAGGTGAATGGATAAAAAAGCTGTGGTACATATACACAATGGAATACTATGCAGCGGTAAGAAAGAAAGATCTCTTATCCTTTGAGACGACATGGAGGGACCTGGAAAGCATTATCCTAAGTGAAATAAGCCAAGCAGAAAAAGACAAATACCACATGAAGTTACTTAAATTCTACCTAGAAGCTTTTATATCTGCATTTTGAATATCATAATATCATCCTCGTCAGTTCAGCAGAGGTTTGATTGTTTTGTTTTGGTTTTTTTCTTTTTTTTCCTTTTAAACACTGGATCATCGCTTGCTTCTCATTTTGTTCAACTAAATAGGGTATCCATATAAAAAGAGCTTGGAAATTTTCTCTAATTTAAGTACTGACATTTATAAGGTACATATACATTTATTTATGTAGCAAAGTGGTATTACCCATATTAATAACAGTTTCTGATTTCTCCAATTTATCTTTACCAAAAAATGCTTATAAATTTTGTGAGTTCATTTATTTAAATATGTCAATATATCCATTTAAACACTAAATCTTTGAGTACATATTGAGTGTTTCTTGGACTCTGTTAATTCAATCAAATAGAATATTTGTTGCTGGTTATACCCCCCCCATTCAAGTTTGATGGCCATTGGAGGCCCTGGTGATTTTCCTCAGCAATCCAGACCTTAATACATAAACATAAGGATTAAGAAGAAAAGTATAAGGCAAGAGTCTTTGTAACTTAAATGTATTCCCTTTCCCTTCTAGAAATGGAGGCATTCATTTTTTGGTATTATGTATTTAATTTTTTACTGTTGAAGACATTCTGAAGATTCATGTAATTGTTATTTTTTAATTTTGCTCATGTTTATTGTGAGACTAGTGTGTTGGAAGAACGCCTTAGCTAGTGAGTGAGCCTAACCTGCTGCTTGGAGTCATCCACACATAGTTTTGATTTCTAATCACTTTTATGTATCTAATAATAATCACCTTGTTTTACCCTGGCCAGTTTGGCTCAGTGGTTAGAGAAACGGCCTGCGAACCAGAGAGTCCCAGGTTTGGTTCCCGCTAAGGGCATGTACCTCGGTTGCAGTTTGTCCCCAGCCCCAGCTGGGGTCATGTGGGTGGCAACCACTCAATGTGTCTCTCTCACATCAATGTTTCTCTCTCTCCCTTCCTCCCTCTCTCCCTCCCGCTGTATCTGAAGATGAATGCAAAAAATGTCCTCGGATAAGGATAAAAATAATAATAATTATAACAATATCCTTGTTTCTTTGTGAAAAACATCCCTTAAGATAAAGGTAACTGGTATAGAAAGTGACATAGACTAAAAAGTAATAATTATTATTCATAAAATGAAGCAGTATAATGTAGTGACTTTGGAATTATGCTGAATCAAATCCCAGATTCATTCATTTTCTAATTGTGTGACTCTGGGCACATTACTTAATTACTCTGAAGTTCAATTTCCTCATTTGAAAAAGGGAGATTAATATCATTATACTGCTTTCTTCTAAAGTTTCTGTGAGAATTGAGTGAATTTCAGTACTTATCATAGTGTCTGACACAAGATAAGTGCTCACTGACCTATTAACATTATTTTTATTATTACCATCACCATCATCATTATCATTGTCATCATCATCATCATCATCAAGGAGAAATTATACAGGTGGTCCCCAACACACTTCACCAAAGATATTCCAGGATTTTATAGCCACCACCCTCCATATCAGATAGTTTTTGTTCTATCTCCTTTTCTTTTTAGTTCCTTTTGGCTTCTTTATGGTCACTTTCTCTCAACCTTTTAAAGCCTAACTTTCAAGCACAACGACTTGTCCTTCTCAAATGAAGCCAAGGGTTTCATGTCCACCTTCTTGTCACCAGCAGGAATAGCCCAATACTTGGCTCAAGATAAATCATACTCATCAAGTTGATATATGACAGGAAGTTGGAAGAATTCATTAATATGCTACATGACAGAATCAAGATCGTAAAGGACTTGACAGACAAATATAATACCTGGAAACTAAGTAGGTGTTCAAATCACATTTTGAATATTGTGTTAGTTCTAGGCTAAAACAAACTAAATTGCATCCCAAAAGCCATGAGAATGATGAGAGGATAGAAAAACCCCAAAGCCTGAGAAAAGATTAAAATATGTGTGACCCTCTTTTTTAGATGAAGACTGGAAATGCAAACATATTTTTCCTGGATATTTGAAAGGCTATGATTTGGAAGTGATTATTCTAATTACATATTTCCAGAAAGTTTGACAAGGGCTAGTGGATACAAAATGTAGGTAGATTTCAAATCATTCAGAGAAATTTTTTTCAAAAGATTATTTTTTTAAAGAAATAATTACCCTCATGAAACACTAAGTTCCCAGTCTTATCACCTTGATGTTTGTATACCTTTATTGGGTAAAGCCAGTGACTTATACTCCATATATCCTCACTTCTCTCCTGATCTCTAGATCCAAATTTCCACTGGATTTTTAACAGCTCCCTCAAAATAAACTCACTACCTAAATGCTACAAAACACTCCTATTCTGGGTGCCTATTCTCACTTGTCACCTAAAACAAAAACTTGAAGGGCCCAATTTCTCCTTGTTTCTGATGAGGATGAGGATGAGGATGATGGTCACAGTGGTGATGGCAACCACTTACCATTGAGTTTTTAACACCTGAAGTCATTGTGCTAAATTTTACATATACTATTTTATTTTATTTTTGCAGTAATCCTATAATGTGTGCACTGTTATTCTCATTTTATAGAGGAAGCTGTGGCTTAGAAAGGTAAGGAGCAGAGCTTCAATTTGCAGTCAAGGGTCTCTAACTCTAAGGGCTATATGATTAGCCCTCCACTATACAGCCTTTCTAGTTAGTTATCTGTTCTCCCCTTCAAGCTCTTCACTACAGGTCTTCCACTTCCCATCCCCTCTGTAAGCGAGGGAACTCGGCTCTCACGGCTGGATTCTTTCATCCTTCGTGTGGCGTTTTGCATGTCATCCTAACCAAGAAGACCCCTTCTCCTTACTATCATGGTGCCCTATCTATAGTGCTCATAATTATCAGGGATTTTAAATACTTAGTTACTTGTTTATTTGCCCAAATCTCTTAAAGAAATGGAAGCTCCATGGGCAAACTTGCTATTTGCTCTTCTCTGAATGTCCAGCCCTGAGAGTACCAACACCTAGCTTGTGCTCAAAGAGCATTTGTTGATTGATTGGTGGGATTGGATATATATTTTACTCTGCTACCTCATGTGTAGTCTTTCTACTACTTTATATGGTTCAAGTGCTTATCATCTTATCTGGACAACACGATAGTCACCATCTTCTCTCCAGTTTCTCCTAACCAGAATACAAATACAGAAGAAATTATGTCCCTGTTGAAACTCTTCAATGGCTAGTCTTTGAGTATAGAATAAGTCAAAACTTCTTACCATGTCATTGAAGAATTGATATGAACACTACATCTACGATCTCCTATGCTCCTGTCATGCTTATTGCCAGTATTGTCTGAGCAAATTGTATACTTTCACTTTCTTGCATCTCTTTAATGATGCTCAATTCCAGAAAATCTTTTTTTCCTGTTCTGGAAAAAAAAAATGGTTTTTTTTTTTCATTTTTTAAGGAATCATCTCTTCCACAAAGTTTTTTCTGCTCCAGAGAAAAGTGAAACATGCCCTGGCCGGTTTGGCTCAGCGGTTAGAGAGTCAGCCTGCGGTCCAGAGAGACCCGGATTTGGTTCCCGCTAAGGGCATGTACCTCGGTTGCAGTTTGTCCCTGGCCCTGGTTGGTCGTACGGGTGGCAGCCACTCAATGTGTCCCTTTGACGTCGATGTTTCTCTCTCTCTCTCTTCCTCTCTCTCCCTCCCACTCTATCTGAACAAAAAAATGGAAAAATGTCTTCGGGTGAGGATAAAAAAAAAAAAAGTGAAACATTTCCCCCACACCCATGTTTCATTGCATTTTGACCATTATTTTCTTTAGTATATATGGAATTGTATTACAGTTAGTTATTCACTTTTCTTGTCTTCCCAACTAGATTACAGAGGTGACCTATAATAGTTGGTTACTAAATGACCAAATTTTTAATACAAGACCAAGTTGAGCTTAATGATATGTAACATCCTCTCATATTTAATATTTTACATATCTTTAATGATTCTGTTATATTGCAGTTGGAAACTGTTTGGTAGCCTGTGGCAAATTCTTTTAATTTTGATCCATGTCTACTTATTAAAAGCAGATAATGTAAAAAACAAACAAATAGTTCTAGCCGGTATGGTTCAATTGTGTCATCCCGTCCACTGAAAGGTTGCTAGTTGGATTCCTAGTCAGGGCACATACCTGGGTTGGGGGCTGGATCCCTAGTAGGGGGCATGTAGAAGGCAGCTGATTGATGTTTCTCTCTTTCTCTCCCTCCCCTTTCCTTTCTCTCTAAAATCAATTGTAAAAACATATTTTTTTAAGAAAATAAATTTTTAAAAATAAAAAATAAATCAACAAAAAAATCTATAATGGCAAAAGGGGTGGGGAATTCCCAAATAAAGAAATGCTTGCATTCCTAAGTGTTAACTACTATTCAGAAATTACATTTCTTGTTTAAATGAAAAATCTTCCCCCTGCTCAGCTAGTATGGCTCAGTGGTTGAGTGTGGACCCATGCACCAAGAGGTCACCAGATCAATTCCAGTCAGGGCACATGCCCAGGTTGTGGGCCTGATCCCCACTGTGGGACATGCAGGAGGCAGCCAATCAATGTTCTCTTTGATCAATGTTTCTCTCTCTCTCTCTCCTTGTCTCTTCCTCTCTCTCTAATATCAATAAAGAAAAAAAATTTTTTTTTAAATCTTGTCCCATATTTCTGGTGGAAATTTAAACTGAAAAATCTCTTTGAAGAGCAAGTTGGCAATATGTACCAAGAGTCTATAAATGTTTATGGCCTTTAACCCAGCATTTGACATCTAGAAAAAAATGAACCAGAAATAATAGAGATATAAAATCAGTTATAGTATTAACTTATTATTGTATTATATAGTCTTTTATTTGTATATTAAAATGTCTAAATAAAATTGGACACATAAGTTTAATAATAAGAAAACGAAGAATAAGTAATAAATTAGGGTTTGCTACATAATTAAAATGTATTTTTGAATAATCAAGGACATTATCCTGGCCGGTTTGGCTCAGCGGTTGGAGTGTTGGCCTGCGGTACAGAGAGACCTGGGTTCGGTTCTCGCTAAGGGCATGTACCTCAGTTGCAGTTTGTCCCCGGCCCTGGTTGGTCGTGCAGGTGGCAGCCACTCGATGTGTCCCTTCACATCGATGTTTCTCTCTCTCTCTCTTCCTCTCTCTCCCTCCCGCTCTATCTGAACAAAAAATGGAAAAATGTCCTCGGTTGAGGATTAAAAAAATAATAATAATCAAAGACATGAAAACTAATCATTAACAATGTAAAAAAAAAAAGTATTTACCATATAATCCCAAATATCTACATATGTATACATACAAACATATACATATATACACATACATACACAGGCATACATATGTGTATGTGTATGAGAGAGGGTGAGAGAACATTAACATATAATATCCAGGTGATAAGACTATGTACAATTATGATTTTCTTTTTTCTTCATTTATTAATTTTTCTTCTTTCTATTTTTTCAACCTCAACAAAAAAAATGTATATTCCTTACACATCAAATTTTTAAAATTATTTTAAAAACTTTTACACACAGTCTGACACCAGGACAACTTAAACTACTTTTAACTATCGAGAGTCCCCTCTGTTTTGAAACCTAGTAGAGTTGTTAGCAAGTCTTAAACTATAAACTTTGTTTCACACAAATGCACCCTTCACACAAAGCATCTTCCATGCAGCATAAGTTATAAAATGTCTTATGAAAAATTAACAAGTTTTTAACTAAATGGCTCAGTAAAAAAAAAAAAAAAAAAAAAAAATTGGATAAAGAAGGGGGTAAGTCTAAAAAACAAAGGGCATACATAACTTTTGGATAAAGTTAATATATGAAAGTGATGAGTGGTTAACATAATGTGCCAAGGAGAGAAAGACATGTGCGGGAGAGATGCCCTAATATATCATATATACATATTCATATCTAACTAGAAAATGCAAACTATATCCCATCTGTTTTCACCCTCTTTTCACCCTCCCCAGTTCCTCAAACAGCTGGTTGAGCCGCAGTGTACTTTGCTGGCAATCTCTCATTAGAGGGAGAGGACAGCTCTCACTACTGCCTTGATGGACCAGAGATGGCCAATGGGACCAATCCAAGGTGACAGCCACTGTCACAATTTAAGCACATGATTCCTGGCATGAAATAGTGTTAATTCTGTTTATTGTTCCTGCCAGGCACATTTTTTTTTTCTATCTTTAGTTATAAAATATTAAATTGTCAGGACACTTTCAACAAATTCCTGTTTCCAATAAGGTGGTAGAAGGCAAGAGACTTACACAGATTGATCTCATTGCAGTTGCTTCATACATGCTGTGCGTAGTGTGAAGTTATCATCACCCAAAGTATCTGAAAGATTAAACCATAACAGCAAATAGAGCTTTTTGAATATTTCTATTTCAATCATATAAACAATGTGTTCTTTCTGACGCAAGTCAGATGGCCATGACCTCAATGCTCCCGGGATATTCTTAGACAATGAATTTAGTGTCCAAGGGTCAGTGGAATATTTCTTTCATAAGCAATATCCAAAGACAGTGTGTTGCAATGGGAAGAGCACTATAGCAATAATAGAATCTGGGTTTGGTTCTAATCAACTGTGTAATCTAGGACTTGTCATTAAGCCTGCTCACCTAAAAATTTAATATCCTCGTAAGCTAAAACGGAGTAAAGCCCTAGAAGTCAATGCTTCTACCTGAGTAATTCTTAATCAGGCATGATTTTGCCCCGCCCACCCAGGGGACATTTGGCAATACTTGGAGATGTTTTTGGTTGTCACATCTTAAGGAGTGACTGGTATCTAGTAGGTAGAAGCCAAGATGCTGCTGAACATCTGTTCATAGTACAGTTCCTCACAACAAAAAATTACCTGCCCCAAATGTCAATAGTACAGCTTTGAGATGCCCTGTTCTAACTTCCAGTTGCATTAGGTCATAGGGGAAATTTTTCAAATGATCGATAGAATTTTAAACATTTACTTTTTTAAGTTACTGAAGTTTGGACATTTATAGTTGGATTCTACATGTGCTTGGGTGATTGTAGGTGAAGACAGAAATTATTTAGAAAGATTTAGAACATCACCATTGATTTCAACTGTCACAGTTGCTTAATTTAATATGGGCTTATTCATGTGGAATTAATCTTCCAACCTTAAGCACTTAATTCACATTTTCTTTTCTCTCAGTAAAGGCAGTTCAAAATTCTGTTTTCACACTACCAAATGTCTTAGCATCATGAATGTGGTATAATTTAAGAAATCAGTGTGGGCTTACCTATAGGTCAGATTATTTAAATAGTTGACCATTTATTTAGAGGTTATTTTTCTTAACCTTGAGCTTGGTTGTTTCTTGGTTATTTTTTTTTTAACACTAAGTTTGTTAATGACCTCATATTATTGCAGTGATATGAGGATTATATGATAACGTTCTTGTTAGAATTTTATTTCTAGAAGGGGAAAGAATATCCCAATATAAATGATCATTACTTAAATGCAAAGACTAAGAAAAGAGTCTCCTTTAAAAATCATTTTAAAGCCAGAGTTTTATGAGATTACATAAAGCCATATATAAAAGATTAAGTTTGTTAATGTGTTTGTTTTCCTTTCTTTAACAGGAGAACAGTGAAAACGTGTTAGTTATACCAACCCACACTGTAGTTCAATGTGTTCTTGGGAAAAGAGATGGAAAGAAAAATCTGGCTTATCTTTTTTTTAATTTAAGTTAAAACAATTTTGAAATAATTCTTGTCACTATGGATCCTCAAAAGGTAAGATTCATAATGGAAGTTTCTACCACTTACCTTGCAGATTTCAGCCAAGATGCTGTCAACTTCAAAATCTCTTTCTCCTTGGTTTCTGGTGTTGCCACACCCTATTGATATGGTGACAAGAGGGTGAATTTGCCTCGGATTGGAAGTTCCAAACACATTATAGTTGCAAACACATATCTCAACAAGAGTCTTAGCTAAATAAGTCTTCTGAAAGTCCTTCAGTTAACACAAAATGATTTTTTTTCTCAAAGATCAATTTAGACCCCAACAGATTCCTGAGTGTGAGGACCACAAAAAGTTGTAGAAGGACCAAATGAACTTGTATATTATAGAAATCAAGAATTGTTGGATACATATACACATATTTGACCATTCTGCTGTTTGTTCTTTATATCTCAGGCTTTGTTTTGAAACGTTATGTAGTTACTGCCATTTCTTTAACTTATGGTCGCTGCAGTTTTAGCAAGCTCTAAAAGCCTTGAACTAACAGTCAATCAGCTCTTAAAGTGCCTCGTCATTCTTGTCAAACCAGCCTTAATGTTTCTTGGCAGAGAATCCAATTGTTTCGATAACGGTGGACTTAAAGAAACCTCAAGTTAATGCTGAGGAGGATTCTCCATTTTCTAAAGAAAGACCACAAATGCTTTTGCTTGATTTGAGCGTTCAACCTTTAGTCTTTTGACAATATAAATTTTTGCTATGCCAGTCTGATATCTTAGACAGAGCACAGAACTTGAACATCAAAAGATCTTCTTTAAAATCACAGCTTCACCATTTAATAGTGTGAGCCTTTGGGTGTAATTACTTCCCATCACGGAGTTTTGGGTACCCTTAGGGGATAACAACACCTGACTCATAGGGCTATAGTTGGTGTTTCATGGAACAATGTTATGAAAGTACCTTGTATATTATAAATCACTATACAGCTGTCAGTTATATTATCATTTCAGCCTTTACGAATACATTGAGTGGATACACTAAGCAAACTATTCTAGGGGTAGGCATGGTAGAACACACATCACTGTGACCCTGGGTACCAACAGCATAACTGCACAATCTTTCCCTGTATTACAAACGACTTATTTGCATAAATTGTAAAGGAACAGCCAGCTTTTTTCCATTAATATGAAAAAGTGTAGCAAGAAGATGGTCACATGAGTTTCTAATTTTATGCAGATGTAGAAGAGAGTTTATAAACTATGGGCACACAATCAAAACAAATCCTTGCCGGGAAAGTGGTTCCCCATATTCAGAAGTGGAACTCAGATACATATTCTTATAGAAACAATGCTAGGTATAATAGTTCTAGCTGAAAAAAATTGCCATCACTGTTAGCACTTCTGTTTTCCAAATGTGTGCAAAAGGGGGAGGGGGGACCTTTATAGACAGCCTCTGAACCCAACCACTGCACATGCATTGTTTGCATAGAAAAATGAGTTTTAAGTACAGACAAGTAAGTTTAAATAAGCAGAGTTCAACTCTGCTCAAAGTTAGGGATTGCTTGTATAATCAATAAAATATAAATTGTATTGCAAGTTCTACTAGGATTGGATTTCCTGAGGAGAGAATCAGGTATTCACCTGCTGGTGAATCCATAATGGTGAACTGTGGCTCTGTTGAGAATCGTGGTATCGTGGTAATGGTCTCAGTGTGATTTGGTGCAAATCATCTTCATTTGGTTGTTTTCCCAGTACCTTACATTGTGCTTATCTGATGAGATAGTGTTTTGATACAGTATTTTACTTGTTTGAATAAGAGGAGGAAGCCAATGAAATTGACCTTTACCTTCTTCATTGCCAACAACTCCATCCTTAAATCTCAGTGCTCTTTACAACCTGATGTAAATATTACTAGGGAAATCACTTTTTTAAATCACTAAGAAATTAATGACTATGGTCCAGATAATCTTATCTCAGCTGTTTCTATCGATGCCAATTAATAGCTGTGACTAAATCAGCTGCATGAGGATGTGCAGTAACTCTTATGAGTACCCATATTACTGTGTTGTGGCAGAGTCTGCTTACTTTAGCCCCATAGACCTGAACTAACTCTGTTTTCCCAGGAAACATATTATACTCACATAAATGTTAGTGTATATTTTGCAGTTTCCTAAACATGACATGTAGTTTGCTGAGTGTGCCATGGTACCTCTGTACAGTCTGTTACCTCTGCCTGGAAACCTGCCCTCCTTGCCTCTCAGGGAAACCCCTTTTTCTCCTCAGAGTGTGTTCAAACACCAGCTAATCTGCATGGTCTTCCCTCCACCCTCCATCTGCTCCCAGTCCAGACACAAACCCACTTGCTCCCCATTCTGCCCTCCTGCAGCCTTGTACTTACCTCTACCAGCACTTACACTACCACCTTATCAACCCTTGTTTACAGACTGCTTGCTGAAGTCAGGGAACGTATTATTCATCTACAATCTCTGTGGAATAAATTGTGAATCAGGTAAATATTCAATCATTCTTTTCTGACCACATGAGTAAGTGATGTTGAGAGGCAAGCATTGTGCTTGCGATGTTTTAGCTTCCTGACAGCTGCAATGTCTCACAGGTAGTCATTAGTCCGATCTGCTCTTTCATCCAGCGACTCGTCTGAGAAATAGTTGTAGCTTCTGTGTTCCTATTGCATGGACTGTGGAGCCTGCATTCTCTCTGTCCTCCTACTTAATTTGTAACAGTGACAGCTTGATTCTCTCACTGGAATCCTCAAGCCATAGTTCTACTCGGGTGCCCTGGGCACTTACCTGAGAGTCGTACAGAAGTCTGGTTCCCCAAGAACAGGTTAGTAGTAGACTTGAGTTTGGTTGGACTCTCAACAGTTCTACTCAATATCTGTGTAAATTTGGGAACATTATTTAACCTCTCAGGAATCTCAGGTCTCACTTCTGTGGAGTGAGAATGATACTTATCTCACAGGGTTGTGAGTAAGACAATATGTGTAAAATGCCCGCGAGGGTGCCTGCTATAGAGGGAATCATTACATGTTAGTTCTAGCTGCCTATTTTCTTCTGCCCTCTTTCAAGAGCTAAATAAGGTGTAACCATATTGGAGATAATCCTAACAACCACTATATTTCTACCATGGGAGGAAAGGTTGTAAAAGTAAAGATTTCAAGAACACTGACCAAGTTAACCGCATTTGAAAAGGATCTGTAATTCCAAACGCCTCATTCATTTATTTATTCCTTAAGAATATTTACTCAATGCCTGACATAGACCAGGTTTTTTCCAAGTTTTTAGTATAGAGCAGTTAATATTAAGACATGCTATATGCCTGACCTTCATAAGGCTTCCAGTCTAGTGGCCTGCACACTATGAAGAAATCAAATGCTTGAGGTTACATAGAAAGCTGGGGAAACAGTTTATGTTTCCTAAGCATAACAGTTTTTTATTGTTTCTTAACTGAGGTAGAATTTTCACAATGGATTGTTTCCCAATAACATATTTTTGAGGTTATCACAATGTCTTGCACATAGTGGCTTCTGGGAAAAATACATTTATTGAATCAATAAAATTTTAAAGAGCCTTTACTTATTTTAGCTTTAAAATGCCTATGAAGATATAACAATCCCAAAAAGGCTTTAGAAATAGTCATTGAATGTTGACTGAGGAGCAAGGAATTTGAATCCTCTGCACCGTGCCAGCCCTCCTGTCTCCCCTGGGGAAACAGGCAGGTTGGCTATCTAAATAAATAAGAACTTTTCACAGCTGGTGATGTGTGGTACTTAATTGTGAGATAAGAAGGAACTGCCTTTTTCCGTTCTTTTTTTTTGTTTTTTTTTACCGGAGAGGAACATGAATTGATCTCACCCACTGGAATGATTTAAAAAGCATATTATACTGAGAATAAGTTACACAAGAGAAAAAGGAGAAAACATCCACCCACTGGTACATGAGCATACTAGCCATTCATTCCACTGAGCTTCCGGTCAACTTCCTCCTTTTGCTTTTGTGAAGAGACCTGGGAGCCTTCCCATTTAGCGGTGTTATAGCTAGGATGGCTAGTGGTGATTCGTTGGGATTCTCTGCAATTAGGGGGCAGCTGTATTTCCGCAGGGAGTGAGGTTCTCACTGCATCACACAGAGAAGAACACCCTCACTCCAGTACCCACATGGCATTGTGCAGTGCTCACCCAGGCAACACTAACTTCATGTTCTGCTCTGGCACATTGGCAAAATTTGGGTGCTAGATGTGTACTTAGGATTTCTTAGTTGTTTGATCACATCGATGAAAGGATATGCAATCAATCTCCTCTTAAGACAGTGAGTGGTATTGGCCATAACTCATTACTCCGTCAAGGATTTGGCATTTCAATCGATGGGAAATGATGTGTGATCATTCTAATTTATTATACATCATTTCCCATCAATCGACAAGCTGAAGCCTTGACATAATAAGTACTTACAGACACTGTCAATCATCCTTGGTCCAAATACTTCCCAGTGCTGCCTTTTGGGATATCTTCAAATAGTCATGAAAATGGAATGTGCCCCCAAATTACAAATGCAATGGTTTCATTCAGCAGAAGACTTGGAGATGACCTCTTACTGGGGGATTCCATTGGCAACTTAAACATGGAGTATGGTTTTGTTTAAACACTGTGCCAGTCACCAAGCTAAAGGGGATGGAATTGATAAATACTCTGATTAGCCACAATGTTTTCTCCCAAACTCTCCAAATGGAATTCAAAGGATGGTGCTCTTGCCAAAATCATAGAGGTACCCATTTTGTCTGAAAAGTGCCACTCTCTCCATCTACCTCATCTCAGGAAATTTACTATTTTCCTGAGTGCTTTTTGGAATAATGTCAAAGCCCATTGATTTTCCGGCCTTTTGTCACTATATGGAATGACATCATAAGACAGCAGATCACCAAATAGTACCAAAATAAACAGAACTCATGGATTACCATACTTTTAAATAAGATCCCTCAGCTGTTATTACTGGCCACACTGAAGCAATTGATGAGAACTGTCAGCTTGATTAGTTCTATTTGTTTGCAGTTTGATTCTTATGAAAATAAAATAGGAAAAAATATTCCCAGGTGCATGTCCTTAAGCAAGTGTCCAAAGTTGTCATTTTGGACAGTGCATACTGCCTATGATTTTCATGGCAACTCTCAAATCTGCCTGCTCTTTCTTAGGAGCATTTTTGGTCATTTTCAAAATATGTCATGAAATTTTTAATTTCTATTTTGTGATATTTTTCAGAAACAAAACCATACTCCCATGAAAATTTGCATGCATAGTAGAAGAGTAATTTTCATTTTCACCAGCAGCAAAAAAAACATTTTCTGAAGAAAGGAGGGTGATGTACTCTCTATAACTGACATGCACAGCAACACTTTTGTGAGGACAGAGGGAAAAATACTGCATTTTGGCTGGACAAAAATTACTTTCTTTGCCTATAAATATCATCTCTTAAATATCTGGGAAAATAATAAGTAAAGTCAAGCTGCAAAGGGCATTTATTCTTAATAATCTTAAAAGAAAGAAAAGAAAAACTCTACATGATTCTTTTTCACCAGCAACATTTGTGGCATCAGCTTGTTTTTGTGTTTGTTTGTGTTTTGTTTTGGTTTGGTTTTTTTGTAAGGAATCCAGCTGTGGAAGTCTGATCATTGTGAAGGAAGCCACCGATTTGCATCCAGAGTGTGAGTATGAGCTGGAAGTCAGTTTAGGGATTCTAAATCATTGCCAAGAAAGTTTGCTCCCATCCTGTTCAAGGGCCCACTACTCAAGAGATTACAAATGACAAACTAATACAATGGAATTTAATAGAATCTTTCTCAGTGGATTTCAAAGCATTCATTAGCACATTCAATCTTCACAACTTGCTTGAGCCAATAACTTGCTAATCTTGGGGGGCAAATGCCTTCCTCACCCCTCCCAGCACCAGCATCTCCTCTTTGCTTCTTCATCAGCAATCAGTGGGTCTTGGCAGAACCAAGGCTTACTGGGCAGACAGCTGGCTCCTTTAGCTCTTCATATGCTCTGGGGCTTATCCAGGCTAATGGAGAATCACAGCTCATTATGCACCTTCTTCCCCTACCCCCTGTGAGGAAGCTCCAGTGTATATCAGGTGTGGGACAGGAGGCATCATTGCCATTGAAGCTGCCAAAAAAAAAAAGCTGCCAGTATCCTATGGAGGAGTTAAGGAATATCAATATTTGTAAGAATGTTCCCTGAACCCAGAAGAAGGCTAGAAGGTAATCCAAGGATGCAGGAGAATTAGTGTCATCAACAATGCTACCCTGCTCTGCATGACGAAGGCAGCAACAACCCCCTATTCAGCTCTCACTATGTTCCAAGCATTATGTTAAGCCTTGTGCACATATTAGTTTATTTAGATCTTAAAACAATCCTAAGAAATTAGTACTATTATAGTCCCTATGTTTTAGATGAGGAAACAGAAAACGGGAGATTACCTATGCAAAATAACTTACCTAGAATTACATGGCGTGTACATGAGCTGACATTTCGGTCTGAGTTTCAGGACTAAGCCCACCTTCTCCCCTGAGATCAGTGGAGTCTTTAAGAAAGGAGAGTTGCAACTCAGTTCAAAGACAAAGAGGAAGGTAAGTGGAAGAGGCCTTTGTTACGTGAGGAAAGTGAAGTAAGAAAGAACAGAGGAAGAAAGACACTAGGCATCTAAATGATCAAGAAAAGTTTCCAAATAACGTATAGGTACATGAAAAGTATAATCTAAAAAATCATAAGGGCATTCTTATGATAATTAGGACATCTCTTTTCTTACAAATATTTCTTTCTAGAGGAAAAAAAGGTAGAAGCATTTACAAACTAATTTTCAGAGAGAAAAAAATGATTATATAAAAAGAAATCCTTTTCTGCCCTGGCCGGTTTTGCCCAGTGGTTAGAGCATCCACCTGCAGTGCAGAGAGACCTGGGTTCAGTTCCCACTAAGGGCGCATGCCTTGGTTGCAGTTTGTCCCCGGCGCTGGTTGGGTCGTGCAAGTGGCAACCACTCGATGTGTCCCTTTCACGTCGATGTTTCTCTCTCTCTCTTCCTCTCTCTCCCTCCCACTCTATCTGCAAAAAATAAAATAAAATAAAATAAAAAGAAACCCTTTTCAAACATCCGATGCAGAATCAATCACAGTGCTCTAGAAGAAATGCCACTCTGTAAGAAATGAGGCCCCTGCGTCAGAAACTTCATAAACAAAAGAAACAATGCTTAGAATGAGTGCTCACATGTGAGGTTTGAGTTTGATACGATTTGAAAAGCTTAAGTAATAAACTCCTGAAAAATGGGATTTAGTAATGAGCAAGCCTTTAACGATATAGACATGTTGCCAGGTACCACTTTAATAAACTATTACAAATGATCGATGCAAAGGTGTTTCCAACAGCTGTTTATGCAATGTGGCTGGAAGAATTCTTCCATAAAGAAGCTGTTAGTAGGAAAATTGGCTATGCATGGTTGTGATGTCAAATTCGTACATAACAAACTTTTTCCTGTCAATCAACAATCTTGCCATAAATGGATCCATTTCTAACAAGCCTTTTTTTTTTTTTAATTGACAACTTCAATGTGAATAATAAGAGGGACTCTTTAAAGAAAGTCAACTCGAAATGGCTTTTTGTAACTCTTGAACACATGGGGAGAAGTGGCAAAGCTTTGTGACTTCTAATTGATGTTGGAAGAGGTGGGCAGCAGCCCCAACACTACAGCAGCTTTCCAAAGGCAACTGGATGCCACAAAGCCAGTGTGACCTCGTAGGTGTGGCTTGCAGAGGCTGAGCACAACCTGCTCATGTCCAATGATAGAAACAAACGTTAGGACATTTCCTTTGAATGTCTGGGACATAGAAATCAAGCGAAGATGAGATCGTTCTGTAAATACACTCTGCCCAGGGAGGTGTTGCTAGCACCAGAGCCCCACTCAGGCAAGTGGGTGTGGACGGTATCATCACAGTAGGTAGATCAGGCAGACCCTTAGACCCTGCTACTCAGACCCGAGTTGTCTCAGCCCTTGACCTTGCCTTTCATCCATGTTGTTGCTCAAACTCAATTACCTCTGGTTTCAGGTGTTTATTCCAAAAGAAAGTTTAATTCACAAAATTCATGGGGTTGTAAAGAACGCCTACATGACATTAGGCACGTGTCTCTATGTGCAGGGTAGAACAATCCCTAAGGCAAGAGCTGTGTTCTTAAAGATGGCTGGAGATGAGAGATCACTAACTCAGCATTTCTAAATGCTGACTTTGTTTACCTTTATGTATCATAGATGCAAAACAAACAATAAAACAACAAAAACCTGACTGTTTTAGCTGTTTTTCCTGCCTAAATTCAACATGCTTTGTCTTCTAGTGAAACAACATCTATTGTGGGAGCTGAGGGTCCCTTTCTCCAAAACTATTTTAGTACGTATAACATTCCTGCCCTCTTCAATCCTCTCTCACCTCCCAATTTAGTCAATCCAATCAAAAAGCAGCCATGAATAGATTATCAGCAGGCAAAAAAGCCAAAAATTATATAATAGACCAATAAGATTCTTGAAATGTAGTAGGAGTTTTTGTCTGCTTTATATTTTGTTTTCCTGCACTGGATGAAACCTCACATTAAATTCTCCACAGTTATCCTATTAAGTTTGTTCTTGGAGAGAGAAGCCCCCGCCTGGCCCATGTGGCTCAGAGGTTGAGCGTTGACCCAAACACCAAGAGACTGCTGGTTCAATTCCCAGTCAGGGCACATGCCCAGGTTGTGGGCCCAATCCCAATTGGGAGGCATGCAGGAGGCAGCCAATTGGTATTTTCTCTCATCAATGTTTCTATGTCTCTCTCCCTCTCACTTCTTCTCTCTCTAAAATCAATAAAGGAAAAAAAGAGAGAAAGAGAAGCCCCACTTTGGACCCTAACCAAGGCATTCCTCTTCACAGATGCCCTGTCACTCTCTTTTAAGGAAGATTATTCTGAGATTCCTCTCTTTTTTTCTTGCTCTGCCTCATTGGCATTTGTGCTGAACTGCCCACCTGTTTCCTGTTGATCATACCGCTTTGCCTGGTGGATCTTTCTAGCCAGATCCACACACAGACACAGGCAACCAGTGCCTCACTCTATCTGCTTCCCAGGTGCTCTACCTTTTCCACTGATTTCTGGTCTTTCCCACTGCCCCATGTCTTCATTTCGTCAAGGGCATGTGAAATTTTAAATCTACTCCGCAAGTACAGCCTCACTCAACTAGGCCGCACTACGCCTCTCTAGAATACATGTTCCCAGTTCCACTGTATGGCAGAGAAAAAATTTTCCTCTACCCTTCTAGATTATTTCAGCTATCCTAATAACCAAATAAACATGAAACAGATTAACAGGGGAAAATAACTCAAGTTCATCATATACATATGCATGAAAACCCCACGCACATGAGAGAATTACGGATCTCACATACATGAGCGGTTCAGAGACTGAACGGTGAAATGAGGGATATAGGGCATCCTGAGCTAAGGAATGAGGTCAGGCACCGTGGGGCTTCAGAGAGGAGGCAGGTCATTTGTAGGATGATAAGAAGAGTAGATGTTCAGTAATACAAGTGTGTCCTGCCCTATTGATAGGTCATAAAAAGTTATTTCCGGTGATAACCCTTATTATGGGCCCCAATTTAAACCCTTTAAAGGAGAGATATAAGTTTCTCTTGAGCCTGCACAGTCTCAACTGCCTTTAGCTCAAAATAATCTGCATTCTAAAGTGGTACATCTTGGGGAGGCCTGTTCTGAACCCCTTCAACCATCAGAGCCACTGATGAAAATAACTAGGCCTCATCACAGCATAGAAGGTATTGGCTGCAGGATTTTAAGAAGTTGTATAAAACTCAATGAAAATCATCTGGATGCATTTCTTCTCTCCTTCAGTCCATCACAACATGTTTTATACTGAGTAGATGCTCATGTGTTTGTTCAGTGAGGGAGTGAATGGACAAGATGAATAGTCAGTACAATGGAAACTACTTCTCATGGGCAGGGAGTCTACATCCCCAAACCTCATTGCGTGTGGATTTAAATTTGCATTTCTTCAGATTAAATTTTCACATCAAGGGGAAAAATGTTTCCATTTGAATATCACTAATTATCTTAAGAAATTCTTCCAAGGATCTTGTTCAATAGTCTCCTCTTTTGTGTCTATGAGGGTTTTTTGTTTTGTTTTGCTTAATCCCTTCACCTGTTTTCACCCACCCCCCCAACCTCCTCCCCTCTGACGCTGTCAGTCTATTCTTTGTATCTACGAGTCTTTTTCTATTTTGTTAGTTTATTTTGTTCATTAGATTATACATTAAAGTGAAATCATATGGTACTTGTCTTTCTCCGACTGGCTTATTTCACTTAGCATAATACTTTCCAGGTCCATCCATGCTGTCCCAAAAGGTAAGATTTCCTTCTTTTTTTTATGGCCAAGTACTATTCCATTGTACAAATGTACCTCAACTTTTTTTATCAACTCTTCTACTGATGGACACTTGAGTTGCTTCCAAATCTTCGCTATTCCAAATAATGCTGTAATGAACATAGAGGTGCATATATTCGTTCGAATTAGTGTTTCAAGTGTCTTCAGATATATTCCCAGAAGTGGGATCACTAGGTCATAAGGCAGTTCCATTTTTAAATTTTTGAGGAAACTTTATACTGCTTTCCACAGTGGCTGCACCAATCTGCATTCCTACCAACAGTGCTTGAGGGTTCTCTTTTCTCCACATCCTCACCAACACTTATTTATTGATTTATTAATGACAGCCATTCTGACAAGTGTGAAGTGATATCTCATTGTGGTTTTAATTTGCATGTCTTTGATGACTTTCATTTCTCTGATGATTTGAATTTCTCAGACAACAGTATGATGATTACCAACAAGGTTTCTTTTGTATTCCTTCACAAATGTTTATTGAGGTTCAGGTACTGTTCTAAGTGTAGGGGTTCCATTGTTATCAGAGAAATACGTAGATTTTCTCCCTTGCACGTGGGAGTGGGGTTCTTAGGGTATAGCTGGAATAAGCATTTCCAGAAGACCCCGTGGAAGGGTGAGAAGTGGTATAAAGTTTTATTTTTAAGGAATTACATCTCTGGGTTTACAAGGTCCAGTTTCCTGTAATCCAGTCCTGGAAGATGTGCAGCTAGGCATTCAATAGAGCGAGAAGCAATGCCAGCATCCAAAGTGTCCCCTCCATGTTGGAGAGCATCAGGCTATTTGCAGTCCATTAGTCCATTGTGTGGGGTCCACATGACTCTGGGCCATGTGTGTGAATGCAGGGGAGCCAAGAGAGCACACTCCCTGCAACAAGAGCCCCAAGAGTCCAGAAAACACAAAAGAGCAAGAGCTCAAGAGAGCAAGATTCAAGAGTGTAAACTCCTTTGTTTAGGAGATTAAATATCTCAAATCTTCCTGCACTTGCAGTGGCCATGCCTACTCTGGCCAATGACCTGTTCCCAGGTGTGAAAGACAGGTAAGTACCTTCCTTATGTCACCCAAACTTTACTGGCCATGTGACTATTCTCCCCCTATCCATTCCCTTACCTCATGGATCTGCAGGGAATGGACTGGTGCTTCCCTGGGGAGTGTTAAACTGTAGTTTCCTGGCAAAGCTGCACAAATGGCACGTCTATAGTATTTGGCCTTCCCTTTGCTCCTTTCCAGTTATTTATAACTGGGTTAAATTACCATGGTATCGCCATCAGTGATGAAACACCTGAAATCATACAAAACCTCCTGCCATCATGGGGCCAGTCAATGCAAGCAATTCCTCCTTCTTTATTTCTACATTTTATTTTATGACGCGGAACTGATTTTGACAATGGAAAAAATGAAGAAGAAGAAGAAGAAAAACAAAGAAACTATGACTGAAAGAGAAACCTAGGACAGGAAATCAGGGAGCTGGGCCTGAGTTATGTTAAGATCCGAGGCCCCCACTTTCAGTCGCCCCTCCCACCCTTCACTTTGGACACTTCATTTCCACGCAGCCATGAGCAACTTCTCTGCAGGAAGCAGCAATCCAAAACAAGCTAAGTTTACCACTTCTAGACATCTAAGACTTCCCTTCCACACCCTGAAAGAATGGAGAGCTTAGATGGATAAATTAATTGTCATCCTTAAAAAATCATGTATAATGAGGAATAATAACTGTAATCCTAGGTAATTACATGGCTCCACAGATCTCAAGGTCCAAGTTAGCAGCACCGCCAGTCCTTCAACAGGGGCCAGTGCCTCCTCTTGCCTGCTCGCATCGCTTCACATACCCCATTTCATTAAACAAGGATGGGGTCGCAAACTCAGACACCAAACTTTCTGAACTTACCACTATTTGGTAAGAATGCTGTTTTTCCAGAAAAAGACATTTAGAGAACACTGGCAAGAGCCAAAAGCTTAGGTGAACATGTTTGCTTTTTATATCTTAAAATTTAGGAGTGTGGGCAAATGGAGACTTAGGATAAAGTTACTGTAAATAAGATCTTTGTCTCTCAATGAGAGGACTTCCTCAAAACTGCTTTTTCTTTTTGACTTGAACTGTTCAGCCCCACTCTCTGTGAAATTCAATCATGTTCATTAGCATGTCTAAAGATGTAAGCTACTCCAAACAGCTGCATTGCCTTTCCTTTTCAACTAAAATGCAGCTTTTCCTTCTGAAGGGAGAACTCTCCCTTCAGTTACCCAATTCTTTCTGCTTGGCACCCATAATTTTCAATGGTAGTGCCAACCCCCACGAAACAGGAAGTGCAATCCTGCTTGCTCTCACTTGAAAGACACTGTAAATACTTGATAAGGGCGGAAACAGTGGCTCAAAGAAAAATACAACAAAATAACTGTGGAAGAAAAAAAAAAAAAAAAAAGCAAGAGAAGCAAAGTAATAATCATTTAAATGAACTAACTCTTTGTCCCTGGAACGGAACATTCTCATTATCAGGAGCATTTAATATATTCCCAATGGGAAGCAGGCTGCTGTCTGTCAGTCTTCCTCCTTGTTCATTGGCCACTTCAGCAATTAGAGAGGGAGACACTTTCTCTTTTTAATCTCTTAGCTCTATAAGGAGAACATTCCATATGCTTCAAATCACAAAATTACCTGCCTTTTTTTTAAGGGGAGTATTGATGGAAACATATTGCAAGACAGAGCCAAGGGTTTACAAGTTAATCTTTTTTTTTTTTTTTTTTTATAATGACTTAGGAAACCATCTTTGGTAGTGCCCAGTTCAAAAGTCTGCCTGTAATTTGATTGTAAACCCAATTTTGTGCAATTGTAGCCTAGAGAATATGCTGTTGTTTACGGAGGGAGATGGTGCCCTGCTCCGTGCTGAGAAGGGCCAGCCCTGGGGCTTTCAGAAAAGGTTCGCCATCATATCCACAGATGTCCAGCTGTCCCCCGTGACAGTGCCATCAGGCGAGGCTACAGGGGCTGAAGGACACACTGGTTTCCAGTCCTGACCCAGTGAACTAAGCAGGCGCAGAGATCAGGAAGGTGATGGGAATGATAGAAATATGGAAATTAGTCATTCATAATCCCTCCTGAACAAAACAAAAGATGATGCAAAACTGAATCAACCTTCTGTTTCTAGCAGATATCACATTGAATTAAAACACTGTAATTTATAAAAAGCTGACCATAAAAATGAAGCAGCTCATTAGTGGAATCTACTAAGTAGCAGCTGGGCCTGGTGCTAGGGAGGGTAGGGATAGGGGCCGTCAGGGCTCTTGCTCCTAATGGGTGTTAAAAAAAAGAAGTGTTTCACATGTGATTTGCTCAAATTACTTCACTTGTGAAATTAGTAAATCCCTAGACAGGTGTGTCAGAGCCACATTCTATGTTTAAATCTGGCAATCCAATTCCCTGCATAGGCACTGCCGCTGACCTGGGCTGAATAAGTCTCTCATACGAAAGGAACTCTGAATCTGAGACCACAGATGATAATCAGACATATCCGACAATTTTGTGAAATGGAAATCTTTCCTAACGGAACTTCCAAATCCCTGCTCGTGGAGCACAGTAAGTCAGAAATGTCAAACCGCAAGTGACAAGTACACTCGGCAGGGCTTCTTCAGAGACTGTCAGTCCCTGCAAAGAGGCTGGCGAACATGCCAGCAGTCTTGGGATGAAAATACAAGTCGTGGAGAGCTCTCCGCAGGTCACAGGGGTCCGGTCGGACAACACTTCTGTGAAGAAACGCATGGCCTCCACGGCAAAGCCACGGCAAAGCCACATGCCGGCCGTTCCGTGAGGCCCCCTCCCAGCTGGCAGAAACAGCAGCGCGGCCTTGTGCTGTCAGCCCAGAGAGAACACCTCTCCGACAGTGATGCTTAGAAGGAGCACGTGGACTCCACCCAACCTTCCTAAGTTAGGGTCATGGTGGACACGCAGGTCTGAGCTGAAATTGCGTGGTCCTACCCGATCCCGTCCACTCTGTGTGGACTCGGCCGGCAGAAGCCTACTCTTCGAGACTCCTCCTTTCCCATCTGTTTTCCTGATAAATCTGTCTAGTAGGGTTGACCCCTGACTCACTTTTGGGATGTTAGCTTTAAAAAGAAAGACACACCACCCTGGCCGGTTTTGCTCAGTGGTTAGAGCGTCGGCCTGCGGTCCATAGAGACCTGGGTTCGGTTCCCGCTCAGGGCGTGTGCCTCGGTTGCAGTTTGTCCCCGGCCCTGGTTGGGTGGTACGGGTGGCAGCCACTCGATGTGTCCCTACACGTGGATGTTTCTTTCTCTCTCTCCCCCTCCCACTCTATCTGAACAAAATATCGAAAAATGTCCTTGGGTGAGGACAATGCTAAGTCATTTGCATATACCCATCTCTTTAATTTTCACAACAACCCTACGAGAAAGATGTCACTATTAAACCCTTCTATTGCAGGTAAGAAAATTGAGGTACAGAGAGGGAAAATAAATGGAGCCCTTGCTCCTGGCATACGGGGGTCAAATAGTGAGGTAGGACTAGTACTCACGTGTGTTTGTCACCAATCCCATGCATTTAACTAAAATACTTTAATCTCCTGCTTCATAACCGTTAAAATATCTCTGTCCCAGTTGAGCATTTGTTCTCTGTGTTTGTAGAACTGTAGAGAAAATCATCCAATCATGCCTTTTCTACATGACTTCTATGGCTCAGGCTCCAGAAATTGCACTTAAATTTATTTCAGCAAAGATAAAGTATCCCAGAAAGCTGTGCTGTGCGATGTGGTAGCCACTAGTCACATTGCACTTGTAAAATGTGGCCAGTGTAACTAAAGGACTGAATTTTTCATTTTATTTAATTGTAATTTATTTAAATTTAAATAACCACATATGGCTAGTGACTACCACTTTGCACAGCTTGTCTCTAGAGGGAAAAATCATGATGCTCATTGAACTGAAACTACTTCATTTACTCCTTCGACCAATAGTTTTTGGGAGCCGACTCTGCACGAGACTCCTCACTGGGTATTATGCAGAATGTGGAGAACAAAATACACATTGACTTTTTACCAAAAAAGGAGAATAAGAAAAAGAGCCAGAGATGTTGGAGAAAAGCAAGGGAGTGTGGCATCATGGACACTAAGAGGAGAAAGTTTCTCAAAACGTGGGCTCCTGTTCTGCTGTAGACTGGGTCTGAGAAGACGGAGAGATATGTGTCATCTCTCATTACCAAGAAACTTGATTGCCTTATCAAGAGCAGTTTCGGTGAATTAAAGGAATCAAAAGCCAGGTTAGAAGAGTTAGAATAAATAGGAGATAAGAAAATGAAGAAGATACCTGTGTAGACAGTACTCTTGAGAATCATTGCTAAAAGGGGAGTAAAGACATGAGGATGATATTAGAAGGGGCGCACATGGTCTAGGCATCTTGTATACCACAGATTGATAGGCCAGAGAGAATAATCTAACAGAGAGGGAAAAGTTGACAAGGCATAAAGAACAGGTGTTCTTGAAAATGCAGGAAGGAAATAAGTTCCAGAGACCAGAGGAAAGAGAAGCTGATACAAGTGTAGATTTGCAGATTTCTCCACTCAACTGAGCCAACTTACCCTGGACTTCACCTTAGCCAGGAGTTACATTAAAAGAAAGTCAATCTACTATTTAAATATAATTGAAAAGCAATTAAGTTATTTTTTGTAGTCTCTGAAGAAATCTCTGAAGGAAATCACATCAACAACACAATAAAAACAAAACTTCCAAAACTTCTCTATCTCTTTCTCTCTCTTCCCCTCCCTTTCTCTCTCCTGCTCCAACCTCTATGTCCCTATCTTTTCTGGCCACTCCAAAACTTCAAGAAAATCTCTTACTAAAAATATAAATGGGGTGAGATGAAATGATGGCGAGCTGTAGCTCTATAATTTTATTATTCTATAAATGAGAGAAGCTGATCATTAAAACTCCACCTTTTCCTTTGGGAGAGGCTGGGCAAACTTGGAGGGAACGTAAAGGCTACAAAGTTTTCTGTATAAAATAGCTGATATGTCACAGCACACTGTATATAAAACCCCAAAATTGCAAGGGAAATTAGTATTGGTGAAAAGGCGGTTTGGGGGGGCAGGAGAAGAAGGAAGAGGACCACAGTAAAGTCAGGGAATCGGGGCCAGTACTGCCAGCCCCTAGAAGAACTCAGAGATGTGAACGGAGGCATAACATCTGTTCTGTTCCAAGCAGCTTTTGTTTCCAAATCCACCTCCTCTCCTTTCCTTGCCTCAGCCAGACCCTATCTCCCTTTTCTTTGAAATGATATAAATAGGAAAAAACTCACCAAACCATGGAAACTACTCTTATACCAACCACATCCCAAATAAGATGGGTGCACTTTGGCACATGAGACAATAATACTGAGGCCAGGGATTTCTTTTTTTTTTTTTTTATTTGTAATTCAAGGGGAAGCAGGAGATAGAGTAACTTACCTCTTAAGCTATTTGTTTGAAAATAATATGCAGAAAGGGAAAAACAATCCTCGAAGAGCAACTGCCTTCCTTGCCATCTGCTTAATCTAAACATTAGCATATCACATGTCCGGGTGAATCAGAGCGCACTGGGAAGGGAGAGCTCTCTTCCACGTTCCCAGACCCTCCGTGGGCGAGTCAAGTGCGAATTCTCTGTGGAATTATGTGGGCTTCCTGGGCTTCCAACACATGCATTTAGGGCCACGTTTTCAGTCCAGCCTTAACTCATCATGCTACCACTGGAGGCTAAATTGTGCCTGGCTTAATTAGCACAAGGACTAATCAAGTACTAATGAAATTTGCCCACAAGCAGTTCTTCAGACTAGAGCACGAGGAGCGCGCAATTTCCGTATATATCACTTAGCATGTCAGCACAAAAGGAGGGAAGTAATGAACAAGTCCCCCCTAAAACGTGCTGCAGGCGAACCACAGGCGAACACCACCGCTCCCCAGAAGTAATCCATTCGCTTCCTTCGTGTAAACTCCCTAAATCCTAAATCTGCAAAATGCATCCCAATTTGCCACATTAGATTGCAGATTTATAAAACTATAGAGGATGCTATCAATGAAGACACTTTATTCTCACAGATTTATGAGCTTTTTATTACCTGAATTTGGAAATGACTGTGATCTGTAATGTACCTTAAAATATATAGGCGGTCTTTCAAGCTAAAACATCCGTTCTTAAGAGGTGGCAATAATGTTGGAAAACAGACCGATTTGTTTAAACTCAGAATAATGACAAAAAGGAGGCCCAATTTTATCTCCTCCATCAGGGATATATCCTTAGTCTTACTGTGTTTCAAAGCTGCTATTAAGATCTGTCCAAGCATAAGAGTTTATTTAGAGCACAAATATTAATTACACGAAAAAGGATGCCTTCAATCCATCAATTAAATCCCACTACTCAGAGAAACAGTCAGCACGTTGGAGTAAGTATTTACATAATCAAGCTTCGCACAAAGGAAATGTTTTTTTGTTCTGGGTATCTCATGGTACTTTGCCAAAAATAAAATTCTGGGTCATCCATTTTGGGGACACAGGAGAAACAGTGATTAATTCCCAGAGCAAGGTCATGCTGCAAAGCCAGGCAGAAAATTAAGAGAGGACCACAAGGACCAAGTGCTGCCATCTCTTCTGCTCTGTAAATGCGCTCCATCCTCCAAGCGCTGTTACATTTCTCCCAAGAAAGGGTCTCACCTTCAAGAAGCTGGAACTCACCCACTTGAACAGGTGCGAGGGCCAGATGAGGGGTTGTTCCCTTTATGGACTATCGACAAACATCACTTAGAAAAATAATGATCATTGGTGAGTGCTGAAAAACAGCCTGTTCACACAGTGCCTTCATAAAATGAAATCTAGGAGAGAGGAAAGCAAATAATCCAGAATCAGGGTAACTAGGAGGCAACCTGCCTGTCACCTGTGGTCCCTTGCCATGAGAGCCCCCCAGACTGCTTCCCCAGTTAAGGACAACAGATTAATTTTGATATTGACTTCTCTTGCCCTTTCAAAGATGCCGTTGTCTGGGAATTGTGTTATACTCATGTTCCCACTTGTAAACATATCAAACGTCTCTCTGCAGGACAGCGGAAAGGAGAAAAAAAAGGAATATCTTGTCATTAGTGAGTCTTATTTTTCTTAATAAAGGTTTGTGAACTACAAAGAGTGTAAAAATCTAACATGCTGTAAAAACAAGAAAAATTCATGCAGACCACAGCCATTAACAAAATTTAAGCCTGACATTCTTCAAAGGAACCAAGGGCCCCATCTGCTGATGCTTAAATGTACTACAGTGGCAAACGAATAAAAAGAAGCATATGGAAAAAGATTTTATTGAACTAAAATACAACTAAAGAGTCTGAAGCTGTGGAATCTGGGGAGCAAAAGGCATCTTTAGAAGTTGGGAGACCTGCCCCTCTCATGCTCTTCGGTGCTAGGGGTAACTGTAAGGAAGTCATTCTGAGCAGACCAGTAGCTGTTTTGTGTGTTACATTTTGTTTTGTTTTGTTCTCGGTCCTCAGGAGAGAGCTCCAAGCCCAGAGGCTTCACTGACACCATGGCTCTACCGAAGACCTTTCAGGAGCAAGTGCTCTTATCCCTCTAACTGGTGATTCTCATTTTGAAGTGACTTTGATTGGTTTGGATCTTAATGGGTTTTGATGCTGCCCCTTTTGATGATAAAGACATTGGAGTCACTTCTCAGATTTACCTTCAACATGAGGTCATTCTGGTTCCTTTCTCAAAAGAGTGTTGTGTTTATGACAGTGGCAGCAACAAAGTGAGTCGAGAAAGCCTAAGGGAAAGACCCTGCACAGGTTAGCAGATGCAGCTCTGGGGTCTCCTCGAAGCTGTGTCACATAGTCACGTCTGACCGTTCTCTACCGAGTTCTACTCACCTTCAAAATAAGGTGTCCAATTATGTGAACTTTAATTCCTTTCATGTTAGCTCCAAAATTAATTGTACCATCCATAAGGATAGAAAGAATACCATATAAATCCTTATATCTACATAGCACACTGCCTACCTTAGATGCTCCATAAAGGTGGGAGTAATTCCTGAGTAATTCTCAAGTTTATCAAAGTCATTTGCAGGCAGTAAGCAAGGTTGCCTTCTAAATTGTTTAGAATACCATATAGTAAGTATTTGTTCAAATAATGAATAAAGTGTGTTATGTCCCAAACAATCCTTCCCTGTATGTACATCATTGGGGTGAAAAGGAATGAATTTTACTGAAGGTCCAGAGGTCTTAGTTAGGAGCGTGTGATTTGCTGGGTTTACAGATGGTATGGTCACCTGTGATTGGAAGACCGAGTCTACATCCCTTTTTTGATGAATCCTCGATTTCTCTCTTTCACACCTGCCCCTACCCATTCAACTTCTAACTATTTTTTCCTTAGTCATGCGAAGAAAAGCTAGATAGAATACCTTATTGATTAAAATGCCATTTCTCTTCCTTTTAATTAAGTCATTTTACTCCTTCCTTATTTTGTTCCCAAGCACCTCCAACATAATTGCTCCTTCCATGTCAGCTCTCTCGTGCCTCTTCCCCAGAGTTCGTCTCCGGCCTGTCTCACTGTGACCCCACCATCCACCAACTAACTTGGTCCAGCTGAAACACCGGTGCTTCTCTCGCCATCGCCTACCACATCTTAATGAGCTACCATGTATAGCTGGTTCTATTCAAGTAGTATTCTTCAACATATTACCTTCTCTTCACTCCTACCTGCAGAAGGGATTCTTTTCATCTCTCACCTCAACTATCCTCCTACCTTGTGTCTGTGCCACCAGTGCTGTTTATATGCATCTTTTATCTGTCCCCAGGATGATGTCTCTAAAATGTAAATGTGAACTCCTCCTTCCCCAACATAGAAGACAATGGTTTCCCAATGCTTTCACTGTGCATTCTAACCCGGATTCTGCCTGCTCTGTTCTTACCTCCCACCCCTCTGGACTTTCTTAAAGTCTCAGGAAGATGAAACCATATGTGCTTCAGTCCCTAAAACATATTTCTTCCTGCCCCAATTTCTTACTCATGCTGTTTTCTCTGCCTAGTATAGCTTCCCCCTCCTTCTCTTGGCTAACGTTGACTAAGCCGTACAGACACTGCTTGGGTATCATGTTGTCTAAGGAGTATGCTCTGACTACCCTGGACATGGCCGAGTGATTCAGTTCTATGACCTAGAGAATCCTGTGCACCATTGCATCCTCACATGTATCGGGCTAAATTTGGAATAAACATATCAACACAGGGCTGTGCTATGCCTGCTTCCACATGAGGTCTTTGACAAACGGCTTTTAGTCCTGTGTTTGCCATGTGACCTCCTCCCTCTTGTCACAGTTCATTGAATTAAGGGTAGGTACAGGGTGTACAAGGGCGGCCAAGGCTGCTTTGAAACACATGGGTTGAAACAATTCTATCACATTTCTAAGTATTTTGAACCAAGGAACACAGAGAGAATGTTAGATGGAGGGGCAAATTCTGAAGGCCCATTATGTAGAGAAACATTGTGACTGGTCCCTCATGAGAAAAAGTTTTCAGTGAGCAGAAGCCACGAGTAACGCAAAGGAATGAGACGAAGAAGTGAAGAGAGCATGTAAGGACTTGCCCCCTACTCTGAAATGACTGCAATTCCCCAAGGCCACCTGAATCCAGAACCCACCTTCAATCTTGCTGTTCCTGCAGTCGAGAGACTCGGCTTCCCTGGGTTGTTGTGTGCTTATCTTCTTAACAATAATCTCCAACAGTAGGAGCTGAGTCTTAGTTCTAGTGAGCAAAGGAATCTAACCAAAACAGTGCTGAGCATTCCTCTTTTTCAATGGGTCTTTGTCACTAAACTATATGCTTCCTGAGGGTAAAGAGCAGATATTGTATGTGGAGTATTGTAAACACTAAATCAAATGGATATTAAAATCCATGAATGGGAAACCAAATAGGAGAAGGCTGTAGGACGCAGAAGGTAGGGGTCTGCTGCTGGGTGGCTTAGGTTAACCATAAAGGGAAGTGTCTAAAACAATAGAAGTATAATGGTCTCATCAATTACTTAGTAAAAATACTTCCTTTTTAAACTGACAGTTATGCAAGGGAGATTTTCCACACTACCCTCTATCTTGTAAAATACGGCACCTGAAATGTCATGCCATGTACACTTCTTTTTTTAATCCTCACTGGAGGATATGTTTATTGATTTTAGAGAGAGAGAGAGAGAGAAACATCAATGTGAGAAACATCAGCTGTTGCCTCCTGTATGCCCCCCAACCATGAATTGAACCTGCAAACTATTTGGTGTAGAGGAGGATGCTCCAACCAACTGAGCCTCCCAGCCTGGGCAATGTAAACTGAGTGATTACACTTCTATGGATTAATTAAACAAGGACTTAATGATCACCTACTATGTGCTTAAGCACATTGCTAAATGTTAGGAAAGACACAAAGCCAAAATGTAAAATTTCTGCTTTTCAGGACCTCATTTTCAGCATCTGCCTCTATACAGCTTCATTACCACCCTGCTCCCTAGATTTAAGCATTTTGAAGGTAATTTAATTATCTATACCTCGCTCATAATAAGAGCCTTCTAAAAACTGTAGTAGTTTAAAAATTTCACAAGTTCTAGCTTCTTGCCCCAGTTAATCGAGTAAAAGTGCAGTGAAATATTATCAGCAGCAGGCTTCATTTTTTTTTGACTACTTCAGCCACAATAAAGAGATTATGAAAATTCTAAATGCCTTGCAACTTAAAGCATATAAACTCTATTTTTCAAACTATATGAATAGCTGGAAGAAGCAGCTAAGAGTAAAGGCAAGCAGGGAATTGTAGAATAAAACTTTCATAAAGTCTCTGAGATGTCTAGTGAGGAAGTCTCAGGGCTGACTGTTAGGATGATTTAATACCTTAAACACCATTTTGTTGACACATAATTCTTTTATATATTTTCAGTATATAAATTGTGAGCTCCTCTAAAGGAAACATGGTTTTTCACAGTGAAAACAAAGAAAAAAAGCCTCTAACTCTTATTACATTTTAAGCACTGGAGAACTTCGCGAGCGGGTAACCGAGTTTATGAAACCACGTCAGTCAGCACTCTGTGAATCGGTGTGGCAGCAAGCATTTCCTAAGCAGACTTTCTATTGACACACATCTAACCGTTTTCACATTTAATATTTTTCCTTGTGGCTGTTAATGTGCCTCGAAAATAGGGAAACGTGAAAACCAATAGATTCCGTGGCTACAAATTGGATAGTAACTAATACAGACAGTGCTGGTTTTTTTCCTCTGGGATCCTGAAAAGTTTTGAACAATAGCAGTCAATGGGTTGGTTTCTGTTCCTTTGAAGAAAGCCTGTCTTATGTAAGGTCCTGTTGCCACTGAACATCAGGATGATGTGGAGCTTTCTTCTCTATTCATTGGGGTGGGGGAGGAATGATGCTCAACGTATATTTATTGAATGTGTATTGAATAAATAAATTAAATACGCAAGGAGCTGTAGAAGATGGGTAGGAGGGTGTGGTGGGAACTGAGGCCAAAAGCATCATTTCCCCAAAGTTCCTGAAATTTCTTAAACTCAAAACCCATCTAAGTTGACTATCACAGTGTAAGTTGGTTATCACAGTTATTTTCTGTTGTCAGAAAAGAAAGTTAGTCTTTCTTAAGGTCAAATAAGATTTATCTGAGAAATCAGAGGACGATAATAATTCACTAAGTCATTCACTCATTGATTCAACAGATATTTGCTGAGCTCCTACTATGCGTTAAGCACAGTTCTAAGTGCTGAGGATACAGTGAATGAAACAAAGTTGTTGCCCTCTGAATCGATAAGAAAACCTGGCCCATATATATGCTGTCTATCAGAGACCCACCTCAGAACAAAGGACTCACAGAGAATGAAAGTGAAGGGATGGAAATTTTTTCCAAAGTTGCTGCCCTCAAGGAGCTTACATTCTAGGGGAAGAAACAGATAATACACAGAAAAACAACTACATACCTTAATATCTGTTAGTCATAAATGCTTTGAAGAAAAATAAGGCAGGGCAGGGGGAGACAGAGTGATAGGAACTCTAATATTAGACAGTGGGCCCAGGGAGACCAAAAACCAGGATGAAGTGAAAGGAGAAGCCACGCGAGCATCTGGGTGAAACAGCAGGAGCAGCCAGTGCATAGGATCTGGGCAGGGGGCACGACCCTGTGCCCCAGAAACAGTAGGAGGCCATCACAAGAGAGGTGGGGAAAATAGCAGGGAGCCAGAATAAAAACATCCTTGTAAGCCACTGCAATATCTTTGGATTTTATGCTAAGTGTGTTGAGAAGTCATTGACATAGATACTCAGACTTGTCTTTTTGTAGGCAGAATTTAAAAACTTGAGAATGAATACTCAAGAGTTCAAATGCATCAAGCAGGGCCCACACTAGCAACCTCAGGTTCACAGCAACCATTTTTCAATCAATTCTCCAAATGCAATTCCAAACTCTGTACGTGGGGGAAGACAGACATTTTTTTTTTCTTTAACCACAGTAATCAATCAAAGGTTTATCAATGATAGACCTTAAAAAACCTGACAGCTTCCCATCAATAATAGGTGCTTGCAGGATCAAACTAAAGGTGAGCATCAGGAACAAGCCATTGACCATCTCTGTTCACTGAAGTTCAAGATGGAACTTGACTTTGCTGAAACTTCCCCTATGCCAGGTCAGCTTATACTGAGACTCCAGGGTAGACATAACATCTATCTTGAATAACTTTTTAGACCTAGGTCTAAAAAGCATAAATCTGATAAGTCATTGTTTGAAAATAGTATTTTATTGCTTTCAAACACAACCTAACTATGAAGAAAGCATTTCTAAGTGAAAGTGCTCCTTTAATGACTCATTGATAATAAATAATATCCATGTGTATGTCAACAACTAAAATGTGTTAAAGCTCGCAAAATGAGATGCTGCGCCTTTAAAACGGTACCAGTTTCTGTGTTAGTCGGGTAGACCAGCAGCTCCTTCAAAAATTCCCGAATCTCAGAGGCCTAGTACTGTACAATGTTACTAACTTCTTGTCCCCATCATAGTCCAGGTTGGCAGCCAGGGCCTCGGCTTCATGCAGTCATTCAACACCCAGGCTCCTCACACCTCGTGAATCTGTCCTCCTCCTGGTCTTCTGCATTCAACGAATGGGCAGGAAAGTGAAAACGTGAGATTTTTTTACTCCACTCTTATGCCATCATCAAGGCATCCACTTCCTTGATATTCTTCCAACTTTCCCGTTCATTCTGTCTTGTTCTCCCTTGCTGATTTTTCTTCTTGTTAACTTCTTAATATAAAGGGATGAGGGGAGATGGGAACTAGATATCGGTCCTAGAGTTTCCTCTGTTTTCCATCTAGAGTTGTCTTTTGGTAATACAGCCCAACATCATGGCTTTAATAACATCTTAATATTGAAATCTTCTAAAATATCGATGTCTATTTTGACTTCTCTCTCCAGTCTCCACACACCTGCTTATTCAACTTCTCCACTCAGATGTCTAATGGACATATCAGTATGGACATACTAAATTCATCACATCCAAAGCTAAACTCAAAAACTTCTCTAAAATCTGCCCTAGTTGCTACAGCCATGTCTGTGTTAATTGATAACTCCTTCTTTCCAATTGCTTGG
Source organism: Molossus molossus (assembly GCF_014108415.1). Lineage (NCBI taxonomy): Eukaryota > Metazoa > Chordata > Mammalia > Chiroptera > Molossidae > Molossus > Molossus molossus. Next base: position 35,396,506 of record NW_023425347.1, on the reverse strand, counting down.
GCAAGACCCTTGTAGACCTTTTTGGTTCCTCTCTTTAAATTACATTCCTGCTGGCTCTACCTTCAAAACATAACCCAGATCCTCTGAAGCTTTATTTCCCCCACTGCTATCACCTGGTCCTGGCTCATATTTTTTGGCTATATTACTAAAATAGTGTCCAACAGGTTTCCTTGATTCCACTCTTTTTTTAAGAAATTGATTTTAGAGAGAGAGAAACATCAACAAAACAGAAACATCGATCAGCTGTTTCCTGCATGCTCCCTATTGGAGATCCAGCCCATAACCCTGGGCATGTACATTCCTGACCAGGAATCAAACTGGCAATTTTTGGTGCATGAGACGATGCTCAACCAGCTGAGCCCCACCCACTGGCTGGGCTCATTCCACTCTTGGCCCTCTATAGTCTTTCTTAATACGGGAGCCAAAATGTTCCGTCTTAAAGTATGCCAGATCATATCGCTCTTCTGCTGAAAACCCTGCCCTGGGTTCTCATTTTCCATTCCACCCACAGTAAAATCTAAAGGAACTAGACTGTGTACACCACTCAGGGCTATCTAGCCTCCTGCTGGTAGTCTATCCTCATCTTCATGATGCCCTCCCTCCTCGCTGTAACTGCATGTCCTGAGAACATGCCAGGCACGTTCCTGCCTTAGTGCCTGTACCATGAGGAGAATGTTCTTCTCGCTGACATCCATGTGACTAATCTCTTCACTTCCTTCATTCAAGTCTTGGCTCAAATGATCCTTTCTGACTAAAGGTAACCCTGCCCGTGCCATGTTATACTGAATCTTGCCCATTTCCCACCTTACCATAGTGCTACTAGACCCCTAACTCATCTATATTTTATTTCTTATAACCTTCTCACATGCTATAAAGTTTATTTTTACTATGTATATTGTTTATTTCTGTCTCTCCACCTAGGATTTAAGCGACTCAAGGGCAGAGATCTTTATCTGTCTTATACAAAGATGATTCTCACTTACCTAGGTCAGTGCCTGGCACATGATGCTGTTAAAGAAATATTCCTGAATGAATGAATGAATGAATGAATGAATGAATGAATGAATGGTAAACATCATAGTAGAAGCAGCAGAAAACCTATTTAACAAAATTTGTTTGATATCCCTGGTACCTGATACTCTGTTCCTGTTAGCTTCTGTTTCCTGCCTCAGCCACATCCATGGACTTTAGAATCTAGTTCGTATTTGGACCAGGTCCCAGGGACTGCTGTAACAGAGCAATGTAGCATGAGGTACCAGTGTGTGGGCTCTGAGGCCAGACACGTAAACTTAATTCCTGGCTCCACCATTCGGGTCATGTTATTTCTACTCTTTTCTAAAAAATTTTTTTTCTCTTTATTAATTTTTAGAAAGACAAAAAGGGTGACGGGGAGAGAAATAGAAACATCAATGAGAGAGAACATTGATTGGTCACCTCCTGCATGCCCCCCACTAGGGATCAGGCCCACAACCTGGGCATATGCCCTGACTGGGAATCGAACCAGTGACCTCTTGGTGCGTGGGTCGACGCTCAACCACTGAGCCATACCGGCCGGGTTATTTCTACTCTTTAGCCCTTGGTTTCTTTAACTATAAAATACCAATTATAGTGATACCCAGTTTACAGTGTTTTTGAAAAGTAAATGGGATAACGTAAAGTGATAGCTAATACTGTATTTTCATAATTTTTGTATTTGATAACGATTAGCAACTGTTAGCTATTGCTTTTAAATGGACATTCTTAAATGTGTTGACCTGGTGGCCCTCACACAATGATCCTACCTGACCTGGCCAAGGCTTAACACTCGATCCCATAGACTACACCTGACCCCCACTGCCACACATTGAACGAGGTGCAAGGACAGTCAAGGAAACAGCTTCATTTCTAAGTGGATTCCACAGATGTAAATAATCTAATTTATATTAGTTGAATTATATAAAATGACTGGTACTGTTGACAAAAAAATTGTCAAATATTGGTAATTTTGTGTGGTTAAGCCAAATGTTTTCAGTTTGTTTCGAACACTCTTTTTCAATGTGGCAGGCAAGTGTTGGTTGCGCTTATTTCTAGTTGTGAATTTGCAAATTGAGGTAGAAATAACAATTGAGTCATAGAGAAACATCCCAGCACCTCAGAAAATACGGAATAGTTTCCTCCTTTACTTCCTTTATTCCACTCATTTCAGGGGCTTGAATCCTGCTCTGTTCTCAGAAATTTTAAATTTTTTAGTCCTCCCCACACTTTCATAAGTACTTGGCCTTCCCCATTAATTTAGTCAGGGTTCTCCAGGGGTAGAACCAATAAGAGATATCTGTATCTTTATCTGTATTCTGTGCCTATACATATATCATCTATATCTGTATATATCTATCTATCTATATCTATATCTATGTCTATATCTATCTAGAGAGATTTTAACGAATTGGCTTATGCAGTTGTAGGGGCTGACAAGTCCGAATTTCACAGGGCAAGATGGCAAGCTGAAAATTCAAGTAAGAGTTGATGTTGCAGCCTTTAATCTGAATTCCACAGGGCAGGCCAAGTGGGCTGGAAAATCAGGAAGGTTTCTATGCTACAGTCCCGATAGTAGACTGTAATAGGTTGAATTGTGTCCCCTAAAAAGTGATATGCTGAACTCCTAACCCCTAGAACCTCAGAATGTGACCTTGTTTGCAAATAGGGTCATTGCAGATATAACTACAGTAATTAAGAAGGGGTCATAGTGGACTGTGGTGGGACCCTACACCGATATAACTGGTGTCTTTATAAAAAGAATGCAGCCCTGGCTGGATTGGCTCAGCAGTTAGAGCATTGGCCTGTGGACCAAGCAGTCATGGGTTTGATTCCGACCAAGGGCACGTACCTCAGTTGCGGTTCGTCCCCAACCATGGTCAGGGTCATGTGGAAGGTAACCAGTCAATGTGTCTGTCTCACATTAATTTTTTTGTTCTCTCTCTCCCTCCCTCCCACTCTATCTGAAGACAAATGGAAAAATGTCCTCAGGTGAGGATTTTAAAAAAAGGAATGCCATGTAATAAAACAGGGAGAATACCATGTCAAAGTGGAATTATGCTCTCACAAGCCAAAGAAGTACGAGAAGCCAGAAGAGAGACCTAGAACAAATCCTCCCCTAAAGCCTTCAGAGAAAGTAGGGCCTACACCTTGATCTCTGACTTTTAGCCTCCAGACTGTGAGAAAATAAATTTGTACCATTTAAATCACTCAGTTTATAGTACTTTGTGATAGTAGCCCTAACAAACCTATCTACCCACCAGCCCAGAATTACCTTGAATTCCTTCCTTTCTTTCTCCTTCAATTTTCAGTGAGTCATCTTCCTGAGTATCCTAACATTAAAAACATCTCTCCATTCTGGTCTCTTCTTGCTTATTATTTTAGGACCTTATCATCTTTTACTTTGCATAACATCTTCTTACGTGGGTCTTCCTGGTTTCAGCCTCTCTTTTCTCCAGCCCATTTTCAAAATTGTTGCCAAAGACCCTTTCTAAAGATATATATCTAACTGGGTCCCACATCTGGTTGGAAATCTCCACTGACTCTCCTTTACCAAATGCAAGTGGGTGATTCTTTCGCATAGCACTTTGGTGTTCATTATCTGGGCCCAACCTTTCTTTCTAGCTTACCTTTCCACTTTGCTCCTTTGTACCTTCTAACCACACCAACCTCCTCACTTTTATAAAACTATTGCCTTTCGTGCCATTAACTCCGCTGACTGATCTTTTCACTCTGAGGGAATCTAGATCCCCTCTCCTCTGATTTAATGCCCTTTCCAAATGGCTGCACTGTCCTTGACCAAGGCCATGTTTGCCTTCCCATCCCAAGTTTAAATCAGCCTGGCTGTCAGGAACAGATGAGAACTTCAGTATTATTCCATAATTCCAAAAGTTATGTGCATGGAGGAAGGCAGAGAATTGTGCTCAGAGGAGGATAGAAGGAAACAGGTTTAAAAATAGAGTGGGAGACGGTGGACTAGGGCAGGCAAGAGTCCGAGGTTGCTCTTCCTTGTAGAACGAATTTCACAGTTTCTTGAGATGACTATGTTTTTCTCTTCATGTGAAATTTCTTGGAGAGCTATGTCAAGCTCCTTTTCTATGTAGCCTTGCTTTCAGGAGTCTTAGAGAGGATGTAGTTGCACATTGTGTGTAAGGATCAATTCCAGTGGCCAACATGCATTGGCCTATGTAAATACCTAAGGAAGATAGTGCTGCATGGAATACAAGCTGTGGCAAGGCAGTCGTTAGAGTTGCTGAGACTGCATGCTTGCCAAATTTTACCACCAGATGCTTAGGAAAGAGAGAAAATTATAATTCCAACTGGTCAGTGTTCAGAAGGTAATATTCAAAACATCTTACCACATGGATAAACAAGAAAATAATTAGAAATCAAATGTTAGAGAATTCTGCAGTGAGCATGAATATAATCCATAGGATAAACAACACTTGGTTGACATTTGACTGAATAAATTAAAACCCAAAGTAATTTGCATAAAAATTCAAGACATGTATCAGAGAAGTTCAGTACAGGATTCAAAAGATGAAATCTTGCTTTTGACATTTGAGCTCTGTTGGCGTTTATGGGTAAGCCTGGAAAAGAAGGTCGAAGGCCTTCCTACAGCACTCTGGGGCAAACCTCATTGTACAGGGCCATAACTTGACTCTTGAGAAGTCCATTAAGATGAAACATGCACATTCAAGATAGTGTTGGGGTGAAATTACCATACTCATAGCAAATAAAAAGTCAATCCAAACCATCTACTTTGTCTCATGTTTCCTTGAAACAAGATTAATAATAACAAATCAGAGGCATTCTACTAGGCTTTCATTACGCTCCATAAAAGAGCAACAATAACCAGCTACCCATAAGGTGCCAGATGCCTGTCTGTCACATGCACCAGCACATGCGTGTGTGTGAACACACAGAGAAACATGCATGTGGGATAGTTTTCTCTGGATAAGGACTCAAATATGAAATTTACAGAATTGACTCCACAGTTGATTTTATTATCCTACAGTAAATAATTCTTTAACAGAAATGGTTCTATGAACCTTTCACAGAGTTTGAGTTTTTGTGCTTTTGGTTTACAGAAAGGATCACAATCACCTGCAAGTCTGATTCCTCACATTGAAAATACTTACTGCAACACACACACACACATATGCACTCACACACACACACACACACATGCACACACTCACATACACACTCACATATACTCACACACTCACATACACACTCACACATACACATACATGCACACACACATACTCACACACACAGACACACAATATGTATATTTTTGCTACCCGAGCTGATGATGGTTATATCACTAGGGTGACAGCAAGGCTCTGAGTTTCAGCTTTTGCCTGAAAAGTAGTGATTAAAGCAAGCTGAAGCTCTGAGCCTGTGGTCACCCTAGTGATATACTAGAGTGCTGCACTTGATATTGAGAGAAAGAAAATATACTGCTGCGCTTGGTATTTAGAGAAAAAAATCACACATCTCAGGATTCTGATTGGAAACAATATAGGATAAAAGGTTTGTTCTGGTGACCAGTGAGGGTGCAGCAATTCAATGACTGTACAGAGTGAGCCAGGCCATTGCCTAATATATCAAATCCAGCAAGAAAAATAATTACATCCATATCAATTATTGGTCTATTAGAAATAAAGACCTGGTGGAAGGACACTGTCCAAAGGTGATTGTCTAGTGCTTTAGAAATAAATGTCTTATCTCTGCCTTGGCATTTTCCGTACCATCAAAAGGCCATTATCCTATGACAGTTCCATTCCACAGACATTAACATTAGATACCAATTCTTTGTAAAGGCTCTTTACAATGCTTTGTCTCATTTGGTGGGTTTGCCAAACGTTCTTCACATTTCATTAATAAATTGACCGGCACAAATCCCTTAGGACTCTTCAGGAAATTAAATTTCATTTTTTTTTTCTTCTATTCTAATTAATACTATTAAGAATGAAAAGATGCTATCAATAGATCAATCAAGTCTAGTAAATTAGGCAGCATAATTTAAATGAAATAACATTAAGTAGAAAAACTATATTGGTAAATATCACTACATATAACGACTATATACCAACAGTTATGCTGAGAGCATTCCATGCATTTTCTTTGTGCACACAGTAACCCTACAACACAGGTGTTATTTGTCTCCAGGTTATAGTTGAGAAAACTAAAGCGTGGGGAGTTACTAGGTCTGTTTGACTTCAAAGCCAGGGCTTGTAAACTTTGTTGCCTTGTAGGTGGTATTTTCTAGCACAGTTCTAAACACGGATCTCAGGCAAATCATAGAGGCGCTCCAAGCCTCAGTTTCCTGACGGTGAAAGTGAAAATAGATAAACTCGTCAATCTCACAGTCCCTCTTTATAAGATCTTAACCTTTTAGGTGGCTGGCAAGACTAGAAAGTATATCTTTAGGCTATGATTAAATGTAGTGGCAAAAAATAAAATGATGACAAAGGAAGAAGAGTAATACTGCTAAAATTTTACTAGATCATGGTTTTTTCTAGATTCTACCTTTCCAATTGCTCCAGGTGAAAGTCAGCTTATCATTTATGAAAAATATAATGCAGACTCCCATTGTCTGTAAAGAGTCTTAGGGAGGTCACTTCCAACAACCGCTGGAGCCATGTGTGGAAATGACACTGCAAGCCTTAGTCCCCAAGTTCATGAAACATCCCACTGTTCATAACTTGATCCTTCACTTGATTTTATTTTTTTCATAGGAAAACACAACTTAATTATTTTGAGGGTATGGGCCTGAGATAATAAGTCCCTTGCTATGACAACCTCTGGACCATTCAGATGAGAGAATGTTGTGAACTAAGGAATTATAAATCCCAGAGGGCCTCCACTGCAGAGTTTTTGTCAGTAGCCTCAAACCAAGAAGAAAATCAACTGCTGGTTCATCTCCTCTCAGATCCAAGACTGACTGTCCACAAGCACAGTCAAGGGTTGGGGGTAAAGAAAAGGTTGCCAGAGCAGGAAGAACCTTTCCTTAAGACTTTACAGACCAATGCAAATCCGTTTTTCCAGTTTACAGATAACAACAGCAGCCTAAGGACAATGAAGATTCCACAGCACTGAGGATCTGAAAGGAACTGTGAAAAACTATTTGGCTAACTCATTGCCTTCTGGTAAGTGAGTGTCAAAACCTCTCAAGACAAGTGAGGACATCTGATCTTTTAAAAATATTTTACAGTGGTTGCCCAACCATGGAAAAGGGAAGAGAGAGAAAACTATACTGAGAATCCCAGAGACAAACAAGTGTCTCTTCTCCCCTCCCTGCTCCTCTCCAGAACCAGGTGGATGACCCTCGCCCCAGCCTCTCCGCTTCCCCACGTGCTCCACCATGGCCTCGGGATAGTTGCGGCCTCCTGGGTGTTCAGTTTAAACATGTTTGCAATATAGTTTAACTATAGGATAAAGGTTGTTGTTGTTTTTTTTTTCATTTCTCAGACGGAAGAGGGGAGGGTTGGCAGGAAGAGATTAACCGAAGAATTTATATGCCTATACGCATAACCAGTGGACACGGGCAATAGTATGGTGAAGGCATGGGTGAGGGGGCAGGGGGGAGGTGGGGGGGTCAGTGAGGGGAAAAAGGGGGACATTTGTAATATTTTCAACAATATAAATAAATTTTAAATAAACAATAGAAAAAATAAAATAAAAAATAATAAAACTTAATATTAAAATATTTGGTCCACTTTCAGTATAATTTTATTGATTGTTTGGACTCAAATACCTTTTTGTAGTAATATTTAAAATATATACTTTCCATTAGGATGGTAACAGGAAATACGTCTTGATGATGAGGAATTAATTTGCAGATGTCTCTAGGAATTCGTGTTGCACAGGGTGAGGGGTCCCACACAACCCATGTAGAGTGTTTTGACTATAATGGAATTATGGAGCAGGGAGAAAAGTAGTCAAGTTAAACAAGATCAGTTAAAAGTGAAGCTAAGTTCCCTCAGTGTGAATAGTCCATCACCCAAACAAACGAGGGACAAGGCTTTACATTGAATAATAAATTCTCCCGTGAATGTGGAAACAAAGAAAGTGAAAAGGATGGAGTAAGGTGGAGACTGAGGAAGAAACCACTTACTTGACTGTACATGTTCTTTGTTCCTAGCGACTTCTTCAGGTAAAGTTGTATACAAATAATTTTTGGCATGTACCCATAAAACTTAAGTGAAAGAAAACTAAACCATCAAATTGCATTAAAGCTCTGATCTGACAGTTTGAGACAAAGATATTCAGAGTGAAGGTTGCTTCTCAATCCTTTAATCATCTGTTGTGTCCTGACATTCTAGGGGTCTCAGAAGAGTGCATGACAAATAATGCTCCATATGTGCAGTTAAAACTACTCGCGACAAGGGTAAGTGACAACCGCAGCACCCCGGCTCCAAGTGATTAATATCAACATGCTGAAGCCACCTCTTCAATCACCTACATGATGAATAAAGTCATACACAAAAAAGGCACGAGTTGGTTTGCTTCTGTGACCCAGAGATGCTGCACAGATCTCCACCCTCCTGGGGAAAACGTTCACTCACCGTACAAGTTTATCTGGAGGTTTGTGGCCACGATCATTGATTACTTGCCTGTGAATTTTCCAAACTAGAATCCAGTACATTTCCCTTCCTTAACAAGGTGTAATTACTGAACTAATATAAATTAACTGACTTTTTTTGTAATTGAAGAGAAAAATGAGCTTCCAAAGTACCTTATGGTATAGTCCAAAACTGGATATAAATGAGCTTTCTGTGCTTCCGTATTATCTGTGCACTTCCAAATGCAGAGATATTTTAGTAAAGAATGCGACACAGCCAGCCATTGGGATGGCTATTGTACTGTGCTTGGTTTCCCATAAGACACACACGAGTACTCAAATATACATCATTTTTTTTATCAGACTTGCTCCCATGCATACTGTAGACAGCTCAGTTACGAGGAAAGATAACACACTGTATAAGCTCTGAGAACATTTTGGTATGAACAATTAAAAAAAAAAAAAAGTGGGAAATTACCCGTCACTGTATGTGAAAACAAGTGGATTTGGGTGCTTGGGAAGGGATTAATATCCTCATGATCAGAGTAATTTACAGATATTTTTGTGGTTAAAATGCTTTGCTGCAGCTGGAGATGCAGAAGCACAATGCGTATGTGGTACGCCCGCTCTATGGCGGTTTGTTTTAAACATCGGGTCATGAAAGGGTCAATTCTCTCCTCGGTCCATATTGGAAGTTTATGTGTGTGTATGTGCTACTGAAATTTGTGTAATGTTGGAAAGTGACTTGATGATAGAAATTTTAAGATTTAAATGCATCCCCAATCAGTATAAGAAATTATTCCAAACAAGTGAATATATATTCAAGTCCTTACGGGAAAACGTTTTCAAAGAAAGTTGTGCCTTATTTAATGAGAGCAATGTTTTGCTACAAAGGGAATCATTTTTATGCTTCAACAACCAAATATTTTCTGTTATATGCACATGTGATGTGAATGTACAATTTGGGGCCGTTATTCAGAGTCAAGTGCCTAATATTCAGCATTGTTCTGTGTCCTATCACACAGCACCCTTTCTTAATCATGCTATATGTAGTTGCTCATATAAATTCTGCAACTAAAAAAGGGAAGGAGGAAATCTAACAGAAAATTTCTTGCCAGATGGAGAAAATTGAAACATTACCCCTGTTTCTTTGCCAGCACAGATCCATTTTGACAAGCTGGAAATGATTTATGGGGGAAAAAACGTATTTACACTGGCAGAGATGTTATTAATTGCCATACAATGTTCACATTTTTGCATTGTTTTGTATATGATTACTTACAAGGCTTAAATATACAGTCCAAATATGTTTTTTTTGCATGCTGATTATATTGACAGACAAACTTACAATACATGATGCATGCTATAAATTTCATTTAAACCTTCACAGACAACAGCACAGCAAAGACATGACAAAGCAGCAAACCCACAAACAGCATTCAGAGAAAACAGGTCATTTTGTGTGTGCATACACACACAATCACACACACAGGCATGCATACACAGTCACACACAGAGTCACTCACATACAGGCACACACTCAGGTACATACATGCACAGGCACACACACACAGGCAAACACACAGGCATGCACACACATTCACACGTGCAGGCACACACACAGACATGTACACACACAGTCATACACACAGTCATACACATACAGGCACACACACAGGCACGCACACACAGGCACACACATAGACACACACACAGACACACAGACACACAGGCACACACACATGGATGCAAATGGTTTAAAGGACTATGTACAGAACATGGAAGTTGATAAATAATATAACACTCTCAACACATAAAAATATTACTCTTATTACTTTTCAGAGAACCATTGCTACATGAAACTACTACTAAAAGAAGGCTCCAAAATGTTTGAAAATGAAAATATTAAAGCAATATATAATTTCTAAGTTAGAGAATTTTGCATCATAAAAAACTACTTACTACATATGCTAACTTCCATAACAGAAGTTTGGAAGAGATTTTTTTTTTTTGTATTGTATTTCAAATGGTTTAAAAATAATAATATCTTTGGAGGGTAATTTCCCCCTCATATACATACGTGGTTATAGGAAAAAGAAAAATTAGGCTATTTGGTGAGAATCAAAGTGGCTGTAATAATGACAAGGCAATTTATCCTGGGCACTGACCATTCGCTGTCTACCTGTTTATTGCTCATAAAATACTGTCACTTTTTTACACTAATATAGATGGATATATTTATTACTACTTGCAATTTCAGATTTTAATCTCATATTAGAAAGATGTTCTCATATAACAGCTACTTTGTCCAGGAATTGTTTATATCTGTGTCCATTGAGGACATTTTAAGATACCCTCATTTCTAGTTGTGGAAATTAATTTCAAAGGTCTCAATTTCAAGCAGTCATATCGGCATTCTTACAAGCATTTGTACATAGCTGTCCCTTAGGTTTAATGTTTTAGTAGCACAGTCTCTCTGCAATTAGTTTTATGCTTCTTAAATGTAAATCAGATGTAAGCCTCTATAAACACTCATTCTCTATAGTGTTTTGCAGAGTGTTCTCATTGTATTAGGTTACTCTAGGAGGCAAATAATTCTAAATATGAAACAAAATGGTGCGCATGTGCCAAAACTATAATTTAGCTGTTTATGATTTACCCAACTCAATTTTGCTTGAGAAAATGGATTCAATATGTCTATTTGAAATTAGTTCATAAATAAGAGCTTATTGTGAATGATTAATGAGTAGGTCCTGCTTACATAAGACTAATTCTATCCAAGGTCGCTCTATCTCACTGCGAATTTGGGCATTTGCCCAGTGACCCCTTGTGGGTGGCATTTGCTTTTCCAAAATGGGACACCCAAAAAGAAGCAGGATCATCCATCTGCCAAGCATCACATTCAAGCTACTTATTTTATTTCACCCTTCCTAGCAACTCCTGTAAGTTTTGATCCCAAAGGGGCCGAGAGAGGCCTGGCTCCCTAGGATTTATTAGCTGTGTATTTCTGCATATGTAATCACTGGCTCAGAAAGCTTTTCTTGAGCATCTACCTCATAGCTAGTCCCTGCTAAGCGTTGTGGAGTGGTGGGAATCATAATACAAAGCACTATTGTTGTTTTAATGAGGCCAATTGCTGATGATACAGCAGACTGGCATCTTTTTATTTAGAGACTTTTGGCATCTATCAACTCAAATTATTAGATCTCAAAAGTAATATTTAAATAGGTAGTAAAATTTTAAATATATATGCTGGTTAAAAGGCTTGAAGAGTGAGGAAGGATTACTAGAGCATTTGTTTTCTTTTTTCCTATCACTAGAGAGAATAAAATTTTCAGATGGGTGTCAGGCTGCTGGAGCCGGAAGCTGACCTCCACCACCTACCAGCCGCGTGAATTACTCACCACAGTCCTTAGTCTCCCGGTGCTGCAGCCTCCTCATCTGTAAAATGGGATTAATAAGGATGGTGATGATGATGATAATAATAAGACCTCAAAAGGTTGTTGCAATGATTAAGTGAGTTAATAAATGCAAAGTATTAACACTGTCTCACGTGCAAATACTCAGGCATATGTACCACGACTTTTATTCAGAATGTATAGGATTTATGATAAGATCCTTTGAACCAAGAGGCTTTAGGGAAGCAACCAGAGTGCTCAGTAAAGGTAGTTATAGTACAAGTACATACTTGTTTTCATAACGCAACAATGAAGTCCCTGACATGAAGAACTGTATCTATTGCTCTCTTTATCCCCACCTGCTAACAAAGTGTTGGCACTTAGTAGGTGCTCTATAATTACTTGTTGAACTGGTTGGAAATTGGTTAAGCATTTAAACACTTTTGAAGTTGTGAGTGATCACTCAAATGTTTTCCTTCCAATTCTTGAGCCAGTGGAGTCTTAAACCTGAACTCTCAAACACTGATTGAATAAACACATAATTCCCAGAAAGGAAAAAGCATACGCTGTCTCCTGCACCAGCAGCAGGAACAGCGGAACTCACACAGGGGCCTGGAGTCGGGGCAAGGACGCAGGCATGGTTATGTGAGGAGTGATGTTAAGAAAGAAAACAGCAGCAGGCATTGAGAAATAAAAAAAAAAATCTCAGCATCAGCGTTGTGGAGAGAGATTGGCCTGGGCATTCGAGTAGCATAGAGTCACGTGATGGAGAGACCTGAGGCGGACATTGATAGGTATATGCTTGTTAGCCTAACAAGCATGGTAGTACCTTCCCTATTGGGGAGCAACTCCCAAAGAGGGGAAAATCAGGGTGAAAGAGACAAGTAAGTTTTTTCTCTCCTCCCAGATGCTGGGTTGTAGGGACCCAGACTTGACTTGGACATGGAGAGGCATGGAGTGGCTGTTGGCTGTGGTTACGGGTGGATTGTGGAGAGATTCAGGGGCAAGTAGCCACTGGCAGCAGCTTTAATAGTAGCTTTCCAAGCTGACTATTTCTGGGGCATTTTCTATAGAATGTGCTGCCAAACATCCTTTGGTGCCTGCCTGGTTTTTGAGCCTTGTTCTTAAGAACTTCCAGGCTATTTCGTAAAACTCCTCATATCCTTCCAAAACATTCCTTCTCTGCTTCAGTTAACTAAAGTTGGTTCCTCTTGTTTACAATCAAGAACACTAATTAGTGTAAGAATAAGGCTAGCCCTGGCCAGCATGGCTCAGTTAGTTGGGTGTTGTCCCATGCACCGAAAGGTTGCTGGTTGGATCCCTAGTCAGGGCACATACCCAGGTTGTGGGCTTGATCCCCAGTAGGGGGTATGCAGGGGATAGCTGATCGAAGTTTTGTTTTCACATTGACGTTTCTCTCTTTCTCTCCCTCTCCCTTCCTCTCTCTCTAAAAATCAATTTTTAAAAAAAAAGGGTCAAATGCCTAAACATGTGCCATATTCCAAACTCTTGACTGTCCCAAGTCCAACATCCTGTGATACTTCTTGGCTATGTGACCTTGGGCATGCCACTTATTCCCAGATTATGAGAATAATGGCAGCAACTATCTTAGAGGGTTGCGACAGGATTAAATCAGATAATAGACATGAAGTATCCAGAAGAGTACACAGCACAGAGTGCTCAACGTAAGTTGCCTAATATGGTTGGCTAGTATTAACAAAGCAAGGGTAACAAATGAGACTCTGAGACCTTGTGATAATAATTTTATCCTGTTTAAGTTACATGTCTCACTGCTACATCTCCTCATCAGTGGAAGCCACTTGATCACATTTCCATAGCTTCTCTATAATTATCTGATGTGACACATATGAAGGAAGCATTTTTAAGGAATACTTGCACAGTACACATGCATCCTTTCCCCATGACTGATGTTACACAGCTTCACAGAAATAGAAATATAAGTTGACGTTTGTTATTCGTCCTCTCATGCTCTTCTATCCCATAAAAAGCCAGCAGACTGGTCTTATATCACCTGTGTATCCTCACAATGTCGAGCACATAATAGGTGTTAACTACACACTCATTGATTGATAGCTCCGCATTTGATTTGATTACTGGAGCCATCTGGGCCACTAAGTGATGTAGTTCGCACCCAACCATCTGGAACTCCCTCTGACCTCAGTCTGGTCCCCATTAGCTAGGACCAGAGACACAAACCACAAAGTCACCCAGAGCTATGAAGGTGTGGCTCAGAATGACCTGCCTGGCTCAGGAGGAGAGGTCCAATGCAGCTTTTCCGCTAAGTCCCTTGAGCTACCTTACAGGTTTCTTAAACAGAAACCAGAACTGCACTGACTTCTCCAGGACAGAACTAGCCACGAATCGTAGCAGTATTCCTAAGCAGGCTTGGGTCCGGTGCTCCACTTACCCAGGCTGCGGGCAGCTATGAGATTTGCTCTTCCGAGCCCCTCAAGAAACACTGGAATGATGAGTTTCAGTATCATTTTTTCTCCATCGGGAGAACACTGTCACTGATTCCTCTCAGCATACACTTTATTATCGTCCAAGTTCCCAAAGGCACTTGAGAATATGTGATTAAAGGAATTCCCTACTGTCATATATACAATAAATCTAACTGGCTTTATTATCTAGTGAGGTGTTTTGTTTTGTTTTTTCCCCTTCAATCTAATGCTTCCTGGCTAGAACCGAAGCCACTCACCAAATACCCCTAACTCAACCTCACTTTTTGAGCTTGAGTTGAGAGTGTGAAGGTTGAGGGCCAAACTGCCAGAACACTGGCTATTCCCAGACCAGCTTTGCAGGAAAAGACTCACGTGTTTTGAATATTCTAACGTCATATATGTAAATGGAATTTAGAATTCTCACACCTTCAAAGCAGAGGTTAGATTTGAGGGCAATAGTAGCAAAAAAGACCTTCTTTTCATTCCTACGTAACACTTCAATTGCATGCACCCATTTCTAAGTGGGGGAAGAACACATATTAACACGCCTGCCCCCCTCCACTGGTCTCCTCACTTGCTTTCTCAGTCAGTGTGCGCTACTACAACAAACTACCACAGACTAAGTGGGTTATAAACAATAGACACTTTTTTCTCACTGTTCTGAAGGCTGGATGTCTGAGGTCAGGGTGCCAGCATGGTCAGGTGCTGGGAAGGGCCACCTCTGAGTCGCAGGCTGCTGACTTGCTGTGCCCGCACCTGGTGGAGAGCAGAGAGCAAGTGAGCTCTGTTACCAGGCACTGTTCTCAGTCACGAGGGTGGAGCCCTCGTGAACTCATCTACTCCTGATTACTTCTCAAAGGCCTCAGCTCTTAACTGGGCGTAATACGGTTTCAAATATGAATTTGGGGGGACACAAACATGTATTCCATAACACCTTCTCTTCATTCTCTTACCAATTCACCCTCAAACCTCTATGTGGTAGATGGAGGGAACAGTTACAACAAAGAAACACAAATGCCCCTCCAACCCCCCGCCCCTCCATCCACTGGTGAATACAAATGAATCATGGTCACAGCAACCAGTTCAACTGTTCTCAAACTGGTTTCTGGATTCTGTGCAAAAAAGACCAGGAATTTTGTTTCAAAGGCACTAAAGATTCTGTAGTGGCTAAGAAATTCCCAAAGGGTCTTTAGACCATTAGAAAACAAGTACATCTAGACTTCACGTAACCATGGCAGAAAATGTTATCACGCATCTCAGTAAAATACTCTGATGTATACATAGCTCATTAATCTACAAATCCATATTATTATCCCATTTGGCAGATGAGGAAACGAGAGGCCTGAGAAAGTGAAACAGCTTGCCCAAAGTCATTTAGCAAGAAAATGGCAGATTTAATCCAAGATCTATCTAACTTCAAAGCTCTGCTCTCAACTCCCTTCTGAAGTCCCACCTGTGATTCCTTTCTGTGATGGATTACAAATGCAGGGTCACTACAAAAATATTTTTGAAAATGGTTTTTGAAATGTTATTGGGGATGAGAAGACCAAATTGAAGCAAGCACATTAGAGCCCTGAGGTTTTGAGGTATAAATAGATAATTTTAGTGACATGCTGGATGAGGGATAAAGAGATCAATGAACAAAGTGTTCTGCTGGCAAGAAAAAAATGGAGCCAAAAACAAAAAAGACTGTGTGGAGAAGTGGGACCCAGGAAGGAACACAGTAGGGCAGGAAAGAAGCTACGGAGACATGAGCAACGGGACTTCTCGGGCGACCATTTAGAACAAGGTCTAAAAATTGGAGGGATGAGAGCCTCAAAATTTATTTATTTGTTCCTGTGCCAACAGGGGCTGGCCCAGCCTTCTCCATTTTCATCTAAAAGAAGCTGTGTTTTAGGTTTAATTCATGAATAAAAACACTAATGTCCTCCCATTATCTATTGATGGGTACTTTATACTTGTTTTACTGTTGCTTAATAAATAAATTAGAACATAGCTAAACTTGTTCAACAGCCAGTCATTAGTGCAGTTAGATCTACTGTTCAGAAAACTGAAGGGCTATTGACTCTGCTCAGTTTAATGAAGGAAAATGAGTCACAGGAGATCTGGGCAGGAATGACTCATAGCTACACCAGCAGCCTTCTCTCCACTGTAAACTACTTTTCATCATTTATAGTCAGCAAGAAGCTAAAAGAATGTTGATGTTTCTTTGCTGAATGGTTAACTTCCTGAGTTCAGACAGACTGAAACTGTGGACAACAGGAAGTTAACATTTCTATGGTAAGAGACCAATTATATAAAAAGCTATCAGGCGGTCAGATTTCCCATTAGCCTTTCAGAAATGAAGTGTGGTGCTGTCCTGAGAGGAGTTAAGAGACTATCTCATAGGAGAATCTCCTGATAACAAAGGCCTTTCTGATACAGTAATGATCAAAAGAGAGAACTCTTCTCAAAAACTGACCCAACACACACTGAATTCTATTCTAGCATAATGTCACTACAAAGTTTTCAAGTAGTTTCTCAGCTTGTCATGAGAATAATTTCTCTTACTCACGCCTCAGTCTTAGAGCAGAGATGCTGGTGATACAGTTATATC
Organism: Molossus molossus; assembly: GCF_014108415.1. NCBI lineage: Eukaryota > Metazoa > Chordata > Mammalia > Chiroptera > Molossidae > Molossus > Molossus molossus. The sequence goes on along the minus strand of NW_023425347.1, from coordinate 35,379,463 downwards.
TGTTATTAATGGAGACAATGAAAGAATGTCATTCTTCAGACATAGAAACGATGCTCAGTTGTAGACATTGACAGGTAGGCCAGGAGTAGGGTTCTGCAAGCTAAAGCTATGGGAGGAAATAGATTCTTATGAAGAAAGATGGTGGCCACCAGAGGTACAGGGTGATTTATAAATTACATACAATCCTTGACTTAAGGAAACAAAAAAAAAAAAATGTATGCTTGGAAATACTCAAACCCCAGATGGTTCTCACAATGTGGATATTTATAAGCTTAGAAACGGAATTAAGTTAAGTAACCTTGGGCAATACCACGTCTCTATTACTTTTGGCTTCCTCCTGATCTTAGTGTTACTGACACCATTTTGGGAAATGTTTGGAACTCAAATTAGAATTCAATGTTCAGAGAATGATACACAACAAAATTCTAGATCAATGCAGTAAAACTTTCTCAAACTTTTCCTCAAGAGATAAGTTTCTATAACATACCTTAAACTTTGTAACTGTGGAGCTCACGCATTGATGAGAAAAACGGAAATGGCTCTTATACTCAAGATGCTTCAGGTTCAGTGGGGATCCTAGCAAGGGGGCAGGTATGTGTTACACACTATGGTGAGAATGATATAGAAAAATACAAGGTGCTAGGGGTATACATAAAAAGAGCACTTAACACAGACTTCAAGGGTCAGGTGAAGCTTCCTGTGTTAGTCAAATTTCTCCAGAGAACCAGAGCCAATAAGATGTGTGTGTGTGTGTGTGTGTGTGTGTGTGTGTGTCTTTGTGTCTCTGTGTGTATGTGTGTCTGTGTGTGTGTGAGAGAGAGAGAGAGAGAGAGAGAGAAAGAGAGAGAGAGAGAGAGAGAGAGAGAGAGAGAGAGAGAGAGAGAGACTGAGATTTTAAGGAATTAGTTCATGTGATTTGGAGGTTAGTTAAGTTCAAAATCTGATGGGGTGGGCCAACAGGCTGGAGACTTAAATAAGAGTTGCAGTTGAGTCCAAAGAGTCTCTTTGCAGAATCACTTCTCAGATAGGGGAGATCAATCTTTGTTCTATCAAGGCCTTCAATTGAATGAATGAGACCAACCCACATAATGGAGGGCAATTTGCTTTACTCAAAGTCCACTGATTAAAATGTTAATCTTTTTTAAAAACACCTTCACAGAAACATCCAGGATAATATTTAATCAAATATCATGGCCCAGCCATGTTGACATATAAAATTATTTATTCATAGAGTAGTTTAATTCATATCTATAAATAGTTATCCCTCCACTAGATCCATCAAGCAGTCACTTCCCATGTCATCCTCGCCCAGCCCCTATCAACCACTAATCTGTTCTCTATGTCTCTGGGTTTATATATTCTGAATATTTTATATAAATGGAATTATATATGTGATGCTTTGTATCTGGTGTCTTTCAGTTAGCATAATGTTTTCCAAGTTTTTCCATATTGAAGCATGTATTAGTACTTCATTACTTATCCTGACTGAATACTATTTCATTGTATGGATATACCACATCTTTCGTTGGGATTTTGAGGGGTTTTTTTTCCCCCACCTTTTAGCTAATGTGAATAGTTTTTATCTTGCCATTCCCAAGATTTTATCTTGGTATTTCCCTGAAATGCTTTTGGGTATATACTTAAAAGTAGAATTGTTGGGTAATGTGGTAATTCTGTGTTTAACATTTGTGGAACTGCCAAATTGTTTTCCACGCAGTTGTGCCATTTTACATTCTCACCAGCAGTCAGCAACTCTTGATATTTTTCTTTTTTTTATATATTTATAGTCATACTAGAGGATATAAAGTATTAACTCATTGTGGTTTTAATTTGCATTAATAGCTCTGTGTTGAGCATCTTTTTATATGCATGATGGTCATTTTTATATCTTTTTCTGAGAAATGTCTATTCATGTCTTTTGTTCATTTTTAAAATCTTCATCATATCTGTATATATATATATATATATATATATATATATATATATACATATTCCCTATATATAGTCTCAAATATTTTCTCCCATTCTGTCACATCTGTTTTTGCCCATAATTGTATCTCCAGGACCTAGCACAATCCTGGCAATAAATGTGTGTTGAATGAACAAAGAAAAGGGCTTGGAGATATAAAGAGTCTGTAGAGGATTTAAAATAACAAACTCAAAGTTATTGTCCAGTGCTAATCATAGCATGACACTGTGTTTATCTGAAAGTCACAATATAAGAACTAATAGGCCATACATAGGTTTAATTTACTAGAGCGCTTTGTTGACTTTAACTGTTTTATTAATAACCTTTTGATAATGATGTAGAATTGTAAACAGTGAAATCTAAGCATTGTAATACATTAAGAATGGAGCTTCAAGAAGAGGTGATAAGGACCAGCATGCCATAATGATGCTTTTTTTTTCTTCCTGGCATGACAGCAATAATACTGCCTTATGCTTGCTTATAGAATTCCTTTTTATCTTCAAAGTGCTTTTCAGTCATTAATTAATCCCCATAACATTATTTTCAGATGTTTTTTGGCATCCCTATTCATAGTGGCATAAAATGGTTAAGGCAGAAAACACACACAAGATAGCTTCTACTCTATAGTAATGGGATACAAATAAATGTTATCTTGTTACAATTTGTATCAACTTTTAATCTTTTCATTTCCTAAGAGCTATTACCTCTAGATTCAAACTAGTGAGGTCAACAAGAGAAATTATAGACAAACATGAAAATGGGACAGAGAACCAAATGTTCTCTCTGTCCTCTCTTTATCCAAACTCAATATTTAGAAGACATATAATTTAGGAGAGATTGTTTTTAATAATATGAAGGAAGAAAAAGGCAATAAAGAGTTGTAGTTAAGGGAAAAGGAGCAACTTGAAAAACATATGTATAAGGGGGGGAAGCAAACTGGTTTAGGTTTCTAAGAAACATCCTTATCTTTTTAGAGTGAACGCAGAAACTTGGTGTCAGGGACTCAATGGTGACACAAGAGTTCATATGTGAAGTTCCAACCCCTAGTACTTCAGAATGTGACTGTATTTGGAGTTAGGGCCTTTACAGGGGACTTGTAGCCTCTAGAAAGGTGAGGAAATAAATCTGTGTTGTTAGGTCTGTGGCACTATGTTATGGTAGCCCTAGCAAACTAATGCACTTTTCATATAGTATGAAATTTTCTTTATTATTATGAGAATCCTTGCCAAAGAAATTCTAGTTACATCTGTAACAAGTTCTTCTAAATAAAAGTTTTTTCCCCAGGTTGGCTTATGTAATCAACCAATAGTTTACTTTTCTAACTTGAATCTTTAAGTTGGATCCAAGGTGGAGTTTTCATGAAAAGGACAAACCAAGAATTGAATTAGTTTAAGCCCATTGGATTTTAGGAATCATTTTAACTAATACTCAGGTGTCTTGAAGCAATAATAGATTTTTCCTTTTTTTGTTCTTCTCTATGAAGGTTCTCATGTCTAAGAGAAGCAGAGGGTCACAGCTGTCTTTAATGGGAATTTCTGTACACTCTTAAAAAAAATACATGTGTATATTATCTTGTAGTTTACAAAGTATAATAATCCATTATCTCATTTAATCTTCACCAAAAACACTGAGATCAATAAAGGCAGATGGTGTGTGTATATACACACACACACACACACACACACACACACACACACATATATATATATCCTCACCTGAGGATATTTTTATATTTATCTTCAGATAGAGTGGGAGAGAGAGAGAGGGAGAGAAAAATCTATACGAGAGAGACACATCAACTGGTTGCCTCCCACACGTCGCTGACCAAGGCCAAGGACAAACCGCAACCAAGGTGCATGTCCTTGGCTGGTATCAAACCCACAACTCATCTGGTTCGTGGGTTGACACTCTACCACTGAGCCAAACTGCTCAGGGTTATATATATATTTTTTTAACTGATGAGAAAGCTAAAGCGCAAAGAGGATAAAGCACTTGTTCAAGGTTACACAGCTGGTAAGATCACTGCAGATGACACTTCACTATGTGCAGACCAAAACAAGTTTATTATCCTTCTAGACAGTGCTGGCTGCTCCAGCCTGCCACCTGTTTCAGTGAGTATGGTTTACTGGGACACAGTCCCATCCACTTGTTTACATATAGTTAGGAACTGCTTTCATCCTACTTGGTAGAGTTAAGAAGTTGAAACTGGCCCTTTACAGAAAAAAATGTGCTTATCACTATCCTAGACATACAACTAAACTACAGTTCCCTAAAATGTCTCTTGTAAGTGGAGTTCTCACTTCCTCCCCCTGGGGCTGAATACAGAGGGTCTAACGGAGGGAAAGGCAGAGCCACCGTGTGGAAGAGACTAGGGTGCTATAGAACAGATGCTCACAGCAACACAGCATTTGTCTGGGACCCACATGAGAAACAGCATTAGCTGTTATCTTGTTTTTGTTTTTTTATGTATTTTTATATTTATCTTTATTGTTGAGAGTATTACAGATGTCCCCCATTTTTTTCTCCACTGCCTCCCCACCTAATGAATAAAATAAACTGATGAACAAAGTAGGTCCAGGGGCATGGGAGCATGGCACAGACTGACGAACTGGGAGGGAAGGGGGGACAGGGGTGCAGGCAGAGGTAACCTTAATTGTTTTAAGTCACTGAGGTTTGGGGGTTTTTAATTTATCATGGCTAAGAGAATAGCAGAACTTGGGTCTTCTTACTCTAAATCTAAATCTAAAACTGTTTTCCTTTTGAACTATCAGTGACCAGGAATGCAAAGGAAGAGCGGCCCTGGCCAGGTGGCTCAGTTGTTGGAGCATCGACCCATACACCGAAAGGTTTCAGGTTTGATTCCAAGTCAGGGCACAGAGTGAGGTTACAGGTTCAATTCCCAGTCAGGGCACCTATAGGAAACAGCTGATAGATGGTTCTCTCATCTCTCTCTTTAAAAATCAACAGAAAACATATTTGGGGTGAGGATTAAAAAATAGAAGAAGAAGAAGAAGAAGAAGAAGAAGAAGAAGAAGAAGAAGAAGAAGAAGAAGAAGAAGAAGAAGAAGAAGAAGAAGGAGAAGGAGGAGGAGGAGGAGGAGGAGGAGGAAGAGGAGGAGGAGGAGGAGGAGGAGAGGAGGGTTGGGGGAGGGGAAGAAGAAGAAAGGAGGAGGAGGAAGAAGGGGCAGGGGTGGGAGAAGGAGAAGAGGAAGAGGAAGAGGAAGAGGAAGAGGAAGAAGAAGAAGAGAAATAGTGAGCTAAGAACAGGCTCAGGACCACATCGCCCTGACTCAGATTGAATTGTATTGGAGCGGGGGTGGCTAATAGGTTTTCTCACACGTGGCTATTCTGATGGAGAACCAGGGCTTACTGACAAACATTTAGACACCCCCTCCAGGCTCCAAAAAAGCAATGGCATGGACCCAGCAGTGTGGAGAAGGGAGACAATCCGGGTTGCCATGCACACCTCTGAGAGACTCCTGAATAATGAGAAGCATTTTCTACCTTCCAGGCTATGAAAGGGACAACTTTCAATCTAAGCCACACCAATATGCTGCTACTACTTAACCCAAGAGGAATCATGTCCTAAACACAAATTGCAGGTGCTTTGGTGTGGAGCAGGTGGAGGGAAGGAGAGGGGTTTCACTCAGAGAATTAAAAATAAAAATGTAAAAGGTAACATCACATAAAATGAATTTTACCACATTAGATGTACCAGAAATTTGGCCACATCTCTCTTTCATGAAAAATAACAAAGTACTTTTCAAGGTACATGTTTCACCCATGCCACTTACTAGTCATAAAGGCTTCTCTCAACCAACCTCCCTCGTAAGAAGAAAAATGTTATTATTGTTGTTGTTTACTTATATAAGCTTTTCTGCATTTAGTTGGGAAAGTCTTACAAAGAAGAGTCTCATAAAAAAATATTTATTTTTATTTGACTTGGAATAAAATACAATCAAGAAAAAGGAGAACAAAATATCTTTATGTCTTCTGCAACTTGGAGTTATTGCTCAAACAAACCACGGATCTCAAAACTCTGCTCCAGTCTTCTGTATTTTCTCCAGCTTTCTCCCTCAACAAATGCAGAAATCCTCCAAAATATGGTCTGTCCTGAGGTTTCATGATGTGTCTTTTATGAGTGCTTACTTTTGCGGCAATTATAGTAAATAGAAATGAGGTGGCAATATGCCATTTTCACCTGACCCTCTTTTTGCTTATTTTGGTAACACCATTGTAGGTCGTTCTCCCCTTGCTGAAAAATTTTCCATCCTGTTTTCCAGCATATTATTTTTATGTATTTGCCAGGTTGCTTACAGGTGCTGCAGCACCCGTGAAAGGTCTGTGAACCATTTGCTAAGTGGTTCCTGCTCCAATGAATCACCTAGCTTTCACGAACAGCCATGCAGAAGCAAAGCAGGCAGAAAAATAATGAATACATTTGTACCATGGCACTTTCTCCAACTATGAGCTTCTCACAACCATACAATTTCCCCACAAGGAAAGACAAGATTGCACAGTCATTAAAATAGGTAATGATTAGATTTATCTTTTCTATAATTTGTTGCATCTTAAACTATTCTATGTAGCCTCATTACTGCCAGGAGTCCTCTTTAACTGAGATGATAAGTAAATAAAGTAGAAATTACACACCAACAAGAACCTGGAATGTGTTGTTTTAGTGTATGTCTGAGAGCTCCCCTCAGCAAACCTAATCTGCACAGCAGTTACCATTATTTCTACCTCAACGAGCATCTCCTAATTGCTGTGTTATTGCTTGTGAAAAAAAATATATTATTAAAGTCCACAACCCATGACTTGTTGCACATCTACCCATGAAAAAACTTTCATTTCATCAGCTTTTAGTCAGTTTCAAATAGGATGATCTGCAGAAGGGTTTTTACACACACACCCCCATATCTATTTATTGTCATTTCCTAAGGTCAGCACATCCTTCAAACAGTCGAGATGCATTCATAATTTATTCAGAGACCTGAAGATTTTATTAAACCAAAGCTATTTAATTCTCCCTGAATCGGCTCAAGATGATTTGGGTGGTTTTTTGTAATGAACAACAATTAGAAACTCCAAGGGCTCAGAACCCCCTTTTAGTTGTTAATGTTTTGTGCTCTGCTGTTGGTCTGCTGCCAGCTAATGGTCCACAGAGCATTACATTTTGTATTAATATCATCTTTACAAATGCAACATTGCTCAGTGGAGGATGAGGTTTCCACAGACTTCTTTCCGTGCTAGTTGGTTGTTAGAAATTTTCAGTGATATTGAAGCTCACATCGTGGACTCTGTTAGGCATGTAAGATCGCAAGACCCACGTTCTTCCTCTCCTGCAGGATATTCTAGAGCAGGTCAATCACACCAGCTGGCTTTTGGTCAAGGTGAAGTCAAAACAGCCTTATGGTCACTGAATGAAATTGAGAAGGGCAATAAACTTGAAAAATAGAATGGATTTCATTATCCAATAACCAATTACATCTTCCTTAATGATGCAAAACAACATGGATCAAAGGCTGTGTGTAAGTATCAATCAACAACATGGACAATAGCATACATTCCTATAGGAGTGGTATGTTAGTATGTTAATGCTCCTTGTGGCAAGGATTTGAGAGAATGACCATCAACAGTCAATAAATTTCTCCCAACATACAAAAATTCCAATAAGTATTTTGCATTTCTAGGACACTTAAGATCATCATTAATGGTATGGGTCAGAGCTCAGATAAGCTTAAAATATTTACAGAAGTTGAAAAGCAAAGGTAAAATGCTCTTTTTTTCTAAAATACTCTGCTTTGGAAAGGACACACATGGGTTGGTAAGAGATTAGGCTGGCACTCACCCAAAGGGGCCACATTAGCTAAATCACTCAGTGCAGTTATCCAAATCAGTGATCCGATCTTGTCCCAAAGGCCTCAAAAGGATGGGTCCATCCTATTATGGCTGAGATTCTAGGTCAGTCTGGTTTGAGAATGGGTGATGGAGAGCTTCCTCCATCTACCCAATAACACTCTTATGCCCATCAAGAACCTTGTCAAACCTGTAGCTACAAATGTCAGATTGGCTTTATTCTAAAAATGCAGGCACTTGAAAAACACCTGAGTGTAGAGAAAATCACTTCAGGCCAGAAAGCACAAGAGGCAGATCCTATAGTATTTTCTTCACTAACCTTGCTTTAGAATTTTGCCTTTAGCTTTTTGCAAATGTCACAACAAGAAATAAACCTAAGAGCTCTACCTCTGAATTTCCCACAAAGAGAATTCTAAAGATATTATCTATGTTAGTAGAGCGCATGGTTAAGAGGATGCACTCTGTATCAGATCACCCAGATTCTAATTCTGGATCCATCATGTACCAGCTAGATGAATTCTTGGAGTATTTTACTTCAGTTTCCTTATCTATAATGGACATAATCATAGGCTCTACTCCTGGACTTCTTGGGGGAATTAAATGGATTATTGCCTGTGAAGCCCTTAGAACAGCAAATAAGTGCTCAAAAAATGTCAGTTATTTCTTTTTTTAAATTTTATTAATTTATTTTTGTTACAGATGTTTCCCCTTTTCCCCCAAGTGACACCCTCCTCCTGATCTCCCCATCCCGTCCCCAGCATTGTTGTCTATGTCCATTGGTTACACATACATGCATATAAGTTCTATGGTTTATCTCCCCCCCACATCCATGTCAGTTATTCTTTCAATAGACAGATACTTACTGAGTGCTTCCTCTGTTTTAGACCCCATATAGGAACTGAAGATTTAGCAGTGAGCAAAACTGACAAAAATTTCTGCCTTCATGTCCATTTCAGACAAAAGAAAAATAAGTGAAATATATAGTATTAAAATATTATATCAAATGTTTTAAGTACTTTGGGAAAAAATGAGAAAATAGCAATATAAGAAAGGCTGAAGTTGCAATCTTAAATGTAAAAAAAGGAGAACCCTCTGAGAAGGTGGCCAGTTTGGCTCAGCGGTTGAGCATCGGCCGGCAGACCAGAGAGTCTTGGGTTCGGTTCCTGCTAGGGGCATGTACCACCAAAAAAAAAAAAAAGAAGGTGACATCTTAGTGCAGACTTAAAGGAGCAAAAAAACTTGGCCAAAATAAGTATCTGAAGGAAGAGTAGTTTGTGCAGAGCAAATGCAAAAGTCAGATGCAGAGTGTTCCTGGTGTGTTCTAGAAATAGCACAATGCATATTACCTATTAGTACTTTGAATTTTTTTGCTTCCTAAACTCTTTTAAGATTACAGGCCCTATTTCCTACTTATTTTCATGTCTCATGAGGCTTGGTTCAGTGCTGAATGGAGAGTGGAAGGGTGTTCACATAATAAACTGCTGACTCTCTACAGCAGAATGACACCATTTGTTTACAAAGCAACCCCACCTGATCTCAGATCTACAAAATCCCTGAGTTTGTATTCCTAGAATCTGCATTCAGGTGTTATTAGTAAACACGTGTGGGTCTGATTAATGTCATTTTATTTCTATGCAGATCTATGAGTTTGCTGCTCCAGCCCTGCCTTGCTGCTGCCCTGTAAACGGATGAGGTTGGAATCTACTCTGGAGAGAGATGCAGTGTTTGATAAAAGCCAGAAAGCATGCTGGCATACATTTACATTGGATGAAATACCAATTCCATTTAGCTACAGTATGAAATGCTTCTTTTATTTGCATGGGAGATCAACCATATAAGGCATAATAACTTCTTTCAAAAGTTCATTTCTAGTCCCATACTAGCGTCTCCCAGCAGGAATGGCTGGCAGCTCTTCTTGCAGTAACTAGAAAGCCTTAGTCTGTCAAAGCATCAAGAGCTAATGAAATAAACAAAACTTTCCTTACCTGAGGCAGGTGCCAAAGCCTGCTACTTTAAGTGCCCCCACTGGACACAATTTAGACTTGCTTTCAAATGCTAAAAACAAATAGGTTCTCCTAAGTGCAATTAAAGCTAAGCCTCGCATCGAATCTATTGATACTGATGGAGTTATTTTGATTCCAAGGCTCTTAAGAGTTGTTCCTGAAATATCACATAATTTGGTAATTATTGTTTTATGCTAATATATGACAAGGAGTGTCAAAAACATTCATGAGCTTTCTAGACTTTTTTTTTAATAATCTTGAATCAATACTGAGTATTTCTCCAAAGAACAAAGTAGTTACTGTGCCATTATAGCATAGTATGATTTAATTTAAATGATTAAATATACTGTTCTAATGAGATGTACTTCCATATTAAAATACTTTATATCCCTTCCTGTTCCATAGCTCCCCCTCCCCACTCTGGAACAAAAGATTAATTCACAACCATGCCAATTATGTTACTATTTCTTTTGACTTAAGGGTTGTATTAGAGAGGTTTTGTTCTCTTTGGTTATTCAAGCCAATCTGAAAAGGCTTTCTCCTACTCACAAATATCTCTAGTCTTTACCATCAAACGTTTACACCGTGGACAAAGAAAACTTCTATGTTAGGATGAAAGAAGGTTCTATTAATCCTTATGCCAGGACAAAGAGGCTTAACCCAGGTCTGCCCCCAGCAAACCAGGATATATACACATCCTATCTACAAGTATCCTTTAGGCATGAAGAAACAAACATAAAAGTTTGTAGTTTCAGGAATATTCTTAGCAACACTGATTATATTACCTAGAAAAGGCCTAGTAATATGTATCTCAGACCCACATTTGGACCCATGAATACCTCAGCATTAACTTAGATCATTAGTAACCCAGCAGAGAGAATAAAAGACCAGCAATCTTTGGCTAGGAGAGAATGGTCCAGAATGCAGGACAGGACACCATCTATTAGAGCAACATGGTAGAAGAAAACTGGCAACTGAAGAGCCTATTGGAGAATGTTTCAGAAAACACTTAGAAACAATGGCTAACCAATAGAGAAGAGAATACTAAGGCAAACTTTACCAACGGTCTTCTCTAACATGGAAGAATTCGGGTGCTTTGCACAATACTCAAGGCCCTGATGTTCACCATACAAGCCATCCACTTATCCTCATATTTTCTCTCCACCCATACTCCCCATTCTCTCTTAGTTTCCCAAACCCTAAGCAATAACAGTAGACACATTCCCCAAGCCCAGATATGGCAAATACCTTTGTTCCCAGGCCCATAATAGATCACTAAGCAGAATGTACCTCATAATCATTCTTGACACACACTTCAAGCAGCCACTAATGATTTATTATTACTAACCACTGTGATGAACACTATTTATTTGTGATTTTGACCCTGTTCCAGACTAAGGTCAAGCCAACTTCTGTTGTCCATGCCATCTAATTGTAGATATTGAAAATTATACTATCATGGAAAGGCAATGTCATGGGACTGGATCATAATTTACTTAACAAATTCTGTTAAACTAGTTTTCTAAATATCATAAGCAACATAAAAGTATTACCAAAATATGGAAGAATACAAGCATAAGATAAGTTAGATGAGCCTGTTATGCTTATCTAATACAAAGCCTGGCTCTTGGTAGATGCTTACTAAAGATTTGATGGTTGACTAACAGAGGGAAAAACCTTCGAGAAACACTGAATCCAACAAATCATAAATGCTCAGGAGCACAGATGAGGGAAAATTAATTTTATTTATGAGAAATTAGTGAAAGATACAGAGAATAATTACCATTTACTTGGAAACATAATGGAACAGAAAAACATGAAGGCAAACATTTCAGACAGAAGTAACAGCAGCAAATAGGAATAAAGATGTGGAAGGACACCGGCTATTGAAAAATATGAGTTGGTGTAGTGTACATTTTGGGTTAATAGTGTAGATATAGAAGATTAATAAGCTAAGACTACATTTTAAAGGACCTTGTGCACATGCTAAAAAAAATTGACTTAATCTTACAAAAAAAGGAGACGGGGAGAGGAGGAGAGTCCCTTAGACACAACTTTTCTATTTTGAAACATTTTTGCTTAAGATAAAACAAATAAGTGCATGAAGATATTTGTTCAGAAATGTTTATCACATTTTATATCACATATTAAATATTGTATTACAATATTTAAAATTCAAAGTAACATAAGTGATCATTAAAGGGGTTTGAAGGTTAAATGATGGTCCACCCATAAACTGTAACCACTAAAAATGATAATGATCTTTATTTATTGATAAAGAAAAATATCTACACTAGATTAAAGGAAAAAACCGAGACTGAAAATATGCAGAGTGTGATCTTATTTTTGTTTGGTTCTGGTTTGTTTAGGTGTTGCATGCATACAAAACAATCTCTAGCCTGGCCGGTGTGGTTCAGTGGAGTGAGTCTTGTCCAGGTTTGATTCTCAGTGGGGACACATGCCCAGGTCTCGGGCTCCATCCCCAACAGGGAGCATGCAGGAGGCAGCTGATCGTTGTTTCTCTCTCACATTGATGTTTCTATCTCTTTCTCCCTTCCTCTCTCTCTAAAAAAATCAATAAAAACATATTTTTAAAAAAGGAAATAATCTCTAAGAATATACACCAAAACGTTAGCAATGGTCATTTCCTGATAGTGTGATTATAGAAAATTTTTGTTTTCTTGTGTTATATATACATTTATTGTATATATATAGTCCATTTCAACATCATGTATGTATTATTTTTGTAATCAGAATAAATCATAATATTTTTTAAAGAAATTACATTTATTGATAAATATACCTACCAAAAAAAATTTATTTCATCTTTCTCTTTATTCCGGTGTCTCCCTTTCTCTCTGTTAAGTCATAAATAAATGTATCTTTCATGATCATCTTCACCCCAACTAGAAACACTTGAGGTCAAGTTACTTAATTGTTCCTAAATGCCTGAATAGAGTTGCAAAATGATTGGCAATAAAATAGTATTCAATTTCAGAATAATAATTAGAATTATGAAATTAGAGGTCCAACTGAAACCTGGTAGGAGTATTGAATGAAGAAAAGTGGTCACTAAAGATCATAGGCATTGTAAAGACACAGGAAGGAAGGCAAAAGGCAGTTTGAATGAGCACATAATCAAGTTGAACAATCATGTTGGGAAAGGGACCTTCACAACCCAACAATGGTTGTATAAAACTGCAATAATTTTAGACTGCAGCAGAAAAGGAGAAGATTGGATTTTTCCAAGTGTGTTAAACATCAACTCTTCAAGAACCAATTAGAGCCTATAGAAAAACAAAAGTAAATTCAAGCCATAAACTGGGTCTATCCTGGCTCTTTTGGAACTCATAAAAGAGAAGACCAAACAGCTCTGATGACATAGCTGAAATACAAAGAGTTAGTGACAAAATTATAAAAATATGTATTTCTCAAATTTAAAAAATATGAATGGGGCAAATGGAGAGGGAAGAGATAAATCAAAGAACTTATAGGCATATATGCATAACCAATGGACATTGACAACAATGCTGTGGGGGAGGGGGCAAGATCGAGAGGAGGGTGTCCAGCTCGGGGAGGGCGGGGTGATATCTGTAACAAAAATAGCCCTGGCCGCTTTGGCTAAGTGGTTAGAGCATAGGCCTGCGATTCAGAGAGACCCAGGTTTGGTTCCCGCTAAGGGCACGTACCTCGGTTGCAGTTTGTCCCCCACCCTGGTTGGTCATGCGGGTGGCAGCCACTCGATGTGTCCCTTTCACGTCGATATTTCTCTCTCTCTCTCTCTCTCCCTCCCACTCTATCTGAACAAAAATTAGAAAAATGTCCTCGGGTGAGGATTAAAAAATAAATAAAAATAAAACATATGAATGATAAACGGGGAAAATGAATGTGTATAATTTTTATCCAGAAAGAAGCAGAAAAAAAAAAAAAGATATTTAGAAAATTCTTACTTTAATTTTAATTATTTTAAAATGTGATAAGTATATGTAACACTTGTTTTATAATTATTACTGTTTATACAATAAAAAGGCACTTATAGTTTACCACTGCATTCTTAGTGACCAAAATAGTGGAAAATCTAGTATATACTCAATAAATGTTTATATTATGAATTTCTTATTAATGAAATTTAGAAGGAAAATATGTGATTGGTTTAGACAAATAATAAATCTAATCAGAGAACTCAAAACTAATGATTCTGATAAAATATATTAAACTCTTGATAATAAAGACATCAGGTATGAATAATTAAAAATTCACTTATATTTGATGCTGAAAGGTGATGATCTCGAAGGGCCCGGCCACTTCATGCATTGTCACATTGGGCGGAACACAGTTGGAAAGTCTGGGAGTGAAAAATCAAGTGTTTAAATCTTGAGTCGCCACTTAACGTCGTGACCTTGAATGAATCAATTATGTAATCTCTTTACTAAGTGCAAGCCTGTTCCGTCATCTTAAAATGAGGATAAAAATAACATCTGATGTGGCCATTTTGCTATTCAAACTAGCTCACATGTATTTATATTGTACTTTTTAAAAATTTCAAATGAGGGCTATCTTAATGTAGAAGAGGGTGTGTGTGGTGGGGGCCAACTCTGTCTCCTTTGTTATATTTGGCTCAATAAAAAGCCTTGAAAACTGAGTGGTAAAAACAAACAAACAAACAAAAATGATCAAGTGTTGCCTTCTATTAAGCACATTATAAACATTATCTCTTTTCTCCAAATGATAAAGAGTATCCTAATTACAGGGATGAAAATTGATGTTCGGGGAGGTACAGTGACTTGCTCAATGCTGTGCAACCTACAACTGGTGAAATGGCTCAAGGAGTATTGATGCATCCCTTCAGCATGGACACCGGATGGGGTGTTTGTTTCCTGGGGCGGCTATAACAAATGACCACATACAGAGTTGTTTAAACGGAAATTTCTTCTCTCACAGTTCTGGAGACCAGAAATCTGAGATCAAGGTGTCAGCAGGGTTAGTTCCTACTAGAGGTTCTGAGGAAGAATCTGTTCCATGCTTCTCTCTGAGCTCCTGCAGGTTGCCAGCAATCCCTGGTGTCCCTTGACTCATAGACACTACTCCAGTCTCTGCCACTGTTTTCACAAGGCATTCTCAGTATCTTCACATCATCTTCTTATAAACACACAATGCATATTGGAGTAAGGGCCCAGCTTACTCCAGTATGATCTCATCTTAACAAATTACATCAGCAATAACCCCATTTCTAAATAAGGCATTCTGAAGCATTGGCGGTTAGGACTTTAACATATCTGTGTGTGTGTGTGTGTGTGTGTGTGTGTGTGTGTGTGTGTGGTGGAGGGAGCTCACAATTCAACCTATAATAAATAGGTATCCTCAAAATTTCAGATTATTGAAAATGAATCAAATGAACCACGTGTTTTAAGATGGGCAATTTTATGAGTCACAGAAGAGAAAAATATGTAGAAGTCCAAACTTCTGTCAGTAGTCATTGTTCAGCAGAAGTAAATATTTAAAATCTTACAGAAGCAAGGTTAAGAAGGAAATTAAAATTTTAAAAGGCACCCAGAACAGCCCCTAATTTTATTCGCTTTATATAAAAAGCACTTTAAAGAAAACTGTAAAGATTACTAACCATCAGTGTTGTAGTCAAATAAGCAGTTTAATCACCATATAAGACAGGGATCTAACCCCATACATCTACCCACATACAAATCATCTTCAAGATTACTTTCCAGAGAATTGAAATCTGGAGGAGAGAAGCCCCCTCATTCTGTCATCAGTGTCTGCTGATTTCGGTGAAGCATAAAGGCACCCAAGCACAGAAAGGTACGTGGTAGGAGTAGAAGGCTTGTCATTCATTACCCAGCAGTATAGATTGTGTTATTGTATCTGACCCTGAGTTCTGCATGGTCAACCACCTCTGCATTGAGTACCCAGGGGATAATTCATCATAAATGAAAATGCTCTTGGTAAAGGTGGGGGAGGAGTCAGTGGTCATGGCTGGAGCTGGGATTTATGACATTTTAATAAGTTAATTAACTGCTGCACGCATTGGTTTTTAAAGAATGAGAATAGCATCTAAATGCACATGCTTATTAGGAGAGATATCTTAAGGCATACCAAATGCTTGTTAGGAAAAATGTCCTAAGGTGAATTAAAATACACAATTTTATGATGTCTAGGCCTACACCTTAATCACAAGAACTAAAGAATTACAGACTAATCGTGCCATAAAGTTCTGATTGGGTTACATTTGTGGACATGTGCTAAAATTGCCAGTTCAGAAATATCAAGACAGTACTAATAAGAATAAGTTAATTTAATTCCAAAATAAACAGTATGCCTGGATATTTGAAAAGATTCTAAAACGAGTGAATAAGCAGTTCATAAATAGAGAGAAAAATCGTAATGTGTTGTTTTGAGTCATTTTAATATAGTCATAGAAATACACTTCATAAACATAAATTTATCCAAAAATGGTTTTATAAAAAGAATGACACACAAGAGAAAAAGAAGGGGAAAATGTTCAGAGATGCAACCAAAATCTAATCAAGAGAAAAGAGTAAACATTTCACAAACAAAATTTTTAAATGATAATGGAATACAGATAAAAAAGATTTAGAGTCTAATGTGGCCTAATATAAGCAAATTTCAAAACATCAAGGAATTTAATGCTTTATGTAAACTAAAATATATAAAAATTAGCATAACAAGTTAAAATTAAAATTAATTGAGAAAGTTATCCAGAAGCCAGATCTGAATCCCTAGAAAGAGAATTCAGGATCATAATAGATTTTCTAGTAAATTCCTTCAAACTTTTAAGAAACAGATCTCTGCCACTCTATATCATCTGTTTCAGAGAATAGAAAAAGATTAAAAGTAATTCATATCATTCTTAGAAGAAACATCCTCTAAGATTTACATTTCTAACAAAAATTTCAGGGGAAAAATGAAGCTGAATGTCACTTAATAAAAATATAAAAAATTAAAAGGCTAGCAAATAGAACTTAATAATATAAAGTTAATATTGTACTTTTAACCAAAGAGTATTTATTATAGAAATCCAGTCTAAAATTAGAAAATTTATTACTATGTAACATAGTAGATTTAAATTCAAATCAAATAAATTTTAAAAGATAATCAGTAGTAGTATATCTTCTTCACATATGTTTAAGATCTAATTCAAATCATCATCCAACATTTTATTTAATAGCAAAATAATAAAATAATTCGTATTAAATTATGACTTAAAGACAGATATATGAAATTACTATTATTAATTATTAATATTATTATCTGACATTTATTGAGTTATTATAACATGCCAGCAACTGGCTAAAGGATATACATGTTATTTGTCTAATATCAGTTCAAAAATTCTTAAGACATAAAACAAAATTAAGACATTAGAAAGGAAAAGACAAAACATGACTTGCTTTAGAACATAAAAGTAAAAAGAAATCAAATAAAAAGCTATTAGAATTAATTATAGGTTCATTAGCAGCCATGCAAGATATAAATATTTTCATATACCAAACAACAATATAACAGGAAAAAAAGTAAATCAAAAAGAGATTTCATTTATAATCATAAAGCAAAATTTAAGTTAACAAGAAATAATGTCTTATATGACAATATGTTCAATACTATATTAAGAGATATAAAAGTAAAAAACAAAAAACACACACAAAAAAAACCCTAAATAAAGGAAGAAACCTGTGTTCCTAAATAGGAAGACCAATTTTTATAAGATAAAAGTTTTTCTCAAACTTTTAGTTCATTTATTAAAATTGTACTTCAACCAACTAACTTATATGCATATATGCATAACCGATGAACACAGACAATAGTATGGTGAAGGGGGGCAGGAGTGGGGAGGAGGGGGTCAAAGCAGGGGAGAAAGGGGGACATCTGTAATACTTTCAATAATAAAGATTAATTTTTTTTTAAAGTCTATCTCAAACCCCATTGTAACTTTCCTGGAATTTGACCAAATGATTCTAACATTAATTTGAAAGTATAAACAGAAAAGTAATCATTGTTTTAAAGAAGGAGGGATTAATTTGAACAATATATTAAAACACATAAAACGAAAAGAGTTAGTATTTATTGACAGGTATAATAAAGACAGATCCATAGGAAACAATAGGCCACTCAAAATACACTCCATTATATATATACTTTAAGTGTTTGAGTAAACCTGTATGTATGATATATCAGAGGAAAGGTAAAAATTTAACACAAATTAATCATAGCTTATTGGCAAGAGGAATATAACATTTAATTTATTCTAAACCTGGAGAGAGAACTTCCTAAACCAAAAGTCAACTCGAGGAGAGAAAAGGAGCAAAAGGGAGTGAAAGACTGTTACAAAGTAAAAGAATTATTTATTTATTTAATATATGTTTTTATTGATTTTTTAGAGAAAGAGGAAGGGAGAGATAGAAACATTGATGAGAGAGAAACATCAATTAGCTGCCTCCTGCATGCCCCCTACTGGGGATCGAGCCCACAACCCATATGTACCCTGACAGGGAATCGAACCGGGACCTCTCAGTCCATGGGACTACGCTCAGTCTACTGAGCCACACCGGCCGCGCTAAAAGAATTATTTAAAAGAAGAAATAAAACTAAAATTAGAGCAAAGTAAAAGAACAGATGATATCAAAAAATAAAAACTGTACCAGAAAATAAAAAGCAGGATTAAAAAATAAACAGTAAGTTAGGAAAAATGTGAGTAGAGAAGGCATCAACTCAAAGAGATGTCTTTATTTCATATAGAGTTCATATAGATTGCTACACATCCCCTAGGCAGGGTGGGGGCCACATCGCTGAGGCTAAACTCAAATGCTGAAAGGACCCCGGTGAACAACAGAAACAGGTAAAGAGGGCAGACACTCATAAAGAGCATGTGCGCAGAAAATGGGAGATGGTGAATCAGGTTTGGGGGGGGGGGTGCCTTCCAGCAGAGGGTTCTAAAGCTGGAACATGAGCCCAATATTACCAGATCGTCTGCTCTTTTCAGGAGAAATCAAAAATGCAGATCTTTTTTTAACTCTGGCCAAATTGTTCAGCAATGTGCTGACAAAACAAAGCAAGCACAGTGAGCCACATGACCAAAGAATCACCAGTTTACAACCCCTGACTCCTGTGAACAGACCATTAGTTAAGGGGAAAATACTGTTAGTAAAAATACATGAAAATTGTGATGAGGATCAACTACTCATGTTGTTTGTGAGTTCACCATATGGCGCTCATCTATGTAGGGAACTCTTCAGCATGTAAGAAATTTCCAAGGAGCAAGATGCAATAAAGGCAGCATCTGGTCACGGTCCCTTTCTAATACTCAGAGGCTCAACACCTCACCATGAGGCCTGCCCTGGCCCCTGCTGTAAACATGCCTACATGTAGCTATCCCGGATTACATGCACTTACCAAACACTTGCATTCTTTTGTTCCTGCTGTTGTTTCTTCCTGGAATGTTCTCTAATCTTTTTTTTCTTTATTGATTTGAGAGAGAGAAGAAGGGAGTGGGAGAGAGAGATAGAAACATAGATGAGAAAGAATAGCAATTGCCTGCCTCCTGCATGCCCCTCACTGGGGATCAGGCCCGCAACCTGGGCATGTGCCGTGACTGCGAGTTGAACTGGCGAACTCTTGGTGCATGGGTTGATGCCCAACCACTGAGCCACACTGGGCTGTTCTCTATTCTTGATAAAGAAATCTTAATTACTCTTTAAAGCTTAGTTCAAATGTTACTTCACTGCAAAACCCAAAGGTAGAATTAACCATAAAATCAACACATCTGTTGAGTATCAGTTCTGTGCCGGACAGTGAGGAGTATCACGGTGAACGAGATGGACTTGTGTTCGCCTTCATGGAGCTTACATAGTACTTGGCTCATGTGCTATCTAGCTTGTAGCATGTTTCTACATATAACCATTAGTTGTTGGAAATGGTTTCCTTCCCCAATAGACTGTGAGCTCCTTGAAAGAATAAATGTCTCCCCATAACACCAGCTTCTCCAGGAGTCCATCTTTCTTATTCTCTACAATTTCAAGGTTTAAATAGTTTGTATTTATAGAAGACATTCAATATATGTTTGTTAAATATGGGAGGGGAGCTATCTTATTATAAAAGACCACCATGACTGTGAAATCTTAAACTTTCTGTGGAAAGAAAACTCAAACTAGGGTAAAATGTTTAAAGTAATTTAGAAATCACAACTCCTCATCACAATTTCCCAGTACTCTGCTACGTTGCTATATTCTGCTTTCCCTAAAAAAGTGACAAAAACACTGAAACATTAATCAATCCAGATATCTGCTAATCACTCTTACAGCTCATTTGAGCAACAGAGAAAGGAGTCAGTGTTCTTAAATTAACCCTGCAGAGACATATTAGCATAGAAACATAACACAAAATCCATTTTGACATCTGGAGTTCTGTGCAGTAACTACACTAAAAACACAAGTATATTCGTCATGTCCTCTTAAAACAACGGCAAAAATAATTTCTTCTGGTATCAGGCCATAAACTATTTCTATCACAGGATTATCCAGGGTCACCATGGTGAAGGTCTTCAGTTTTGGCAGGTCCAAAACTGGACCACAATAGTGTTTATGGTCAAGGTATGAAGTGAGAGTGTAGAATTTAAAGTTACATTCACTGCTGTTCTGGCTATGAGCTCCCAGGGTGCTTCGTAACGTGTGTTACGTTATGTGACTTATCAAGCTCTCTTCACGTCTAACTTCCTCTGTGAACCAAAAGTTCTCAGAAGGTGAGAAGACAAAGAACACGTACTTTATAGTGCCTTAAACAATTACTTGCATTTGGCAGAGATGCAGTGAAGGTTTTTTCACTTTTAGAATATCTCTATATTTTAATTTTTTTCTTTATTGATTTTAGAGAGAGGGGAAGGAAGAGAGAGAGAGATATAAAAACATCAATGAGAAAGAACATTGATTGGCTGCCTCCTGCATGGAGGACTGAGCCTACAACCCGGGCATGAGCTCCAACCAAGAATCGAACCAGCAACCTCCTGGTGCATGAGGTTGACGTTCCACCACTGAGCCACACTGGCCAAGCAAATATGTCTATATTTTAAAATGTAACATGGAATATTAACTATTTGCATTTCAAAATATAACAAGCCAACATTAAAATGTTTTTAAGTCATTTTCATTCAATTTATAATCCTCGGTATGAAATACAGAAGATGAGCAGAAGAGAAAAGTCTGAGGACCTAATCAAACAATGAGAAAACCAGCAAATGGGTCCTTCCCTTAGACAAGAGTCTTTTTATTTAGATCACCATTAAAAGATTAACTTAAACTAACATGCCATGACATATCTCATACTAAATACTAAAATCATCCAGAGATACAAATAAATCCAAGTATTTATTCTGAAATATTGACTGAATGCAGTAAATTGTCCTTAAATACAATCATTCAAAGAGAGGAATTAGTTTATTTTTAGAAGTGATAATCATTCATAGGAGATATCATTCAATCGTTCATTAATAAAATGTTTTTGAGAGTCAATATTGTAGGCAGATGAAGAGTGGTCACTAAAAACATACATAAGACGTTGTCCCTTTCCCCAAGATGCTTCTGTCTGAAAAAAAAGGAGAAAACATAGACATAGTTGGGGTGTCAGCTCCTTTTGTTGGCCAGAGTTGTATATAAAGTTGTTGACTTATAGGTATGACCAAGGTATAATCCACATTTGTTTCTCTATTTTTCTGTATTAGGAGGTCATGTCAGAGAAATGACAAATACTTCATGTGGTTGTAAAGTGTTAGAGTTTGAAGAATTCAGAGAAATCCTCTAGATCTTCTCTTCTTATTATGAATTAAAAAAGAATCCATAAACGTTAAATGCATTTTTTAAAATTACACACAGCAAAGCAACAAACTTGAGACAAGAATGTAAGTTTCCACTCCATTTATTTTTTTTCTATTAACACCACATTATGGATATCTTTAAGAAAAATAAGGTATTACCCACATTTATACAGAAAGTACAAATTGCTTCTGACATTAATATGCCTAACTATGTATGCTCTTGTCTTTCAATTGACTTTTAGCAAGTCTAGCTCAGCTGTAGTCCAGTGACACCCCCACAACAAAATGCACATCTCTTTATACATATTTTATCATTTGTTTTAAGTTGTACTTTACAAGGTGTCTAAGTTTTTTCTCTGGTATCCTGGTTTTAGTTAATAGCTGAAAACAACAACAAGAGCAAAAATATAACATAACAGTCCTTGATCTAGACCTGTTTAGTGTACCAAAGAAAAAAATGCACCAGGGCTGCAGGCACATGAAAACATGTCAATCAGATGTAATTGCTCTCCAAGAGAAACACTTTTCAAGCAAGTAAAAAAGAAGTCATCCTGAACACAAGGCTTTGTAGCAGCAACTAATCTACTAATGACAAGCTCGGTTTGCTATTCTCAAACTCGTTAAGATTCAACATTTAAAACATGACAGAAAAGGACAACCTGACCAAGTCAAAGCTCTAAAACAATTATAAAATGGATGTGTGCAGGCATTTATAGGATAGATGGATGGAAAGATGGATAGAGAGATAGATGATAGAGTGTATATATATATAATATATTATAATGATATTTCTTTATATCATTAATAGTTACTGAGAATCAAAGTACCTTTTAAGTACTTTGTGATTACTTGTACCAGTACAGACAAATATCAGAACTCTAGCACATTATTAAAAAAAAAAAAAAAAAAGTCCTTTGCTTTTTTGCACAATAACTCTTAAGGACACTCAATAGGCCATTCTGCCTGAAGACAGTGAAGCCCACCTCCCAGGGGGTACTATTTGAAGGCTATATTTGGCTGGATGCATATAAAGACAGCTTTAAAATTCTTTCAATATCTTTTTTCATTATTGCAGAGTCTACCTAAATGGAAACTTAATAATCTCTGCAAGAAAGGGCAATTGCTAACACCAAAAAAGAAAGAAATGGCCTCAATTTTTGCTGCTTACATTCATTATCCGAAAACTGAGATGTCATATTTTTTATAGCACCAGAGTTGACATATTCAATAACTAAAAGGTATAAAAGTTAAAAAAACAAATAAAAAAAATCCATTGTAATCTCCACTCAAATTTACTCAAGTTAGATACCAACTATTAAGACACTTTCATTCTCTGTTTATAAAACTCATTTTAAGTTTTAAAATAATTGATTTTTAGTTTAAATGAGGCCATGCAAGTGGAAAGGGTATATAAAGCTATATTCAATGTAGTTGGGCACACAGGATTCTTAGATAGGGCACTTTCTCCTGTACTCATTTTATAGCCTCAGTTCATGGGAAAAGAATGGGGCTCAACATTTTTGCTTAATCTGCTCACTTCCTAAAAGCTCCTCTCCAGCACACAAGCGTGACTAACCACATTGTTCATACTACGGGGTGTAGATTAGCCACATTTCACTAGTGGTCATGGTTATGGT
This sequence comes from Molossus molossus, assembly GCF_014108415.1. Taxonomy (NCBI): domain Eukaryota; kingdom Metazoa; phylum Chordata; class Mammalia; order Chiroptera; family Molossidae; genus Molossus; species Molossus molossus. Next base: position 35,356,159 of record NW_023425347.1, on the reverse strand, counting down.
GATTTAAAGACAGAACCAGGCTCAACTCCCTCTCTTTTCCTCTTTCTGAACTCAGCCAATGGGATGTCTCTGCATGAGACTTCCAGGTTGTAACGATGGCCTCTCAGTGACTTTGTTCATGTGGACTGTTGGTAAGAGTGCTTGGCTGGTATAGCAGACACTGTAATGCACAGCCTGGATACTCCTTTAAGGAACGACTTGTTACACCAACTGCTGACCTCTAATGTCAGCTCCTCGGGGATCACCTTAGTCATAGAAACCCAATCTGATCTCCATTCTTTCTTGTTTATTATTTTTTTTATTGTCACCTGAAGATATTTTTCCATTTATCTTCACACAGAGTGGGAGGGGGGGGCAGAGGCAGGGAGAGAGAAACATTGATGTGAGAGAGACACATCAACTGGCTGCCTCCCGCAAGACCCCAACTAGGGCTGGGGACAAACTGCAACCAAGGGACGTGCCCTTGACTGGAATCAAACCCGCAACTCATTGGTCCACAGGCTGACGTTCTAACCACTGAGTCAAACCGGCCAGGGCTGATTTTCATTCTTAACAGTCTTACTTCTGTAGAGTGGGAATCTCTGTTTAGGTTTCTAGGTCTGAACTCCCTCTGCAGTTCCATTTATCAAAGTCCTGAACTTGGATGTAATGAGCACATTGTAGCTATTAATAAAAATTGTATTTGACTTTCCTTTTGGCTATTGCCATCATGTCATAGCTTACATGTCATTGGAGCAGATTAGGAGTGGGCAATAGAATTTAAGCATCACAATCCCACTCCATACCCCTAATAAAGCCTACTCCTGAAGTCAAATGGAAAGAAATAGTATGGAAATCCAAATATGTCAAGCCTTCTTTATCAAATCATTTAAATTTGCCCTCTTGAGATTCCTCATTTCCATGACAACTATAAGGGGGAAGAGTTAGAGAATAGATTTTAAAATGCAGAAAAGTTTTAGACAGAGAAATTTAAGAATTAAATTTGACTAGTTACATTAAATTAAGGTAAACTTTTCTTTGGTGTTTAATAAATGGAAAGAACATGGATATGGCCCTGACTGGTGTGGTTCACTTAGTTGAGCATTGTTCCATGCACCAAAAAGTCACTGGTTTGATTCCTGATCAGGGCACATGCCCAGGTTGCAGGCTCGATCCCCAGATGGGGGCGTGCAGGAGGCAGCCAATTGATGTTTCTCTCTCACATGGATGATGTTTCTCTCTCTCTCTTTCTCTCTCTCTCTCTCTCTCTCTAAAATACCAATGAAATATATATTTTTTAAAAAGAATATGGATCTGTACGAATACCTTTCTTACTCATTCCCACCAAAAGGATCAAGATATGCCCCAGGTTAAAAAAAAAAAAAAAATACACTCTTCAGGGAAATCTTCATTTAACTACTCAGAAATTATGAAATTACTCACATTTGAGTGCATACTACATGGCCAGTATTTGTAGGCAGAGGAAAATGATACAAAATTAATGCACACTTTAGGCAGGTGGTACCATGATCTGATATTATTTAAGTAAATTTATTTCCTTTGTGCTGCTGAAGAAAGCTTAACACTTAGGTTGCTGAGTTTGACCTACATAGAATATAAAAATTACCCTTCTTTTTTTAAAAAAAAAAATGTATCTTTATTGTTGAAAGTATTACAGATGTCCCCCATTTTCCCCCATTGACCCCCTCTACCTCACTCCCAGCCCCCTCCAGGCCTTCAGTCCTTTTTTCCTAATCTTATCATATCATGACTCTGCAAATACTCTCTGCACAAAAGATAAAAGAAAAAGGTATCTTGAAAATCCATAATACAGTAGTCAGAAGCCATTATGTTCCATCAAAACACCTAATCTAGTCACCTAAACATTTTCCTCTATCAAACTATAAGTGTATCATCAGGAGAGAAAACTAAAATTCAATTTAAAATACTTGTCCAGTAAACAACTGTTATAGACTGAATGTTCTTGTTCCCCAAAATTCAGATAATGAAACCTAATCACTATTGTGATGATATTTGCAGATAGAGCCTTTGGGAGGTGATTAGGTCTTCAAGGCAGATCCCTCATGAATAGGATTGGTGTCTTTCTGAAAGAGACCCAGAGAGTTTTCTTGTTTCTTCTATCATGTGAGGATACAGAGAGAAGACAGCCATCTATGAACCAGGAGGCGGTGTTGTTGTTTAAGCCACCCAATCTGTGATATATTTTTCAAATAGCAACTCGAACTGACTAGGACAACCAACTAAAAGGTTACCATAGAGTCTTGGGAGTAAAAGCTTCCATCAGTTTACAGGGCAAGTTGGCTTCACCACCTCCCAGAATTAAATTTAAAAAATTGTTATTATGTTCAATACTGGTCCAGTTCAAAATCCAGCACACACTTTTTAACATAACTTAACACTTGACATTTCTGTTCCTTAAAAAAGAACTGATGTTTTGGGAAAATACTGGAGGAGTATTTTAATTGTTCCCAACATCTCCACCCTGGCTTGTGACAACCACTACCTCATCTGAGCAATCAGGAAAGTGTGGATAACTTCCCAGCCCCAGCTTTTAACCTATGATAGCACTTATCCTAACCAAACTGGCCAGGAGTAACTTGTGCTTTCCTGTGACTATGCTTTTGCCCTTCCTTATAAAATAAGTCTAGCTTACATTTTAATAGCAATTTATATTGCAGTTTTACAAATGTTGTATTAAGCCTCTCCTCTTTGCTTATCTTAAGTCTTCAACAATAGGAAGCTTGCATATATTTCTAGGCTCTCCCTCTCCTTTCCGCTCTATCTAAAAATCAATGGAAAAATATACTCAGGTGAAGATTAACAAATATATATAGATTTTTTTATCTGGCTGATAGAAAATTCCAGTATACAGTATTCTTATGCTTTTGAAAAATATAAGTTAAAATGTATATTGAAATAAATGTTAACTTTACATCCTTATGAAAATCAAAACTGAAAGTGTTTTGCTGAAAACAACTGAAATAAAAAGGGCTTACCTTATTATTAGTGTAGATTATTCTGAACTTCTTTCAGTTCATTTGTACAGTCACTTTTAGTTTTTTCTTTTTTGATTTTTTTTTCTTTATTGATTTTAGAGAGAGAGGAAGGGAGAGGAAGAGAGAGACAGAAATATCTCTCTCAGATGAGAGAGAACATCAATTAGCTGCCTCCTGCATGCCCCCCACTGGGGATCAGGCCCACAACCTGGGCATGTGCCCTGACCAGGAATCGAACCAGCGACCTCCTGGTGCATGGGTCGACACTCAACCACTGAGCCACACCAGCTGGGCCTCTTTTAGTTTTATTCACTTTCTATATAAATACAGTTGTTGAATTTGAGTTCAAGATGGCAGACCAAGCAATTTGCTCCCCAACCCTCCTAAGATTTCACAAATTAAAGCATTAAAAAGTACATTAAAGGAATAAATATGTAATAGAAGAGAGACTTAGGGTTGGGTAGGTGCCAGTGAGTGAGATATTTTAACTAATTCCTGGAGTAAAGACCAAGGGGTAAAACAGAGAAATCTTCAGCATTAAAAATCATAAAGCAAAACTTCTGTAAAGAAAAGCCAATTTTTCTAACAGAATGCTATAGAGGCCCTGGACTTAAGAGTGAGAAGATATCGCAGAGGGAACATGAGGAGTGGGTTGAGATTGGTGCATTCGTTGACCATCAGCACATAGGACATGTGCAGGAGTCACAGTACTCCTCAGCCATCTCCAACACTAAGCTCCAGCCAGAGCACTGAAGAGCTTAAAAATCTGGAGACAGAAACAAGTCTCTGGAAAAATTATACTAAAAATACAAAAAGAAAAAGAATGTAAGATAGAAGGAGAATGGCCCAGATACCACATTTATGATTAAAGCATTCAACTAATATAGTCTCAGAAAGAGACTGTGGAGATAAATGGGGAAAATACAATTATCCAAGAACTATTAGAAGAGAACTTTTGGCACTGAAGAGAAAATATCTTCATATTGAAAAGTTTCATTGAATGGGAATAAGAAAATAAATTCGGAGGAAAAACCTTTCTACTGTAAATTCTATACTGACCTAAACTACAGAATTATTAAATTTGAAAAAAAAAAAAAAGAAGAAGAATAAAGAAACTTCCCTATATAAAACATTCAGAAATTTTATCTTTCACATATACTCTTTTTAAATAAAGTTCCTTAAGGATATGCCCCAGAAGAATGAAAGAATATACAAAACAACAACAACAACAACAAAAAAACAACAACAAGAGATCTAGAAAGCACAGGTCCAACCAAGGAGAACAATCAATAGAAGCCTTCGGATGCTGACTGCACATTAACCAATCCAGCTTAATATAGGAGGACAGAAAACTATAAATTATGGTAGGGAAAGAAGGATGCTTCTTAGAAAAGACAGTGTAATTTAAAGGGGATGGGGAGGGAAGTCAAATAAATTAAGAATAAAAATAAATGTAATTTTTAAATTCAGGATAGGTATCAACTATTAATCTTTCAAAGATGAAACCAAGTAAGTTCAGAATTGAAGCAATTGATGGTATGCTGGAAAAAAGTTTCCATTTATAATAATTAGTGCAAGGAAAAATTTTCTTCTTGTGGCCCCAATACTCCTTTTAACTACTTGGTACTGTAGAGGAGGACATTTAACACCCCAATGGGACCAACATTAACAATAGCCATAATCTTCCAAATATTGTTCATTGCTTTTCAATTTTGTTATTCATCCCACAAAGAATGGAATACTTAGTTGTAACTATAGAGCAGAATATGTTTTTAACAGTCTTAATACTGTGAAAATAAAAGGGACACTGACAGAAAATGATATGTGAAAGGAAGAAGAGAAGAAAATGAATAAGAATAATAATACTTTCTTCTTCTTAAAAGCCTGGGAGTCAAGAGATAATAGAGGGAATTGATGAAGCAAGAAAAAATGTTTAAGGATGTTATTTATGGGTACAAAGATAACATAAGACCTAAAAATTACATAAATGTCATCTATTTGGAGGGGAGAGGTGCTATAAATGAGTCAAATCCTCATCTATCCTTCTAAAGAGTTAATACATATTGCTCAAAGTGTAGGAATGAAACAGAAGACTAGAATTCTCTAGTCTTTCAGTGCAAGGATACACCAAAAGAAAAGGCAGTTAAATAAGACTGACTTTTGGGATTGGGATATAGGGAAAGGAGAGAATTGATAGGGGACTGATATACTTGTATTATTTATAGGCATATATACACACACACACACACACACACACACACACATATAAATACACACACACACACACACACACATATAACTTATTATTTAATACAAATAACAAAAAAACTTTAAATGAACACGTGTTAAAGTCCGTGGGGGGTGGGTATATATTTCGGAAAGCAGAGCTCTCTCTCCAGGGTCACCCATCTATCCCTCGGACTTCTCCTTAGTCACTGTGTACACCTTCTGGCTCCACAGCTCTTCAATGTCTGCTCTCAATTCTTTTCCTTCCTGGACTGAGAAATTACTTCTAATATGGAAACTTATAATGTCACTGTGACTTCGTGACTTTGTCTAACATTCTGTGCCTCTGTGACATTCAGTGGGACGTGAATGTGAACGTGATAGAATGACACACGCAATTTTTAAAGAGGCAAAATATCTCGGTGTTTTAAGCAAGCACCAATTGGTCTAAACCCTTTTTTAAAAATATATTTTTATTGATTTTTAGAGAGAGAGAGGAAGGGAGAAGGAGAAAGAGAAACATCAATATGAGAGAGAACTATGGATGGGCTGCCTCCTGCTAGTCCCCTACTCGGGATCGAGGCCACGACCTGGCATGTGCCCTGACCCAGAATAGAAATGGGACCTCTTGGTGCACAGGTGCGTTCAACCACTGAGCCACCCCGGCGGGGCTGAGCTCTTCTGATTGCAAGTAACAGAAATCAAATTCAAACTTGTCAAAAAGACAAAGAAGTAATTATTGTTTCCAGGACTCCAAGGTATAGTTAGATGACCAAATCACAGGAGTGGGCGGACAGGTAGGCCTCAAAAAAATGGAACCAGGAACTTAAGCACAGCCAGGATTCCCTATCTCCGACATCATCGGATGTTTCTCTGCATGCCAACTTTTTCTCCCTCACGGATGTCCAGAATGCTCCACAGGGTGGCCCACGTGGGGCGATCATGATAGCAGGCAGCTCCGGGTCTCACAGTACCTAACATGACCCTCAGAGAGACACTTCCTCCGGTGCCAACGCTAGAGAGTGGGCTGTGTTCAGGAGATACTGTGATTGGACCAGCTGCGGTGTGCGCCCCATTCCCCCTGCCCAGCCCGACCAATCAGCTGCAGTCTGGGTCGGGGGCGGGTCATGTAAGAACAAGGCATCCCTTACAGGAACAATATGGGTAAAACAAGGGGCAAAGAAACTCCTAAAAGAAGAGAGAGATGCTATTCCAGGAAATGGAATTGGAAAATAAAAATACCAGATAGATAAAACAGTAAGTGTTTGCTAATAAGAGATAAAACTATTTCAAAGAAATTGCCTGGTGCATAATAATTGTGCAAAAAATATATCAGTTTTCACAGCACTGGGGTTTTACTATTGAGAGATAATAGTTAAAGCATTCATTTGACTTTGTCTTTCATAAAGACTCATAAAAGGGAGGAAGAATGATTACTTATCAACTTAAAGGTTATCTAACGTTTGCCCACCACCACCCTAGAAAAATTTCGTTTGCCTATTCTCAAAGCTGTAAAATTTTGTCCTTTAGATGTATGTAGTTTTAAAACCAAAATTCAATTGGATATACGTATGAAGAAAAATAAGGAGGGGGACCAGGCTAAAAGTTTTCATTTTAAAATAATGTTTCAGGTTTTAAAAATAAAATAAATGACTATAAAGACAACCAGTTTTCCTGTATGACTTCAAACATCATTCCAAAGAAACATTAAATATTTCAATAATTAAAATATATATTTGGGGCAAGAAAAGTATTCTTTTTTTTTTTAAGAAATGTTTTTTTGTTTTTGTTTTATTTTTCTTTACTGATATTAGAGAGAGAGAGAGAGCAGATGGGAGAGGGAGAGAGAGATAGAACATCAATTGGCTGCCTCCTGTATGCCCCTCACTGGGGATCGGGCCCACAACCTGGGCATGTGCCCTGACCGGGAATAAGACAGGCGACCTTTTGGTGCATGGGTCGATGCTCAACCACTGAGCCACACCCGCCGGGCAAGAAGAGTATTCTTTAAACAAGTGTGTAGCACCCTAGAATGAGTCTTGGGCAATAAACAGATCATTTGGAAACCGGTATCATTCAACAGTCTTGCTACTCCATGCCGGAGATTGAGAATTTTTTTTTATAAAGGGCCAGATAAATAGTGTAGTCTTAGCAGGCTGTACTATCTCCATAGGACTACTCAAATGTGATGCTGCTCTTTGAAAACAGTCACAGATAATAGGTAAATAAATGGGTATGATTATGTTGCAATAAAACTGGGTTATTGGATTTGGCCTGTACATAGTAATTTACTGACCCATGCTCTGTATTATGCAAATATTCATCACCTGTATTCTTTTACTCTCTTCTTCCATATAACCTACCTACTACTTTCACTCTGTTTTAAAGCACAAATTTGATCATATCGCTGTCTGTCTTAAAAACTTTTAGTGACAAATTCCAGTTCTGCTCACAACAGAGCAGATTGTATGCAGAACATCCTCTGCTGAGAATATCTACAAAAGTGAAATACAATATAGAACATGGTTTCCCTGGCCTGTTTTGCTCCCTCAGTGGTTAGAGCATGGGCCTGAGGACCAAAGAGTTGCCTGTTTGATTCTGGTCCAGGGCACATACCTTTGTTGTGGTTTGGTCTCCAGCTCTGGTCAGGGTCGTGCAGGAGGCAACCAATCGTGTCTCTCTCACATCGATGTTTCTCTCTCTCTCTCTCTCTCCTCTCCTCCCACTCTATCTGAAGATAAATGGAAAAACATCTTCAGGTAAGGATATTTTACATATATATATATGTATATGTGTGTGTGTGTGTGTATAGGCACACACACATGCATACATATACATATATATGTGTATATATGGATGTGTGTGTGTATATATTACATAGATATATATGTAAAACACGGTTGTTTGAAGTTAGCAGACAGGAACCAAGGCACCCAGGATTTCAGGGTCCACGATCCTAGAGAGAAGGGAAGTACATGGAGCTGCACCTGCTCCTTCAAGTTTCCCCTCGTGTATTTCCCAGTTCACAGCACAGTTCGTGGAGGCTGACCTGAAGCAAGCAGCACAGAGTGCTGGCATTCTTAGACCTGAAGAGGCAAGGCCAAGGTGCCTGAGTCAGTCCAGACTTGAGGGACCAAAATCTCAGGGACAAGGGAACGTCCTGCTCAGCAGTCTGAACAGCTTTCCCTCGAGGTATTTGCCAGCTCCTAGGATGTGAAGGCCTGAGCAGCTCAGAAACCAACTTCTCGGCCTGAATTTAACACCTGAATTTGACACTGTAAACATTTGGAAAGCAAATATTTACTCAAGAGCCAAAGGTCATGGCTATCAACCTTGACATATTTGCTATCTGATTGGAGATACTAATACCTAGTATTAGCCAATAAAATTGCATTAAAACAATAAGCTGCAAAAAAATAATTAACTCAGAATTAATGAAACAAGCACTGATCAAAATCTTTAGGGTTCTTCAACCTGTAATTCTTTAAACCTCTATTATTTCAGTTCATCAAATTCTCTTTGTCAATTCCTATATAGGTCTGATTAATCTTGTTAAATCCTTTTCCTATAGATCAAAGTTTGCCTATTTCCAAAAATACTTTAAGACCAATTTAATTTTGTAACTCCTTCAAACTATGATGGTCATTTATGAATTGAGGTAACAAGTCCCATACGCTATTAACATTTGTGTTTGTAACTTCACACAACAAAGCATCAAGATGCTTTGACCTTGTAGATATCAGTCTTTTTTAAAACTGTCAGACTACTCTTCCCATTTGTTACTTAATTTAAACACCTTTTCAGGTAACATATTCAAAGAATAATAAGGGCATTGTTCATGTAGAAATTATACAAAATTATTATTAACATTTTTAAAACATTTAAAAATATAATTAGAACTCACTAGATATCTACTCAGTAATAATGATACTTAATATTTCTGAAAAAAAAATTAATAGGTGTATTGATGGATAGCATGACGGGCAGAATCATGATTCCCCCCAAAGATGTCCACATCTCTCTCCCCACTGCCAGGTTATCTCACATGGCAAAAGGGACTTTGGAGGTAAGAGTAGGGTTATAGGCCTTGATTTAGGAAGATTATCCTAGACTCTCTGGGTAATCACAATCTAATCATGCATCCTTAAAACCAGAGAATTCTTCCAGGTTGCTGTCAGAGCAATGCGACAAGGGAAGAAGAATCAGAGAGGAGTAGTGTGAGGACTGGACCTGCCTTTCTGGCTCCGCACATGAAGGAAGAAAGACACGAGCTGAGGAATGTGAGTGGCTTCTAGAAGCTGAGAATGGCTTTCAGTTTACAGTCAACAAAAAAAATGACAACCTCAGTCCTATAAACTCAAAGAACTGAATTCCATCAGTATGTCAAAAGAGCAGGAGAAATAGTCTCCCCTGGAACAAACAGAAAGGAACAAAGTTCCATCAACACCTTGATTTTAGCCCAGTGCGATCCATGTTAGATGTCTGCCCTACAGAACTGTAGTTTTGATGATTTGTTATGGTAACAATAGAAAATGAATGCATACACTAAGCAGAGAAATGGATGCAGGACTTCCCCAAAATAAATTACTCTATATATCCCATTTTAGAATAAAAACACTTCATTACATTTTATACAAAGCTAATAAAAATTAAAATGGAAACATTTCTCTACAGTAAGAGATGTGTTTCTAAAAAGAAATTCATTTAATTAAAAAGATTATAAAAAATATTGAAATGTGGGAATCAGTTTTTTTAAGTTATGTTTCTGATTTAAGTACTATCTATTGTTCTCGCTGTGAAAATGAAGAATTAGCATATCCCCGCATCTTCCCATTTCTCTCCCATGTCACTAAATTTTATTAATTATATTATTCATTTTATTTTATCAGAATTTATAATGTTTTCATTTTGTTTCCCAATCAATATTCCCAAGAATTTTTCAGTAATGATTTTTTTTTAGGTTTCAATGCTTAATACAAGTCATTTTTACCACAACTTCTTTATTCAGAGTTTAATTGATCCTCTTTTGGTTGGCTGGAATTACCAAATATTTTTCCAAGAAAGGCTCATGAGTGTTGCTTTCCCTGAGTTCTTGCGTATAAAGAATGCTTTAAACTTTAAGCTTGAAGGATGAGATGGTTGAGTATAACACTCCTTGATTACACTTTATTTCTCTCAAAAAAGTATAGATATTGTACCACAGCCTTCTGTCACTGGGTTGCTATGGGGAGACTCATTTCTTCTTCTCCTGATAGAACAGTGAAGTTTTCTAGAATATATTTCTGTGTGGGTAGCTTTATATCAATTGTTTTCCAGGACTTTCATTATCTATATATCCAGGTATTTATTTCAGGAAATGTATCTGTTATTATATCATTTCATGGTTTTTTTCTTTTCCTGTTCCACTTTTTGTACTCTTTTCTACAATAACTAATGTAGCATTTTCTGTCATGTTCACTCATTTTTCTTTCGATATGGCTTTCATCACTATAATGTTTTTATTCTGTCTTCCATTTCTTTCCTAAACACTGCATTCTCTCTTTTCACATCCTCTAGGTTTTTTTATTATATTTTTCTTTGAAAACTAACATATTTCCTTTGAGCTCTTTTCAAAGAGAAATCAGTGAGCTGCATTTTTTTAAACCTGAAATGTTTGCCTTTCCCTATTTAATTATTTCTATATTTTTCATTTGCCTTCTCAATGTTACTTCTTTCCTATATTTTCTAGTTCGTGTTTGTACTATGTTAGTTCTTCTATTACTTACCAGAAAATGCAACTGGCTACTTACGGAAGAATGTGTGAAGGGATGAAAAGAGGGTTAACTTAAAGCAGTCAATAGCTTCCATGGGATACGTGTTATAAACACCCTCTTAACAAGTCTGTTATTGCCTGAGGGAAAAGGTATGGCTAGAGATAAGCATATCAAATCCTTGCTGTCCCTGAACACATTAAAAAAAAAATCTTACCGTTTCTACATTTCAAAATATTGCATCAGTGGTGCAATATTTTAAGGAATATTTTGAAATGATGCCTATAATGAAAACACATTAGGGATGGTTTGCTTGTTGTACAATTCAAATATCAATGCTCAGACTATATTCATTCCTTCAACTACAAAGCATCCCTGTACTATCTATACTTGACATCAACTCTCCTTTCCCTACAGCATTACCTCCTTAGGATAGATGATTTAAAAATAAAGAGTAAGATGGCTCCCTGGCATGTTGTGTCCTTGAAAACCAATGTGAAGTTCAGTGATATTTAAGCTTCTACAGAGCTACTTCCCACTTCTTTCTTGGCCCACCTACACCCCTAGATGTTATCTCTAACAAAAAAAGAACCTTTTAAGATCAAAGACCCTTACTTTTAGGGAAATATGGGTTCTGCTCTGGGTTCAAGGTGGCATTCATGGGCCCCCAGCCTCCTTGTCACTCCCATTCAGACTTCACAAGGTAGGCACAGTTGCGGTTGCAGCTGATAACTTGCTTTTTTTATATGGCTTGTTTCTTTTTCTAGTTTACAACCTTATAGTTTTTATGGGTAGATTTTGAGGGAAAGAAGTTGGAAAAAAATGCTTCTGCTTAGTTATTTTTAACCTGGAGTCTCAGATAATAAATAAATAAAAAACAAATAAAATCTTAGCCCATTGGTTATGAAATTGAGGTATAATATTTGGACATAGGTAAACAACTTGGACATCAGAATGATGATCATTGAATGAAAAATGGAAGGCAAGTCAATGTTCATGGGCATTATCAGGATAACATTGTTAAAAGGTAGCACATTCAGGTCACAATATTTTCAGTCTCGGGAATGATGCAGTGAGAAACAACAACCTTCAGAAATAGTGAGTATAATTTAGACTCTTGTTTTTTAGCTTTTGAAACAACAGGTAGATCTTCAGCAGTATTTCGAAGGGATCTTGAGTGTTCTGCACTAAAAGCATAAGAGGTTTCAGCTGCAGTGTCAGATCATCTCCATCAAATCAGAGTGTGAGGTGGCCCATCGTAGATTTAAACCTTGTTTCTGTCATATTATCAGGCATCTCTCCCTAAAATAGATTAATTTCATCTCTGTGGAAGATCCACTGAGCAAATAACCCTCGTAGTGATCATCCCGCAAGGGTAATAGAGAGCTCCTTGGCAGTTACGCTCCAGGCTCAACGTGCTGACCACTCACTTTGATGTTGAGCGGATTGGAGGAAGTTCCATCTGGGGCTCGATGCATGTCCCATCAGTGGTGCACTGTGCTTAGCTTTCAGGTTCTCAAATTCTTAACCTTCCACTGAATTTACATTAAGCTAATGTGAACTCAGAATTTACTTTGGTCTTCTAGCCACGCACTCAAAAGATGTTCCACCAGTCGTATTTTTTCATCTCTGGTTAATTAGAGTTGAATATATACATGCTGTACTTTTCACATTATGGCTGACTCACTGTGTATTTCAGAATTGTCTCACTGTCCAATGTTTAATTCGCAATGAATTGTGATACTTATCACTGTCTATCTTTTTTTATTTTTCAATTATCTCACCTCTGTTTACATCATAACTTATTTCTCTCCTCACTAGAATTTGCAAGATTACTATTATTGTTCTGTTAGCATTAATAAGACTTCTAAAACTCCTCAAAGCTAAACAGGAGCGCAGTCAACCTGTGGGCTTACAGACAATGACGATGGCTGAGAACAAGTTAGTGGCTTGTAGCCAGCACCAACCTGGTCTGTTAGGGTAGTGTGCTCTAGTAGGTAGCTCTGAAGAGACAGACTACCAGATTCTTTTCATATGTTAGCACTTTCTCCTTTAAAAGTTTAGAGATGTTTTACATAATTCTCTTAAAGTTAGGAAGTGAATTGTTATATTATTACTTCCACTTGCATTAATGTGAAGGTTTCCCAGAAAGCCCTCTTGGCGTCATTGATATTTAGATGGAAAGCATACACTGTTCATTCATTTCCAATTTGCTGAACTATTTAGCTCATAGATTTAAAATATGTACTCTGCACTTTTTCCCTTCTTAGCCCAGCACTTTATACAGGGCATAAAGGCAGATTATTAAATATTTTTATAATAAGAAATAGGTGATTATTTGACATTTATGTCTACCATGTAATAAAATGGCATTAAAATCTTCTGGTTCTCTGCTTGAGCTTGAATAAGTTTTCGACATTCTTAAATCCAAGGCCAAAATGTTGGCTAAAAATTAATAAGAATCTCCTTATCACCAGCATTTATCCACAAGTTCCTTAATAATCCCACTGAATTAGTTTTTGATTGGTCTATCACAGCCTTTCAAGACCAAAAAAAAGGCATATATCATTACTTCCATTTATTTCTTCACAAATACACACATTTCCATATGGAATTCTAGGTTTGTTTTTTTTAGAAGGAAGAAAAAGTGATCTTTGATATGATTGCTGTTTTTTGGGATATCGTTGAAATACATTTAACTAGGCATCTACTGTTTGGGGAATTTGCAGTGATTGAGTTCCAGTTCATTACTTTCAGGGCTGCGATGCTATTGTCAGGGCCTCAAAATCAGTCAGAGAGGCTACGATAGCACAAAGGCAATTATGCTGCAAGAAAAATGTTGTCCACTAATCAGCTGGCAATCAATTACTAAGAAGAGAAGATAACCCTCTCCCCACTCAAGCTCTTCAGTATTAATAGTGCCATCGTGTAATTACTTTCGGCTTGGGCAGGTGCATGAAAGGACAGACTCTATAGCACACTGCATCGAAGATTAATGAGTTCTGTCAATTTGCCCAGCAGACATCTGATTCTCCAGCTTTCTGTAGCCACTAGTTTTACACTTGCCTCAGGGTTTTTCCCCCTGAAAAAAATTAGCTAGTAATTTAAATACATTCAATAAGTATACATCTTTGGGGAAGGAAAAAAAAAACACCCTAATTTTGCAATGAAGTACAACCAAAAAAGACTCTTCATCTGAATATTAACATGGTAAGGGTTCATAATGGTGGTTATTCTTTCTTTTTTAGATGTCGCAATTAGTGATGTACAGGATTCAGAGGCTATATAAACCCCTCAAAGTGGGATCATGCAAACCCAACATCCCTGCTATTCTCCATTCCCCTGGCTGGCCCAGCAGCTGAAACAGGAAAAACTGAGAGAGCTTCAATAAATAATGGACCTGTTTTAAAACCTCCTACAATACAAATGGCTCAACTAAGGAGGAGACTGTTAGCCCACAGATTTTCTGGGTAAAAGCCATTGAGACTGCCCCCACACCCCCTCCCTATTGGAAAATTCAGCTTTGGCCCAGAGAACTGGGTCACCCGGGCCTATACATTTGCGTCAGAACAGGAATTGCCTATAAACTGAAATGAATATCAGGAAATTTGCTGTTGCTCTAAATTGATATTTTATAACCCAACTACTGTAAAATCTCATAATCTTTAAATACACGAGGTCAATGTACTAAATGGCTATTTTATGATGCTTCCTAAAGCCTTCGATTTGTTTCTCACGAAGACCTAAGTCTTCTTAGTTCATGGCTCTCCCTCAATTGCTCTCAATTGGTTGAATAAAAGAAGGAAGAAATCTGACACAGAAACACTAGTTGTTCTTTTACCTTTCTGCCTCCATTTGATGTTATAATCGCCACCCATGACATTTTTTCTGATTACATTTATTGGATATTAGTTTTTGCTAATTGATTCTTTGTATTAATTTCTTCTGAAGCAATGTCATCAATGGTTTCAGTAAAAGGGAAAAAACAAAAACAAAGAAAAAAAATCCCAGCACGGCCATAACTTGATTTTCACATAAATGTATTTAGGCCCTAATACTACAGTTGTGTTTATTATTGATCCACGTTCACTGGTTGATGCCGGTTGTCTAGAGTAAAAGACAATACGGTAGGGAATATTTTTGATCTGGAGAAACTGTTTCTAAGAAGATAGCAATACCTGTGCTTCCTTGAAGAAGGAAAAAAACAAACAAAAAACAAGTCTCATGTCTCTGAAGTCACTAATCTCTTAGTTGAGCCATATTTCCAAAGTTGGAAATATTCTGAAACCCACATTGGACACAGAATCTTCATCAAAAAGAGATGAGAGGCACATTATCAAGCAATGACCTCATGTGAATCAACAGGGACACAAGCCACCTCAATCCCCACTGTGAAAAAAATCTAAGCTTCTTGAATTCTCCTTCTTATAATACATTTAGCTGTGTCGATATCTTTTTATTCATCCAAGAGTTGCAAAAGAGATTATTTCCCCCAAATATCTATTGCCTTCTAAAGAAGCCCTTGGCAGGGATTTCACGCCGCCCAACTCTAAGTGTCTAGCCCAGAGCTGACAGTTGTTCTTCCTGAAGACGTAAGTCTGGGAGCCTAACCCTGACACATAACAGCCCTGTGTGGTGCCACAACAGGTGTCAAGGACAGAGCTAATTTTAATCTCATTCATTCAAATACATACTCATGTATGTGTATTTAATTAGCACTTTAATAACATTCCAACCACGAACTCTTGATCAACAGAAGCTGGTTATTTAGAAACAAACATTTAAAATTTATTTGAATGCTCTGCCCAAGAAAAAATCTAAGTAGTATAAATTAAATGGGTAGGCAAGAAAAATAGGCAATCCTATAAGCAATATTAGCTCTCTGGTCCAAAAGAAATCTAGGGTCATTAGTCTCTTAATTTCACTGCTCCATGAGTGGATATAGTATTGACTATTCCTAATGGGTATATTATTATAAGATGAAAAATGACAACTCTTAGTAGACATATAAAACATCTGGCCCTGAGCAGTGGTTGGAGCGTTGTTCCATGCACCGAAGGGTTCAATTCCCAGTCAGGGCACATACTCAGGTTGTGTTTTTGATCCCTGGTCAGGGTGCATGCATGAGGCAGTTTCTCTCTGGCATCAATGTTTCTCTCTCTCTCTCCCTCTCTCTCTAGAATCAATGAAAAACATATCTTCAGGTAAGGAATTAATTAATTAATTAATTAAACAGCTAGACCTACGTAAGCCCAGCCTACACAGGCAGAAGAAAAACTGGATTTAATTTCAATACATCTCTAATGCAGAGGAGATAAAGAAACTTAAGGGTCTATAAGCAGACCAAAAGTCATGGGAGAATAGGGTGATTTCCCACCTCTGACCTTCATCAGTCCTGAGGTGTGTTTTATCCAGTTGGTTTTCTGTCATCAGGTAGGATGCTTCTGAGGTAGGGGCTGCCTTAGGCTGGAAAGGGTATGACAACCCAGGCCAGACTCTTCCTTGGTGCCCACCCTGGAGGTAGCTGCACAGAGAGGTCTGCTTATAGACATGCTTAATTTAGAGGTAAGCCTGGGTCCGCTGAAATCGAGGGGCATTTCCTGGGGACCCCGAGCTTCCCAGCTTCTTTCATCCTGGAAACCAGTTTAATCAGCATGCTCTGAAAGGAATAAACACCATCCATCTGTGTTTCTGGGTCTATGAAGCCTTCCGGGTCTATAAAACTCTTTTGAAGCCCCTATACAGAAGTTACCCAGTACACGTGAGGGCACAAATTCTCAAAGCAGGTCACATTTACAAATTCAGCCCTCAGGACAATTTTTTTTCAGACCCACCATCTCTGGAAACACCCTGCTTAGGTACTCCAAATATGAAACCATATTAACTTTGTAAAATACAACTTTATATTTTAAAGTCAAAGTAAAGACTAAAAGCTTTTTCAACTGTTACAATAATAAAAATAAAAATAACAGTTAACAGTTTGTGATTACTCAAGTCAGATACTATTCTAAGTGCTTTACATGTGTTAAGGCTTTTAATCCTCATAGCAACTCTATAATGTGGGTACTATTATTATTCTCATTTTACAGATGAGGAAACTAAGGTGCAGAGAGGTTTAGTAGTTTGCTGTCAAATGACTAAGCAGCAAAACTGGGATTCAAATTCAAGGAGTTTTATTCAGAGTCAATGTTTTTTACTACATTATGAACAGAATTTTTTTAAACAATCATGCTTAACACAAAAGGACAAAATAAAAGAAATAATTTTTAACTTGTATGAAACAAAAGACTCAGTAATGAGCATCACATAGAATTGAGCACTATTGTGATAGAGCTATTTAATCAACCTAACACATCAAAACACCCCACTGGCAAGCCCAAGGTTGAATCAATTAAACCCCTGAATTCACCAAAGTTTATCTTCAGTGCTCACCCTGAATGCTCATTGTTCATTCAACTAATTTGTGTGTTGGCTGGCACCATGTGGATTGTATCACCAGATTTCATCCACAAGACATATAATATTCTTTTTCTGGTCAGAGTGTCTATGAAGATCATCTTGGACTGAAGTTCATCTTTATTAGAGGACTAACTAAAGATTGCAAGAAATCGTTAACACCCTCCAGAACCCTGCATTGTCTGTCTGTCCTACCTCTAATTCCCCAAACTTTGATAGGCTTTGGATAGAGTCCCCAGACATGTTGATGATAGTTTAATCATCTTCCTTCCTGTATCATTTCAGAAGCAGGTTCATCTACAAATAGCAGAAAATTTAACTTATGGTGGCTTAACCAAATAGAAGTTTGTCTGTGTTCACACAAAAACAGGTCAGGATGTGGAAAGTACCCAGCAGGTGTGGCAGTAGCACCATCGGTGCAAAGCCTTCTTCTACCTCTGCTTCACCATTTGCTTGGCGTGTGGACCCAGGCTGAGTAGCTGCAGACACCATGGAGCCAGCACAGAAAGGAGGAAGGGGGGAGGGGAAGGTGCAGGCACATTCCAGCTGTCATCTAGGAACTTCCCTGAGAGTCTGATGCTAAGACTTTTCATTATATGTCATTGTCTGAAATTACATCACGTGGCCATCCCCGACCAGCAAAGGAGTCTGGGACACTTTGCCACCTGGAAGAATAATTTGTATTATGATAGCAATAAAATAGAGTGGAATTGGGTTGTCAGTTCTCAGTCTGCCATACGCTGAGTCACGCATGGGAGAATCCAGACATTGCTGTATCTTGCCTTTGTCTAACCAGTTCCATAATGTGGAGTCTGTAGACTGCATTTCTGATATATGAGGATATTTTTAGTTGTTAGTGTAAAGAAAAAAAAAAAAAGTCCAAAGTAGCTTAAATGTAAAAGAAAACTAAAAAGGTAACATAAATTAAAAGCCTGAGGTATATTTGCTTCAGGTACACCTAAGAGCAGGAACTAAAACAGTATCATCAGAGTTCTTCTCCTCTACCTCTTTTTTCTTCTCTTCATCCTCCTCCTCCTGTTAAATAAGCTTTCTCTACGTAGCAGAGAAAACGAAATGGCTGTTGGTCATCCATGTCCTATAAGCTTACCGTTCCCAATGGAAACAGTGTTTGTGTATGGTACTGAAGTTCCAACAATGAATGATAAATAATCCTACATTTGAGGAATTCACAAGTTTAGTGGGAATGCTTTAAATTTGGAATGGGGATCAGCTATGTGAAACTAAAGTATTATACTCTCACTAATTTAAAATGTTTTTAAATGTATTATTCATTTCAAGTCTGTGCTAGTGTCCATCATTGTTACGTAAATATCCCTTTGACTCTAATATCCAAAACGTATTCCAAGAAGCAGAAGTTCTGCCATGTTGCATATAAAAGGGGTTCCATGCCAAATAAATGTCAGAAACCATGCATACTACATCTTATTCTTATAAATTTAAAATGTTCATTAACATATTAAAGACTCCAGGAGGTCCTGAAGTTAGGAAACCTGTATAATTTTATATAACCCAGCATTTTTCAAACTTTTCCACCCAATAGTTTTTTAAGTTGAGTGAACAAAATTCAGCCCTACAAAGCCAGCCCTTGGACTGGGAAGAAATTTTGAAAGGTAAGAAAGACATGGGGATTATAATATATATTTTATAATGGGTCACACAATCTGGCTCTTACTTATAAAGACATAATTTCATGTTCATGACATAGTACAGGTCATAATTATAACAAAGGTAAGCAGGAACCCAAGCAGAGAAAAGATAAGAGAATGATTCACTTCGGTATATACTGGGAGATTGAGTTATTTCTTTTCAAAGAAGCTGTGTCTTCCAACAGGAATCCAAGTACATTTTGACATGATGATGCTGAATGGTTCACCTTGTTTACCACTCAGTGTTTTAGTTACCTAATTATACACTGAAGTACCTGGAAATCAAATATCTCTTTTATGTAGATCATACCTAATAGAGTGTTGGATAGGTTGAAACCAGGTGGTTCTCTTTGTTCTCTGCCATGGTGCTCAGTGGCCTAGGCACTGGTAGGCTCTCTTTGTACTTGCTATGGACAGTAACCATGAGCCTTCGGCAATAACTGATCTCTCAGTACACTTCCTGCTTCCCTATATTCCCAGCACCGTGAAAGCTGTTTCTGCTATGGGAATACCCTATTCTGAGGCTGATGAAATGCCACTGAATTTTGATTCCATCTTCTCTGTGAAGTTATCCCTAATGAAAAAAAAATAGTTCCTATTTAATAGGCACTTAACATGTGCCAAGTTTAAGTGCTTCACACACATAATTTATTTGATCCCCACATGTCTTAAAGCAATTATTAAGTTGTACCCATTTTATATAAATCCTAGCCATCTTACCCTGGTCATTTTCCATTTTAGAAAATTTCCATTGATACATGGATCTATAGATAGGACAGGTCTGTTTTGACACAGCAGTAGGTGTACGTGTTTTGTGTTGGATTGCAAATGTAAAAGCTTATATAGGGTATATGAACTAAGGCTGACTATTGAGAGACATGATAGGTTGATAAAGTCAAGGAAACAAGAATTTACTGGGGCATACGGATCTTGAAAATCATCATCACCTACCTACCATGCCATCCAAACTTTGGGTCAGATGCTATATATAAAGTCTGTTACATCAGAAAAAAGGGGCAGGAATCCATTCACTGAAACTGATATTGTGCCTTTAAAACGTATTTGATTTGAACATTTAAAATACTGTGCTCCACTGCTGGTTTAATTTTTATAAATGTTCCCTCTCTTATAGATCTTCTCAATAGCCACATCAGAGGAAAGTGAAGCAAGAATAAGCTCCTCATTCAGGCACTCAGTACACTCCTGCTTGATTGGAATGGATATTGTACATAATATGTCCCTACAGATGTTTCCTCCGTGGGGCACACTGAATTTCATTTAAATGCCAAGGCACAAAATCTAAAACAATGTGACTTTAACAAAAAATCTGATGAGGAATTTGATGAGAAAATGGCAAGAATTCCTGTGGCATTTGGGTAACAATTTCAAGCCTTCATTTTAATAGAATAAACAGGATCATATTTCATTCAAATCTGGCAATGAGATGAGCTTTGGGTATTACATTGATATAAACCAATAAAGAATTTGCAAATTTGAAGCACTAATTAACAGACACAATATTAAATGAAAAAAAGTTTGCTCCAGGGGCAAATATATTTTGAAGACTTTAAACTTTTATTAAAAGACTTTTTTGAATCACTTCTTTTGTAGTTTACACTTTTGCTGGTTTTTATAAACTATGGAAATACTGCAATATTTTCAAACTGATACCTTTATTACAGAATCTGATATTCTCTTTCGCCTTTTTGAGGCAATACATCAATGTCACAGCATTTTGAAATAAAAAAGAAAGTTAGCTGAAATATGAGCCCAAATATCACAGAATAATCAAAGAAGGCTTCATTTAAGATATTCTGTCAGGCCCAGCTGGTGTGGCTCAGTGGCTGAGTGTCAACCCATGCACCAAGAGGTCACTGGTTTGATTCCCGGTCAGGGCACATGCCCAGATTGTGGGCCCGATCCCCAGTGGGGGCATGCAGGAGGCAGCCAGTCGATGTTCTCTCTCATTGATGTTTCTATTTCTCTCTCCCTCTCCCTTCCTCTCTCTCTTTCTTTTTCAATAAAGAAAAAAAAAAGATATTCTTTCAAGGGTTAGAGGCCAGCAAACTGTAGGTGTTCAAGTTGACCACAGCAGGTATATCCTATAACAGTGATTTGGAGAGGGGTAGTTAGCCTCCCCACTTTCTTAGCACCACCCTTGCCTTGGATATAGCAAATTAGGCCAACCACCCCCACGTGCAAAGGCAGTACTCACGAAGGCAAAAGGATCTGGTTCCACCACCTTGGACTGGAAGAGATCTCCAGATTTTATTCATGTAATGAGAAAACTCAGTTCCACTACCACCATTATCA
Source organism: Molossus molossus (assembly GCF_014108415.1). NCBI lineage: Eukaryota > Metazoa > Chordata > Mammalia > Chiroptera > Molossidae > Molossus > Molossus molossus. Next base: position 35,334,751 of record NW_023425347.1, on the reverse strand, counting down.
AGGGCATACACCCAAGCCCCACATGAGCCTTTGTGACTTTTTGTCTCTAGGGTACTAATTTGAATGCCGTTTCACCTGGACTAAAATGTGAAGGGAGGTGAAAGGACGGGTATGAGCAGATACAGTGTGTTTAACTCAGGGTCTTGCAAGCAGACATGGGTCTTAAATGAATGACCCATTAATAACCCCGTGCGAAAATTATTTCATAATAGTTCTAGAGGAAGAGCACTCTGAAGCCTTAGCTCACTGGTCACAATGGCACCACAGAAAGAGAATGTCCTCTACCTAATTGCAGTGCTGCACAGAGTTACCTTCCTGAGACTGCAATATCTAAGACCTGTGTATCTAAGACTTAGAGTTCAGAAAATGGGAATGTCAGCCAGAATGTTAAACAGTCAAATATATGAGACTGACCTTCACCTGAGATATAGTAGGCTGGCTCTGCGCATGTGTGTGCACACACGCATACATGCAAGTGCATGTCTTTGTTTGAATGTATGTATTTTTAAACAAGTAACTATTTTATCTTAAGCATGTATTCAGCAGAAGTCAGCTGGTGTTTATATTACCTGTACCAACAATTCTGCAATCTGTGCCCCACTTACAAGTTTTACCAAAAAAGTAATTTGTTTGCATTATAACTAAATACCACATTCTCCAAGAAGAAAGGAACGGAAAAGGAGATTAAGTATAGTACAAGGAGCTTTATATACATTTTATCCTGAGAACCACCTATGAGAGAAGTATAACTGCACCTGTGCTACAAATGAGAAAAGTAAGACCCAGAAAGGTTAAGTAACTGGCTCTAGATCACACAACCAACCAAAAAAAAAAAAAAAAAGAATTTTAAACCAAGTAAATTTGGCTCCAGAATCTACGCTTTTCCCGCTATACTAGAACATCAGAAAGGCTGATAGAAAAGTGAAAGATTTAGTCAAATTAGTTAAGCCATTAAATGACTAATTTAACTTATCTGAACTCATTTTTCACTCAGAAGACACTCACATCTAATCCAGTGTCAAGAATATTTCATTAAACCTCAGAGCCAGTTTTGCCCTAGAACCTTAGAAACACATCCGTACCCAGCCCCGCTGCCCCTCTGGTGTGTGATGTTATCATTAGAACCTTCTCTCTAGCTCCATTTTACTCACTTACCTGTCTATTCTGCCAATTTGTTATTATTTTGTACACCCTTGTTAGCTACAAAAAATGCTTTATGGAACTATGTATACTGAAAATAATCAACTAAAAAGGTTTTCTTCTAGTACATTAATCAGTTGTTGGGTGGAATGTAATGGGTCAACCAGTGTTTGAGTACCATTTTCTCTCCCTCTCAATCTACACTGTCCTTAGCATAAATTAACATTATATTTTAACATAAGATATATTGATTTTATATGTAGTGTTTATGTATTTTTTAAAGAAATTACTATTTTTTACTTTATTAATTTTTTTTTAGAGAGAGAGAGAGCATTGATTTATTGTTCCACTTTTTTTATACATTCTTTGGTTGCTTCTTCTATGCGCCCTGACCAGAGATTGAAACCGCAACCTTGGTGTATAGGGACAATGCTGTAAACAACTGGGCTATCCAGCCAAGGTTATAGTATTTAAGTACCTTTAATTTTACATCATAGTATTTAAATTATAGGATGTCAAGCAGAAGAATGAACATTACTCAACAACTGTACCTCCTCTTCTGGGGAAGAGTTTAGTGCAGTTCCAGTTGTTCACAGAATAGTTATATCATGTTAGGTGGAACTATGACCTTGTTACTTTCTTTGGAAATTAAGTATGGTTTAAGGAGATGCTTATGAGAGTCAAGTGGACAAGGAGTGGATTTGTGATGATTAATTTATGTGTCAACTTGACTGGATCATAGGGCATCCAGATATTTAACATTATTTTGGATGTTTCTGTAGGGTGTTTCTAGATTAAGTTAACATTTGAATAACTAGACTAAGAAAACTTGCCCTCCCCAGTGTGGGCCTCATCTAATCCATTGAAGGACTTAATTGAATAAAAGGCTGAGTAAGAAAGAATTCTTGCCCTCTGCCTGGCTGTCTTCAAGCTACAACATCAGTCTTGCCTTTGGTCTCAGACTCAGACCGGAAGCACTGGCTCTCCTGGTTCTAAGGCTTCGGGACAAGACTAGAGCTGCACTATCAGTTCTCTTGGGTCTCCAGCTTGCCAAATGCTGATCTTAGACTTCTTAATCTCTAAAATCACGTGAGCTCATTTCTCATAGTAAATCTCCCACCTGCTCCCGGACACCTCTCTCTCCCCCTCTCTCTTTCTCTCTCTTAGGGGTCATAACTCTCTGTTTTGATGATTCCACTTAGATGTATATTCACTTGACATAGAACTATCCCACTTATACAGATTAGGTACAAATTTAGTAGACTGCCCATCTAGTTCATCTCTAGGGACTTCGTGATCAACTAGCTGATGCCACAGGTCCGTGCAAGTCAGGACTGTTCTAATTAATGCTTTGACTCTGTTGTCCATTGTAATAAGCGTGCCCACCTTGTCTGTGGCAATTATGTGCCACTGCATGAACCCTGCCACTCCAAGATTCAATTATCCCCATCCATTTGGTTGTCCAATTTAACAGCAGCAATTTCCACTGTAAACTCTGACCTACAAAGAAGAGTGACCACACTCTTCAACGATACTAGACCTCCTTCACAAATGTATTTCTCAGAGTGGTGGTGCAAGGTGTATCGTCTGCACTCTTCTAGGGTAGATGAGCAGGTCTTACAGGATAAACCCACATGCCAGAGTTGGGTGTGTGTGAACATATGACTCTGAGGGGAGGGAACGCAGGATAGTATTTTAAAATAAAAGAGAACTCTTTGGTAGAGATTTTAATAATAAAGTATTTTATTTCTTTCAGCGCTAACTCTATCAAACCACAATCTTACAAGCAAGGACTTGGCTTTTTATTCTAGTTGACAATAGTCTTTCCAGTTCTGGGACATCTCAGCATCCTTTGCACTCATTTTCCCTGTCTCCCAAAGATAGTGACATAAGCTTTTTTTCCCCTTTTGAAGCAAGATGTAAGTGCTTACAAATATAAATGAAGCACAGCTTGCAGATAAAGTTCCTGATTGTCTTTTCAGACACTGGCATGAATCAAAGCCAAGAGGGGAGGAAAATACTGCCAGTCCAGCATTGATACCACCAAACAAAACTTGAAGAAAATTGAATTTTGTATTTAAACTGTCATTAACTGTGAAAATAATTTAACTGGCATGAAAAAAAATTATAAAATGTCAATCCCAATGTCCATGTTAATAATTTAGCCTTGCCACTTTAGTATACAGAGCTGGCTTTTAAAAAATGTAACTTGCACACCTTCAAATAAAACATCATTTGGGAAAGTGATTTACATAATTTACATATTACACAGTGATGCTAAGACTGCCTCTTAGCCTAGTGCATTTGAGACAACCTTTCTTATTTATTTTAGTGAATACTGTGTGTATCTGTATTCTGTTCATGAGTAAGGCTATTTTTCTTAGAAATTTTTTGAAACATTGGTTTTGCATAATTAAAAAGGAAACCAAAGGGTTGTGGGTTTGTTTTGTTTTTTTTCTGTTCTTTCATCTATAGGTATTCTTTAGGTTCGTCAATATGGATATTATTGTGTTACTCTATATCGTTCAAGGACTGATAAGGAAAGTTTGAATTTTGAATATCAAACATTGTTTCATAATTCCAACTGACATCTACAATTGCCTATACCATCTTATTTTAATTATCTATTTATATTTCTTTCTTCCCCAGTAGACTGTGAGCTTTTAAAGACAGTGATCTGTCTTACTCAATTTTTCACATTCACTGGCTAGCACTGTCCCTGGCATGAATCTCTATTGGTGGGGTGTTTTTAGCCTAAGACCCTCATGTGAAGGTTTTCTTCAGTTCTTACAATCAGATGTATACAGCAATTTAGTGGAATAGAGTTATTGGGAAAACTGGCTGTGGCACAATCTAACAAACAGTCTGTCTGCCCCCTTGTCTATAATCACTACAAACACTATTAGCATTACAAAATAATACTTTGTAGTAGTTAAATTCTAGAAAATCTTCATCTCCATTCAGTATAGAGCCCAATGCAGCAATCTGGGAGTAGGAGGTCTGGAAACCCTGTTCCTGTCTCTGAAACCTAAGCTATTAACCCCATCTCCATCTTCTTAGGATTTAGTTATTGCACACTCCAGTTTATGGCACATTGCTATCATCTCTGATACCTGTGTAACTCAGCCTTCTTCTGGTCCTGGTGCTCTCAGAGGATATATCAGAAGATGACAAAAGTCCTGTGCTTGTGAGATGCCTAGAGAAACAAGGGAGAAATAACTAACCTCAGACAAGTGGCTTCTCATCCTTATCCCTCCAAACACTCAAGGCTGATATAGTTACAATCTTTGTGTGTTTCACCTTATAGCTGCTCTCTTGGGGTGTAAAGATCTGATCTAAGGAATTGTTTGGTAGGCTGTGGTTTTCGGGTGCCTGGTTTCTTGACCCCAGATGTCACACATGCTCTCTCTCTCTCTCTCTCTCTCTCTCTCTCTCAAAAACATACACACTGAAATCTTTGGAGCTGACCTTGACAAGGGTCTTCTGGCCTTCCTCTATTTGCATTTCCTAACAGCATAGCTGATACTCCCAGGTAAAATGAACTCATGAGCCCAGAAAACAAGACAGTTAAGGAACACAACTATTTCCATGTATAACAATAAAGATATCATTATAAGGAGAAATATTAGAATAGACAGACTAAGATTTCAGAATTGAAAAACATGTTAAAAAAAAAAGATATTAGTATATGGAGCAAAAACATTAAAAAGGAGTCAAGAAAGGAAGGGGCAATTTCAAGTAAGGTATCCAGGATGGTTTCACTAGAAGGGTAGCATCTACATAAAGACCAAGAGAAGCAACAGGGTTTTGTCCTGTGAATATCTGGGGGAAGGGAAAAACAATCCAGGCTGATGAGAGTCAAATGCAGAGCTGGAGCCAAGAGAGGGGAGGGGGAAGAGTAGGACATGAAGCCCAAGAGGGAGGAAGACAGACTATAGGGGCCCTAGAGGCCATTGTCACAACTTGCTCATACTCTGAGGGAATGGGAAAGCCAATGGAGGTTTTTTTAGTCGAAGAGTGACATGATCTTTCTTATGTTTTAATGGGACTACTCTGTTAAAAATAGACTGAGAAGGGCAGGATGGGGGGCAAAGTTGACAACAGGGAAACCAGCCAGTGGGTGGTTCCAGGGGAAAGGTTGACATCTAGGACTGGCATGGTAGCACCAGAGGAACCGAGACTCGGTCAGCTTCTGGATGGAATGAAGGGAGGATGGGAATGCATTTACTGAGTTAGGGAAAACTAAGAAGTGTTTGGAAGAAATTTCAGCAATTTGGTTTTAGATATGTTAATTTTCAGAATGCTTATAGAACATTCAAATGAAATGTCAATTAGGCAGATGGGCATAGAAAGTCTGTATGTTAGAGAAAACATCTGAACTAGATATAAAATCTTGGAAGTCATGATATTAAAGAACTAAAAAGTGCTTCAATGTAAAGAAATAAATGGATGGATTTTCTGATTTTGAACAATTATATAATTTCTGAGATTAAAAAGTACTCAATTATGACATTAGTTTTTAATACAATGTAAGAGTTAATTAGCTAACATTCTACCTGCATGGATTTTTGTATCTATGTCCGTGAATGATATTGTCCTATAAGTCTCTTTTCTTGATTACAACTTTCCAGCACTTATACAGACATACCTTAGAGATACTGTGGGTTCAGTTTCAGATTATCACAATAAAGCATGTCTTAGTCTTCTTGCTGGTGGTGGGTCATCTTCAATTTTAAAGCAATACAACATCTGTGACATACAATAAAGCAAAGCACAATAAAACAAGGTATGCCTGTACCTCAAGTGTAGGTAATAGGTTTTACTTACTTCATAAAATGAGTTTGGCAGCTTTTCCTCTTTTGCTAGTTTCTAAAACAATTTGTATAAGATAGAGTCTATGCCTTCTAGACCTATAAAAGTACTTGAAGGTTCATTCTAAGTGTGATGGTAAATAACACTGAACTAATATTTTAAAGGGATGAATTTGACTGTGAGGTGGAGAATGAATTATAGGGGCTGCTGCGGTAATCCAGGTGAGAGATAATGATGTCTTGGACCAGAATGATAGCAGTGGAGATGAAAGAAAGTGAACACATTCACAATATGTTTTGGAAAACCCAGTTGGAGATTGTGTGTGTACAATGAGTTTCTAAAAGAGGAAAGGACAACCATTGTGATGATGGTGACTAACTCCTTAAAAGTCAAAAGAATCATGTGAAAGCAGGACAATAGCCATACCACACACCTGACTTCTTTATCCCTACTCTAACTACAAATTAAATGTACAAATTATATTAACAATTTGTATTAACAGAAGTAGGATTTATCACAAGTCTCTTAGTAGTATGTTTCACATTTGTGAGGAGATATTTTAAGTACATTTTGCATTGCTGCCAGGTGTTCATAACTATTTCCAAAAAAATCCATACAAGGGGATGTTCCAGTTCCAGCGCTCTGATTGCACAATCCCCACGTGGACAACAGTTTGTGTGATGACTACTTCTCCAACAATTTTTATAGACACCTGCTATTTACTCTAACTTTTCCATTCTCAAGTACTTTTCACATGCACATCAGAAGGGCTACTGAGAGGAAATCACACAATACTATTCAGAAAAAGCTATCCAATTGTTGTACAATGACTTCAAATTTTCTAATCCATCCTTCTTCTTCAACACATGTCGTGTTAATGAACAAAAATGGCTGTCTTTGGAAATAGTAAAGAATAACTGTTATACTGATTCGTAGTGTATCAAAAATACATGTATCACAGGGAGTCAAGCAAGGTAAGAAAAGCTCATCACAAAAATATTCATTGAAGAAATATAGCTGCAAAAAATTTTTTTTCAACCTTTCAAAAGCAGCAGGTGGGTTATGAAATTCCCCCAGCTCAAGTAATTTCAGTCTCTGTTTGGAGATGAAATTGCTTAAATCTTTAAGCACTACAGTATTTACCTGTAAGACATATTTGAATCAGAGCAGCCTTGATAGATATCTGCTAAGAATCTTTTCTGTAACTTAAGAGCTTATTGTCACAGTTCCTCACAGGACTGTTCATTTTTATGAGTTTGCATATATCAATTATACCTTATTTAATAGGCTCTGTTTAAGACTATCAACAAAACTTGTATCAAACTGCAGACAAGCAAAAATCTAATATGCGACCAGTGAGAGGACCCATGGAAATAGATTGAAAGGTCAAAAAGAATTTACTGCAGGCTTCTTTTAAGCACTCAACTTGTTGAATGGAAAGCTGTCTATTTCTGAGAACGAAAAAGAGGTCTAACTCCCAAGTATATATAGTTAACATAATATGGTTTCTGGAAACATACTGAGAAAAACAGGATGCCAACTTCTAAAAGGCACAATACAATGCTCTGAAAATATAAAAGCCACACTATGAGAATTTGTAACCCAATTTGAGACTGTCATCTAGTGTTTACTGGCTTGATGTTTGGGTAAACCAAACTACTGTAACATTTTATTTTTCAATTATACTCTTGCCACCTTTGTGACTATGTATATTTCTCTCACGTTAAAGTGCAAGGTTGTTTAGGTCAGAGAATCTGGTGTAATAGAATTAGGATAAATTTCAACATTGAAAGACTTGCATTTGAATATCATATATGACACTTTTCATGTGCTGAAACATAGGCAGGTCACGGAGCCCGGTGCTCTCTTTGAAGGGGGATAGCCATAACAGCTGCTTCCCACAGTTTTAAATAAGAAGATGCCTGAGAAATGAATGTGCAAACTGTGGAGCACTCACACATATTGGATGACTATTATTGAATACCCTTGTATCTCCCAGGGCGAAGCACAGTGTTTTGAACATCCATAGTACTCAGTACCTGTTTGTTGAATGAAAAACACTCAGTTGAAATAGTGAATTAATTTTAAATGATAAGAATTGGGAGTTTTCAAGAGATTCCAAAATGGTGGCAGAGTGAATGGAAGCCATAGAGACCATCTCCCAGGACCAAACTGGTATTACAACTAAAATAAAGACAAATCACCAGAAATAAGCAACAGAAAAGCATCTTGTGAGGACCATATCAACAGGGACACTGAATCAATCCTGTAGGATTGTGAGGCATAAGAGGGGGGCTGGGAGCCCATGGATAGCACTGGTTTTAGCTGTGAGCTGCACCCTTGGAGTTAAAATCCCAAGCCCACTCCACAATGCAGAGGGCCAGGATAGAGCACTAAAATTGCCACAGCCACTCACTTTGGGCTCCGGGAGAGGGAGAACGGACAGGACTGGAACTGTGTGGGAACACTCAGGATTTGGAGGGTGCTCAGATCTTTTGCTGAGTCATGGCCATGCAGGATGGTGGCCATATTACTCCTTCCCAGGGCTCTGGGGAGAAGTGGCATCCCCTCCCTTGGAAATTCAACCACACCTATGAGGGCCATTGAAATGCAAATAGAGGCTAATTAATAGCCACCATCTGACCCACTCTTGGGAAATTCTCTTATGTGGAACACCTGAGGGAGTTTTTCATTCAACTGAGAAACAAAGACTCTTCAAGTAACCAAGGCTAATAGTCTCCAGGCAAAAAGCTAGAGGATAACTGAACCATTCCTGGGCTTGCAAATCTACCCAGGAAAATAAGACTTGACAGTGGTATTTAACTTGGGTCCTCCCACATTCATCCAAACCCAGTAGAGGAAGCCACAAATAGCAGAACACCAACACCCACAGGGAAAATTTGGCAGGCTACAAAACCTATTGAGACAGCCAAAATGGTGAAACAAAGAAACAAATCCCAAATGAAAGACCAAGAGACCTCTACCGAAGATGAGATAAATGAAATGTAGTTAAGCAACTTATCAGAGGTAGAATTCAGAGCCATAATCTTGAGGAAGATAAACAGCATAAGTAAGGACAGCAACACCATGAGTAAAGACATAGATACATTAAAAATCAACCAATTGGAAATGAAAAACCACCAAGAAGAAATGAAGAATGACATAGCAGAAATTAAGAACACATTGGAAGGACTAACCAGCAGAGTACAGAAAGCTGTGGACTAGGCCAGTGAATTAGAAGACAGGGTAGAAAAATCAACCAATCAGAAAACCAAAAAGAAAAAACTATTTAAAAACAGGAAGACAGCTTACGAGAACTGTAGGACAACAGGAAACATAATAATATTTGCATCATAGGAGTCCCCAAAGAAGAAGAAAATGAGCAAGAGTTACAGAATATATTTGAAGAAATAGTGACAGAAAACTTCCCTAATTTGGTGAAGGAAGAAGGCATTCAAGTTCAAGAAGCACAGAGAGCCCCAACTAACAGGCCCACACTAAGACACATAGTAATTAAAATGCCAAAAATTAAAGACAGAGAGAATCCTAAAGGCGGCAAGAGATAAGCAACAGGTTACCTATAGAGGAACCCCCATAAGGCTATCATCTGACTTCTCTGCAGAAACACTACAGGCCAGAAGGGAATGGCATGAAGTAATCAAGGTAATGAAAATCAAGAATCTGAATCCAAGATTACTCTATCCAGCAAGGCAATCATTCAAAATAGGTCAAATAAAGAGCTTCTCAGGCAAAAAAAAAAAAGGCTAAGGGAATACATTAGCACCAAACCAGCACTGCAAGAAATGTTAAAAGGACTATTGTAATTAGTAGAAGAAATAGGAAGAAAAATATAACCACACTAAACAAAAATGGCAGTAAATAAGTACATATCAATTATCACCTTAAATGTGAATGGTTTGAATCCTCTGATAAAAAGACACAGAGTTGCTGATTGGATAAAAAAGCATGACACATATATATGTTGTTTACAAGAGACCCACTTCACAACAAAAGACTCACATAAGTTAAAAGTGAGAGGATGGAAAAAAATTTTCCAAGCAAACATAAAAAAAAAAAAAAAAAAAAAAAGCTGGGGTAGCAATACTCATATCTGATAAAATAGATTTCAAAATGAAGTCCATAACTAGAGACAAAGAAGGTCACTACATAATATTGAAAGGATCTATCCAATAGGAATATATAACCTTGATATAGTAGCACCAAAATATGTTAAAAATCTTCTGGAGGACTTCAAAGGAGAAAACAACAGCAATACAATCATAGCAGGGAACTTCAACACCCCATTGACATCACTGGATAAATCCTCTAGACAAAAAAGGTAGCAAGGAAACAGAGACTCTAAATGAAGCACTAGATCAAATGGATGTAATAGATATCTACAGAGAATTACACCCCAAAACTACAGAATTCACATTCTTCTCAAGTCCACATGGGACATTCTCAAAGACACACCACATGTCAGGACACAAACTAAGTCTCTACAAGTTCAAGATTGAAATCATATCAAACATCTTCTCAGATCACAATGGCATGAAACTAGAAATCAATTGCAACAAGATTGGGTTATCAAGGAGATCAAATAAAAAATTAAAAACTTCCTGGAAACCAATGAAAATGAACAGACAACAACACAAAATTTATGGGATGCAGAGAAAGCAGTTCTGAGAGGGAAGTTCATAGCACTACAAGCCTAACTCAACAAACAAGAAAAATTTCTAGTAGACTATCTAATCTCACAACTCAAGAACTAAAAAGAAAACCCCAGAGCAAGTAGAAGAAAGGAAATACTAAAAATCAGAGCAGAAATAACTGACATAGAGACCAAAAAACAAAACAATTCAAAGGATCAATGAAACAAAGAGCTGGTTTTTTTAAAAGATAAACAAGATTGATGGACCCTTAGCTAGACTCACCAAGAAACAAAGAGAGAGAACCCAAATACACAAAATCAGAAGTAAAAGAGGAGAAGAAACAACTGACACCACAGAAATACAAAAGATGGTTAACAAATGCTATGAACAATTATATGGCAACAAATTAGACAATCTATGCAAAATAGACAAATTAATAGAAACACACAGTCTCCCAAAACTGGACCGGGAAGAGATAGAAAACGTAAATAGACCAATAACAATGAAGAAAATTTAAGATGTAATCAAGACTCTCCCAGCAAACAAAAGCCGAGGCCCGGATGGCTTCAGAGGGGAGTTTTACCAAACATTCAAAGAACTAATACCCGTTCTCCTCAAACTCTTCTTACAAAAAGAAGAAGGAAGACTTCCAAACTCATTTTATGAGGCCAGCATCATTCTAATTCCAAAACCAGAAAAAGACACTACAAAGAAAAAAAACTACAGGCCAATATCCCTGATGAACATGGATGCCAAAATTCTTAACAAAATACTAGCAAATAAGATCCAGCAATACATCAAGAAAAAAAAAAAATTATTCACCATGACCAAGTGGGATTCATCCCAGGGATGCAAGGCTGGTATAATATTTGCAAATCAATAAATGTGATACACCACATAAACAAAATGAAGAATAAAAACCACATGATCATATCAATAGGCGCTGAAAAAGCATTCAACAAAATCCAGCACCCATTTCTGATAAAAATGCTCAGCAATTTAAGAATAGAGGGATCATATCTCAACATAATAAAGGCCATATATAAAAGACCTACAGCCAACATTATACTCAGTGGGCAAAAACTAAAAGCATTCCCCTTAAGAACAGAAACAAGACAAGGATGCCTACTTTCGCCACTCTTATTTAATGTAGCACTGGAAGTTTTAGCCACAGCAATCAGACATGAAGAATAAATAAAAGGGATCCAAATTGGAAAGAAGGAAGTGAAACTGTCATTATTCACAGATGACATGATATACATAGATAACCCTAAAGACTCCATCAAAAATATACTAGACTTAAATGAATTTGGCAAAGTAGCAGGATACAAATTTAACACCAAAAAATCAATGGCATTCTTATACACCAATGATGAAGTCACAGAAAGAAAACTGAAAAAACAATCCCATTTACCATCCTGGCAAAAAATTTAAGATACCTAGGAATAAACTTAATGAAAGAAGTAAAAGACCTATTTGCAGAAAAGTATAGGACATTGAAAAAAGAAACAGAGAAAGATATAAAAAAGTGGAAGCATATACCTTGTTTATGGATTAGAAGAATTAACATCATTAAAATATCCATATTGCCCCAAGCAATCTATAGATTCAATGCAATCCCCATCAAAATACCAACGACATATTTCACAGAATTAGAATGAATACTTCAAAAGTTCATATGGAACCAAAAAAGACCTCAAATAGCCACATCACTCTTGAAAAAGAAGGACAAAGTTGGTGTGATCACAATACCAGATATCAGGTTATACTACAAAGCTACTGTAATCAAAACAGCCTGGTACTGGCACAAGAACAGGCATATAGACCAGTGGAACAGAACAGAGAACCCAGAAATGGACCCAAGACATTATGCTCAATTAATATTTGACAAAGGTGGCAAGAGCATACAATGGAGTAAAGACAGCATCTTTAATAAATGGTGTTGAGAAAACTGGACAGCTACATGCAAAAAAAATGAAGCTAGATCATCAACATATACCATACACAAGAATAAACTCAAAATGTATAAAAGACTTAAATGTGACTTGTGAATCCATAAAATTCCTAGAAGAAAATGCAGGCAACAAAATTTCAGACATCATACGCAGCAGAATTTTCACTGATATATCACCTAAGGCAACAGAAACAAAGGAAAAAATGAACACATGGGACTACATCAAACTAAAAAGCTTCTTCAAAAGAAGCAACCATCAAAATTGAAAGGGAACTCACTGTATGGGAGAGCATCTTTGCCAATGATACATCAGATAAGGGGTTAATTTCCAAAATATATAGAGTGCTCATACAACTCAACAAAAGGAAGACAAAGAACCCAACTGAAAAATGGGCAGAGGAACTAAATAGAAATCTCTCCAAACAGGACATACAAATGGCCAAGAGACCTATGAAGAAATGCTCAACATCACTAATCATCAGAGAGATGCAAATTAAAACAACAATGAGGTATCACCTCACACCTCTCAGAATGGCCGCCATTAACAAATCGTCAAACAACAAGTGCTGGCAAGGGTGTAGAGAAAAGAGGACTCTAGTACACTGCTGGTAGGAATGCAGACTGGTGCAGCCACTATGGAAAACACTACAGTGTTACCTCAAAAAATTAAAAATTGAATTGCCATTTGACCCAGGGATCCCACTTCTAGGAATATATTCTAAGAAGCCTGAACACCAATCAGAACATGTACCCCCATGTTCATAGCAGCACTATTTACAATAGCTAAGAACTGGAAACAGCCAAGTGTCCATCAGTAGACGAATGGATAAAAAAAGCAGTGGTACATATACACAATGGAGTACTATGCAGCTGTATGAAAGAAAGATCTCTTATCCTTTGAGACAACATGGAGGGACCTTGAGATATTATCCTAAGCAAAACAAGCTAAGCAGAGAAAGACAAATATAACATGATCTCACTTATTTGTGGAATATAATGAACATAACAGTCTGAGGAACAGGGTAGACCCAGAGACGTGGAAGTAGGTACAGAAGGACATCCCTCAGAAGAAGGGTGGGGAGAGATAAATCACAGAACCTATATGCATGTATACATAACTGATGGACATGGACAACAAAGCTGGGGATGGGGGTGGGGATGAGGAGGAGGGTGTCAATGGGGATAAAAGGAGAAACATCTGTAACAAAAATAAATTAATAAAAAATAAAAATAAAAAAGAATTGGGAGTTTTCTTCTTCCTGAGACACGTTTCAGAGGCAGGAAAACTCAGATTGTGAAGCTTCATTTTTCCCAAGATCCATAGCATGTTGACCACAAGTTGTCCCTCTGACATCCCAGAGCTTTTTACTTTCCTGATTTAACACAAACCCCTCTCCTGTCTTCAGTCGTCTACTTCCCAAGGATCTTATTTCCATAAAACCCAGTGTCAATTCTCTGACTGGGTAAACAAAGCTTTGCAAATAGAAAAATAAGTATAGAATCCCCTTTCCTACTATTATCTCCGCATTTCCCATTTTATACATCAATTAATTTCTCACAAACCCTAGGTGCCCTTCTCAGCAATATTAAAAGCCTGCTTTAAAACAGTTAGAAAGTATATTCAGTTACATTTCATTAATATTGCTGTTACTTTCCAAATTTCTGTAATTATTGTGAAAATCCAAGGTTCCACTTAGGCAGGTGTGGGATTCTGACCACCAGTGAGAACCACAGATGTAATATATGAAAAATGATTCCTAATGATCACTTAGGCTAAAGGAGAAGATAATCTTCAGATGTAGTTCCTACAAGAGGGTCTTCATAGATCTGTGTCAGGAATTTTAAAAATCACAAAAATATACAATAAAACAACCACGTGGTGCTCCCCTCTTCGGTAGTTCAGGGTGCTTCCTGTCAAGTCAGCAAACTGTAACTAGGAGTGAAAATTACAGAATCAACCAGTGAAAATTTGAATATCTACTACTGATTCATTATGTGATCCTGAACATACTGCTTAGCTTCTCTAGGTTATAAAGGGGAAAATAACAGCACCTGCCTCTAGCCCCACTACAAATTCATTGAGGCCTATATAGAAAGCTGCTTCTTCCTCAAAGTTCCTTATTGTCTGCCAAAATATTGTCATTATATATATATATTATATATATATTATATTATATATATAATATATATATATATATTACACAGGAATGCGTGCATGTGTGTAGGTTTACAGTTGTTCATACAGGAAAAGCTATGTAGGTTATGATTATTCCAACAGCTTTATTAACTGCGTTTTGCAAACACACAGCTGTAGACCTCCATTTGCTAACTTGCATGTATACAGATCTACAATGACCACCAGTGAATGATGCTTCCTACAGTTCATGCAGCACACAACCTGCAGAGCCACACACGGTGACGATCCCTTCCTCATAAGTAAATGAGATTTTACCTTGCTACTGAAAGCATTTAGAACAATTTCAAAAAATATTTATTATCATTATTATTACTACTATAGTATATATAGTAACGCCCAGTCTGTATGTCTATGATACAAAAAAAAAAAAAAATAGAAAAGAAAACCTATTACATTGATATTGTCCTTCCCAGACAATAATATGCATTAAAACCATTTTCCAAATACTTTTCAATATTTTGAAGTCTGGTAAAATTTCTAGCCCATCCAGAAGTGGCGTTGGCCAGTATGTACTTATCAATGCCCCTCCAGTTTTCCTTTTCTCTGTTTGTGTCTTCTTATACTTCTTACATGAACAGAAAACAAGCATACAGCTACATAGCCAAGTATTCTTGCAGTTCAACTTGGGACGCAGACTCCCAGGAAAAGCAAGCCCAAAAGAAATATCAAGGGGAAACAAAACGTATTTTAATTACTTTGTTTCCCTATTGAAATTTCTTTGGAACGTTAAAATGTGTTTGTTTGCTCTCTTTGTATTTTTAATTTTATTTTATTTGTTTTTAGGGTAGAGGAGGGTTGTTAAGAATTTGGAACAGGGGACAAGAACCTTTCATTTTTAAACAGATTGGATTTATAGATCAGTATTAGTCTGCATAAACATATGCTAAAGAAATCTTAGTTCAGCCTTTGCGCTCCAACCTCAGAGCTACACTCTAGTCTAGAAGCAAGTTCACATTAAATTCAGGGGAAAAGAACAGTTTATAAATGGAAAAAGAAATAGTTTATAATTAAGCAGAGCTGAATGCTCTGACAGACAATATGCAAGGAATAAAAATCAAAAACATTTTGGTCCTTCTTTTGCTTTCTTGGTCTAACACATCTCTCCTTGATGAGCTGGTCTGACCACAGCTGGGCTTTACATTCTGTAATTAGCACAGCAGAAGCCCAAGTGAGGGCACAGCTTTCCCTCTTCTATTGTTTGCACGTTGGGGGGCAGAATTCTAAATGTCAGATGCTTCTTCCTATAACAAAGTGGCCTCCTAGCTCCTCAAAACCAGTTTGAAAACCTTTCAAGAATCATTGAATCGGGCCCCATGTCCCACATTAGACAGGGATTCTAGCAGCAGGGCCCCCCAAAAGGCTGCTCCATTTTCTTAGAGAAAAAATAAGAATAAAAATTAGTGAGCTTTTAGGTTGCCTTGTGGAAAGCCCTGGTGTAAATTTAGAGCACCCTGCCCTTTGGTTTCATTTCACGTCATTCCGTTGAAGGAGAGATGCTTTCTTTGAAGTCAGCAGAAGAAGCTGGAGGAAAAGTTGAATAGTGACATCTGTTTGAAAGTCTTTACCACCAATTCAGTGCTATTTCATGATACTGGATGAATATGAGCATCCCGATTGTCCACAATGTACAAAGAAAGAATTCCTAGGCACTCATTTTCATACCTACTTACTGACAACTAGATCTCCTAAGTCAGTAAATAACCTAAGAAGAAAGGGTTTGAAGTCTCATTTTCCTGACAGTTATATAATATGTAGGCCCTGTAAAACACTAGGCACTGATTTTATATCACTAGAAAACTGCCAGCTATCCAGACACCTCTAAGTTTTATATAGTCCTAATTACTGCAGTGCAGGGTGGCAAGGAACTAAATCAGCCATTCAATTTTTTTCCCCTATGAGTTTCCAACACCTGAAAATACAACCAAGGATTAACTCAAATGAGAAAGAAACCCTGTGTTGCTTGGGGTCCTTGAAAAGTCCACATAATTTGGACACCGTGCACTTTTATCTACTTTGCAATTTTTCTAAGTTAGATGAAACCCTAAAGATCATGATGCAAAACAGAACAGCAATCATTATTCTGGGAGTTGTGCAGGACTTGTCTAAGTATCTGCAGCCTGTTAGCAAGTAACATGGTATAAAAATTCCACTGAGGCCCTGGCCGGTTTGGCTCAGCAGTTAGTGTCGGCCTGTGGTCCAGAGAGACCCGGGTTTGGTTCCCGCTAAGGGCACGTATTTCCGTTGTAGTTTGTCCCCAGCCCTGGTTGGTCATGTGGGTGGAAGCCACTCGATGTGTCCCTTTCACGTCGATGTTTCTCTCTCTCTCTCTCTCCTTCTCTCTCTCTCCCTCCCACTCTTTCTGAACAAAAAATGGAAAAATGTCCTTGGGTGAGGATAAAAAAAAATAAAAATTCCACTGAGCAAAGCTGTGTACATCACCACAAACCCAAAGAGCAAGATCACAGATTCGTAACATGAAAGGCAAGAATCAAGGCAATGATGGTGGGGAAGAGGATAGAGAGTATTAGAAGCATGTAGGACAATGTTTCACCCCTGATGGGTCATACTCTCACCTCACTACACTAGACAAAATTTCCTAAACCCTTCTCTACATATTTTTTATCTGAAAAGGGAAGGATTTGGTGCCACCATCAACAGAACAGTCTTGATAGAAAGAAGAAATGATATCCAGAAGATAGGAATCATTCTATTGAGAATGACCGTTTTTTTCCTCACTTATCAGTAGGGTCATTACACAGCATGTGCTTACCTGTGGAGTCATTTTTAATTTTTAGAGAATGCAATGAAGAAGACTGCTTAAGGAGAGAAAAATATAATTAGAAATAAGAGTAGTGCCTTGCAGTTACTTGGGTCTGTTTCATCCTTAACCTTAATCTCTAGTGATGCTCTCCACTCCCCCATGAACTTCCATAACTTCTCATTAAACCAACACATGATTTGGCCCAAAGTAGAAAGGATATTATGGAGAGTCACATGCAACTCATGTATTTTGACCCACTGTGTTTCCCTTCTCTTATATATGTGTGTACAGTCATCCCTCGCCACTTCGCCCTTCGACTTTCGCAGCTTCACTCTATCACGTTTTTTTTTCCAAATATACATTTGTGGTGAGGGACGACCTCGTATAAATAAAGAATCCTACTTTGCAGAAATTCATTTATAGCAATAGAGTCTGGAACTGATTAACTGCAATAAACGAGGGCCGACTGTATATGTGTTCATCTATATGTATGTGTGTGCATATGCATGTGTACTCGAGAATGTGTATGTGCCTACAAAAGCCTTACTTCTCAGAAATACAGCCCAATGCTGTCCATCAGAATCTTATGTGCTGGCGGAAATGGTCCTTATCTGCACTGTCTTAGACGTAGCCAACCAGCCACATGTGGCTATTAGGCCTTTGAAATATGGTTAGTGTGACTGAGAAATTAAAATTTTAATTAATTTAAATAGCCGCACATGACCAGTGGCTACTGTATCAGAGTAGGTATCAGTGTCTTTATTATATACAATATTGGAACATGTTGGCACAAATAAACAGTCTTGTTCACAGATTAATCTCAAATACATAGAACAGTAGATTGCATGTACTATACATAGCATGTGTGTATGTAGTAGGTATAGCACAGTATTAGTCTAACCCACTCAGTTGTGAGGAACTGGCTATGCAGTCATTCAGGAACTCAGGAGTCCAGTGACCTCCAGGGCTGTCCTATGAATTTCCATTCCATTTAGCTGGAAGGGGGGAAAGCCCAGAGGAAGTTTTGTCAGAGATCTGGATAGATCAGGTCTGGAAATAGAATAATTCCAGTTATGTTCCATTGACTAGAGCTTAGTCATATTTGCATCTACCAGCAAAGGTTAGAAATATAACTAGGTTTTCAGGATGAAGAGAAACAGACTTTGGTAACCAACCAGTAGTATATGCCACTAAAATTGATCTTGCTCTTTCTACATTTCTCCATTTTGAACGTTTTCTATAAGAACATGTATTTTCCAAAAACAAAAGAAACCAAAGTTTCATTTTTGAAAGGAATACTAAGTATCTTTCTGTAAGAATATGTAATAACTGATGTCTAAGTTTAAAACACACCTTTCAGGGTCTTAAAAGGGACTAATATGAAAATATGGGCTTTGTGTATAGAAGACATAAGAAATTAAAGCTGAAATGAATGTTCAGTATCATTTAGCCATTTGTCAGATAAGTTGATGTTTCTATATCGTTTTTCCACAAACCTCAGAGGAAGGGGGGAGGGGCAGGTTGGGAAAAGATAAACCAAAAACTTATATGCATATGTGCACAACCAATAGACATAGACAATAGTTTAGGTAAAGTAGGAGGGGTGTAAGAACGAAGAGAAGAGGATCAATAGAGACGAAAAAGGAGGGAGACATCTGTAATACTTTCAACAATAAAATAAATATTTTTTTCATCATTGTCCCCCCCAAAGAATGGTTTTTAAACATTCTATTTCTAATTACCTCTACTATGAAACTTTAGTACAACAGATGTGTACACATCTGTTTATGTGATATATATATTATAATATATAATACAGAAATGTATATATCATTTATAGAAAGAGTAAGATTTTTTCACCCCCTCACCCCAAGAACCAATTTTCAGCCTCTTGGGGGCAATATCACAATATGGAAAGGAACCTGAGTCCAGAGAAGTTAAACTACTTATCTAAGGTGACAAAGATTATTAGTTGATCAACCAGAAATGATACTCAGGTGTCCTGACCACCAACTCAGTGCTATGTCACTATACTGTACACATATTAGCATCCTACATTAGTAGGACAGGTAAAATTGTAACTTAGAACACCAATTGTCCACAATGAGTGAAGGAAGAGAAAATAAACAATGCCTTATTAGATATGATATATGGCTTATTTATTTTAATTTTAGAGGGTTTGTGTGTGTGTGTGTGTGTGTGTGTATGTGTGTGTGTGTGTTTTCCTATATGGTAAATAACACAGGCAGAGGTATACCCAGATTTTTAATAACCTTCATTTGTAAAAATGCTGTGGAAGAAGAAATGAAAATCAAATCAAAGTAAAACTGACACCCAGTCAGCTACCCAATGACCAGATGACATATTCAGGTCAAAATGTCTTTCTCCTCTCAATGCTTCCTGCTGTAACAGAGGGGTGTCAGGAAGTACAGTCTGACTGTGCCTTCCCAACTACTAATCCAAGACTTGTTTTAAGCAACAACCAACAAAAAGTGCCTCAGTGCTGCCAGTATCTCAGGGCTCAAGGATGGCCGCGTGTTCCAAGAAGTCGCATTGCCATTGTTTCCAAGCCTTAATTTCCTATATCTTCTATACACAAAGCCCATATTTCCATATTAATCCTTTTCAAGACCCTGAAAGGTGTGTTTGAAACTTAGATATCAGTTATTATAGATTCTTATAGAAAGGTACTTGGTATTCCTTTCAAAAATGAAACTTTGGGTTTCTTTCATTTTGGGAAAACACCATGTTCTTATAGAAAACATTCAAAGTAGAGAAATGTAGAAAGAGTAAGATCAACTGTAGTGGAATATACTGCCGGTTAGTTACCAAAGTCTGTTTCTCTTCATCCTGAACACATAGTTATATTTCTAGATCAACATATTCATGGCTTTCCAAATCTATGGAAGTAATTTTTCGAGCTGTTTTAAAATATTTTATACAGGAAAGATGATGGTCCTGCTACACTCATCAGAATAATTTGACGAGAACAAAGGTGATGATTCTGATGTTGCATCAAATTAATAATAATGATATTTTTGTCAGATTTTAGTATAGAGTATAGTACATCTGAGAGTGAGAAGAAACTGCAAAGTTACAGAATTATTTTAAAATCTTTGAAAGTACCTCCAGAAATAAGCATAATAACAACATTTCCTTTTAGGAACTGCTTAATCTTACATGGTAAGAAAAGTCATATTCCTTCCTTTCAGTAGGATAGGTAAACTTGTCCCTTGGAACATCAAGCCATTAAATTTGGTTTTTAAAAGGATCATCTCTTAGATTCCATAATAGTAGAGCTCTAGATAGTTTTCTACTACCTTTTGATGGAAAAAATAAATTTGGCTAAAATTGCACTATATGACCTTCGCATTAATAGTCTTGCCTCTTTCCTGTCAAGCTAATAACGAGTTTGGGGAATCAGAAGGACTCATCTGGAAACGATAGAATTTCTGCCTTTGTCTCTCTTCCCTGGACACTAATGGCTTTTTGTCAGTCCTCTTCACTCAATGTAT
Organism: Molossus molossus; assembly: GCF_014108415.1. Classification (NCBI taxonomy): domain Eukaryota; kingdom Metazoa; phylum Chordata; class Mammalia; order Chiroptera; family Molossidae; genus Molossus; species Molossus molossus. The sequence goes on along the minus strand of NW_023425347.1, from coordinate 35,313,720 downwards.
GACACATGAAGCCATTCCATTTAGTTGTCCATTAACTCCAAGCATTATGACAAGAACAAAGCAACCCCCTAAAGAAACTGAACTCAAACACTCATATTAAATTTCTCCAGTGCCTCAGCTTATAAGGTGCTGTTTTCAATTGTCAATAATGTTCATAAGAGTAAGCGATATCCATTACTAATTAAAACAAGCTGTTTAAACAAACACGAAAGGTCACCAAGCCTGTAGATCAACACATTCATGCTATTGTTTGGTTTCCTGGTGCATTACCATCTGAGGATTTGTTTCTATTTTCTAGTCACCCATTTTTCTAAGTCACAAATATACAGAATAAACACACAGAAAGCAGCCTTCCACAGTCGGTGTCATGAGGCCCAGGTTCCAACACGACAGTGGGTGTTTCCTTAAGATCAAGAGTGTGCATCATATCACTGCAAATGAAAGCGAGCAAGTTTTTATTTATTTTTCCTGAAGTTGTGGGGATCAAAGGCATAAACTATGGGGGATATGCAGTTTTTATTAGGAAAAGTGACACCTGTAGTTTTCTGCAAGATTTTGAAACAACCTTTAATCTATATGGATATGCTATTAAAAGCACAAATAAAATGGAATGCCGTCTGACATGCTGAAAAATGGCATATTTTTAAAGTTTTCTTTATTTTCATGTCGCTAAGTCCTCTATAAAATGTTTTTTAACTATTTTCTCAGTCTTTCCTTGAACGCTGACATTGGAAACACTTTTCTTTTAAAATTGTATTCCCTAATAGTATATTTATTTCATAGATGATATAATTTCTGAATATCAAACCAATTGAGTAAGTCAGTATAAGGAGTCATATCGCCCTTTTAAGCTACTTAATATTAAGTTGTGTGATTCAGTTACTATAATCAATTCCAATTATCAACAGAAGTAGAAAGGAGGAATAATTTAAATTAACAAAACTCAGAGATAATGCCCAAAGCTCACTTTAGCCAGTAGGGTCAACATTCTCCTCCAAAGCTTTTATTCAAAATGTTTATGCACAATTGTGTTATTAATTTACAGATTTTTAATTCACCTTATTTAACGTGTTTCTGACCCAAACTATAACACATGCATAAAGGAATCTTGAAGGCAGGAAGAGTAGAAAATAATCTTTGTTTCTCCTCTACTACATTCCTGTCTGAGTAATAAACCCTTTACATACATTATCTCATCTCATCCCATGCCATTTTCTGAGGCTGGTAATATTACCCACAATTTGCAAACAAAGTTACTAAAGTTCAGAGTTTACAGAAATTACCCAAAGCCATCCAACAGGCAAGGAGTAGTGTCCATGCTGACTCCAATTGTAAAAGCAAGTCCAGCAGCCAAAGGGGTTTACTAAAGTCAATGTGATCCTTTTACTTTAGCTAACCGGAAGACATACTGAGTTTGAAAGTTTTCAATGGTGTTTATTTGCAGTACATAATGGAGTTGCCTTATTCCATTCTGACCCTATGATTACACATATTGTGACTTGGCTTCCCACTTTACAGCACTGCAGTTCTTCAGTGCACAAAAGCACTTCATTAGTTACCATACAGCGAAAACAATACAGCTAGATAGTAACGTTGACTTTTCCATTCAACCCGCGTGCACACACACACACACACACACACACAGGATGTTTGTGTCTAAGAGCTATAATGTTTAGACATTTGAAAATTGTGATTCTTGTCAAATTCTAAGATTCTGCCAACTTGTGACCATCATTTAAACTCCACTTAATCATAGTCTCATTTCATTGCCTAGAAAATAAAAAGCAGGCACATTTTGTCTGGTACATGCAACACTGTGAAAAACAACCAACCTCAGAAGCAGAATCTATAGGACAGTGCACTAAAAGCTAAATCTGATACTTGCCCTGGTTATGTAAACAGTTTCTGGTTAAAAAGCTATTGCATCAGGTATAAACTAAGCCCAAATGAATGTGATTTGCCAACTTTTGAACCCACTTATAAATCACCATTTTGTTTTAGCAAATTTGGTTTAAAACACTTTGAATAATTAAAAGTATGAGAAACTGTGTATTAAATATTTCCATGCCTTTTTGCCTTAGAAAAAAATTAACTTCACAGATAGTAAAAATAATGTAAAAATTGTAAAAATTTGATTTAAGAGTGAATAAGTCAGAATACTGGATTAAATGTCCTTTAATAACCTGAGTTTCTAAAGTGTAATGGGAAAGACCTTCCCAAATATCTTTATAATTTTCTGAAGCACAAAACATTGTAAAAGGAACTGGAGGTACTTTTGATAACAAGAAAACAAAAGTTCATTTAGCTTACTACCTCCACCCAGACTTCCCATTGTCCTTTTTTTTCCTTCTTACTTTCCTCAGCATTAACATAGAGCCTTATTAGGAAAAAACCAAAGGGCGTGAAATTCAAATCCCTTGATTATTGCTGTATCTTAGGTAAGAGGTTTGGTGGAGAAAAGGGTTTACAAGGCAAAGTAAAGTATACCATTTAATGACTCGTAAGAATGAAATTTTCTAAGCAATTGAAAGTTGATTTATAGGTAGCTTTACCCTTTATACTATCAGGAAGAAAGTAATGCCAGTGTGACATAGAACATGTTTTATGAAATATATAGTTAGTTGTTCATTAAACCTGAAGAAAATTAAGACTTCATTACATGGAGTCTACATAACATACTAGAAAGAGCATAGGAATAGAGACACACAAGGAGAAACTGAGCTGTGTGGCTTCAGAGCAACCATGTCCAACCAGTACCTCTGGTCCTCCAGTCCTCTGTTGAGCCCTCCCCAACACATACACAAGGCAGTAGCCTGGGGATCTCCATGAGCTACAACCTGACAACCCATTAGGGTCCTGCACTACTCAACTCGCACAAGGCCAGAGGCTCTGTCAGTGGAAATCAACCTGGACCTGCATTGCAGTCTATCTTTAAAAACTCTCCAGGAATTCCGATCAAGCTGGAGGGAATGGGGAAGGGAGGTGGTGTCACAGACCACAAAGGAAAACTGAGCAGTCTGGTTTTAGGCCAAGAGCCGTCTTATCACATAGACTGCAGGTGCCACCTTTCTTGTGTTGAGCCCTCCCTCCACAGGGCCAAATCTTAATCTGCATTAGCCTGGTGAACTCTACTAGCTCCACCCTGACAACTCTCTGAGACCATCCCCACCACAGTGGCCCCAAGCAGGAGGTGGCCAGCCTTTGTATACCCTGAGACTTTAGGAAAGGGACCCCAGATGCAGCATTGGTGCCAAGTTTGGATCTGTATTAACATGGTGAACACCATTCACCACCACCTGGCATCTCCCTGACAATCTGTATCACACAACTCATACTACTAGAGTTTCTTTCAGTAGCTGAGTCTAATGAGCAGCTTGCTGGTGGCAGTGGGTATGAGGGTACCTGGAGCCTTTTGCCAACCTGGCCCAGGTCTGGTGTTGGTGGCAGCCAGTGATGGTTTGCAACTTGGGCACCCCCTTGCACACTTTGGCCCAACACAGGGAGGTACCAACCATGGATCATTTTGTAGCTCCTAACAGGTAGCCTAGAGCAAGTCATAGGCAGTGTCTGACATTGACCTGCACTGGAGACCCTCCCAAGAGGCCCCAGGACCAATGCACCAGGAGATCACAACAAAGCACCACCAGATTATCTCCACAAGCAACACACCCAAAGGGAGATCTTGGCAGACACTGGACCCTGCAGGGCCAAATTCAGCTTCATGGGATCAGCCTTTACAGAGCAGGTTATACACTATGGTCATGGCCAATTGTCACAGCTTGCTAATCTGAGGGTTATATCCATCCATGGATGTGCCAACAGCAATCAAAGCTCAACTACAACAGGAGGGTTCACATAAGCCAAACAAGGGACACTCCCAGAACACCCAGCTCACGTGATCAGGGAAACTGTCACTGACACCCAACAGGACACCTAGTATATAAGGCCACCCTACCAAGACTGGGAGATTTAGCATACCTACCTAATACACAGAAACAAAGACAGAGAGGCAGCCATAGTAGCAAGACAAAAAAACATGCCCCAAATAAAAGAATAAGAGAAATATTTAGAAAGAGAATTAAATAAAATGGAGGCAAGCAAGCGACCAGATACAGAGTTCAAAACATTGGTTATAAGGATGCTCAAGGAACTCAGTGAGATCTTAAACAAAGAAATAGTAAGTATGTAAAAGGATATAAAAAGCATAGAAAATAAATAAAACAGAAATGAGCAATATAATATCTGAAATGAAGAATACAGTAGAAGGAATAAACAATAGGTTAGATTAAGTAGAGGAAAAATAATTTTTAAAAATGAGGATAGTTTAAGGGACCTCTGAGAAAACATCAAGCATAACAACATCGACATCTTAGGGGTATGAGGAGAAGAGAGAGAGCTAAGGATTGAGAACCCCTATTTAAAGAAAAAATAACTTATAACTTTACTAACCTGGTGAAGGAAAATACAAACAAGTCCAGGAAGCACAGAGAGCCCAAAACAAGATAAACTCAAAGAGGCACACACTAAGACACATCATAATTAAAATGGCAAAGATTAAAGGCAGAGAGAAAATCTTAAAAGCAGCAAGAGAATGACAGTTCATTGCCTAAAACAGAGCTTAGATAAGACTTCTTTCTGATTTTTAAAGAGAAACTTTGTAGGCTAGAAATTATCGGTGCAAAATATTCAAAGTGATGAAAAGCAAGAACCTACAACCAAGATTTCTCTACCCAGCAATACTATCATTTAACACTGAAGAAAAATTGGAGGAGAGGAGTGTTTCATGCCTACGTGGAAAAGGTGAAGGGATTAAGCAAAAACAAAAAACAAAAAACAAAACCTCATGGATATCATAGATACAGACAATAGCATGGTGATTTCCAGTGGGGAAGAGCAATGGGGGAAGGTAGAAGAGGGTATAGGGGAAATAAATGATGATGGAAGGAGACTTAACTTGAGATAATGAAGACACAATACGATATGCAGATGATGTATAATAGAGCTGTACACATGAAACCTATATAATTTTATTAACCAATGTCACCCCATTAAACTCAATGAAAAAAATGGAGAGAGAAAGTTTTCCAGCCAAAAAAAAAAAAAAAAAAAAAGCTAAAGAAGTTCATCACCATCAAACGAGTATTACAAAAAATGTTACGGGACTCCTTTAAGAAGAAAGGAGGAGGGGGAGGGGTGTGAAGAAATGTAAATATGATTAATAAAATAACAATAACTATGAACCATCAGTAATCATTTACAATGTAAATGGTTTAAAGGTTGCAACCAGAACATATAAGGTAGCTGAATAGATGAGTAAAAAAAGACTCATCTATATACTGTTTACAAGAATGGGGTAATTCCAAATTGGTGGCAGAGTGAATGGAAGCTTCACAGACCACCTCCCAGGACCAAACTGGAATTACAAGTAAAATAAAGACAAATCGTTGAGAAAAAGAAACACAAAAGCAGCTTGCAAAGACCATACCAGGGACACTGAATTGATTCTGGTAGGATTACAGAGGTGCTAGAAGGGGCTGGGAGTCCACGAACAGCAGTGGTCTTAGCTGTGAGCAGCACCCTCAGGGTTGAACTCCCAAGCCCACTCACAACATAGAACCAGGACAGAGCGCTAAAATAGCCACAGCCACTCACCTTGGGCTCCAACATAGGGAGGGCAGACTGGACTGAAACTGTGTGGGGACACTCGGGATTTGGAGGGCACTCAGAGCTTTTGGTGAGTTGTGGCCATGCAGGATGGTGGCCATCTTATTTCTTCCCAGGGCTCTGGGGAGAGGTGTTAGCCCCTCCTTCGAAGATTCAACCATACCTAGGTGGACCAATGAAATGAAAATTGAGGCTCATTAACAACCAGCATCTGCCCCACCCTCAGAAAATCCCTTTACTGTAAAAACCTGAGGCATTTTCTCATTCAACTGAGAACCCAAGGCTCTTCAAGTAACCAAGACTAATAGCTTCCAGGCAAAAAGTTAGAGGATACCTGAACCATTCCTGGGCTTGCAACTCTACCCAGAAAAGTATGACTTGACAGTGGTATTTAAAGTGGGTCCTCCCATGCTCATCCAAAGCCAGTACAGGGAGCCACAAATAGCAGAACACCAACACTGACAGGGAAAATTTGGCAGGCTCCAAAACCCGCTGAAATAGCCAAAATGGTCAAACAAAGAAACAAATCCCAAATAAAAAAAAAACAAAAGACCTCTACCAAAGATGAGATAAATAAAATGCAGTTAAGCCAGTTATCAGAGCTAGAATTCAGAGCCATGATCTTGAGGAAGCTCAACAGCATGAGGAAGGACATCAACACCATAAAGAAAGCCATAGAAACATTGAAAATCAACCAATTGGAAATTAAAAACCACCAAGAAGAAATGAAGAATGACATAGCAGAAATAAAGAACACACTGGAAGGAATAACCAGCAGAGTACAGGATGCTGAGGACCGGATCAGTGAATCAGAAGACAGAGTAGAAAAAATTAATCATTCAGAAAACCAAAAGGAAAAAACAATTAGAAAACAGAAAGAAAGCTTACGAGAACTGTGGGACAACTGAAAACATATTAATATTAGCATCATTGGAGTCCCCAAAGAAGAAGAAAATGAGCAAGGGTTATAGAATATATTTGAAGAAATAGTGACAGAAAATTTCCTTAATTTGGTGAAGGGAGAAGGCATTCAAGTCTAAGAAGCACAGAGAGTCCCAAGTAAGAAGAACCCAAACAGGCCCACACCAAGACACATAGTAATTAAAATGCCAAAAATTAAAGAAAGAGAGAGAATTCTAAAAGCAGCAAGAGAAAAGCAACAGGTTACCTACAAAGGAAACCCCATAAGGCTATCATCTGACTTCTCAGCAGAAACACTACAGGCCAGAAGAGAATGGCATGAAGTAATCAAGGTCATGTAAAACAAAAATCTGAATCCAAGACTGCTCTATCCAATAAGGCTATTATTCAAAATAGAAAGTCAAATAAAGAACTTCCCAGACCAGAAAGAAAAAAAAAAAAAGGCTAAGGGAATACATTAGCACCAAACCAGCACTGCAAGAAATCGTAAAAGGACTGTTGTAATTAGTAGAAGAAATAGGAAGAAAAATATAACCACACTAAACAAAAATGGCAATAAATAAGTACATATCAATAATCACCTTAAATATAAATGATTTGAATGCTCCGATAAAAAGGCCCAGAGTAGCTGACTGGATAAGAAAGAATAACTCATCTATATGTTGTTTACAAAAGACCCACCTCACAAAAGACTCACATAGGTTGAAAGTGATGGGATGAAAAAAATTTTTTTTCAAGCAAACAGAAAGAAAATAAAGCTGGGGTAGCAATACTCATATCTGATAAAATAGATTTCAAAATAAAGGCCATAACTAGAGACAAAGAAAGCCACTACATAATATTGAAAGGATCTATCCAACAGGAAGACATAACCTTGATAAACATATATGCACCCAATGTAGGACCACCAAAATATATTTAAAATATTCTGGAGGACTTCAAAGGAGAAATTGACAGCAATAAAATCATAGCAGGAGACTTCAACACCCCTTTGACATCACTGGATAGATCCTCTAAACAAAAAATTAGCAAGAAAACAGAGACTCTAAATAAAACACTAGACCAAATGGATTTAATAGATATCTACAGAGAATTACACCCCAAAACTACAGAACTCACATTCTTCTCAAGTGCACATGGAACATTCTCAAAGATAGACTCCATGTTAGGACACAAACTAAGTCTCTACAAGTTCAAGAAGATTGAAATCATATCAAGCATCTTCTCAGATCACAAAGGCATAAAACTAGAAATCAATTGCAACAAGAACATGCAAAGACATTGGAACAAATAGAGGCTAAATAGCATGTTATTAAACAATCAATGGGTTACCAAGGAAGTCAAGGAAGAAATTAAAAACTTCCTGGAAACCAATGAAAATAAACACACAACAACACAAAATCTATGGGATGCAGCAAAAGCCATTCTGAGAGGGAAGTTTATAACACTACAGGCCTAACTCAACAAACAAGAAAAATTTCTAATAGACTATCTAACCTCACAACTTAAAGAACTAGAGAGCAAACAAAAAGAAAACCCCAGAGCAAGTAGAAGGAAGGAAATACTAAAGAACAAAGCAGAAATAAGTGACATAAAAAAAAAAAAATCAAAGGATCAGTGAAACAAAGAGCAGGTTCTTTGAAAAGATAAACAAGATTGATGGACCATTAGCTAGACTCACCAAGGAACAAAGAGAGAGAGAGAACTCAAATACACAAAATCAAAAATGAAAGAAGAGAAGTAACAACTGACACCCCAGAAATACAAAAGGTTGTTAACAAATACTATGAACAATTATATAGCAACAAATTCGACAATCTAAGCAAAATGGACAAATTTCTAGAAACACATAGTCTCCCAAAAGTGGGCCAGGAAGAAATAGAAAACTTAAACAGACCTAGGAATAAACTGAATCAAAGAAGTAAAGAACTTATTTTCAGAAAACAACAGGACATTGAAAAAAGAAATAGAGAAAGATATAAAAAAGTGGAAGCACATACCTTGTTCATGGATTGGAGGACTTAACATCATTAAAATGTCCATATTACCCAAAGCAATCTATAGATTCAATGCAATCCCCATCAAAATACCAACGACATACTTCACAGAACTAGAACAAGTACTTCAAAAGTTCATATGGAACCAAAAATGGCGCTGAATAGCCACAGCAATCTTGAAAAAGAAGGACAAAGTAGGTGGGATCACAATACCAGGTATCACGTTATTCTACAAAGCTAGTGTAATCAAAACAGCCTGGTACTGGCACAAGAACAAGCATATAGACCAGTGGAACAGAACAGAGAACCCAGAAATGGACCCAAGACATTATGCTCAAGTAATATGTGACAAAGGTGGCAAGAGCATACAATGGAGTAAAGACAGCCTCTTTAATAAATGGTGTTGAGAAAATTGGACAGCTACATACAAAAAAATGAAACTAGATCATCAACTTACACCACACACAAGAATAAACCCAAAATGGATAAAAGACTTAAATGTGACCCATGAATCCATAAAAATTCTAGAAGAAATTGCAGGCAACAAAATTTCGGACATCATACTCAGTAGAATTTTCACTGATACATCACCTAAGGCAACAGAAACAAAGGAAAAAATGAACACATGGGACTACATCAAACTAAAAAGCTTCTGCACAGCAAAAGAAACAATCATCAGCCCTGGCCGGTTTGGCTCAGCGGTTAGAGCGTCGGCCTGCAGTCCGGAGAGACCCAGGTTCGGTTCCCGCTAAGGGCATGTACCTCGGTTGCAATTTGTCCCTGGCCCTGGTTGGTCGTGTGGGTGGCAGCCACTCGATGTGTCCCTTTCACGTCGATGTTTCTCTGTCTCTCTTCCTCTCTCTCCCTCCTACTCTGTCTGAACAAAAAATGGAAAAATGTCCTCAGATGAGGATAAAAAAATTAAAAAAATAAGAAACAATCATCAAAATGAAAAGGGAACCCACTGTATGGTAGAGCATCTTTGCCAATGATACATCAGATAAGGGGTTGATTTCCAAAATTATATATAGAGTGCTCATACAACTCAACAAAAGGATGGCAATGAACCCAAATAAGAAATGGGCAGAGGAGCTGAATAAACACCTCTCCAAACAGGACATACAAATGGCCAAGAGACATATGAAGAAATACTCAAAATCACTAATCATCAGAGAGATGCAAATCATTAGAGAAAGAACAATGAGGTATCACTTCACACCTGTCAGAATGGCCGCCATCAACAAATCATCAAACAACAAGTGTTGGCGAGGGTGTGGAGAAAAGGGGACTCTAGTACACTGCTGGTGGGAATGTAGACTGGTGCAGCCACTATGGAAAACACTGTGGTGTTACCTCAAAAATTAAAAATTGAATTTCCATTTGACCCAGTGATCCCACTTCTAGGAATATACCCTAAGAAGCCTGAAACACCAATTAGAAAGAATATATGTACCTCCATGTTCATAGCAGCACTATTTACAATAGCTAAGATCTGGAAACAGCCCAAGTGTCCATCAGTAGACAAATGGATAAAAAAAGCAGTGGTACATATACACAATAGAGTACTATGCAGCTGTAAGAAAGAAAGATCTCTTCTCCTTTGAGACAACATGGAGGGACCTACAAAGTATTATCCTAAGCGAAACAAGCCAAGCAGAGAAAGACAAATATAACATGATCTCACTTATTTGTGGAATATAATGAACATAACAGTCTGAGGAATAGGGTAGACCCAGAGACATGGAAGTAGGGTACAGACTGACAACCCTCAGAAGAGGGGGTTTTAGGGGGAGGGAAGAGATAAACCACAGAACTTATATGCATGTACACATAACCGATGAACACAGACAACAGAGCCGGGTTCAAGGTAGGGGGATGGGGAGGAGGGTGTCAATGGAAAAAAAAAAGGAGAAATATCTGTAACAAAAATAAATTAATAAAAAAAGAAAGAAAGAAACCCACTTCTGATTAAAAGACACACAAATTGAAAGTAAAGATGGAAAAAGATATTTCATGAAAATGGAACCAAAATAATATGGGGTAGCAATACTTATATCAAACAAAATAGACTTTAAAACAAAGACTATAATAAGAGACAAAAATAAGGACATTACATGGTGATAAAGGATCAACCCAATAAGATGATATAGCCCTTGTAAACATATATGTACCCAACAAAGAAGCACAGAAGTATATAAAGCAAATCTTGAGAATCATAAATAGAGATCAACAGTAAAACAGTCATAGTAGGGGATTTTAATACCCTACTGACATCAATGGATAGGTCTTCCAGAGATAAAATTAACAAGGAAACAGTGGCCTTAAATGACACACTAGACCAGATGGATTTAATCAATATTTTCAGAGCATTTCATCCCAAAGGAGCAGAACATAACATACTTTTCAACAGCACATGGAACATATTCTAGGATAGACCACATGTTAGGATACAAAAAGGTTTTAATAAATTTAAGAAGATTGAACTCATATCAAACATCTTCTATGACCATACTGGTATGAAACTAGAAATAATTACAGAAAAAAAAAAAAAAAACCTGGAAAACACACAAATATTAAAGGCTAAGTAATATGTTACTAAAAAATGAATGTTACCAATTAGATCAAGAAAAAAATATCAAAGATAGCTTGAGATGAATAAAAATTAAAATACAATAACTCAAAATCTATGCAACACAGCAAAAGCAATCCTAAGAGGAAAATTCATAGCAATATAGGCCTACCTCAAGAAACAAGAAAAATCTCAAATAAACAATTTAATCTTACACCTAAGAAAAGTAGAAAGAAGAAAAAAGCCTAAAGGGAGTAGAAGAAAGAAAATAATAAAGACCAGAGCAGAAAGAAGTGAAATAGAGTCTAAAAGAGCAACCAAAAAAGATCAACGAAACCAATACCTGATTCTTTGAAAAGATAAATAAGACTGATAAATCTTTAATCAGACTCAAGAAAAAAAGTAAGAGAACCCAAATAAATATAATAAGAAGTAAAAGAAGAGTGACAACTGACACCAGAGAATTCAAAGGATTATAAGAAGATACTAAAAACAAATATGGCAATATGCCAACATATTGGACAGTCTGGAAAAAAATGGATAAATTCCTAGAAACATATAATCTTTCAAACTGAATCAAGAAGAAACAGAAAATCTGAACAGACTGATCATAACTAATGAAATCAAAGCAGTACTCAAAATTCTCCCAGCAAACAAAATCCTGGACTGGATGGCTTCACAGGTAAATTTTATGAAACATTCAAAGAACAATTAATATCTATCCTTCTTAAACTATTCCAAAAAATTCAACAGGAAAGAAGACTCCTAAGCAAATTTTGTGAGGCCAGCACTATCCTAATTCCAAAACCAAATAAAGAAACTGCAAAGAACAAAAATTATAATCCAATATCCCTGATGAACATAGATGCAAAAATCTTCAACAAGCCTTGACTGTGTGGCTTAATGAGTTGGAGCATCATCCCATACACCAAAAGTTTGCAGGTTTGATTCTGGTCAAGGCACACACCCAGGTTGCAGACTTGATCCCTGATTGGGGTGCATATGGGTGGCAACCAATAGATGTTTTGCTTTCACATCAATGTGTCTGTGTCTCTCTCCCTTCCTCTCTCTCTAAAAATCAATAAAAACATATCCTTGGGTGAGGATTAAAATAAAAACCCCTCAACAAAATATTAACAAACTAAATTCAGCAACACATTAAAAAGATCTTACACCATGATCAAATGAGATTTATTCCTGGGATGCAAGGTTGCTACAATATTCACAAATCAATTAATGTGATAAAACACATACACAAAATGAAAGATAAAAATTATGTGATCATATCAATAGATGCAGAAAAAGCACTTGACAATATTCAGCATCCATTTATGTTAAAATCTCTCAATAAAGTGTGAATAGAGGGAACGTACCTCAACATAGTAAAGACCATATATAACAAACCTCAGCTAATATAATACTCAATGGGCAAAAACTAAAAGTGTTTTTCTTAAGGTCAGGAACAAGACAGGAATGTCCACTCTCACCACTCTTATTTAGCATAATATTGGAAGTTCTAGCCACAGCAATCAGACAAGAAGAAAAAATAAAAAGCATTTGAATTGGAAAGGAAGAAGCAAAACTGTCATTTTTTGTAGATGACATGGTGCTATATACAGAGAACCTTAAGGATTTCACAAAAGAACTACTAGAACCAATAAATAAACTCAGTGAAGTATCAGGATACAGTATTATAATATTAAGAAAACAGTTACATTTTTATAAACCCATAATGAACTATCAGAAAGAGAAACTAAGAAAACAATCCCATTTAAAATTGCATCAAAAAATAATAATAATAAAGTACCTAAAAATAAATTTAAAAGACCTGTACTTGGAAAATTATAAGACACTGAAGAAAGAAATTGAAGAAGATACATAATAATGAGAGCATATACTGTGCTCATTAATAAAAATTAACATCATTGAAATGTCCACACTATCCAAAAACTTATAGATTTAATGCAATCTTTATCAAAATACCAATGACATTTTTCACAGAACTAGAACAAATAATCCAACAATTTATTTGGAACCACAAAAGATGCCAAATAGCCACAACAATCTTGAGAAAGAAGAACAAAGTTGGAGGGATCACACTACCTGATATCAAACTATACTATGGACTATGATAATCAGAATAGTATGGTACTGACATAAAAACAAATGCATAGATCAATGGAACAGAATAGAGAGCCGAGAAATAAACCCATGCCTATTTGGTCAGTTAATATATGCCAAAGAAGGCAAGAACATATAATGGGGTAAAACAATCCATTCAATAAATGGTGCTGGGAAAATTGGACAGATATATGCAATAAAAAAAATTAAACTAGACCACCTTTTTAAACCATATACAAGAATAAGCTCAAATATAATTAGTAAGTCTCAAAACTATAAATCTCCTAGAAGAAAACATAGGCAGCAAAATCTCTGACATTTCTCTTAGTGATATATTTTCTGATATATCTCCTTGGGCAAGGAAAACAAAAGAAAATATAAACAAATTGAACTACATCAACCTAAAAAGTTTTTGCACAGCAAAGAAAACCATCAACAAAGCAAAAGGACAACCTACTAAATGGAAGAACATATTCACCAATGACACATCTGATAAGGAGTTAATGTCCAAAATTTATAAAGAACTCATAGTACTCAAAACCAAAAAAAAAAAAAAAAAATTCAATTAAAAATTAGGAAGAGGACTTGATGGCCAATAAATATATGAAAAGATGCTTAATGTCACTAATCATCAGAGAAATGCAAATTAAAACCACAATGAGATATTACCTCACACCTGACAGACTGGCTATCATTAATAAATCAACAAACAACAAGTGTTGGAAAGGATGTGGAGAAAAGAGAACCTTGGTGTACTGTTGGTGGGAATGCAGATTGGTGCAGCCATTGTGGAAAACAGTATGGAGGCGCCTCAAAATTTTTTAAATGAAATTGCCTCATGACCCAATAATTCTACTTCTTGGTATATTTCCAAAGAAACTCAAAACACTAATTCAAAAAATATATGCACCCCTATGTTCATTGCAGCATTATTTACAATAGCCGAGATATGGAAGCAACTCAAGTGCCCATCAATAGACAGTGGATAAAAAAACAGTGGTACATATATACAATGGGATATTACTCGGGCATTAAAAAAATAAAAGATGAAATCTTACCATATGTAACACATGGATGGACATAGAAGGTATTATGTTAAATGAAATAAATCAGACAGAGAAAGGCAAACACTACATGATTTTACTTCTATGTAAAATCCAAAGAACAAAATAAATGAACCAAAAAAATGAAAATAGACTCATAGATGCAGAGAACAAACTTATGGTTGCCAAAGGGGAGAGGGTTTGGGGGATGGGTGTAAAAGGTGAAGGGGTTAAGAAGTACAAATTGGTAGTTACAAAATAGTTAAAGGAATGTATAGTACAACCTAGGGAATATAGTCAATAATATTGTAATAACTATGTATGGTGCCAGGTGTGTACTTGAATTATCAGGGGGATCACGTTGTAAATTATGTGATTTTCTAACCACTATGCTGTACACCTGAAACTAATATAAAATAATATTAAATAAATTCTACTATAATAGAAAAATAATAAAAAGAATAGGACTTAAAAGAAGGTCTGGATTCAAATCCTAACTTTCCTACTTGTTAGTTATTTGACTTTAGGACAGTCAGTTAACATTTTCAGAACTTATTTTCTTTGCACATAAAGTGGGGATAATGACACATTAATTAGTTTCTAGAATTAAATGAGCTAATGCATTTAAAGCACCTACCACAGTATCTGGCCCCTACAAGATATCTAATAAATGTCAAGGAGAATTCTAGTAATGCAATTATTGCAATAAAGTGATATAAGTCAAAACAATTCAATGACCTCATTTTTATCCATCTTCACCCATCATAAAGAAAATGATTTAAAAAACACATCTCACCACATGCAAAAGCAGAGTATGGTAAACCAAAGGAAAAGAAGAGGAATCAGATAGTCTACAGGGAAAACTCTTACCATTTCTGCCACAAGCCCATGTGCACACCTTCATGGAATCATGGTCAAGGAAAAAATAATATTACTTTGAATCTAATTTTAATAAAAATTCAAATGGACAATATATTTTGCAGATCTTCAGCAGCAAGGCTTACAGACTTGGGGTTGGTTACTAATTTAAAAATACATGTGTGATACTGTGATAAATGAGAGACCTCCAAATTATTTTAAAATGTAACATAATATGGAGAAGAAAGTAATAGTGAGTGATTCTTGTGATTTTGGGAATGAATTGAAAAGTACAAAATCAACTAAATATTGAACCTAGATCATTTAAATTGTGTTAAGAAGTTTAAAAAGAACAATGGAAATTTGTATTTCATAGCAGGGTCGGGCGCAGTGAAAAAAAGAAAGAAACTAGAAGGAAAGATTTTTTTTTACTAGTAATTTCAACACAGTAAAAATAGGTACATTTTGCAATGCCATTTTTTCTACTGTAATATGTAATATGGAATTTTAATAATACATTGCATTTGAGATCAACAAAAAAGTTCAGCTGATTACTATACGCTACACATTAATAGGTGCAATTAATAAAGATCACTCTCAAGATGACCCTCAATAACTCCTGCAACAAAGTTTTCTCACTCTGCTTCCCATCTGTAGTAGTTAGTGAAAACAAAAGCTGTTTTTATTTTGAATTGTATGTCCCATTTAGATCAAGCTGGAGGTAGTTTCATGAGTACAGTTCTCTCAAAAACTATGTGGGTCTTCTACAAATCTTATTAAAGTTAACTCTGTTGGACATGGCCACACCCACAAATCTTGTTACCATAAGACTTTGTCTACCTGAGGACTCAAAAAAATGGCAGCAGAGTGAATGGAAGCTACACAGACCATCTCCCAGGACCAAACTGGAATTACAACTAAAATAAAGATAAATCATTGGGAGAAAAACGACAGAAAAGCAGCTGGAGAGATCCTGTACAACCAGGATGGAAAAAGGACACCAAATCAAACCTGCAAAGGCAGGAGAGGGCAGGCAGGGAGCCCATGACAGCGACTGAGGGCTGCTTTAGCTGTGAGAAGTTCCCTCCGGGTTGAAACCCCAATCCAGCGCCACAGTGCAGAGTGCCAGAACAGAGAGGGGCACCCACATATCATCTGCCTGAAATCACCAGAGTGTAGGCTTTGTCCCAAAAGGAGAGGAGCAAGGGGAAAAAATGGCAGAGCACTAAATTAGCTATAGCCACTCACCTTGGGCTCCAGCAGAGGGAGGGTGGACTGGACTGGAACATGTGGAGAGACTTAGGGAGCTGGGAGGGAAAACATTGGGAGTTTTATGCTGAATTGCTCCCTTATAGGACAGTAGCCATATTACTCAAAGAGCCCCTTCCCAGAGCCTGGGGAGAATCAACAGCCCCTCCCTCAGGAATTTAACACCAACCAGCCAGGCCAGAAAAATGCAAATTGAGGCTCATTAATAGCTACAGACACAGCAAGCAACTGCCCAACGTGCTGAAAATCCTCTTACCCTGAACACCTGAGGGATTTTTTTTTTATTCAGCTGAAAGCTACAACCCAAGGTTCATCAAGTAACTGAGACTAATAGCCTGCAGGCAAAAGCTAGAGCAGTGTTTCTCAACCTTTGGGTCATGACCCCTTTGGGGGTCAAATGACCCTTTCACAGGGGTTGCCTAAGACCATCAGAAAATACATATTTCTTAGGAACTGAGACACCACTCTTTTATCTGTCTCTAGGCAGGTCTGCCCATGTGCAAAGACGCCCACATACAAATGCACCCACATAAGAGTACCTGGAGTGATGACATCATCATACCAATGAAATCACATACACTTCATACAAATATAGGTGTATGTGACAGAGTTGGCTCCATAATGTACTTATGTGGACCAGTCACACATATGTAGAGAGCAGCTACTGTGTAGAAAGCAGCTACTCTGTTAAAAGAAGCTACTGTGTTGAAAGCAGCAGTATTGGAGGTAAAACGACACTTCGTGAATTATAATTACTGGTAAATGTAAAATCATGTACTATAAAATCATTAACTACTGCAGAAAATAAATCTGTACCATGGGAACTTAATCTGGATGCTGATCGGTCTTTTTATATTCAGCTGTGGTTGATGTGAATACTGCCCCCTTGTGATAGTAACAAGTATGTAAAAAAAAACAAAACAAAAAAAAAACAGAGAATGGTAAATCATAGGAAACTTTAATGAACAGTTGACTAATCTATGCCATGTATCATCTTTTGTATTATTAAAGCTATTGTTATATATTATTTTCATTAGCAAACCATCCCATGACAATGGATTGTGTAGAGAAGAACGTTAAGAAAAAAATATATAGTGAGGAGTTTTTACAGTATGGTTTTACCTCAATAATTACAGCAGGAATTGAGAAACCACAATGTGCTATTTGTTGTGAAGTTCTATCGGCCGAATCTATGAAGCCAAACAAACTAAAATGCCATTTTGATAGCAAGCATCTGAGCTTTGCTGGCAAGGATACCAACTATTTTAGAAGCAAAGCTGATGGACTCAAGAAAGTCAGACTTGACACTGGTGGCAAGTACCACAAACAAAACATAGCAGCCATTAAAGTTTCATATTTAGTGGCACTCAGAATCTCCCGAGCTATGAAACCTCACACCATTGCTGAGGATTTACTGTTGCCAGTGGCCAAAGACAATGTTCTAGTTATGATCGGAGACGAATTTGTTACAAAATTGAGTGTAATTTCCTTATCTAACGACACTGTCCACAGAAGAATAGATGGCATGTCTGCTGATATTCTTGATCAGGTAATCCAAGAAATTAAATCTGCTCCACTTTCAATATTTAGCATCCAATTTGAAGAATCTACAGATGTTGTAAACTGTTCACAGTTACTGGTTTACATGAGGTATATTAATGATTGCAACTTTAAAGATGAGTTTCTTTTTTGCAGACCTCTTGAAATGACAACTATTGCATGTAATGTATTTGAAACAGTTGGTTCATTTCTGAAAGTGCATAAAATCTCTTGGGAAGAGGTTTGTGGTGTTTGCACAGATGGTGCTCCAGCTATGCTAGGATGTCAATCTGGATTTCAACGTTTGGTACTGAATGAGTCACCAAAAGTCATCAGAACTCACTGTATGATTTATGGGCAAATATTAGCAATGAAGACACTGCCACAAGAGTTACAAGAAGTAATGAAAAGTGTCATAAATTCTGTCAATTTTGTAAAGGCGAGCACTTTAACCAGTCGACTGATTTTGCAACTGTGCAAAGAGTTGGATGAGCTGAATAATGCTCTGCTATTTCACACTGAAGTGAGATGGTTATTGACAGGAAAAGTTTTAAAATGTGGTTTTGAGCTTCATGATGAACTCAAAATGTATTTTAATCAGAAATCAAGACCGCAGTTCAAAGTACTTTTCAGCAATAAAAGTGAACTGCAGAAAATAGCTTACTTGGTTGACATCTTTGCCGTCTTGAATGAGTTAAATTTATCACGGCAAGGACCAAATGCAACATGCCTCAATTTGTCTGAGAAGATGCAATCATTCCAAATGAAACTTCAGCTTTGGCAAAAAAAAAAAAAATGGATGAAAATAAGATTTACTTGTTGCCTACCTTATCTGCTTTCTTTAAGGAACATGACATTGAACAGAAAAAAGGACTACAATGATAATTTCTGTGAAAGAACCACTTGCACATGCTTGCAGACAAAATTTCATCATACTTTCTAAATCTACCTGACACACCATTTGCACTTGCCAGAAGCCCATTCACAGTGAAAGTTGAAGATTCCTGAGATAGCACAAGAGGAGTTCATTGAACTTATTAACAACAATGCAGTGAGAACTGATTTCTCTACAATGCCAGTTACAAAATTCTGGATCAAGTGTTTGCAGTCATATCCTGTCCTGTCTGAGACTGTGTTGCACCTTCTTCTTCCATTTCCAACGATATATCTTTGTGAAACAGGGTTTTCCAGCTTGTTGGTTATCAAGTCTAAATACAGAAGTAGACATGTTGTGGTAGATGATCTTCATTGTGCTCTTGCAAAGACTGCCCTGAGAATTTCTGATCTAGTGAGAAAGAAGCAATCTCAACCTTCTCACTAATGTTGACTTTTTACGCATACTGTCTTAAAATGTAGCAACATAGTTTACTGTTTTTATAGTAAGACTGTTACCCATGCTACATCATGCTTCAAGACAAAATTTCATTTATTTGTAGTTAGAAATAAATATTTCACAATATATAGTTACATATTGTTTTGTGATTAATCACTATGTTTTAATTCTGTTCAATTTGTAACAATGAAAATATATCCTGCATATCAGATATTTACATTACGATTGATAACAGTAGCAAAATTACAGTTATGAAGTAGCAACAAAAATAATTTAATGGTTAGGGATCACCACAACATGAGGAACTGTATTAAAGGTCTGTGGCATTAGGAAGGTTGAGAACCACTGAGCTAGAGGATAACTTAGCCTTTGTTTGGCCTGCAAATCTACCCAGGAAAGTAATATTTGACAGTGGTGTGTAAGGTTGGTCCTCCAACAATCATCCAAACCCAGTAGAGAGAGCCACAAACAGGAGAACACCAATACCCACAGGGAAAATTTGGCTCCAAAACCCACTGAAACTGTCAAAATGGTAAAACAAAGAAACAAATCTCAAATGAAAGATCAAGAGAATTCTACAGAAGAAGAGATAAGTAAAATGCAATAAAGCAAGTTATCAGAGGTAGAGTTAAGAGTAATAATAATGAGGAAGCTCAATAGTATTAGTAAAGATATAGAAACATTGAAAACCAACCAACTGGAAATAAAAAACCACCAAGCAGAAATGAAGAATTACATACTAGAAATAAAGAACACAGTTGAAGAAATAACCAGCAGAGTACAGGAAGCCTAGGATCAGATCAGTGAATTAGAAGCCAGGGTAGAAAAAAAAATCACCCAATCAGAGAACCAAAAAATTAAAAAACAGGAAGACAGTTTAAGAGAACTGTGGGACAACATGAAACATAACAATATCTGCATCATTGGAGTTCCATAATAAGAAAATAATGAGCAAGGGTTAGAGAATATATTTGAAGAAATAGTGACAGAAAACTTCCCTAACTGGGTAAAGGAAAAAGGTATACAAGTTCAAGAAGCACAGAGAGCCCCAATTAAGAAGAAACCAAACAGGCCCACACCAAGACACATACTAATTAAAATGTCAAAAATTAAGGACAAAGAGAGAATCCTAAAGGCAGCAAGAGACAAGCAACAGGTTACCTACAAAGGAAACCCCATAAGGCTATCAGCTGACTTCTCAACAGAAACTCTACAAGCCAGAAGGGAGTGGCATGAAGTAATCAAGGTCATGAAAAGCAAAGATCTGAATCCAAGACCACTCTATCCAGCAAGACTATCATTCAAAATAGAAGGTCAAATAAAGAGCTTCCCAGACCAGAAAAAAAAAAAAAAAAAGACTAAGGAAATATATTAGCACCAAACCAGCACTGCAAGAAATGTTGAAAGGACTGCTGTAATTAGTAGAAGAAATAGGAAGAAAAATATAACCACACTAAACAAAAATGGCAATAAATAAGTACATATCAATAATCACCTTAAATATAAATGGATTGAATGCTCCGATAAAAAGACTCAGAGCAGTCGAATGGTTAAGAAAGCATGACTCATATATATGTCGTTTACAAGAGATCTACCTCACAACAAAACACTCACATAGGTTGAAAGAGAGGGAGAGAAAAAGTTTTTTTTAAGCAAATGAAAAGGGGGGAGAAAAAGCTGGGGTAGCAATACACATATCCAAAAAAATAGACTTCAAAATTAAGGCCATAACTAGAGACAAAGAAGGCCACTACATAATATTGAAAGAATCTATCCGACTGAAAGATATAACCTTGTTAAACATATATGCACCCAGTATAGGAGCACCAAAATATATTTAAAAACTTCTAGAGGACTTCAAAAGAGAAATCAACAGCAATACAATCATAGCAGGGGACTTTGACACCCCACTGACAGCACTGGATAGATCCTCTAGACAAAAAATTAGCAAGGAAACAGAAACTCTAAATGATATTAAGTGCATTTAATATATATTTTCAGAGAATTACACCCCAAAACTAGAGAATTCACATTCTTCCCAAGTACACATGGGACATTCTCAAAGATAGACCACATGTTAGGACACAAACTAAGTCTCTACAGGTTTAAGAACATTGAAATCATATCAAGCATCTTCTCAGATCACAATGGCATGAACCAAGAAATCAATTACAATAAAAACACTCAAAAATATTCAAACACATGGAGGCTAAATAGCATGCTATTAAACAATCAATGGGTTACCAAGGAGATCAAGGAAGAAATTTAAAACTTCCTGAAACAAATGAAAATGAAAACACAACACAAAATTTATAGGAAGCAACAAAAGCAGTCCTAAAAGGGAAGTTCATAGCACTACAGGCCTACCTCAAGAAACAAGAAAAATTTCTAATTGACTATCTAACCTCACAACGTAATGAACTAGAAAGTAAACAAAAAGAAAAACCCAGAACAAGTAGAAAAAAAAAATAGTAAAAGTCAGAGCAGAAATAAACAACAGACACTAAAAAAAAAACAATTCAAAAAATCAATGAAACAAAGATCTGGTTCTTTGAAAAGATAAACAAGACTGATGGATCCGTAGCCAGACTCACCAAGAAAAAAAGAGAGAGGACCCAAATAAACAAAATTAGAAATGAAAGAGGAGAAATAACAACTGACACCACAAAAATACAAAGGATAGTTTAAAAATACTATGAACAATTTGACACGAACAAATTGGACAATCTAGGCAAAATGGACAAATTTCTAAATCACAGTCTCCGAAAACTGTACTGGGAAGAGATAGAAAACTCGAATAAATCAATACCAACTAAGAAAATTGAAGAGGTAATCAAAATCTCCCAGCAAACAAAAGACCAGGTCTGAATAACTTCACATGGGAGATTTACCGAACATTCAAAGAACTAATACCCATTCTCTTCAAACTATTCCAAAAAATTCAGAAAGAAGGAAGACTTCCAAACTTGTTTTATGAGGTCAGCATAATTCTAATTTCAAAACAAGATAAAGACACTACAAAGAAAGAAAACTACAGGCCAATATCCCTAATGAACACAGATGCCAAAATCCTTAACAAAATATTAACAAATTGGATCCAGCAATATATTTAAAAAACTATTTACCATGATCATGTGGGATTGGGATTCATTCCAGGGATGCAAAGCTGGTACAATATTGGCAAATAAATAAATGTGATACATCACATAAACAAAATGTAAGATAAATACCATATGATCATATCAATAGATATTGAAAAAGCATTTGACAAAATCCTGCACTGATTTCTGATAAAAACACTCAGCAATGTGAGAATAGAAGGATCATATCTTGACATAATAAAGGCAATATATAAAAAATCTGCAGCCTGGCAGGTGTGGCTCAGTGGTTGAGCATCAACCCATGCACCAAGAGGTTACTGGTTTGATTTCTGGTCAGGGCACATATCCAGGTTGTGAGCCAAATCACCAATGTGGGACATGCAGGAGGTGGCCAGTCGATGTTCTCTCTCATCAATGTTTCTATTTCTCTCTCCCTCTCCCTTCCTCTCTCTCTAAAATCAATAAAGAAAAATAATAAAAGAAAAATCTACAGTCAACATCATACTCAATGAGCAAAAACTAAAAGCAGTTCCCTTAAGAACGAGAAAGACAGGGACACTCACTTTCACCATTCTTATTTCATATAGCACTGGAAGTCTTAGCCACAGCAATTAGACATGAAGAAAAAATAAAAGGGATCCAAATTGGAAAGGAGGAAGTGAAACTGTCATTATTTGCAGATGATATGATATTGTACATAGATAACCCTAAAGAGTCCAATAAACATCTACTAGATTTAATAAATGAATTTGGCAAAGTAGCAGGATACAAAATTAACATCAAGAAATCAAAGGCATTCTTATACACCAATAATAAACTCACAGAAAGAGAAACTAAAAAACAATCCCATTTACCATTGCAGCAAAATCTACAATAACTAGGAATGAACTTAACCAGAGAAGTAAAGGACCTGTTCACAAAAAACTACAAGACATTGAAAAAATAAATAGAGGAAGATATAAAAAGTGAAAGCGTACACTTTGTTCATGGATTGGAAGAATTAACATCATTAAAATGTCCATACTACCCAAAGCAATCTACAGATTCAATGCAATGCCCATTAAAATACCAATGGCATAGTTCATGGAACTAGAACAGATACTCCAAAAGTTTATATGGTACCAAAAAAGACCCTGAATAGCAACAGCAACCCTGAAAAAGAAGAACAAAGTAGGAGGGATCACAATACCAGATATCAGGTTATACTACAAAGTCATTTTAATTAAAACAGCTTGGTATTGGCACAAGAACAGGCATATAGATCAATGGAACAGAACAGAGAACACAGAAATTGATCTAAGATATTATGCTCAATTAATATTTGACAAAGGTGGCAAGAGCATACAATGGAGTAAAAACAGCCTCTTTAATGAATGGTGTTGGAAAAGCTGGACAGCTACATGCAAAAAAATGAAACTAGACCACCAACTTACACCATACACAAGAATAAACTTAAGATGAATAAAAGACTTAAATGTGATTTGTGAATCCATGAAAATCCCAGAAGAAAATCTATGAAACAAAATTTCAGATATCACATGCAGCAGAATTTTCACTGATATAACACCTAAGGAAAAAAAAAAAAAAAAAACAAAGGAAAAAAGTAATACATGGGACTACATCAAACTAAAAGGCTTCTGAACAGCAGAAAAAACAACCATCAAATTGGAAAGAGAACCCACTATATGGGAGAGCATAATAGCCAATGATAACGTCGGATAAGGCGTTATTCTCCAAAATATATAGAGTACTCATACAAGTCAACAAAAGGAAGACAAAGAACCCAATTAAAAAATGGGCAGAGGATCTAAATACACACCTCTCCAAACAGAACATACAAATGGCCAAGAGACATGAAAAAATGCTCAACATCACTAATCATTAGAGAGATGCAAATTAAAACGACTATGAGGTATGACCTCACACTTGCCAGATTGGCTGCCACCAACAAATCATCAAAAAACAAGTGCTGGCAAGGGTGTGGAGAAAAGGGGACTCTAGTACACTGCTGGTGGGAATGCAGACTAGTGTAGCCACTATGGAAAACGATATGGTGTTTCCTCAAAAAATTAAAAATTGATCTGCCAAATATTTGACCCAGTGATCCCACTTCTAGGAATATATCCTAAAAAGCCCAAAACACCAATCAGAAAGAATATATGTACCCGTATGTTCATATCAGCACTATTTACAATTGCTAAGATCAGAAAACCGTGCAAGTTTCCATCAATAGATAAGTGGGTAAAAAAGCTGTGGTATATATATGTAAGAATGAAAGATATCTTATCCTTTGAAACGATATGGAGGGACCTGGAGAGTACTATGCTAAGCAAAATAAGCCAAATCAAAGAAAGACAAATACCACATGATCTCACTTACTTGTGGAATATAATGAGCAAAATAAGCTGAAGAACAAAATAAACCCAGAGACATAGAAAGGAGTAGGGTTCAGACTGGTAAACCTCAGAGGAGGGAAGCTGGGGGGAGGGAAGCGGAGAGGGAAGAGGCAAACCAAAGAACTTATATGCATATATGCATAACCAGTGGACATAGACAACAATCCTGGAAGGGGGGCATCAGAAGGAGGGTGTCTATGGGGGAAAATGGAGAAACGTCTATAACAAAAATTAATTAACAAAAAAATATACAAATAAATTGAAAAATTAAAGGAAAAAAATACTGTGTCTAACTTACATTTCTTATGATGCTTCAGCAGAAAAAAAAAAAAAACCTAAAGATTCTTGGAAACTCTGTTGTCAAATGGAAAGTTTTCATGAAGAATGCTCTTAAAATCTGTACAGGGATTTTTTTTCTGTTCGAGGCATTACCTTAAATCTTTCTGCATTTTTTCACAAAGGGTTTTATAGTCGCATACTTGGCTTTATCTTTCCTGACAGTGTCTGAATCTGATGTTTGCCAGGAAGCCTTCACTCATGTTTAGCATTGTTTGCTGTCTGAAGAGCCTGAACATGAGAAACAATTGTATTTTTGGAACTCAGTTCACTAGTTTTTAGTGGAACTTTTCTGAATTTATCCTGTTCCTCTTGCATTTTACTTTAAATGAAGGAAATGACTGGGTAGTAATTTCAACAATCTGCCTGGAAATGTCCTTAGTTAGATTATTGAGTTTATTAAGTACATTTTTCACTTTCCATAAATATATAACATATCTCCTCCCTCTAGCTTACAATAACGTATTTCCCACCTTCTTTGAGCCCTCAGGAATAGTCTCCTCAAGGGCTTCCACTAGCAGTCTCTTCAAAGCCCTTCCAACTTCTACTTACCATCCAGTCCACAGCAATGATCACATGTATTGGCTTTTATTTCAGCAATGTCTCACTTCTGGTAACACAGTCTCTATCCGTTATTATGGTTGTGCAATACTTTTCCCAAAACGTGGTAACTTACCACCACCCTATTTATTATCTCTTGTGATTTCTGTGGGTCATGAATTCAGAAAGGTCTCAGCTGGAAAGTTATCATTTGGGGTCTCCCATGTGATTTCAGTCAGGTGTTTGCTGGAGATTGAGTCACCTGGAGGCCATTTTATTGTAGAAAGGAAGGACAATTCACGTGGTAGAACAATTCTGGGGCCAAAGTGAATTATTCTCAGGCAACAGCCCTGAGCCTTAATCAAGGCCCAGGCAACATGTGCCTGGCTGGGCTTCAGAATGCTTTGAAGCAGGACTCTTGTGTGCCTTTCATTTTACCTCGTCTGGGACAGAGGAGAGTAAGTAGTCATCCTTGCCTTGGACAGAATTATATGTTTGCTGGATGGGGAATCAGATAACATATTACTTTAGTTCAAAGTCCTACAAATCAAGAACTATTCTCAAGTGTTAGTTGGGGAGACTTATTCACATCTGGACCTGAGTTAGACAATAATATCCTTGACCTACCTCTTGAGCTGATGCTGAAATAGACAACACTTTCAGAGCCTTGAGAGGGAGAGGTATATTTTGCATGTGGGAGGGATGTTAATTATGAGGGACCAGAGAAGGCACTGTAATTGTCAGGGCCCAAGACTCTTTTCTCCTAGTGTTCCTGTCCTGGTTTATTACTATTCCATGTGGAATTAAGAGTGACCTGTATGATCAATTGATTATGGAAGAAGTGATAGCATTTGACTTCCAAGTCTAGATCATAAAAGGTATTTCAGTTTCTGCTTTTAGTCTCTTGGATCTAGTCTCTAGTCTCTAGTCTCTTCCTCTGATTCTGGAGGAAGCCAGATGCTTTGAGGACACCCAAGCCCCGTGGAAAGGCCCATATGTAGAAAACTAAGGCTCGTGGCTCACTGTCAGCACCAGAGAGTGAGTCACCTTGAAAGTGGATCTCCTAGTTCCAGTCCAGCCTTCAGATGATTGCAAACCTAGCTAACACCTGGCTGCAATTGCATGAGTGATCCCAAGTGAGACTACCCAGCTGGTCCCTTCCCAAATTTTGAACCCGTAGAACACACGAGAGATAGTAAATTATTGTTGTTTGAGCAAATAAGTTTTTGAATAATTTGTTACACAGCCATAGTAGCTTATACAAAACTACAAGATTAAATGATGTTGAAAATAGGTAATTATTTAAAAGTAAAATATAATAAAGGAAACAGATTATATCATGTAGCAGAAAATGTACATTGAGGAAAATATATGACAGCAGATGAGATATTGTGACTCATAATATTGTAAAATTTATGTTTACAAGGCATTTTATTTCAGTAATAAGATGTAATATGGGACATTAAAAAGATGCTATATATAAGATCATTCAAAAAGCACATATGATAATTATATACTAGACGTTAGCAGGTGCAATTAACCCAGAATTTCATATTATAGCATTATAAATATGTTAACATCTTACATATTAACAAAGTACACAGAATTGGTTTAGAAACTACAAGTGCCTAAAAATGCATACTTCACAAGTGGAGATCATATTATATAATTTTGGAATGTAAGCAAAGTTAATGTTATCATTTTAACAAGAATTTAAAATACTGTCAGAATTTTTTAAGTGAACTGGTATTTACCATAAACATGGCACCCAAACTTTGTTTACTCTTAATTTGCCTCCAATAGGCAATATATATTAACCCATCAAACTTTACATATAAACTAATTGTAATTATTACAATCCATAAAATTTAGCAGATATTTTTTTTAAAATTACACCAGGCAACACCTTTCCATATGGCCAATTAGTAGAGTCGTAAAATGCAGCAAATATATGATGCTGTATTGAACATCTGTGTTGGTTATCCTATGGGAATTTTTAATAAAGGACCAAGCAGCATATTGATGTTAATTCTACGTTACCGGGACTTTAAATAAAAAACTAAAATAAATAGCATCCATTAAACTGATCATACTGTTGTAACTCAAATTGTGTTTATTATGCTAATGGAACATGAAATTAAGAAAAAGACCTTTATGCCAGTGGAATTAATTAATGAGCTTTATGAAGGCATTGGGATGTAATTTATTTCTAGATAAGTAAGTCTAATTTGCAGTTCCATGGGTCTCTGCAATGCTGATTGTAATAGTTATTCCTGCAGATGTGCTGCTCACAGCATGTCTTTCCATTAGAACTGAACACCTCATTATATAAACTGTACCTAATTAAACATAATACAGTGGTGACTTGTTAAACTGGCCTTTTTAAGTCAGCAGCTGCCTAAGCTAATAATATTGTACACAAGATTTATATCATCTTCCCTATAATACTGATATTAAAATATACTGCCCAAGGGATTGATAACTAATTTACCAGTATGTAACAGGTACATTTCTGATTCTGTGATAAGAGATTAAAGACCAGCAGCCCATAAAAATGAAATGAATTCAGTCCATTTGGAACTCAAGAGTACTGGGGAAACTTTATTAAAACTACATGCCTTTTTAAAAAATCAGTAAAATAGTCATGAAAAGAAAGTGAACACTAAGAGTGAAAAATATAAATAAGTAAATGTGAAAGATCTAGAGGTCCTTCAGGTATTTTTCCAAGCACATACAAATGTTTTTTTCAGACTCAACATGCTGCGGTTACATTTGTCACTTAAAGTCACATCTGGATATGAAATATGGCATTTGCCACTAGAGATAAGGAGAATACTTATAATAACTAGACCTGCTCTGCTTAAATTGGGTTTTGAACTGACATCCTTAATAGATACTGTAATACCCTTTCTTTTTTTAATTGTTGGCTAGTAATGTGAAAATGTAGTCATGAAGCTTGAGCTCAGTAACACAAAGTACAGCATATACAGAAATATCCATGATAATTCATTTCTTTTCCAATTTCACAATTACATGGTTATTCCATTCATCCTTCGCACTTAACTCAGTCCTGAAATGCTCTGATATTCTTAACTCACCCAGTCTATTTTAGGTATCTCTTGTTATATCTCCTAAAGACCATTTCTTCTCTAATTATTGCAGGTAGAATGCTGTATTATAGATATCCAGAATATGTGTCTATGTTCTAACTCTTCCCCACCAATTAAATGATAAGACGGGCTATCTATAATTTATCACTACAACCTTACTCCTAACTGCAACATAGTGCTGCTTAATAAGTATTAATTGATTGAATGATTCAAACAATCCTCAGCATGTGACTTTGCTGTTAATCCTTCTGCCTCCTACTCAATAATGTTGTAGAAATATAGCAGATCACTTGCTAAATATTTGTCACTTTAATGTACCGCCACTATTAAAACTGAAGTCCATTTAACTTGTAAAAAAATATTAATTTAATATCAGGTTTAAGGAGTCCACACTTCACCCAACTTCGTATTTCCAGGTTGTCTCTTTTCGGTCCCCAGTAGCCACCTCCACTTATAATATATATTACTTGGGTCATGAAAGTGTCTTCTTTTAGCAGTTCCAAATATCACCCACTAGAAATACTGCAAAGTGTCCATATGGCTTCTTTAAAATATTTAAACATAAGGCGTAGTATGTTGGGATAGTTATAAACTGGTATTTATTTGCAGAAAATAGTAGAGCCACCATAATCCTTGTTGTTAGCTCTTAAAATGTTTGAATCCCGCTATCCTCATTTTAGGTTAAGAAAGAGCATCAACCCTAGGTTTAAAAAAATCACAGGCTAGCCAAGAACCAATGGGCCATATGGGCTGACTGAAAAAAAAAATAAACTAGGCAAATGAGATTCTATTTCGGAGAAAATTGAAAAAACTAACACGATTAGTTTGTTAAAAATGAAGCTGCATGTGAAAAGATTCATGAGATTGGATAAAATCCATGGCAGGCCAAAGCTATTTTCAAACTAAAAATATGAAAAAAACAGAACAGGCATAGCTTATAAGGTGAGAACCGATGGTCAAAGAAGAACACTGCAGTTGCTCTAATAGAATTGAAGGTGCTACAGGGGGGAACTGAGCTTCCTGTTATGATTTCAATCCACATGGGAAAACGTCTTCTTTTTCTTCAGGCAGCCTGAGTAGGCATCTGTTTTTTATAGCCAAAAGTACCAAAATCAAGTGCATTATTAAAGGGAAAGCATATAAATTAGTATATTGCTAGCTGCTGTAACAAATAAAACCCCAAACTTCAGTAGCTATTCTCATAAATGCATTTAAAGGCCAAAGAAACTACGGCTTCCAAACCATTTCAATTATTGGACTAGAAGTGTTGGTTTCACTATGAAATGAAGATATTGGCCCTATAAAGGGAAGTAGTAACTCTAATGAAGATGAGGGAGAGATTTAAGTTCTACTTGTTTGTTAAATACAACTCTTACAATGCATGAAGAATGCCGGAACCAAACATGGGAGGGTAGATGTGAAAGTTGATGAATGTGAAAACTTAATAGAACACAAATGGCGTTAAGAGAAAGTAAACTTCGCATTGCCAGACATGGAAGCAATGCTGTTTGCTTTTAGAAACTCTAGCTACCAGTTCATTTTCTTCATTGTTCTATTGTGTTGGTCTACCTTAAAGAGGAAGCATCAAGGTAAAATGCAAGGAGTCTGAGACCAATTGAACCCTATCTTAATAGTTATGTAAGTTTTCGCAAGCTGTTTGAATATTTCTGAACTCCAGTTTCCACATCCGAAAATGAGCTAAACCTACTTTGCAGCTGTTGAGTAAATTAACAGGATATTATGTATAATGCTCCTATTATCTGCTAGATTATACATCTTAGTTTTAAGTAATATGGCTAGTTCAGCTTTGAAATGTAACCGGAGCAAGGTATTATTATTTTGATAACATGTTACATCTAGATTTCTTAGATGATCAGAATTGCTCTCCTTATCCTTTCAAAATAATTAGGGTCTCAAGCAATGGATATGCCAAAACCCCTGCATTTAAAAACCACAACTCCGAAAATATCATGGTGATCTTAGTTGTATGTTTGGCACCAAATTAATGGTACAAATTATTCTCCTATTCTGTTCCCAGCCACGACCCCTTCAGTAGAATATTAGACCCTTTGTTCTGGATGAGAAGATAGAGCATACAGCAATTGCAATCCAAAGTTTCCCCCAACCCTCCCTAAATAGCTGACACCAATAAGATTACCTGAAGAGGAATAACCCAAATTTCACAATCACCTTTGCATAATGCTGGAACTCAGCCTCCAACCAGTCTCTTCAGGCTATTTCAGAGAGTGCTGGGGTTTGTCTCCCATGCTCTTACAAATACCACGTCTTGTACTTGCAGTATGCCTCTTCCCCCACCCCACCCCCAGCTTCTAGACTTCTGCTGCTCAAGAATCCTCCTGAGAGAAATTTTCACCTGGTTGCTACCAGTGCCAGCCTTGAAGAAAGATTCCCCACTTAGGATGCTGTTTCTGGTGTATCCAAAACTACAAATGCCAAAGTATAAAAGTGAGCCAGTGTATTTTCAAACTTCACTACCCTGATCCTCTCTAAGCTTTCATAGAGGTGGATAGAATGCACCTCCATCATTCTATCATCTGGGCCCCGACAGTGCACTACTGCTGCCTTCAGAGCTTAGAGGCTCCCCAAAATACCAATCTACCCTTCTCCTGAGAACTATGTGCAATCCTTCTGTTTCCTCACGCCCGTCACCCTACTCCCAACAGAAGTACCTTGTATATCTCTTTTCTTCATATAAATAAACATTAAGTGCCACCAGCTCTATCAATTTCTCATACAAGCCCAGACATGGGAGAACCAGCCCATTGTACACACGCTAGATTTTATGAAATATATAGAAATTCACATACTAGCAAAGACCCAATCAAAATACCACTGGGTTAGAGAAACCTGTCTTGTTTTTCTAAGCAATTCTAGACCCAAGATACATCAGCTGGCAATAAGCTGGTAATTGGGCCCTTTAGAGATTTCTCATATAGAGGTCATCACAAGTTGACCAAAAAAAACCAAAACCACCAGATGTAAAAGTCTGCCAATAAACTCACAGAGCCAAACCTTGCTAAGTCCCTTTGCACCAAAAGCCAAGCTGTCCTTCCCATGGCCACCTGAAGTAAAATTAATTTTTTTAAAATCCATATCCTGCCCAGCCAGCATGGTTCAGTGGAATGAGCTTGTCCTATGGACTGAGAGGTCCCTGTTCCATTTTTGGTCAGGGCACATGCCCAGGTTGTGGGCTCGATCTCCAGTAAAGGGCATGCAGGAGGCAGCAGATTAATGTTTCTCACATCGATGTTTCTATCTCTTTCTCCCTTCCTCTCTCTCTAAAAAAATCAATAAAAACATATTTTTTTAAATAAAAAGTCTATATCCTCACCCACATCCAGAAATGACTGCAATAACTCCTTTGGAAGAGATTCTATTTGGTTCTTCTAGGGTCAGCTTTCAGAGTCTCTAAAATAAGAACATTTTATGTGTATCATTAGGAAATGAAAGCAGAAAATCGAATGTTGTAATATCAAAACAAAAACACAACTAAAGAAGATAAAGAGTCTAATTCCTGTGCTTGAAAGTGGATTATTGCTTTGTTGACTCTCTCCAGTTCTCTCCAACTCCACCGTCACCGCTCTTGTCTAAGCCAGACTCCTCATCTGAACCACTGCAGCAGCCCCCAACGTGCTGTCCTGCATCCTCGTCTCTATCCCCATTACTCTGAACCTTGTTTTTTCCCATTTATTATAAAGCTGCCATATAAATGTAAATAACTAAAAAAAAAAAAAGCTTTCCCTGACCATTCTTGTCCAACACCAATTAAGAGAATGTGATAAGCAAAATAATGATCTCCCAATGATCCTTAGAAATTGGGAACACGTTACCTTACATGGCAAAGGAGAATTAAGGTTATAGATGGAATTGATGTTCCTAACCAGCTGACCATAAAATAGAGAGAGTATCCTAAATTATTCTTCTGGGTCCATTGGAATCACAAGGGTTCTAAAATGTGGAAGAAGGAGCAGAAGAGGAGCCCAAAGTAATTGTGAAAAAGACTCCACCTGCCAATGTTAGGTTTGAAGATGGAGAAAAGAAGCTATGGGCCAAGAAATGCAGGTGGACTCTAGAAGCTAAAAGAGCAAAGAAACAGATCACCCCCTACAGCATCTAGAAACCCTGATAATAGCCCAGTAAGACTTATTTTGGACTTCGGACTTCCAGATTGTAAGATAATAAAGCTGTATTCTTTTAAGTCATAATGTTTGTTGTAATTTATTACTGCAGCATCCCCTTATTACAAATTCTCATGAGACAAGTTTGCATCAACTTGTAATCACACCAATTTTTAGGTCAATGTCAATCTCCATCCTTAGAGAGTGTGTATTACCAGTCTGTCCTGCTCATAACTGGCTTAGAACATTGCCCAGAACAGCTCTCTGTAAAGATTTGTTGAATTAGTGAATGGTATGTGTAGTAAAACATTCCCATCCCATGCCACAAAAATAATTGCACTCCAAGTGATGCCCAATACAGTCCCAAAGCTGAGGTTTATGAAACTAAATGATATAAGTTACACTTTAGGTATACTTTTAAATATCACTTTAAAAGAGAAACAATTTAATTTATAAGTACTGAAAGGACGCAAGAGTAAGGCTAGGCAAAGAAGATCTAACATACATATAAGTCCCCAAAGAAGAAAACTAAAACAAGGGAATAGAACAAATACTAAAAACTATAAATCACAAAACATTGTTTAAGTTAAAAATTTTGAAATTACATATTGAAAGAGTACTCTCTGCATTTGAGGATATCAACTTAGAACAGTCAACATTTGGCATATTTTAGTAATTATGGAATATTCTAGTTTTATAATTCCCTATGTTCTTGAGAACTAGAATTCTGTATGGAAGAAAAAAATACAAAAGTAAGAAAAAAAGTATAAATAAAAACTTCTGGCTTTGAATTTGATTGGAAAATATCAATATAAACTCACAAGGTATTTAAATTTTAAAGGTACAGACACACACAAACACCATACACACACACACACACACACACACACACACACACACTTTCTTAGATCTGTCCACCAAAAGGGTCTAGAAACAACAATAAATCCAGAATCAGTGAAGACCACCAAAGCCCAAAATCTAGCCTCTGTATAGTGTTTCCCTTTAAAAGAAACTATGACTCTTGAGAAAAATAACTAAGTTTAAGAATAGTAAGTGAACAAGGTTGCCTTGGAACATCTTGACATACCAGGTAACAAGGAAAATATCAGACTACAAAGGTAATAAATATATATAACTCAGGAGACAGCTTAAAAGGATAATCAATGTTCCAAAGATAAGATTTGAGTTTTAATGAGGATAACAGTACAATCAATTAAAATCCATAAAGTATGGTTAAATCCATAAGTTCATAAAAATATTTATGACCAAAAAATTTGGCCATCTGTGAATGATAAGAAATCAATTCATTATCTTGAAAACTGAACCAATAAAAGAAAAATGCCAAGAATTAATCCTGTCTTCCTTATGTGATCTGTATCAATAATTGGTTATACATAATTATAGATGAGGTGAAATATCTCCTTATAAAATTATTACAGCTAATAAATAAAAACAACTTGATGGAATTAGAATACTGCCATTTTATAATCTCCACTGAATTAATGGATCCAGGTGTTGAGCATCAATGTCACTTTTTTCTTTCCATTACTACAGCGAAAACCAGATAACATAATAATATAATAACCAGATAAATAATATAATATCCTCCATAATATTCCAAAGAATTAAACCTAAGTCTTATCCAGCCTCTGGATCCAGCTGCTAATTTATAGGAAATGCAGAGGACAGAGGAACATGTAGAACTGCTTTATGAAAATGTAATCAGGAAAGTCCAGCCTGTGGGAAACTCTACGAGTCAAATGCCTGGGTTCTTCGATGAATAAATTGTACATAAAAGAAAGGTAAATTGTAAATTTTTAATTATAGGTGAAAAGAGTCTTAAAATACATCTGTTTTTTAATATTCAAGATTAAACTATACTGTCTAGGGAAGTGATAAAACCATAAAAAAAAAAGT
This sequence comes from Molossus molossus, assembly GCF_014108415.1. NCBI lineage: Eukaryota > Metazoa > Chordata > Mammalia > Chiroptera > Molossidae > Molossus > Molossus molossus. The sequence goes on along the minus strand of NW_023425347.1, from coordinate 35,278,867 downwards.
TCAAAAAGTGACAACTGCAGAAGTCAGAATAATGATTACTTTTGGAAGGAGGGAGAGACTGTGATGAGGCAGAGGGGTGGCTGGAAAAGTTTTATTTCCTGTCCCAGATGGTGGTTATAATGGTTTCACCTTATAATAATTTACAAGCTATATATTTTGGTGTAATTTCTTGTACTTGTATTTTACAACAAAAAGCTTTAAAAATATTTATGTAGTTTCTAAGAGCTAAAGAAGCAACTTCTTATTCCCTGAATTGATTACAGATATAGATTGAAGCAAATGCTGAGATTACTATTAATTAAGTTATCAGCAATATTAATTTATTAGATTTTTAATTCTAAGCAAAATATGCTTAAGAAATAAAAGTAAGGTCAGATTCACCTCGACTATAAAAGCCTTGAGAGCATAATCAACTGGTAGAATGATTATGGGGGGTGGGGGTTGAAATAATAATTTGATTGATTGACAAAGTCACAAACAGATCCAAATTTCCATTAACATTTTAATACACACCATGAAAAATTTGAGAATTTGAGATATTTTTCCTCAATAGTATTGTCATTTCCTACGTGCATCTGAAATTAACAAATCAGTTACTTAAACTGAACCTTATTCTATTTAGTGAAATAAAGAAATAACACAGATGACCCTTTTTAACATAATCAATAATGTTATATGCTTATTTTAAATTATCTTAGTTACAATAACCATAAGAAAGTTGGGATTTTTCTCAAAATTAAATTTCCGAAACACATACAGAATCAATATAATCAATCACTAAACACAATTTATAAACAATTTAGACCCAATTGCTATGAAGTGAAATAAAATTGAATATTGCCTTGAAAATATATTACAATTAATAGAGACAGAAAACAGATTAGTGGTTGCCAGGATCTGGGAGGAGGAGGGAATGGGGAATGACTGACTGCTCATGGGCATGCAATAAAAATGCTCTAAAATTGGATAGTGTGATGATTGCACAAGTCTGTGAATAGACTAAAACCCATTGACTAGTACACTGTGAAAGGGTGGATTTTATGGTATATAAATTATATCTCAGTAAAGCTGCTAACACACACACACACACACACAAATTAATGAGCACCCTTTTGCTTCCTCTCTTCCTCCTCCCACACTCATGCTCTCACCTCCTCTTTTCCTATTTTTATTCCCTTGACCCTTGACCTGAAAGGTAATCAAATTAATTCTTTAATAAGTCTGTTATGTGTGCTTTTTCTAAATATCAGGGCATGCATACAGTTATAAGAGGCTGCATCCTTTAATTTTACTTACTTCAAATTAGAGCATTGGGAATTTGTCATGCAAATTTATGCAAAGTAAGAATATGAGTGGGTTACTATTTCATTTCGGAGACAAGAGCACTGTCACTTTAAAAAATAGAACAAACCTACCTCTCTGTAATCCTGATCTTTCTGATTTTAAGAAATAGCAACTGTTTCTGATTAAAGGGCCTTCTCACTATTATATGTATTTCTAATAGACATTAATAGCACATTATCCATTAAGTGAAACACATATCGGTAAATTTGTGTGCTGCATGCACCGAACGAAGCAGAGATGATAGCATACTTGATTAAAATACTGGGTAAAAGTGTTTCAATCCAAGAAGCCTCTAGTATAGATAAAATTTAGTTTATGTATATATAAATTATATTAACTGCCTTGGGTTCTAAGTGTTTAAGTGTAATGCTACAGTGATTTTCAGCAACATGTACCTCTACTACATTTCTCACGCCTCTACAGATTAGATATGTCTTCAAAACATAAATGTAACACCAGAATTTTATCTTATCTTTTCATGACTGCAATCTATAAACCAAACACTTCAATAATGTTTTCAAAATTCAAACAAGACGACCACAGTTTTTTGCCCTGGAAATTTTACAGACATAACTGGGCTTTAATTAAATTCCATCTCTACATCCTCCCTGATTATGTGAAAGGCATCTCAAATTTTACTTATAGCAAATGCTTAACGCTTAAACATTTTATTTGCATTTGTTTCCAAGCCAGAGATTTATTGAAGCAATATCAAAAAAAAAAAAAAAAAAAAAAAAACATTTTTAAAACTTTAGTAAATACAGTGTCTCCTTTTATAAAGCAAAATATTCAAAATGTGTGCCAGTTTTCCTGTGGTTTATAAAATCTGCTGTACAGTATGTTTGGTGAGTGAAGCCAAATCATTGGGATAGAAAATACAGTCCCAAGTTAATACATCACTTTACCATCAAGCATTTATCAAACATGCAGAGGAAAGTAGGAAAACGGTGCTAGCCATGTTTTACATTATAAGGTTGCAATACGTTGGAACATTTCCTTAAAATCAGCTGTCTTTCTCTAAAGTAAACTAATTCCCATTCTTTAAAGAAAAAGAGAAAATTTCTTGAAAATGACAAGCAAACAAATTACAAGAGAGGTCGGTCTGTCTGTGATGAAGTCTTTTTTCCTTACTAGGGAAAAATAGAACATATTTACACTGTCACTGTCCCCTTTAGCTCTGTGATTTCAGTCAAAAAGATATTTAAAAAGAAGAATTTGAGACATTTAGTTAAGCCAGACAACATTAGCCTAAGATGATGGCATTCTTATACCCTGATTTCTTCTCACCTGGGGTGCTACGGACATTCTGATGGGAAGCACTAGGAGTCATAAAGTTCATGAATCCCTTCTCTCGTTTTTGCCCAAGACACTTTGTGTTAATTTCCTTTCCATTCCCAAAAGTTGTCTTTCTGCAAGAGCCTAAAATTTCCTGTTAATTCTATGTATCTGTAACTAAACTTGCACACTTAATGTACCAAATAACTTGTAACACCGAGCAGCATGTTATGAAGCATGTGTGCAACTTATTTCTATTGTTATCATTCTATAATAAACGGATATTAAACTAAAGCACAATCTGATTATCATACTAGTTTTATACATTCATATACCTTAGACTTTGGCTATGAATCATGTTGCTTAGCAAGACACTGATTAAAGTAAAACTGATATTGCGTGTGGCAAGGGTTCTGCCAAAATAGAAAATATTTGCTGCTTTATATCACCTGGAATGATTCTGCATCAAAAACAGCAAAGCCTCCTAGCATACACTCCCCATGAGGGCAGGAACTTTGTCTCATTTACCTCTCTATTCCCAGCACCTAAAACAGAGTTTGGCACATATCATGGATTCATTATGTATAAACTAAATAATAAATTACTTAATAGCGAATTAAGAAAAAAATTAAACTCAGGATGATTGATAATTACCTAAAATGCTTTATATAAATACCAGAACTTTGAATGCATAGAGAAGCAACATTGAATGACTGTGAGTTTTAAAAAATTTTTAAATACTCAGTGATAATAAAAATGTGGAAAAATGAAAGTGGGCAATCACCAACTGCAGGTGAAAATGTAAAGTGATACATTTTTAAATGACAATTTATAATATAAACTATAAGTTTTACATCCCAAAACTCTATTTTTACAAATTTATCTTAAGAAAATGATCAGAGAAGGGCTCAAATATTTGACAAAGACAATAGAGTTGTGTATAATAACAAAAATTGAATTGTTTTAGCATCCGAAAGTAATGGAGTGATTAATTAAATCATGGAATGGAATATTATGCAGCTATTAAAAATTGTCAACAACATGTCGGTAACATTGACAATAAAAAATTATCAATAACATGAAAAAGATATTCTGGAAATATTGTTAATGAAAAAGAAATTCACAAAATAGCGTGCTCTCCATGTTTTTTAAAAATTAATATATATGTTAAAAAGAGGAAAACTCTTCAAACTACTAATGGTAGTTGTTTCTTGGTGGTGGAACTATGAGAGATATGTATTTTCAAGATTTTACTATTGTTATTTTTAAATATTTTCCTAATTCTCTACAATAAAAAGACATTACTTCTAATGTCAGATGATTTTAATGATGATAATTTAAAAGCAAAACACACGAAAAAGTTTGAAACCAGATAAACCTGGGTTTGGAATTTGACTCAGGCACAGTTTTCTTATTCTGCCCCTTTATGTATATAATACCACCTAAATTTCAGGGCCTTGCACCTAGTAAATGCTCAATAAATGATACCTAATATTAACTACATCCAGTAATACCACACACAAATATCTATAGATAAAAGTTAAGAAATTAATTTTTCAAAAATTTCCCCTTTGAACATTCTTATCCCCATCAAAAACATATTCCATTGCCCCTTTACACGGGTCAGTTTTAAGAACAATTAATTACATATGGAAGGACCATGTGAATATAGTCCAAAACAATTACTAATGAAGTTCATCAGTGTGTTTTTGAGTATATTGTTCAAATGCTTCAAATGCGACTTTTTTAAATGTATCTAAAACATTTTATAATTGGCCAGCTTTTATGACAATTTATATTTTTCCATATGGCCAACAGCTGACAGTATTATGCCAGCTTTAGTGTTCTTCTCCTTTTTTATATAAATACATACTTTTCAAAACAGATTTAAATTATTGAGGAGAAAACCACAGATTTTTATAGAGTTCATGTTGACATAGGGCTTTGTAGTGCTTAAACTAAACCTTTATGGTAAATCTTTTATATCAGTTTTCTCCATAGCACACCTGGAGTTTAACTCTATGAAAACTTTGAAAAGGTGGATTTAAAGTCTGACATTGTTGAGTCTTCCATAAAAAATGTTGTGCTAATAGCCTAGCTCAGCTGAGCTTTTGACAATTGAAGATCTAAACTTAGATTTCAAAGATCTATGGTGAAGTCTGACCCTCCCACTTCAAATTTGGTTTTCTTGTTTTTAACATGGGGATAAAAAGGTTTGCATCACAAGGATAGTAAAAGGATCAAATAAACGCAGACACAAGCAAGCACTCTGGCAATGGTAAAACTACTGGACCAGTCTCCCAAATAATGTTTGTAGTCTCCTGGCTCCAGCTCTCCATGAAAATGGGGTTCTTTGTGCACATGAGCTTGGGAAACTATTTCCATGTTGGAGAATCACTGGTACATTAACACACTATACTACGATTCTCAAGATTGGCAAAGAGGTTGGTGGAGATGGGCAGAAATGGCCCAGAATCATCTGGAGAACATTATCAGAATAAACATACAATCCTATCTCCCACCTCCACGTACCCAGCAGCCAGACTTGAAGGCGAAGGTACACTGTGGAGGAAAATAAATCTGTTTTTTAAAAGTATGTAAGGGCTTTATATATATATGGTCATGTCAGAGTGTTTAAAATTGCACTATTCAAATTGATAATTTCTACATTCATACATAGGCTTAATCTTTAATCCTGTCGTTTCACATCCTGTTTTGAATAATGTCTACTAATATCCCACAAAAGTAGTGTTCTTCAGAACACGCCTTAGAAAACACTGCCCTCTGCAATGTTAAGTTAGCATCACTGCAATTATTACTTCCCACACGGGCTTGAGAAGACCACATTGGTAGAGTGGATGTGGTCACTCAACGAGGCAACCCATCCATGTGACTCTGAAAGGTCTATGTGAGGTTTTCAAAGGTTGCTAGTGAGATTTATTCTGAAACTGAGCAGATATGTACTCAAAATACTCAGCTAAAGGACAACATGGAACAATACATCTGTGGCCTTGAGATATGAAAGCTTTTTAAAACAAACACACACACATACATAAACCAAAGATACAATATAAATAAGTACTCTTACATAGTAGGCAAGTCTGTGTTTCACAACTGTATTGTCAAAATGAAAATTAAGTCCTTAGGTCTGTGTGCCAGTCAGTATTTCCTTTATTCATTCATTTACCAAATATTTATTGCATATCCAACTATATAACAGCTTTTCAGGGTTTTTTGTTGTTGTTTTTTGTTTTTTGCTTTTGTAATTTTTTTTTTTTCAGTCGAGTACTAGTTATCATTTTTTAACATAGAATTTCCTGCAGTCGTCACATTCAGTAGTAGGAATTTTCAGTCACAGCCGCTGGGCAAAATTTAAAATTATGATCTCTCTCAATTTTGTTCTTTCTACCCACTTTCTTCTTTTTCACAACATGAAGCTTCAGAAAGCATTCACATTCTGACCTGTTTCTCCATAATAATACACTAAACATTTAGATGAGAGCAGTCCAAATGCCTTGCACATAATAGGGCTATATAAAGATTTAATACAATTTTCCCTGGCCGGTTTGGCTCAGCAGTTAGAGCGTCAGCCTGTGGTCTAAAGAGACCCGGGTTCGGTTCCCGCTAAGGGCGCGTACCTCGGTTGCAGTTTGTCCCCGGCCCTGGTTGGGTTGTGTGGGTGGCGACCACTCGATGTGTCCATGTTTCTTTCTCTCCCTCCCACTCTATCTGAACAAAATATCAAAAAATGTCCTCGGGTGAGGATTAAAAAAAAAAAGGATTTAATACAATTTGAGTTCTTTGTTTTTGTTCTTCAAAAGTGTGTCTTTATATTTTAAAAGTCATCAAAATAAATTGGTTTTTAGAAATGTGATCAACATAGATTATGTACCATTTTACAGAATTTACAACTCGGAGGGGAACGCTAAGACAATTCAGAAGCCTGCTGGTGAAGCAGGTTGGTATTCCGAGGTCATGACATCTCTGAAGGACATTCTGTGTGTGCTCCTGCTGGCTTCAGCACCAAAGCCGTCTGCTCATTGAGGCTCCTCTTACGAGGTATCTGGGTGTGGATTTCTTTGCATGTACACTGTTTGGAGTTAGCTCAGCTTCTTAAACACATAGGTTTGTCTTTTGTCCTCTTTGAGAAATTTTCAGCCATTATTTCTTTGAATATTTTTTCAGCCCCATGCTCTTTCTCTGCTCCTGGGATGTGGTTGATATGATTGGCAGATCTTTTGTTATAGTTCGGTAGGTCCCTGAGACTCAGAGGTTCATTATTTTTTAATCATTTTCTCTGTTGTTCATATTGTGTAATGTTTATCATTCTATCTTAAGTTCAGTTACTTTCTTCTACCCTGTCCATTTCACTTTTAAGCCTCTCCAATAAGTTTTCAGTTTTAGTTATTGAGTTTTTCCATTCTAACCTTTCCATTTAGTTCTTTGGATCTCCTACTTCTTGGCGGATACTTTCCATTTTTTCATTTGCTTCAAGTGTGTTCATAATTGCTCAGGAGGCATTTTTATGATGGCTGCTTTAAAATCCTTGTCCTCTAATTCCAACATCGATGCATCTTGTTGCTGGCTTCTGTGCACTGTATTTTCTCATTCCAGTTAAGATTTTTATGGTTTTGATATCACATATGATTTTTTGTTATATTCTAGACATTGTGGGGGTTTTATTATGACACTCTGGATCTTATTTTTCTGTTCTAGATGAACTCCTCTGACACAAGCTGCTAAGGAAGGAGAGCTGCCTCATTACTGTTAGGTGGGATAGAAGCCAGGCTCCCACCGACATCACCCTAGCTGGGAGAGGGTGAGGTGCTGGGTCACTGCTGCACACGGGGTCTCCACGGACACCACAGTTTAGGGAGGGTGGCTCATGATTTCTGGGAAGAGGTGCAGTCCCAGATTCCCACTCAGTCTCTCTTCACAACCCCAGTGAAGAGTGAGAAAGGTGCCTTATTACCTCCAGATGAGGTTGCAAATCCAGACTCCCCACTCAGTCTCTGCTGACAAGGGTGGGAATAAGGCCACCATTTTTTCCCCATGGTTGCTGGCTACAGTAGGGGGACTGTTTTCTCAAAGTTTTCTGTCTTGTTAGGATGACCCTTCCTGGGACTTTTGCTAGAGAGATTAGGCTTTTAATGGGATTTTTTTATTTGCAATTTTGGCCTTTTTAGGTTTCTGAGATATATCAAAAATAAAACTAAGAGAACTTATCACCATGTTGATCCCAGGGTTTCTAATTAGTCTGGCTTCCTCTGTCCATCTTTCAGAATTTTCTTATATTTTTTTTATATGTAATGTCAAGAAATTTTAAAGTTATTTAGCAGGAGAAATATAGAAAACTGTGTGCATTCTATTTTTGCACACAGAAGTCAATACGCTTAATTTTAACATTTTCTCTATGTTAGATGTATGTTATTTCTCCAAAGATTTTTGTGGCCTGATAAATTGTGATTTCATTCATTTGCAGGCTCACTCAGAAATGTTTTTCATAACAACTATGTCTTTGCATATTTCCCTAAGAAATTTTTATTTCACTGTTAAAATTTTCTTAATCTGCAATGCATACCCAATTGCATTTTTGCTGCAAACCTATGTTTCTTGGAAGGTATAACATTCAGTCACAAAACCCAATTTTAATGAAACTACAAAGGTAGTATATGATCATTCCACATGGGCGAAGGATAAGATGCTACTCATCATATCTTTCATAGACTTTTTCCAAATGCACACGACCAGAGCCTGATTATTCTCTTAATTTCAGCCTCACCTGAACAGATGTTCCTAGCTGATTTTCTTCCACTTGTGCACTGATAGTCTCATTTATTCTGATTATCATTTTGTGTTTTTATTGAGCATGATCTTCTATTTGCTCATTTTCATTCCCCATTCCAGTTTGAGCACCTCCATCATCTCTCACACAGTTTGCTTTTGATGTCTGAAAAAGCCAATAATACCCACAAATCTGCTGTGGCTCAGATGCTCACAACAAAAGTCTTTTCCTTTTCAGTCCATCTCCTGAAGATATTTTCCTGGCAGGCAATAAAACAACTTTGGAGAAATAATGTGTCATTTACTTCTCTCCACTTAATTTGTTGTTGTTTTTAAATTTTTTCTCATCTTGGGAATTTGTATGAGAGAAAAGCTTCATTGTTTGGAGCCTGTCTCCTGAACTAAACATAACCTGTGACAACATTTCAGTGATACGATGTTCATTTGGACATTTTACTAAAAATGTAAAACCTGCTTGGTGTAGCATGTCATGCTAACCATTGTTATTTCCACACCTATACTATTTTGAAACAAAGAATTGTAAAATCCAAGTAATCTTGTCCCTGACTGTTCTTTTAGTTAGCAAAGTGGTTTCATGAAACTTAATAGGTAGGTAATATAAATTCACACAAGTAAAATGGATTCTTAAGCTGATATAAAGTCTTCAGACGTACTCCTTTTATTTTTCCAATCACCCAAGAAAGGATTTTCAAAAAGTAAAAAAAAAATAGAGTTAAAAATCAGAAATACTGGGCCTGTTACTTTGTTTTTTCCTCTTTGGGGCATGAATAGAATTGCTATTGAAATCCTCTTGGCTCTTATGATGTCATTATAGAAATGCCCTCTTGCAAATCTTTCCCATTTGTTCCCTTCACTGCCTGCTCTATAGTTGAAACAATTCATTTCAAAATAACTTACAAATTGTTTTATATGACACTAGTGACATTTATTACAGGCATCAAGTTCAGTAATAGATACCCAATTATTTCTATTTAATTTATTTATCAAATGTTAAGGGCTACGGCAAGAATTTAGAGGTCATGTCACTTAGTATCTCATAGTAAGGAGGCCAGTTTTGTTCCTACTCAGATGACCTAACTTAAAAGGCATTGGTCAACAGGAAATCTCCCAGAGAAGGAGGCATGGTGGCACTGAGCAGAGAGGCTTGAGACAAAGGCCAAAGATACACCACAGTACAAATAGTTTATTTGATTTGATGTCATTTTTTTCTTTGAATTTTAGAAAGTGCCTATTTTTCATTATTTCCTTAAATTATTTTACTTGTTCTTTTTTTGGTGTTTTCTTTTTCAAATTGTTATGTGACATGGGGAAGAATGGTTCTTTGGATAAATCTGACTCTTCAAACTTAATTAGTATTTAATGCATAGCATTATACACACAACGGGATTATAGTTGAAATGTAGGCTGGAACCATATCTAATTTCCTTCTCTTTTCTGCTCACCATAAAGTTTTAGTGTAATGCAAATATTTCCCAAATTACTTCTCTCCATTGAAATTTTATTTGAAGAATTTGTCATCACAAATGGGGTTTCTAGGCCTCTCTGTCTGTCTGTTGGACAACATAATTCTTTTCCTCCAGCCTTGCCTTTATGCATATGAGAATATATTCAAAACCATAGGGACTGGTCTCTGCTTTAGTTTTATTGACTTCATCTAATATAAGAAATCAACTGTTGGATAAAACTGTAGTATCACTCCCTTATTAATTTCTATTCTTACTATACTTATAACTCTAGTGTTTTGAATGTAGTGACCATTAACCTCAAAAAAGGAAATATTCCAAGGCTTATATTGAATGACACCTTCAATAGTTTCAACATCGATTAGTAATGTATAATGGGTAGTATGACTTTAGTCAAAAAAAAGAATTTAAGTAGAAATAAAGCTCTTCATTAATCCTTAAAAATGAGAAAAAAAATTCTCAAACTGATAACCAGGAAATTTCTACACTCTGGGATCTTGAGGAATGTGTAAAATAGATGCTTCTTAGAATTATAACAAAGACCACTAATGAGTGAAGACTTTTATCAAAGTCAGCTGAAGTACCCTGCTCAAATGGGTCCCTAACGTAGCTAGAGAGGTAGCAGCAATCATAGGCCATTGCACCATCCTATAAGCTGGCCTCTGGCTATTCCTGAGAACCCCGCTGCGCTAACTTTACACTGGCTCTTGCACCCTGGAGCCTCTCTTCTTGAGGGATGAGAGAGTAGGCATTTTTCATTCTGGGGTGCTGAATTCAGTCATAAATGCTTTGTATACTATTCAAACACTTGCATGTTGATAGCTCCTTGAGGTCTCTTAAGTTCATTTGTGTGCATTTCCTTGTCTCTTGGCCCATAATTCCCTTTCTTCATCCATTTGCCTTTATTTCTCCCACCATATTTATTGATACCTTGCAAATAAATGGGATTGGAACATTTCCCTTGCAGTACTTGTTCCCTAGAGTCAGTGCCAACAAATTGCAGCCAATGACGGGCCCTGGTGTGCTTGTACACCTCTGTGCACCACCACTGGAACAGTAAGAGATGAGGAGCAACCGCAGATCGAGCACCTAGTGTGGGTACAGAGCTCACATCCAACACTTCGTAAGCCATGTTCAGGGAGGCTTCTTTGGCTCTCATTCCAGGATTATTATAAAAATAAATCTTCTAACATTTGTTTGGGATTAAAAGTGAGGAAATCTAGAGTCACATTTTAAAATGTACACCCTGATGAATAATAAATACACTTAGTAAATATACATTAAGGGAGAATTACATTTTCTGCAGCTTGTTGTGTTTCTCTGAAGGCATGCTCTACATAACGAATTAACATAACCCCGAAATATCAGATGGAGATTGGAGTAGAGAGTGTGTAATCTTTACCATCCCTAGAAGAGAAAAAGGTCTGAGATGGAACAGACCAAAATGAAAGTGGTCCGTATGAGAAGGAAGAGGAGTGCCCTGCAGGAAAATCCAGGGCCACAAACAGGAGCCTGCCTGGGGTGTGCTGGAGAGAACGCTGAACGGAGCAAAAAGCATGAGCTCTCGTCTTGGTTTGGCTACCAATCCTCTGCTTCTGTTTTCAACTGCAAAGAAAGTTAAATGCCTGTGAGGATCACAAGACCTCTCGGCTATGGAATTACATGCAAACTCTGTAATTGACAAACAAGAACTAAGGGCAGCAGTCCTGTAATTTCAGGATCCAAGGGACATCTCAGAAAATGGTTCCACCAGGCGCCCACAAGCAAATCTATCTCCTTAGTCCCTCCCCTTTTTCCTTGTTCATTTCCACTCGTGCTTTGCTTCTAAGCCCCTAGTGGTGATCAGGAGCTCTGATATCTGCCTTCGCTCTACTGCGTCTTCCCTTCATGCGCACTCCCTCATCTGTTGGATAACACCCTTTCCAGCTCACCCCATCAAAGTTTAATTGTCTTGTAGTACCCTCTTGTCCCTGATCCCATTCTCTGTTGATGCCAACTTGGAAGAGCACAGGGGTTCAGGAATCAGAGAATCTGAGTTCAAACCTAACTGCTTTGCTTGCCAGACTGAGAACTGGCAAATAGTTTAAACCCCATGTGCCTTTGTCTTCTCATCTGTAACCTGGAGATAATAATAGTACCAGCTTCATAGCTTTCTCCTGAGAGTACATAGTAAGGATAAAACCTCTGGCACAGTGCCTGGCTCTTAAATGAACACTCAATAAATGTAAGTATTACTTGATCTAAAACGTTAATGATAGGTATCAGTTTAATGTCACTCCTCCAAAGCAACTCTTTTTTTTACCTGCACTGAACTTAAGAGAGCATATCTTTGTGATTATTAAGCACCAGGACTAGGTGCTGAGGGACATGGTTAAGGGCAGGGCAAAGGGTCCCTTGGGATGGGCAATTCCAACCATCCACAAGCACGGGAGAGCACTCCTTGCTGTGCTTCTGATAGTCCGTCCATACCGCCTTCCTTCATTTGCATAACAACAGAAAATGCAGAGGTTTGGACCTGAAGACAGAAGGAAATTATCTATCAGGATTTTATTTACTCTGGGGCCTTGTCGAAGGATCTGCTCTTTATCCAGAACTGAGTAAACAGAATTCTTTTGCAGAAACAGGTAAACACTGTACTGTGCAGTGATTTCACAAACAACTATTTAATAGTCCATTACCAGCTTTTCCAGACAAGTGATCACGCACCTCCTTTTCTGTGGAGAAGGCACTCATTTCTTTGTTTATGGCGTGGGGGGTGGGGGGGAGTAGGGGGACAGAAAGGTGACATTAAGATTATTTGTCCCTCTTTGAAGCTTTCCAGGTAAACTGTGCCCAGACCCAAGGACAATGTGTTAAGACTGACTCCTGTGTCGCCCCGAAAAGCCCTGGGAATTTTAATTGAAATCACTTTTCAGCACTGGCAAGCTGCCTTATTTGCAATTTGTATTATGAAGGACAATGCTACATAAGAAGAGTGACTTTTTTTTTGAAATCCAGACTCCGAAACTGCACGTTGGCCACCCTCCGCTCCCCACCTAAGGAATAAACACAAGATTTTACTTTTCTACTAAAGGACAGTAAGCATCTTTGGTTATTGATATTCAAAAGCCAACTAAAACAGCACAACAAGCTGTAGTGGGAGAAGGTCCCCAAAGTGAAAGCTAGTCGCGGAAATGGAAACAAGCATCAGAACAAACAGAAAAATCTTCATGTTTTCATCCTACATTTCAAAGCTGCATTATAATCACAGTTCTTGTCACAAGGCACTTCCTAAAATTCATGAAACTTCCTAAAACAGAAAGTCTAGACTTTTAGCTTTACAGTGTTATTTTTTTCCTTCTCAGTTCTACTTTAGTTTATTTACTCATTTAACAGGATAATTTATTTTATTTTATTATTACAATTTTTTTAATCCTTACACAAGGATATTTTTCTATTTATCTTCAGATAGAGTGAGAGGGAGAGAGAGAGAGAAACATTGATGTGAGAGAGACACATCGACTGGTTGCCTCCTGCACGACCCCAACCAGGGCCAGGGATGACAAGCAACCAAGGTAGATGCCCTTGACCGGAATCAAACCCGAGACTCTTTAGTCTGCGAGCCAACACTCTAACTGCTGAGCAAAACTGCCCAAGGCAACAGGAGAATCTATTTTAAAACTAGAAACTGATTACCTTCCATAAATATTTTTCCTGAAAAGGCCCCTGCCCCCCCTCATCACTTATATAGTGGTCCAAGCTGGAGGCCCTGCTGCTTTCCTGGGACTTAGGAACAGTTTTCCCCAGAAGGCAAAACCAGAGTAAGCAAGATTTCTCTTTTCTAACACGTGACCAAGTTAGAGAAAATGATAATTTAGCTAATTATGAGATATGATGGCATCTTAGTGGGGAATCGAATCCTGCTCTTGAGGGAGGCTTTCTCGATGCATTTCCAACGTCTTCATGAAGCAACATGGAAGCCCTTTGCTCAGGGCCCAGATATGTGCCCGAGACAACACACCAAGAGAATAATTATTTTCCCGGGATGGCTGCTTTGATGATCTATCCCATGATGAGTCAAGCCCTTGAAAATCCAAAGGTGGGCAGCAGTTAAACAGCTGTCAACAGTGGTTACCAAGAACTCGGAGGAGACATGATGAGGTGACCACACAGTAAAATCCACTGCAGGAATGAAACCCCAAGTATGAAAACACATGCTTCCTACACGTCAAACTCCAGGCTCTCTCTCTCCTCTTCCTCTCCCGATGCTCTCTCTTCCCCGTCCCCCTCTCCTTCTTTCTCCCACTCTGTGTTGCTTTTTCCAGTTCATTTTATCCCTACTTCCTCTGCCTCTCTTTCTCTCCCCATTTTTGTCTCTTACATTCTCTTTTTATCTCTTACTTCTACACATCTTATTACTTTACTTCTCCAATGACATGTCACAATATTGCTTGAAAATTAGTGTAACCATATTTGGGTTCTCTGTTATTTTTTAAATCAAAGTGAACTTTTTTTTTAATCACCTCCTCCCACCCCCCCTGCCCCCAACTCAGGCCTTCACTGCACTACTGTCTGTGTCCATGGGTTATGCACATATGCATGTAAGTTCTTTGTTAATCTCTTCCCTCCCCCTTTATATCACTCCTTCTGTGTCCAAAAGGAAACCAAATTAAGATACTTCTTTTTTTCATACGATATGCCTGTCTATTTTAAAACCTTTCTTTAATGATGAAAAGGGGGTAAGTAAGAAATAAAATATATGATCCTTACACTAAAAAAAAAAAACCAAATCTCTAAGAAACTTTCAAACTAGATTCTTTTAATTCCATCTGCCTGTTTCCCAGCTTTTATTTTTTCTTTTTTTTCTTAACATTTGCTCATCACTAACTTATTGAGTACTTATGTTTGCCAGGAAGTTGACGCATAGAAACAGTAGGTTGGTGGAAGGATTATGAACAAAAACGGAAGGCTTTTCTACTGTTTCCTCCCAAAGTTCTTCTTTATCTTTTCTTTGTGAGGAAACCAGGGCAGGATTGAAACTAAAGGGTGGGAACCGCCTACACACACACACACACACACACTGGAGTATTGGAAATGCTACTTTCCTCCTTCCCACATCCCTTCCTCTGTGTAGACCTCACCCTGAGTCGTGGCCTATATTAAAAGGAAAAAATTAGTTGAGGGGAAAGAGGCAATATCCAGAGGCCCAATTCTCTCCTCCCCAAATGTGAAGAACTTCAGGCCAGGAGTAGAGATGTACAGCTGGTGGCACTCTGACGGGCATAGGTGACCACCTTCCCTGCAAAGTAGACACTGTCATTCCTGAATGTTGGGTTTCAGAGTAGTAAAACACCAGCCAGTATATAGCAAATTCTAACCCGGCTATCCAACTGCAAGGACCATACTCTTCCCACTCACTCCACGGCTGCCTTCTCGGCCCTGACACACCCCAGTGATTCTCCAACACTCCGTTAAGCTTCCTTCCTACTCACGTGCTCCCTCACCCTCTTTCCTCAGAACCCTGTCTCTACCTCCATTATAACACTTACTACACTGACGACAATTGTTCACTTCTCTGTTGCCTCAACCTTTCACATATGACGTGCTTAAGGCGAGATTAGCCATTCTGTTCATCTCTGTAGCCCCCAAGGCCCTCCATAGAGCTCCGTATACAGAGTGATCCACAAAATGTTGGTTGCATCAATTAAGTTGAACACCAAAGTATGGTAACAAGTGTTGTGCTTTAAAAACCTGTCTCATGCTAAAAGAATTAATAGCAAAGCAGTTATGTTATCACAGAAAAAAGAGACACTAAATCCCAAATGTTACTTACTGTGCTCAGTTATGTTATCACAGAAAGAAGAGACACTAAATCTAAAATATTACTTACCATGCTTCAGATCGAAGGGGCAGGACAAGGGAAACCATTTTTCAAGAGGAACCTATGAAAGATGCAAGGACAAGGACAAGAGAACCCAATGGATTGATTTGGAGTGGTAAAGTTAATCAATGAGACAGAAAATGTGTATTGGTCAAACCTGATGAGGCAACAGCTAAATTCTTCAGAAGAAAGGTAGCGAATAAATGTTCCCTCATCCGTGGTTCCTGAATGACATCTATCCGTGGGAGTTTAGCCTCATGCCCAATTAACTGGCCATCTAAAAGGTGTATAATCTCAGATCCAGACACTCCTTACACAGACACAGAATTCTTCTTAGCCAATATTTTTTCAGCTTTATTGAGGTATAATAGAAAAATAATATTGTAAGACATTTAAAGTATATAACTTGATGATATGCTATATGTACATATTGTGAAAGGATTCCCACCATCTATTTAATTAACACATCCATCACCTCACATTTTTGTCACTTTTTTCTTTTGGGGGGGAAAGGTGACAACATTTAAGATCTACTCCTTTAGCAAATTTTAATTATATGAATTAGTGTTATCAACTATAGTCATCATGTTTTACATTAACTCCTGAGACTTTATTCATCTTACAGCTGAAAGTTTGTATCCGTTTCTCAACCTCTCCCTATTTCCATCACTGACCCATCCCCTAGCAATTACTTTTTACTTTGTATCTATGAGTTTGAATTTGTTTTATATTCCATATATAAGGGATACAGTGAAGCATTTGTTTTTCTCTGTCTGGCTTATTTCACTTAGCATAATACTCTCAAGGGCTATCCATTGTTGTAAATATCAGTATTTCCTTCTTTTTTAAAGCTGAATAATGTGTGTGTGTGTGCGCGCGTGCATGTGTGTGTGTACCACTTCCTTATCCATTCATCCATTTGTGGGCACTTAGGTTGTTTCCATATCATGGCTATTATGAATGATCTTAGCCAGTGTTCTAAGTCAGTTTAGGCTAACAGGTGTAGAAGAAAGCCCCTAATCTTTCCACTCTTAACTGAAGTTTGAGCAGATTTTGAGATAAAGCTCTCTATGAATTGAATCAATCACAGATTACAAATATAACCTACACAATGAAGTGACATCACTTCACTGGGGGCTTTTGGTTGGATTCCTACTACTTCTTTTAAAATATTTTTCAAACAAAAATTTGAATACATGGTGATAAACTTATTTTATCATTGAAATGATATAATTCCACCTGAGATTTTTTTTTAATTGAGAAGAAAAGGTCATTGACTTTAACTGAAATGCATTTGTGTATGCTATAGTTACATTTACCTTAGTTTTCTAACACAGAAGAGTAAAAACTCAATTCTATAAGTCTTCAAATAAATGGATTTAGTAAAATAATGTATTTAGAATGGTAGAAAAAATGTGGTATTCTGGGTAACCACATTTAACCATATTAAACTACCCTATTCACCATAAGTCAGACTGATTCTCAAAAACTTGGTACAATACTCAAAGACTTAATAAGTTTTTATCTGTCTTGATTTCATTGAGGTGTTAGGAGTTCTTAAAAAGTTATCATTATAAACATTATAAATCATCATTATAAATTATCAACATACAGTGTTATCAAGGTAGAAGTTGTAAATGCTAGCCATTATCTGTGATCAGAAGGCACACAGATGATTTTAATGGCCTACAGGCTGGTGTTGATGAAAAAGACCTATCTGGATCCTAGACAAAGCTGTGAATAGACAGTTCATTCCAGGTGCCTCCTTCCTACCCTCATCAATGTCTCCATTTTTCTGTTCTCCTTTCCTCCTCTAATTTCCTGCCTCCATTCCACTTCCCAAATTCCTCTAACATGCTTTATATTACAGCCCATCAGTGCTGAAGTACAAAGTAATAACTAAGATATTAGTTAACAAGGGATGAGGAGGAGATTACCATGACCCCAGAAATATTTGTACTCTCATGGAAGCTACTTAAACAGTTGTCCTCCAGACTACCAGGAAAAATGACTTAACCTGAAAGTCATAACAAAGGCACTTACTGGACTGGCCCTTGGCTTTGTAGGTCAATCTCCCAGCACCTCCTGAAACAAACCTACAGCAAGTTTTCTTGCATCTCATGCCTCCTTGCCACCCCCAATGCTTTCCCCTCTACCTGGAAAAACCTCCCTTGCACCCACACCACCCCATCACTCCATCACCCTCTTCCCCTGCCTGACTTAATCCTCGGAGATGGGCTCAAGGAAACACTGCAGAGGCACTGAGAAGCTCTCCCAGGCCTCCCGGCTGCTTCAGGTGCCCCTCCTCTGAGGGCCCCCAGTGCTCCGTGCACACATTAGAACACTTACTATTTTATGCACTAATTATGGGTTCCTTTCTGTTTTTCCCACTAGCTAGACTGTAACCTCACAGCCTTATCAGTCTTCGTATTTTCAACATCTAGCAAATTGCTGGGTACTCACAGCTCGTTAAGTTTGAACAAATGAAAGATTGCAGTGAAGTGGAGACTTGGGATACCACTGTTTCATGGGGGATAGAATAAATAAATATCGGAAATACTAATTAAAAGTGTTTTCCACCCCCAGTGTAGAATATAGGACTTAATATGCACAGAACCTATAGCATTATAAAGTTTCCTGGGCTTTTTTGTTTTAAAAACATCCCTGATACTAGCTTATTAACTTTTCATTTGTTCCCTTCTCACTAAAGGAGAGTACAAAACAATCCCGTTATTTCTGTTTCCCAGTTGCCTAAGTTCCAGATAAATAGGCTTACCAGGTTCGTGTGTGCTTTTATGCAATTTAATCAATATATTTCCCAGTTTGAACAAGACAATAAATTAATTCCTGTCTTTTTAAAACTAGTTTCCACTTACTCAAAGATGTCCCTTACTACCTGGAGGCAGCCTTGAATAGTGAAAAAGAATTCCTTGCCCCAGAAATGAGTATACCTGTAAGTTTTAGTCCAAGCTGTGCCTCCAATTGACTCTGTGGCCTTGGGAAAATTACATAATATTGTGGGCCTCAGTTTCCTCATCTATAAAACATAAGAGTTGGACGAGATGATTGTTAAACATCCTATCAGTTTTAAAATTCTATTATTATATAAATTTTTAATTCTAACATAGAGCAGGTGGACCCTGGAAAGTACTAGAAATGACGATACTGTACTGTCACACGAAGGGATAATCTCCATCACATGCAATTCAATTTAAAATTCACGGCAAAGTCAAATTCGCAAGTGCTGTGTCTGAGTGGCCAAAAGTAATAAAACAAGTACATGGAAGGAACAGGAAGCAGGGGGGAAAGGAACCCATGCACTCTGTGAAACAGTACACAGCCTAAATGTATTTTCTCACACTGATGTGTTTTAAATTTGTGACTATGAATGCACCACAGTGAACAGCTTGAAGTTCTTTGGAACAAACATCGTCTCATCTAAGGTCACTCCTGAAGGAACTGCAATAATAACATTTGGCTTATGTAGATAGAGTGCTTTGCAGCCTGGAGCATGCAGAATTATGCTCTGCATGTTCCAGAAAAGATGATCCATGATTCAGCTGAAATATATATATATCAGGTACATTTTTTGACAGTGGCAGCAAACCCAAACAGTATAACCATGCGATCAATATGGACGCCCTCATTAAACTCCCCAAGTAGCTGTGAGTTTGATTTTCAGCAGGGTCTGGACAGGAATAATGAATTTGGTGGCCTGGAGGAACATTAGAGGTTTTAATAAAAGGAACTTAAAATTACCAGTGTTGGCCCTGGTTCCAAGGAAGCTCTGGCTCGGTGTCCGTAACAACACAGGATGAACCTAATTCCTTGCCTCTCGAATTCTTGCTATTCCGTTTAAAATGCCATTTTATATATGCAGCCTGATCATTTCTCCTCAAAAACAAATCCACAAAAATTGCCTTAAAATTTCTGATCAATGTTTTCAGTTCACGTAGATATTAAACTGAATTTCCTAAAGCCTGGGAAGCTAATTATGCATTCAATTAGAGTTTCTTAATAAAGATTAAAACTTTGAAGTCTATTACAAGCCCATATTTAATTCAACTGCCATTTTATCCATGCCATGGAAGTGTAAGTGGTAACAATGAATATAAATTATAATACATGCCATAGAAAGAATGCTATTTGTCCAAGTACGTTACTATAAAGAATTAAATTTTGCTATCAGTTCCACGATCTAGCTAAAATTGGTATTCTTTATTTGGTCTTTCAATGTAGTCCAATTTCCTACTTTGAAAAACAAATTCTAGGGAATAAAGAAAAGAGATTAATTTATCATTAAGACTCTGCTTAATTGAAGTCAATTCCGAACAAACTTGAATTCAATTTCTGCTCATTAAATTGAATGTGCTCTGCGTTCCTCTCTGCATTGCTTTGAGCAAGCAGCTGAGAACAAGGGACTAACATCAAAATTATTAAATTGAGGAGATTTTATTTGGTCTTCACATGCCAGAGCCGCTTTGATGAGGAGCTGTTTTGGCACTGAAAGGAAAGAAGAGCAGCTGGAGGAAAAATCAAATGAAACTAAGCCTTGGAAAATTGAAGAAAACGCAAGCTTAATAATATTTAATAATTAAATTTCCACAAACAATAGCGGCAAATGAAGTAATCTGCAAAGTCTGTGAACTCATTTGCATAATTGATGCCGGTCCCCTGTAAATGAATAATGAAGATAATAAAAGATGTTGCTAAAAATGGGCACAATAACAGCAAATTTCATCAAGCCGCGCGCTCTGATTAATCTGCTCTTGCAAATCAGCAGCGAGAGGGGAGCGCGTGATTAACCGCGCCGAGGACGGCAGCAGGCGGCGGCGCTGCCCTTTCTCTGCGTGTCTCTGGGCGCGTCCCGCCCGCTCCCCGCGCTGCCCGCGCTCCTCTCGCCGCAGCTGCCGCTGGGGCTGCCGCGGGCGCCGCTCCGCCGGAGCGCGCCTCCGCCCGGCCCGCGCCCCGCAGCCCCGCAGCCCCGCAGCCCCGCAGCCCCGCAGCCCCGCAGCCCCGCAGCCCCGCAGCCCCGCAGCCCCGCAGCCCCGCGCCCCGCAGCCCCGCAGCCCCGCAGCCCCGCGCCCCGCGCCCCGCGCCCCGCAGCCCCGCAGCCCCGCAGCCCCCCGCCCCGCAGCCCCGCAGCCCCGCGCTCGCTCCTTAACCGCTTCGCCGCCTCCTTTTGTCGCGCCCGCGTGTGGGGCAATGGCCGCCCGGCCCCGTGGTGCTCCCCCACCCCCCCAATGTCCAACCTGGGGGCTTCCCGCCCTGGGCTCACTACCTGGACGCTGAGTAAACTGAGACACAATTAGCTAGATGGGTGGGCAAGGTGCAGGGTGACTCAAATGCCAGCCGGCTGCGTGCTCCGCGCCCGCGTGGTTTGGGACTGTGGGCATTAGGAACGTCTGTTTCGGGAGGAAGGTGAGAGGGGTCGGGTTCGCGCACAAGGGCAGCGGCTCTGGGAGAAAGTGAGGATGGCTCTGCAGAGCGAAGGCCCTCCCTCTGCCTTCTCCCCAGCGCGCTCAGAAAGGGCCTCGAAAGGGGTGCGTGCCTTGTGCACTTCCAAATGACTATTCAGAAAAGATCAGGAGGCACAATATAAAAGTGCTTCCTACCCCACCAATTCCCTTCCCTTGAAGAACAAAAAGAGAAAGCAACCCACGCAGGTAAGCTGGGCATTTCAGATGCGGTGGGTTTTGTTTTAGTTATTTTTTCATTCAGAATTAAAATACCATTTTCCTGTTTGAGACTGACATTTCCCAGTGTATTTTTCTCGGGGCCAACCCCAGGGGCTAATAAAATCTCTGAAAGCTGTTATGCCCAAATGCAGTTTGTGTGGGAGTTGGTGAAAGCAACTTTGCCGAGGGCAAACCTTAGATGATGAAACAGAAAATACTTTGAAAATCACAAGATCCTCTTCCAGCTCTCTAGGATAAAGTTGTCTCAGGAAAATAAAACTGTTGATAAACCATGGTTCCAGACTGTTACTTATTTTACAGCCCTTGGTTTGCAATCGATCATAGCTTGGGCCTAACAGGACTGACTCGGGCTTTTCATTTGTTTATAGTTTGTGCAATGTTTCATGCCTCCAATGTACCATGTCAGCTATGTAAAATAATGCATGATTTTTGTTTGCATCCTGGATCCATCTCCGAGATGGTATTTGTTTAAAATAAAGGCCGTGATTATTTTCTATTATTACAGAATGGAAATTTCAATCCTAGACATCTGAGAAACATCTTAAAATTGCTTTTGGGAAAAGCAGAGAGGAAGGAGCTCATGTTTTACTTCATTGGTAAAGTGCAATTCACTATTTAAACGTGACCCGTTTTAATCCAATCTAATAAACCATGAGCTTGCTTCTGCTTCAAAAAAGCCAATATGCTGCCCTGAGTCCCAAATTCCATCTTTCTCTGTGCCATGTCATCAAATAAACCTGTGATCTCTTTGTTTTTGCTAAGCAAATGGTTCATATGTTGCAGTTAATTTTTCTGGTGCAATAAGAGTGTTGTAATTTTTCCTGACTATAACTACAAAGAAATCCTGGAATCATGAAATTTAGAGCCAGAGGGAACCTGTTCTCTTTAGATGGGAAGAAAAAGAGACTGAGAGACGTTAAGTGACTGTGCACCTTCACACGGGCGGGCTCGACACCACACTCAAGATCTCCCTACTCTCAGGCCAGTGGTTTCTGCCCACCTCCAGACTCTTGTGGAGATCAAAGGAAGGTAACTGGAAAGGTATTCAACAGCAACATTTCAGAAAGCACAGGGATACCAAGAGAATGAAGTAACAGAACATGGGAATGATAAACCTAGGTGATAGAATGAGTTTCAAAGAATCAGGGGCCAGATAGTAATAGGGAAACCATGGAATGGGCAGAGGCTGTGTTAAAAAATAATAATAATAAACTGGTAAAATAAGGAATGTGGAGAGAAAGTAAGTGGTTTTTAAGATGTGTCAAACATGAGGTCAAAGTTAGATCAAGAGAAGAAAGGACCAGTCCATGGGCATGTTTGTGGACAGAAAGAAGGGATGTATAAGGGAACTGGTTGGTGTTTGAAAGATTCTTTCTGTGCAATGCTTCTGAGGAGGAAAGGGTGATAAACTGCCTCAGGAGAATGAATTGGTGGCAGAGCTGAGCGACACAGGGAATGACTGCAGTCAAGGTGAAATGTAGCAGTTGTGAGAGTTTCATCCCAGGAGCGTGATGAGAACGCCAGGGCCTGACCCACATCTAGGGTGCTCTGTCTGCTGGGAGAGAGTGACTTAAAGCCAGTCAGGCCTTAGATGAAGAAGCCCACTGTCCAAGGTCACCCAGCAGCTCAATACCAGGCAGAGAAATTTCAGGCTTTCTGATTTCCATCTGTGCACGCCCCTGGTCACGCCACTTTCCTGGCTAGGTTTTGAAATTGTTCCGTTAGGAAAGGCTCAGAAGAGGCACCCTCAGAGTGCTTTGCTGTTTGCTGTTTCCTGTTTCAAATCATGCTAGTGTATAAAATAAGAATGTATTCCACAGTGTTCCCCAGCTTATTAGCTCTCATGTAAGAAATGAATGATTCTCATTGTCCCTTGAAAACATCCACATTTTGGAAATGTCTGGGCTACCCAAATGTAATAAAAATAGAATGTATTGCAATTGGTCACTCTTGAAAGTTAATTCAACAGTCATGCTTTGTTCGAATTATTTCTGGCTAACATTGATGGAAAAGGAGGTAAGGTTTGATAGCCAACTGCTTGTTTTTGTTTTGTTTTGTTTTTCTCCTTTTTTAAAAAAAAACGACTGACCAGTTTGGGCAAGGGCCTAACACTCTACGTAGATGAACTTGGCAGCAGTGTTTCTGAAACCCTGGGTTCTGGGATACTTTATGGCTCTTCATCACCTTCCAGAGCTGTCCTTATGAGGCCAGGAATCTAGCTGAGTTCCATGTGGGTAGAAAATGTACTGCTCCTCTGGTTGCCTGGATACTCTGGTTAACTGCTGGTGACTCCAGACCAGCATCTGATCTTTAGAAACTTTGAAGGTTGTTGAAGGAGAGTTCTCCTTACATAGAGCAACAGACGGAGATTGTTGGTAATCTGACAAATGAAAATACTCATACCCTATGACGTTTACTGTCTGTTTGTAGACTGAATTTAATTAATCTCTAATGAATAATGATGTTTTTATTGTGATCTTGTGGTCCAAATAGCAAGTTTTTCTCATTTTTCATAATTATCTACAACAATTATGTTTTCCCATTCAATTAAACTTTTTTATAGAAATAGAAAGTTTCATTTTATTAAAATAGAAATTATTTAAAAATTACCATATACACTTTTTAAAAGGCAATATTTAATGGGATATCCATAAGCCATTTAAAGCATAATTTATAGGTATAGAGACATTTTAAACAGTTAGGAATCCCCCCCCACACTGGTTATTTTGCTTTTTATTGAATTTATTGGGGTGATATTGGTCCCCCACTGGTTATTCATTCTTTGTAATGATAGTTTTGCTGTCTGCACTCCTCCCAATATAAAAAGTACAAGTTATTTTTCTTTTTTGGTTTGTTCAAGATTTTCCAAGATTTATTTAAAACCCCTTAAAAACAACTGTCCAAACCTCTGCATTCGCCCTATTTTTACTTATTCTCTATCCTTCTCTCTAGCTGGAAAGACATAAGGCAAAGGAATGAAAAACAAGAGGCTGCAACTCTAAATTCCTTACCCCTGCTCTCTTCCTCTCATACCATATTCAGCTCGATCAGGATGAGCTGAGCACCCACCATGGGACAAACTCTGGGAACAGGTGAGTAGATATGTCCCAGCCCTCCAGGAGCTTACAGCCCCCGGGGGAAGGCGAAGGGCGATGGGTACCTGTACATAGATCATGTTTATGTACGGTGGTAAGCGCTGCAGGCACTTAGCCCCGTCTCAGAATTCTGGGATGCTTTCATAAGAAGAAAAACAATGGGAAAAATTGTATGATAACATAGTTCATGGTCTTCTTATTAGATTCCTGATGGTCTTTTACCAACCACAGACATCATTTTATAATTTCCCATTTCCAACAGGTATTAGAAAGTTTCATTATTTATAGTTGGAGTAGGCTGTTGGCAATCACAATTTAATTCTAGATTATCCCATAGAACAAACCTTTTCATAAAGCTTAAGTTTAAAAAAAACATCCCAGGTAACATTATCCAGCATTGAGCTGCATGACATTGGCTTAGCTATGCTGTATATATGAAAACTATATTAAATATGTGTATGTATACACCTTAGTATATACATTTCACTCTGGATGTTAAATTACAAATTTTATGGTGACTTAAGAGGCCATTAAGAAATTGGTCTAAGAAACCAAAGATAAAAGTTATCAGGGAATTAGAAATTGGTGGAAGTTCTCGGACTTTATGAATGGCATTATAAGCATTACTGCAGCCTGAGAGGATTGGCTAACAACCGAGTGACAAGTGGCTGGACTGGGCCACGATTTCAGGGACTGTGACGAGAATGTCAGAGTGACTGACAAAGTCGAGCACCAGGAATCTATATTCTCGGCAACCATTCTCTGACAAACCTGTTGTGTCAGATTCTATCACGTTCACCTGTATGTAACAGAAACCTACTCGATTGGCTTAACCAAACAGGAATTTGTTTTTTTTCGCTTCAGAGGAGGCAGGCCAGGGCTAGCTCAGGGCCCTACAGTTCCACCACAGACTCCATTTCCTGTCTCTCCTCTATCATCCTTAACATGTTTTTGTTGTTGTTGTTGTTGTTATGGTGACAAGGTGGCTCCTTCACCATCTCATGGTAAATAAAACAAAGAGATAGCTCATTCCAATTCACTGTGTCTGTATTCTGAGCAGAAAGGACAGGCAAAGATACGCGCCAGCTGAGTTTGTCCCTTTTTATAGGACAGTAGCTGGCCCAGAGCCTCACCCTGTAGAGTTCTGCTTACATATCATTGCTTGGAATGAAGTCACATGTCCTTAGTTGTAAAAGAATCTGGGGAGGTAAAAAATGTCAACTGCACACAGCCGTCCCAAACAAATCCAAATTATCTTGGTAAGGGAGAAGGGAGAAATGGATACTGGGTAGAGAACCAGGGCTGTCTGGGTTAAGGTTTCCAGTTCCAGAAGGCGTGGCCCGACACTCATGCAACTACCCTGTATTTACAGCGTGGCACTGTTGTAAAATAAAGATCTCAAATCATTTTCATATCTCCATATCTCAGTGTACTTTCTTTGGGCAAACAGGTAGCATATTTGTAAGTGTATCAGCGTAGGCTGTTTTAAAAGGCTGTCAAGATACCCAATGTTACTATAATTAAAGATATCATTCTGGATCTTAATCTCACACTACACTATATTTTTAAAGGGTTTTGTGTCCTTACTGCTGGAATTTTATTTGCAGGCTTATAATAAATGCACAGACAATACTAAGAAATGCTTTTATACACAGGCAGGTATGAAGGCATCTGAGCAACCCTGGAATTGAGCTCTGAGGCAGTGATAGGAGAGGAAAAATGGAATGGACAATATCTTTTTAACATCATATACCCCTCTCATTGAAAAACATTTATTAAGTGACCACATGCACATGTCATAATTGTCAAAATAAAACAGAGATGTTTGTTTTACTTCGGAAAATCATCTTTATTTTATTAATACTGTTGTCTATTTTTTGTAAACTCTTTTTCCACTCAGTCCCTCAACCGGGGCAGGGGGTGGGGAACATAAACCTCGAACCAGTCAACCTAATTATGTTATTAGCTAATAGTTAAAGTTTGCTGAGAGAGGAGATTGAAGCTATTTGTAAAATGCGGTTTGTTTTCATCTGTGGATTTCAATTAGCCATGCTATTCCTCGTCCCTATTTTCATGCATAATCAACAGTTGGATGAATCTAAAACCATTGTTTTGGAGCAAGATTTGGTTGCTCTCTGTCAGAAATCATAATTAGCATCAAAAAGCATTTATTCCACCCTACTTTTGTACAAGGCATTGTACTAGCTGGTAGCAGCAGGGACCTTTGGAAAATGTAATGTTGTAGCAGACTTCTTACCACATGCACATTTTCTAAGAAAAAGCAAGTAATGAGTGCATGAGTATATAACCTTCAACATGATGGGAGGAAAGAGTACAAGTATTTTATTTCTCAATAATTAGATTCAGATTCTTAGGAGTCTGGCTGAAAGGCATCTGCAGACGTGCATCATCTCATCCATTTATCCCAAAAGGGAAGTTTGAATGTTCAATTTACGCAAATGTGTTGACTTAGGTTTTGCAAATGAAGGGCTTTTTTTAAACATCCATACTATGCTCCACATCAGACCCTGCTCTCAGTCTTCCTTTGATTGCAGTGCACAGAGACTCAGCTCTGCCAATTACCATGTGACCTTAGGCAAGTCACTCAACCTTTCTGGGCTTCCCCTCCTTCCTCTTTAAAATGGGGGCAACAAAATCTACTCTGTGGGGTTGTTATGGGGAAGGAAAACAAGGTGATTTTGGATATAAAAATCACTGTAAAATGTAATGGACTATACTAATATTAGCTATTCTTGTTTCATTAATCCAAACATACTATTGAGGGATCTTTATCAAATACTGAAGTCATTGAACATTTGAATGACTTTGAGCTTTGGATAATTTTGTTGAAGTACCCCATGGTCTCAAAGCCCAGCCAACACTGGCCAGCTAGTAGAAAGATCTCTAGTTTTGAAATGAATGTCAAGGTAGTATGTATGTATAATGCACTTCTGCTTCAGAAATATGGTAGAGAGTAATTGTACTTTGTAAACAGTCACCAGTCATATTCCAGCGTGTTGAAATAAATGATCCTCAACCGTCAGAAAGAACAGAGGCAAGGAGGCACAGTCATCATTCATTCATTTTATATAGAGTGTTATTGTACCTATGAAATGTATCAGAAGAAACCTTTATATTTTAGGTGCATTTACTCTTTTTAAAGAATGCACTAACTAACATTAAGAAGACGTTGCTGTAATGGGTGTGTTAGCCTAAATAAATTGCTACCACCGAGAATCTGGTTGTGTTCTCCTTTATAACCTAAGTTTCAGCTTTACCCAACTCAAGGGACCCCCCAGTGATAAAAATACCATGTAATTCTTGCCTAATAGTTTTCATGAAATCATCCATGTTCTTTCAACTCTTTAGTTGTTGATATCACTATAAGTCTTCTCTTGGGTACCCGGTGATTATATAAAGTATATATATAAATTACATAAACATTTGATGGAAGGTTTTTAATTATTATTTCTTTCTAAACTTTTGCTCATTTCTTTTGGTGATTTGTAATGGTAGGTTCCTGCTAAATAACATCAGGTATAGTGGTAAACTATTTTTTAATACATGCTTCCAACTATCTGTGGGTAGTTTCCAAAATGGGTTCTGAGCAGAGGGTCTTAGAGGGACCAAGTATCATTAGTAACCCTCCTCGGCTAATTTAGCCAAGTACATTGCACAACTCTCCCAATCAGTATATTAAGCAGATGTGGTCTTTGTCCACCTAGTAAGTTGTGTTAGACCTTTCAACACTCTGCAGTCTTTTTATCACTCAGCTGCCAAGTTCCCTAGGGTAATCATAGACAGCTTGTCAATTTAATTGCAAAGAAACAGGCTTTCTTGTGACCATTCCAATTTTAGCTGCTACTTTAAATTGTACATGATAGTTCTTCCATGCTGTCTGCCCTTTAAACAGTGTGGATCTCTGCAAGCCTCTTAATGCTGATGGAAAGAAGAAGCAAGGCTGAAAATCTGGCTTGCTGATAGAGCATTTTATAGAGAAAACATGCATTTTATTAAGTTGCTGCTTTCGGAAAGGAAGCTTTTCCTTGAGCCCTGTATGTTGCCATTGCATCGCTCATGCTAAATCACTTTTTTTCTTTTCAATCTTCCACTTCCGTGCACATTTTCTTCCTTTCTGGGTGATAGAGGATTCATAGGCCATCTGGATTCTGAAACATCTGGACACTGAATTTCTGCAGAGGAGAATCAGAGGGAAGAGACCATCAGTGGTACTGGGTGTCTCCAGAGAGATTTAAATCAATGATGATATTTTGGTTGTCTCCCTTTTGGAAAGTTAACACAAAAAGTGAGAGGAAAAAACAACACATCACAGGAACCCAGTGTTCCAAGGATACCAAGAGTATATAAGAAGGTAGGACTTTTAGATGTGAATTTAGGTTAGTGACTGAAATGCATCTCTATATTAGATATCATTGCTTGAATTTCCTGCTATTTTTTCAATTCTCTTTTATTTTTTCATTGAATTTAGTTAGATGTATTTTTAACAGTGCCAAATTAAATAGTACATCATTTCAGCAAAATAAATTTTACTTTAAACTGTGTATAATTCTATAAACTTGTGTTAATCAAGTACTATATGTAAAGTCATAAAAAGGTAATAAAATATTGATATGTTTGGCTTGGTTGAAAGAGTAGGCATGGGCACCACTTGAAAAGTTACTTTTCTAAGATATACCAAAGAAAAAATAGTACAAAGAGATAAACAATGTTTCCCAGGACAGCTGCACTTGTAAGCTTCTGGATCCATAACTTAAGAACTAAGAAGATAACAAGAGTTTGAGAGAGGGTCTCATCCGGCCTTTATAAGGTTCAACTGCCCTCCTACAAGCTCAGCTTTCTGTGAGTGCGTGCGTGCGTGCGTGCGTGCGTGCGTGTGTGTAAAATTGCATAGCAACAGAGAAGGCTCTGGAAATGTGCAGGGGACCACCTTTTATAGTTTTTTAGACCATCAATCTCAGTGTTACACCACATGTAATATGACTACACAGTTCAGTAGTCTAATTAGGCACACGCACAATGCTTATTTATCACCCTCAGCCTTTCCCCACTAACACAGCCTCGTCTGTGGTCTACCTTAAACCTGAGCTGTAGAACCAACCAGAACAATAGTCCATTTCCCAGACTGCTCTTAAGTCATGGGAACAGATCCTTAGACAAGTCTTAAAGCTTCTCCTTTATGCAAAGGCACTAGACTTAGGTGTCGGGCACGTGTGAGATGTTTATTTTCCATGCTATTGCAAAATTTTATCTTTTCTTTCACTATACTCTTCCTGGTAAATATTTGGGCTCTTAATTAATAGATTTTCTTTTCTGAAAGAATAGAAATTGCTACAGAGTATTCTTTCAAAGATGTGAGTTTGAAGCAACTAAACATAGGTACCTTCATGCAGTTTTCCTGCAGAATAGGATGCTCTGACATATATAAAAAGCAGTTAAAATTGTCTGTTTATGTTGATTTCTAGGAAACCAGAACAGTTCAAAAGAAAAAGAACCCAAAAGTAACATTTTAGAAACTATTTTTTAATTAGACCTACATTTAAATATAATGACGTTCTAATAGAAGGTACTATAGACGTCTTCTCTAGTTTCTGCCGGTTCATTGTGTCCTGTATTTCCGCTCTCTTCAGTGAGCCCCACAATGAAGTACCCATTAGATGTTCACTAGTATGATATCAACCTTGTATGAAGAGAATGAATAAAAAATGAAGTTCTTAGCTGTGATCTATTTCAGATTAGCCATTTTCATTTATAAAACTGTTTATTTTACTTTGTCAGTTTGAAGGTCAATCTAACTTCAAATTGCATACTGAAGAATTTCAACAAAGATATGAGGCCCATCTCTGTCTGCTTCCTTTAAGACTAAAGGTGAAAAGCTGAGTCTTAACCGGGACATTAGGCAGAGCTTTGTGAAATGGACCAGATCACATTAATATAAAACTTAGAAAGACAGTTTACTCTGAAACCAAGACATCAGTGCCTGGACAGGGCAGTAGAAGGCATCCGGATTAGCAAGTCTTAATTGTGGGCATTAACCCAGAACAATCTATAAGAGCAAGTTCAAGAAACACTTGTCATACATTAAGGGAAGAATAAACAACAATAATCACAATACCTACCATTTATTAGATACTTAGTATGTATCAGGGATTATTCTGTGCATTTTCGATAGATTATCTCTATATCTCTACAATAACTTTGAAGTAGATACCGCTGTTACCACATTTTACAGGTGAAGAAACTGAGGGACAGGCATGTTAAGAATTTTGACCAAGATCACCAAACAAGTACATGAAGGAGCAAAGTTTCAAACCCAGGCAGAAAGACTCCAAAACTCATATTCTGAATGACAAGGCTAGTGTATATGCAATGTGCAGGACACTGTGAAGGCCACAACTCAGTATGCTCAGACCCGTATGCATGCTCCCATAGAACTCTTACAAACATGCATATGCAATGGAATATTACTCAGCCATAAAAAGGAGGAAATACTACCATTTGCGACAGCATGGATGGACCTAGAGGTTGTTATGCTAAGTGAAATAAATCAGACAGAGAAAGACAAATACTGTATGATTTCACTTATATGTGGAATCTAAAGAATAAAATAGAAAGACTCATAGATATCAAGAACAGACTGATGGTTGCCAGAGGGAGGTTGGGAGGCTGGGTGAAAAAGGTGAGGATTAAGAAGTACAAATTGGTAGTTACAAAATACTCACCAGAATGTAAAGTACCACATAGGGAATATAGTCAATAATATTATAATAAGTATGTATGGTGCCAGGGGGGTACTTGAAATATCTGGGGACTACTTTGTAAGGAATATGATTATCTTACCACTACGCCATACACCTGAAACTAATACGACATTGAATGTAATATTGAATGTAAACTTTATTGAAAAATAGATTTAAAAAATTTAAGATAGATGCAAATAAGGAAGCCAAATCATTTTTGTAGATTCTGGTGGCAGAAACACAGAATAGAAAGTCACAAATGCTAAATGCTCATTTCATTTAAAAAACCCTATATCCTCTAACTTGGCCTAAATATACCTGGTTGCTTTTCTTGTTACATATCTTGGACTTCTACTGAAGGAGACAGCAGCTTGGGTATGCCCCTGTGATTGGAGCATTTTTCAACTGATACAGGTTATCAAGGCTTCTGTCTCAATGTAGGCTGGTGATTTTTAATTTTTTAAATGCACCCCAAATTCTTTATCCAAAGGCATTTTAGAGCTTTTACTCAAGTTGATCTTCTCAACATTCCAACCATACTTCCTTAAGATATTGCTTCCTTGCCCTGGCCTGGTGGCTCTGTTGTTTGGAGCGTCATCCCATTCAACAAAAGGTTGCATGCAGGTTTAATACCTAGTCAGGGCACATGCCCAGGTTGCAGAATCGACGTTACTCTCTTTTTCTCCCTCTCCCTTCCTCTCTCTCTAAAATCAATAAAAACACCCTCGGGTGAGGATTTAAAAGAAAAAAGATACTGCTTCCTCTTAAAGTGTCTTGTTTGGGAAGCAGTCTTTTGTTTCCAGTAAGGAAAACAGTTTTGCTTTGAGTTACACATTTTCCTTGTCTGAAAGGGCCAAGCTCAGAAACTGCTGTGAAATAAAATCATAGATGCACTATTTCATATGGTGTGAGCCCAGATTTATTTTTTCTTTGATGGGAATTTTAGTAATGCCCACAAAATATATAGCTTTCCTAAATCACTCAGTTACAAAAAGAAAGTATGTCTGTATTTGGCAAGTGATTTTAAAAATGGATTCTCATGTTGTAATAATGCCCATATAAGTGGAGTTACTTATTAAAATAATTTTACCATTTTAACCTTACCTTACATCAATTATAGCCCATTCAGCCTCAGCTGAACCCTACAATTTTTTAAACAGTTTTTAAAACTAAACTCCACTCTAACAAATAGTATGAATAATTCTTTGTTATTAAGTATAACAGCTGACACATTTTTTATGATCATAAGCATTGCTAATATAAAAACAGATTTTAAAATTGCCAACACATTTTAAAAAGTGATCTATTCAAGGTTCTTAACTTGTGGCCTATGTGTAGAATTAAGAAAGTCTTTGGCCTGGCCAGTGTGACTCAGTAGTTGAGTGTGGACCCATGCACCAAGAGGTCACTGGTTCAGTTCCCAGACAGGACACATGCCCAGGTTATGGGCCAAATCCCCAGTGAGAGAGCATGCAGGAGGTGGCCAATCTCTCACTGATAATTCTCTCTCTCTTTCCCTCTCTCTCTCTCTCTCCCTCTCCCTCTTCCTCTCCCTCTCCCTTCCTTGCTTTCTAAAAATCAATAAAGAAAAAAAAAAATAGCATCTATTATTTTTTTTAAAAAAAACCAGTTCAATTTTTAACTTTTTAAGGTAACACCACAGTGTTTCCCACAGTGGCTGCACCAGTCTGCATTCCCACCAGCAGTGTACTAGAGTCCCCTTTTCTCCACACCCTCACCAACACTTGTTGTTTGATGATTTGTTGAACTGCCATTTGACCCAGTGATCCCACTTTTAGGAATATACCCTAACAAACCTGAAACATCAATCAGAAAGAACATATATACCCCTATGTTGATAGCAGCACTGTTTACAATAGCTAAGATCTGGAAACAACCCAAGTGTCCATCAGTAGATGAGTGGATTAAAAAGCTGTGGTACATGTACACAATGGAACACTATGCAGCTGTAAGAAATAAAGATCTCTTATCCTTTAAGATGGCACAGAAGGACCTGGAGAGTATTATGCTAAGCGAAACAAACCAAGCAGAGAAAGATAAATATCACATGATCTCACTTATTTGTGGAATATAATGAACTAAACAAACTGCTGGACAAAATTAACCCAGAGACATAGAGGTGGAGTACAGACTGACAAGCCTCAGAGAAGGGGTAATTGGGGCAAAGAGATAAACCACAGAACTTACATGCATGTATGCATGACCAATGAACATAGACAACAAAGCTGGGGATGGGGCGGCGGGGAAGGGGAGGAGGGTGTCAATGGGAGAAAAATGAGAAACATCTGTAACAAAAACAAATTAATAAATAAAATAATTAAAAAATAAGAACTGAAAAAAACATAAAGTCTTTGAATTTGGGTAAGAGAAAAAGTTATACTTTTATTTACATAAATTCTAATTAAAATATTGCATTTCCTTTCATTATAAATGCCAGGAACCAATCACAATAGTATTAGCAGTACCTGTGATTTTGTCATCAATAAAAATCACTAATATGTTCAAATTATATTACAGCTACTGCAGATATTTCAAATATCATTTTTACCCATCACTATATCAAAATTATGGTAGTTATTAGACGAACTACTAGAGCATGTTATTTAATGTGTTAATAATAAAGAAACTCATGTATTTCTAAATTACAATATTTTAATATTTTTCTAACTGCCTTTTCATATAATTGGTTCCCTTTATAATCCTATGTAATTTACTTTATGCATTTAATAACTTTATTGTGAGAGGAAATCCATAGGTTTTTATCAAACTGCCAAAGGGGTCTTTTGTATCCTCCCCAAAAAACATTATAAACCCCTATTTAAAAACCATATTAAATAATTTAGAGTATGCTATGAACTGAATTGTGTGTCCCCAAAATTCATATGTTGAAGCCCTAATCCTCTAATGTGACTGTATTTGGAGAGGGGGCCTTGATGGAAATAATTACCATTAAATGAAGTCATAAGGCTGGAGCTGGGATCCAATAGGATTAGTGTCATAAGAAGAGACACCAGAGCTCGCTCACTCTCTTTGCTAATTGGAAGTCAGCACGGTGGCCACCCGTGTGTGTGTGCGTGTGTGTGTGTGTGTGTGCGTGTGCATGTGTGTGTGTGTGTGCGTGTGTGTAGGCTTCCCCACACTAACCAAAAATTCTCAGACACCACCAACATGTCTGAGATTTCAACTCAATTCTGATACTATCTACCAGGAGATAGAATCAGAATCCCTAGTAAAGGTCTCAGTCCCACAGGACCATGCTCCACTTCAGATGCCAGTCACAAGCCCATGTCATTAACCTTAGCTTCTGACCTCCCCGCTCCAAATTGGAGGCCCCAATGACTCCCTCCAGTGCACGGTGCCATTGCAGGTCCAGGCTGTTACCTCTACTTCTGAAAGACTGCCTATAAATCAGAGATTCCTACACCCACTCCTTGGATTCTGGTAATGTTAAGAATAGATAGCTCACAGAACTCAGGGTTTTCCTGAGTTTACTCACTACAAAGGATATTAAGGGATACAAATCAACAGCCAGATGACGGAGCTTGTGGAGCTTGGGGCCCAGCCCAGTGGCATATGGAAGCATTCTGGTCCCCCCATTGGGAGCACTCTGAAAACAGGGGCAAACCAGCTGTCCTTCAGGAGGTTTCAGTATAGAGTCATGATTGACTAAGTCATTGGCCACTGGTCACTGATTCAACCTTAAGACTCTCCCCTCTCCCAGGAAAAATCAGGGGATGAGATTGAAAGTTATCATCTCTGACCACATGGTTGGCACCCTACAAGCACCAGCCCCCCACCCTTGAGTGGAGTCCAAAAGTCACCTTATTAACACAACAAGAGACACCATTGTTGCTGTCATCACTTAGAAAATTCCAAGGATTTTAGGAGCTCTGTGCCAGACACTGGGATGAAGATCAAATATATTTTTCTTATTATAAATCACAATATCACAACAGCCATGTGCAAACCAGAGTTCCCACCAGAACCTGACCATGTTGGCACCCTAATCTTGGACTTCCAGTCTCCCGAAATGTGATCAAATAAATTTCTGTTGTTTAAGCCACCCAGTCTGTAGTGTTTTGTCATGACAGCCCAAGAGGACTGACAAAAGGTAATATCAGCTTTTCCCTCTTTGAAGTCTCCCTTGATATCTCCTTTAGTTGCAAACCTGGATGCCATGGAGGAATTCACTGTACTACCTTGTCAGGATTCAAGACCCAGAACCACGTTTAAGCTAAAAATCCTGTGAGTTGTTATTTAAAGGAATATCATAAAAAGGAACCAACCTATTAGACAATAATAAATAACATTTTAAATGCAGCTGTCATCTGTCTCCAAAGTAGGTGGCAATTGCCGCAAGTGCTATCAGATTCTACTTCCATCAGCAACATTGTTTTTACAAGACCTCTGTGATCCAACTCCCTTCTGAGACTCTCAGCAGCTCCTGGTACACAGTAACTCTGCAGGCCCTGCCCTGCCGGGAACACCACCATTCACTCAATTAGGCAGCTGGGTGTCCTGATGGCAGGTGGCTGGCTAATGGTGGAAGGGGTTTTTGTTAAGGACCTGTATTCCTACATCAGCATTCATAACCTACTTTAGGAAATACACCATACCATTTCTGGTTAACCTTAAAACAATCACATTAAAATAAAGAGGACTGTCAGTAGAGCAATTTTATAAATAGCTAAAATTAAACAGAGCAAGACTGGCAAGTACTAATGCATAAGCAAAGAACTGACTTCTTGCATTTCATCATGAATTCCTGATAGCAAACTGCAGTATGTTTATTATACATTAATTCAGCACAACATTCAAAATGAATTTATGCCCTGGCTGAAGGGTGTGATATTGAAACTAAATATTATTTATTATCTTAATATTAGTAACCATACTAAAAAAAAAATTGTGTTAACAATTCAAAGTGTTTAAAAAGCTAAGGATACCATAGCTCTGCTTACCAACCAACCACTCTTAATTTATGCAAGTGTAGCCTATAGCTAAAAGCTTTGTATATTTGTTTCCCCGTGATATTAGTGCTCAAAAATAGGACACTCTTTCAAGGGCACCTTATAAACACAGAACTATAATTTATTTGGCAAATTAAAGCTCATATAAAATGTGCACACAGAGGTACAGATTAACATATTTAATTTCAATATTACCTGCAAACCTATTTTTTTCCATACATGGTTCTAATTAATCATATCAAATCGAGTCTGCGTATTATAAGCAATTATTTTAGTGGAAATAGAAACTGGATCTGAAGTAAATATACTGTAAAAAGATAATACTTTTATGAAAATTAATACATCTATTTGCATCTAGAAAACTGCATTCTAGTTAAATGGCATGAAAATGTAGAGCATTCAAAACCTGATTGCGGGAGAAGTTGAGTTTTTTTTTATGATTTAATAATACAGAATAATGTGCAATCTTGGTAATATCCCAATGTTTATATTTTGATGATATTTCCAAGTTTCCAAATCCCTAAGAACCATTAGATTCACTTTATGCAGAATTTTTCCTGTTATGAATATTCACTCCCCCTACAGTTGAATGTGCAAATTGTTTGTGAACATTTTATTTGGCAAATGGTTTTTTTCCTATTAAGCCTGTACTAGGAATTATAGTGGTGTAAGTACCAAGTTTACATTGCATTAAAACAGCTGCCAATAGATGCTGATGAAGGATTATGCCTGTAAGTAAACTGAGGCTATAACTTTAATGGCAGGATTGTTAGGCTTTCTAAAAGTTGTCATAAACTGACATAGAGGGGATTTTTTTTTTAAAGAACAGAATTAAATTGAAGCCAGTTGACCTAGAACAGGACATGTGCCTGGGGATAATCTAATGCCTCAGACAATAAACCTCCCATTCACAGGTCTCAGCTCAAACATAATGTTTCCAGAGAAACCCCTGATCTCAGATGGCCTCCTGCCCCAGCCAACCCCATTATTTCTACCTCTCCACCTGGTGTGGTACTTTCTTAGGACAAATCAAATTTGCTCATTTCCTTGTTTATTATTTGTTTTCCTGAGTAGAGTAAATTCCATAAGGATAAGGACCAACCTAGAGTTTAGCACTGCTGCTCTGGCCAGTGTGGCTCGGTGGTTAGAGTGTTGGCCTGAGTACCAAAGGGTCTTGGGTTCAATTCCTGGTCAAGGGCACATACTTGGGTTGCAGGTTCAATCCCCAGCCCTGGTCAGGGCATGTTTGGGAGGCAACCAATCAATGTGTCTCTCTCACATAGAAGTTTCTCTCTCTCTTTCTTCTTCCTTCCCCATGGCCCTCTCTTCCGCTCTCTCTAAAAAAAGAAAAAAAAAAAGAAAGAAAAAATTATCCTCTGTGGAGGATTAACAAAAAAATAACCAAAGTTTAGCACTGCTTCTGGCACAAAGAAGGAGCTCAATTACCATTTTTGAATGAATGAGCTAATGTGACTTTTATTTAAGGCATTTCTATAAGATTATTCAGTAATTGGTTGCCAAGAAATCTTCAATTTCTTAAAAGGTTTTGAAGACATTCCCTTTAATTCAGGATTAGTTGTCCACTATATATATTCACATGGGGCTAGAAGAATGACGCCCTTCCCCTTTCGTGTACTTTTTCAAGCAGATGAGAATCTTCCTCACAGATTTAAATGCATATTATGTGGGGAGAGCCCACAGAATTCCCTGAATCACACACTATTGTTTTCATGGCTACCCCTTGGCCCCCGACAACTTCCTGCAAAATACTGTTAACTTCCACACATCACTTCTTTCATCTGTGTTAACTGTGCTGACTCTCTTCACTCCCAGCTTTCTGGGATGATTTCCTAGTTTGGGGCAATTACAGCGAATACAAGGAATAAATCCAATCAGAACACACTAAGGTTCATCATAGTTACTTGTTTTAAACATCATCAGCCTTTGGTCTGTGCAGCTTCTAAAGACCTTCAGAAAAGGCAAGCTTACCAAATTCATTGTAATGTATAATAATGTCAAAAATTCCTCCTTCTACCTCTCCTAAATATTTCATAGAGACTTTTTTTTTCTTTTTGGACTTTCAGGGTAAATAGAAAACAGCTTGTCACCACTCATTAACCATGACCTGTTCTAGCATTACAACAAAGGACAAACAAGACCGGCCACCTGGTCTGTCCTGCATTACTCCTTATTTTGCATGCCTGATTCTATTCCTCTTTCCAAATTAAAAGGCTTCTGCAACTCTCTGGGGGCCACGAGGCACACCGTACCTGCTTTCTATTACTCTTCTCTAACTTTTGTGGGTTTGACATTTTTCAAATAAAATGAGTAATATTCAATATTACTCACAATCCTATCTTGTTTTAGTTTAAATTATTATACCTCAAACACTTCGCCTTTCTGCCTGTGTTCTCCCATGTCTTTAACAGACATTTTAAGCAGAAACTTCCATTAACTCTCCTTGAAACACTTCATTCTTAACTTCTTTCCAGCTGAAGGAGTTTAACCCATTGTTTTAGAGTCTTTTTCTTCTTAGCATTCTGAATGGCTTCCCACTGCTCATAAATTTAAAGTCCTCACGTGATCTGCAGACACTTGCTTAATCTGGCACGTGCCTTCCTCAAGCTCATTCTGCATCACCTGTTCCCTGGCCCACAAAGATGTTGCCATGGTTGCCTGTGCCCTGTTCAGCAGGCGCACCAGGCCCCATTCTGCCCTGTCACCTGTTCTTGCTGTCCTTCTGCCCTAACTCTCCTGACCCAACCTCTCTCCCCTTTTTAGGCCGACTCTTTCCTACTTGCCTTTCAGGTCTCCTTGCAAGAAGCAGTTTCTGCTGAAAGTCTTAGACCTCAGAGCCCCATGAAGTTTCCCTTCGTAGCACTTTCTCGCATTTAGTCTCACAGGTCTGTTTCATGCCCGGAGCGTGAGAGAGATTGTGTCCCTCGCCCTTGTCTCTCTCCACTCTCATCCACCTCAGGACTTTCACTATCATCAACGTGCTGACAATTCCCAAAGGCATATATCCATTCCAGATTTCTCTCCCAGACTCTAGATGCATGTCTAATTTCCTACTTTACAGTTGACCCACATATACTTATAAATATATCAGGCCACATGCTCACCTCAGAATGCTTAACCTTCTCCCCAAAACCTGTTCAACCTGCAGCCCCACTTCAGCTGATGGCAACTGACTTCTTCCAGGAGCTCAGTACAAAAAACCTTGGAGTCTTCTTCATATGACTTTTTCTCTTACCTCCCTCAAATCTTTCAGAAAATCCTGTTGGCTCTCCATTCAAAATATGTTCAAATTTTGTTCATTTTTCACTCTTTCTACTGCACTGTCCTGGGTCTGAGCCAGCTCCCCGCTGTCCTGGATCACTGCCTGGACCTCCTGACGGGGCTTCCTGATAGGCTTGTCCTTCACACTCTGTCTCAACACAATAGCTGGGTGGAACTTTAAAAACCCAAGTGAGATTGTATCACTCGTCTGCTCAGAATTCTGTGAGGGATCAATATCTCCCTTCAAGGAAGAACCCAAGACCTTACAATGGTCTGTGTTATCTGTCTCAGCTTCTCTCTTCTGTAGCTGCTCTCACCATACCAGTCACCTTGCATTTCCTTGAATAGCCTGGCCTCTGGTCTTGGGTCTTCTTCACCCAGATATCCCCAGGGATAATCCCTCACCTCCTCCAAAGCTTTTCTTTTTCTACAGTAATTATCACCTTTAACATCCTATATAATCTACTTCTTTTTACATCTATTATTTATTATCTGTACTCCCCACTGGAGTGTCGGCTTTATGAGGTCAGAGATTTTGTTCGCTAATAGGTCCCAAGTTGCTGAAATACAGTGAGCCGTCACCTATTTGTGGCATGAATGGAGAGGAGCTTCCTACACAAACTGGAGTTTACAAGGGTTTCAAGGTTGTTGTAAGGATAAATGAAATAGTGTATATGAGAAAGTGCTCTGTGGACTTAAAAATCCAATTTGACAAATGCCTCAATCTTGATTCTTTCTACAGAAGTCACCATTGTTATCAGTGGTGTATTGTTTCACTTAATTTATTCCCATATACCCATAATAAATATACTCTTATTTCATGTGAGCTTTTTAAAAAATAATGAACAGTATTATAAGATTGAAAAACAAAACCCTTTGCAACATGTAAAGTTTTATATGTGTGTGAGATTACTGTTACTTGGAAGTAGGGATTAAGGGATTCCCAAAACAAGTGATGAATTACAGATTTTTGCAGTAACGCTGTACCTTAACTCCCTTGAATATCCCTCTTTGAAAATGGAGTGCCCTATGTAAATGGAAATAAATGCAACTTCCTTGAGATTGAGGCAAAG
Organism: Molossus molossus; assembly: GCF_014108415.1. Classification (NCBI taxonomy): domain Eukaryota; kingdom Metazoa; phylum Chordata; class Mammalia; order Chiroptera; family Molossidae; genus Molossus; species Molossus molossus. The sequence goes on along the minus strand of NW_023425347.1, from coordinate 35,238,225 downwards.
ACTGGGGAGATAAAATTCACTTTTCTAAGAGATAGTCCATTTGGTTTACTATTCTCCATGTGTTCTGAAGGATTCTGGTGGGATTTTTATTCAATTTCTGGGGGAAAAAATGCTGAGTTCTAGATTTAGAAACATCACAAAAAAGGATGTTTTTCTGTCTTCTAGACATTTAAATTGTATATCTACTTCTAATTTTGACTTCAAAGTTGATGTAAATTATAATGTATTGCTACTTGTGTCTGAAACATTTGACTATTTTTAGTCTACCTAACTTACTATTTCATCTTTTTATCCATATAATAACCTATAGCACTAACATCAACATTTTCTTAAATGGAAAACATTAGTTGGTTCCTTTGAGATATTTTTTTCTCTGCTGAATGCTACTTATTTACCTTAAAAGTAGAGTATGCCACTTACTCTTTGAAAGACCTTGTCTTGTTATTTACTTTTGTAACAATTTTTATATAATTTTTCCATCTCCATCAATATTTTTAAATTAACTATGACTTCTAAAACAAGTTAAAATAGGCCTATAATAGGTTCATTGTAGTTTAACCCAATCTAGCAAGTAAAATTGAAATGTTGAGTCAATGAAGCCATGCTGGGGTATGTTGCCAATTTAGCCATCAAAAGTAATCCAGTATGATACAGTTTATCACAAAGTGCATTTAACACATTAATTATTAATCCACAGTGCAAAGCTCTTACCAAAAGCTGTCCTTGATTGCTTTGTTTTCCCAAGTAGCTCGATTCTACAATCTAAGATTAGTGTTCGGCGCCTTGACCAAATTCCCAAAGTTCTGTAATGTCTGTTTTTATTGCCAGTAAATCCAGATGGAAGTAGCTTTTACTGTTGTTATTAAGTGTGAGTTTATTAATGTTATCTATTAAGCCTACACTGCACATCGTCCATAGAAGAACTTCCAGAATCATACTTGATAAATGTACCATGTGAGTCCAAAAGGTTTGAGAACAAAATGAAGACTCCGGTATATAAATTAAAACAGTTTGTTGGCGCTTACAAAGCATCCTGGACACAGAGTTCTACTCATTAATTATATATTAGAGTAGAGCCTCTCATCAATAAAGACTTTTTAAACTATGGCACAAGTTGCCAAAATGGACTTTAACTAAAATTTGAGGAGGAGAAATGAAATAAAGCCAGTCAGAAAAATATTAGCTCCTGACATGGAAGTAGGGGCGGGGGGGGGGGGGGGTTCCTGAGTCAGGAGGCAAATGTAAACTGAGCTGTAGGGATCATCTGCTGTTACAGAACATTTCTACACCAGAAGACTAACATAAAATTAATAATGCCAACTCCCACGGTTACCCAGAAAATAGCTTTCACAGACGCCAGTATGTGAAATGTTGATCCTCTCATTAAAGAACCCCAAAAAGTTGCCCTGTTCACATTTTCAAAACTTAACTCATATGCTAAGGGAAAAGTGAGATCATCAGTAGATGAAGTGTTTAAAATGTTTTATCTTCCTAAGCTTCTAATATTATTTCCTTGAACAGTTCTGCTTTAAAAAATCAAGTTGTTCATTTAGCAAGTTAAAAAAGAGAGAGAGAGAGAGTGGCCATTATTTGCAGAGGTCTGAGAGTGAAGGCTGGAGACCTGTACTCACTGCCAAGTCAAGCCCGTCTGGGGCTCCGCCTGATGGGCAATGGGACTGGAGACCCGCCTGCCCCAGGATGAAGGCTGAGCTCAGAGGGCCTGGAGACCCGCCTGCCCCAGGATGAAGACTGAGCTCAGAGGGACTGGAGACCCGCCTGCCCCAGGATGAAGACTGAGTTCAGAGGGCCTGGAGACCCGCCTGCCCCTAGGATGAAGGCTGAGCTCAGAGGGACTGGAGACCCGCCTGCCCCAGGATGAAGACTGAGCTCAGAGGGCCTGGAGACACGCCTGCCCCCAGGATGAAGACTGAGCTCAGAGGGACTGGAGACCCGCCTGCCCCCAGGATGAAGACTGAGCTCAGAGGGCCTGGAGACCCGCCTGCCCCCAGAATGAAGACTGAGCTCAGAGGGACTGGAGACCCGCCTGCCCCCAGGATGAAGACTGAGCTCAGAGGGACTGGAGACACGCCTGCCCCCAGGATGAAGACTGAGCTCAGAGGGACTGGAGACCCGCCTGCCCCCAGGATGAAGACTGAGCTCAGAGGGACTGGAGACCCGCCTGCCCCCAGGATGAAGACTGAGCTCAGAGGGCCTGGAGACCCGCCTGCCCCCAGAATGAAGACTGAGCTCAGAGGGACTGGAGACCCGCCTGCCCCCAGGATGAAGACTGAGCTCAGTGGAGAACAGGGCAATGTGGATGGATGATAAAGGAGTTGCAGGGATCAGACTGTCCCAGCCCTGTGGCAAGGGCTGGAGAAGAGAGTAGTTTTCAGAACATCATGGTGAAGAAGAGCAGGGTGGTCCTCAGCCTATACCCCACACCTTTCTTGGGGTCCAAAGCCAAAATCACAGATATAAGACCCTGTTATGAAGAGTACATAGAACAAAGCCCTGAATTCTTAAAGTCTCTGTAAGAAACAGAGCACACAAGCGGAAAGTGCTTTGTGGCTCGGTACCGGGGCTGACGCGGGTGACAGGGAAGTGTGCCTTCACTCTGATAGGTGCCGAGGAGCTGGCCTGGGTGTGCAGCTATGGCAACATCTCAGTGGTGGCGGTGCACAGTCCCTTCCCGGGCCTAGGAGCCTGTTTGGGAGCAGGAAGAGAGAAGTCATAAGTGCGAGATCCTTGTCCTTCCCCCTGCTTCCTCCTGAGGACTGCCTGCAAACATCAGAAATAATTTGGGGCAGAAATGGAGAGATTAAATGGAAATTTGCTCTGGCTCATCTTGGGACCCTACCCCACACCTTTGACTGTGTGTCACAGAACATCACCTTGCATCCTCCGTTTCCCCTCTGGCTCCGGTAGCATCCTTTAGAGTACCTACCTACCTGAGCATTTCACCTGCAATGCATGGTCCAAACAAAATCCTCACAGTGAAAAACCAAACTGCTCCCAGAAATTCTGTGCTTAGGGAGAGAGAGAAAAAAGCTGGTGAACAGAGTCCATTATTCCCCTCCAAGTGTTTTTCCCCGAGTTAAATGTACCTACTAGCTGAAAGGCAAGTAGAATAATTAGCTGTTTGGTGGCCACTGATTTATGCAAATTCTTAATGTCTTCTGTTAAGCAATCCAAACACAGCTGCTCCCCGGCCTCTTGGAGCATTGCTGAGCAGGCACCGCCCACAGCAGTTCATTGGCTACAGGTACAGTCGTAATAAAGGGCTGGGATGACCAGCTTTTAAATCCACCTCTCGCCTCTGCCTCTTAATGTTCCAGTCTTTGCTACTTATTGACAGTATTCAGGTGAGGGATCATGCATGTAAAAAGAGTAAGGATTTCGTTACTTTACTTGCACTCTGTCGGCATGACTCACCCCCAAACATTCAGGACAGAAGAGCTCGGAGCAGCCGTAGGTGACCTCTCTGGTCATCAAGGAGTGAAACTGGGCCCTCTCTTTTTATTGTAAAGGAATGCAAGCTATGACCCATAAACCAATGCCTCACCATAAAATTCAAGGGGAATGACAGACAAATGAAAGAGTAAGTTCTTTTTAGCAATCTGGGGTGACAGCACTTAAAAGTTTGTAGCTGGAGGATTGTTTAGGAATGACAGAATGCAGCTGAGAAAGGCAGCCGACCTGATATAAAAAGGAATTTGTGTGCAAGCTTGGAAAAAGCAGTCCTTAAAACTGGAGAAAAGAAATCTTTACATGTGTTCTTTAAATAGTTACCCATTAACCCTTTACAAGGTGCTCAAATCGTCTGTAAGCACAATTCCTCATTCGTCCAATGTTTGAATCGAGGCTTTTGGAGAGTTTATTTCACTGTCCCTACAAAAATGTCACAAGAAATTGATTTTACATATTGTTGTTGTTGTGTTCATCACTGCTGTTGTCATATTTCCTTCCAACGTACTGTGCTGTCATAGACATCAGCTTCTGACCAGTAAAAGACATGAAGATGTAACTTCCTCTTCTCCGGTGCCTGCTGCCTATGACAACAAATGGCACCAAAATTGCACTGATCTCATTCTTGATAGTAGTCACTTATTGAGTACTTATTATATACTAAAACTCTGTTAAGTACTTCGTCCTGACCATCTGTCTCTGGTATATATAATAAACACTCAATCAATGAGTGTTGATGGGAAAGGGAAGAAGGAAGGAAGGAGGAAGGAAAGGCAGGAAGGAAGAAAGTTTCATTATAATTTATAACTTTTGCTGAGCATTTACTTTTTGTAGGCCACTGTAAGAACTTGAAAAGCAAGTTGTTGAGCTGATAGAAATATTCCTTTTTTCCATTGGGATTTATTGAAGCTGGACCCAAACTTGACTTAGAAACATGCCCAAATTGCCTTTTGATTTTTGCCCTTAAATCTTGACTACCTCTGCCGCCAACAACTAAGACAAACAGCTCAGATGTAAAGACATAAACAGTAGTTTTTCTCACTTCAGAGAAACTCTGAAATGAATCCAGTTACCATCAGCTCCTTGCTTCCCCTTTGCTTTTTATACTCTATGGACTTGAAGTCAAGAGGCAACCCCTAAGGTGTAAACAACAAGGGGTTACTCACAGACAGTGTAAACAGAAGATGAGTGTGAAGGTCAAGGCCAGGACCCAGTAGTCATCTGAAGAGATACATCAGCTCCAAAGCTTGTCCAAACATTTGTCGCAAACAGGTTTCAGAATGTTTTATTTGGATGTGAGCCAGGTTTTTACCTTGTCCATATCCCAAAAAGATGATCCATCCCAGTTGCAGGAACTTTCAAATAACAATAAAAAATTATTTCTTTATAAGAGAGAAGGGGAAAGGAAAATGACCAGCCTCCCAATGATTTGAACAGAGCCTGAAAGGGGACAGGTTGGTACCATATTACAGATTGAATTTCCACATGCTATTTAGGATGACTTTGTGTCTAAGCATGAAGTTGGAATTACACTGCCCGCTGGTTCAAAATGTTGTGACATTTTCTCTTCATTATATGAGTTTGTTGTTGTTGTTGTTGTTGTTTTATGCTGGTGCATCATTTTAGCTCACAGAATAACTGTACATATACTTTGTAAACAACAAAGGAAAATGCATGTCCTTTTACTTCTATTGTGTTGGAAGGATTATTTATTTCTATTTTCAGCTAATATTGATCTAGTTCTTTTTGTTGTTACCAACCTTAAGTTAGTCCTCCTCATCCCATATTTTGCATCTACAAAACACTAAAGACAGATGTCCCTTTGAATATAACTTGTGCTTCTTCCTATGTTTCCAGCCCAGTGTGATTCCAAACTAATATTCACACACTTCCTAACTTAAAGCCTGAACTTTCTTTTGTTGCTTATTACTATTCTTTGGGGTCTGATATTGGAGAAAATACATAATTATCTTAAGAAATACGGTGAAAGTATTTGATACTCATTCAAAATTTAATTTTAAAACTTTAAAAGTTATGAATAAAAATAAACTTTCTTAACCTGAAAAATAAAATCATCATAAATCTATAGTAATAATCATATTTAATAATGAAATTATAGAATAACCTCCATTGAAATCACAAACAAAACAAGATAACTACTATCTTATTGTCACAGCTTCTACAATAAGGTAAGAAAGTAAAATAAAATATGTAAATATTAGAAAAGAAAAAAACAAAATTGCTTTTTTTATACAACATGATTATTTACAGAATATATTCAAGATCTACAAAAAATTGAAAACAGAAACAAAGTTCAGCCAAGTAGTTAAATAAAAGTAATTTGACTAGCTAACACATACTGAATTCTTACTGTGGGCCAGGTACAGTTCTAGGTACTTTTCATATTTTATTAACTAGTAATATTATATAACCTAATACAACAGCCCCTGAGAATGATACAATTACTATGTCCAAAGAAATCTGATATACAGAAAGGTAAAGTGACTTACTGTTATAGATTGAATTGTGTTCCCCGAAATATATGTCAAAGCCCTAACCTCTGGTACCTGTGAACATGATCTTGAAAATGAGGCTGTTGGAGATGTAATCAGGTTAAGATGAAGTTGTTAGGGAGGGTTCTAATCTAATATAACTGATGCCCTTATAAGAAGAGGAAAATTCAGCCCAGACGTGGCTGGGTGGGATGAGTACCATCCCATGGACTGAAAGGTCCCAGTTCAATTCCCTATCAGGGCACATCCCCGGGTTTGAGGCTAGATCCCCAGTAGGGGGCGTGCAGGAGGCAGCTGATGGATGTTTCTCACATCGGTGTTTCTAGCTCTCTCCCTTTTTCTCTCCCTAAAAAGTCAATAAAAACATATTTAAAAAAAGAAGAGAGAAATTCAAACACAGACACACACTGGGAGACTGCCATGTGACAACATGTCAGAGATTGGAGTTATGTCGCTGCAAACCAAGGAATGCCAAAGATTGCCAGCAACCACCAGTAGCAAGAAAGGGGAAAGGAAAGATTTCCCTACAGTTCTCAAAGGAAGCCGAGCCCTGCCAACATCTTGATGTCAGACTTTTAGCTTTCAGAACTGTTTTGAAACTCTGTTAGAGCAGCCCTGGCAAACTAATAAGCTTGCCAAGGATCACACAGCTAGTAAAATGACCAAGCTAGGACATCAGGTCAGCATACCAAAATCAATATACTCTACATCAGTAAAAACAAGCTAAAAAGTGTAATGTAGAAACAGATACTATTCACAGTTACGTAAACTACAAGGTACCTTGGAATAAATTTAATAAAAAATGTTCAGGATATAGTCGATTCTCATTATTGTGGTAATTATATTCTATAAAGTTGCCACAAACACTCAAGTAGCCAATACTGAATCATTGATCCTAGGGGAAATACAGGGTTAGGTTCCTGCAAGTCTCTGGCGACATTTTCACCAACTGATCAAAGTATAACCTTGTTCCATGTGTGTTTCTGTTTAAAAGGACCTTGTTCAATATATGTTATTGATTCATTAACACAGAACTCACAGCCAATGCACTGTATTCCTCCTGCCTGAACACAGTCTGTGTTACATACGTATTTTCTCTGGAAGGCACAACACAGTCTTCTTGCACTTAGGAACAATAGCTGCACTTCAGCACTATTCTTGGGGACCATTTTAAACAGTAAGATACCAACAAAAAGGCACAAAAATGTGAAGAACACAGCACTAAGTAAACTGCAAAAAGGACATTTACAGTATGAGAACTAGAACAAGACGGCAAAGCACCACTTTGTTGGAATTCAGCTGGGAGCAAACAAGTGTGGGGTAACTCAAATTTTTCACCTCTCGTCACATGCTTCTGAATGACCATGAAAGCACAGTGAGTACTGACGCTGGAATTACAAATTTTAGAAAGTAGGTGAATTCACAAAAATGGAACCCATGAATAATGAGAACTAACTGAATTTATGGAAAAAGTGACAAAACCTTATAAAAGGACAAAAAAAAGAGACCTTACTAAATGGAGATGAAATATGATCATGAGTGGGAATAATTATAATTATAAAAATTACAGTTATATAAATGTATAAAATGTCAATTTTACCACAAATTAATTCTATCAAAATCCCAACGAGTATGTTTGAGGAACTTGAAAGCTGATCCTAAAATTCATAGGAAAATGTAAAGAACCAGTATAATAATTTTCAAAAATAAGATAGAGACTTATTATATCATTTTTAGAACTTAGAATACAATTATATTGTTTGAGATAGCATGATTTTGACACAAGCCTAGACAAATTGAATAGGGAACAGAAAAAAAAGACCGGAAGTGACAAACTTAAATAGAAATGTTCTTTATATCGAGATGATGTTACAAATTAGTGGATCATATTTAAAAAATATGATCAAGAGCAGTAAAGTATCCAGGTTAAAAAAAATATTCGTACTTCACATCATATTAAAAATAAATTGGAGGGAGGAAATCAAAGACCAAATGTAAAATATAAATGTTTGAAACATTTAGAAAAAATAGAGAAGATAACCTAATGATTTCTAGGTAGGGATATATCCATTTCGTAGGACAGAAGAAAAGCACATACTTTGAAGGAAAAGATTCATAAATTCAACATTAAAGTTTTTAAGTCTCTGTTTATTAAAACACACCATACAAAGTTAAAATGCAATATATGGGTGTGGGAAAGTATTTGAAACACACACAAAATTTTTTTTAAGTTAATATATAAGATTTGTATAGAAATCCTAAAAATCAATAGGAAGAAGACAAAAATAGATTTAGACAAATAGACAACAGAGGTAAATGTACAAATACTCAACAGCATTAGTGATTAGAGAAATGCAAAACTCATTAAATTTCATTTCATACTCATTTGATTGGCAAAAATTAGAAAGTCTGATAATCCCACTTTTTGGTAAGGATGTGAAGGAACAAGAACTTTCAGCACTGCTGATGGAAATTGAATGGGCAGAAACACTAAAGTCAAGGCTGTGTGTATCCTTACACTCTGCAATTCATCTTCTAGGCATGGTCCCTGGGGAAATTTCTTCATGTGTGCACAAAAAGACATGTATTAGAATATACACTGCAACATGACTTGTAACGGCAAAAACCTGGATTTATGAAATAGCCATCAACAGTAGACTCAACTAATCATGATTATAGTCATACAAGAAAATACTATATAGGGGCTAAAATTGATATTTTTTAAACTAATATGCAGAACAATATGTAAGAATTTCATTTATTTAAAGTTATTTTTCAAAGCAATATCATAGACTATTTATTCATTATGTACAGGTATCATAACAGTACAAAACCTTCATGGAAATAATGAACTTCCAATTGAGGATAGTGTTTTTTTTGGAGGAGGGCACAAACAGCATTGGGGAGGGCCAGTCAATTATACCTATAATGTATTATTATATTTTTAACTCTATAGCAAAAACAATAAGAGGTTAAGAGTTAATACAAGAGAGGTTGGGTGGGTGTTTGTTATAGTCTTCTAACTTTTTGGGTGCTGGTAATATTTAACTTAAATAGAAAATGTTAAAAGTCTGTTGAAGTTGGAAGAAACTCAATGTCAGTTTAAGCTCTAAATTCAGCACTTGCTGTTAAAATTTAGAGCTTGCCACTGAGTTCTATAAATAAGATAATAGAATGTAAGAATTACACTTAATCTTCTAATTACTCTCAACTTTAATCAAGCCTTTATTAACATAATGTGTCTAGCTTAGGGTCTTCAAAACTGAGAGGGGGTTTAGGGAAGAGGAATCAAAACAATGAAAAAATAAGTAGGTAATAGAAGGAAAGGCAAAAGGAACTGGGATGATTTAGACTAGTAAAAGGAAGCAAGGGGAAAAGAAAGTCTTCTCTATAACTTTCTGGGTGCTGGCAATATTTAACTTGAGGAGCATGCACAGTTTGCTCTTTTATTACTGAAGTCTGTGCCTCAATTAAGGCCTGACTAAAATTAGCTGTTTTGGTTATCTATTGCTGTGCAGCAAACCACTCTAAAACGTAATGGCTTAAAGCAATAATAATCACTTATTTTGTTCTTGGATCTATGATTTCATCAGGACCCCAGTGAGGGTGGTTCTTTGCTGATCCGTGTGGCAACAGCTGCTACAGTTCACTGGAGCAGGAAGATCCAGTTCAGGATGATTCACTCCGATGTTAGCAAGTTAGTGTTGGCTGTTGGCTGGAGCTACAGCCAGGACTGTGGCCCATGATTCCTGTGGGCCTCTCTCTGTGGGACTCTCCAGGGTTTCTTGGGTTTCCTCACACCATGATGTCTGGATTCTAAAAGGGAGAATCCCATAGGGGATGTGCATGTTATTTTTATACACTATCCTTAGAAGTCACAGTGTCATTTTCACTGAACGCTATTGGTCCCAGCAATCACAAAGACCCACATGGCTTCAGGGGAGGGAATGCACACTCCACCTTTTGATAAGGGAGTGGCAACGTTGTAGAACTTTGGGTGGAAATATAGTGTTAAAGCCATCTTTGTAAAATAAAATGTGTTCCATTGACCTCCTTCCTCAAATCTGTCTCCACATCAGTCTCTTTTTCTCACTGCTCCCAGAAAGAGGTCTGATCACATCGTTTTCTTGTTCAACAAGGGATATTTTCCTCTGCCCTTAACCCCACAAAATCAGGTTTGTTCTGTGGAGCTGTAAGTGAAAAGGCATATAATAATTCATTAAGGGGGTCTTGAAACTTTCACTTCTGTGACCAAAACCTAGAAAAGGATGACGAAAAATATTGATGTCTCAGATGCTTCTCTACTTGCGTTTAGCTAAAATAACATGACAGGACATTCATATTTCATGGAACCTGTGCAAACAGATCAGCAACCCAGGTGAATTTGGAGGAATTCATACAGCAGTATTTCTGCTATACTCTAGACATTCAAACAGAATGCAATTCATCAATCATATCAGATGTTTACATTTTTCTAACCCAGAGAAAGACAAGAGAGGCCTTAGAATGTTTTTCTTTTTGATTTTTTTCTTCAAGTTGATATGAGGCTTTTCAGCACAACAGTCAAAGGTGGTATTTGTCAGTTCAAGGATCTGACAGTTGATCACAGCATTAGGATTCCAGTTTTACCCAATCCACCAAATAAATACATTGTCTTCTTGTTCTTTTACTAAGCTTGGAAAATTAACCACCACTTCACATCGAAACAATTTCTCCCACTTTCTTCTTGTTGAAACTATTAAACATGCGACTGAATGGAAACCCGCTGGAGTTGACTGACATGTGAGACTAGTTGGCCTTGGGGACAAATTTGAGTGAGATGGTTCTTGGACTCTACCTCTATTACGTTGAACCTTATTAAGTTGCTGTTTTGGCCAACAGAAAATAGAAATTTTAAATAGTTTGATATATAGTCATGGATAAGATTAAGAAATTTCCTCACAGAACCCAAGAAGTCAGAAATTTGATTCAATGTCAGTCTAGAATGAGCCCTAACTGAAGACCCGAACTGCTTTTTCATGCACATAATGTTTTAATATAAAAGCCCAGGAAAGTGTTTCCACTAACTCTTAAGTGTGTTAACCAGTTGAGTCTGGGCGGGGGAGATACCTATAGGAAACTGAAAAGGAAACCATTGTTTATCTAGACTGTTTTTTAGCTGCAATGATGTCATTGGTTAGACCTTTTATGGATTTTTTAATAAACCAAATTTAAATGGGGTAAATGATGATTTTTGTTTCCTAACCTGTGAAGTAGAGAAACTAATCCTGATGTATGGCAGAAGCTAAAAGTAATGAAAAGAATCCTTAGGCAATACGGAATAAGTACTTACTACTATAATCATGATACACAAAATAGATACAAAAAATATGACCAAAATAATTGGGAATCATTATTTGTAAGACATAGCAAGACTGTGGCAGAGTTTAGAAGGTAACTACCTATTTCAGTGGTTTTTTCCTTAAATACCATGTGCTAAGAAAATTCAAATAAAAAAGATGAATAATTTAAAAACACGTTAACTTTGTTTGATAATCTTTGGGAATAAGCAAAGGATTAGGATAAAGCCTTTATGAGTGTTTTGGAGGAGTACGAAGTTCACCAGAATGGTTACATTTTGTGATTAAGTATTAGCATTTCTCAAGTTATTTTATAAAGCTCCAGTTCTACTTGATGTGTTCCTAGTTATATGGTTTAACAATGTAAGGATAAATATGGCATTGCATGTAATATGCACAGTATGCTACTCTGAACTTCTCTTCTAAGTACAATGAGTGGCTAGTAGCATGATCCTCTGGAAATGTGAGGACAACAAGCTGTTTTGTACACCGAACCACCCAATTCCATCCCAGCATTATTCTCTCCAATCAGTGTGTCCAGATAGAGAACTATGAGGACCAATTCACACTTATTTTTTCACGCAAGGTGACAAGAACCCCATTATCTACATTTGAAACTATACTATTCATGTTTCTTTGAATTCTTCAAAATTTATGTATCTTATCTTTAAGTGAAACATTTAGCAACATTTCTGAAAGTGTGAAGTCTAGCTCCACAAGATGTTAATGAAATTATGATGACAAGAAAGTTTATAATAAAAGAAATAATTGCTACTCTAACCCTCTTCATCCTAACTCTAATTCCAGAAGCATCATCTGTTAATAGTTTGTGATTTTTGTTTTTCTGATAATTACTATTATATGAAAGCCATAGTGGAGAGAGGTTGGCAGAGCAACAAGATGGAAAGATCCTGGGTTCCTCAATGATCTTGAAGCCACCTTATCAGCCTTCTTTCATATGAGACAGAAATTTATCTTCCTTAAATCTCTGCTATTTGGAGACATCTGCTACTTGTAGTCAACCCCTAAGTGATACAGAATCAAATATCATAACTCCAGGCAACTAAAAGAAAAATATTCCTAGCACCCAAGTCAAATGCATTATTTTTTCTATTTCTACAGTAATTGCTCAAAATCATGCTACATTTAAGTTTGTTTTCTTTTTGGATTGTGGCTTTCCTGTGCAGTTTTTGTTTGTTTCTCCTTGTCTAATTTTATTTTCTGATTTCTTAAAAGAGAAGAAACATACCTGCTTCGTCCTGTCATTCATGACATAGACTTTTAACCCTTTTTGTCTAATCTTTGGAATCTGTTCTTTTCTTCTGCTTGAGTCAGGCTTCAAAGAAGATTCAGATAAAGCATCTTTGACAACTGTGATGCTGCTGTGTTTTTTCCTTGAATTCTTGATTTAGTTCTAAATTTTTTTATGCCTTATTTTCTCTTTCATGGATTTTACTCTCATCTTTCCAGAGTATACCGTAAAGTAATTTTCTAAGCAAGGGTGACTTCAAATATTCCAAGTCCTTGTATATTTGAAAAAGTCTATTTTTCCCTTCATACTTTGATTGGTTATAACTTTTTCTCAGAACGTTGCAGACTTTGTTTTTATCTGTTGTCTTCAAGATTTCATACATTTGGGATTACAAAATGTCAACCTGATTCTTGTCACTTTGTTATTGACCTAAATTTTCTCTCTGGAAGCTTCTCAGACATACTGTTTATTCTTGATATCTGAAGTTTTCATGATGCCATGTTGAGATGTGTAGGGCTTTTTGTACTCCTTTATCTCAACGTTGCAAAGAAGGACTTTTCTGTAACAAAGGTTTGTGTCTTTCTATTCAGCTCTGGGTACTTTTCTCCTATTGTTTTGATCAATTTTCCCCTCTGTTCTGTCTTTCTGGTACACCTATTAATTAAGGTTAAATATCTGTATGATTTTTTATATATGCCAACTCTGAACTGAAGTTCTTTTGGGGTTTTTCTTGACAGGTGAGTTCTTTCCATGGTTTCAGACCCTGCTTCAGGGCCCTGGGCTGGCATTTTTTCAAGTTAAAAGGAAAAAAAATATAGTCTATCAACAGGCTTCTACTCTCTTCTCTTTCCATCTTTCAGAGACTTGTTGAAATATTTCATTTACAGATGGCATCCCTCTCTTTCTCTTGTCTTATTCCTTTGTATTTCCTATATTTTATTTTTTATTTTCAGAAAATTGTGTTCAGTCTGCTGTCTTACCAGAACACTTAAAGTTTACCGTGGTGACACAGTTGAAATAAAACTGCTGCACCAATTTTTCAGCAGTGCTGTCTTTAAATATAAGAATATGTTGTACAACTTAAGTAACACAAAAACATAAGTTCAAGTATTTAAGAATATTATCACTGTAAAATAGGATATGAATGGTCAAATACACCCAGGTTTCTTTTCTTAAAAAAAAGAAAAAGAAAAATGAATAGAGTGCTATTCTTCTGCTGCTGCTATTTTTCATTTTCAGGTAGAATGTAGCTCTTGAAGTTATATAGCTTTAAAAACATATTTTTTTTATTTAGGTGATTTTTTAAAAGCTTCTCTGTACAAAAACTTAAATGATTTTCAGTAGAGATTTTTCCTGCGTCCTTGGACCAATTTCTGATTCTTTTAAGACATGCTACCCACTGTGATATTAACGTATTACTGTAAGAGTTGTAACAGCAGGAGACAGCTTTTTCTTCTTCAAGAGACATAGAAGGGATATGTGCCTACACTTTGTATGAAAATTTCCTTGACATCCAACTTATACTATCAGCAGTATAAGTGCTGGAGGAACAGTTCTCCACTTTAGCGGGCTTTTAATAAACTCAAGGTTATATAAGCAAAACATAATTTTTATATATCATACTCTTATAACTAATTGTTTATAGATTGCTTAAATGTATGTTTTCAATAATTTTTTTGTGCTGAGCACTATATTTTTTCCCAGGGATACCATAGTAAACAAGACATCATGCCCTTGAGGAGGTCGAATGAAGGTATACAAATAAGTAAACAGCAAATTTCTAAAATGTAATCAGAGCTATTGTGGAGTAACCATTAAATGCTATAGGAGCATATAAAAAGAGCAGTGAACACCATGGGGAGGGGGAGTTTAGGTAAAAGATGGCTCCCCAAGGAGATGACTCCTGAGATTAGACCCAAAAGACCAGCACAAATTAGCCAGGGGAAGGAACTGGAGGTAGATGAGATGAAAGAAACAGTCCAGATGTTTGCAACAGTATGTGTGAAGCCCTGAGGCAGGACCAGGGCTTCATGAACCACAAACGAAGATGGCAACAGATTGAAACGGAGAAAAAAGCAGAGGCTAGATTCATCTGTAGTATAGCCTATCAAAGAATGTGGACTTTCTCCTAAAATGCTCAGTATAGGAGTGAATGGTTCACACACTCTTCGAGCAAGTTTCTTCATAGATGAAGTAATAGAGCGACAATTTTTCATTATGGGTTTACTGTGTGCACGATGCTATACTTGGCAGGAAGGAAGTAAAGGCATTCAACCTCAGGCATCAGTGTGAAAACAGGTCAGGATATTGGGGGCTGCTGTGTATTCTGATGAGAAGAAAACATATATCATGGGTGGTAGAAGACAACACTAAAAAGTTATGTTATGGCCTATCCTAGTAAGGAGATGGATTATCCAAGTTTTTAAGCAAGAAAGAGACCTGACTATACATGTGTCTTACCCAAAAAGTGTATTCCTACTTTTTATTATACTGCATATGTCAGGAAATATATCACTTGGCCTAAAGCAATTAAAACTTTGCTCTCTTTTAGTTCATTTAGGACCCAGGTTATCTAAATGAACCACTATGTCTTGTTTTAAATCTGGATGTTGGAAACTACTGCTCTCCAATTTGAAGTTGAACATGTATCCAACTTGCCCTCAAAGAGTTCACCATCTAGGGTTACAACCACAAGTAGCTTTTATAAGCTCACATACTTTTCTCTGTTAGTGTTCAGTGACTGTGTAACTGAACAAGCACCAAATCTCATGATAATCCCATGGTTCCTTTTACATTTCTCCATCCATTTCTCTGGGTTTCCAATTTAACAGTCAAGTTAAGTTTAAGACAGTGATTTAAGTCAGCCTATCCATCCATATTCTTTCCCCCACTGAAACTGTCAAGACATTATTTATTTTCTGGAAACCAAAAATTACTTTCTACCTCTTCTCGTGAATGGGAGCAGATAGAGTTTCTATGGACATGGACTTTATTCATTTGTGGGAGGACATGACCAATTAAGAAAACAGAATACAAAATTATACATTCACATTTCCTAGAACTTGGAAGAGATTTTTACGAATGAAGCGCCAAGCTTGATTAGCTTTATGGTAAACTCTCTTCTCTTGAAGAGCAAATATATAAATATGCAGGGTCCTTTCAAGAGTTATCAGTAAAACCGATACCCACATTGGCCATTTGGGTATAAGAAATATATCAGAAACGTGAAGGCCCCTGTTTTCTGCTGCACTTGCCCCCATTTGCCAAAACCCCAACTTGTCACAGGGAGAAGTTCTCATCTGAATATTCAGTGAACAGAAAATGTCTGTGTATTGCCTGTCCTCTTTCCCTCTCTCCTTGTCTTTTAACTATTTTACTGCTTCTAGGCTCCATTCCCGACACTTTAGCAATGAACCTTTACTTCGTATCTACCCTTTCAATAAGTCCCACCCAGAGAGCTACGCCATTTTCAAATGCCAGCACCCATAGAGCTAAGATAATAAGGTAGATCAGATGTGTTTTATCAGGTAGAAAAAAACAACAGGGGGAAAAAAAGCTGTTTGGGCAGTGTCCTAAAAAGTCTGGTTCTGAAGCCAGCGCCCCTGCTGCGTTTAGCTGCTTTTTCCCGTGGAACCCAGTTGTAGGACTGCAGATTAAAAGGCAGTAGACCTCTGGCATACAAGCAAGTAGCACCTCATCATACAAATAGAAGCAACTCAACTATGTGCGCCCTCAAGCTGAGCTCAGTGTTCTGCTGCATTTCAAAAATATCCATCTGTTGCAAGAGAAGAAACAGGAAGTTTTGTTAATTATCTGCTGTAACCCACTAGATAGTTTCCAGAAAAAAATAACTAAAGCCATATTTCCTGAAGAAACGTAGCAAGTTACAAGATGCAGCACAGTAGATAAGCCTGACATTATTCCTTTTAAATAAATCAAATCTATCAGTTGGCTAGTTGCTTACTCGCTGCCTCTGAGCCCCTTCCGTGCCCTCAGCACTCAGCAGACAGATATATTCTGTACAGAAGTTCTTTTCAGATGACAATGTTGACTAATAAAGCAAAATCATACTAGAGATCCGCAAAAACACTACTAAAGACAATAGACGAGCACTTGAGAGATATTTCTGATGTATTTGCTTAGGCACAGTTTTGCTTCAGGATTCCATTAAAATACCACATACATTTTTGCACGATTAGACAAAATAAATTCATGGGAAATATTTTGTTGTTGGTTATTAGTTAATTTAAATAGGTATCTCTAAAACTTCTTCCCCAGTCTAATCATGTTGCCTTAACTAAGATTCTCTGCCAGAGTGTTATAACGGTATTAAGGATACACATGCCCAGTTGGACTCCGGCCATCATTCTATAAATCATTGCCAATTATGTCAATAAAGCAGGCTGGGTAATGATTGATTTCTTAGTTATGCGGTCAGCTGTTCTTCAACACTTTGTTTCCCTCAAATGTCTCAACCATGGCCTACTTTCCTAAAACCACGATGGTTTACATTGCCCCCCAAAGAGACATTTGTACACATCTGTGGGTGAGAAAAAGAGTTTAGAAATTCAGTGAGGCCTCATTAATCCCATCTAACTGTTAGAGAGGATAACCCAAATTTGTAAAAACTCTGGATTGTAGAAGTTATTTTTTTAAATACAAAGTAGTTTTTTTTTTCTACTTTTATGTGTCTGAAACAACTCAGACTAATCTAACAAAGAATCACTTTTTAGAGTGCTCAGAGTTTGAAAAATGTATGGTAAGTTTATAAAACTGTAACAAATATTTAGCATTATGATACTTGCCTGTTAACTATGGTCATTTCACTACCAGGGAGATAATAGCATGGAATTTTTGAAGCAATAAGCTTTTATTTTTAGTAGAATTATTTTTTTTTGCCAAAACGTAAATATGTTTTTGATCATCTAGCATGGATTAAGGCTGGATATTTGATATTTATTCAGATATCAACCACCAGACCCAGCTGGAAAACAAAGTGCTAGAGTAGAAAGCCCTAGACCATGAAACCAAACAGACTTGGGTTCAAGTCCCAGCTCTGTCCTTTACTAGCTCTGTAGGATTTATCTATAAATTCAACCAACAAATATGCATTGTACAGCTACTACATTGGGCTGCAGAGACAAAAGTAGAAACATGACAAAGGTCCCTGTGTCATGAAGGTTAAATGTCCATGGAGAGAATAAAATGATCAAATAAAGGAACGAGACCATTTCAGACAACGTTAAGTCTATAAAGAATGAAAGGGGTGAGGACTGGAGGGGTGACATGTTTTGAGGTTAGGGAAGACCTCAAGGAGCAGACTGCCCCGGTTGAGATCTGAACGACATGGAGGGCCAGTCATGCAAAGGCTAAAATGGGCAGATTATTCAAGCACAGGGAACAGCACAGTGGTCCCAAGTTGGAATACGTTTGGCATATTTAAAGAAAAGAAATGAGGCCATGGTGCTTGCTCTCTCAGAGTGACAAATATTTTCAGATGTGAGGTGGGAATAATAATCATGCCAATTTTTCAAGATTGTTATTAGAGATTTTATTTGCAAAGTACCTCGGGAGTGCCTAGCACATCTTAGGCACTCAAAAAAAGTGAATCTTATTATTGTTATCATTATAATTAATGTTTGGGGCACTGAAATCTTATAACTAATTCAGTATCTACAAAACCAAAAGAAGTCAACCATTCATTTATAGATCATTTTCAGTGAATGCTAGCAAGCTGTGTTTATCTAATGTGCCAACACTGAGTTTTGCTTTATCTCCTCATAGAAGCAGACACTCATATTTAATTTTAAATACTCATAAATAAATATATATTTTTAAATTGTAAATATTCATAAATATATGTTTGTCATGTTCAAAACATTTTAATAAAAACCAGCATGGAAAGGTACTCCATCAACCTTGAGGATGTGCAGTAAAAATTGATACTAATAAAATGCCAATGAGTCTACCTGAATCATTGATAAATATACATATTCTCTGCATTATACAAAAATGTTCAAACACATAGACTGGGTCAAAATTGGTGAACCACTGTAACTAGAATTAAGTGTTTATCGCACACTTTCTAAAATAGCAGCCTAAACTTGTTAATTGCACTAAGCATAATCAAATTCATAAGCATCCCTTTAACATTTAATTTTAAGTCACCCCTGGGTGATAACTGATTCAATCATGCTACTTCATAATCATTACCCCAATATTTACTAAGACCTAAGCTACCTAATTCTTTCAAAGAATAAAAATGCCTGCACACCAAGAAAGCTACTTTCAAATACAATTCAAATTAAATAGGCAAAACCTTGCAGCTGTGGAAAACAAAAAACAAACAGTTTCTATTTCAGTAAGAAATTACTAATTAAAAGAAGCCATCTTCTTTATTTAAAAATGCTAGAGATAAAATGAAAACTTGCCCACACTGCATTACCTTCTCTCTCTGGGCTCTTTGAGAGCCACAAGTCACAGAGAAAATAAATCATCTCACTTCAATGTAAACACCTCTATTTTAAAATTTAAAAAAAGAAAGTAAATCCGAGCAACAAAATAAAGTAGCATTGGATTATAATCCAAAACATAAAATAGATATCCATGATCTATACTAATATTTTAAAAAATGATTTAATAAATAAATGAGAGAGAACAGACAAATCATCCCTGCAGGAAAAATTTTAAATAATTGACGCATTCTTTCCACAAGGAGATTAAGCATAACTGTATTTTTTAAGTATGGGCACACAAATTCCCTCCTAAGAGGACAGTATGGAAAGTGAGCAAAAGGGTAACTTGACAGTGGAGAAATCTGACAAATGCTACCTCAGCCAGATGATCAAGGTCAATATTAATAGCAGTAAGTCATGTTGATAATATGCACCTTTGATATGATGCTCTAAGAGATGATGTGTTGAGAGTGGTACTTTACCTCTGTGATCTTCTTTTCCAAAAATCCACAATCCCAGTCTAACCATGAGAAAAACATGAGACAAACCCCAATTGAGGGGCAACCTACATATACCTGACCAGCGTTCCTCTACGCTGTCAAAGTCATCAGGAACAAGAAAGGTCTGAGAAACTTTCACAGCCAAGAAAAGCCTCAGGAGACATAATGACTAAATGTAATGTATATCCTGGATGGGACCATAGAACACCAAGGAGATCTGATTAAAATATGAACTTTAGCTTAAAGAAAACAAAACAGTGTACACTCACAAGGCTCCTGAATCCTTTGAAATGAGCCGAAGTAAAGCAAAAGAAAAATATACTATTTTCATTTATTGATTTTTTTTCTAGCACAGGTTATTCATGAACTCAACATAAAACACTATCAATAACTAAGAGGTAAAATTTGAGGAAAGCATTGTCAAAATTATATCCTCATACAGTGTTTTAAAAATTTACTGATTTAAATAACAATGAAAATATTTGCAAGTGATCTATTTGGAGAAGCAAGCAAAGTTCAGGAATCCACTAACCCCTAGGAATTGCTCCCCTCCTGTGGCACTCTTCCTAGTGTAAACCCTTATAACAATATTAAATATTTGCAGACTTTCATTTAGCACTTACTATGTACCAGGAACCATTATAAGCCCTTTATATGCTATATAAACACATTTAAATTTGACATCATCATCATCACCACGGCACTAAAGAGGCAATTGAGACACTGTGAGGTTAAGTGACTTGCCTGGTAACCAGACTAGTGACAGAGCCAGTTTTTTAACTCAGGCAGTCTGGTTCCAGGACATGTACACTGGTTTTCTAAACGGACTAAACACCATCCTCACTTCTTTCCCCTGAAGCCTCTATCTGCGCTGCTGGAGGTCTGCCCTGACCACCTTCCTTGACCCATGCTGAGTGCTCCCTTTTTTTGGCCACCACCACCAACCTTGGGAAAACTTACCAGGATTTCTGAGGAGGCAGATGGGTTGTTGGTCTGTAGAAGTTTAGTTCTCCAGGAAGCAGATTCTGAGACAGTCTCTGGGGTAGGATGTTCATTAAGGAGTGCCCAAGGGACCAACACCTGTGGAAGAGGGTGGTGAAAATCACAAATGGGTGGAGGGAGAAGCCAAGCTGTGATGCAGGTCCAAACAACCTCAGCATATTCTACAGGGCTCTGGGTTTCAAATGGCCCTTAGAGTTATCGTCACATGGGCCAGGATGGGAGGCTTTCTAAATCACGTGATCACCCTCCCTGAGACCCCTCCACCGTCAGCACAGAAGGAACAAACTCTTCAGTTCCCTCTGTAAGACGAGCCAATTCTCGAGCATGTGTGCCGGATTCCATACTTTTGCCCAAGCAGGGCCTATGTGGAGTAGGTAACAATCAGAGTGATTCCATCTGACACATATCTCCCTCTCTTTCTTTTTTTTTTAATCCTCACCCGAGGACATTTTTCCATTCTTTGCTCAGATAGAGTGGGAGGGAGAGAGAGGAACAGAGAGAGAGAGAGAGAAACATCGACGTGAAAGGAACACATCGAGTGGCTGCCACCTGCATGACCCAACCAGGGCCGGGGACAAACTGCAACTGAGGTACACGCCTTTAGCGGGAACCAAACCCGGGTCTCTCAGGACCACAGGCCGACGCTCTAACCACTGAGCCAAACTGGCTAGGGCTCCCTCTCTTTCTAAGGGTCAAGCATGAAGTTTGAAATTCCTCCATGAGAAATATATTCCTTGTTTTCTATTCTGAAGCTTTTTTGTTATCAAAAAACCTTTACTAAATTGCAAATACCCCTCCAAAAAGGCAATATAAACCATTTTTAGGTAATCTTAGTGGAACTTAACTGATTATAGCTGAAAGCAAAGACCAGAACACCTTGAAAGAGAAATGAGGCACTAAAAGAAGAAGTAAGAGGGGTGCCAAAAAGTACACCTTACTTCACAACTTGACTGAGAATCACCCCTGCCCCTCCCTGACTTCTCACAAAGAGGCTCTTCCCTCTTTTCCTACATGTCAGGCCTCTAGAAAACAACATAAAGACATTTCATGGACCATCATGTTTCATAATTGCATTGTAATTTATAAGATAGAGTCTAATTATTTCTCTGAAATTGATATCTTCCAAATTGCACAATGTTTATTCCTTCTTAGATCTTTTTTTTATTTCTACTGAGTAATACCAGGAGAAATATGCCTAGAGATGTCTTTACACAAACTTGAGTTCTAGCAGGTCGTGGGCTCCCAGAAATATAACTAAGGATTTAATATGTGCCCTTATATTTAAAGATATCAATGCAAGTTGAAGAAGATGTAAAAATTACTGGAAACCAATTTACAGCAGCTGAAGCAAATTAGGGCTTTAGGGCAAGTTGCAAATTTTAAAAGAAAAAAAGAAAGGAAGGAAGTAATGAAACAACCAGCTGTAGGCAAACCATATGTGCCATTCCCAAATCTTTATTAATGAAAGTATAGCTACATGTTAAAGGGAATTTAGCTCCTACGGCAAAGATCCCAATAACAATAAGCACAGATTGTAATACTGTATTTTCCAGATGAGATGCCAAAAAAGTGTGCAGATTTAGGGCTGTTTCTATAGTCATATGTTTGAAAGACCTCTATGTTATTCACTAAACTGCCCAAATATTAAGGTACTTTTTAAAATTTGAGAAAACAATACATTTAATTTGCCAACTGAATTACCTACAAAGATCATTCAAAGTAGTTGGAATATATAGCTTAACTACAGCTGAGATTTTTAGCAGTTACCAAAAATATGTTGGTAAAAGTCAAAAGATACCTTCTAATATTAGTGATTATATATATATATATATATATATATATATATATATATATATATATGGGGTCATAATTTTCATGTATGTTGTGAGACATTGGCTAGAGAATGTGGCATCTCTGAAGAACCAAAGGACTTTTCTGCTCAGATGACACCCAAAATGACCCTTCAAATGAGTAAATCATGCACCAGCTCTTACCAGCACACAACAACAGAGGCAAATAGGTTATACAGCAGGTATGAGTCAAGGTCAACTTGATCTCAACAAATTTTAGTGCTTCGGATTATGACTCATAAGCCTTAATCAATTTTCAAACTGATCCCCTCATTTTAGAATTTATCTGGAAAGTTCTTGGCCCCCAAATACTTGCATTTTGCAAAGTTGCTTCAGTAAAAAAGAGTAAAAACAGGGAGATATCATTGTAGAATAGAATCCGGTCAAGACCTATTATGTGTTATCCTCGTCAGAATGATTTTCTTCAGATTCTCAAACCCATGCATGAGCCTAAATTCCTCTGGTTATATGTTTTAGCTCTCCAGGTGGTTGTTCTATATGTGAAGACAAAGTCAAATAAACTTACCCAGCCATTGGCTATACTTAGATTTCAAAATTTTTATTATTAACTACCACTTACTATTATCTTGAATTAAATATTAAAATAACACTGAAAAAGATGCAGGTTACCTAATTATCCCCATTATTTATAAATTCCTGTTATGAATTAAAGTTACTTTATAATTCTTATAATAATGTCCTAATATTATTAGTGTTTTTAGTAGTAATATGATTTTTTATCTACCATATTTGAAGTGTACACGTTGATATTCCTAATCATTACCTATGATTTAGGATAAAACATTATCAGAGTCTTACCCTATAATTTGATTTCTAAGGTGGAATCAGATGGTCTTTGATTCTGCCAATTGCAGGTGATCAAGGTTGCTCTTAAACATTTGAAGATACCGGCACAAAACCCACCAATCACTGATCATCCATACACATGTCTCTCTGGAATGCTCCATTACCAAGGCAATAAAAAATGATGGTGCTTTTGAGTACAGCATCAGTATTTATATACTAGAGATAGTTTTACAGTTGAACATGTTATTATGTTTATGCCTAGCAGTTATAGCAATGTTCTCTGTTTAGTGATGACATATTATAGGAGAGTACTCATAGTAAACTGACTAGAAATAATTCACAAACATTCCTCATGAGATGGACAGCCTGACACTAAAAATGCTATTAGCTACAACATTAAAGGATCCTTTGTACATTACATACTCCAGGATTTAGATACTCTGAGGTCAACTAATTAAAAAATTAGATTGCTTCCCAATTGCACAAGTCCATTTTTCCTTTTTAATATATTGGAACTCAATGTGTGGTTTTAATTATTTTTCATTATTAAACTCTTAAACATGTACTTTATGTAAGTCAAGATGGCTGCAGAAGTTTTGATCCATGTGGTATACTGATCACATAATTTCCTAATTGCCTAGTCATGTAATTCCCTTAGTAGGTCTCTCTCAAAGTTTTCTCAATTTCTTCATTTATCTCAATGTGTGTGGTACAGAATTCTTTCAACACATGGTATGCACCTATCAAAAGTTTCACTACTGTGTTTTATTAAAAGCATGCATGGAGGGTGTGATTTCCAATCCTTTATAATTTCCGGATTTACTAATTAAATTGCTTCACTCATGTCAAAGGCACTTTTTATCACTTGGAATATTAAAATCAGCCCTTTCTGGAGAACAAAGTCAATCAGAAAAACTCTAAAAGCATGAAAAAGTGTTTCCTGTGTTCGGATGACTTGAAAGGAGCTCAAAGGAAATCTATGAAATTTAAATAAAAATTCATTATCCTAAAGAAAATAAGCCTGCAAATTAAAGCCACAGCAGCCAGCACCCTGAAAACAAACCTGGGTAAAAGGTGGTCCCAACCTACAAGGGACACACTCTCCTACTGTTCTTATTAACATCTCTTTTCCTTGCCCCTAAATCTGTTTAGACGCATAGTTGATTTTTTATCTAAAATGGTTAGCAAACGGGGTGTTTTGATTAATGTGTTGAACCAGGGAGACAGGAATGAAACATTTCAAATACCTATATGGGGCTAGCATGGTCCAACGTATTTTATATCATTTTGTCCTCACAATATCCTGCAAAGTAGGTATTGCCATGCCCATTTTTCAGATGCAAAGACCAAGGGTGCCTGATGTTATATGTTACACAGCACTTCTGAAATGACTGGTCTAGCCAATGAAGAGCTGTGGTGTAAACCAAGTTATTTGATTTCAAAGCCCCTACTTTTTCATTTACCATACTGAACATATGTATATACAAATTACTACTTTTGGGAGAATTAGCATATGATCAAAAATTAACTTGAATCATAAGAAACATACGTTATTCTCTTTGAAGATTCAAAAAACATTTAAGAATTTTTGTCCTGCCTCAGGGTTATCATTAGAATCATTAGTCATCCATTCATTATCAATATATTAGAAGTTCCTGTTAACAGAGTTTTATGATGAATGGAATAACAAGAAATATATCTGTACATATACATTCTTCCTATAGGAGCATGACAAATTTCAAAAGTATCTAAGAAAGCACTTCATTATTGTACACTAAAGTATAACTTCTCATTAGCATGATTATACAAGGTTCTTTGCACTTTGCCCTTGCATGGAGCCTTTAGAACTTATTCAATGCACAAAGAACAGCCTGCCCATCATCATACTTGCCCTTTAAACTCCATGGCACATTAGGTTCAAGCACAACTTCCAAATCTCTAGAAAGCTACTGGTTTCAATCCCTAATTAGGGAATGATCCCAAATAACCCCTAACAACATCCAAAGGAAAAGATGGTTTCATTTGTTTTTCCAATTTGTCAGGCTAAAGATTACCCTAAACAAAGTCACTTTCATCACATTACCACCTTGGGGCCAAACACTGCTCGCCTCCTCTAGGCAGAATTCAGATTTTTAAAGTTGTTTTTAATCATTGAAAGTTTTCCTGATCCAAAACATAAATTCTCTACCAATCGTCTTTCTAGTCCTGGCTATGAGTTGAGATTTGGAAGTCAAAGAGACCAGCCTGGGCTTCTGTAGCTCTTACAGCATTTGGATAGCTGCTTACTCTACCAGGCTGACCCCTGTTCCCCCCACACTAAACTTGATTCTCAGTGGACACCCTATCTCATGCCAAATGCAAAGTTTTAATCCTTGCAGTATCTTTGTATTTCTGCATTGCTGTGGAGTGTTAAAGTGGGCAAGCTGATAAGGCAGAAAAGTTAAAATGTGAAATCTATGCATCTTTACATTCTAAATGAATCTAAATCTATTGGTGTTTTCTTCCCAAGTTCCATTTTGAATGCTACAGATATATGCCATAGATGGAAAATCTTCCTCTTCAAATGACTTAGCTGAAACTATGATAAATAAACTATTTCTGATTTATAGGAACTTTCTAAAAGATCTCCAATTTGATATATTGCAAAAACTAGGAAATATGTAGCTGTTCATATCAGAGAAGCCAGTAAGCTGGGAAAAAATCATATGGTCAGATTTACTGGTGGTCTAGGAGGTAGAGAGAAAGCAAACAAACTTGCAGCTTTGCATATAACATGAAGCTTAGGATATATTTCAAACTTTTGATGCCTAGTGATATTTGGGGAGGAAGTATAACAATTTAGAAAATCAAGGAAGTTGTATTAGTTTGCTAAGGTTGCCATAACAAAGTATCTCAGACTGGGTGAATTAAACAACAGAAATTTATTTTCTCAACATTCTGGAGGCTGAAAGTGTGAGATCAAGGTGTTGCAGAGTTGGTTTTTCTGAGGCCCTCTCCTTAGATTGTAGAGGAGCATCCTCAACCTTTATCTTCACATGATCTTCCATCTGTGAGTGTCTGTGTCAGAATTTCCTGTTTTAATAAGGATGCCAGTCATGTTGAATTAGGGTCCACCAAATGACCTCATTTTAACTTAATTACCTTTTTTAAGCCCCTAGCTCCAAATACAATCACATTAATAGATACTGGATATTAGAATTTCAATACATAGATTTGGGACAAACACAACTGAGCCTTGTGGGCAAGAAAAGTATAATCTCATTCCAAGATTGCCTGTGCCCTCAGATGATTTCCATTGTGGGTGATGCAAAGCAAAGTGACCCATTGTGGAATGAGAGATCAGGACCTGAGGTATAGATACCAGACATGCCGTCATGGTTACACGAAACCAAGGCTATATTAAAAGCAGCCTGGAGATCCAAGATGGTGGCAGAGTAGGTGGAAGCTACACTCACCTCCTCCCAGGATCCAACTGGAATTACAACTAAAACATGCAAAAGTCAACCTGAATAATCCACAGACTAGCTGAACAAAAGTCTTATTTCCAAGGATTTTCAGAAGAAGCCACATTAAGACTAGTAGGAAGGGCAGGGACATGAAAATAGCTGGCCCTACTCCCACAGGCAGCAGCTGAGATTCCAGAAGGATATCTCAGCTGCAGAGGTGCCCCCTGAAGAGCATCAGGTCTCAGCCCTACTCTGGGCTCCCCAACCCAGAGCACCAGAGCCAGGAAGAGATAGCTACATAATATCTGGCTGTGAAAATCAGCAGAGATTCTGTCTGCCAAAGAGAAACAGATTTTGAAAGACACAGACACCCTCTTAGAAAGTCAATGTACAGCCTCGGCTGGTTTGGCTCAGCGGTTAGAGCATCCACCTGCGGTCCAGAGAGACCCGGGTTCGGTTCCCACTAAGGGTATGTACCTCAGTTGCAGTTTGTCCCCGGCCCTGCTTGGTCGTGCGGGTGGCAGCCACTCGATGTGTCCCTTTCACATTGATGTTTCCCTCTCTCGCTCTCTTCCTCTCTCTCCCTCCCACTCTATCTGTGCAAAAAATGAAAAAATGTCCTCGGGTGAGAAAAAAAAAAGAAGAAGAAGAAGAAAGTCAATGTACAAAATCTTATTTGCAGCCACTCACCTGGACTTTAGCAAAGAGAGGGTTGAAAGGACTAGAGTTGCATGAGGAGAGACTGGGGTTTGGGTTCCAGAGCTAAAGGGACAACCACCAGGATCCCTATGCTGAGTCCCTCTCCCACACCTCAGACACCATCTTTCTAGGGTGAAGCACTCCTCTCCTTAGACATAAGCCTGGAAGAATGTAATGGTCCCACTCTCTAGACTCCCTGACACCCTACCCTGCAGAGCTCACACCCTTCTGAGGAGTCACCTGCCTGGGCAGTGATATAGAGGTCCAGGCACATTCATGGGGTATCAGTGACTGCGCTGTGTAGCTCTGGGGTGGGGACCACAGTTTCCTCCTTCCCCAAAGCCTGAATGGCACTCCCCCTCAGGGGAGATCCATTAGTCCCTCTCTCCCAATTTCTAACAGTCCTGCTCTGCTGAGCTCACGCTCCTGACTGAAACTGGAACAGACTGAATTGTGTGGCTCTAGGGTGCAATTTTCCCCTCAAAAACCTAACTGGTACAAAGCTCTCCTTTCACAGGGCCAAATATTGGACTGTGTGGGTCTTTTATATTTTGCTGGCCTCACCCTGATTATTTCCTGAAACCTTGTCCTACCACAAAAGTCGGTGGACACCTGGCAGGTAACAGCTGGATTTAGTATACACTGAGACTTTGCTGAGTGGCCTTAGACCTAGCACTGGGACTGAGATTGAACCTATATCAATCTGGTAAACACAACTCACCCCTACCTGGTGATTCACTGACAACCTTCCTCGTGTAGCTTGAGTACTTCCAAAAGCTATTTAGAGACTGAGCCTAACAGGCAGCTGGCAGGAGGAGGCAGGAGGAGGCATATCTTGAGGTGCCTTGTGTCTTTTGCTGACCTTCCCCCAGACTTGGGGCTGGTGGAAGCAGACTTGGTGCAGAGCTTGGCCCTTCCCATGCACACCCAGGCCCAGCAGAGGCAACCACAAACTATGGATCACTTTGTGGCTCCAATCAGGTTTTCCAGGGCCAGTCACAGGTAGCATCTGACATTGACCTGCACCAGAGTCCCTCCAAAGAGACCCCAGAACTAACACATCCACTGCCCAGCTTCAGACAGCATCAGAGCAGGATACAATTCACTTCACAGATGGATATCCAAAGGGAGATCTTGCAAGACACCAGGCCCTGCTGTGGTGAATTCTGCTTAGTGTGGTCAGCACCTACAGAGCATCTCATATACTGTGGTCATGGTTAATCTTCACAGTCAGCCAACTAGCCTGAGGGTTGAACCTATGCATGAATGGACCAATAGGAGTAAAGACTAAGTTACAACAGAAAGGTTCACATAACCCACATAAGGGATATTCCTGGAGGACCCAAGTTAGGTGATCAAGTAGAATGTGCCACTGGTTCTCACAGGATACCTACTATCTAAGTCCACCCTACAAGGCTGGGAAATATAGCAGACCAACCTAATCACAGAAAAAAATACAAAGAGAGTAGCTAAAATGAGGAAACAAAGAAACATGTCCCAACCAAAGAAGAAGAGAAATCTCTTTAAAAAAAAATTAAAAAAACAAACCTAAGTAAAATGCAGGCAAGGAATTTACCAAATATAGACTTCAAAAAAAATGGTTATAAGAATGCTCAAGAAACTTAGTGAGGCCCAGCTTAGTAAGCATAAACCCATGCACCAAGAAGTTGCTGGTTCAATTCCTGGTCAGGGCAAATGGCCAGATTGTGGGCCCAAGCACCAGTGGGAGGCATGCAGGAGGCAGCCAATCAATGTACTCTCTCATTGATGTTTCTATTTATCTCCCCCTCTCCCTTCCTTTCTCTCTCAAATCAATAAAGAAAAAAATATTAAAAAATAAAAGAAGCTTAGTGAGAACTACAAGAAACATACTGAGAACTACAACAGCATGAAAAAGGACATAGAAACTATAAAAAAAGAACCAATCAGAAATGAAGAATACAATATCTGAAATAAAGAATACACTAGAAGTAATAAATATAGTAGGCTGATTGAAGCATAGGATCAAACCAGAAATTTGGAAGACAGGTAGCAGAACACACCCAACCAGAGCAACAACAACAACAACAATTTTTTTAAAATGAGGATAGTTTAAGGAACTATGGGCAACATGAAGCATAACAGCATCTGCATGAAAGGGGTACCAGAAGGACAAGAAAAAAAGCAAGGGATCAAGAATATATTTAAAGAAATAATCACTGAAAACTTCTCTAACCTGGTAAAGGAAAAAGACACACAAGTTCAGGAAGCACAAAGAGTCCCAAACAAGATGAACCCAAAGAGGCCCACACCAAGACACAGCATAATTTAAAAGGCAAGGGTTAATGACAAAGAGAGAATATTAAAAGCAGCAAAAGTAACACAGTTAGTTACCTACAAGGGAGCTCCCATACGACTGTCAGTTGATTTCTCAACAGAAACATTTTAAACCAGAAGGGATTGGCATGAAATATTCAAAGTGACGAAAAGCGAGAACCTACAACCAAGACTACTGTACCCGCAAAGCTATTTAAAAATTGAAGGAGAGATAAAGAGCTTGCCAAACAAGAAAAAGCTAAAGGAGTTCATTACCACCAAACCAGTACTACAAGAAATGTTAAAGGGTCTTCTTTAAGAAGAAGAAGAAAAATAAATAAATAAAAAATAGAGGAATATAGTTATATAGAATAAAATGGCAATAAATACATGCCAATCAATAATCTCTTTAAATGTAAATGGCTTAAGTGCTTTAATCAGAAGACATAGGTAGCTGAATGGATAAGAAAAAAAAAGAACCATATATATGTTGTCTACAAAAGACTCACCTCAGAACAAAAGATACACACAGACTAAAAGTAGAAAGATACTTCAAGGTAATTTTTAAAAACTAGGCTAGTAATACCTGTCTCTGACAAAATAGACTTTAAAACAAAGTCTATAATAACAGATAAAGAAGGACACTGCATAATGATAAAAAGAACAGTCCAACAGGTTATAACCATTGTAAACATGTATGCATTCAAGACAGGTGCACTTAAATATATAAAGCAAATATTGATGGACATGAAAGGAGATACCAACAGTAATACAATGATAGGAGAGGATTTTAGCATCCCATTGACATCAATAGGTAGATCTTCCAGACAGAAAATCAATGAGGACACACTGCCCTTTAATGACAAACTACACTAGATGGATTTAATTGATATTTTTAGAGCATTTCATCCTCAAAGCAGCAGAATATACATTCTTTTCAAGTGCACATGAAACATTTTCTATATAACAGACCACATGTTAGGACACAAAATAAGTCGCAACAACTTTAAGAAGATTGAAATAATATCAAATATCTTCTTTGACCATAATGGTATGAAACTAGAAATTAATCACAAGACAAAAACCAAGAAACACACAAATATGAGGAAGCTAAATAACATATTACTAAACAATGAATGAATTAACAATGATATTAAAAAATAAATCAAAAGATACCTTGAAACAAATAAAATTGACAACACAGCAACCCAAAACCTATGAAGCACAGCAAAAGCAGTCCTAAGAGGTAAATTCATAGCATTACAGGCCTATCTTAAAAAGCAAGAAACATATCAAATAAACTATCTAATTATACACTTAAACAACTAGAAAAAGAAAAAATAAGCAAATCCCAAAATGAGTGTAAAAAATGGAAATAAAGATTGGAGCAGAAATAAACTAGAGTCTAAAAAACAATACAAAAGACTAATGAAACCAAGAGCTGATTTTTGAAAAGATAAACAAACCAGACTCATCAAGGAAAAAAGAGAGAGGACCCAGATTAATAAAATGAGAAATGAAAGAGGAGAAGTAACAACTGACACCAAAGAAATAAAAAGGATTGTAAGAAAATGTTATGAACAACAATATGCCAACAAACTAGACAATCTGAATAAAATGAATAAATCCATAGAAACATACAATCATTCAAAACTGAATCAAGAAAAAATACAAATCTAAACAGACCAATTACAACTAATAAAAGTAAAGTAGTAATCAAAAAACTCCCAGCAAACAAAAGTCCTGGACTAAATGACTTCACAGGTAAATTTTACTAAACATTCAAAAAGCAACTAACTAATACCTAACTTTCTCAAACTATTCCAAAAAATATTCAACAGAAGGAAAGATGCCCAAGCTCATTTTATAAGGTGAGCACTATCCTAACTCTAAAACCAGGTAAAAGCACTACAAAGTAAGAAAATTTTAGGCAATATCGCTGATGAACATAGACATAAAAATTCTCAACAAAATGTTAACAAACAGGATCAATCAATATATTTAAATACCTCATGATCAAGTGGGGTTTATTTCAGGGATGCAAGGTTGTACAATATTCACAAATGAATAAACATGATATATCACATAAATGAAATGAAGAATAAAAAGCACATGATCATATCAATAGATGCAGAAAAATCCTTTGAAAAAAAATTATCAACCATTTCATATAAAAACTCTCAGCAAAGTGAGAATAGAGAAAATATACCTCAATATAATAAAGGCCATATATAACAAACACACAGTCAACATCGTACTCAATGAACAAAACCTAAGAGTTTCCCTTAAGATCAGGAACAAGACTTTCACCACTCTTATTCAAAACATTACTGGAAGTCCTAGCCATAGCAATCAGACAAGAAGAAATAAAAGACATACAAATTGGAAAGGAAAAAGTAAAACTGTTACTATTTGCACATGACATGATACTGTATATAGAGAACTCTAAAGAGTCCACCAAAAAGCTACTAAAACTGATAAATGAATTCGGTGAATTCATAAATGAAAACGAATACAAAATAAATGTCCAGAAATCATTTGCACTTTTATATACTAATAATGAACTATCAAAAAGAGAAACTAAGGAAACAATCTCCTTTTTAATTTCATTAAAAAATAAAGTATCTGTGAATAAATTTAACCAAGGATATAAAAGACCTATACTCAAGAAATAAGACACTGAAGAAAGAAATTGAAAAAGATACAAATCAGTGGAATCAAAAACCACATTCATAGATAGGAAGAATTAACATCATTAAAATGTTCATACTGCTCAAAGCAATCTGTATATTCAACACAATTCCTATCAAGAAACCAATGGTGTATTTCACAGAACTGAAATAAATATTCCCAAAATTCATATGGAAACACAAAAAAACCCAAATAACAACAGTAATATTGAGAAAGAAGAACAAAGTTGGAGGAATCACACTACCTAATATCAAATAATACTATAAGGCCATTGTAATCAAAACAGCATGGTGCTGTCATAAAAACAGACATATAGATCAATGGAACAGAATAGAGAGCTCAGAAATAAACTCACTCCTTTATGGCCAATTAATATTTGACAAAGGAGGCAAGAACATACAATAAGGTAAAGACAGTCTATTTAAAAAATGGTGTTGGAAAAATTGGACAGATACATGCAAAAAAATGAAACTAGACCACCTTCTTACACCATGCATAAGAACAGACTGAAAATGGACTAAAGACTTAAATGTAAGACTCAAAACCATAAAAATCCTAGAAGAAAACATAGGCAGTAAAATCGTGAACATTTCTTATAGCAGTGTTTTTTCTGATATATCTCCTCAGGTAAGGGAAACAAAGAAAAAAATAAACTACATCAAACTAAAAAGTTTTGCACAGCAAAAGAAACCATCAACAAAATGTAAAGACAATCCACTAAATGGGCAAACATATGTGCCAGTGATACATCTAATAAGGGGTTAATATCTAAAACTTATTAAGAAGTTATACAGCTCAATAGCAAAAAACAAACAATTCAATTAAAAAATGGGCAAAGGACATACAGATGGCCAATAGACATATAAAAAGATGCTCAACATCACTAATCATCAGAAAATGCAAATTAAAACCACAATGAGATATCACCTTACACATGTCAGAATGGCTATAATCAATAAATTAATAAACAACAAGTGTTGGCAAGAATGTGGAGAAAAGGGAACCCTGTGCACTGTTGGTGAGAATGCAGATTGGTTCATCCACTGTGGAATACAGTATGGAGTTTCTTCAAAAAATTGAAAATGAAACTGCCTTATGACCCAGCAACTCCATTTCTGGGAATATACCAGAAGAAACCTGAAACACTAATGTGAAAGAATATATACACCCCTAGGTTAATTGCAACATTATTTACAATAGCCAATTTGGAAGAAACTCAAATGCCCATCAGTGTATGAGTTAATGGAAAAGCTGTGGTACATTTACACAATGGAATACTATCCAGCTGTAAAAAAGAAGAAAATCTTACCTTTGCAACAGCATGGATGAAACTGGAGAGTATCATACAAAGCAAAATAAATTAGACATAGATAAATACCATATGATTTCACTTACATGTGGAAGTTAATGAATAAAATAAACTAACAAACAAAATAAAAACAGACTCATAGATAAAGAGAACAGACCGACAGCTGTCAGAGGGGAAGGGGTTGGGGGCTTGGTGAAAAAGGTGAAAGGATTAAGCAAAAACAAAAACAAAAAAATTCACAGACACAGAAAATAGTATGGTGATTACCAGAGAGAAAGAGAGGGTGGGGCTGGTAGAAGACACTAAACTGGGGATAAATGGTGATAGAAGGAATCTTGACCTTGGGTGACAAAAATACAGATGATGTATTATGAAAATTGTATACTTGAAACCTATATTATTTTATTAACCAATGTCACCCCCAATAAATTCAATAAAAATGTTTTAAAATATTTTTTAAAGTAGCCTGACTAGATGGAGCAATAATTTATCATGAAAAATATTGAGTTTTTATATAAATTTAATAGAGTTTTAAAGAAAAAAAAGCACATATGATTTTCTATGCATATTTTAGTTTTTATGTTCAACTATTACAGATACTTTCATTTATTCATTGTATTCTATGTGTATTATTGAGAGCCTACTATGTGCTGTGCTATACCCAAAGCCCAAATAACAGCCAATGTTTCATTTTCCGGTGAACAATACCTACTCAAGAATGAGCCCTTTGGCAAGTCCGTTTTAAACTAGCTTGCCTTTTTCTTTTAATTGTCTAGTTGCTTCTAGTTTCTATCAAAATTAGGCAACATAAATTTTAGCTAGTTTTCAAGTGTAACATATGTAGGGAATAATTACACATACATATGTATGCCATCACTCTTTGTAGTCCAAAATAGCATGGCTAGAACAAAGATTTCCCAGGTGCTTCCCTGTGCTTAGAATACTCATCATAACGGGTGTTCTTTTCTCAGTGGCAATATTTGGGTTAACAACAGGTCTGGAGCCCTCCCTGGTCCCATGAAATCCACACTCAGATTTTGCCACTTAATGATTCTGAGGATTCATGCCCAGCTTTTCTCTTAGTTCTAAGTTTGAATAGCATTTCTAAGGAAAATAACAAAAGGATGTTTGTAAAGCAAGACATCCACCTGAAGAAGTTTATCCTTATCCTAAAAGGAATTTGTACACCGGCAGTCGTGACTAATTCTTCCAGGTTACCAACCGAATGCTGGCAATTCTGTGTCATAGATTTTCAGGTAGTTAATCCAATTTTCAAAATGTCACCTTCAGACACCAAAGCTTGTTGGGGAAATTGCAAAACCCACAAAGGGAGAAATCACTATAATACAGGTTGTGTCTGTTCATTCTTAATGGACTCCTATTACTCAAATAGACCATGTGACTTGGAAAGTCTTTCTGTATTAAATTGCAGAGTGGTTTGAATATAGTACAGATGCCATGGAAAGCAAAGATGGACGTTTTTTCTAATTGGAAACATGTAATCGTTGCCTAGTACAGAAATAAAAACTTGGCTGATGGAGTAACCCAAATTGACTTGTAAAACTCTTGAAAACAAACAACTTTTCATTGCACATCTCATTTCTCATCTCCAAGTTTTGGCAGGGCACACTCTTTCTTTGGAGGGCTGGTCTGATGAAGAGAGCTTTTCCTGATTTATTTCATGAAACCATTGTCTGTGTCTCTTGAGTTCAATGAAAAGTCAAAATTATCAAGAAAGCAGGAAGAGTTAAGAGAAAGTCCCGAAAATTCTCTCGAGATTATGAATCAGTTAGATGAGAGCATTGCCTATTCTCCATGAAAATTTTTTTCTTATCAGTGCAGCAAGCCTGACACAGCCTGCAAATGTCAAAGCCATGCAGAGAGAATTGATAAATTTAGAGTGAATGATTTCCCGGTTAAATATGGACCAATGGTGAGGTTATAATAAAACAATTTGCACACAGTTTGGAACATGACAATGGTAATTGTTCTTATGTTGAGTTCTTCTTACTTGGGGCTCTCTGTGCTTTTTGAACTTGAATGCCTTCTTCCTTCACCAAATTAGGGAAGTTTTCTGTCACTATTTCTTCAAATATATTCTCTAACCCTTGCTCATTTTCTTCCTCTTTGGTGACTCCTATGATGCGAATATTATTACATTTCCAGTTGTCCCACAGTTCTCTTAAGCTGTCTTCCTGTTTTTTAATCGTTTTTTCCTTTTGGTTTTCTGATTGGTTGATTTTTTCTACCCTGTCTTCTAATTCACTGATCTGGTCCTCAGCTTCCTCTACTCTGCTGTTTAGACCTTCCAATGTGTTCTTTATTTCTGCTATGTCATTGTTTGTTTCTTCTTGGTGGTTTTTAATTTCCAATTGGTTGATTTTCAACATTTCTATGTCTTGACTCATGGTGTTGATGTCCTTATTTATGCTGTTGAGCTTCCCCAAGATCATGGCTCTGAATCCTAGCTCTGTTAACTTGCTTAACTGCTCCACATTTATCTCATCTTCAGTAGAGGTCTCTTGTTCTTTCATTTGGCTTTTGTGTCTTTGTTTCACCATTTTGGCAATCACAGTGGGCTTTGGAGCCTGCCCAATTTTCCCTGTGGGTGTTGGTGTTCTGCTGTTTGTGACTCCCTCTCCTGGATTTGAATGAGCGAGGGAGGACCCACGTTAAACACCACTGTCAAGTCTTACTTTCCTGGTTAGAGTTGCTAGCCCAGGAATGGTTCAGTTATCCTCTAGCTTTTTGCCTGGAGTCTATCTGTAGCGGTTACTTGAAGAGCCTTGGGTTCTCAGTTGAATGAAAAACTCCCTCAGGTGCTCAGGGTAAGGGGATTTCCCGAGGGTGGGGCAGATGCTGGTTGTTTTTTACTTTATTTTATTTTATTTTTTGTTACAAATGTTTCTCCTTTTTCACCCCATTGACACCCTCCTCCCCCTTCCCCCTGCCTAGTCCTTGGCTTTGTTGTCCATGTCCATTGGTTATGCATAGATGCTGGTTGTTAATGAGTCTCAAATTGCATTTCAATGGCCCACCTGGGTGGGGTTGAATCTCCAAGGAAGGGGCCACCACCTCTCCCCAGAGCCCTGGGAAGGAGTAAGATGACCACCGTCCTGCTTGGCTGCAACTCAGCAATAGCTCTGTGCCCACTCCAAATCCCCACACAGTTCCAGTCCAGTCTGCCCTCCCTCTGCCAGAGCCCAACGTGCATGGCTATGGCTATTTTAGTGTCTGTCCTGGCTGTGGGCTGTGGAGCCACTTGGGAGTGTAACCCTGAGGGCACTGCTCAGAGCTAAGACCGCTGCTGTCCATGGGCTCCCAGCCCCCCTCTCGTGCCTCTGCAATACTACCAGGATCCAGTCAGTGTCCCTGGTTATATGATCCTCGCAAGCTGCTTTTCTGTTGCTTTTCCCCGTCGATTTGTCTTTATTTTAGTTGTAATTCTAGTTTGGTCCTGGGAGGCGATCTGTGTAGCTTCCATTCACTCCACCACCATTTTGGAATCTCCAGTAGTTGTTCTTATGTTGAAAACAAATTTTTCTTAATGTGTGCTTGTGGTAAAGCATGTCGTGTCCTAATATAGCCCTTCTCAAATCTCTGTACAGTACCAGGAAGACCATTCAGTGTTTGTAACACTTACTCCACTTACCCAAGAATATAACACACTGGGAGGCATAATTACACACAAGAGTTTTCAAACCCTTATTTTGAGCTGAAAATATAGTGTTTAATACCAGACATTTGAAAGCAGGGAAAGAATAGACTGTCCTTTCATCTTCAGCTGGTGGCTGATGTTCCTGTCACCTAGAACTTCTGAAGATGTTTTAATCCTGCCTAGGCACTGACCTGCAGCCTGGCCGCACAATGAAATCACCCCAGAAGCTTCATTAAACTCATGTCTGGGCTCCACCCCTAGTGATTGGAGTGTACCAAGCATTGAATTTTCTTAAAATTTATCTTTATTGTTGAATGTATTATAGATGTCCCCCATTTTTACTTCATTGACCCCCTCCTCCCTGCTCCTGTCCCCCTCCTGCCTTCTCCACACTATTGTCATATATGCATGTAAGTTCTTTGGTTTATCTCCCTCCCCCACCTCCCCTTTTCCCTTTGAGATTTGTCAGTGACAACTAATTTGTACTTCTTAATCCCTTTCCCTTTTTCACTCATTCCCCCAAATCCCTTCCCACCTGGGAACCAACAAAGGTTCTCTGTATCTATGAGTCTGTTTTTGTTCTGCTTATTCACTTTGTTTGTATATTCAATTGTTGATAGATATGCATTTATTGCCATGTTATTGTTCATATTTTTATCTTCTTAAAGAAGACCCTTCAACATTTCATATAATGCTGGTTTGGTGGTGATGAACTCCTTCAGCGTTTTCTTTTCTGGGAAATTCTGTATATGTCCATCCATTCTAAATGATAGCTTTGCAATATAGAGTAATCTTGGTTATAGGTTCTTGCTTTTCACCACTTTGAATATTTCTTGCCACTTCCTTCTGGCCTGCAGTTTCTTTTGAGAAACCAGCTAACAGTATTATGGGAGTTCCCTTGTAGGTAACTAACTGCTTTTTTCTTGCTGCTTTTAAAATTTTGTCTTTGTCTTTAACCTTTTGCATTTTGATTATGATGTGTCTTGGTGTGGGCCTCTTTGGGTTCATATTCTCTGTGCTTCCTGGACTTATATGTCTGTTTCCTTCATCAAGTTAGGAAAGTTTTCTGTCATTATTTTTCAAATAGGTTTTCAATTTCTTGCTCTCTCTCTTCTCCTTTTGGCATCCCCATAATGCAAATGTTGGTATGCTTGAAGTTGTCCCACAGGCTTCTTACACTATCCTAATTTTTTTTTTATTCTTTCTTCTTTTTGCTGTCCTGATTGGATGTTTTTTACTACCTTATATTCCAAATCAATGGTTTGCTTGTTGGCTTTTCCTACTCTACTGTTGATTCCTTGTAAATAATTCTCTATTTTAGTTAGTGCATCTTTCATTTCTGACTGGTCTTTTTTTATGCTCTTGAGGTCCTCACTGAATTTCTTGAGCATCCTTATAACCAATGTTTTGAACTCTGCATCTGTTAGATTGCTTATCTCCATTTTGTTTAGTTCTTTTCCTAGAGTTTTGCTCTGTTCTTTCATTTGGGATATGTTTCTTTGTCTCCTCATTTTGGCTGCCTCCCTGTGTTTGTCTCTATGTATGAGCTATAGTTTCTATGTCTCCTGAAATTTTTAAAAGCTCCCCAGGTGATTCTAAAGAGCAGACAAGGTTTAGAAAGATTATTTTAAAAATAAAATAAAAGGAAACTATCAGATGACATTTTGTCATTTTTATAACTACAAAAGTTAAATCTATCTAAATAATTCATATCCCATTTTTACTATTTGATAGTCACACAAATTATCATAGAAAATGTGGAATAGCAGAATATTTGAACTGGAAGAGACCCAAGAGATTACTTAATCCAAAGATTCCTTAACCAGGAGTTCTTGGCCTTGTGGGAGTCCTATAGGTGATGTGGCAGCCTCTTGAAATGGCATGTATATACATTATTCTGAGCATATCCATAGATTCTATCAGATAAAAAGGCTCTGCCCCCTTCCCTCAAATTAAGAAACACGTATGAGGTCTAAATCCTTCAGTTTGCTGACAATAAAACTAAACTAAAAGCCAACAGAAAATGTGTTCCTTACCACCCTTTTCTGGACCTCTCATACCTAAGCCCATCGTGGCTCATATGTTTTTGCAGAAGACTGTTTAAAACCCCAAACAAAACAAATTGAGCCCCTAAACAGACTGGCATTTCCACTGAATCAAGATTTCAACCAGGCAGCTAAAGTATCCAGAATCACAAAAGTAGTAATATTATTGAAGGCTTCCCTAGACTTCACAGAGAAAAATTCCACAGAACGGGACCCCTGACTAAGAACTTTCCACTCAAGATTTTATCAAATTAATTATAAAGTCAGGAAGTGAACAAATGTTAGCCAGGCCCAAGCAGAGATTATCTAGTGCTCCCAATGTAGCATTATAAACTCAATTTGATTTCTCTCAAGTTTGTATCATGTTTAATTTATATTGTTCCATAACCTTTGTAAAGTGTGGTTCCTATTATATTCATAAACAGTGACCTCAGTGTGAATCCACAGCCATTCATAAAAAAAAAAAAAAAAAAGATTCTCTAAGGGAGCTCACTGATGTGTCTATATATCACTTACATAGCACAATACAATTTGGGTAGCAGAAAGCAAAGGGAGAGAGCTTTTCGGTAACAAAGAACCAGCTCTAGGCAAAGTAGCCATAGGAGAAGGTAGAACTTTATATGACATTTTGGTCTTTAGCTGTTGGTGAAACTACTGGGAATTTATTTTAATATCTAATTTCTTCAATTTTCTGATTCTGGCATATGCTAGCAGAATTTTTTAGTGCTCTCTGATAATAAATACTGAGTTCTTTACTCAGTATTTATGCACAAAGAAATCTATCATGCTAAACAGGTATAAGTTTTTAAGTTTGGGAGGTTGGAATCAAACCTGTGTCCAGCTGACTCCCACAGAAGATATGATATAGTTATGCCTATAATGCAGTAAAATGAGCATGGGTTTGGGTATAAAACTTAGGTTTAAATCTTGGTGCTGCTACTTATTAGCTGTGTGACCCTAGGCAAAGTACTTAAATTCTATAAACCTCTATTTATGTCCCTTCTGGAAAATAGGATTAATTATACCTCCATCAGAGAGTTGATATATTGATGTAAAATGCCTAATATAGTGCCGTATATGTTACAGGTACTCAAATATGATTCACCTTCTTTCACAACCTTCTAAAGCTTGTGTTCTTTCCAGATCAAGTAATGTTTCAGAATGTGTCCTATTCTTCCCCACTTCAGGACTACTAAACAATGATGAGCATTTTAAAAATTTTTCTAAATCATGGCAGGCTCATTTAAATGGTCTTTGATTTCTTGTTTTTTTTTGGGGGGGGGGGGTTAGATAAACTTTCTATACACCCACTGAAGCCTTTAAAATTTAGGGCAGAAAACAATGTATTAATGAATAAAAGATCTTGAATATTTTATTCCCATGTGCCTTGGATTCTTATGCCAAGTGCTATAACGGATCAAGAATTAATATCATGAATCAAAAAGAGGGAAGGGAGAAAGAAAAAAGCAAAATTTAAGGGAAAATATTAGGAGAAACTTAGGAGAAAGAGAGGTATTTTGGCAGCTAGATACAATTCTAGGCTGAGGATTGCTTACAAAATGGTATCCAGTTTATTTGCTCATTTGCTAAATGTCTTCTAACAAATTCACATGAAGTCAGAATAATGTTAAGACCAAATGTGGGGTGGAGTATCTGATAGACATTTCATTTTGTCCTTTGGGAGTTTTTCTATCATAGAGGGGACATAAAATTATTCAGTAAAAGTGTAAGGACCTGTGATTTTAATGAATGATACAGACATTAAAAGCTGTAAGTATTCATCTCAAGAGAAGAGAAGTAGGAGAGACGCCTAGAGAAGTAGGCCTTGAAATAAGACCTAAATGACTGAAAATGTCTATCTAGAGGACATGAACTGAAGAAAGCAAGTACTGGGTATAAGGTCGGTGGGCTCTGGGGGGGGGGGGGGGGGGGGAGGAGGGGTCACAGGACTGGGGAAGTGGACGGCTAGAGGAGAAATCAAAACCTAACTCGAGAGGCTCCGCCTGACCGGGATGCGGCTGGGGTGACACTCTTGGTCACTCCCACCACCCTCCCCAGCCAATCAACATACGCCACACCCTAATCTCCCCAGCAGCTAGCCAGTCACCTGACACCACACCTAATCACCCCACCCAGGTCCCTACCGTCCTTATAAATGTTCCCAGGGCGAAAGTGGACCAGTGAACCTCGCCCCGGGAAGGTTTCAGTAAAATGTTCTTGCCCTCTTTTGCCCCTGCGTTTCTCTTTCTGCCTCAGCATGACACTGGGAGGCCTAAGGACTAGAGGATGTCAATCCGTGAAGCAAAGCTGGGAGAAGTTTCCCTGCAGGTGAGACAACATCCTAGAGTTGAAACTTGTTCAAGGGCATTAAAGAAAATAATGCCTACCAGATGGAGCCTTGTAGTCTGAAGGGATAAAAAATATAAAAGGACTTCAATGGTATGACCATCTCATGTAGCCCTTGGACATTTTCTAACCCTAGTAAGCACATTCAGTAACATAAAGAAGAAATAATTAATAGTAGGAAAATTTTTTTTCAGAAGTTCCCTAAGAACCTAAAGAAACTCTGAAGAAAAATCTAAATATGGCCCATTTTAGGTTTCCCTTGGCTTGTTTACATGTAGCCAATAATTTGTAAAATACTTCAGAATTTCACATAAACCTCAGACTACACATATAAACAAGAGACAAGCCTATGTTGCAGTTTGGTGTCTCCAGGCTTGTAAAATTATGGCTCAGCAGTCAACTGTTAAACTCACCTGGACATATTTGTCTCATTTTTTAAATTCATCCATCATTTTTAAAGCAGCAGACTCAAAACTGTTTGCTAAAGCATACAAAAACTTTTCTGCTAATTTTACTGTTACATTTGACAAAAAGAGAAATTGGTTATTGACTATATTATCATAGTTCTTAAGGAATGCCAATACTTTCCCAGTGATTTTCATCCCTGAATTTTCTACACTAGTAACTCTCTGGGCTGGAGACTTGGGTCAGTCAAACCTCAGGATATGATCTGTGCCTAAAATACTGTCAAGTGTTCATTTAAACTTAAATAGTAGGACTTAACATGAATGATTCCTCTTGGCATCAAGCTCAGGGTTGGCTGCCAAGAGAAACTGGCCCTCCTCAGTTTCCCTTGGAACTGTATGTAAACAGCTTGAAGCCAAGGACATCAACGAATGCTAGCTAGTACGATCAAGGGTTATGTTCTTGCTCTGGAATGCTAGCCCTCTCTGGCTATGATGGAACATAGACAGAGGAAAACATCCAATATTGTTATATAAGTGCCTCCTTCTTTGTTGTGGGTGGAAAAATCAGGGGAGCAGGAACAAAAAATAATAATAATAACAAAGCAAGTGAATAAGCAGAAGCAAAGTTAAATTCAAAAGGAAGGGAGCTAGTGAGAAGAAGACTGAGTAAGAGATGAAAACTTCATGCTAAGAGAAATAAAAAGAATGGTTGAGATCAAGATAACGATGCTTCCAGCAGGGTTCAGCACAACCGCCTTCCTCTCCGACTTAAAACACCATGGGCACCTTTGTAAAAGTTGCTATCTTTTCCCAAAGTTGAGTGCAATTTATCTTAAAGGCATCTTACTGGTTAACACATCTTTACAATAAACTCTCTGTAAAGTGTAAAGAACCGGAGAAATAAATTGAAGTGGCTTTTATGGTGGCTGGGGGTACCAGATTGACAGCTTTGAAAATGGATGGCTTCTTTTTCTCCCAAGAACAGATACAGCCAGATAAGCAGAGGTGTTAAGAGTCCCCCCAACTGCTTCCCTGGTGTGCCTTCAGCCTGACAAAGTAATGGCTGCAAGAAAGAAAGAACAAGTCACCTCTTCCAGCCAGTTCTCTGCTGACACTGCTCAAGAACTGCCATTTAGCACCAAGGTGTTAGCAGCATTGTCCTTACTACAAGTAAAACACAGGCACAACTCACTATTTGCTTTGGAACAGTGAACAGTCAAATCAGATCGTAATAACTTTGACTCCCCTCAACTCCACTGGATTCAAGGCGCTGAACTTAAAGTGAAAACTAACTTGAGTTTCCCATTACAATTTCCCACAGCCGTCTAGTTCTCCAACAGGCCTCAGCACTAAA
Organism: Molossus molossus; assembly: GCF_014108415.1. Taxonomy (NCBI): domain Eukaryota; kingdom Metazoa; phylum Chordata; class Mammalia; order Chiroptera; family Molossidae; genus Molossus; species Molossus molossus. The sequence continues at coordinate 35,194,792 of NW_023425347.1, read as the reverse complement.
TCAGGTAATGCAGTATAGTGTAGCTATTTTATCTGGTTCTCCCAAAGATATTTGAAATGAGTACTCTGCCATCCATGAAATCAAATGAATCTCGGGGACATTTCTATTTATGCAGTGTGAGGGGGATCTTTCAAAAGAGAAAGAAAAAGCATAAAAAGGATGGACTGTGTCCAAAAAAACAAGTAACGTGCATTTTCCTTTCTGAAAGGACAGTGGCAAAGATGTATGAAAAATTGAGGGGCATAAGTTAAAGTGGAGTCTTAACATCATTTATTTATGTAAAGAACTTAAGAACTAAAGTCATCTTCATCACCTAACCTTAAAATGAGCAGAGACCAATATAACACGATGATCGGATTACAGTCAGTAGATGTTAGAAAACATATGCTCTGTTTATCTTATCCTTTCCTAAACAATCATGCACAGCTTTCTTTTGTTCCAGGAATCATTCAAGCATATAATAAGAGTTCCAGCAAGTTGAAACCTCTTGTATCTGGTTATTTTCAGGGAGTTGTAAACCTGCTGCCGCCAAGTCAGTAGTTGTCAGTGAGGATTTAAAAAAAAAAAATGCCATCATTCCAATTCTTGTTAGTAAAGAGCTTCTCCATCTTCAGTCCCTTCCATTAACCCTAATTAACAGTTTACATTTACTCTTAAAACAACTTTAAACACCCCTGATGCTTTCAAAGCAAAAAAATGCTCACACTGCAGTCTGCAGTTCTCACTTATTGCTCCTTCAGCTATTACAGTTTTCCACCCTGGCTTTCATCTCTTGTTATCCCAGAGCAAATCTCCAACCCTTAGCCTTAGGGACCTTAACTGGTTTTCCCATATAATTTAAACTTTGTCTTGTCTTTGCTCATCTATTAGTTTTCTTTCTCTCTTTTTCTCTCTCTTTTCCTTCCTTCCTTCCTTCCTTCCTTCCTTCCTTCCTTCCTTCCTTCCTTCCTTCCTTCCTTCCTTCCTTCCTTCCTTTCATAGACATTTACCTAGTATCTCCTCTAATCTTTACATGTCCTACATGCATATTGAATCAAATCCAAGAGAAAATATTGTGCAGGTGAAAAGGCACTAGACCAGACATCCTGGGTCCTAGTATTGGCTCGGTTATCCACTGAATATGTACCTTGAGCACGTCAGTTTCCCTATATATACTTCTGTTAACAGGGATTGGACTATGTCATGTCTAAGATATTTACAGCTCTGAAATTCTACAATTTCGTTGTCACCAAGAATCAGTGCAAACAAACAAATCTATCATTCAATGTTAATAACTTTGAGATATCAATTTCAGGATTTTACATTTTCAGTGGTTGACTACAGACGCTCTCCTACAGGGAAGTAAGGAGATTCTAACTTTGGTAGGTTGGCCACATTAATGGGCCAATAGAGGAATACTAGAGGAGAGAGGTGCTCAAATTAGACTAGCCCTGAATACTAGTCTATTTGCTGTCTCCAATTCATCTTCCTTAATTCTCCATTTACCCACCGCAAGCAGGCTTTCACGCTCACACATCCAGTGAAACTGCTCTCATCAAGGTTACCAAATGACTTTCGCAGAGTTAAATCCAGTGTCAACTGTTACACCTCATCTTACTTGACCCATCATCAACATTGGACGTATTTGGTCAATCTTTCATTTGTACACTTTCTCCACTGGGCATCTATGACTCACTTACTTCTCTGCCCATATCCCTGGCCACTCCTCATGTCTCTTTGCTGGTTTCTCTTCTTCACCTCAACCCCCTAAAATGTCGCAGTACCCCCAGTACAGAGTTGTTGGTCTTCTTCTCTGTGTGCACTTACTCCCTTGGTGATCATACCTAATTCCATGGTTTTCCATCTATGTGCCAAAAAAAAGCAAAAAACAAAAGCCTTGGCTGGTTTGGCTGAGCAGTAAAGCATCAGCCCGCGGACCAATGGCAATGAGTCTTGTGTTCAATTTCAGCCAAGGGCATGTGCCTTGGTTGCAGTTTGTCGCCAGCCTGGGTCATGTGGGAGGCAACCATTTGATGTGTCCCTTTCACATCAATATTTCTCTCTCTCTCCCTCTGTCTCCCTCTCTGATGATAAATAGGAAAAAAAAATCCTCCGGTGAAGATTAAAAACAAACAAACAAATGTATAGTTCTAGCCAAGACCTCTTTCTTCAGCTCCAGATTTGAATATACAGATGGTTAATAGACCTCTAAAAAATGTTTTGCTGTTCTTGCCTAAACTTAATATAAACAGTTTAGTTGATAAAAGCTCCATTTTTCAGATGCTCTGTCAAAAATGTCTTGTGGGTATTCTTGGTTCCTTTATTTCCTCATTCCATACATCTCACTCATTAATATATTGGCTCTAGATTTAAAATGTATCAGAATTGAATTACTTCTTACCTCTACCGTAATCTCTCTCTCAGAGCTGCAATAGCTCCCTAGAAGGTCTCCCTGCTTCTGCCCTTGCCCCTTAGAATCTATTCTCAACACAGAAGTCACAGTGGTCTTTTAAAACACTGACTCAAGCCCTCTATAGAATCACCAAAGTTTTCACAGGCCTTCTTACCTCAAACATGACAGGCATAGCCTTGGAGCTAGCTCTTCTTCTGCCTTCAGATATTTGCACAACCAGTTCCCTCATCTTCTCCAAGTCTGCTCAGTTCTCACCTCTTTAATGAATCCTACCGTGACTATCCTGATCAGGCATTCCCGATCCCCCTTACCTTGATCTACCTTTTTGTTTTTCCATAGCCATTCTCACCTCCCAACGTTCTATTTAATCTACTTATACGTATTGCTTATTTTCTATCTTCTCATGTTAGAATGCAAGCCATGGAATATTTTTCTATTTGTTCATTGATGTATCTCAGGCACCTGGAACTGCCCTAGGCACCTCCCCAGATGAATGATGAATCAATAGATCACTGAATAAGCAAATAAACAGATAAGACTGGTTCTATAGCTATCAGGTTATAATCAACATCATAAAAAGTTACATATGAAATAGCAGGCTTAATACAGCCTCACTCTAATTATCCAATTATTGTCCAGACCTACCACCTCTTCTTAAGTATTTGATGCTCTTGATCCTTTCTTCCCATTGTGGAGATTCTTGACCTTCACTCACCAGAATCTTCAGAACAAATTATCGTCCTGGGCTGCAGAGACATAAGAGCTCTGTATCCATCCTGAGTGATTTAGAATAAAGCCTATAAAACAACCACCTATGTTTTTGCTGTGAGAATTATGAAAGAGAAGAGTAATAGTTAACAGTTATTGAAGTCTAGCTTGTGGCAGACGTTGTTCTCTAGTTTCACAAATATAAACACATTTCTTTCTTGCATCAACCCCTACCTCCTGACCTCACACCTCTCTCCCTATTATTAGATGTGATTCATGTGGACAACAATCTGAAAGTAACAAAAGTGCAATGGAAAATACAAACTAAGAAAGTAGACCGTGGCTTTTCACACTTCTACAGAAAAATGTTATCTCTGTCAAGCACAGCTACCATATTTCCATGAAGCTTGGTTGAGAAAACGTTAAGGTTGACACATGAAGGTCAAATATTCAAGGGTAATTAGATTTCTCTAAGGTGAATCACAGAGATGGCCTAGTTAGAAGTGGATATAGAATGTTTGCTGTCCAGCCATAAATCAACACTGACTTGTCAAATACACTTAAGCACATATCTGAGTATTAAATTAAACTCTATTGCTTATAGTTTAATCAATTATTTTACATATTTTCTTCTACTCGTTTTTTATAAAATTGATTAGCATCACACAAAAAAATTTACTACCTTACCCATGCTCAATTCAGTATTATTTCAAGTGGCTTATCATTACTCTATTTTCACATCTCCATAAACACAAGAAGAAAATGTCATTCAAACTAACTTTCTTGAAGTCATCTTCATCCTGCTTCCAATCATGTCAACCTTCTCAAAATTGAAGACTTTTACTTTCCCCAGATATTTTCATAAACTCGTTCAGCTTACATTTATTAAATGCCTATGGAATTGCAGTTGCAGTGCTAAGTAGTGCAGTCCCTCAATCAGAGAATTTAATGTCTAATAGTAAAAGAGAAACCAACACACGAAAAGTTTCATATAAGAACCCTAACATCTATAAAAATATATGAATAAATATTTATGTTCATAAAATGGAATACTCTGACTTCTCATTTTATTCAGGTTTTCCATTTTATTCAGGAAAGCAAGTTTAAATAGCATTAAAAATAAAAAAAAACTTCATGAGACTTACACAATGCTGTGTTATGTGAATCGTATACAGTACCCTGAAAGTCCTCAGGACTCTTTGATTATCTCCATTATCAGTAAAGGGAGGCTACATCCACATGGTTCCCAATCACGATACCTCTCTCCAAAGCACACTGATGGTCCTTTGCCACTCTAATGAGCCAGCTGCAGCATGATCTAGTCCAAATTCAAGTGATTGAATTATTTTTCTCAGTGAGGTTTTAGCAACCATTATCACTACCTCAGGAAGTTGCCTTTCTTGGAGATAAATTGCCAAAGGAAACTATGTTTTCTCTTTCAGCACATATTTCCAAATTTCATTGCTCTGCATGGAGGGAAATAAGCATATGTTGCTTCTCAACACCACTCACTTCAAACAACTGAGAATCGCGTGGTTGTTTAGGCCAGAGGAGCAATGGACATACACCATCCAGAAATCTCCTGTAGTCTGACAGGCTCAGCTAAAATGCCACAAACTTGCATTAATAACATGCTGTTTTTGTCCATCATCAACCCACTGACACAGCCACCAATCCTTCAACACAATATCAGGACTCTTTTTTTTTTTTTTTTTTAATTTTTCTTTATAGATTTTAAAGAGAGAGGAAGGGAGAGGGAGAGAAATAGAGACATCAGTGAGAGAGAACATTGATTGGCCAACTCCTGCATGCCCTCCACTGGGGATCAGGCCCACAACCTGGGCATGTGCCCTGACTGGGAATCAAACTGGTGACCATTTGTTGCATGGGTAGATGCTCAACCACTGAGCCACACCAGCCAGGCAATATCAGGACTCTTAAAAGTCCTCACCAATCTCTCAACCCTCTTCTATACATTTTCTTTTGTCTCCCAAAGAAGAAAGAAACAGGTCTATGATCTTATCAGTTTACTTAGCAATATTCATTAAAGTTATCAACTTTGTCACATTGCTTTTGGTTTGCAGTAGTTTGTCACAGAAAGGATTTGAAATGAACTAAGATTACATTTCAGCTCTTGAGGAAAACCCACTCAGAACCACAGCCAGGGTGGTTCTAATTGTTGACATTTGGGTCTAAAGAAAATAGTTTTTTAAATCAGCAATTCTCTTAATCCAATATCCTTCCAAAATGAAGGGTAGCAGAATACACCACCCCAAAATTTGCCACTTTGGCATAAGGATTATTCTGAGCTAAAGCCAATTGAGAAGAAGCAGATATAAGAAAAGTTCTCCATCCTCCCTCTATTTGCCTAAAAGCAGGATATAAATTTGTAAAAGTGCCTCCCCTTCCCTCTCTACCAGGAAGGACAGACATTATCAAAGACAAGTCTAGTTATCAGCACCAGAAGAATCCCCAAAACAGACTTTACTAACTAACCCTTATCTTCCATTAGTTCCCCCATATATTAACCTTTCCACAATTTGCCACCCTAGAAACTCCAAAGTCCTTTTCCTTTGCCTTGTCACTTCTCTAAAAATGTATTGTTCTTTTGTTAAGATGTGATCTAAGCCCAAGTTTTAACCACCGCTTTGTGTTACTCATCATTGAGTATTTCCATGTGTACTCACAACGCACATGCTAATTAACTTGCTTGTTTTACCCTTGTTACTCTTTTATCAGTGTAAGTTACAGAGCCCCAGCCGATGAACCTAAGATGGGTAGGGGGAAAGGAGATCTTTCCTTCCCTTACAAAAACACACTGGAGGACAAGGAGGGGTGGTAAATTGCTTTTCTCTGTCTATTCTAAACAGAGATATTACCCATCTCTGAGATTATTGGTCTAGTGTCTTCTGTGGTTACAAAACCTCCCAACAATTACAGATAAGGGATAATTGGAAGATAAGCCATAATTTTCATATTTTTAGTTTTGAAAATTCTAAAATTAAAAAAATATATTTTTTCTTTCTTTAAAAGAAGCAGAGACCAATAGGCACAGCACATCTAATGATACATTAAAGGTAACATTTTAGAGTTCATCCCCAAAGACAGGCTAGGCAACAGGAAAGAAATCTATGGGACTTCGATTAGCCATCAGTTTTTCATTTTATTTTTTGATTAACTTTTTTCATACATAGCTGAAAAACACCAAACAGAATGAAAGGCAAGTTTTGTAATTAGACTAGAATGCCCAAGGCAAGAGAAATATAGAGACAGGCAAATCCTGTAATTCAGCTCCTAAGTAACATCCTCCACATGATAGAGTTTCTTCATACATTTTTTAATCAGGTTTTAAAGTTTTGCATAGTTTCATTGAAATGAGTACGTGTTTCTATTGGGAAAATATATTATTGTGCATCAAGGATCTCTTTTTCTTTTAAACACACATTTCCCCCCATATTTTAAAAATACAGTATATAGAAACATGTGGAAGCAATAAAGAAAAACTATCATGAGAGAGAAATAGGTGATAAAACTTACACACATGAATTCATTAATACATAGATTAATACATACATTAAACTATGGTATGAACCAAATCACAGGCTCTGAAATAGCAAATAAAAAACAAAATGTCATATGCTTATTATATGGAAAGCAATATAACATATTAAAAAATCTAAGTTAAAACAAAATACACTTTCATTTGGCAAAGCTTTTCATGCTCTCTTTGCGGTCAAATGGAAAAATGTGGACTACATGATAGAATAGTTGCACAAATGTACCCAAATCAGTATTGATGAGAGGATTGAAGTCATCCTGGAGAGAGGTTTCCCATAGGTCGGCACAGCTCTCTGCCTTTGGACCATCAGCTTTTCTCATCAATAACATAATTGAAAAATAAGCTTAGCACATTTGTAACAACTACACAAACTGAAAGGAATAGCTAAGATGGTAAAATAACTACAGATTCCAAAAGGACGCAACAGGCTAAAAGCATAGGCCAAAACAAACAAGATAACATTGTCTAAGGATAATGGAATAGTTCTACATCAGGATCAAAAACTCAAGGACAAAATTAGAAAATGGTGGGAAAGCAGGAGCTGGGGTCCCTATATTAGAAACGGTCTCAAAAGTAGAACTGGAGCACACTGTGTCTTCAGTCATTTTAACTCTTATCTCCATCCGTTTTCTCATCTAAAATCTGGGCCAAACAGTATCTACTTGTTACTGTTGTTGGGCAGCGTTAACGAGATAACAGTGTGACATAGAATCTTACACAGCCGTCTTTGTGGGCCAAGGACTTGTGAGTCCACACACAATGTCAGAGTCAGACCAAGAGATTGAAGGCTTCCATTGTGCTTGTTTCAGGTCAAATTAAGGAAATAACAGTATGATCAGGTTTAGGGGCCTCAGTTTTGGAGGAATGGAGCAGAGTTAAAAGACATTTATTGAGTATGCACGTATGTGTCTGATAACGGGCTCTGTTCAGGTGAAGCCATGGTCTCTGCACTCAAGGAGCTCTCACTCCAGAAACAAACGATGGGGTAGTTCATCTGGGAGAAACTAGTCTCTGTGTCGTCAGTTCTGTCTGCAAAGTCAATGACAAGTCGTTGTCTGAATCACCTTTACATCACCCACTGCACCTAACCTGGAGTTTGCTCATTGTATCTGCTCAGCAAACATCATTTTTTGAATGAATGATGAAAGTTTTGCCTGGAAAAGAAAAGATTTAGGGACAACAAGAAAGCTCTCTATAATGTTTTGAAATTGTAACTTAAGAGAGAGACCCTATATTTGTAGCTTCAGAAAGCAGAACTGAGGCAGAAAGATTGAGGGGTCAAAGAGGCAGAGTAGAGTTTTCAGTGGAAAAACATTCAAATAATTAGAGCCACTGAAACAGAAAAGACTAGCTCAAGAACTGGTGAGTGCCCCGTCAGTGAGCGTGTTCACAAGAGGCTGCAAGGGACGATCAGGATGCTGTGGAGGGGATTTCTTCACTGGACTCCTGGGAGCTGGACTCTATGGGAAAGAAATGCTTTCCTTTTCAGAGATGTAGATCTGAGTTTAGAAGCTGTAGTTCTGATACCCAGCGCCAGTATTATAAAACCTGTCATTCAAGGTGCTGGGAAATGATACTGGACAGTAACATTTGGTTTAAGCAATTTAAAAAAACAAAAGAGGGAAAATGACAATTTAAAAATTCTCTCAGGTTATAATAAGGACTCTGCTAAATGTGCAGCATCTGGTATTGGTATGTAGGAACCTACAGCTCCATCTTCACGCAATGTGACAGAAACTTCTCCTGAAGTCCTTGGTTCCACCATGAAAGACTGATTTGAAGCAACTATTCCATAGCTGATCAAATTCATAAAAGGAATTTTTTCCAGTATACTTGCAAAGAGTGTCATTGCTTCATATGTAACAATATATATTACAATTTCCAGATCTGCGTGCAAAGCCCCCAAGACAGCAGCTTCACTATGCCTTGAATAAAAGAATCGAGTGTAGTCAACCCCAAACCAGAGTGAAAAGTGCACCCATGTCTTCACTATGGCTGCCCTCCAAGTCCTAGTATCTGGACACCCCATGCTTCATCAATGTAAAGAAAAATACTAATAGCAGCACTGCTGGTACTCAGTCATGGCAAACGGCATGGAGATGGCACATGAGAGTCCTATATTTGATAAACATTGCTCTATAACAGCAAAGATATTTATTGCTATAAGATTAATTGAGATTGTTGTATTTTATCTGGGTCTAAAGTTTGGTCTTCTTTGTGTGTCTCTATTCAAAGACTGTAAGCCATGGTGTCTTTTTGTGATATTTGCCTTCATAATTAAGACAAACCCTCTGAGACCTTAAAGAAAGATTTGGATAGTGGATCTAAATTACCCCTTCAGTGAATTTGTGTACTTGTCCTCTAAAAGTTATATGTTTTGCTTTTCTTTGCTTGAAAGAGAGAGAGAGAGAGAGAGAGAGAGAAATGGAAGGAAGGAAGGAAGGAAGGAAGGAAGGAAGGAAGGAAGGAAGGAAGGAAGGAAGGAAGGAAGGAAGGAAGGAAGGAAGGAAGGAAGGAAGGAAACTCTATCTGTTTTTTTCCAGGTCTCCCAATTAGGATCCAGGGTTTGAGAATGTCTGACAACCTGCAGGATCCTTTGCCCGGTACCCTGCTCTCTTGCGTTTGTTATTATATTAGGGACACTGATGTTCCATCCTAGGCTACTTCAGCAGCACAACATTTCAATTCTTTTATTTAAGAAATGGTTTGAAATATTTCCCAATTCAGTTTAACACATCCCAAAGTACATTTCCAGAATGTGTAAGTTCACTGCCAAGTAGCCAGCCCTACGGCAAACACAGGTAGGAGTAGCTAGACCAGAAAAAGAGGTTACATTTGTTTGGCAGCTTCCTCCAGGCTATTAAGTTGAGACTATGAGGAGTTAAATGAGAAGAGGTTCTTCTTTGCAGTAAACTAAGTAGAATAGGAAATTGCACAGCCTAGGGCCTAGAACAAAGGACAAGAGAGGGATGTGCCACCTGAAGTCCAAGCTGCTCAGCAGGGTCGCAGACCAAAGTGCTTTGTAAGGCCCGTGGCTGCAACTTGACTGCATGGCCCTTCTGAATGAATGCCAGAACCCAGACCAGCAAGTCCCAAACAGCTCCTGCAATCCACCTCTCCAACCTGTGTTTAATTGTTTAAGTAAACACGGTGAGAAATAAATGAGGTTATACTTAAGCTGTCAAAGGCCTCCCAACCTTCCCTCTCCAGAGGACTTTTGACTAGCGGGCTCTACCGTCCTGCCATCTCCATTTGCCACAAGTTGCTACATTAAATTCAGGCTTAAACTCTCCTAGGCTATAATCCACAATCCATTTTTCATTTAACTTCTAAATGTTAAGATACATAGAAATCTCATCAGTAAACATTGTGACAGTCCTCTTTTTAACTGTCACTTACATAAACGTATGCATATCCCTTTCTAAATCACACTGAGATGTATCAGTTGTTCAAATATAAACATATTTAGCAGAATTCTATCATTTTCTCATATGTATATTCATTTTTGAATGACTCACTTCATGCATCTTTATTGACCTGAGAAACCATCTTTTGAGTTACTCACGGATTCAGGCGATGACGCCAGCAGGGTCCAAAGCTGACAATGTCTGCAGGTCAGCACCAGAGAAAAGGTAGCCCCAAGTCATGGCTCTGGGAGCGTGTTAATCTGTGTTTGGGCACAAGAAATGTTACAGAGGTTCACCTGAAATGAAATGATCCCTTTCTCTTGGCTTGTTTTGGACCACTTCAATCCTCTAACTCTTTATTAAACATTATCTTTCCCATCTGCCCTAGTGAATGTTCAACACCTTGTGGGCCAACTCCAGGCTGATTGGTTTTATGAGCAACATGATCTCCGTTTTATGCACATACTTAGGATTATCTCAAGGACAAAGAGGGTGAACAATCCATTAACTATAATAAGCAACCACACATCTCAAGGTAGCTACAGCATATATTTGATTTCAAAAGAAAAGGCTGAGTTAAAATATGTCTGCCCCAAAATGTCTAACCTCCAACACACAGAAACAGCGTTTTCTGTTCTCCATGCTCTGCTGAGCGGTGCTACTAGAAATCACATTTCAGTCCCACTCAATCAGGCTTTCCAGCCCTTAAATCTTATTTTAAGATCTGACACTACAGCAAGAAAAAGATCCTCTTGAAAGCCCTCTTCGTGATGATCTGTGGGCTAAGCATGCAGAATGTACACACACACACACACAAAAGCACTTTTTAAAGGAAAATGCATTGTTACTATTTTATGTTGAAAACTAATGTCTGTAATTACTTTAGAATTACATGTATCCTATGGCTTAAATTTATAAAACATCAATCTTGGAAACTCAGTCAAATACACAGAATTATCTGAGAAAGCCAAGTTATATTGCCAGTCAGTGTCCAGTACAGACCGTAGAAAACCATTGCTATTATTTATTCCAGTATTTAACTCAATGTAGAAAGATCTACTAGGATTTCATTTGCCCACCTCCTGATTTAAATGTGAACATTATTATAAACGTCTCCGTACTCCTGTTTTATTAAGAAGCTCAGTGTTTTCTTGGCTGCCCCTTCAAACCAAGGTACTTGCTTCTTCTGGTACTCTGAAGCTTTATGATCCTGTAATCATAACAATTATGAGGGCATCTGATCACACTGTATATATTAATGACAAGACCTATCTGGCCACATGTCTTCACAGCTTACTGATTTCACTGATGAGAGCTGTGAGGCTGCCTCCTTGCAACTTGTATCTCAAGGTTATTAGCAAACCAGCTTTTTTTTTTTTAGCAGTTTGAAATTCATTTTGCAGTGAATTAGAAATACTGCATGTTGTAGAAAGAATGTACCAGTCACCTGCTCTGTTCTGCACCAGGAAAGGTGTGAAAACAGGTACAGGAGTTAATCATGTACCTAGAGTGAGGGCTTTCAAGTTCTTGCATGTGATTTTTTTTTATTCACTGCTTTGCTTAAAGAAAGAATGATAAAGTGCAGAGCTGAGTGTCATCCTCAAACTGCAGTTCAGGCCCTTGCTTCACAGGTCAAAGTCAAGGTAAAGCCAAGGTGAAGAAGCAGATAGGGGAGCTTAAACAGGCACCAGATGCCCAGAAGAATCTTCTGGGAACAGAGAGGGGCGGCAGGGAGAGGGAGAATTTCTTTTTTGCTGAGTTCTCTTTCATTCCGTTTGAACATGTTACCTGATGCTCATGTTACTTTAAACAAACAAATCAGAGTAACTAAACAGTATTTGTCCCCTCCGAGTACTGTGACAGCCCACGCTGATCCCAAAAGTCAGCACCAGCGACAGGCTCGGCCCCTTACTTCTTTCCTCCTGATCCCTTGTGAAGGCTCACTTCTCCCAGTCCTCGCGCTCAGCCAGCGTCCTTAGACTTTCACCCGTTCAAAGCGAGTTTCCAAGAAACTATTTAAATCATTGAATATAAATCAATGGTAATAGTTTTGCTTTCAAACACATACATTAAAATGCAATGTCAGACTGAAAGAAACCATTCAAATCTTCATTGTGAGAACAGTAGAAACAACTTTCCTTGGATTAAACCATTGCTTGGGGAAGACGGCTGGGTATGTTCTGCTTTGTGGGGGGAGGATGTTCCAGGAGGGAAGGGAAGGAGGGCTGAGATCATGAGCAGAAGGGTTAGCAAGTGTACGAAATGCTGTGCTGGAAAATGGCCCACAGGGCAGGCAGCCCGGCCTGACTGAGCGCAACTCTGGGCAAAAAACTAAGAACACAGAATCCTGCTCCTAGCCCCTCCTGATGCTGCTGGTGTCTGCTGGAGCCCTGAACATGAGGATATGCATAAAACTCTACCACTGAATGTCTTTGAAGTGGTACAGCAATGTCACCTAGTTGGACCCTAGCAGGGGTTAAAATATACTCTGCAGGGGTCTTTGAATGTTCTCCACGAGGTTGCCCTAACCTTCTTTAGCTGCCTGACTTTACCACTTCCCCTTCTCAGTGCCCTATTTTGAAACTTCAAGCCCCAAATTTCTTCTCCTATTCACACATACATGCATTAGAACACAGTAAGACAAAGGACAGCCTACTTGAGAATTAAATGGTTCACCTTTAGGTGGTTAGTAAGGCCAAACTCATTAATCTCCTATTTGCTGTTTTCCGCAGTATAATTATATGGCACCACCAGTGAAAGTGCTGGTTCAAGGCTGTGTTATGACTCCGTGGCTGCCTTTCATGCCCACGTCATTCTGCAGAGCAATTGGCATGAGAATACTAGCTCCTGCTACTGAACAGTACGTGTAAGATCTACTCTAAGACATCTGCTTTTGTGTCCAGCTGGGAAATTATTACATTAAGATGAAGCATAGTTGATACTTTTTTTTTTTCCAAAATGGAGATACCTTTACTGGTTTTTTTTGTTCTTGTTGTTTTAAAATAATAAATACCCACTTTACAAAAGTTTAACACTAAAGAACCATTCAAAGTTGTAACTGAAAGTCCTCTTTATAATCTTCCCTGACTGGCATATTCACTGTCACTGGTTTGATATATATCTTTAGAGATACCTGTTATGCACAAACATTAATAAAAGTATACTGTACATACTATGTCAGAACACTGTTTCAAGTGACAAAATCTAATTCATGCCAGTTTGAGCATGAAAGGTCTTACGTAACTAAAAAGTCCACTCAGTTTCAGGCATAGCTTGATCCAGGGACTCATATGCTATCACCAGGATCTGGTTTCTATGTATCTCTCACCCTTGCCGTTCTCCAGGTTGGTGTTACTCTGGGGCTCCATGTGTGTCCCCCAGTAGCTCCAGGATTGCCTGTCCTCAGGTTAGATTCTAGCAACAAAAGGCAGAGAATCTCTTCCTGCTGTTTCCTACACAAGTCTTGTGGTTTGTATGGATCAACATGGCTGAAATGTTCATCTCCAAACCAATCAGTAGGACCAGGAAAATGAAATATTCTGAGCTTGAGTCTCACATGCATCCCTGGAGCCAGATCTGAAATCAACTCCGTCTTAAACACATGGACTGAGGGGAAATGCGTCTGAAAAATCAGGGACTGTTCACAGAAGAGTAAATGAATGCTGATAAACAAAGGCAACAGATGCCCCCAATACCTTTGCTTCTTTTATCATTGGCATCAGGGCCAGTTACATAATTTGTGGGGCTTAATTCAAAAGGAAAATATGGAGCTCCTTGTTCAAAAAGCAGTAAAAACTTGGCGTTAATGGTACTACTATATACCTTACTATATACCAAGGGTGAGAGATACATAGAAACCAGATCCTGGTGATAGCATATGAGTCCCTGGATCAAGCTATGCCTGAAACTGAGTGGACTTTTTAGTTACGTAAGACCTTTCTGTTCTTCTTCTGCAGTCTCTCCTACAACTAGTCATGGTGTCTGTTTGGTTTTTTGTTTAGTTTTTTTTGTTTTTGTTTTTTTGCTATATAATGTTCTAAATAAAGACAATTAAAAATAAAATGTATTAACATGAATGTTACCATTCATCTTTATATTTTTCTGCATCAGTTTTAAATGGAAATATAAAACTCTTAACTCATAAATGGATCACCAACATTACAACATTTTGTAGCTTATGCTTGCATATCTACTTTTATTCTTAGCAGAACAGCAAAAACAAACTCAACTGTTTTAATTTCACCTCTTGGCCCTGAGTAGTGATGTACCTTCTACAATATTGTCTACCTTCAGCTTACTGGTGAGTTAGCAAAGACTTAAAGGAAAAGTAATTATGTGTTGTTCTTCTTTCATTTTACTTCTCTGTCTTCACTTTCAGCATCAGTGGTTGGCTATGAAAGAATACGATAGGGTTTCTTGGTCTTGCATGTTTCTTAAAATGCCATTAGCTTCTTTCTGCATTCAAAGCAAGTTCTGGTTTGAATAAAAAGCATGGCCTCTTGGAACTGTCAGGGACCTGCTTGTTCTGTCATAGATAAAACTCTCTTTGTGCTCGCTTTGAGGCTCACAAACTCCCACTGTCATGGGTTAACTGGAATTCTGTGTCCAGGAGCATAGACAATGTTATGGGCAAACAAGGTAGCAAAGAATACAAGACATGTATATTACATGTATCTTCTCTTCTCCTGCACATGCTTCATTGTCTCATCAAGTTTCACATACAAAACACAAATTCAAAAATACAGTTCTTAAGAATTCCAAGAGAGCAACAACTGAGTATTAAACCAAGCTCAGGACTCTTCTGAGAGTAGGCGTTTTTGCAACTGCACAGGTCACAGGCCCATGAAGCTGGCCCTGGGTCTCAATAACAGAATGAGACTATTTAAATAACCAAAAGTGATTGAAAATTCTATGAGAAGACTGAGATGTGGTTAAGGAAGCCAACTTCTGATAAAGAAAATGTTCCATAGACAGCACTGGTAATAGCTATTGGAAAAAAAATAAAAATCATTTCAAATACCTGCCCTGCAATTTATGACTACTCAATCAAACCTATTACACATGTAAAATTCATTCATTTTTAATGGTTATGTAGTATCTCCTTGTATGATTGCACTATAATTTATTTTAACAGGCCCATATTAACATTAGGTTCTTCCTAATTTTTCAGTGAGACATTTATGAATGTTCTTAAAAACTTATCCGATTATTTCCATAAGATAAATTTCTAGGAGTACAATTGCTGAATCAAACAAGATGCATGCCTTAAATTTGTTACACACAGCACCAAACTGCCTGTCAAAATGGTATGCAAGTTTATGCAGTAGCCGCATGTGAGAAAGCCTGTTTCCCCATAGCCAACCCCAATATTACCATTCTTTTTCATCCTCGGCAATCTGGATGATAAAAAATGATATCATTGCATAGTTCTTGAATCATGGCTGAGGATGAGCATCCTTTTTATACATATTGTTAAATTTCATTTTTAACATTTCTGAACATTCAAATTCCACTTAAGGTGCCCTGTCTCACACTTTATGAGAGATGAAGGAAAGGAAATGAATTGAAGCAATATGCTATTATTTCCTAACAAAATGAGGGATAAAAATAATAGCAGCCATTTATTAAGTGCTTGCTACATATCAATCATGTTATATATCTCATCTCTTTAAATATTCACAATCTCATTGAAACATAAAAATCAGAAGGACTATTATTATTCCAATTTTACAGAGGAGAAAATATAGGTTTGAAAAGTTAAGTGGCAAAACATTATTGGAATGTAGGTCTATCTAAAATCAAAGTCCTTACTTGGAAGAGCCTTCTATAAATTATATATCCCTAACCTCAATCTGATATCTCTAATTTTCACATGAATATGGCAAACTGTCCTTTATCTAGTTGAATTAGATCATAAAATAATCCTTAACCTCAGAATGACATTGTTTAATGCCCAGGAAACCCTGAGGATGTTAACCCAAAGGAAGAATGTTACCTAAACTCTATCTGTCTGGCCAGGAGCTGAAAGGCAACTAGGAAAGCTGAGTATGTATCATTCATCTTGAAGCCTCATAAAAGGAGGGAAATTATATTTGCAAGTCCAATTTCTGAATGTTTGCGGGAGCCTCGCAGGGACACCGCAGTGAGGAGTTGAAATGAGGGCCCTGAGAGGGGATGTGGATAATACAGTGTCTGAGGCTCTCCACTGCAGGGAATGTAAATGCTTTATACACTAATTCAATTACAGTTTCAGATTATGCAGGAAGACTGATTTAAGCAACAGCCCAAACCATTGTCCCATCACCCATACATACATGCAGGAGAACAGAGCTCAAAGAGCTGGATCAAACTTAACTCTGGATTTCTTGACTTTTATGGGCTTAAGTTGGAACTTTAATGTTTTATTAATGTCGAGTTTTTGGAGTTGGTATTCAAAATGTTTCAAGCAGAGATATGATGGGTCTCAAAGACCTAGAAATGTTCACAGTGGCAGGTCATGAAAAAGAAATCTACTATTTTAGATAAATTATCAACCACTCAAAAAACTCAATGGGATTGTTTTGCATAAATAATTAACCCTGCAAAAAAGTAAAAATATTTAACTTACAATTATTGATAAATGCATGACTAACGTATATAATTATGAGTTTTTGAAATTTCTTGTTCCAATGTATAACTAAATACTTTCTTAAATTGATCATCTTCAGAGAAAGGACAATAAAAACACATAAATTGTTTTGCTCAAAGCACAAAATAAATAAGCTAACCCTTATACATGCTTCGAAGAGTCAAGAAATTCTAGAGTGTCTTTCATATTAATTATACCTTATATTGATTCATGTAAGAAATCCCTTCAAAACCTTAAGACCCTAATTGTATGTGTGATTTTCTAGAAGGAAATTCAAAGGTGACACAAGGATATAACTTTCGGTAATAAAAACTTTTCTACCACACTGGTTATCTTCTATTTCAAAAGGTTTTGCCTTTGAAAATAAGTGAAATTTATGTAATATATTTTTTAAGGAGAAGAAAAGAGTGTCATTGAAAGTTAATTTCAGGATTCCAAAATGGCAGCAGAGTGAATGGAAGCTACAGAGATCATCTCCCAGGACCAAACTGGAATTACAACTAAAATAAAGACAAATCATCAAGGAAAAGCAACCGAAAAACAGCTTGTGAGAACCATATAACCAAGGACATTGACGAGATCCTGGTAGAATCGAGGAGGCATGAGAGGGGGGCTGGGAGCCCACGGACAGCAGCAGTCTTAGCTCTGAGCAGCACCCAAGAAACTCCACAGCACAGAGTTAGGACAGACGCTAAAATAGCCACAGCCACTCACCTTGGGCTCCGGCAGAGGGAGGGTGGACTGGACTGAAATTGAGAGGGAACACTCGGGATTTGGAGGGCACTCAGAGCTTTTGCTGCTTTGTGGCCACGCAGGATAGTGGTCATCTTACTCCTTCCCAGGGCTCTGGGGAGAGGCAGCAGCCCCTACCTTGAAGATTCAATCCCATCTGGTGGGCCATTAAAATGCAAATTGAGGCTCATTAACAACAAGCATCTGCCCCAACCTAGGGAAGTCCCCTTAATCTGAACACCTGAGGGAGTTTTTCATTCAACTGAGAACCCAATGCTCTTCAAGTAACCATGACTAATAGCCTCCAGGCAATAAGCTAGAGAATAACTGAACCATTCATGGGCTTGCAACTCTACCCAAGAAATTAAAATTTGATAGTGGTGTTTAACATGGATCCTTTCATGCTCACCCAAACCCAGTAGAGGGAGCCACAAACAGCAGAACACCAACACCCACAGGGAAAATTGGGCAGGCTCCAAAGCCCACCGTGATAGCCAAAATGGTGAAACAAAGACACAAAAGCCAAATGAAAGAACAAGAGACCTCTACTGAAGATGAGATAAATGAGGTGCAGTTAAGCAAGTTAACAGAGCTAGAATTCAGAGCCATGATCTTGAGGAAGCTCAACAGCATGAGTAAGGACATCAACACCATGAGTAAAGACATAGAAATGTTGAAAATCAACCAGTTGGAAATTAAAAACCACCAAGAAGAAACAAACAATGACATAGCAGAAATAAAGAACACATTGGAAGGTCTAAATAGCAGAATAGAGGAAGCTGAGGACCAGATCAGTGAATTAGAAGACAGGGTAGAAAAAATCAACCAATCAGAAAACCAAAAGGAAAAAAAAATTAAAATAACAGAAAGACAGCTTAAGAGAACTGTGGGGCAACTGGAAACATAATAACATTTGCATCATAGGAGTCCCCAAATAAGAAAATGAGCAAGGGTTACAGAATATATTTAAAGAAATAGTGACAGAAAACTTCCCTAATTTGGTGAAGGAAGAAGGCATTCAAGTTCAAGAAGCACAGAGAGCCCCAAGTAAGAAGAACCCAAATAGGCCCACACCAAGACACATAGTAATTAAAATGCCAAAAATTAAAGAGAAAGAAATAATCCTAAAGGCAGCATGAGATAAGCAACAGGTTACCTATAAAGGAACCCCCATAAGGCTTTCAGGTGACTTCTCAACAGAAACATTACAGGCCAGAGGAAATGGCATGAGGTAATCGAGGTCATGAAGAACAAGGCTGTCATTCAAAATAGAAGGTCAAATAAAAAGCTTCCCAGACAAAAAAAAAAAGGCTAAGGGAATATATTAGCACCAAACCAGCATAGCAAGAAATGTTAAAAGGACTGATGTAATTAGTAGAAGAAATAGGAAGAAAAATATAACCACACTAAACAAAAATGGGAATAAATAAGTACACATCATTAATCACCTTAAATGTAAATGGATTGAATGCTCCAATAAAAAGACACAGAATAGCTAATTGGATAAGAAAGCATGACTCATCTATATGTTGTTTAAAAGACATCACCTCACAACAAACAACTCACATAGGTTGAAAGGGAAGGGACGGAAAAAGCAAAAAAAAAAAAAAAAAAAGCTGGGGTAGCAATAGTCATATCTGATAAAAATAGATTTCAAAATGAAGGCCATAACTAGAGACAAAGAAGTCCACTAGATAATATTGAAAGGATTTATCCAACAGGAAAATATAACTTAATAAACATATATGCACCCAATATAGGAGCACCAAAATATATTAAAAATCTTCTGGAGGACTTCAAAGGAGAAATCAACAGCAATACAATCATAGAAGGGGACTTCAACACCGTGCTGTCATCACTGGATAGATCCTCCAGACAAAAAATTAGCAAGGAAACTGAGACTCTAAATGAAGCACTAGACCAAATGCATTTAATAGATAGCTATGGAGAATTACACCCCAAAACTAGAGAATTCACATTCTTCTCAGTACACATGAGACATTCTCAAAGGTAGACCACATGTTAGGACACAAACTAAGTCTCTACAAGTTCAAGAAGATTGAAATCATATCAAGCATCTTTTCAGATCATAATGGCATGAAACTAGAAATCAATTGCAACAAGAACATGCAAAGACATTGGAACACATGGAGGCTAAACAGCATGTTATTGAACAATGAATGGGTTACCGAGGAGATCAAGGAAGAAATTAAAAACTTCCTGGAAACCAATGAAAATGAACACACAACAACACAAAATCTATGGGATGCAGCAAAAGCAGTTCTGAGAGGGAAGTTCATAGCACTACAGGCCTACTTCAAGAAGCAAGAAAAATTTCTAATAGACTATCTAACCTCACAACTTAAAGATCTATAAAGCAAATAAAAAGAAAACCCCAGAGCAAGTAGAAGGAAGGAAATAGTAAAGATCAGAGAAGAAATAAATGACATGGAGACCAAAAAAAAAAAAACAATTCGAAGGACCAATGAAACAAAAAGCTGGTTCTTTGAAAAGATAAAAACAAGATTGATGGACCCTTTGCTAGACTCACCAAAAAACTAAGAGAGAGAACCCAAATACACAAAATCAGAAATAAAACAGGAGAAATAATAACTGACACCACAGAGATACAAAGGATAGTTAACAAATATTATGGACAATTATATGGCAATGAATTCAACAATCTAAGTAAAATGAACAAATTTCTAGAAACACATAGTCTTCCAAAACTGAATCGGGAAGAGATAGAAAACTTGAACAGACCAATAACAACAAAAGAAAATGAAGATGTAATCAAGACTCTCCAGCAAACAAAAACCCAGGCCTGGATGGCTTCACGGGGGAGTTTTACCGAACATTCAAAGAAGAACAAATACCCATTCTCCTCAAACTATTTCAAAAAATTCAAGAAGAAGGAAGACTTTCTAACTTGTTTTATGAGGCCAGCATAATTCTAATTTCAAAACCAGAAAAAGACATTACAAAGAAAGACAACTACAGGCCAATATACCTGATGAACATAGACACCAAAATCCTGAACAAAATACTAGCAAATCAAATCCAGCAATACATCAAAAAAAATTATTCACCATGATCAAGTAGGATTCATCCCAGGGATGCAAGGCTGGTACAATATTCGCAAATCAATAAATGTGACACACCACATAAACAAAATGAAGGATGAAAATCATATGATCATATCAAAAGATGCTGAAAAAGCATTCAACAAAACCCAGCACCCATTTCTGGTAAAAATGCTCAACAATCTGGGAATAGAGGGATCATATCTCAACATAATAAAGGGCATGTATGAAAGACCTACAGCCAACACCATACTCAATGGGCAGAAACTAAAAGCATTTCCCTTAAGAACAGGAACAAGACAGGGATGCCCACTTTCGCCACTCTTATTAAACATAGTACTGAAAGTCTTAGTCACAGCAATCAGACATGAAGTAAAAATAAAAAGGATCCAAATTGGAAAGGAGGAAGTGAAACTGTCATTATTTGCAGATGACATGATATTATACATAGAAAACCCTAAAGACTCCATCAAAAATCGACTAGACTTAACAAATGAATTTGGCAAAGTAGCAGAATACAAAATTAACATCAAGAAATCTATGGCATTCTTATACACCAATGATGAACTCACAAAAAGAGAAACTGAAAAAACAATCCCATTTACCACTACGGCAAAAAATTATGATACCTAGGAATAAACTTAACCAAAGAAGTAAAGGACCTATTTGCAGAAAACTACAAGACATTGAAAAAAGAAATAGAGGAAGATATAAAAATGTGGAAGCACATACCTTGTTCATGGATTGGAAGAATTAACATCATTAAAATGTCCATAATACCCAACGCAATCTATAGATTCAATGCAATCCCCTTCAAAATACCAACGACATATTTCACAGAACTAGAACAAATATTTCAAAAGTTCATATGGAACCAAAAAAGACCCCAAATAGCCACAACAATCTTGAAAAAGAAGGACAAAGTAGGTGAGATCACAATACCAGATATCACGTTATTCTACTAAGCTAGTATAATCAAAACAGCCTGGTACTGGCACAAGAACAGGCATATAGACCAGTGGAACAGAACAGAGAACCCAGAAATTGACCCAAGACATTATACTCAATTAATATGTGACAAAGGTGGCAAGAGCATACAATGAAGTAAAGACAGCCTCTTTAATAAATGGTGTTGGGAAAATTGGACAGCTACATGCAAAAAAGAAAAAAGAAATGAGACCATCAACTTACACCCTATACAAGAATAAACTCAAAATGGATAAAAGACTTAAATGTGATTCGTGAATCCATAAAAATCCTAGAAGAACATGTGGGTAACAAAATCTCAGACATCATACGCAGCAGAATTTTCACTGATACATCACCTAAGGCAACAGAAACAAAGGAGAAAATGAACACATGGGACTACATCAAACTAAAAACCTCCTGCAAAAGAAACAACCATCAAAATGGAAAGGGAACCCACTGTATGGGATAGCATAATTGCCAATGATACATCAGATTAGGGGTTAATTTCCAAAATATATAGAGTACTCATACAACTCAACAAAAGGATGACAAAGAATCCAGTTAAAAAATGGGCAGAGGAGCTAAATAGACACCTCTCCAAACAAGACACACAAATGGCCAAGAGACATATGAAGAAATGCTCAACATCACTAATCATCAGAGAGATGCAAATTAAAACAACAATGAGGTATCACCTCACACCTTTCAGAATAGCCGCCATCAACAAATCATCAAACAAGTGTTGGTGAGGGTGTGGAGAAAAGGGGACTCTAGTGCACTGCTGGTGGGAATGCAGACTGGTGTAGTCACTATGGAAAACAATATGGTGTTACCTCAAAAAAATTAAAAATTGAATTGCCATTTGACCCAGTGATCCCACTTCTAGGAATATACCCTAAGAAGCCTGAAACACCAATCAGAAAGAATATAAGTACCCCTATGTTCATAGCAGCACTATTTACAATAGCTAAGATCTGGAAACAGCCCAAGTGTCTATCAGTAGATGAATGGATAAAACAGCTGTGGTACATATAAACAATGGAATACTATGCAGCTGTAAGAAAGAAAGATCTCTTATCCTTTGAGATGACATGAAGGGACCTAGAAAGTATTGTCCTAAGCGAAACAAGCCAAGCAGAAAAATACAAATACCACATGATCTCACTTATTTGTGGAATATAATGAACATAAGTCTGAGGTATTGGGTAGACCCAGAGACGTGGAAGTAGGGTACAGACTGAGAAACCTCAGAAGAGGGAGTGGTGGGGGGAGGGAAGAGATAAACCACAGAATTTCTATGCATGTATGCATAACCAATGGACACAGACAACAAAGCCGAGGACAGGGTCGGGGGATGGGGAGGAGGGTGTCAATGGGGAAAAAAGGAGAAACATCTGTAACAAAAATAAAGTAAAAATAAAAAAAGAAAGAAAGTTAATTTTAGCTGTTTTGCATTTAAATAAATAAATGTATTTATGGTTTATGTCTTTTTAAAAAATATTATTTAGCCCTGGCTGGTTTGGCTTAGCAGTTAGAGGGTTGGCCCACAAACAGAGGAGTCACACGTTTGATTTCTGGTCAAGGGCATTTACCTGGGTTGCAGGTTTGATTTCCACCCCCCGCCCCCCAGTTGAGGTTGTGTAGGAGGCAATCAATTGATGTGTTTATTTTGCATTGATGTTTCTCTCTCTCTCTCTCTCTCTCTCTCTCTCCCTCCCCCCCTTCCTTCCCTTCCACTCTATCTAAAAAAACAATGGAAAAATATCATAGGATGAGCATTAACAAAAAATATATATATATAAAATTTAACAACATATTTCCCTTTTAAAAGACCAAGGATCAATATGCTGTGAAAATTTTAATCAGATTGTTAGCATTATGAGTCTTAACACTTTTTCTCAGTATTACTTCCATTTTGCCACCGTTTATCTGACTTGCTTCACCCCGTCCCAGTTCGTGTGCAATACTCACAGGTTTTACTGGGGAGATTTTTATTTTTCTGAAAACTGAAGATTTTGAGTAACATGTTTCCATATTTATAAATGTCTTGACTGTGAAAAGTAAAGTGAAAAGAGATTTAAGCTAGGCAAAAACACTGCTTATAAAACAGCCATTCAGGAATAATCATCTCAACTAAAGCAACTATTTGTACAAAGACAAAGGAGCCAAATTCTGTCCTTGGATGTGCACACACAGCTCCTATTAGCTTTAGAAAACAGCTACGTGAGTGTAGCCAGTGACAGTGTTTAGCCCAATTTGATCTAATTTATCCAGACCACTGCAGCCATGAAAGATAAAGACAGATTATAAGACATTTTGCATGTCAGTACAGCAGCAGGCTTCGTGTTTTTCCAGTCCCCAGGGGTTTCCTTCATCAGGCCAAATGTCAGTGATCACATCTGAGAAGTTTGAAAAGTATATAGATCAAATTTACTTGCAATGCTACTTCCCATAGCTGGCCGCCCTATCTCAGAGGATGCTACTTTTTCTGCGTTGGGGGCCAAACTCCATCAAATTAAATTAAAAAAAAAAAAAAAAAATACTCGGTCATATGCAAATGAAATTAAATGCCAAGACAAAAATTAAAGGACATTGATTTTAAACAGTTTTTTAAGATCAATCAAGAGATTGAGCCCTGGCCAGTTCGGCTCAGCGGTTAGAGCGTCGGCCTGCGGTCCGGAGAGACCCGGGTTCGGTTCCCGCTAAGGGCACGTATTTCGGTTGCAGTTGTCCCCGGCCCTGGTTGGTCGTGCGGGTGGCAGCCACTCGATGTGTCCCTTCACATCGATGTTTCTCTCTCTCTCTCCCTTCCTCTCTCTCCCTCCCACGCTATCTGTACAAAAAATGGAAAAATATCCTCGGGTGAGGATAAAAAAAAAAAAAAAAAAAGAGATTGAATGAATGAAGATGAAGGAACGAGCCAAAGAACACATATGCTTGACCCATAAACACAGATAACAGTGTGGTGATGGCCAGAGGGAAGGGGGAAGGGGGGGCTGGGTTAGGGCAGGCAAAGGGGGGAAAAGAAGGACATCCGTAATAGTGTCAACAATAAAAATAAAGTTAAAAAGAGATATTGAATGGATATGTTTTAGACAGTTAAAATGAGATTTTTTTTCCATTAATTTTCAGGTAGAGTGGAAGGGAAGGAGAAAGAGAGCGAGAAAAACATCCATATGAGAGAGATACGAGAGACACATCAGTTGGCTACCTCCCACATGACCCCAACTAGGCCAGGGATTGAACCTGTAACCCAGTCAGGTAAATGCCCTTGATAGGGAATCAAATCCAAGACCCTTCAGTCTGCGAGCCAACATTCTAACTGCTAAACCAAACCGCCCAGGGCAAGAGTGTTTATTAATAGTTTACTAAATTAAATTTTCCTCAGAAATTCTTATACCTATATACACGATAGTCTACAATGGCTAATTACTCTAGAATGGAGCCACAGATTACAGGATTGGCTTTGTCTACTGCAATGTTTAGAACATTGATGAAATAGGTGTTGATTCCCCTGCCAAACTGCTGTCTCTGTGCACTGTACATATCATGAATATCAGAGGACCATCCTTATTATAAAACATGATACACTTATCCAGCAATGAGACCACCAGCCTCCTCTTCTTTCTTTTATTGAAATTTTATACAGAAAAAAATAGTTTGGCGAACTACTTTGTAAACCCATGTCAAAAACCACACTGCCAACTGCACTCTGATTATTGCAGCTAATGGGTACCCTGGGAAATTTGCTCTTGGCGTAAAGACTTATTCAATACCTCTTAATTCTCTGGTACCTTTAGAATGCTTCCAGTCTGCTGCACATAACTGGGGGCCGGACCCAGGGCCTTTTACATAGGTAACATTTCTATCGATGTCAACAAAATGCTCGATATGAGTGTAAGATGTATCACTAAGCCATCTCAGAACTTCTCAGGATGTTTCAAGTACAGATTAAAAGAGGAAGAGAGTTTTATGAGCAATTTTTCAACTTTCACACAATGTGAACTGATATATTATGCAAATGTTCTACTACTTTTAGTGTTTGTGTGTGGAGGGCTGGAAGTACATGTGTGTGTGAATCACACAGTTACACTATGTGCCCAGACTAGTCAAGTTTAGTACATAGCAAGGAGCTTAGCTAAAAAAAGAAAACTGAACCTTTTAGCCAAAATATAGCAACTAAATGTGGTTTTCACTTATTCATACTCTGCTTCACTCTTTTCTGAAGATAACGAGTTCAACATGCCTTGTAAAATGCCAGGTGAACAGTAGGTTAATAATGATGATGGTGGTATGGAGGAAAAGGGATGGCACAGGAAGAATATTAACCTGTACCTTTCCTTCTTCCCTTAGGAGAAGTAACATCCAAGAACCTCTATGGTTCTTTGTTATTTCCTTCCCCTGAATTTGCAAGTTAGCTGGAAAAGTCAGCTCCCAGGATTTAACGCCAAAATTGGTCATCTTGATCATGAATAAACATAAGATAATGGTGTGTCGGATGCACTTGTGAAACAGGAACCAAGGTCAATGCAGGTGATACACAGGAGGCTCAGAATTCAAAGATATGGGGAGTCAGAAATAGCCTCAGGAAGTGAAGAGCTAGCAATCCAAAGTCAAACCAAAGAAGGCTGGAAGTCCAAAAAATTGGGTTATCTATGGAATGGGTGAGGTGTTCACTTCTCTGAGACATTAGCATCATCCCAAAGGGTTGTTTCTTCTCTGCTCTCTCCTGATCTTTGCTAGGCTTGAGTAGCTCTGGACCACAAACAGAGGAGTGAAAAGACTCTCCTGCTTGGTACAAGGACAAATGTGCTAACTTGACCAGTTTCCCCAAAACCACTCCAGTGAATTGTACAGTCTCAGAATCTGAGCCAGTCCTCTCAAAGTCATGATCGTGTAGAGTACAGACTGGATCTCAGTGGACAAATTACACAGCAAGTAAAATGGACACCTGCAATTTTCTTTCTTAACTCTATGGTTTAGGATCCATGTTCAGCATAGTTTTTGCCAATTTCTCAATCTGTGAATTGAAGGTAATAATAAATGTACTAAAGTGTTTTTGCACTTTTAGGGAAGAGTTTGAAAAGCATATTGAAGTTCTTTTCTATACAAAAACAATAATGGTAGAAATAATAGTCTCCATTGAGTGAAAACAGACCATTTACCAGATAATATGCTAGGTATTTGACACATGATTTCATATGTGCAGCAATTCTAGGATGTGGGTTTTATTTTCCCAGTTATAAATAAAAACAATTAAAGGTTCAGAGAAGATAAGAAACTTGCCGAAATTCATACAGCTGGTGACTCAAGATAGAGGTGGTAGAGCTGTTTGTTGTTCCTATATGAAAACTTCAAGTTTGTGCTTATCAGTTCCCAGGGTAATATAAACCCAGGGTTAATCCTCATCAAGTAGCATGCTGTTTTTATTCATATGGCCACTCCTTCTTACAGTCATCGGAAAGATTCCTAGTTCCACAAACATGGATTTGTCCCTTTTTCTCAGTATCTTCATGGATACATGTGTTTTTTGTTCCCCGTAATTAGGTATTGTGATTTCTTTGTTTCTATTTTTGTTTTTCTTGAAGAAGAAGGAGAAGGAGAAGGAAAAGAAGGAAAGAGGGGAAGGGAAAAGGGAGGGGAAGGGGGAGGAGGAGGAAGTAGAGAAGGAGGAGGAAGAAAAGGAGGAGGAGAAGGAGGAGGGGAAGGAAGAGGAGGAGGAGGAGAAGAAGAAATGGAGAAACACTCACATGTTTGTATCCTCAAATGAAGCAGAATTGAATTAGCAATAATGCTAGTGATGCACCTAATGGCTGACAATTTCCTCATTTTTATTCTCAAACAAGGTCAATGGCATTGGTGTTGTTTGCATTGTATGAAATAAAGACAAAGTCGGGAATTTGCTTTTATTTGATTGTCAAACTGATTTTTCAAAATTGGCCATTTGTATTCACACCTTGGTATTCTTTGGGAATTCATCAGGGGCCTCCGTTACACCAAACAGGGCAATAACCCAAAAGCAAAGAACTACTCACCATTCATTGTGTCACTAGATATGTTCCCAACATACCATACAACAAACTGAAACTCTGCCCGTTGAATTTTTAAAATCATCTTTGAAACTTTCTCCTTGGGCTTATTGTTTGTGAATTCTCCCTTTCACTTTGCCAAACTTTTTGAAAAATGAAAACTCACAAGCGTTTCATGAGAGTAACTCCCCAATCCTACCTACCTCTGTGGGCCTATCTCCCTGCTAAGTCAATTGGTCAGGACCATGTCTCCTCTGGGGTCTCTTCTTGAGCCCCAGAATTCAAGGCTGCTTTTCAGGAAGAAAGAAAAACTGGTGTGGGAAGCTCTCTAAGCACTTTGATCCACAGAAGAAATGACCACCTCTTATATCTCCTCTTTTGCCCTTTTACTCCTTTGTTCCAAAGTATGGGGCAACGAGGAGAAGCTCTGAGAAAACGAATCGGGTGTGCCTGACGCAGCCCTCTCTCCCTCGTGCATGGAATAGTGCCTGACAACCTGGTGGATACTTCTTACATACTTACTGAACACATGAAAAGTCATATCTGAATAAGGAGATTATCAGGAAATTTTGATTATCCAAAAAGCTGATTTTCCTCTCCTCATCATAACAAAATCACGTGATTGGTACGATTACAGGAGGCTCACGCCGCTTCCCCTTCCATTCCCCAGAGCTGAAAATCTTTGTCTAAATGTTTCAAGTCACAAAATTAGATTGTGTGCATCATTGGGATATTACCACCTAGGCATCTTGGCTACTAAACATCTGACCATTTTCCCGTTCATCACCGTAGTTTTAGATAGAAGAATGGAAAGATTAAATAACCAGTAATCCTAAAATTTTAATAGATAACAAGCTAGGCAGATAGATAGATAGATAGATAACAGATAAATAAAATAGATGGACACTTATCGAGAAAAATCATGCCAAACACTACTGATTAGTTCACAATATGACATTATAGTGATTTCTACTTATTCTATAATTTTTCCAATTTGAAAACAGGATGTGGCAGACATAATTTCTAAAATGGCCCCCAAAGACATCTTGCCCTAATCCCCAGACTATGAATATGGTTAAATATGACACCCATGAATATATTACATTACATGGTAAAAGAAACTGTAGATGTAATTAAGGTTACTAAACAGATGTATTTAAAATAGGGATATTATCCTGGATTATCCAAGTGGGCCCAATGCAAACACAAGAGAACAGAGTTAGAAGGAAAGTCAGAGAAATTCAAGGCATGAAAAGGACTTAACTAGCTATGGAAATTTCTTAAGTGTTCATCAACAGATAGATTAAAAATGTGATATATATAAATATCTATATAAATATAGATATGTATGTATATACAATGGAATATTATTCAACTTTTAAAAAAGACAAAAATCTTGTCATTGTCATGAACATAGATAAACCTGGAGGGTATTATGCTAAGAGAAACAAGGCAGAGAGAGAAACACAAAAACTGCACAGTATCACTTACATGTTGAATCTAAAAAATAAAAACCTCAAACTCATAGAAACAGAGTTAAAATAAATGGCCGTAAGGGACTGGGGGAGGGAGAAATAAGGAGAGGCTGGTAGAAGGGTACAAACTTTTAGTCATAAGGTGAATGAGGTGTGAGCAGTTCATGTATAACATGGTGACTATAGTTGATAACACCATATTGTAATACTGAAATTTGCTAAGGTAGTGAACTTAAATGTTCTCACACACAAAAAAATGTGAGGTGATGAATGTGTTAATTAACTCAGTGGGAGGAATCCTTTTGTAATGGGTATGTATACCAAATTATCACTTTGTGCACTTTAAATATCTTACAATTTTATTTGTCAATTACACCTCCGCAAAGCTTAAAAGGAAACAAAAAGTACTTGACTCACGTTGCTGGCATTGCTGGTTTGAAGAAGGAGGGGCCCTGTGAAAAGAAAGGCCAGTGGCCTTTAGCAGCCAATAGCAACCCCTGGCTGACGGCCGGCAGGGAAGTGGGCCTTCAGTCCTACGCTGCAAGGAACTGAATGTGGCCAGCGACCCAAATGAGCTTGGAAGCAGATTCTTCCCAGAGCTTTCATAGAAGAGCCCAAGTCAGCTAACATCTCAATTTCAGTTTAGGCATAGAACCCAAAAAAGCCTGCCTGGACTTCTGGTCTACAGGAACAGTGAGATAATACATTTGTGTTGTTATAAGCCTCTATGTTTGTGGCAATTTTTATAGTAGCAATTGAAAGCTAATAAAAAGACAATAGTGTGTTTTACTTCACATTATTTAAAAAATATATTCATAATGAGATTCAATGTAAGAAAAAGCTTCATTTGCAACTTTTACAAAAACTTTCAATAGGTGAAACCAGCTTCTATAGCGGTATAACAATGGGAGGGTGGCAGGTATGGTGAAAATAATGATAGCAATAAACTGAAGACAATGGCGGGGGATAGTTCAATCAATTACCACATCTTTCTCATTATTTCTTCTTCTTCTCACTAAAATCCATCACTTTTTTCACCGTTTTCTGTCTGCATTATGATTCTCCTGCACTGAGCCTTTTAACCTACCAACCTGCCACCACTCTTATCATCACCCAATTCATTATCTACTCAGCAACCAAAGTGATATTTCTAAAATGTGATTCTGATCATTTTACTTCTGTATAATATTTTTCAGAGCTTCTCATTGTCCTTACATAATTTTCAAACTCTTTACAATGCTTCATGTGGCCTTTGACGACCTGGCCCCTGCCTTTTCCAGCTCCATTTCTTACAATACACCCACCAAATCCTTTGCTACAAGCACACTGCGTATCTTGAAGTTATCTGAACGTTCATGTTCTTTTTCCTTTGGACCTTGGCATATACTGCTGCTTCCTCCTGGAATCCTCACCCTTGGCCCCATCCTACCTAGCTCCTAGTCATCCCTCAAGCCTCAGTTCACGAATAAGTACAGTCTTCTTTCACCCTATCGGCACAGGAATGAGCACTCTTCCATACATAGACTTTATTTATTTCCAGGTTTGTACTTGTCCGTTTACGGGTTTTTCTTTACCCTTACATTTTAGTGCCTTTGGGGGCAGAGCCCATGTATTATTCCTCATTGTATCCCAAAAATCAGAGCAGCAAGTATTTAGTAAAAATCTGAATACTGATTGGTGTTCTAGAAGCCAATGGGAGGAAGGCTTCGAAAAGTCAAAAAAGTCAACAGTGTTAAAAAGCTGAGAAAATGATGAAAATTAAAATGGGCCATTGGATCTAGTTATTAGGAAGTCATCCGTAATCTTAGTAAGACCAGGTGGTTCAATGGGATGAGAAGTGAGTGGGAGCTGAGGAATTAGAAATAGTGTTTTCAAAGTGCTTCATAGTATAGAAAAATGTCCGAGACCCCCTTGCCTAGCAGCAAGGATCAACCGTTGGCCCACCAGGTCTGATTGGGATCCAGGAGGTACATGCAAGCTAAATCTAGTGAAGCACACAAAACCAAAATTTGCAGACCCAGAAACATCTACCTAAAGGTGGTTTTAAGAATAAGAAAAAAAAGAATAAGGAAATAGAAAACAGCATGATGAGCTGAAAAGAAGAGTAAGTGGGCAAAAGCCCCCAGGTGACTACTTGGAATAAGAGTGACTTTCTTTTCTTTATCCCCAGTGCACAGAGAATGAGGAGAGGAGTTGCAGGTGGATGAGAGAGTTGGCTGCACATAAAGGCCAAGAGTGAAAAAGACAAGAATGAGTTAGGGAGGTTCAAGCAGTAGTAGATGGTGAAAACCAGACTTGATTGTGTCTGTAGGATGAATAGAGGGAGCCAGAGGGGAGGGAAAGAAAGAGATTGACATCTAGAGAAGAGGCCAACAGAGACAGACTCCAATGCACCTAACAGGCTAATATTAGAATGAAGGAAAAATTCTTTCTTCAAGACTGAGGAAGAAAGGGGTTAAAATATGTGTGTTTCTGTAGGTGAGTCTGCAGGTAGAAGCAAAGAAAGTCCAAAGAGACTGTTCAGAAACTTTTATATTTTCTGTAAATTCTAGAGAAAGTCTGAGAATGAGGAGGATGAGGAGAATGACACAAGTGTATCATTTTTTGTTTGAAACAGCTGCCTCAAGAGGAATTCTAGAAGAAGTGGACCAGGAACAAGTAAGAGGATTGCGCAGCTACATGGAGAACCCAGCTGAGGTCAGATCATTAGAGAATAATGGTATTTTCCTGAATTTTAATTTTCATACACATGTAGAAAATGTTGTCCTGTCTGTATATGTTCCCACTTCCATAAGAGAAAGAAACTGAGGTTAAAAGAAAGAAAACTCAATTGAATTTTTTAAATTAAGTTCTATACTATAATGGTTTTGTGGGTATTTGTAGTTCATTTCCAAATGTTGGAAAATCAAGCATTTTTGTAAATCACAACTGTATGTATTTTCTGCTTGTTTCTATTCATTTCTACCTTTTCACATTTGGTTTTAAAAAAATATATAGGTTGGGACACAGGGGACATCGGCCAACAGGGTTTGGTGGATCACATAGCCCCATGCAATTAAGGCGCCATTGTTAATTTTCAAATTGTCATAATCCATTTGAGAATTTAAGACAATTCAAAAAACAATTATGACTGAATGAAAAGTGAATTGGGCAATCAACTGAGATGAAATTCAGCCCAGAGAAACAAAACACTGAGAAAAACAAAACAAAACAAAACAAAAATGTAGAGTAAGGAAAGAATAAAAGGCATATGGAAGCGACTCCACGGATGGTCTTTAAAGACCAAGGTTACTTGACAAGAAGGTGGTTGCAAGTCGTGTTATATTGAATGAGATTTCGCTGTTTTGTTAAGTGCAGCAGATCTGGTTTTTCATGTTTAAGTGGCATAATGAAAATGTTGAAGCCTACCCAGATGCACTTAGATATAGCTCTGTGTTGTTTACCTAAGACTATCCTAAAGCGGCAAATAAACAAAACCAGTCCCCACAAACATTATGGAGCAGCTTGCAGCAAAACAGAATTGCGTCGGCTTGCTCTGATTCTATGAAGGAAGATTAATTTGTGAGGCAGCTAAGGGAATGATTATGCCCTAAATAAGCAAATTCAAATCATCACATCCTGTGATTTAATTTTTTTTATTTGAAATCAATGTAGGTAGCTGAATCACCTTTATCATCAACCAACTTCAAACCACCCTGGAAATACTGTGTGGAAGGCTACTCTAATGTGTCCTGAATGAATTAAAAGAAATTACTGCTCTCTGAAATCTTACATTTCACCCAAGCAAATAGTCCCATGTAGGGGAGTCGAATATTTTTGCATTATGGCAAAAATGTCATTTTCAATTCTTCTTACTAAACCTTTATTCTCCTCCACGTCATTTCCTCTTGTTCCAATCTTTAGTCTGTGCCTTTTTTAAGGCATTAGCCAAGATTTGTCTCCAGTCTGATGCTTTCCTTGGTAAATCACATCCCATCATGATCTTTTTCATAGTTTGAATTCCCTCTGATCTCATTCATTTATTCACTCACTGATTCATGCATCATTGTTCACATACCATATAGGAGTCCCATAGCATCGAGTTCTGCGTTCTCCATGCAATAAAAGTGCATATACTCTATGCCTCCTTAGGGCCCTGGACCTATGCTAGGCTCCATAAAGTTTATAGAAAGAAGCATATGTAAGTATCTGTTTCTCTGAAAAATATTTAAAGCAACTGGTTGTTTAAAACAAATTATAGTACAATAATATAGTCCACAAAATAAAAAGAAAAATCAAGTAATAAAAAGAAAAAATTATATCAAAAACTTCCTCTGAGCTTCTAACAGCTAAAAAGGGGAAATTAAATGGATCACAATGCTCTCATTCTCTAATAAAAGAAATGCTATCACTAAAAAAAGATTCTAAGTTGAACAAGGATGACAAAAACATGGTAATGTTGATAGTAATAAACACAACCTCAGAATCCTTCTTTGCACAGCATTCCAGTGAACAACTACACATTTATTGGAGCTACCACTCAAAATAAATCCTCTTGTATAATTTCTCACCATCTCCTGTACAAATGTTCTTTTTCCTCAAGAAATTTGCCATTTAAAAATAATAATAAAACATGCCTGCCTATAAAAATCGAAGAACATTTTAGAGTTAAACTGGGTGGTGCTGATGTCTTAAAATCTGTGTACCCCTGATAGCACTGAGTATTGGCCTTGCCCAGAATGAGCATAACGCAAACCTTTTCCTGGTGGTCTTATAACACAACACGGATTCAGAGAAGGAAGATTCTGGTAGTGAGAATTCTGCCTTGAAAAGGAGCTGAAGCTGAGCCTTGCAAGACAAGTGTTTGTTGAGTGAGTGAACTAAGATTTTGAATCAGTTAACCTCTTGAAGAGACTGCTTTAAATAAGTAAACCTATTGAATCTATACCCTTGCTTAGTGACTTTTTCATTGATGGTGCATTTTCCTGACAATCCTTTGTTCTTCTCATATTGAACCCTTTCTTCTTCTCTTTTCAGGCTTCGATACATTAAAAATCCATAGTTAACAACCCAATTTTATTAGCCTTTATCAGCCACCAACTCAAGAAGTTGGGGCAATTTTGTTGATGTCTTCAACTTTGTCTTCCTGAGATCCAAACAGGTTTTGTGTCATCTAAGGAAATAGAGGTTCCTTGTGAGGTAAAGATTTCAAGGAGCAAAAAGACTATTTTAATTGCATCCATAATCCACTGACAGCACCTATTAGATTTGTCTCCTAAATCATCCTTTAGTTTTCACCAAAAAAAGGAACTCATTCCCATTTCCCTCCTGTTGCTGGTAGTTAGAGGCTGC
This sequence comes from Molossus molossus, assembly GCF_014108415.1. Classification (NCBI taxonomy): domain Eukaryota; kingdom Metazoa; phylum Chordata; class Mammalia; order Chiroptera; family Molossidae; genus Molossus; species Molossus molossus. The sequence continues at coordinate 35,160,479 of NW_023425347.1, read as the reverse complement.
AATATGCAAAAACCTATATGCTATAAAACCCCTTAAATCAGTAAGTACTCAAAATTGTGTGCAAAATATGAATAAAATATTGATTTCATTAAAAATGTTAAGGACTACTTAATTCAAAAACATTTTATATGTTTGCATATTTATTTCTGAATTTGCATATTTGTTTGCATATAACTTATAAAGATGAATGTTAATTATACTTTAAAATCATTTATAAATTGTAACTAAGAATGTTGTATGAATTTTTAAAACTGCCAAATTCTCAAGTACCACTAATTATAAAGTGTCATGCAAAGTACACTAGAGCAGGCCTCATATTGAAAAAATATTGAGATCTTGACAAATAGAAAAAGCAGGATTATTAACTGTGCATGATGATTAAATGATACCTGAGGCAAGTGAAACGTTAGTGACACTCGGTGCTTTTCCAAAGCATCCATTTACCTGCACTGAATTATGATGAGAAACTCATGTTCCTAACTAGACAAATATTCTACTTGCTGCCTCCACATTATTCCACGTTTAAATGTGAGCTTCTGAGAATTAGTCTATATTTTAGCTATACGTATTCTGAAAATGACAAAACGTAAGTAAATAAGAATCACAATACACAGTAAGGCTACCTCAGCAGCTCCTGTGTCAAATGAGGTGAACTGAGAAGATCTGACTGTCACTAGTTGGATTTGTAAAATGTTTTCAAGTAATTTAAAAACATTTACAAAAGGTCAGATCTGAACCGGTGTCCAAAAAGAACCATTGAGAAGAATGAAATATCCTAGTAATTACACTGGACATGGAGATCTAACACTCTAGCCACTAAATTGGGCATGAAATTGGACTTCTTAAAAGTATAGTAGGTCTTACACTATAAGTCTCTAGATAATTTTCTGTATTTTTGATAAAACGTTTACCCCAAGCACAGATATGCCATAGATAGGAATTATGGCTCATGTATCACTTTTCCTAAATTAGTAACTACTGTAAGTCAATTTCTGTTTAAATGTTTTTAAAGAGTTACAGCATATTGAAAATTGTCGGACTCATTTTAGCTTATTCCAACACCTACAGTCTTGGCAGTAGAAAGACAATGTTACCATTTTCTCCTCCTCCACCACCACCATGCCCCTTGTCTCTATCAGTTTGGGGTTGATTTGAAAATGTCTTACTACAGGAAATAATTATGTTCAATTATTCCATGTTGTTATATTATCAGTGTCCTATCTGAACCCATACTAATATAATTAGAGATAAACTCGGCATCAAAATAACAAGTAGCTCTTAAAGTTCCTTGCTTGTTAAGTAGCATTTACTGTGCTGGCAGAACAGAACTTAGATCTTGAAAATAATTTGATACTAAAAGACAAAAGTAAACAAATTAGATTGTAAATTTGTTCTTTTCCTCTGGGTATTAATCATCCCTAGTAATCCTTGTATTGTTCTCTTCAAATCTGTGTTCATCAGAATTTAGGTTTTAAAAGAAAAAAGGAAAAAAATTGTCTCCCTCTGGTGGGGAATATAATAAGTTTTTCTTTTCTTCCTTTTTTTTTTTTTTGTAAATATTTCCCTATAGCCAATGTCAAATAAGTTTGAAAGTTTGATGATGCTCTGAAAGAGTATCCTTGAATAACCAGATTTTATCAGCTTTTGAACAGAGTTTATTATGTTTTGAACATGGCTATCACTCAGAAAATTCCGATTCAAATGTGATCTTTACTTCTTTCACTATTTTTTCTGAAGAAAATAAAAGAATAAAACAAGGAAAATATTAAACCAGCATCAAGAATTAAGAAAACTTGGCATTTACATGAAATACCCAGCATCTAAGAAGATTGGATTGCAAAAATTCACTTTAGAATCTGTAGTTTTGAACTCACACCTCTGAATGAGCAGTTTCAGAAGAGGAAGTTCTAGAACGCCACCTCTCCTTCCCCGAGATCATCTCTCAGGAGTCCCCTGGCCTTTCTCCTTTCTCTGTGACCCTGAAACTCTCCCCACAGCCTCCGTTATGTCACCTGTCGCCATAGGTTGTTTGTACATCAGTCTCTTCAGTAAAACTACGGGTCCCTCAGGCCTTAGGCCTCTCTGAGTCACCAGTGTTAAGTCTGGTATTCAGCACAAGGAAACACATCTGTACCATTCAGTGTGCAAAGCCTTGGTGTCAACCATGGACAAGACATACCTGGTACCTGCCTTTATAAAATAAAATCTAATGAGAAATAATGGGTTGACCTGAAGTACCTTTTAGCATAAAAACAATATATTAAATAGTAGCTACAAGTCACAAAAGCCTATGTAATCCTTTTTGTAGTTGAAATTAATTAAAATTTCTCTTAACGTTCTATAGCATTATTCTAATTGTAATGTGTAGAAAGAACTTTGAACTAGAAGTTTGTATCCCTTGATCCATTCACTCAACAAACATTTACTGAGTACCTACTATGTATCAGGCACTGTGTCAAACCATGGAAAGACATTCTGGTCAGGAAAGCCAGACAGTAAATGAGTAAAAAAAAAAAAAAAATGTAAAGTTGAATACAGCCTATAATTTGTGTTAGAGGGGGAAAACGTAAGGTGATGAGGATGGGGTATAGCAGTCAGGGTTCAAGCAGGTAATTGATTTTTATTTTATTTTATTTCTCTTCATTAGGGTAATTGAAGAGAATTTAATAAATGGACCATTTAAAAAGTGTGAGTGCCCAGCTGGTGTGGCTCAGTGGTTTAGCATCCACCCATACACTAAGAGGTTGCTGGTTCAATTCCCAGTCAGGGCACACGCCCATGTTATGGGCCCAATCTCCAGTAGGGGGCATGCAGCAGGCAGCCAAATGATGTTCTCTCTCATCGATGTTTCTATCTCTCTCTCCCTCTCCCTTCCTCTCGCTCTAAAATCAATAAAGAAAAAAAAAAATTTTTTTTTAAGTGCCAGCAACATTAAGGTGAACCACTAAGGGGCAGTGAAGTACCTTGGGACTGCTTAAAAGTGGGAGCCAATACCATCCCCAGGCCTGTAAAGACAAAGTTACCAGAACTAAAAGAGACAGCTATAGCTGAAGGAGGGTCTCCCAGCAGGAAACGTGGTTTTCAGTGGTGATCACAGCACCAGTGATGTGCAGTCCAGGCCAGCACGGTAAGAAATGCACTGCCCTCACGCTCCGCCTCTTGCCAGTTCCCTGCCTCCGAGTCTCCCGTTGGCCAAACCAAACCAGAAACCAGAGGGTGACAAGCCTACTGATTTTGTCCCTAAAGATAACTCCTGGTTGGGTGGAAAGAGGTTCTCGAGGGGCACACTTGAACATATTTATAGTCATTAACACATCCAACATTGGGAGAGGCGATATCAGAGCTAAAACCTGGATAAGTAGTTGCTGGTCGTGGTGATAGCGGTCGTAGTGCTTTTTAATGAAGACCACAGCCAAGTAGAGGTCTTGAGACAGGAAAAATCTTGGTGACCTAACTCTAGAACGAAGTAGATGTGTGGTCTTGTACCAGTCACTTGCTATTTTGGGACTACATCAATAAAATGAACAGGTTGGGCCATTCCGCTTGAACCATTTGTGATGCTCTAAATTTTGTAATTCCATTTCCTATTATTGTCCCTCATGCATCAATGGCATGAGTGTAAATTGAATGTTTATAAATTAGGGCCTGCCTAGATTTTCTGAGAGTTGACAGTCCCAGACATAAGGAAGAAGGAAAATTTTAAAACTGCCTATGCTGATCTTACAGGTGGAGTTTGGAGCAAAATCTCTGGCCCATATATAAAATCTGATTAGACCTGGCTCATTTCACAACCTAAACTGACACCTCTTCATGGAAAATACTTTAATTAAAATTATCCCAAACACATGATTTAGTCCCTTTAAAGATTTCACCAGAGTTTTTCCATTTTCCGTCAAAATTCTTTAAAAAATTACATTTTTAAAGTTAGTGAAAGAAAAATTCAATAACATGGGTCATCTTTTTTTTTTTTTTTTTTTGTAACTAATATATGTCAGGATTTTATTGTGACAGTCACAAGTGAAGTGCATTAAATTAAGTATTCCCATCTCAACTAACTCATTGGGTGAGAACAAGTTCATACACCAGTATGTGAATTGATCCACATGACTGTATCACTAAAATATGTAAATTAGCATAGCATTTATGTACCAACTAACTAAAAACTTGTAAACTAAAAACTTGTAGACTTTTCTTCTATGTCTTTTACCTTTGTCTTGTTCTTATGGAGCCTAGATTGCTGGAGTTCTATGTCACATGTCAGAATACAGTGGTAGAAGTAGCCCAAACTTTATTCATACATTTGCTTATTCAATATTGCCTTACTAAATACCAAGTGTCAAAGTTGGTGTTTGAATGGTAAAGAGCATTAAGTCGTCATTAAGTTACCCATCTAGTGGGAGTTGCCACCACCAGATGTCACTAACTCCACTCCTCCCTAATCATAGCCTCTGGGAGGCAGGGAACCGCCTCTATTTCTAAAAAGCTTCATATTCACCCACACTTACTAAAAAATAGGTACATTTTAGCATCTGTTAATTGAAAAATATATAATGACACAAGCTACTATAAACTCAGTAATCCTTCCAGTAAATTTGCATTTATTTATCATACCAGTATCTATAAAGGCATTTGAAAGAAAATGGTGCGTCCATTAAGGAGACATATAATTTTGCTCATCAACAATGTTTCATGCATGTATGAAATTGTGATCCTCTTGCCATGGAGCTGAAGTCCTCCCCCAGGAATCTACAGACTTCAGGTACAAAGATTCTCTGCTGAAGCCTGTGATGACCTTAAAGCCAGATTACAATCTTCATAGTCACAATGCACTTGCTGTCGCATGCCATGGGAATGACACCATGTTCACACAGTATTACCCTGTATGTCAGCCTCAAGCAGTGGGACTTTCTTTTCTCAAAAATCTCACAGAGTTTGTATGAAAACAGCTTTCAGATGTTTTAGTTATAGCCTCATCCACATCCAGCAACCTCTGACTCAGACACAAGTGGATACGGGCAGGAGGAAGGCTGGACTTGTAAAGGAAACACATCCTCCTACCACAAAGATGATGTTTTTTAAACAATGAATGTGTTTCTGATTCTCTGTTTTAACCAACATTATTCCTGCCCCCAAATGAGACTTCTTCATCCCTCAGATAAATGGACTCCCAATAGGTTCACTTCACTAGTTTGACAGATGTGCCCAGAGATGTCCAACTCTCCAATGAAAACACAGATTTATCTGCTACTAGGATATTCCTCCATGCTAGACAGTAGGTAACAAATACCAAATAGATGAGTTGACAGAAAAGAGAGAAGATAGTACCAATTATGAGGGAGGAAGAGCTCCCAGAAAGTGAATTTGATCTGTGCCTGAAAGAGTAAGAGAGAGGACATGCCATTTGTGGAAAATAGCATTCCCAAAGGAGCAGATGGAAGAAGAACTAAATGCCATGATGAAGACAGAGCCTTGTGGAAGTGATCTTTTACTCCTTCAAACCCTTTGGTGTGTTTTCTTTTACCCACATGATACTCATCACAGATTACCTTGGCATTGGTCCTTTATGTTCTTATCTCTTTCTCCTCTATTGGATTGTAATTAAATTCACACAGGGGACAGCAATGTGATAGAGTGGGAATAGTAAAGGATTTGTAGCCAGACAATTACATTCACACCCTAACACTTCCATGTATATAACCTCAGACAAGTCTCTCAATATCTCCTAGCCTCTGTTCTTATAAAATATGAATAGCAATGTCTACAGCTTAGAGCATGTCAAAGATTAAGGGAACTAAGCAAGGCATATGATGTCTAGTGTACATTAGATACTTTTCAAATATGTTTCTTCCCCAATCCCACTTCCATGCTTTGAATAATTTGCTTTGGTTTGTAACCTACATAAAATTTACTCCAAAATCATTTGTTAATCACCTTCAATATCTGGCACTGCTAGGGCCTAGGATCATAAGTGTATGTTCAACACAGGCCCTTGGACAAGAAGTTCAAGTTTAGTGAGTTATTCCTTCATGGACTTCATCATCATCCCTATGGAGGGACTTTTAAGGAAACAAGTTGATGATGTGGTGAATGCAGCCATTAAACCGGAATAATCCAAAAACATATTTTTAGAGCCAGGTAACTAATGGTTTGTCAATACTATGAAGGCTTTAGATAAAAATTAATACCACAGGTAAAATCAAGATCCTTAACAGAAATAAAAATCATGGAAGAATAGGTTTTATTCTATACTCACAAAATCATGTTTGATCTTACTAATGAATTGGTCATTTAAGTATGATATGGATGAATAGATTAAAAACTGGTGCAAGGGCATTACAAAACTCCTGTTTATATTCTTTTGTATAACCTCAGCAGCTTGGAAATGACAGCCCCAGAATGTGATCCCAGATGAGATAAATATTTAAGGTAGCACCATGCAAGCTAGATGCTTAGAGGAAAGAGGCCCAGTGATAACTCAGGGAGTGGCCACAAGTCCTTTCTCCAAGACAAAAGTTCTCACAATTCTAGGAAGAGCAGTACTAAGTGAGGTGGTTATCATGGACAAACACACAGAACAGCAGGAAGATATATGAAAACTCAAGCATGCCCTAGATAATCAAGATTAAGAGATTGTCTAATAAGAATTGAATTGGAGTGGCTCAAAAATAAATTATAAGTCAGTAAAATGAAAGAGAAACCCTCTCCCTCACACAATCACTAAGCCTCATTCTTTCTCCTCTGCCTCACTCTCTAGGATCTTGACCCACTTCTTTATTCTCTTCTATATCTATGTGGAAAGAATATATATATATATGTAATCCCTCATATTGGCCGGGCACTGTGCAGGCATTCCATATACAATATTATTTTGTCTTACAATTACCCAGGTAATTAAGTGTTGTTGTTATTAGCCTCAATTTACAAATGAGGAAATTTAAGGCTTAGAAAAAGTAAGGACCTGCCCAGATTCACACACAACTCACTGGAAGAGCCAGGATTTAAACTCAGGTCTGTCTGATGACAAAGTCTGCACTTCTTAAACTGCTCAAGTTTAATATGTTATCCCTCAAACAAGTACTTATATTTTATAAATTCATAAGTGTTTCTTCAAGGGTAATCTAGTCAACGCTTTTGGAAATGAAAACCCCTTTTAGGCCCAAAGGAAAAAATGTCAAATAGTAAGATTTCAGCTAACGTCCGGTGATAACTGGAGACTAGGGAGGTAAGAAGGACAGTAGAAAACCATCCTTGTTGAACACAAATTATACCCCATAGGTGCTAATGCAACCAAGACATAAGACTAGACATGAACAAGAAAGAAAATAGGCATGAACTTGCAACAGAGCCTCAAAGTTGTAAGGTTGAAGGAGAATGATAAGGTTCAAGCAAAAACTGTCTCCAATTTAACCTCAGGAGAGGGAAAAAAATGGGGATACACTTCAAAATAGGGATAAGAACTAGATATACTGGTGCTGGGTTTCCCTTCTCCCTAAACTACATCCCATGACTGTACTATACATGAATATAAATGTTTTCTAGGTCATTCCCAGTTTTAAGAAAAGGCAATTGACCATATCCTTTTCACCATTTTAATGTTGAGCTATTATAATCTCACATTCCAGTGGCCTTCTAACTGCATGGTTATAGTCTCCTTACACTTACTCTGAAATTGTTTTTCCATTGTTATCTTACATTATAGTCGCATCGTAATGTCATGTTTAAAGGTTCCCCATACACTTGTAATGAAATCGTTTTGCAGTTCAGAATGGCATCATATTGGCACTTTAAGCAGGGTATCCATCACCCTGTATTGATAGTTTTCACAACAAAACACCCTATTTTAGTGACTGTGAAAGTAAATAGCTGTTGCCAGTGATCTGTTCTTCCATTTCAAACTTAAATGGTCTCATCTGTTTTATTTTACCTTGCAATTTTCACACCCACTGTGGTATGGGCCAAATTTATACTGTTTGCTTTCAAATGAGGAGTGTCATTCCATTGGCTCATAAATGTTTATATGACAAGCCACTTATCTGTTTTGGTTTGGCCTTTGTGTCACAGATAATTCTTTACAGTCTGATAATCGATAGTTTGGCCACTACATTTGCAAGGCTTACTCATATTTTCCAATCAAACTACCTGAATAAAAGTGATGTATGTAGCTATGAAAACTTCATTACACAATAACAACATAGGAGATTTCCATTTTCAAATAGCCACACGTGAAATACTTGCGTAGTGTTTTAAGACAAAGGCTGAAAGACAGAAAATTTGAGAAGAAGAAATGTTCTGTTATTATAACTAATACAAAGAATCGGGTATTTTTTGTTTAATTTTTTTTTCAATGCCCTCATCACCCGGGGGTAGTTAAATTTTGAGAGGTTAACAATTTGGTTCAAATCACCATTTCAGAAATTAAATGTTACCTAACCCAAGTCTAATCTAAACTAACTCACACTTGGAAGTCGGCCAGAGCGGGCACAAGTCTCCTGACAATAGGCTTCACTTTTGAGATCTTTCTATTCTCTGCTGTTAACAGAGCCATTACTGCCTCCCCTACAGCGGTTTTGACATTTTTTTTCACAGGTCCAGCTAGAAGTCAGAGGAGCAAAAAGAATAAAAGTGATAAATTTTTACAGGACAAGATTTCTGCTAGCATTTTCAAACTCAAAGAAATTTGGCATTCAGTTGGAGCTGGGAGCAAAGCTCTAGCTAAGCCTTTATTTTATATAAAACGACTTCTCTGTCTTTAGGCGTTAACACAGATAATGCAGATGACGCAACCAGCAAATCCGTTGGACCCAAGTGTTAAATACTGTAAATCCACTTGTTTCAGGCATGTGTGCCTGAGCTAATGCTTGAATATATTTTCTGTCAAGAAGCAAGTGGAAGTAACTGAAGCAATGATTTTTTTTTAATTCTCCCACGAGGATATGTTTATTGATTTTAGAGAAAGGAAGGGAGACAGAGACAGAGAGACAGAGAAGAAACACTGATGTGAGAGAGACACATCCCTTTACGTGCCCTGACTGGGGATTGGAGGATCGAACTCACAACCTAGGTATGTGCCCTGTCTGGGAATCAAACCTGCAACCTTTTGGTGTAGAACAACATTCCAACCAACTGAGCTACCCAGCTAGGGAAGAAGCAATAGTTTTGGTTCTTGAATAACCCAAGGTACCCCAAAATATGATAATAAATTCTTCAAATATCCTCCCAAATTTTAATTTGCTTTATTTAAAAACCAAATAGTTGTGCTCCACAAGAGAATATGGTATAAATTGGGGGGGGGGGGGGGATGAGATGGGGTTAAGAATCATTCCAGAATGTCCAGTTTGAGTATCACCATCTCTGTTGTGAAGCCCTCCCAATTCTCATTTCAGAATTGCAATTGGAATGAATCCAAAGAGGAAAATGCATATTTGAAGGACCACACATGAAAAACTTGAGTGCTATTTTAAGATACAAGCTTAATTATAGGCATCTGAATGCTGCCTGGAAAAGAAATCAAATAACCTTGCAAAAGGGCTCTACTACTCTTTCATGTCTCTGAATTTCTGTGCCCTCTGCCTCTGAAAAGCATTTTATCTGCTTATAATCAGTTCCCTGTCTCATTCCTGGAAGTAACTGCTAATTTCAGGCCTTCTCCAATCTTCTCAGTTGAGACTCAACTGTGTATCTCACTCACAGCAGTTGACATCCCCTCCCTCCTCACTGGGAAAATTACATCCACAGGAGGACCCCACTGTAGCTGCCACAACCTACAAATGTATCTGTGGACACACACATTGACACTTTTCCTCTGGTCTCAGAAAATTAGGTGAGTTTTTCTTTAAGACTCATCTTCCTCTGGGACCTCATTTAATTTGTTGAATTCTGCCCTGGCCGGTTTGGTTCAGCGGTTAGAGCGTCCGCCTGCGGTCCAGAGAGACCCGGGTTCGGTTCCCGCTAAGGGCGCGTACCTCGGTTGCAGTTTGTCCCCGGCCCTGGTTGGTTGTGCGGGTGGCAGCCACTCGATGTGTTCCTTTCACATCGATGTTTCTCTCTCTCTCTGTTCCTCTCTCTCCCTCCCACTCTATCTGTACAAAAAATGGAAAAATGTCCTCGGGTGAGGATAAAAAAAAATAATAATAATAATTTGTTGAATTCTGTCTCACTTATATCTCAAGTCAAACTCCTCTCTCCCTACTGTCTCCTCTTCAGTCTATTAACATCTTCAAGCTGATCCCATCATTTGAAAAAAAAAAAACAAACAAACAAATTCTCTTGAGTCCGTCAGTCACTTGACCCCCATATCTCCTTCAACTATGGCCCAGCCTCTCTCACACCATAACTCCAGCTAAACCATCCAAAAAGGCAGTATCCATTCATTTCCATTCACAGCTGCATTGCAATATCTTTGAAACCCTCCCTTCTACTGAAACTTCTCAGTAGCCATCATTCTGTTTCATTGCTACACTGAATTGATAATTACTTTCTCATTAACGAAACTCAATCCTCTTTTGACATCAATTTTATCATCCTCTCCTAATGTTCTTCATAATACTCTGCCTATTCATTTTCTCCTTCTGACATGGACTCCTCTCTATCTACTCTTTTATTGGTGTTTCTTCACCTCTGGGTGCTGGTCCTCCTCTGCCCTTATATAACCTCTTCCATCCTTGTGGCTCCAAATAGCACATACAAGTTGATTTGTTCCTACCTCTAGCACTCACTTCTCCTCTAAATTTTTGATTCATACATAGAACTGCTTCCTAAACAACTCTTCCTTGTTGCCCTGTAGACATCATAAACAGCATGTCCAAAATGGCATTTATCATCTCCTGACTCCATCTCCTGTTCTCTTTCTACTTGCGTATCATCACAATCCCCTGAGACACCCAAACTGGAAACTTAGAAATGACCCCTGACTGCCCACTTCATTCTTAATTAACCAAGTATTTCTGAGTTAACTAAAAATTTATTGAACACCATACCTTCCCCCCTATTCCTACTGCTGCTCCCCTGTTTAAAACCCTGGTGATCAGAAACCAGTCTACTTAAGACTCCACATCTGCCTCCCTTTATTTAACCTTGTTACCCTAAAAGTATTTTCCACAAAACCACAAGAGTGATCTTCCTACAAGAATATCTAACCATATATCCTCTTTCTTAAAAATCCTTTAATGGCTACCTCAGCTCTAAAATATTTCCCAAGCTCCTCCACTTTTCATACTTTGCCTTAAAGACCTTGCCCCTGCTGACCTCTCCAGCTTCATCTCTCACTTCTCCCTGACTCATTTTATGGTCTACAAACAACAAATCCTTTACCGTTTCCCACAAATACCACACTGCTTCACAGATTCATGGCTTTGCTTTCATTCTAGGGAAAATACTCGGGGTCCTTTCTCTAGGTTGACTGTGATCTACAGAGGTTTTTCAGACAGCACACTCCATTTACCTCGGTGATTGTAGCATACCTGGGAAGTGAGAGACAGGAAATCTCTGTCTCTTATACATGTTCCTTACAAAGGAAACAGAGCCAGACCAGTGGGAGAACTGGAATATCATTCTAGATGCAATAGTAACTCTATTAGGGAACACTCCACAGCTCCTCATAGTGTTGCCTCTCCAGAAGACGTGTCTATTGCTCTTGGCTCAGGTGTTCCATCATTAGTGTGGCCCAGGTGTTTAGAGTGGTTCTACTTTACTGCTTTTGCCACAGCTAATCCATGTACTATCACCATATTTTGGCTTCTCTCTACTCTTCTCTCTAGCTCGCTGCCTTCTCTCTATATGTCTTTCTGTTTTTACCCGCATTTGCCTTATCATTTTTTGTATGACTCAAATTTAAACCTCTCATAAGAGAGGATCAGATTGATTGGTCAGACATCATTTGCATGGATACCATGGCTATCTGTTTGGGCCTCATTGTCCCCCTTGAACATTTCATAGGCCACTTTGTGTAAAGTGTCCTTTCCTGGGTGTGAGAGTCATACAGAGAAATTGTGAAGATTTCTGAAGTCAGTACCAAGAAAACTGTCAATACAAGTATTGCCTGAGACCTCTCAAAAAGAGGTAATATAACTGGCAGAAACTTTCCATGACTTAAAAATTTCACTTTTTAAATCCCTTACGATTATACCACTCTAATGCCACTCACCATTTATTGAGCAACTACTATGTGCTAAATACTTTACATACATTGTTTTTAATTCTTATAAAAGCAACGGAAAGACAGTGTTTTTGTAAGCATTAAAAGTCACTATTAACACCCGGCTAAGAATCAGCAAGGATAACTAGTGTGCTTGAGGTTACACAAATGACCTAATAAATGTAAGATCATTTGAATCCAAAAATGCCTGGCTCTGAGGCTAATACAATTCCATCAGTACCTGCTGCTTCTAGACTACGTTGCTCTGGCCTCTTGTCTCTAATTTATTACAGACCACACTGTGATACTACTACTTCAGAGCCCCTCTCATCCCTCAGCCACGTCGTTATACTACACAAGAATGAAGTTGTATCTTTTGACATGCGATAATCCAGTCTCACTGTCTAATATATGTGCGAACTTCCCTTCCAAATGTGTCTTTATCACGCTCAGTCAAGAATAGATCAAAGTTTAAGATTGGCAGGACGATGTCCTCATTAGCCCGGCTCTTCTCTCATTGAGAAGATGGCTTCAGTGTAGAAAAACCCAGAAGCACTTTTTCCTTTAGAATGTAGCTGTACATTAAATATACAAGTATGCTGACACCCAAGTAATTTTTAAAAAGAGAGAAATGAATGTGAAGTTTTAACTTCTGTTGGCTCAGTAAGGAGGATGGAAGAGTTCATATTTTTAATAAATTCAGATAAAATAAAAATTACAGTTGAAAAGAGTAGCAAATGTGTGTACCATAGTGGGAATGCAAATATTCCCTTCTTTTGTGTGTGTGTGTGGAGTTTTTAAAACTGAACAGCAAAAGGCCATGAATAACTAAACACAGCCCTGCTTAGCCTAGTTCAAATACCTCTCAGAAGTACTAAGTGGAGAGGAACCCATCCCGGAATCAGGATGCTATACAACTGAACATGACTGCCAACATTTTATTTCTACCCTTCTTTTCAAATTGTATTTACTTCCATAACTGTTTTCTTCCATTGAAGGTAAGAGCAATAATATTTCTTTTTTTTAAATAGCAATAATATTATAAAATAAAAATAGTCAACGTCTGCAAAAAAAAAGAAAAATTAAATTCTCAATGGAAACCAATCTTTATTTAACTTGTCCTAGAGCTGGCATCCCCAAATCACTACCTGGGAATAATAGCTTAAAATTTTTACATTAAATAAATGTAAAGCATTAGAACTGGTGCAAGGTACCATTATTTTGACATATTCTAATTTGAAAAGGGCAAATCAATTTAAACCATTTTTGTTTAAAATCAGCTCCTTAGGCTGTGTACTCATAGTGGTTGCCAAGTTTCAACCCAAAGCGAATGTTAAGGTCTATGTTATTAACCCTTGAAAAATGAGCTCTATCATGGAAACAATGACAGACCTGGGGACTACCAGGTGCAGCTGCTGAAGCTGACAGTCAGTCAAGTAAGAGTAATGCCTGGTTTCTTCATATGCAAATCACGTAATATGTGCTTACCCTTAAAGGGCAATGTCAGATTATTGTAAAAGTGTTTAGATATAAATACTTTTTTTTTTTAAGAAACCAAATTCATTTATACTGAACTCTCTATGGCTGACATACCATGATAAATCACCTCATTACACAAGAAGCCACAAATATGGCTACTGAGGATGAGTGTGATTGTAAATGAGACTGCTGAAACTCTACTGTGGCTCGCAATGACCCTCAATAAAATACCTGTAGATCATGGCAATAGTTTCCCTGGGAACTATCTAGAAATAATGAGCAGCTATTACCCCACACTTTAAATGTTATCCAAAAAAGTTTTCTAAGGGCTTGGGGTTTACTCCTTAATATGAAAATATTGGAAGATATATATATATAGCAATATCTGTGAGTGAAACAACTATAAGCCTTCTTCTGGATGGGATTACAAAATAATAGTCTGCTGGGGTGTTGAGGATATTCTAAATCTTTATTAATAGTCATTATAAGGAATGTGTGGGTGTGGATGTGTGCAATTACAGAGCTTATGTTTTGTGTACTTTATCCTATGTAAATTATTTCACAGTCTAAAAAAAAAAAGTTAAAAAGCAAAGCAAAACAAAGGCATTCTGACATCACTGAGTCATTTTTTTCAGTGATGACATAGGACGAGAGTTGCACACGCGAGCATTGATGTCCCTCCCCAAGCTGGGAACCCACGCCCCGCTCTGCAGCTCTAGTCTCCCAAGTCCTTTCACGTACTTCAGGTGCAAAGGCGTCAGGGCAGAATTCTTTCTGATATGGACTGATTATTCAAATCTGGAAATATTCATGTTAAAGTTAGATTTCCCCAAAAAAATGGTAGTGTCTGTATAGAGGAGTAAGAGAAGAAATTGCCTGAACATCTAGCAGAGGGAGTAAAAGGACAGAGAGGAGGGAAAAGGGAAATGTTCTGAAGGATGGTCAAAGCTGGAGATGAAAGATCTCTGGCTTTCCTAGCTCAGGAGTCCCCATAGGCTTCTTGATCCTTGCTTCATCAGTCCCCCCACTATTTATAACCTGCGCCTCTCACTTCTACCTCACCCCCTCTCAGCGGCTCAATCACCAGGCACTGGGCAGAAGGAACTGAGGGGTCCCCAGCTGTGCTGCCTGGCACAGGCAAGGGGTGCTGTAACGATAGCTCAGCTCATGTTTAAAAATCAAATCATCCATTTGGTTTTCTATTTATTTTCAAGTTAGGAATGTTTCTGGATCTTGGTAAAGAAAACCCCAAGCATATTTAATATCTGTGTTTATGCAGTACACGAACACCTGAGTATATGGTAAATGTAGTTTCAGTAGCACGCGTCATTCCTTATTTAATTCATCTAGCCTGACATAGTTGGTAAAAAGGAATGCAACAATAGTAACATTTCATTTAGGTCCCCTGGCATTCTTCATGAGGTACATTAAAAGGATATAATACATATTATAAATGTGGGAGCAGGTAGATACACAGACATGCATTTCACTCCAAGGTACATTAATAGATTGACAAATTCCATGTAGTAAATCTACGAGAACCAAAATACTCTGAGTTAAGACATCTGTACAGAGTTAGGTGCCAAATGAAATGCCACAATAAAAAAATTTCCTTTATGAGAATCATAGGATTTTTTAGGGCTAGAAGGAGGCTCTGAAATCATCTAGTAAAGCTTGTTCATTGACAGACCTCTAATCTGAGTTTGAGAAAGATTAAGTGATTTACAGAAGGTCACAGCTAGTTAGTGGAAAAGCCATAACTAGAATCTTCTTTCTCTAGGCACAGTGCTCCTTCCACTACATCATTAACACCAACTGCTTGTGAAGCAAAAAATACACAAGGGCTCACCATAACATCCTCCTGGGTTCATTTCAGTGTATCCGTGGATGTTCTGTGTCGTGTGCTCACAATCTGTGACACTTTTGCTAACATGGTCCATTGCTTTTCTTCTTGAAAACTGAGTCTGGAACCAAACTGCATTCTTTACACCCTAAGCACATAATATAGATCCATAGACCCTGTGAGTGTCGATAAAGTTATTGACTGAGTCAACTATTATACATTTATATTCCATATGAATATTCTCACGGAGCCCACTTTTCCAAGCAAGCAAGATCGAAAATATATTGATTTAATTTCTAGTTAGAAAGTACCTCCTTTCTAACTAGACCAAGCTAATCTGAACACTGAAATTAAAGAGAAGTAGTAGGGCTGAGAATGTCTCAGCACAGAGCTCAGAACCAGAACAGACAAATGCCAGGGCAGTAGGAAGGATGAGGAAGTGGTCATTCCAAGCTCCCAGCCCCAGAGCACATGGGGGGAGCCCCTGTCAAGCCATGTCTGCATAAAAGATTCCAAACTGAATCACAGATCTAAAAAGTTCTTCAGGCATAGTCTAATCTGAAAAAAAGTTTGAATTGAAACTGAAATACCTCGCCAAATATCTGACATGAGATCACTAAAGACTCAAGCTAAAGGCCAGAAAGAACATTAAAACAAAACATTCAGCACAGCCCCTGCCCAATTTGCCTTTGAGAAATTCAGCTGGAGGAACACAGACCCCAGATGACCTCTGTACAGCAGCATAAAAGTCAGAACCTGTATCTCAGCTGAAATGTTACATGAACTGAGCATTAGGGAGTAGGAACCAGCTTAGACAACACATTCTTAAAACAACTCTGACCCACAAAGACAGTGAATACCACACAGTAGGAGCAGGTTGCTAACTAATGCAATTATTACAAAATTCTATGTAAAAGACTAAACTTAGAAAATTATTCAGGAAACAGAGAAGACTAAAAGACAAGCCTAACACAGGACAGGTGGTCTTTTGTTCTTTTGTAGAAATGTGTAGCTGGAAACTACTAGCAGTACTGCTTGGACAGGAGTAAAATTCCTGTAGAGTGTTTTAAAAAAGGTAATGAACTTGTATGTGCCTCACTGAACAGGCCTGCTCTTAAATCCTCCCTAAAAAAAAAAATGAGATGAGATGGCTGGGGTGTTTTGTGAGCAATGTGAGCTTTGCCTGTAGCATAGTCAGGAATTTTAATTGCTGGCTCCAAAATTATGATTTCCACTAAGTAAAGTGAAGTGGAAAACAGTCCAGTACACACTCCACATCAATTTTTAATCGACCTTATTTTTGAGATTTCCCTTGTTAGGAGTAGATTTGGATGAAAGGAGTAAAAAAGAAACCTCAGATGACAAATGTCCAGCCCTGACAACCCAATCACACAAAAATTAAATGTCCATCTCTGTCACAGCTGGTAACCCCAGTCTGGCCTGGGGGAAATCCTCCATGTAGTTCAGAACAAATGTATTAGACGCTAATCAAAATCTAATGAATCCCTCAAGAAAGTGGTTTCCTTCGTTCACATCTATAAGAATTGTACTCAGTTCGGGGGAGGTATCTATCAGATGTTTTCTGGTATGACTATTGGTTTGTAAGTAACAGAATTAGACACCCCCGGGAAGACATTTCAGCTAAGTCCATTATTCAAATCTATGTCTTCACTCACCAAAGTGTCAAGGTGATGCATTTGTTGATCTGTCCCACAGTACATTTTATTACTGACACGTAGAGAGTGAAAAGACCAGAGGAGAAAATTTTGTTGGGCAGGGCAAAAAGGAAAAGGATCATTTTTGATTTCCAGACAAAGCCTGTCTGTAACTACTTGGTCTGACCAGCTCTGCCACTTTATTTTGAATTGTCTAAAAGGATGAAAAGGAAAAAACAAAAGAGAGGGGCTGATAAGGGCAAGTTGGGAATATTAATTAAACTTGAGGAAGGCCAGGGACATGAGAAGGGCAGAGAAATAAGAAATATATACCAAGAGAGTTATCATCACCATGAATTCGATTTGTCCTGAATCCCGATGCTTTTCCAGACCTCTCACCCTGACGAAGGACAGGCTCTTGCGGTAAAAAGTAGAAACTATCATAACTGTATCAAATATTTCTCCTAGGTACTAGGCACTTTACACTCATTATCTCTAAAGCTCATGGTCACCTGGCAGAAGGAGTTATTATCCCCAATATAGACGAGGAAACTGAGCTTCAGGGAGGGCAAAACCTTCCTGAAGGTCAACCACAGAGCTATTAAGCGGCAAATCAAAAGTCAAACTCAGAAGCTGAGCTGTTTCCCCTTACCACAATTGATTGACTCCTTTCCTATTTCCCTCTTTTTCTGGTCTTCTCAATCGCTTTTTTTCCTCCCAGGAAACTTCTATTGCTTACAGTTCCAACTTTAAGGCAAATTAAAAGCTACCTCATGCCAAAAGCATCCCTTCTCCAAACCATATCATCAGCAAAATAGGTAAAAATCACTTGGCTCTCTTACTTTGCAGATTATATCATTAGTCAAAGCAAAGTGGGGCAAATGCACATGGAAGCCACATAGTTTAGGGCTGCACCTCTCATGTATATTCAGCCTTTGCACAAAGACTTATTGTTCTCACCTTTCTTGGCAGATGGAAAAGTGCTGGGTTCCAACATCGCTTCAAGGTTTACAGTTGCTGGAAGGTCTCAGATGAAAATGAGGCAACATCCATATGGTTTCAGTTTTGTGCTGTGTTTGTATTTTTTTGTTTTGTTTTGTTTTTAACGGAGAAACCTACTACACAGCTCTGATTTAAAGTATGTGCATTAGCATTGTAAATGGTAAATGGTAATTAAAGGATTTATAACCATCTAGGGTCCTCTGACAACACACACTTATTCGTTACTATGTCAAAGTTTGATTTGTTCCCATGGGAATTTATAAGGAGAATTTGATTCTATGGTCCATTTGAAAGGTACATTTCAAAGGGGGTGAAGATATCCTTGAAAAAAAAATGTAGAAACTTAACTAGGTTGAAATGATGAATTTCTTTTTTAATTGCCTGTAATCTTTCTGAGAGAACTGTATTAGTAATCTTTGGTAAGAGTCATTTTGGTGTCCACATTTAGCACCATTGAGAACAATGTGATGATGTCTCTGAGCATCAGGGTAGGAGCAAGAATCTGGGAGCTGGAGACAGAAATAAAACAGTTTCCAATTCTAGCTCTGACTTAAAGTACATGATTTAAATTTCCTGAGGCTCAATTTCCTCCTGTGTACAGTGAGATCAATATATGTTGCTCAGGGTGGTTTTCAGGATTGAATAAGGTAAAGTACATAAAGCCCAAAAGAACGTCTTGACACATAGCAGGGTCAAACCCTGTTCCTCTCAATATTTTTTTTTCTAGATTCTAGTAACAGATTCATTCAGTGTTTCAACAAATTTTTTTTACATTTCTCCTAGGTAACAAGGCACAAGTCTAAGACTCTAAACACTAAAATGAGTAAGTTATTATCTCTTCTTATTCTTAAAGAACTTAGACTAGTGGAGGAGTATTCATATCTTACACAGATTTAGAAATGTTTCTTTAGTTAGACATTATGTGATAAAGAAAACTAATAACTAACATGTATTGAGCACTCTCATTGTGCCAAGCACTGTGCTCTATACTGTATAGTTTAATGCCTATAACCTCACTGTTATGGAAAGCATAAGTAAAGTGTTACGAAAATCTAGAGAAGGAAGTTATTATTAATACCAAGAAAGAATACCATGAAGGCTCTTTAAAAATATTTGCCATATGTGCCCTGGCCGGTTTGGCTCAGCAGTAGAGCACTGGCCTGTGGACCAATGAGTCTTAGGTTTGATTCTGGCCAAGGGCACGTACTTTGTTTGCGGTTCATCCACAGCCCTGGTCCAGGTTGTGCGGAAGGCAGCCAATAGATGTGTCTCTCTCAGATCAATGTTTCTCTCTCTCTTTCTCTCCCTCTCTCTCCCTCCCACTCTATCTGAAGATAAATAGAAAAATATCCTTGGGTGAGGATTAAAACATATATATATGTGTGTGTATGTGTGTGTATGCATATATATGTATATGTATATATGTGTGTATATATATGTATATATATTTGCAATATGTAAATCAGGTCTTGGAAGATGAGTAGGACTGTAATAGCCTGACGTGTTTAGCAGCCTGAGATGAGAAGCTATCCCAGGTGGAGGGAACAGCAAGTGCAAACACGATGATCATGAAAGTGCACCCTCAGTGTGTCCAGAAAACCCTGAGTGGCCACTGGATAAGGAGATGAGGCAGCAAAGATAGACTGTAGAGAGCACAGAGGCCATGCTATGGACTTCAGTTCCTTCTCCACTGGAGAACCTGGGAATTGCTTAATCAGATCTAACTTTTAAGAAGACCATGGCAGTGGGTAAGGCACATTAGGGAAAGGACTAACTAAATGGTGGGGCCTCATTCTGAGCCTGGAAGTGAGGGTCAAAACTGGATATGCTCACTGCTACAAGTGGGATAAACATGATTTTTTTCTAGTGGTATTGGTTCGTAGAGAGGAAAAGAAATAATTCCAGCTGTCATTGGCTGTCATTGTCTTCCAGAAGGTTCAGACTCCTAAACCTTAGATTTAAAGGGGCTTCTGGTATAAAATCCAATAGGCGAAGAAAGGGTGTTTAATAAAAGTTAAGACCCAAAGTCCAGCCAGTGGGGCTCACCAGTTGAGCATCAACCCATGCACCAAGAGGTCACCAGTTCGATTCCCGGTCAGGACACATGCCCAGGTTGTGGGCCCGATCCTCATTGCAGGGCATGCAGAAGGTAGCCAATCGATGTTCTCTTTCATTGATATTTCTATCTCTCTCTCCCTCTCACTTCCTCTCTCTCTAAAAATCAATAAAGGAAAAAAATTAAAATAAAAAGTTAAGACCCAAAGAGTAGATATGAGCCTCGTGTCGGCCTCAGGAAGATTTGTACTGATATTTTTTACATATCTGGCCTTTTTTAGCTACACATCCCAGTAGTAAAAGGCCAATCCAGCAACGCATCACCTCCTAAAGACTTGATAGCCTTTTCTGTTTCTTTTTTGCAGTGGGCACAAGGGTAGTGTGTACTGTTTACATGTTAAATGCCCTTAGCTCCTCAAGGAAAGCTGGTTTTTTCTCATCCTTGTTCTCCCAGCTCCTGCACAGAACGGGGTACCTAGAGGATGCTGTTTAACTCAACAAGTGGTTAATTATTTAATCAATCAATTTAAGTCAGGAGACAATAATAAGCTAAACCAGACCTTTTCTGGTTCTACTTATGTGGGACCTACTTGTTCAGCATTTTAGACAAAGGGAGCTCAGTAAGGAGCTGAAGTCCATTTCTAGGTAGTCCCTGCATGCCTTGGAGAAGCTATTTCCTCCTCTCAAATCCTATAATATGTATATGAAAGTACATAGTACAACAGGATCTTTGTTCCAAAATAGATATTTATTCCACTCCTGTGTGTCTTCTAAGCATAGAATATTGGCATTTGTGTGAATTGGTCTTTCCTAAACAGGTAAATGCCTGACATATGACATATATCTTTTTCGATAGATAGGCCTGTACGTGAAGTCTACAAGTTGTTGCAAAACTCGTTTTCCTCCTTGAGACTCCTGTCAGTCTATAATTGAGTCCCTTTTCTCTGGTTTCTCTCTGTCTTTACCTTTCATTTATTCCTGACCTCTCTGTATAGTGTCCCAGCTCTTTCCCCTTGACCCTGAACATGGGATTTCAGTCCAAGGATCCTATGCAGCTTTCTCACAACTGGGGCTGCACATGGCCCTTGACGTTTCAGGGTAACTGAGAAGATGAAGGAAAAAAAAAATCATTCCTAGTTAAAGCTCAGAATTAAATATGAAAAAGACAAATCTCTCTTTTGTTTGGTGACAAATGAAAGCAGGCCTCTGTTGTTGTGCTTAGAGTCTTTCTGCTTTGTTTTTTCATTTGTTTGTCTGTTTTAGAATATCTTGTCATCGTTGGTGGGTATGTGCGAGGACTCCAGAAAGTATGATTTAGAGTCCTGGCCCAAAGTGAGGTGGAGGAAAACATGCTGTCTTGATACAGTAGTATAAAGATATAAAGTAGCAAAAATAAAATAATTTTCATGATTTCATGATGGGATTTTATGTACTTAAAAATTACTCATCTAACAAATACTGCTCAATGGCTCTGCTATCAAACTAAGCTTAACCAGCTGGGACATATCATGAACAGTCCTGACATGCTTCAGTTGAAAACACGGGCTCTAACGAACATAATCTGGTGACAAAAAAAAACGGCTGGGGCACAGGGCACTTGGGATAAATTATGTGCCATGAAACATGACATTGCTTTTAATTTTACACTTACTGAATACTTTTTTTTTTTTTTTGGATAAAGGATGATTGCTGAATCATCTCCTTTTTAAAAGAACAAAACCAGAGAAAGTGGAGCTAAATTTCAACTGAAAAGATTTGGATTAAGCATGTAAACCAAAATTAATTTTATTTGAGCAAAAGGGAGCTGCAGCCTTGGAGACACAGATTCAGGGAGCAACCTAAATTGTGTTCCACATTTTACAGCAAAACTTCCTGCCAGGTGCTAATTATGCCTGTTTTATGCAAATTGTGCAGTTCTGATTGGACGGGATGGGTCTCAGTCCATTGGTAGAAAGAGGAAAGGAGGTTTTCCCTGCAGTTGTGGACTCAGTTGGCTTTAAAAAACTGGGCATAATATGGGAAGCAGAGTTCAGTCTGAGGTTCTTTCTAGTACACAGAGTACTTGAGAAGCCCCTGTCAGCAAATGACCACTAGGCTATTATTATTTATAAAGTGTGAGCCCTCATTGACCATGGGGAGCCTATCTCAGCAGATAAATTTCTCCTCAGAGTTCACATCAAATGAATTTTTCTCCTTAGGGTCCACAAGCATAACACAGAGTTTCAGGGCTGAATTTGAGGGTCCTTTAAAGATTAAGATAAAGAGAAGGGCTAGTCACAGAGAGATAGGACTTCAAGTCTTGTAAGTATGACGTGAGTGGAGAATGGATCGTAAGGAACAATGAAAGGAACACAGTTCCTTGGACACACCAGGCTTCTGTGCATTCCATTCTCACTACTTAAAATGCTTTCCCCACCCAGATCAGATGTCACTTTCTTGAAGTGACCTTCCTACCCCTCACCCTAGTTGTGGTATCAACTTCTTTGTGCCAACCCTTTTCTATAGCTCTGTTAATGCACTTATTATGCTGATCAGTATTTGTCTACACGTCAGCTTCCCTACTAGAAATATTATTCTGTTGAAAGAAGGCCAATGTCTTATTGATCTTTAAGAAAGTAAAATATCTGAAACATAACAAGCACATTTTTCACTTTGTGGAACTGAAGACACAAGAACTACATGTGCAAAATTACTAAGCAGTTCTTCTTGGAACATGTCTGGCACAGTCTGGGAAGTCACACAGATTTCATCCTCGCCACCCTTGCTCTTCTTTGGCAATTCCTTTCACTCCCCTGTTTTGTTTTGTTTTGTTTTGTTTTGTTTTTACCTTGGTGGGGGAGGGGTTATGATTACCAAATCTATATCTCTATCCCTGGACTTTTCTCCAAGTTCTAGACTCACATCTCCCACTCCCTGCTAAACATTTCTGCAAGAATAGTCTAGGAATACCTCAAAATTTCAATATACTCCAGCAAAACTTAGAATTCCTTTGTCCCAGATTTACTCATCTTGCTGTGTTCTCTGGGTTCATTTTCTCTGTATGACAGCTTCTCTACACAAGCTAAACATTTAGAATCAGCTTTTCTCCCACCCCCTCCATTATCTACCCTATTCGTTCAATCACCAAGTCCTTTCACTCTGCTTGTCTTTGTCTTTTGCTTGGGTCTTCGCTTTTCCACTTCTGCTGGATTACTTCAAGCTCTCAATGTATTTCTCCTGACTGGTGCAATAAACTACTAAAAGGCTTCCTGCTTCCAGACTTTTTAACCCAACTCCCATTATGCTGCAAATTACTTTCTTAAACAAATATATTTATGTCAGTTGCCAGTTCAGAAACATCACTGATGGCTCCCCACTGATCCAGTTCCTCCTCTGGCATGCTTCACAATCTCCTTTTCCTATTCATCCATCATTTTCTCATCCTACACCATAGTGCACATGCCACACACGCACACACACACACGCACACGCACACACACACATACAACTTAGCCATACCTAGATACTCCACAAACATTCCCTGTACTGCCCTGTCCCTAAGGTCTTTGCTCAGGTTTTCTACCTGGAAGGTCCTCCCCTCTCTCATTTCTCTCTTCTTTCTCCATGTCCCTCTTACTGTTTTACTCATCCTCCTAGGCCAGCATTTCTTTTTTTTTAATCAATTTATTTGTTTTATTATTTTTTTTTATTTTTTATTCTTTTGTTGCAGATGTTTCTCCTTTTTCCCCCACTAATTCCCCCCTCCTCCACCCTCCCTGCCCTGTTCCCAGCTTTGTTGTCCATGACCTTTGTTCATGCATACATGCATATAAATTCTGTGGTTTATCTCTCCCCACCCCCTTTTCTAGGAATTGTCAGTTTGTACCCCACTTCCACCTCTCTGGGACTACCCCATTCCTCAGACTGTTATGTTCATTATATTCCACAAATAAGTGAGATCGTATGATACTTGTCTTTCTCTGTTTGGCTTGTTTCACTTAGGATGATACTCTCCAGATCCCTCCATGTCATCTCAAAGGATAAGAGATCTTTCTTTCTTACAGCTGCATAGTACTCCATTGTGTATATGTACCACCGCTTTTTTATCTATTCGTCTACTGATGGACATTTGGGCTGTTCCAGATCTTAGCAATTGTAAATAGTGCTGCTACAAACATGGGGGTACATATATTCTTTCTGATTGGTGTTTCAGGCTTCTTAGGGTATTTCCTAGAAGTGGGATCACTGGGTCAAATGGCAGTTCAATTTTTAATTTTTTGAAGTAAGACCATATTGTTTTCCATAGTGGCTGCACCAGTCTGCATTCCCATAGGCCAGCATTTCTTAATCTGTACTCCACAGATCCTCAAAGGGCCCAGAAATAAAATTAAGGGGATTTGTGAACTTGGCTTAAAGAAAGATTAAATATTTATTTTTACTAACTTCTAACTGAAATGTAACAGTTCCTTCTGTTAGGAATATGGGCCACACACTGTAGAAATATTAGACAGAGATGTGACTTGGTAACAAATAAAAACCAGGTACATACATATCCCATTATGCTGCTGCAGATATCTTGAATTATAACTTACGCTCATTGCCACTTCAAAAGTACAATACTTATTACACTTGCAATGAGAATCTTTTATTTAATGCCTTAATAAAGAAATGTACTTATGATTTCACAATTTTTTGCTATTTTAACAATTATGTTTTAAGAAAACAAATTTCCATTATAATGTTTTATGTTTTATTTTAGACATTTCAGAACATTATTATGGAACAAGTCAATAAGTACAAAAATGGTGAAGGATGCCTCTCTGGGTTTCCTTCCTGTAAGAAATTTTCCCAGATCACCCCATCCCCACTTCACACAGTTTAAATTAATATCTCCCTCCACCTTGAACCCATCAACTAGTTGTAACTCCCTCTGAGGCACTCATCAACCTGCCATTCTTTGTGGTTATTCATTATTCATTTAGTAGGTTTTGAGGTCCTAAGGATAGGAACATTTATTTCCTCTTTTTGAGTCTCTTGTGTTCATGGTAGGTGATGAACCTGAGTTGCGCTGAACACATTGCTTTTTCAGGGACTGTTTTAGGTTGAAGGAATTCAAATTGAGAAAATAGACATGTTGTTGATGTATTTCTGTGGCTGAAGTAATCTTGCCAACTTGTAATTCAAACTGATCAGCTCTGTCTTCCTACCTGATTTCTGTGTCTCAGAACAAGACGGGGAAACATGGACAAGGACAGAAAAGGTGACTCGAGAAATTTTCCTTTAGTAATCCAGACACATGGCAATGAATGATGTATATATATGTATAGTTTTCTTTATAGCTCCATCACACAACTAACCGTTTAAATGAGTTTGATTTGAACACTCACAAGATAACAAGAAAACATTTGGAATACCGACCATTCAACAACCATCTATCCTTCAGTGTCAAAAATGTATTTTTGGAACAATGATTTTTATTGTTACTTGCTATTGCATGGCATAGGTCTTTGTGTGAGGATATAAAATAGTTCCTCCCAAAGGAAGGTGTTTTATGTTCAGTGATATCATATCCATAGCCTTAACAATGTGGCTTAAAGAAATAATGTACCATAACACAGTCATGGGACACTCACCTCTGAACAATTAACTGAAATTGATAAAAATGAACACCAGAAAAGTACCCTTTAGACAATCAGCCTCATTATATGATGACTAAAAGAAACAGAAGTTATACATGATAAAAAAAAAAACACATGAAAAAATGCCACAAAAGATTTAAATTGAATACAGAGATAAATATTACAAATATATGTTTAACACACAGTCAGGATTTGAGCCAATTTTATATTGTAGTCCTAGTACTCAGCCTAAGACATAACAAATGGCCTCCAAACTGTCTGCCAGGAATAGACATCTGCATGCTGATTTTTTTATAATTCATAGTTTATAGTTACTTGTGCAAGATCTCTGCTCTTCTTCTAATACTTTTAGCCATTTTAATGTTAAAAGTATTAACATTTATGTTAATAAATGCACTCCTCCTTCATATGATGACTAGCAAGGGTACTACTAATATTAGTAGTAATAATAATAAACAGTAGTAACAATAATAACAATTAATATTAATAATAAATAACCCGTATCTGCATAATGTTTTATAGCTGTCAATGTTATAGCTACTAATATTTTAGTTTAACTCTCGTAAGGACACTGTGGGGAAAAGAAGAGAGGTATTATACAGAATAGATAGAAGGACCAAAGCTAACAGAGGTTAAATACTTTGTCCCATTCCCCACAGCTTGTGAATAAGACAGTCAAAGCAACCAGGCCTACTTTGTCCAAATTCAGTTCTCTTCATGTTTACATCCAACCCAGAGAAGGGAAGATAATCAAATAATTCCATTTAGATTATTTATAAATCTAATTTCACCTCTTCATCAATCATTGTGGTTAAGGGCATGATTGACCACAGGTATGCAGTAGGCACTTAATCACCTGTTCACTTATTTGAGCAACAAATAATATTTTAGTGCCCTCATATTTGCAAAGCATATAAAATCAATTGGCAGGTCCAATGGCCCTTAAGCACTTAGGGTGTTTACATTACAAGGGAACTTAGATTGGTACATTTTTAATTTTTCAGGATAATTTTCAGAAAGGAGTCAGCAGGATAACTTTTTGGGCATCTGCTTCATTCTTGTATCTGTTCTGATTGCAAAGGGTAGAGGGTGAAGAGGAGACCACATGGAAAATAAAACACTGTTGTAGTGAACACTGTGGTGCCCCACCCAGATGCCGCATCCTCCCTTAATACTGAAGCACTCATTACCCCAAGTGCTGGAAATATTGGCAACGGGCAGCTTGGAGCTTCCCCGGATATTGCCCTCACCAGAAAAGAATCACTTCATCCAAAGCCATGCTCCCAGGGACAGCCTATATCTAATATCCAGTCTGTTCTCATTCAAAGGCCCAGCCTTACCTAGGGCCAACTGTGCTAGACTATCCCAGCCCCCCACCGCAGGTTGGCTACCCAACCCTGCTTTCTCTGTCACATGTGTTAATCCCATGGTACAAGAAAGAAGACTCCTAAATAGGATTGTGGAGTTGAATCAGCCACTGGGCAACTCACTGGTGGTTGATGGAGCATGGATAGCCCCTGACCTGTGCTAGTATGAAATTGTTAAAACTTCCATCATTGGGGAACTGAAATAATAATCAAGTGGAGGAGAATTCATGGTTCATGTAATATCTCATGCACTGGAGAAACATGAAGAAATACTAAGTATAAAGCTAATAGAATCAAAGGTTCTTTCTGGAATCACTCAATGCTTTTGGGAAAAGATAATAGAGGCTGAGGGTGATTAATCAGCAATTAAAAGCCAAATATCAAAGTCGGAGCACCTCTTTGCAGCATTTAAAAGAGACTCATCTCCTGAAGCCAAAAACAGGAAAGGCTGAGGACCAGGACCAGGACTTTATTACATAAGTAGCAGAGGTACAGAGAGGGTTGAATTCTCAGCTGCAGCAGGTCTGCCTTAGTGATTGGGAAGAAATGGGTCCCTGAAATATGGAATGACAAATCTTCAAAAATCACGAATTTCCAAGTTCTCCTGAACTCTCTGGACTTGAGGAAATTACCCACCCTCACTGTTAAAATCTAACACTCCTCCTGCCTGTGCTCGAAGATGCTTTAGAGGACTCTGTTTTGCAAGACAATGTGTGTCCCTTTGGAATATTTTCTCACCTTTTTCCCTTATTTACCCAACCATAACCTAGTATTAAGTCATAAAAAACCTAACTGAAGTTGTGTTCAGAGTGCTGGTGGGAAGGAGCTGCAGGATCTAGACAATGCATACCAGCGGGAGACAAGAAAGTGCTTGAGGGATGGATTCTGAGTGGACCCAAGGAAGGTGGAACATAACATTGGAGCAGTTACTAATCTGGCAGCCCTTTCTCTGGATTACATAGCAGGCAAGGATCCTGGAAAGTCAGGTTAACACTACCAGAATGACCATTTGAAATGTGAAGAAAACAATGGCTCATACTAATCTAGTAGAAATGCCACAATTGCAGTGACACAGAAAAAGAGGTCAAAGGCTTAGAAAAATGGACATGCTAGAATACAAATAGTAAGACCAGAAAAACCAGCAGCTGATTATGGCAGAGTGTGTTGTTTACCAAAGAATAAGAAATGCACTGGCTGGAGAAACACCAGCTTCACTGAGAATCTCAGTAGTAGCTGTCCCTTGTTGGCCAGAGCTATAAAACCAGACCCCTTCATAGCAGATAGAGTGATAATACCCCAAAGTAAGAGAAGCCAAATGGTGGAAGATACCCATCAAAAGAAAGGTGAACACAGCAGCAAGACTGCAATGGCAGCCTCGAGGGTCTGACTCACAGAGCACTGTAGAGATGATTAACAGAACATAGTATCCCAAGGGGCAAGACAGATGGGCAGCCAGGAAAGGTGCTGCTTACTGTACAATCAAAAAAAAAATCAGAGATGGATGATCGGGAGGCTGAAGGCACATAAAGAGTTGCAATCCTTTGCACAATTTCTGGAACTGAGCTAGTTTTCAGACCCAGAACTAACGGACTGAAGGAGATGCTTGTCTCTAGGAGGAAGGCTTCTGCAACACTATAGCAAGTACACATAGTAATGATTTCTCCATCTTTTTTCCAAAAAAGGACCTACAGTCATTTGCTTAGTAACTCCATACTGGAGACAGGGTAATACCAAATATTTTTGAAGATTGTTGGATCCAGGGCCCATGTTGACATTTATACCTAAGGACCCAAAGCATCATTGACAACTGCCTGTTAGGGTAGGAGTGTATGGAGACCAGGAAATGAAAAACATGTTCAGCTCACAGAAGGTCCACCGGGTCCACAGACCCACTCGTGGGTCCTCTAATGGGAACTTTCTTAGCACTTGGTACAATCCCAACATGGTTTATTGGCCAGTCATTGGCTGCCAAAAACAATAATTGCATCCTGAGGGGACTGGATACAATTGGTCCCACTCTGAAAAGACCTAAGGCCTTAGAGGTGCTGGTCCTCACCATATCTTCATTTAATTTGCCAGTCTGGTCCCTACAAAATCAAATATATACTAAAGGATTAATAGACTACCACAAACTTAACCCAACAGTAGCCCCAGTGTAGCTACTGTGCCAGGTATGTATCTTTGCTAGAGCAGATTGGCACAGCCTTAGGTACTTAGTATGCAGCCACTGATTTGGCTTATGTATTTCTCTCCATCTCTATCAAAAACAGTTCTCACAACAGTGTACATTCACGGTCTTGCCCCAGGCTATGCTAACTCTCTCACCCTACATCACAATATGGTCTAAAAGGACCTAGATGCTGGTCCATCTGGGCATGCTGCAGAACAGAACATCACCTTTGGTCTAGCATATCAGTGATAAGTAAATTGGACCAGAATATCACCACAGCAAGTATGTTGGAAGCTTTAGTAATAAACATGACACTCTGGTGGGTTAAGATAAATGCTACAAATATTAGATCTGCAATGTCAGCAAAATGTTGGCCTTGCTGTTGTCTGAGAGCATGCCAGCACATCTCCTCAAAATAAAGAAGAAACTATTGCATCTCCTAATTCATACCACAAAGAAATAAGCAGAATGTCAGGCAAGTCTTTGTGAAAGCCTACAGTATATTTCGCACTTGGACTATTGTTGTGACCTATACACAAGAAACATGGGAGAGAGACAGACCATGCTTCTTGCCCGGCCGGTATGGTTCAGTGGTTGAGCGTCGACCCATGCACCAAGAGGTCACCAGTTTGATTCCCGGTCAGGGCACATGCCCAGGTTGTGGGTCCAATCCCTAGTGGGGGACATGCAGGAGGCAGCCAATCGATGTTTTCTCTTATCAGCGTTTCTATCTCTCTCTCTCTCTCCCTTCCTCTCTCTCTAAAATCATTAAAGAAAAAATATTTTAAAAAGAAAGAAAGAAACATGGAAAGCTGCCAGGGCTGAATGCAGCCCAGAGCTGCCAGGGGCTCTGTAGCAGGCCCAGGTCAGTACAGGTTGACTTGCCACTTGGGCCAGAGGACACAGCAGATCTTATGGGTTTACAGGTATCTGTGGGGTGCCAGGAAGACAGTGTGTGGAGTTCATGGCAAATTCTAATGTGAGAGTCACAGAGAAGAATCCTGGGATTCTGGAGCAAAGCCACATCACCAGCAATGGAAAGTTAGACACCTTCTAAAACCACAGCTCTGGGCATTAGCAGCAATGGGTGCCTGACTGCAGGACAGCAGGAACCACGCTGTCAGGATTGCGCACCGTGAGTAGGGTTGGTTTGGCCTCAAGGCCACCTGAGCAGTGGGAGCTATGGTTCATCCCACTAACTTTCCTCTTGAAAGGTTTCACAAGGAAGAGTAGCCCACCAAAACCCTGAAGAACCTGTCTCTAGAACTTTACCAGCCACGTGGATCTGAGTGGCACAAGGAGCGGACCTTGGTGAACATTACAAAGTGCTGCCCAGATCATCCCCGAAGCACTCTTTCCCCAGCTGCCAAGTGTAAGTGATGGGCAGCTCATAGCTGGTTGTCCTCAGCGAAGGAGAACCCCCTCTGCCAAAGCAGTGCTCCCTTCCCAGGGAAACTTGAATCTAATGATTGCTCAATCCCCTTGGCTCAGGGCCATGTTAGCTCCAGAGTTCCTGATGGGCAAGCTGAGGTCTCTGTTGTGACAATTTCGGAGCTTTAATTTTTCCTCTACCCCATCCTGTAGTCTTCACTGCCCTGCGAGTGTGTTGACTTGAGAATGCTCCCAAGTAAACTTTCTGCATGCTGATCTTCTCAGAATTTTCTTCCCAGGGAATCCGACCTGTAGCACCTGTACTTCTAATGGGCAATCTTTCTTTGAAATACTCCCTTTAACAAGAAAAGCTTCTTATAACATGGGATTTGAGGAGAGTTTTGAAAAATAATACTCACACAGCTTCCCCTCATGGTCAACTCACAATTCAAAAATTCAATCTTTCCAACTGCCTTTGACAGACTCAAGTTAAAATTAAAAAGTCATCGAAAATATATAAATACCTATACTTTATATCTTTGCAGCTCTTTATTTAATAGCTGTTTTATTACTTTGCAAGCACATTTCCCCTTCTATAAAAACAAAATTATTGTAACATGTCTGTACCTTTCTTTTTTCATAAAAAGTATTGCCTTCTATTTCATTCAGACTTTAAGTCTCTCTGCTGTGAAATAATTACAAATTCCTAAACCTACAGTTGCCAATATTACCAATCTACAGGAGCAGACGTTAAACAGATAATGACGTAAGTGATCATGTAAATAACAGTTGTGGTAGGTGATCTGAAGGAACAGCTTAGATGTTGTATGCACACACAACCGAAGTCCCTAGCATCATCCGAGGTGCCTGGCATCCCTGGAGGCTGGTGTTTAAGCTGAAATCTAAAGAATAAATGAGATTAGCAACATGAAAAAGGGAAGAAGAGATGGATGGTGCAGACAAGAGAATAAGATATAATAGAATTTCAAGATGAATGGAGGAGATGGATATCTTCATTGGCGCTTCTTTCTTAGCCCTTCACAGTATGTTTCAAAATACTGAACATTTGGGCTTAAGGGGCCTCGTAAAGCTAAACAAAAGTATTTCATCGTCTTTGATTCCAAATGCAAAATGGTATGAGTCACTATATTCTTTTGAATGCAGGAAATGTCCCCATCGTGTTGGATTTTAGAATATTGCTGCCACAGACCACTTTGACCATTTTACATTTTCCCAACCACAGGCTTTAATTCCTTAATAGAAGAGTCCATTGTCTATATTCAGATTGAATGCCAAAGAATAAAGAATTTATATTATACAGATGTGGAGATGTTCCATCACATTTGCTTCTCTGGTTAAGAAGAGAATTCTATCCCACACACTGTATACACTATGTTTCTTAAGGACAAAAGTCACACAAAAACCAGGTCTTGCCTACCCCTGTATTCCCAGCATTCAGCACAGTACTTGATACACCATACATACTACATTTAATAAACCAGTTAAATCAAAGCTTTAATAATATTCACTTGTATTGAATCATAGATTCAAATAATAACAGTGATTAAGCAGAACAGGACAATATTTTATCAACTGCAAAATTTAAAGACTCTTTAAAACATTTATTAAAGAGCTAAGCTTAATTTAAAATAATTTTGTAAAAAGCATCCATGCAATCATTTGTAGATAAATATTGCTTTTGGGTACATGTGGTAATAACTACAGGAAATAGCCAATGCTTTCTCTTAACATTAATTTATCAAAATGAATCCAAGCTAGGAAAATTCATCCTGTTGATTCCTTAGCAGAGATTTCAATAAAGAACTCCTGACTACCATTCAGGGACTCATATAATTTCAGCATCCAGTTATGGCGGTGGAGGCTTATCATACCTGGATGGTATTTCAGCTCTTCACTAGCCTGTCCATCACTCCTCCGTCTGATGACAGGTGCATGTCTTCTCAAAGTGCCACCACACCTTTATGCCAGTTCTTTATCATTTTCCTTAAAGTAGGGAAACAACTGCTACATGATTTCCATCATTGTCCTGTCATCACATTCTCAGCAAGTTATTTGGGGGCCCAAGTGGCATTTTGTGCTACTACATATATTCTAGCAAAGTGTGATTCTCCTTTTTAGTGACAACGCAATATAGAAAAGGTATCACCGGAAAGATCACTATGGCATTATAATAAAAGGAGTTTGTATTTTAAGGGAACAGAGAAGACTCATTGCTAAAGTGACGGCAAACTTTCTTGGGAACAAAAACAAAAAGTAATTATGACCATGAGAACACTGTATGTTTACAGGCAGCACAGTTTCACAAAGTAAAAATCTTATGTCAAATATTAACCCTAAATGTGCATGTTCTTCAAATTAATTATTAACAAGTGATCTAGTAAGTAAGCAAGCAATGTTGATTTATTGCCCTTATGCTATAACAGTACAGTACAGCTTCTTAAAAGTTAAATAATGTTTTAAACCAGAATTCCAAGAATAAGCTTGCTGGTATTAAAATCATAGACAAAAATGCAAGAATAGAAGTTACCACAGATGGTCTGTGTCCCACTTAACAAAATGACCAATAACATTTTTCTCTCACACTCATACATATATAGTATGTATAATATATTGTACATATCTGTATGTGATATATGCATACTCACTTAATAATCAATTCACAAATTAAAAACATCAATTTAGGGTGTTCTGTTTTAAAACTCCAACATAACATACTTTTGATACTGGGGAATCTACTGTCACACAAGAACACTTACTGAAACACACATTTTTAACACCAGGGCAGAGCAGACAGCTTCGATTAGGAAGCCTGGAGGATGTTTCATTTGATTGCTCCAAAAGATGAAAGACAAGAAAGAAAAAGGATGAAACAATTTCAGGTGTTTTCAATGCATTTATCAAATCAGAATGAAATGCTTTTGACTATGGGTGTAGTGAGTCAGAAGGCATTCTCTAAACCAACAGGCAAAAACTTCTGTTCCACTGTGATTAATTCAATTTAATGAAATTATTCTTTTTAATCGCACATATTAGATATAAGAAGAAAAGGGAAGATGATAGAAAGGCAAGCAACAGCTAGTATATTTCATGAAAAGACAATAGCCACAATTTTTAACCTATTCATGTTAACATTTCTGCCTGACCTTGAATTTGACAAAATTCAATATAAAGACCTGGCTTATGAAAGGACTCAATTATAAGAGGTTATCTAAAGAGTGCTTAAACTGAGTCTCAAGATGAAATACTAACTGGTTTGTATTTATTTTGTAAACAACATGTTAACCTTGCTATTTGCAGTGCCAAAGACATCTTCCCAAGACTATAGAATCCCTGTGCTATAAATCTTTATAGATAAGCAGCTCATTCCTTGTTTGTCAAAGTGTGGTAGGAAGTTGTACCAGGAAAATCATATAGAAATGAATCAAATGCAATACTGTATATTACAGAAACAAAATATATTATAGCACATGCCATATACTTCATAATAATCCTTTATCCCCTAGAAACAAAACTGACATCACAGTAACCAACACTTATACCTCTGAGAATGGTCTTATAAACTAATAAAAAATAATAATAGTATTAATAATACCTTCCATGTGTTTATTGCTTTATTGTTTACAAACTTCTTTTGCCAGTGTTCTATCAGTTGATCTTTATAACAGCCCTGTGTGACAGATAAGGCATCTGAGATTTAGAGGGTGACCTGATTTGCCCAAGGTCGTATGGTTAATAAGAGGCAAATTTAGAATTCAAACTCAGTATGGTTTTTCTAGGACAATTGAACTGTTTCTCTGAAGTTATTGTGTCTGTTGGGGGATAAGAGATATGCAAAAAGAGAATATTGCAATGTCAACACTCATAAGATTTTATTTGATCCATTATAAAGAAATGGAAGGCCACAAATCTTTCAGACTTAATATTCTTTCAAATTATCTTCCATATATTTAAGGTTTTAATCAAGCACTGTTACATAGAATTTCTTATACAGTAGAAGCCTTCTTATCAAATGTCATCAGGGCCAATATTAGGTTGTTAATTGAAAAACATCAGTGAAAATAGGAAATAATTAATAATAAATCAAGTATTTTAGTTTGTTAAAACATTATATATAACATATATAAAATATTTGTTCACCTTTAAAAAAACAACAACATAGAGCCAAAGTGTTTTGTTTGAAAATGGACCCAGTGATCGTCATATCCTAAATATGTCTTATATCTATAATTTATCATACATAATTTTCAGTTTCAATTTATTCCATTTGAATCAAGAACTTAATTAGTTGAGGAGAAACTGGTTTTGCTTAGCCCCAAAATATCTCCTCCAAGACAGACAAAATTGCCGCTTGAACAACACCGGTTTGAACGGCTCAGGTCCACTAATATGTGAGTTTTATTCAATAAATATTGTAAATGTATTTTCTCTTCCTTAGCATTTTTTTTCTCTAGCTTTGTTTATTGTAAAAAACAGTACATAATACATAAAACATACAAAACATGTCAATCAACTGCTATGTTATTGGCAAGGCTTCTGGTCCACAGTGGGCTATTAGTAGATAAGTTTTTCTGGAGTCAAAAGTTAAATGCAGATTTTTGACTACATAGGACATGGTGCCCCTAACCCCTATGTTAGTCAAGGGTCAACTACAGTAACTAGAAAGGGAAAGACAGACATTTACAGAAGAGAAACTCAGCAGACACCATCTTAACCAATGATAACATCAGCAGCAGCAAGATATGGCAACATCACTGACCCTTTGATATGATACGCTGACAACGACAGAACATCATTAATTCATAACCTAATTCCAATCATGAGAAAGCGTGGGACAAACACAAATTGAGGGACATTCTACAAAATAACTGACCAGTTCTCTTTAAGTGTCATAGTCATAAAAGACAAGAAGAGATAGTGGAGCAGTTATAGATTGGAGAAGGTTAAGGAGAAATAACAGCTACATGCAATGTGAGATCCCGAGTTGCACGCTAAAACAGAAAAAGAAAATTAGTGGAAGAACTAGTAGAATTCAAATAAGGTCTTTAGTATAGTAAATAACATTGTGCCAATATTAAGTTCCTTGTTTTGTTGATTGTACTGTGGATAAATAGGATTCACACATTAGAGGAAGCTTGGTTAAAATGTACACAGGAACTCTATGTTCTATTTTTATGAACTTGTAAGTTCAAAATTAAAAGTTAAAAACAAGAAACAAACAAAAAACACTTGCAAAACAATCTGCTTGCAAATCAGTAAAAAGGCAGCCAAAACCCCAATATGAAAAATAAGCAAAAAGCAGGAATAAGCAAGATATTAAAGAAAAGGAAACAAATGGCAAATAGAGTAAACACGGAGAAAGAAAATTCTAACTCAGTAGTGAAACAAAGATATGCACATTAAAACAATGAGGCAGTTTGTCGCATTAGTGTTATGCATAAAACTCAGTGTTTTGTATATATTCTGTGTGTGAAAATATGGAGATAAATGCATTCATAATCACTACAGATGGAAGTGTAAATTGGTACACACTTCTTTGAGAGAAATTTATTTTTAATTTGTTTTTCTTTATTGATGTTAGAGAGGAAGGGAGAGGGAGAGAGAGCTAGAAACATCAATGAGAGAGAGATAGAAACATCAATAAGAGAGACCATCGATTGGCTGCATCCTGCATGCCCCCCTACTGGGGATTTGGCCAACAACTTGGGCATGGGCCCTGACTGGGAATAGAACCTGCAGCCTCTTGGTGCATGGGTCGACGCTCAACCACTGAGCCACACCAGTCGGGAAAGAAAAAATTTTAAATTAAATGTGTATATCCTTAGGACCAGCATTTCCATCTTATCAGAATTTATT
This sequence comes from Molossus molossus, assembly GCF_014108415.1. Classification (NCBI taxonomy): domain Eukaryota; kingdom Metazoa; phylum Chordata; class Mammalia; order Chiroptera; family Molossidae; genus Molossus; species Molossus molossus. The sequence goes on along the minus strand of NW_023425347.1, from coordinate 35,123,912 downwards.
TTAAAGAATTAATGTCAAGCATACAAAAAAACATTCATTACAGTGTTATTTATGGTTATGTAAAATTATAAACTACCTAAATGTTCATCAATGAGGAAAGGTTAAATTATTATGATGTAATAATACAATATTATTCAATAATTTAAAAATATAACCTAGATTTATATTCCTTGACATAAGCAGATATATATGGATTATTATTATGTAAAATATGGCTATAACATTTATGGTGATTATCAATTACAGTACAATTCATAGCATAAAATATTTATAGTATAAATACATAGAAAATGTGAGGGAAATATATTTATATTCCTGGTCTATTTGTATTTCCTTTTTCCATATTTGTATCTTCTACATTTTCTATAATTAATAAGAACTCCACCCTGGCTGGGTTTGCTCAGTGGTTAGAGCATCGGCCTGAGGACAAGAGAGTCCCAACTTCAGTTCCTGCTAAGGGCACATACCTCAGTTGCAGTTTGTCCCCAGACCCAGTTGGGGTCGTGCAGGTGGCAACCAGTCGATGTGTCTCTCTCACATGGATGTTTCTCTCTTCCTCCCTCTCTCCTTCCTGCTCTATCTGAAGATAAATGCAAAAATGTCCTCAGGTGAGGATAAAAAAGAAAAATAAAATAAAATAACTTAACAAGAATTCCTTTTGCAATAATTTTTTTTTAATTCATGGCCTATCCAAATATCATTTACTTTTCAGGAATGCGGTATCTGTGAGCAAGACCACTAGTTTCATTCAGGGAAGGAATGGAGAACCACCTGTGGGAGATGCCTGTACTTTCAGGAATTGTTACCAGGTGGTACACTGTTTTTCCAGCAGATATTCAGGACATTTCAATTTGTTTGCTCTACACACTTAGTGCTCTGACCCCCGAGATAATAACCCAGGCCCATTTTTTCTCTTTCATTTAAAAATTATTTTGTCTTCTCCCAAATCACTAGTAATTTAAAAGTTAATTGCTCCATTGCCTTACAGTAGGCACTCAAGAAATTCTTGTTGGGCAAATAACACAATTAAAAATAGAAATGACAGACTCATCCAAAATTGAACAGTTTTTTCACATCATCTTGTTATCTTTATAAACAAAGTCGACATGAAGACCTTTAACATAATATTCTGCACCGTGAAGCTAGAATCTACCAGAAGAAGAAAAAAAAGGAGAGGACCAGCATTTCCCAAACGTATTTTAATTTCTTTTTTTATGAAACATCTTTGAAGGAATGACATTCCGAGGAATATGATTTGGGAAATCATGTCCTCAACACTTGTCTGTCTTGTTTAATGTAATCACCTGAGTGTCAACCGAGCTGAAGTTTCAATCTTCTTCACTCCTTGTTGTGGACTTCATCTTGGTTGCTCTCATATTTCCCACACCTATCAAGTCCCATACTGGCACTTGCTAAAATGCCACCAGCCAGGTGCTGAAGTCTGTCAAATACAAACTCTCTGTACTTAAAGCTCTTCTCGCTGAGTGTTACCACTCTCATCACAGGTGTTGATTAAGTAGATCCCTTTTCTATTCACACCTGATTCCAGTCTGAACTAAACTCAGTTCAAAAGCAAGAACATGCTTATTCCCCAGACTCCAGTTCATGTGAGAATAGAAGCTCATTTCCCTGGAGTGCCTGAGAAATAGAGCTAAGTAAGTTAACTTACTACTCATCAAAGCACATTTTGAAATGTCCTCATTATCTAAAGAAAAGGAAAAGGGAACCAGGAAGATAGACATCCTTTATTAAACATAGTAGTGATAGTCTTATCACTACTAATAGATGGCTTACAGAAGCAAATACTATTGTCCAAATATTGGTTTGTCTCTTCCACTAGACTCTGGGCTCATTGGGAATGAAACATATGTATAGTTCACCTCAGTTCCCCCAATAACTAGCAGGGTATCTGGGACATCACTGGCCTTATTAAATATTTGAAGAATGAATAAATTAATTAATAAATGAATAGAGTGAGATGTTTGTTAGTAAATATTAGAAGGAGCAGCTTAGTTCTAATAATACCCAAATTACAAACCTATATTAATATATACTAACATTAAAATGGCTTTCTCATTCACTCAAAAAATGTTTATTAAGTACATACTATATTTCAGAAACTGTAGTGTGAATGCAAAGATAAATAAAAATATTCTGTCTTCAAGAAGTGCACAGTGTAATGGATAAAAATAACATATTTATGTAATGCTCCTTCAAATACTTCCATATTTGATATTCACAATACTCCAATGAGACTGATGTCTTCTATTTCTACATTTGAAATCTTTTAAGAGCCATATGTAGGTACAAAAATAGTATAAAGTATGAAAAGAGGTATTAAGTATAATGATATTGCAGCTTCTGTGTAGACACCACCCAATTTGAGAACAAAAACATTTAGGTCTTCTATGTCCCCTAAAAGGAAATGCAACTCTGAGTTTTCTCTCTCTCTTTCTCTTTTTATTTACATTTAATCATGTTTGTATTATTAAGCAATATGTAGTTTGCATGCTTTTGTATTTGTTCAAGTGGAAACATACTGAAAACTTACTATTTCCTCTCAATCTTATACTTTTGCTTTGTACATCTAAGTCTTAATCCGTCAAGGTTTTATTGTTTTATATGCAGTGTGAGATAGGTTTCCAATTTCACTTTTTCACATTCAGATAACTAATTTCCCAGTGTCACTTACTGAAAAGTTTATCTTTTCCTAACTAACTTGCAGTGTCATCTCAGTCATAAATAAAATTTCCATTTTTGTATTGCTCTATTGCTGGGCTGTCTTTTCTATTTTGTTGGTCAATTTGTATAGCTCTGTACCTAATTCTAGACCATCTGAAGAAATAGAGCTTTATGGTAAATTCTCAATTTTTAATAAGGAAGTCCTTCTACCTGTGCTTTTGTAGGAATGTCTTATTTATTCTTAATTATTTGCTCTTGGATAGAAATTTTAAAATCAGTTTGTCTTATCTCCTTTTTCCATGTAATTGGGTTGAAGCTCAAAGTGGCTCACAGTGAACTGAAGTGAAACCAATATTTGAATCCACACCACAACTCTGTTCATATATCATCCAGCATTTCAGGGGATAACTGCCCTTAAATATTCCCATCAATGGATAAACTCGTACAGCAATTTCAGAATATATCATGTAACTAACTCATCAGGAGATCCATCAACATTTAATGTTCTTTAAAAGAAGGGGTTCTGTGGGTGCATTCTGAAGTTCTTTAATGGATAGTTATGGCAAGACTGCTAGATGTTCACTCGACATCCATTCCTTCTCCCATTGGTCCACTCTGATTGGGAGCTGAGGGCAACTGCCCAGCTAACAAAAAATTAAATTTCCCAGCTTTCGTTATAGATAGATGTACACATGGGCAGAGGTATCCATGTATCACAGTTCTGGCCAAGGAGCTATAAGTAGGTATTTGGGGGCAGGAAAAAGAAAATACCTTAAAGAAGGAGAGGATAGACTGGGTGGGCAGTCCCTTTCCATCCTTTGAGCCCTTTGTTCTTTCTCCATGGGCCTGCACTTGCATTTGACCACAAAGGAAAAGCTAAAAGAAACTGCAAAGATCTCTGAGACCTGATAACCTTGAACCTTTGTACCATCCCTACCTTCCTCCAGACTTTTTTTTTCATGAAATTAAGATAAACTCCTGTCTGACTCAAGTCACCATTATTGAGTTTTCTGTTTCAAACAGCCTGCTTTAATCCCTACTTGATGAAAGAGTAATCATATTAGACATTTGCGCTAAAATTGTATCTGCTTATATTTATCTCTTCCATAGTATACACTACAAAATGTTAGGACTTCAACCAGCCATTAAATTACACCTTTCTTCCAAAGCACAAAAAGGTTCCACCTTCAGGTCCTCCTGCTATTCATGCTCATGCTGAAATGGGTTAGCCACCTGTTGAAGTGAGAATGCATTCCCCATGTAAACTTCCAACATTACTCCCCTTCAATTTCTCTCATGCTGGATTTTGACGTGTATGACTCTACTTTAATAAACACATACCAGCACTTCAAGTACTTTCAAAAGAATCATAGCCTCTTAGAGGTAGGCAGAATAGTAGAAGGCATTTAGCCCAGCTTCCTTTGCAATGCGTAGAAGCACAGATGTGTGTCATTCTACAGACACTGACCATCTGGCAAGGCATTGTGCTAAACTTTGTAAGGAATTCAGACATTAAGATATAGCCCTTGTTCTGAAAGGGTTTATAATGTAATAAAGAAATCAGACCTAGTTGATGATTCAGCTTGCTGAGGTTGGGACTCAAATACCCGGGATAAGAGATTGAGTGCCCAGGTCAGTGGGAACCTGTTTATTTTTACCAGGAAAAGAAGAATTCTGGCAACATCTTTGCTCATCTCAGACATCAGAGAGTACCTAATTCCTTAATTTTATATGTAGGATCTCTGTTCTCTTTTATCCTTATTTGCCTTATTTTGCATAATCAGTCATCCCCTTCCATTAAACTTGTAAGTTCCCAATTTCTTTTGAAAAAGAGGATAAGACTAATTTATGTGCTATAGTAAAAAGACACTTTGTTTTTAAATCACAAATATTGGTTTCAAGACACATTAAGCTCTGCGATCTTTAGCAAGTCATTTAACCTCTGTGAATGCCATGAATTTCCCCCCATCGCCTGAGGTTAAAGCCACTTACCAGGCAGAGTTCTTATGAGAATCAAATGATAAAAACATGAATTCAACAATTCATTGCAGGTCTAACATGAACAAACACTATATTCCAGAATAGTGAGCAAAAAAAGACACTCTCCACAAATGGTTATTATATAGTGGGTGAAAAAAAAAGATATATAGTATCAATGGTGAGCGTGTTCATAAGAAAAATAAAGTCAATATATAATTATCATTATCATTGAAGATTGGAAATTAGAGGGTAGGAGGTACCTTTTCAATAGGCTTAACAGAGAGGAGTATCATTTGGGCAAAGTCCTGAATAAACAGAGGGAATGGCCATGCCGATATCTGGAGGAAGATTATTTCAAGCAGAGACAAAGAAAGAAAGATTATTTCAAGCAACGGCCAAGAGGCAGAGTATGTTTGGCCAGACAAGAGCTCAGCGGAGATCTAGCACTTCATAGTTCCTTTGCAGCAGCGGTATTTCCAGTTGTCTGCTCTGCAGTACAGTTGTACCATCTCTTCACTTCCCTTACTCTGCGGTCTGTGGACCATGCCAGAAACTCTCTCTCTCTCTTCTAGGTTCCCGTAACTCAAGCACTCTGTCTTTCTCTTCTTTTGCTTTTAGCCTAAGCCTAGATTCTTCCCACAAAAGAGCTAAATATGTGTCGAGCACTATCCCTAAAGAGTTTGTGTGTTTTAACTTATTTGATCCTCACAAAAATTCTAGAATTCTTTTAAAATTTTTAATGATTTCTTCATTTTAAACTCTTTTCTAATGTATTAAATGTTTAATTTTTCTTAAATATTTAAAATCTGAGGGTTTTATTGTATCCCAAATGTGGAAACAGTTTCAAGAGGTTAATATGGTCAAGTGCCATGGCTAATCAGAGGCTGAGTTGGAACTTGAACCCAGGCCATCTCACATTTATGTCCATTAAGTTAACCACTATTCTAGGCTGCATCCTTGTTAATTGAAGAAGAACCCTGCAAGCCTACTGATGAATAGGTTCAAAATAGCCTCGTTCAAAGAAAATCTATTTTCCTAAAGGAATGATTCTCAACCCAGCCTTCCAGAACTTCTAGGGCATCCACACCCATCCATTTACTCAACCTTTGTTGAGCTCCAGTTAGGCTCAAGGATAATTCTGGGGAGAAAACAAGCTGTTAAGAAAGGCCCCAGTGCTATGAGTCGAAGGAATATCAAAAACCCTGAAAATGGAATCCATCTGCCCTGCATTAAGAGCACAGGGCGCCATACAAATAGAATAACAAAATAATTATAAATAAACCTTTACTACCAGGGTACCTTAATTGTAAAGAGAGGTAGGAAATCACCTCTTTAAAGAAGAGGCAGAGTCTAAAGTAGTCTGGCTTTGTTGTAATTAGGTCCTATTTACTCTCCCCAAGACAGTTCTTTCTACACTAGATTTTCAAGTACCCCATCACAAGAATTAAAAGACATTGGGTCCAAACATGTTCTTTATTGTTTAAGGGTTTCCATCTATTTGGATTTTTACTTCTTGGGATATGAGAGGCCCCAAACCTAATTTGAAAAACCCATGAAAACTTAAAATACCATTAACTGACAATGAACCTACTTTTTCATTTCCTGCCTCCCTTGCCCTTATTAAAGTGTCACCTTTCTCTTTTCCTGTCTTCCTACGAGAGCTCTGTGTGCCTATGTGGTGAGTGACTTGCAAGCACCAGACTACATTGGTGCTGTTCTTTTGCTCCACAGAAGATTGAGTCCTGTTCTTCAACTGCAGGCTGGCAAAGCCAAAAGCACACCGAATATCACATTCTGCCAGCCAGCAACAAATTTTATGCACTTTGAATGATCCCTAATGATTTGGGGGGAGAAAATCCCAACTAACACAATCAGCACTTTGGGATAGAATTTTCACGATAATAAAAAGCGTTCTATGTCTGTACTGTTCAATACAGTAGCCATTAACAATGGTGATAGAGCATTTGAAATGTGACCAGTGTGACAGAGGAACTGAATTTTTAATTTTATTCCACTGTAATTAATTTACATTTTAAAATCCACATTTGGTTGGTGGCTACCAGACTGTTCAGCATGAACAAATAAGAGGAAGATATCCTATTATTTTAAAATAGTCTTAATGGCATTGATTGCTAAAAGTTTTTAACTGACTTTTTTCATAGAACAATAATTTCATAATCCCATTTTAGGACTTCTGTTGCTAATAAAAAGTGGCAGTAATTTGATTTGTTATAAAATTGCATTTTCTTCTTGAGTGGCAATTGCAGATCTTATAGCTTAATTAATGCCACAGAGCTAAACGCCTTAATTTAAAGCATTTACATTTATTAGTGCAACATTTTGGGCACGTAGGTCTTAGTATTCAAGATGAGACTCCACCTAAAGGCAGGAAAAAAACATTTCCACTTATTAATGAATGAATAGATAAACAAAGTGTGGGATAGTCATACAGTAGAATGTTATTCACCTTTAAAAAGGAAGGAAATTCTGATACATGCATGAATGAACCTTGAAGATTTTATGCTAAATGAAATAAGGCAATCACAAAAGACAAATACTGTATGATTCCACTTATATGAGGTACCCAGAGAAGTCACAATTATAAAGACATGAAGTAGAATCGTGGTTGCCAGGGGCTGGAGAAAGGAGTAATGGACTGTGCTTGTTTAATGGCTACAGAGTTTCAGTGGGAAAGAAGAAAAGGTCTGGAGATGGATGGTGGTGATAATTGCACAAAAATGTGAATGTACTTAATGTCATAGAACTATACACTATAAAATGGTTAAAATGATAAATCTTACGTTGTATGTATTTTTACCACAATAAGAAATTTTCTAATAATTCTAAGAAAGTAAAAAATGTTTCAAATGAGGAACTCTTACAGAGCAAATCACACATTACAAGGTAGTTAACTCTCAGTCTAACCAAAGCTCATGAAGAAAAAGAAGAGCTCAGATTCTGAAAACGCGGACATTCTGCTTAACTTGAGATTCTGTGACTGGGTGATTTTTACCTTTTGTCTCAGAAAAATCTTCATCAGTAGGATTTGGCCTACACAAATATTGAACTGCCTGAGTACACACCACTGACAGCAAGTGGGTAAGAGACAGTCTGGTCTCACTTACAGACTTCCGAGGAAAGAATGGACAAACCACACAGTCCACAAACTGACAGTGTGGAGGACAGAGCTCTCATCACAGCACCTGTTCGATTGTGTAGGTAAAGGTCATGTTAGTGCTGCTCACAGGTGCAACTCGAAGACCCAAAACACGCCTTTATGTAGTAGACATTCAATAAATTTACTGATTGAATAAATAAGTGAAAATAAGAAATGACTGAAAGGAGTGAATGAATAAATAGATAGCAAAGGATTCCAATTTGAGCCTAAACTGGATCCCCACATATTCGGCCTGGTCAGGAAAACCAATGGGACATTTTACCTGAATTCTATTTACGTGTGAGACTGAGAAATAATTCTGCTAAGGGAAGTGTCAAGCATATAAGCTTGATTCAATAACAATGTTTCCATCATCAGAGAATAGAAGCATGATTTTGAGCACATTGAAGTTATTCAGAATTGTCTTCCATCCCAACATGTGCAGTCTAGCTGGAAGAAGAAAGCCATGTGGGAAAAGCTAGATTCACTAAAATGTTTATAACGTGTTGAAAGCCCTCATTAGGTCTGCAATAAGACCAAAGATTGGGGGTGGGAAGAGATTTATAAGGTAGCAGATGGCTGGTGGCTTTACCTGGCACCAATGACTATAGCATTAATGCAGGCATAAGGCTGCACCTACAGCTGTGGAGAGAAAGTTTTGAGAGTGACTGAAACTCGTACTTGACACAGACTTCAGTGCCCTTAAAATGGACACCAGTGAAAACATCATTTGTGAGATGCCTACATATAGTTTCATGGATTTCCAAGTTTTCCATAGTTAAAGTCTAAAATGATGCTCACAAGTATGAAATACATCCTAAAGATTTTTCAGAAATATTTTGGGAAATCCTGGACATGGATGAAGGTAAAAGCTCAATAATTATTTTTTGTTACTGTCATTGTGCCCTTAGGTTAATATTAACAGAGGATGATGTATTTACACTTGAACCTTGTGGCAGAGAATGTTATGGTGTCATTCTTGAGACACAAAGCCATCAAGAAAAAAAAAGAAAAGAATGGACCACTTCCTAGTCTTCTTTGTAGTTTTGGTGACCATGTGACTCAATTCTAGCCATAAATGTGAGCAGTACTAAGATACTCCCACCCCCACCCCAGGGGATATTTGACAAGTCTGAAGTCATTTTTGATTGTCACAACTTAAGGGAAGAGAGATGTTACTGGTAACCAGAGGATAGAGGCCAGATATGCTGCTAAACTTCTTCTAAAGCATGGGACATCCTCACACAACAAAGAACTACCTGGCCCAGAATGTCAACAGTAACAATGTTGACAAATTCTGACCTAAAGGGAAGAGCCACACCCTCCCCTTCTTTGCCCCTTCTATCAGGTTGTAATTGAGACACAGGCATGATGCATGTTGGATCCCAGAGATGGAAGCAACGCCCTGGAGATGAAAGAGCAAGATGTGAGCCTGGTCCTTCATAATTTCACAGTGCACCGCCGCCATACCATCTCAGACTTTAATGACAGCAAAAAAAAACTTCTATCTTGTTTAATATTTTGAATCTCTGTTACATGCACCTAAAACTATTCTAACCAATACAGAAGTTAAACTTGACTGAGAGTCCTCTTAAGTGAAATGCCAAAAAAAAGAGAGAAGGAAAAATAACAAGGGTGGCAAAAATATTTTCTTTGAGGAACTTCCAGTCAAGATGGTGGTATAGGTAAACATCACATCGTGTCCTCCCACAACCACATCAAAGTTACAACTAAACTACAGAACAACTATCATTCAAAACTGCCTAAAATCAAGCTGAATGGAAGTCCTACAGCTACAAAATTAAAGAAGAAGCCACATAGAGACTGCAATCAATTACAACAGAAGTCCACATGAGGGCCTGGAGCGCCCAGCTGGGAGATCAGGGAGGCTGTGCCACTGGAACCTGCAGGATACTTACTACGTGAGACCACCCTAGGAAGCGCAGGAGACATACCAACTCTACCTAATGCATATAAACAAACACAGGGAGGCAGCCAAAATGAGGAGACAAAGAAACAGGTCCCAAATGAAGGATCAGAACAAAATTCCAGGAAAAGAACTAAGTGAAATGGAGATAAGCAACCTAACAGCTGCAGAGTTCAAAACACTGCTTATAAGGATGCTCAATGAACTTAGTGAGAACATCAGTGAACTTAGTGAGGACCTCAAGAGCATAAAAAGGACCAGTCAGAAATGAAGGAGGCACTAACTGAAATAAAGAATAATTTACACAGCCCTGGCCGGTTTGGCTCAGCGGTTAGAGCATCCGCCTGCGGTCCGGAGAGACCCCGGTTCGGTTCCCGCTAAGGGCATGTACCTCGGTTGCAGTTTGTCCCCGGCCCTGGTTGGTTGTGCGGGTGGCAGCCACTCGATGTGACCCTTCACATCGATGTTTCTCTCTCTCTCTCTTCCTCTCTCTCCCTCCCGCTCTATCTGAACAAAAAATGGAAAAATGTCCTCGGGTGAGGATAAAAAAAAAAAAAAAAAAAGAATAATTTACACAGATTCAATAGTAGAGTAGGTAAAGCCAAGAAGCAAACCATAGATTTGGAATATAAGGAAGCAAAAAAACACCCAATCAGAACAGTAAAAAGAAAAAAGAATCCAAAAAAAAGTGAGCGTAGTGTAAGGAGCCTCTGGGACAACCTCAAGCGTGCCAACAGTCACATCATGGGGGTGCCAGAGGAGAAGAGGGAGAACAAGAAATCGAAAACCTATTTGAAACAATAATGACAGAAAACTTCCCTAGCTTGGTAAAAGAAACAGACATACAAGTCCAGGAAGCACAGATAGTCCCAAACAAGATGAATCCCAAGAGGCCCACACCAAGACACATCATCATCAAAATGCAAAAGAGACAAAGAGAGAATCTTAAAAAGCAGCAAGAGAAAAGCAATTAGTTACCTACAAGGGAGTTCCCATAAGACTGTCAGCTGATTTCTCAAAAGAAACTTTGCAGACCAGGAGGGAGTGGCAAGAAATATTTAAAGTGATGAAAAGCAAGAACCTACAACCAAGATTACTCTATCCTGCAAAGCTGTCATTTAGAATCCATGGCCATATAAAAAGTTTCACAGACAAGAAAAAGCTAAAAGAGTTCATCACCACCAAACTATTATTATGTAAAATATTAAAGGGTCTTCTTAAAGAAAAAGAAGATCAAAAATATGAACAAACAAAATGGCAATAAATACATATCTATCAACAATTGAATCTACAAACAAATATAAACAAGCAGAACAGACACATTCTCATAGATACAGAGAACATTTTGTTGGTTGCCAGATGGGAGGGGGGTTGGAAGAATTGGTGAAAGAGTTGAAGGGATTAAGAAGTACAAATTGGGCCCTGGCCGGTTTGGCTCAGCGGTTTGAGCGTCCGCCTGCGGTCCTGAGAGACCCGGGTTCAGTTCCCGCTAAGGGCATGTACCTCGGTTGCAGTTTGTCCCCAGCCCTGGTCGGTTGTGCGGGTGGCAGCCACTCGATGTGTCCCTTTCACATCGATGTTTCTCTCTCTCTCTGTTCCTCTCTCTCCCTCCCACTCTACCTGAACAAAAAATGGAAAAATGTCCTCGGGAGAGGATTAAAAAAAACAAACAAACAAACAAAAAAAAGAAGTACAAATTGGTTGTTAGACTGACAAACTTCAAAGGGAAGGGGGGTGGGAGTGGAAAGATATAAACCAAAGAACTTATGTGCATATATGCATAACCAATGGACACAGACAACAGTGTGGGAAAAGGCAGGAGGAGGGCAGGAGGAGGGGGGAGGGGATTAATAGGGGAAAAAGAAGGAACATCTATAACACATTCAACAATAAAGATGTGTGTGTGTGTGTGTGTGTGTGTGTGTGTGTGTGTTCTTTGCTATTTAGTATCAATTTCCCCATTCATCCACTAGCAGAATTGGGAGGGGGGATATCTTCTCTTCCAAGTCAGCTGGATGGGAATCATCCCACTCCCCACCTCCATGGAGGACCCTATTGACTTAAGCAAAACCTCAACCCCAAGTCCTTGGCCTTGGTGACTGACTTTAAGAAAAAAGGTTTTCACCCAGCCAGTGTGCCTCAGTGATTGAGCATCAACCCATGCACCAAGAGGTCACCAGTTCAATTCCAGGTCAAGGCAAATGCCCAGGTTGTGGGCCCAATCCCCAGTTGGGGGGCATGCAGGAGGCAGCCCATCAATGTTCCCTCTCATTGATGTTTCTATCTCTCTCTCCTCCCTCCCTCTCTCTCTAAAATCAATAAAGAAAAATAATTGAATAAATAAAATAAAATAAAATAAAACTCAAACTTTCTTTAAAAAAGAAATAAAGGCTGCCACCATCTTGTCTCATTAAAGAAGGAACCCAGAGATGGAGCTGACACACAAAGAAAGAAAGTGTTGAGAATTGATGAGAAACCCAGCATTTGATCCCCTTAGATCTACCTTCATCTATGACAAGCCTTACCTCCAATACATGAGGCAATAATGCTTTGCTTACACAAATTTGAGCTAGGTATTCTGTGACTTGCAACTGAAAGGTTCCTAAAAGATACAAAAAGTTTTATGGTAGAAAACAAATCTGCTAAGAGAAGGTTCACTCTTAGGACCTTTTCATTTCACTGGAGGGTTTGGACATCATCTGCAAAGATTGCTGTTGCAGGAAAACAATTACAACAGAACTTTCGCCATTGTCTGAGGTATATGTACTAGGGGAAGTGGATGTAAAGAGATCTGAATCATTAATGTTTCTCTGTGTAATATATATCTCTTAGACTTTAGAAGTAGCACTACTACCTTCACACATGACATTCCTGCTTTTCTTGACCATACCTAACCCAGGTATTCAATAATCAGACTAAAGAAGGATTTTTTTCTTTTATGTTGTTCTTCTTATCATTGGTTGTTAGTCAAGGCTGGAGTTGCTTAGCAATCATTCTGATTATGCTTTACTGTTCAATTTCCCTAGGAATCATAAGCTGTCAGTCCTAGGTAAATAGAAGTTTGTATGTGGATTTCTTATAATTCCATTTTATTCGTCTTTTTCTTAATCCTCAGTTTCTATCTTTAGTCCAGATTTCTCTCTTTCTCAACCATTGCCTTGGAACTTATTTTGAGCTCAACTATCAACATCAAGAGAACTTCAGAAGATAATTATGCTTTCTAGACCCATTTATTTTAATAATAGAATGTCAGAAAGGAGCTATTGCAGGTAATATTGACAATTTCAGATTAGAAGACTTGATCACTTAAGTCAGGTAACAGTTTGTATGTGTGTTAAGAGTCTTAGTTGCCTTGTTGTCTTGTATTGTTAAAGGTAGTATTCAGGCTCTGCAGTTGTTCTTGATCTTTGTGTATTATAGTGGTCATATTTCTCCCTATTCTACTATGAGGAGACCATTCCCAGGGCTAGCCTATATTCCATTTAATAGCTGCAACTGAATGGTTGGATAACCTAGGGAACGGTACCTAACCTCTCTGAGACCCAGTTTTCTCTTCTTTAAAATGAAAACAGAGAGAAATATTCTTATCTGAGTTATTAATTATCTGATCACTGTAGTGTTTCCATTCAAACTGCCATGTTATAAAAACCAAAATCCTTGAAAACTTAGTAATCCACTGCCCAAAGCTTTGTTTGTAAAAAAAAAAAAAAAAAGACAAAGAGAGCTGCCAGGGATGGTACAACTGAATCTAAGACTTGATGCCAAAGAACAGCTGCAAATAGGTGAGCCCCACACCTTTCACACTTCAGATACTCTATGGAACTAGCTACTACATTGTTCATAAACAATCTGAGTGGAAATGTCTTACATTGCAGGACAGCTACCTGGACATTTGTGTTGAACTGCACTGCCCTTGTCTCAGGGCCTTTGCACACAATGTTCTCTCTACTCGTAACATTCAACCACCTCTCTTTGCCCTGCTATTACCCATACTTCCCATGAGACCGAAAATAGTTCCCATGAGAACTAAAGCATTAGTTCTCAGCCTGGACATCACTTTTTTGTAGAAAACCTTTCCTACCCACCACTCTACCTAATCTAACCATCCCACCGTTCCCTTCTCAATTACAGACTTTATCAAATTTAAATCACCTATTTACTATTTACACAAGAGTGCAAATATTAAGTGCTTGATAAAGACTTGTTGAAGAAAGAGAGGAAAATCAGATGGATGAATAGTTGAATAGTAAGAAGGATAAATAGATTGATACAGTAAATCTCCGCATGATTGCCTTTTGCAAATCTGAAAGATGACTGGCCCGCCTATGATTGCAAAACATTTTTAGTTTTCAAAGGATTTTTCACATCTATCACTATATATACCTTCTGAGCAAGAAAGAAAACAGCAGAAAAAAAAATCTCTTTTAAAATATAAGTGTAAAGATTGTTTAAAAGATAAGAAAGTTCAGAGAATTTAAAATGACTTAAGAAAATATAGCTGGATAGAAATCTGGGTTTCTAAACCCTAACTCTATATTTGTTTTGTTAATCCACACTCCTTTCAAAGTTTTGACACTCAGGGCTCAAGTACTAAGGAAGGCCACTTGAGAAAGCCAAGTGGTGTGGTTCGCCATACTCAACAAGAAGTTATGCTACTGCCATCTTAAAATCTTCAATTTGCATTAGTAAAAATAAAGATATAATCAAGGATATCATCAAGAAAATAAACTTTATTATTTGAATATGACCAACCTATAAATGTATATGATTGCTTAGATTGTACATAATGGCCATTGGTTTTGCATAATGTTTTGTAAGGGACTGTGGATTGCAGTTTTGATTAATTATACTGATTCTCTGACTTAGAATCAAACTGCGAGCTATATAATTTTTAGATCTTTTTTGTGAGCTTAATAAGCCAGCCTTCTTTGGAGGTCTTGAAAATGACTTTCAAAATGTGAAATTAGTTTTCTTTCTAATCCCTAGAGACTAATGCAGTGAATTTCATCCTGCAATGTTGATTAAAAAATGCTGAAATGAGTCATGATGTAATAGTAATTTCTTTGTCCAAATCAAGCCCCATCAACTACATCTAACACTGGTTCAGTCTATAAAAACCAGTCCATTCTTCCTGATGCTGAAGATTAATTTTGGCATGGAGACATAAAAGAAATCTCATAACTTTAAGTATATTTATTAGTCAGTCAATTTTTTTTTTTAAGGAAATGGTGGTAAAGGATCTTAGGCAATTTGGCAGCTTATACAATAACATAGTAGCAGAAAACAAGAAATATTATGAGAACTGCAGAAAAACCAATATGGCTGAAATACTTGTAAGAAAATGAAGAAGCTTTTACTCTCTTAGCAACTTGTAGAATAACTCCCCTGGGAGTGTAACACTAAAGTTTTAAAGAAAGATTTTAACAAGCTACTTGGGATGAGAGGTGAGACCTTAGGGACATATTCAAGCTAACAATGATGGCAATATGCAAGAATGGAATCTAGAAATAGAAGGACACTTTGTTTTGTTGAGTCTTTGGGTAGAGTTGGGAATGTACATTTATAAACAGAAGCTGAGGCAAAGCCAAACTATTCAATCTAACAATCTAAGGAGATGAATGTAAAGAGCTTGGGGGGCAGGGGGGAGAGAGTAGGTCCAGGAAGACAGGTTTACCTTGGGGCAAAAGCAAAGACCAAAGCAAAAAAGTCCCAGCAGTGCCACCACTGAGAAGAAACTGTGTAGAAAAAAATGTCAAATGGTCAAACGGTAAACTGAGTGTTGTTACTCCACCACATGTGATAGGATATCCTCTTCATCTCCCCGGTGAATTTCATGCTTCTCACTGAGACTGCAGTGAAAGCAGATTTGGGAAAGAGGATGTGAGGACATAAAGAATTCTATGTCCACGTGGGTGTGAAGGCTGCCTTTGTGGAGGGGACAGCTGGCATCTGGGCTCACAAGCAATGTCAGGGGGAAGGGAGAAGGGGATGGATCTAGAAAAATAAGCAGGACGGTTTTATGAGAAGCCATGTGAGCCCTCTTGAAAAGTATGCCCCTTATCTTAGGGTAAGTAGGAAATAGCTTTATATTTTTAAGAAGAATGACATCCTCTGATTTAGTTTAGAAAGATTGCTCTGGCAACAATTCCAAGAGGAATATAGGGGAAGCAATGATAGAGGCAAAGGGAAAGCTAAAAAGCTTCACGGAGCTCTGGCTTGTACTGGTTAAAGGGGCAGTGAAGCCCTGGCCAGTTTGGCTCAGCGGTTAGAGCGTTGGCCTGCGGTCTGGAGAGACCCGGGTTCGGTTCCCGCTAAGGGCACGTGCTTCGGTTGCAGTTTGTCCCCGGCCTTGGTTGGTCGTACGGGTGGCAGCCACTCGATGTGTCCCTTCACGTCGATGTTTCTCTCTCTCTCTCCCTTCCTCTCTCTCCCTCCCACTCTAGCTGTACAAAAAAATGGAAAAAATATCCTCGGGTGAGGATTAAAAAAAAAAAATTTAAAAAAATAAAAAAATAAAAAAAAAGGGGCAGTGAAGACAGAGGGAGCAGGGCAAGCTAGTTAGAATCCATGGGTCTTGATGATTGATTGGATGCCAAAGAAAGGGTGACCAACCTTCCTGGTTTACCCAGGGCTGAAAGGTTTCCCCAGACATGAGATTTTTTTTCTTTACTGAATTTTTTGTTTTAGAGAGAAAGGGGAAGGGTGAGGGAGAGAGATAGAAATATCAATGAGAGGAGGAGCATGGCCACTTCCTGCATGCTCCCCACTGGGGATCAAGCCCAGGACGTGGGCATGTGCCCTGACTGGGAATCAAACTGGGAACCTCTTGGTGCATGGGTCAGTGCTCAACCACTGAGCCACACCAGCTGGGCTCCTCAGACATGAGACTTTTAGTTTTAAAAGTGGGACAAACCAGTCCCGTTTTCATAGGATTGCAAGAATTCCATGGATGTGGGATGTAAAACTAAGAAAATTCTAGGGAAACTAGGATAAATCACTAACTCTAATTGGGTTAATGTTGTGGGTGAGGAAGGACAGCATTTAATATCTACCTGACTTGGGAATGGAGGTACCAGTCACTGAGACAGGGAAGGCAAGAATTAAAAGATTCAGGTCAGAATAGAATGCTGAATTTCATCTTTGGATATGTTGAGCGAGTGTCAAGCCTATAGGACATCAACAAGGATATTTAGTATGACAGATCCTTTTTAAAAGTTGGTATACAAATAGATTCAAAATATAATTTTGAAGTTACTGCATATATATGGCACTTGAAGTGATGTGAATGAATAAGACTGCCCAGGGAAGGGAAGGGAAGGGAAGGGAAGGGAAGGGAAGGGAAGGGAAGGGAAGGGAGGGGAGGGGAGGGGAGGGGGAGGGGGAGGGGGAGGGGAAGGGAAGGGAAGGGGAAGGGGAAGGGGAAGGGGAAGGAAGAGAAGGGAAGGAAAAGGGAAAGAAGGAAAGGGAAGAAAAGGGAAGGGAAGGGAAGGGAAGGGAAGGGAAGGGAAGGGAAGGGAAGGGAAGGGAAGGGAAGGGAAGGGAAGGGAAGGGAAGGGAAGGGGAGAGGATATAAGAAAAAGGAAGGGAAGGGGAGAGAAGGGAGGAAATGGAAGGAACTAAAGACAGAACCCTGGAAAACATCAATATGCACAGGATATATAAAGGTGACTAAGATGGAGTAGCTATGACAGCAAAACAAAAACCAAGGGTGCATTGTCTAGAATTCAGGGTAAGACAATGTTGGAAGAAGGAGGTGAGGTCAGTGTCAATGCAAGCAGATCAAGTAAGATAGAAGCTGAAATTATCCTTTGGCTTTAACAACAAGGTCATTATTAACCATTGGTCAAAGCAATTTTAGAGAAATGGTAGAGAGGAGTTAAGCTGAGAAATAAATGGCAGACAAGAAAACAGAGATAGGGCCCCAGGATGGGCTACGTGTGCGTAACAAAGACTGGGAAGAAGAGCTTCAGCTTCCTGGGTTCAGTCAACTCCCAGCCGCGCCAGGCCCTTCCAGCTTCCACATGTATGGGACTCATTTCCCATCTAGTTTCATGAGGAGCCACACAGGTCCTCATCCAAGAAGACACTCAGCAGGACTTCCGGTCAAGATGGCGGCGTAGGTAAACACGGTATCACATCCTCCCACAACCACATCAAAGTTACAACTAAACTACAGAACAATCATCTTTCAAAACCGCCTAAAATCAAGCTGAATGAAAGTCCTACAACTACGAAGTTAAAGAAGCAGCCACATCCAGACTGGTAGGAGGGGCAGAGGCAGACGGGCTGGTCCCACACCCATGTGTGGCGGATAAAAATCAGGAGGACACCTCAGCTGGGAAGGTCCTCCCTGAGGACTGAGGAGTCCCTGTCCCACACCAGGCACCACACTCAGGTTTCCAGTGCCCGGAAGAGAAGTCCCCATAACTTCTGGCTGGAAAAACCAGCGGGAACTGAGGCTCAGGGAGGCTGAGGCGGCTGGAGCCCCAGGCAGCTCCTTAAAGGGCCCACGCACGGACTTTTTGGACTCTCTCCCTCTAAGCTTGGAGGGGAGGCAGCTCGAGGGGCACCAGAGACATACAGGGAAGAACTGAGCTGTTTGGCACTGGAGCGAGGGCTGGAGAGGGGGCTTTCTCTGGGACAAATGTGCTGTCAGAGGCCTTTGTTCCTTTGGTGAGCACTTCCCTTGGGCGGCAGACAGTCGCCATATCTGGGACTCCAGCAACCTGGCTCACACTGGTTGCCCTGCCCTGGTGATTCCCTGAGGCCCTGCCCCACCCAACTTTCAGGCCCACCCAAGCTGTTGCCAGTTGTTTAACCATAGGATTGGCCTGTCTTGCATCCTGCTTCAGATTTTCCTAAATTTTTTCAAACAAGCAGCATCTAGTCTCAACTAGTCCATGCCACTCCTTAAGTAATATATAGAAACAAACACAGGGAGGCAGCCAAAATGAGGAGACAAAGAAACAGGTCCCAAATGAAAGAACAGAAAAAATCTCCAGGAAAAGAACTAAGTGAAATGGAGATAAGCAACCTACTAGATGCTGAGTTCAAAATATTGTTTATAAGGATGCTCAATGAACTTAGTGAGAACCTCAGCGAACTTAGTGAGGGCCTCAAGAGCATAAAAAAGGACCAGTCAGAA
Source organism: Molossus molossus (assembly GCF_014108415.1). NCBI lineage: Eukaryota > Metazoa > Chordata > Mammalia > Chiroptera > Molossidae > Molossus > Molossus molossus. Next base: position 35,105,021 of record NW_023425347.1, on the reverse strand, counting down.
ATGAAGGAGGCACTAACTGAAATAAAGAATAATTTACACAGATTCAATAGCAGAGTAGGTAAAGCCAAGAAGCAAACCATAGATTTGGAATATAAGGAAGCAAAAAAACATCCAATCAGAACAGCAAAAAGAAAAAAGAATCCACAAAAATGAAGATAGTGTAAGGAGCCTCTGGGACAACTTCAAGCGTGCCAACATTTGCATCTTAGGGGTGCCAGAAGGACAAGAGGGAGAACAAGAAATTGAAAACCTGTTTGAAACAATAATGGCAGAAAACTTTCCTAACTTGGTGAAGGAAACAGACATACAAGTCCAGGAAGCACAGAGAGTCCCAAACAAGATGAACCCCAAGAGGCCCACACCAAGACACACCATCATCAAAATGCAAAAGGTTCAAGACAAGGAGAGAATCTTAAAAGCAGCAAGAGAAAAGCAGTTAGTTATATACAAGGGAGTTCCCATAAGGCTGTCAGCTGATTTCTCAAAAGAAACTTTGCAGGCCAGAAGAAAGTGGCAAGAAATATTCAGAGTGATGAAAAGCAAGAACCTACCACCAAGATTACTCTATCCTGCAAAGCTGTCATTTAGATTCGATGGCCATATAAAGAGTTTCCCAGACAAGAAAAAGTTAAAGGAGTTCATCAGCACCAAACCATTATTATATGAAATGTTGAAGGGTCTTTTTGAAGAAAAAGATAAAATATATAAACAAACAGAATGGCAATGAATACATATCTATCGACAATGGAATCTACAAACAAAATGAACAGGCAAAACAGAAACATTCTCATAGATAGAGAGAACATTTTGTTGGTTGCCAGATGGGAGGGGGTTTGAGGGAATGGGTGAAAAAGGTGAAGATATTAAGAAGAACAAATTGGTTGCTAGACTGACAAACCTCAAAGAGAAGGGGGGTTGGGGGTTGGGAAGAAATAACCAAAGAACTTATATGCATAACCAAGGGACACAGACAACAGTGTGAGAAAAGGGGGGAGGGGGGGAGGGGGATGGGAGTGGGGAGGAGGGGGTCAATAGGGGAAAAATGAGAAATATCTGTAGTACATTCAACAATAAAGATAAAAAAATACAGAGATAAAAGTTAAAAGAAAAATCTCGTTCAAAATGTTTCAAGGGAAGAAAGATATAAGTGGAATAGACAGATGGAGGGAGATGTGAGGTTGATAAAAGGTTTTTATGATGGATACCTTAGCCCAGGTTTCTAGGAAACAGAGCCTGAAATAAAGATTAAAACACTATTCTTTGTGGTATGTAAGCCCAGGAAAGTAAGGGTAAGAAAAAGGGGTGTGGGGAGCCTAGGAGAGATTCAAAGCAATGTGCCGGCTGCATTGAAGCACTGTCATTTCATAATGATTCACAAAGAAACAGCAGTTTCTCAGCAGGTATACCTGCAAGCCTTGGGATTCTCAGCAGGTATGTCTGAGGGCCTTGGGTTTCTCAGCAGGTATATCTGAGGGCCTTGGGTTTCTCAGCAGGTATATCTGAAGGCCTTGGGTTTCTCAGCAGGTATATCTACAAGCCTTTTTGAAGGGCTATCAAAGAAATCACATCTCAGGTAGTCTGCAGACCAGGCAAGGGTTAGAAATTTATTTTGTCCTTTCTTACTCTTAACTCTCACTGGTCAATATTTATCCCATAGGCAACTGACTCCTCCACACTTCCAGGCTACATCATCTGGTCCCTTAGCAGTTGTCAGGAGGTCAAATTCCATGACTGTTGAGTAGTTTTAAATCCAATCTGAATGAAACATTAAGGGTACTCTGGAACAAAGGGTTCAGTGTGGGGGCCATGAGGGCCATGCAGGCCCAAGGCTCCAAGTCAGACTGCAGCCAGCTCAGAGAACTCTGCAAAGGTGCCAGCAATGGCAGTGGTAACAGCACAGTCGGGAAAGCAGGGTCTTTGTAAAGAAAGTAATCAGGAGAATCTAACGAGGTACCCCATGTTTGTTTTCAAATTAATAGAAGAGGCTTGACATATTTCAATGTTATTGGAATGGAATCAATAGAGAAGAGGTTTAAAGTGCAGGAGTAAAGGAATTGCATTGACAGAGAGGCTTGGGTGCTAATGGAAAAAAATAGGTGGAGATACAGGTAATTTCATAGGAAAGGTGAAAGTGTTATCAGAGAAATATGTGGATGGTCTTTCTTTGTTGCTAGTGGGAGTGGGGTTCTTGGGGTTCTGCAGGAATAAGCATTTCCAGAGGCCTCCATGGGAGGATGAGATATAGCAGAAAGCTTTATTTTTGCAGAATTACATTCCTTCAGTAAAGCTAGCAGAGTCACCGTCCAAAGTTTCTGTTCCATGTTGGAATTGGGTCCAGTAAACCACAGGTTAGTTGCAGTCCTTTAGTCAATTTTGCATGGAGTCCATATTACTGTGGGCAAATGCAGGGGAGCCAAGAGAGTGCATCCTCTACAACAAGAGTCCCAAGAGAGCCAGAAGCCAAGACAGCAAGAGCCCAAGAAAGCAAACTCCTTTATTTAAGATATTAAATATCTCAAATCTTCCTGCACTTGCAGTGGCCACATCTACTCTGTCCCCAGGTGTGACTGACAGGCAAGCACCTTCCCTATGTTACCCAGACTTCATGGGGCACGTATTTATTCTCTGCCTGTCCAGCCCTTTCCCCCAGTGATCTGTGGGGACTAGACTGGTGGTTCCCTGGGGAGTGTTAAGCTGCAGCTTCCCAGCAAAGCTCCACACATGGCCTTCCTTTGCTCCCTTTCTGTTATTAATAACTGGGTTCAGTACACCAGTATCAAAAATATAATGTAGATTTCCCACATAAGCTTTCTTAAATTCCCTCAGTCTTGGGATATATTTACTACATGCTCACCTCCCTGATACTATTTGAGCTGGATGCCAAGAGAAAATTTACACCATAGTCCACTGACCTTGATCTAGCTTGCCTCTGCCTTTAAAGATCATATGTAACCCGAGATCTTGTGTTCTTTGGGGCAAAAGACAGAGCTATAAGGTGGAATAAGCAATTACAATCAAACATTACCAGAAAATTAACAACCCAGGTAATGTCATGAAAGAATAGGGAATGGCACACTGCAATCCCCTCAGAAGACCCCCTTGAAAAGTAACTGAAAGAGCCAGAAGTGTGCCACAACATAGGCTTTCAGAGCTTCTGTCAGACCTGGGTGCTGCTTTCACTTAGTCATCTATTGCCTGTATCATCCAAAATTAGTTAAGGTTTATAAGTCTTGGTGTCCTCATCTGCAACATGGAGATGAGAATAATTGTTTCCAATACTTAGGGTTTGTGTATTAAATAATATGTGATAAGAAAACAGTCAACATAGCACCTGGAACATGCTAGGCATTATTATTTATGGACCCTAAAGCTATGCTATATATTGGAAACACCATGACAAACAAGTCACAGATCCCTGAACTGGATAATCTCTCCAAGGAGTGAAGAAATATCCAGCCAAACTGGAATTATAACTAAAATAAAGACAAGTTGTTGGGGAAAAGCAACAGAAAAGCAGCTGGATATGACCCATATAAACAAGGACAAGAAAAAAAGGACACTGAATCAAGCCTGGTAGATCTGCAGAGGTGCAAGAGGGCAGGCTGGGAGCCCATGGACAGCAGCTGTTTTAGCTATGAGCAGCTCCCTCAGGGTTAAAATCCCAAGCTGGCTCCACAGCAAAGAGGGCCAGAACAGAGCACTAAATTAGCTACAGCCACTCACCTTGGGCTCTGGCAAAAGGAGGGCAAACTGGACAGGAACTGTGTGGACACTTGGAAGCTTGGAGAGCTGGGGGGCATTGGGAGTTTTGTACTGAATCACTCCTTCACAGGATAGCAGTCATATTACTCAAAGAGCCCATTCCCAGAATCCCAGGGAGAAGCAAAAGACCCTCCCTCAGAAATTTAATTCCACCCACCTGGGCCAGAGAAATGCAAATTGGGGCTCATTAAACCAGCATCTGCCCCACCCTCTGAAAACCCTCTTACCCTGGACACCTGAGAGAGTTTTTCATTCTGTTGAGGGCTACAAATCAAGTCTCATCAAGTAACTGAGACTAATAGCCTCCAGGCAAAAAACTAGAGGATAACTGAAACTTTCCTTGGCTTGCAAATCTACCCAGGAAAGTAAGACTTGACAGTGGTGTTTAACCTGGGTCCTCCACACTCATCCAAACCTAGTAGAAGAAGCCACAATCAGCAGAACACCAACACCTACAAGAAAATTTGGCAGGCTCCAAAACACACTGAGATAGCTAAAATGGTGAAACAAAGAAAAAAAAATCCCAATGAAAAAGGAGAGAACTCTACTGAAGTTGAGATAAATGAAATGCAGTTAAGCAAGTTATCAGAGGTAGAGTTCAGAGTGATGATAATGAGGAAGTTCAACAGCATGAGTAAGTTCAACACCATGAGTAAAGATATAGAAACATTGAAAACCAACCAATTGGAAATGAAGAATGACATAGTAGAAATAAAGAACAGATTTAAAGGAATAAACAGCAGAGTAGAGAAACCCAAGGATTGGATCAGTGAATTAGAACACAGGGTAGAAAAAAATCAACCAATCAGAAAATCAAAAAGAAAAATCAATTAAAAAACAGAAAGACAGCTTAAGAGAACGGCGGGACAACTGGAAATGTAACAACATTTGCAACATAGGAGTTCCAGAAAAGAAGAAAATGAACAAGGGTTAGAGAATATATTTGAATAAATAGTGACAAAAAACTTCTCTAACTTGGTGAAGGAAGAAGGCATTCAAGTTCAAGAAGCACAGAGAGCCCCAAGTAAGAAGAACCCAAACAGGCCCACACCAAGACACATAATAATTAAAATGCCAAAAATTAAAGAAAAAGAAATAATCCTAAAGGCAGCAAGAGATAAGCAACAGGTTACCTACAAAGGAACCCCCATAAGGCTATCAGCTGACTTCTCAACAGAAACACTACAGGCCAGAAGGGAATGGCATGAAGTAATCAAGGTCATGAAAGACAAGGATCTGAATCCAAGACTACTCTATTCAGCAAGGGTACCATTCAAAATAGAAGGTGAAATAAGAGTGTTCCAGACAAAAAAAAAAAGCTAAGGGAATATATTAACACCAAACCAGCATTGCAAGAAAATTTAAAAGACTGCTGTAATTAGTAGAAGAAATAGGAAGAAAAATGTAACCACAATAAACAAAAATGGCAATGAATAAGTACATATCAATGATAACCTTAACTGTAAATGGATTGAATGCTCTGATTAATAAAAAAAAAAAGAAACACAGAGTAGCTGATTGGAAAAGAAGGCATGACTCATATATATGTTGTTTACAAGAGACCCATCTCACAACAAAAGACTCACATAGGTTGAAAGTGAAGGGATGGGAAAAAAATCTTTCAAGCAAATAGGGGGGAAAAAAAGCTGGGGTAGCAATATTCATATCTGATAAAATAGATTTCAAAATGAAGGCCATAACTAGAGACAAAGAGGGCCACTACATAAAATTTGAAAGAATCTATCCAACAGGAAGATATAACCTTAGTAAATATATATGCACCCAATATAGGAGCACCAAACTTTATTAAAAATCTTCTGGAGAACTTCAAACGACAAATTGACAGCAATACAATCATAGCAGGGGACTGCAACACCCCGCTGACACCACTGGATAGATCCTCTAGACAAAAAATTAATAAGAAAACAGAGACTCTAAATGATACACTAGATCAAATGGATTTAATATATATCTACAGAGAATTACACCCCAAAACTACAGAATTCATATTCTTCTCAAGTGCACATGGGACATTTTCAAATATAGACCACGTTAGGACACAGAATAAGTCTCTACAGGTTCAAGAACATTAAAATCATATCAAGCATCTTCTCAGATCACAATGGAATGGAACTAGAAATTAAATACAACAAAAACACACAAAGACATTTGAACACATGTAGGCTAAATAGCATGTTATTAAAGAATAAATGGGTCACTAAGGGTTCAAGGAAGAAGTTGAAAAATTCCTGGAAACCAATGAAAATGAACACACAACAACACAAAATTTATGGGCTGCAGTGAAAGTAGTCTTAAGGGGGAAGTTCATAGCACTACAGGCCTACTACAAGAAACAAGATAAATTTCTAATTGACTATCTAATCTCACAACTTAAAGAACTAGGAAACAAACAAAAAGAAAACCCCAGAGCAAGAAGGAAAGAAATAGTAAAGATCAGAGCAGAAATAAATGACAGAGAGACCACAAAAACAATTCAAAAGATCAATGAAACAAAGAGCTGGTTCTTTGAAAAGATGAACAAGAGTGATGGCCCCTTAGCAAGACTCACCAGAAACAGAGAGAATCCAAATACACAAAATCAGAATTGAAAGAGAAGTAACAACTGACACCATAGAAATACAAAAGATCGTTAACAAATACTATGAACAATTATACAGCAGCAAATTGGACAATCTAAGTGAAATGGACAAATTTTTAGAAATACTTAGTCTCCCAAAACTGAATTGGGAAAAGATAGAAAACTTGAACAGACCAATAACAACTAAGGAAATTGAAGATGTAATCAAAACTCTCCCAGCACACAAAAGCCCAGGCCTGGAAGGCTTCACGGGGAGTTTTACCAAATATTCAAAGAAGAACTAACACCCATACTCCTCAAACTATTCCAAAAAATTCAGGAAGAAGGAAGACTTCCAAACTTGTTTTATGAGGCCAGCATAATTCTAATTCCAAAACCAGATAAAGACACTACAAAGAAAGAAAACTGCCAGCCAATATCTCTGATAAACATAGATGCCAAAATCCTTAACAAAATATTAGCAAATAGGATTAAGCAATACATTAAAAAAAATTGTTCACCATGACCAAGTGGGATTCATCCCAGGGATGCAAGGCTGGTACAGTATTTGCAAATCAGTAAATGTGATACACCACATAAACAAAATGAAAGATAAAAACCATACAATCATATCAATAGACGCTGAGAAAGCATTCAACAAAATCCAGCACCCATTTCTGATAAAAACGCTCAGCAATCTGGGAATAGAAGGATCATATCTCAACATAATAAAGGCCATATAAGGAAGACCTACAGCCAACATCATACTCAATGGGCAAAAAATAAAAGCATTTTTCTTAAGAACAGGAAAAGACAATTTGCCCACTTTCACCACTCTTATTTAACATAGTACTGGAAGTCTTAGCCACAGTAATCAGACAGGAAGAAAAAATAAAAGGGATCCAAACTGGAAAGGAGAAAGTGAAACTGTCATTATTCACAGATGACATGATAGTGTACATAGAAAATCCTCAAGACTCCATCAAAAATCTACTAGAGTTAATAAACAAATTTGGCAAGGTAGCAGGATACAAAATTAATATCAACAAATTGATGGCATTCTTATACACCAATAACAAACTCACAGAAAGAGAAATTTTTTAAAAAATTCTATTTACCACTGCGGCAAAAAATTAAGATTCCTGGAATTAAACTTAACCAAAGAAGTAAAGGACCTATTTTCAGAAAACCACAGGACATTGAAAAAAGAAATAGAGGAAGATATAAAATAGTGGAAGCATATACCTTGTTCATGGATTGGAAGAATTAACATCATTAAAATGTCTATATTACACCCAAAGCAATCTATAGATTCAATGCAATCCCCATCAAAATCCCAACGACGTATTTCACAGAACTAGAACAAATACTTCAAAAGTTCATTTGGAACCAAAAAAGACCCAGAATAGCCACAGCAATCTTGAAAAGGGACAAAGTAGGAGGAATCACAATACTGGATATCAGGTTATACTACAATGCCATTGCAATCAAAACAGCCTGATACTGGCACAAGAATATATATATAGATCAATGGAACAGAACAGAGAACCCGGAAACTGACCCAAGTCATTATGCTCAATTAATATTTGACAAAGGTAGAAAGCGCATACAGTGGAGTAAGGACAGCCTCTTTAATAAATGGTGTTGGGAAAAGTGGACAGCTACATGCAAAAAAATGAAACTAGACCACCAAGTTACACCATACACAAGAATAAACTCAAAATGAATAAAGGGCTTAAATATGACCCATGAATCCATAAGAATCCTAGAAGAAAATCTAGGGAACAAAATTTCAGACATCATACGCAGCAGAATTTTCACTGATACATCCCCTAAGGCAACAGAAATAAAGGAAAAAATGAACACATGAGACTACATCAAACACAAAAGCTTCTGCACAGCAAAAGAAACAACCATCAAAATGGAAAGGGAATCCACTCTATGGGAGAGCATAATTGCCAATGATACATCAGATAAGGGGTTAATTTCCAAAATATATAGAGTACTCATACAACTCAACAAAAGGAAGACAAAGAAATCAATTAAAAAATGGGCAGAGGACCAAAATAGACACCTCTCCAAACAAGACATGCAAATGGCCAAGAAACATATGAAGAAATGCTCAACGTTACTAATCATCAAAGAGATGAAAATTAAAACAACTATGAGGTATCACCTCACACCTGCCAGAATGGCTGCCATCAACAAATCATCAAACAAGTGCTGGTGAGGGTGTGGAGAAAAGGGGACTCTAGTACACTGCTGGTGGGAATGCAGACCTGTGCAGCCACTATGGAAAACAATATGGTGTTTCCTCAAAAAATTAAAAATTTGTCTGCCATTTGACGCAGTGATCCCACTTTTGGAATTTACCCTAAGAAGCCTGAAACATCAATCAGAAAGAATATATGTACCCCTATGTTCATAGCAGCACTATTTACAATCGCTAAGATCTGGAAACAGCCCGTGTCCATCAGTAGATGAGTGGATAAAAAAGCTGTGGTACATAGGCACAATGAAATTCCATGCAGCTGTAAGAAAGAAAGGTCTCTTATTCTTTGAGAGGGCATGGAGGGACCTCGATAGTATTATGCTAACTGAAATAAGCCAATCAGGGAAAGACAAATATCACATGATCTCACTTATTTGTGGAATATAATGAACAAAACAAGCTGATGAACAAAATAGACCCAGAGACATACAAAGTAGTATAGTTCAAACCGATAAACCTCAGAGGAGGAGGACAGGGGGGATGAATGAGATAAACCAAAATCTTATATGCATGTATGTGTAACCAATGGACACAGACTACAATGCTAGGGATGGGGGGAGATGGGGAGGAGGGTGTGTGAGTGGAGAAAGGAGAAACATCTGCAACAAAAATAAATTAATAAAAATTGGGGGGGAAATGCCTAATAATCACAATAAACAATATTTTAATAAAACAAAAATCAACCCTTTCTTAATATCAGATATCCACTCAGTATTTACATGATTTCAATTGTCCTATAACTTTTCTACTAGCTTGCTTAAATCCAGATAAAAAATATCACACAGTGTGATTTTTTTCTTTGACATTTTTGGGTTGAAGACATTAAGTTACTTCCTTGTAGAGTTTCCCACATTCTGTGTTTTGCTGATTCTATCCCTATGCTCTCATTTAACATGTTCCCTGTTTATTCATGTATTAGTTGTGTATCTCTATATAATAAATTGCCTCAAAACTTTTTAAAAAAAGGAAGGAAGGAAGGAAGGAACAAAGGAAGGAAGAAGGGAGGGAGGGAGGGAGGAGGGAGGGAGGGAGGGAGGGAGGGAGGGATGGAGGGAGGGAATGAGGAAGGAAGGAAGGAAGGAAGGAAGGAAGGAAGGAAGGAAGGAAGGAAGGAAAGAAGCATCGATGAGAAAGAACTTTGATAGGCCGCCTCCTGCATGTCCTGCACTGGGGATTTGGCCTAGGACCTGGGCATGTGCCCTGACCAGGAATTGAACTAGTGAGCTCTTGGTGCATGGGTCGATGCTCACCCACTGAGCCACACCTGCCAGGCTAAAATACAGTTTTAAATACAATTTAACAATTACAGAATGCTAGAAATAACACATTTTATTTATTCAATAATAGACATTCTTTAGTCTGTAATACATGTTTAAGAGGAAAAAAAGAATATTACTCTTTCATTTCCATCTTATAATGATGATAAAAGGAAAGAGGGGCGAAGTTTCTCTTTGTCTGCTTCATGCAGGTGTGGGGTTGTTGTGGACTCCTAAAAAGAATTTGTTAGATAACTTCTTGGGGAATGGGGCCATAGGGTCCTTTAACCTGTGCTAGAACAAATTGTCCAACAGTCTGGTTGACTAAAATTTGCAGTCGATTTTGTACAAACCTAGTAGTCAGGTGCAAGAGGCAGGGTCTGAAAAGCAAGAATAAGAGGACTGATACTAAGGGCCCTATGAAGGGGAGTAGCCAGGTTAGTTTAGGCAGGGCTGCTTCTATACTCGTCCAGATAGACTGGACTAGGTGATCCTGACTGACTGGGAATTATCTAGAATTCGCTGTGTCTTCTCCTCAACCTGGCCAATTGAGTTAACACAGAAGCAACAAGATGTATTTGCTATCATGCATACACTTTCTTCTTTGGCCAGTAAATAGTCTAGAGCAGCGGTTCTCAACCTGTGGGTCGTGACCCCTTTGGGGGTCAAACGACCCTTTCACGGGAGTCTCCTAAGACATAACAGTAGCAAAATTACAGTTATGAAGTAGCAACAAAAATAATTTTATGGTTGGGGGTCACCACAACATGAGGAACTGTGTTAAAGGGTCGGGGCATTAGGAAGGTTGAGAACCACTGGTCAAGAGCGATGTGGTTATCTATTACCATGCAGGCAAGAGAGTAGAGGGATTTTGAGAGAATTTTGAAATTTTCACCTGTATCTCTACCTATATTTGCCATGGTAGTGGATATGTTTTTTGCTGTTAAGGCATTAAAAGTAATTCCTCCCATGAGACCCATAGTGGTAATTGCAGCTATGACTCCTGCTGTGAGGAGACCAACTCCCCTTTTTGCCCTATGATGGCTTCTAGGCTCAGGGCTTGATGAGGTTGAATTAGGGATGAAGGAATGGATTAAGGTATTGGCTGGGGTGACATATCTACTGCCCATAAGCCACTCTGTTTTGCTGGGTTTAGGCATTGAATAGAAATCCCTCACCTGGGGGCAGAAATGTTAATTGCACCTAAAAACATCATTCCCGCTGGTAAGCAAAGTGGTCCAGCCGTATTTGGGCCTAGGGAGGTCTTTGACAGACCCACAGTAAGGCTCAAATGATGAAACCATGATAGAGGGAGGAGAGGGCTAGTGCCACCGGCAGAACTGCTCCCTGGATAGTGACTACTTTTCCTGGTATGATTTTTTTGGTATTGCATCACGTCCCTCTGAGCTTGCACAGTTAAACTCCAACCGCAGGAGTTAGACACATCAAGAATAGTCAGATTACAGGTACCTCTCATAAGGTTAGAGTGAGAGATATTACACGTGGGTGCCTGCTTTCGTGGTCTGTATTCATATTGAGAATCAAGATCGAGGGAGCTTTCGCCCTTCTGCTCCATGGGAAGTTTCTCCTCCCTGAGCTCGCCTTAGGACACCTGCATTACTGATTGGCAGGTATACCGTTCCAGTCAAACTCCCTACCTAGCACTGTCCCCAGAGTGGGTCGCGCCCAGCCGGCGCCACTGTGCACTTAGCGCCAGAAGCGAGAGTCCCTCGGGACTCGCCTGCCCTCATCAGTGAAAAAATGATAAGAGAAGTGGTATTTCACTGGCGGCCGAAGGACGGGTGCCTGAGGGTTTATGTTAGGAGAGGAAGCAGATTCTTGGAGGAGACAAAGTAAAGAATGAGAGTAGTTGGTGGGGGAGAGAAGGAGTAAAGGTTAAAGCAGCATGGCGTTTAGATAGAATGTCTCGCCCTAACAAGGGAGTAGGGCAGGCTGGTAACTAAAAGAGACTGGAGAAAGATACAAGGGCCTAAAGAACAAGCGAGTGTCTGGGTTACCCTGGGTTGTGATATTTGGCCATCAATTCCCACAACTGAAACCCCAGAGCATTGAAGAGGTCCCCTGAACTGGGGGAGGGCAGAGTAGGTTGCCCCGGTATCAATTAAAAATGAAATCGCCCTACCTATCAGAGTTACCCAAGGCTCGGAGTTAGAGATGACGGTCAGGGCATCTATTCCTGGGCACCTTCAGTCTTCAGCCACGAGGGCAATCAGATCAAGGCCCGGAATGTCCGATCCGCCAGCCAGAGGAAGGGATGAGGACCGATCTGCACAGTCTGTCCGCAGTCCAACTTCCAGTGGGGTCCTCCACATTGAGGACATGGCTTAGGTGGTGGTCAGGGATTGGGGCATTACCTCACCCAATCGCCAGTCTGATTGCATTTAAAGCAGCGATTCAGGGGTCCACTCTGCTGATTCTGGTGATCACCCTTCTTCTGTCCTCTGAGGGGGGTTTGCTGACCCCTTCGATTAGTGGCGCCTCTGATGGGAGAGGCAAGATTTGGAATTCTGCTATTCTTTGCTCTTTAGCCTCTTCATTGCGATTATTAAAAACCTTAAAGGCAAGATTTACAAGTTCCCATTGAGGGGTTTAAGGGCCATCTTAAAGTTTTTGTGACTTTCTCCTAATGTCTGGGGCCAGCTGAGAATTAAATCTCAGGTTTAAAATGGCAGTCCCTTCTGGGCTAGAAGGATCTAAGTTAGTATATCTCCTCATAGCCTGTGTAAGGCAGGATGGAAAGGTTGCAGGGTTTTCATTTCTTTCCTGGATTATTTCAGACAGTTTTTCATAGTTAACCACTTTGTGTGAGGCTTTTTTAAGTCCCTCAATGAGACATGTTACCATATGGTCCCTGGCTTTCCTACCTGCCCCATTGTCCTGATAATTCCACCTGGGGTCCTGGCAGGGACTGCTTTGGTCTCTACCAGGTCAGTGGGGGCCTGTCGTCTCAGATTATCGGCATGGTTCTGGGCATTAATTCAGACACGATTTTAATCTTCCAGATTAAGGGTGGAACAGAAAATCACATGCATGAATATCATTCCAAGTTAGATCATAGGACTGGGTAAAGTACTTGAATTCCTGGGTATAATTGGTGGGGTCCTCAGTAAAGGATCCTAGTCTTTTATTTATTTGGGACAAATCTGAGAGAAAGAAGGGACATGAATACTGACAATCCCTTTAGCTCCCACTACTTCCCTCAGGGGGCATTCTAAAACGGGGCCCGAGGTAGGGGACAGACAGGGACCAAAGGTGGTTCCCGATCGCGTGAGTGAGGGAGTTGTTTGCTATGGTTGAGGAGTCGGAGCTGGAGTAGGAGGTTCAGGGTGGGGTCGGGGCCCATAGAAGGGCTAGAGGAGGCCCGGCTGGAGGGGCTGAGGGAGGAAGTGGAGTGAAATCGCTGGGTCAAAGGAGGAAACAGGAGAAGTTAGTGCATTGTCTTTAGGGGGAGGATTAGGGTTGAGTAGGAAGATTTGGGAGGGAGAGCAAGAGTCGCATAAAGAGCTCTGGCCGGTTCAGGTCGGCGGTTAGAGCGTCGGCCTACAGTCCAGAGAGACCCGGTTCGGTTCCCGCTAAGGGCATGTACGTCGGTTGTGGTTTGTCCCCGGCCCTGGTTGGGTCGTGTAGTTTGCATCCACTCGATGTGTCCCTTTCACGTTGATGTTTCTCTCTCTCTCTCTCCCTCCCACTCTATCTGAACAAAAATATGAAAAAATGTCCTCAGGTGAGGATTTAAAAAAAAAAGAGTCGCATAAAGAGGTGTGTGTTCTTAGTGCAAAAAAGGCCTGGGTATAAGGACCTCAGACCATTTTCCTTGCGTTCTATATAAATTGTCTAGGTCCAAAGTGCTGTTCTCGGGCTATTGTGACCCATTGTCGAGTTTGTACTGAGGCCACGCAGTGTTGCAGCAAAAAAATGAGTCGCTTGGGACATAAGTCCTGAGCAAGCCCTAGGGTCTGTAGATCTTTTATGAGACATCCTAAGGGTGTTGTATGAGGGATGGCAGACAGCATTTTCTGTGTTACAGTGTGAGATGTAGTGGCCTAGCGGTCTGACGGATACACTAGTGGAAGAAGACAGCGTCTCCCCTTCTCCCCCAGAACAGAGATACGTGCAACTCACTGATATTAGGTGTCCCTAGATATACGGTAAGCTGAGGGAACCTGATTACCGAGGAGGTATCCCGACCAGCGCTGGATTTCGGGAGGGTCGATCACACAGATGTGACCAAGAGACCTGGCTCTATGTCCCGGACGGGGATAACAGGACAGCCCGAAGAATCAGACCAGTAGGTAAAAACACTCACCAGCGAATTAGTGTCCAGTGCTGATGCTTGATCGGCAGGAAAGGTTGGAGGTCCAGAATCCAGCTGAGGATGTGATCGATCCTGGTCCGAAAAGAGGCTGGGAGGACTCTGGGATCCCGCGGTTTTCCCCTATTCGGGATCCTCACAGTCCTCCCGGGTTTGGCACCAAATACACGGTCTGAGCCGGGGGGAGAACACGTCCACAATGCAAGGCCAATGTAGAGCAAAACGGCTTTGTTGCATGCACCTGGGGGCAGGTGGGTTGAGCCCAAAAAGGGGTCAGCCTCGAATAACAGAATAACAGAGTAACAGTTGGGGTGTAGGTTATATACTCCTTCTAGCTTCCGGCAGTTCCTGCTGACTACTCTGCCTGGCCCATTGTCCACTTTGCAGTTGGACTGGTCTGGTATCTCGTCCTGCATCTGCTGGGTGATTCATTGTTATGCGGATAATCTGGATAATCCATACTCAACAGAAGGCTGAGCAAAGGTCATGCAAGCAACACATTTTTCACAGTTTCTGCCTTTTGTAAGCTTTTACCTTTACTCTTTAAAATGTTACTAACCCTTTCACATCCAAAAAAAAAAGATACCCTCATTATCATTTGAAATTGTAATTGGTTGAAGAATTTTATGTTCCATGACAGGATGCATTACAGTCCCTCCAGGCTTTTACTTATACCTGATTTTAGTAAAGGGCAAATCGTTTATACTTCTCTTTTTCAAGATACAGGCTTAGCCTTGGCCAGTTTGGCTCAGCAATTAGAGCGTCGCTGGTGGACCAGTGAGTCACGTGTTGGATTCCAGCCAAGGGCACGTACCTGGGTTGCAATTTTCCCCGGCCCTGGTTGGGGTAGTGCGGGAGGCAGCCAATCGATGTGTCCTTTTCACGTCAATGTTTCTCTCTGTCTCTCTCTCTCTCCCTCCCACTCTATCTGAACAAAAATGGAAAAAAAGTCCTCGGGAGAGGATAAAATTTAAAAAAAAAGAAACAAGCTTATACTATTTCTACAAATCAATTATCAGGAGACTGGAAGCTCTGCTGCCCAGGATACAAAGAATTATGCAAATCAGCGCAAAGAACAGCATTGAGCTAGGAACGCCTTATTTTCTGAAGGTTTCCAGGGTGCTCACTTTGCAAGTCACCTCAAGGAGAAGGTATATGTATATTCTTTTCTTTTAATTTATTTTTTTTAATGTTATTTATTGATTTGAGAGAAAGAGGAAGGGAGAAAAAGAAAGAAAAGCATCAGTTTGTTGTTCCATTTATTTATGCATTCATTGGTTGACTCTTGTATGTGCCCTGACCAAGGATCAAACCCGTAACTTTGGTGTATGGGGACAACACTCTAATCAACTGAGCTACCAAGCCAGGACTGTATGTTCTTTGTATACCTGAAGGACAAGTAGGGGAGAGATTTCTTTTCCTTTTCAATTTTATTAGATGAAGATGTTGGCGATCCTAGAAGTTCTATCAGAAAAGCCCCAAATTCTAAATGGCACCCTGGTCATAATATTACCAATGGAAAGTATGACCTGGAAAAAAGAGATTGTAAGACAAAATCTTCTGAGGAGATTCCATACCAAGACACAAAACAATCCCTTTCAATCATCTACAATCTGAGTAACAAAAAGACCTTCTCTTTCCCCAAAATGTCCTCATCCCAGGAGAAGGTACTGGCTGGGACACTGAAATATTTCTACCCAATTCTCTCCTTTATGCTTCATATTCTCAAGAAAATTGAAGGAAAGATGGAATAGGAAGAAGACACAAATATATGGCTGGAAGTTCAGTGTATTAAAGGCAGTATATTAAACTCATATAGGGGCACCAGGTCTGGGTGGCTCAGTGGTTGAGCATCGACCCATGCACAAAGAGGTCACCAGCTCGATTCCCAGTCAGGGCACATGCCCAGGTTGTAGGCCTAATCCCCAGTGTGGGGCATGCAGGAGGCGGCCAATTGATGTTCTCTCTCATCAATGTTTCTCGCTCTCGCTCCCTCTCCCTCTCCCTTCCTCTCTCTCTAAAATCAATAAGAAGAAAAAATAATAATAAACTCATATAGGAGCACAAAAAAATGAACTTTTATTTTCTGGTGAAAGACTCAAAACTAAATTCTAGAGTTTTTTTTTTTTTCTCCTTTTTCTCAATTCTCTGAAGTGGCTTGCCAGATCCAGCAATGTTCTCCATCCCCACTCTAAAGTATAAGCCTTACGTCCAAGGACACTGCACACTCCTGGTTAGTAAATAGTGTTTTACCACCTTTACACCTTCTCTTCCCATCAGCTAAGTTGTATGCTTATCAACAATCATTTTATGGTATGTTTTGATGATTCTAATTGCTTTACTGAGTTAAAAACTTTGTCAAGTGATGAAGTATATGTGAGAAAGAGATGTTTTTAATAAAATTTAAGCTGAGTGTTTTGGTAAAGACTAGAAAAAGGCAGTTGTTTAAAAAACTGCTATCAAAGTAATATAGGTAAGACAAGAATAAAAGATTGGAAAAAAAATTAAAATCTCAAGGGATACTGCACTAAGGTTGCTTTGCAAGTATCCTTTGGCTTTTGAGAAACCAAAACTGAAAATCATAGACAATGCATTATGGTTATGGTTGAAGCAAAGAAACAAACAAATAAAAACTTAGAACATCAATCAGTGAATTCTCATTTCAACAGTCAAATAAAGCCCTAGCCCACCATCAAAATGTTGGCGTACGTAGGTACATCTTTGGGTTTTATTGTAGAATAAAATGCTAATGGATATACCGTTTTTAATGATTTCTCACTTTAATGGACTCTTTAAAGTGATTACCATTCTCAGGAGCTTCACACCATCCACTACTTCCACGCTCATGCTTCCCAAAGGCTGCCCAATAAACTAAAATCTGTGGTCTTCACAAATTCTACATCATTTTATCTAAGTAATTTTCTAATTTGATTTCTAGTCATATGCCTTATATTTAGTCCAACTAGACTTATTAGTCTCTGAACAGAAACTCTAATTTCAAGCTCATGCCAGTCTCTTGAATTGGAAGAAAGGGAGAGAGGGTGGTGGGAAAGGAATTGGAAGGAAGGAAGGAAGGAAGGAAGGAAGGAAGGAAGGGAGGGAGGGAGGGAGGGAGGGAGGGAGGGAGGGAGGGAGGAAGGAAGGGAGGGAGGAAGGAAGGAAGGGAGAAATGGAGGAAGGGAGGAAGGATTATCTGGGTGAGGATTATCCAGTGACAGGTTTGAGGTGGCGAGTTCTAGCTACCCCACTTACTACATATATCAAGATCTATATTGCCCTGGCCCATTTGGCTCAGTGGTTAGAGTGTCGGCCTGTGGACCAAAGAGTCCTGGGTTCGGTTCTCGCTAAGGGCATGTACCTCAGTTGTACTTTGTCCCTGGCCCCAGTGGGGGTCGTGTGGGTGGCAAACACTCGATGTGTCTCTCTCACATCGATGTTTCTCTCTCTCTTTCTCCCTCTTTCCCTCCCACTCTATCTGAAGATGAATGCAAAAATATCCTCAGGTGAGGATAAAAAAAAAAATCTATAAATTCACAGTAATGTACTCAAGTGTTATTAAATGTGGCAAGTATAGGGAACACATCAACACAAAAGAGTATAAATAAAATCAATCATGTGGAGAAAGCAGAATTTGAAAACAGTATAAGTGTAAGTAGCTAACCTGAAAAGGGCAGATGTAAATTTTGAGTGCTCCGAAGCGCTAATGTTCCTTTGAAAATTTTATTCTCTAAATTTGTTTAAGTTCACAGTAAAAAAGAAATTTATAAACATTTCCAAAATGTTCTACAAGATGAGATTAGTTATTACGTGAATTAGGAGAAACAAGTATTCTGGGTTGGGTGCTAGTTGAGCCCTAGCCTGAGAGTTCTAGAATATCCAACAGACTATGTGATTTTAAAATAATATCTACAATAAAAAATATATTGAAGCTTTTTAATCTCTTCACTTCTTCCTCACTACTGACCCCAATAGGGAATTAATTCTTTGATAATTTTTCCATTATTTTGCATTACTTTTCTGTCTGTAATTTCATTGATTCAATAACGTGTTTTGTTTTGTTTTTTAAGTGAAAAAAAGTATAAAATCTCTAAGCTAGGGAAGACCTTGAGTGATTATCTTCCATTTCCCTACTTTTAGACAGCTTCACAATAATGCTATCTCAGGCAGATGAAGAGCTATATTATTTTTCAAACCTTTAGAGGAGAAGAGTCTACGGTCTCCCAACATTTACAACTTTCACTGTCAGAAATTCTTTCATATATAATCTAAGTCTCTCATGCTGCTGTTGAAATCAGTTTCCACTCAGCAGAGCTGAGTCGATATTGAAAACAGCTGGTCTTCAGCCTCGATGTAGAAATTCTTCATTTGCTGTCACTGTAATGTAATGAGATTTGAAATTTCTGTATAGCTGTGAGTTAGTCCTTAGCTCATATCCTTCTCCAAGCTGATTAACCCCGGTTTCCCAGCCTACCCAGGCAGCTCATTCACACTCCTATCTGTCCTCCCACATCACTTTGTAAGTATCTTTATTAGAACATTATCACAACTTAGTGTTTGCATGATTCTCCCCACTCCTCCTCCTGTCTTGAGTTCCTGTCTCTGTGATTGATTCATAATAGATCTTCAATAAATGACAATTGAATGAATCAATGAAATGACATCCAGATAAACCATTTTATTCTAACCATTCAGCCATGGTTGTGGCTGTCTTCTGTTAAGTTTCTTTTGATAACAAGTAACATAAACCAACTCTAGTAGTTTGAGCAAAAACAAGGAACAAATTGCAAGAATACTGGAATAGCTTACAAAATCTATGGAAGAATTACACCAAAGCTCAGAAAGGGTAGGAACTAGGGTCATTTCATGTATTTCTTCTGCAGGAGGTATTCCACCCAGAGTGCCACAGTGTGTCTCGGCCGCCAACAACTTCCAATAACACGGTTGCTCTTCTGGAAACATTTCCAGTTTATGAAAGAAATAAGCTGATTAGAGCAACTTAGGTCAGATACAGACCTGAACGAAGAAGCCATAGTCCGGGGGACCCTTTCCTAACATTGAGACAGTTGTCAGGGTGGGGGCGAGGAGAGGACATATCTGTGCACACTGGGAACTCCTCAAGAAAGGAGAACCCTGTATTGTGGAGTCAACACAATGATGCTGCTCGTTAGCAATAATCACTGATCCCTCAGGCCTGCTGTCACTGTTGAGGTCTTATGCAGATGTCACAGAGCTGAATAAATAAAGTGGTTCAACCATACATTTTTTTTTTTTTTTTGCATGACTATTTTTCTTTAGGCCTTCTGGTACCAAGAGTTAAGAAGATAACAGCTTGTCTTACTGAGTTGAGTAAATTTCCTTTGAACTATGGATCAGTGCTTGAGCTAATGACAAATATTATCACAAGATTTACAGCACACAGAAAAATCGTTCTTTCTGAAACTCGGGATACTTTATATGTCATTGGATTGGTACCAGACTCATATATGAGACACCAAATAGCAAGAAACAAAGAAGTAGTGGCCAAGGCCCCAAATGTGCTTCCAAATGGCTCCGCCTGCCTGCAGCATAATGTCTTGAACTTCTGATGAGGACAAATGACTCTGGAGAAAGAGAGAAGAAAAAATGAGTCTGCTACACAATAATAACACTTTGCAATAATTTAGCAGTTTTCAATTTAAGTCAGATTCTTTCATATCACTTATCCCATTTGTAGTTGAATTAAATACCTGCAAATAATGGGAAATAGACCATTTTTTTTCCCTAGCTCTCCCACGAGAGGAGTCAATTTCCTCGCTTCTTGCATAGGGACCGACCTTAAGACTTGATTTGACTGAATGTGGAGGAAGTTATATCATGTGAATTACAAGCCTAGGCCTCAAGAGACCTTGTGAACATGCCAAATAAGAGGATAATAAACCATGTGGAAATGTCTAAATTTTGGGGTGTTTGCTACATAGAAATAGATAACCCATATATCACCAAAACACACAGCTAATTTCAGACTGTAATAAGAGAATAGGAATCCAATAAGTCATTTACATAAAATATATATTAAAATGTATCTCTTGACTTTTATTTGTTGTGACAGAAATCTATAACCATATATATATATATATATATATATATATCCCATTAAATTTATAAGCAAGTTAAGCTTGCTTTCCTAACATTTTGAAATAATGTTCATACTTAGAATTTGGTTACTCTAGAATCATTCTTCCCCAGGTTATTTAAGACATTCAGGCAGTCTATAAAAGCTTTAGGATGTAAGACCATTTTCAAAAATTCTTGCTACTCTGTTTGCATCATTTACTTTGAGAATTTAATTTATGTTTTATACGTTTCCAGTTCTGTTCTCTTGGGCAAGTTATCTGAAAGTTAACTGGGTAGTTGAAATCTCTGGACCGTCTCCCTGGATATGGAGATGCGGCTTTGTTCCACCTCATCTTCCTGACTCCCGATATGGAGATCTGTCACAGACCCTGCTGTGAGATCTTCTTTATTCTGCTCTGCTTTTATCTTTACCCCGAGACTTTCAAGAATTCTTCTTTGTTCCTCCTATTTCCATAGTTACTTTAGTATTTGAATATCTTCCTGTGTCTCACCCTGCTGGGGAAAGAAGTTTATGGATGCTTAGTTTGAATATGGAGTGAGAGCAGGGTACTTAATAATTAGCCCAGAGGCCAGCGTAGACATTCCCACCGTGGGCCATATCATATACCCTTCTGTACTCATTAGTTTCACTATGTTTTCGATAATATTCTGCTTCTCAGAGACTAAATGAGTCACAGTTTCTTACCTTAAAAAAATCATATTCATTTTGTATGGTTCCCCCTTTTGTTCATTTTTAATCTAATACCTTTATCGTCCTTATGTCAGTTTCAGTTTCTCATTTTCTTTTCTCCCATGATGATTATTTGGTTTTCTATACCTTGCTTACTCTACTCCCCTTTTTCTAAGTCTAGCCTCTCTTTTTACCTGAGAAAAGTGACAGTAATCACCCTGATAAACAGTAGGTAAAAACTAAAGTCTATGGAACAAGATTTAGAACATTATTTTAAGACATTTTTGCAATTCCTACTATTTCTCCAAGTACCATTACACCACAGAACCAGGTGACTATTCACATTCACCACTTGCCCTTCTAAAAGCAATAATGTTTGGGGGTGGGGTACTCCACAAAAAGACTGGGACATTATTGACTAAAATTATCAAAAAGAATTGTTCTTATAGAGTTTACATGGGGAGGAGGGGGGAGAAAGAAAGACAAACATTTAATCCCATTCTTCAAAAAGCACTTATTGAGCACCTTAGTAATACAGTTTATATCTGCATGTCTCAGTTTCCAATACGCTTCAGGTAAAGTATCTCATATGTGAATTAGGTAGGCAGATAATAAATGAGCTGCACATGAAACATTTTAACTTTAATACACGACATACATGTATGAAAAACTTATTTGCATTTTACACATAAGCAAATGGGGGTCAAAGTTGAGACACCTGCCTCATCCAATATGCCTAGTCTCCTGACCACTATAAACCTTTGCACCAACCACACTCTCTTCCTGCAGGTCTACTCCATGCAAGGTAAAGAAATATTTGGAATTCCCTGACTTGAAAAAGCTTACAAATGTGTTAGGAAAAAATATCATTCAAATAAAAAAACAAATAGCATTTATTATTATTATCATCATTATTGTTATTATTATTAACTGCTTACCTTTGCTAGGCATTGTTTTATTACATGCAATAATTCATTTCATCCTCTCCGCAATCTTGGCATGTTACATTATTATTATCTTACGTAGAATAGAAATAATCAGGGCACAGAGAGGTTTAGTAACTCGACTGTCACCAGGATAATGAAAAGTATCACCAGGATTTGAAGTCAGTTGCCTGGTTCCGGAGTTTATAAGTTAGACTACAATACTCTACTGCCTCTCTACCAAACAGTACATAAAATGCACTCTGTGTTCATGATATAGTGAGTATGGTAAAGTGTCAGGGAAATTCATATTGGGGAGGAGAAGGAAAGACATTTGTCTCACCAATAAACTAGCATAGAAAAGAAATTTGGGGTAAGGTTTATTTAACTGGAAGAAGCTAAGAGAATATCATGGATAGAAAAGAAAAAGGAAGTCTGTACTTGGCATTTTCCAGATCTGCCAAGGGAGCCATTCTGACTGAAGCAGAGGATTTGGGTAAGGGCGCAGAGGGAATGAAGCCTGGGGTGGTAGGTATGAATAAACTGTGGCTGTCTACAATGAAAAGCTAAGCTTGGACTCGGTCATAAACAATGGGAAATCACGCAACCTTTTCAGTAAGAGACTCGAGTCCTCAAAGATGTGTTTTTCTGTGATACACAGATAGATTAGGAAGAGGGAGATACAGATCTGAGGAGGAGAGTTAAGTAACTCTTACAATAGTCCTGGGTTGCATGAGGTAACAAGATGATGTGGAGAAGAAGGAAAGGACAGACATATTGACAAGAGGATTCACAAGTGTTGGTGACCCACAGGTTGGGGGAAATGAGGTGGGGGGTGGGGAGGACTGATTTCAAATATGTCTAGATGCTTCCAGGCATGTGTGAATGAGAAAATAATAAGTCCATTTATAGAATCAGGGTTGTTCAGAAAGGAGATGATTTTGAGACACATTCGATTTGGACATACTAGATTTGGGGTGACAGAATGACATACAAGGGAAATATCCAGGAGTCAATTAACAGATACAGGGTGGGGCAAAAGTAGGCTTTCAGTTGTTTGTATGGATAATAATACAATAATTAATAAGTAATAATACAAGAATAAACTCTGTGTGTCATGTACTCACAACTGTAAACCTACGTTTGCCCCACCCTGTATTCATTGAGCCCCTACTTGGTGTTAAGGCAATTGCTAGAGCTTAGGGATACTGACGTGACAAGACAGACAAGATGCCTACACTCATGGAGCTTGGAGTGCAGCCACAATTAGGTAGGTTCGAAGAAAGGGCAGAACGGAAGTGAAGATTTAGAAGCCAACAAATTTGAAGCAACTAGAGCCAGGATGCTGGTCTATTCCCTCTCTCCCCCTCTCCCTCTCTCCCTCTCCCCCTCTGTGGAGCTCTTTCTTTATTTTTAACCTTCTAAGAGATGCAGTTATTTCTATTTAGTCTCTCACCCCATCAAATGAATTACTATGAAGAGTTGTTTTTCTTCACAGAGAATTAAAAATATTTACTTGGGAACCCCATAGCTGCAGGGAGGTATTCCAAGGCCATGGTTAAGTTTGTTGCAGATAGAAATGATCAGACTCCTAGTCACAGCCAGCATCCAAAAGAAGAAAAGGAGGGGAAAAAAAAAAAAAAAAAACAGGTAAAAGAAAAATTTTTTAAATTCTACAGTGATCTGTTTGCTGATAAATGAGCTATGGTTCCTGGTATTGGTCACGTAGCCCCCAGGCCAATGACAAATATTTGCAGCTTATATCTGTGCATGTCATTGGGCTTGGGGCTTAGTTTCAGAGCAGAGAAACCAGGACGTTGGCTGTTTTTACTGTATAGGTCAGAGGTTACAAACTGGTCTAAGGCTAGATGTTGTTTATACGCCTGTTTTGTTTGGCCTGCACAGTGTTCTTTTAGCCAACTATAAGCCAACATTTAAAATTCAGGTTTTGGGGGGGGGTGGGAAGAGATAAACCACAGAACTTATATGCATGTATGCATGACCAATGGACATGGACAACTAAGCTGGGGATGGGGCGGAGGTGAGGTGGGGTGGGGGGTGCCAATGGGGTAAAAAGGTAAAATATCTGTAACAAAAAAATAAATAAAAAATTCATATAAAAATAAAATAAAATAAAATTCAGGTTTTGAATGTAAAGGTTATACACAAAGTTTGAGACTTCCAGATGCTCTTGAAAAATTCGAGTGTCTGTCAACACTGGCTTAGATTTTCTGTCTGACAATATTGTGCTGGAGTACTGGACTTTGGGACACAGCCCCTACTCTCACACAATAAATTCTGTTCTCCGTATGGCAGCTGGAGTATTTTAATTGTAGCCTCTCAAATGTGTAGTTTCGTAAAGGCACTTACCTGCAAGAGATAGTACTCAAAAGAACTGTGGCCCCATTCCAAGCGACATAGTATGAGGAATAAATGGAGTTGTCCAATCACCAATAGGAGCTCTTTCAGGAGAAGGGGCTTTGGCCACTAACAGTGACACCTTGAGCAAGTAATTTATATTTTCTGAAACTTAGCTTCCTAATTTGTAAAATGAAACTAATAGGATTTACACCACCACCACCACCCCCCTGCCAAAGTATTGATGTCATTTAATAAGATCATAATATGTAAAATTCTTGGTACAGTGCCTAGCATTTAATAGATACTAAGTAAATGGTAATAATTCTAATAGTGGGTATTCTTTTCTGAGGCAATCACAAACTTCAGGTGCAACTGCAACCAGGTTTCTCTGTATATTTTATTCATGGATGTTAATTGGGAATCTACTATGGATCTAGCTCTGTGCAAGACATCCTAAATATATAAAGAATAAACACAGTCGTGTCCTTGTATAATTTCCTGGTAAGAAGTAAAAGGGATAGAGAAAAATATATTAACAGGAAAAAAAGCTTCTGATATAGACAATACTATCTCGGAAGAAATATTGGAAATAAAAGACTGGGAAGAAGCAAAGAAAATTCAAGACTGGAGTCAAGAAGAGAGTATACAGAAAAATGTCCCATGAGGTGAAAATTAAAGAATAAGTCTTAGATTATGTTGAATTTGAAATTTCCAGAAAGATGCATTTCATGATCCACAGAATAATGAATATTCACAAATAATAACTGTCACAACTAACTCATATATCACTTACTACATACCAGGCACTATTCTAAGTGCTTGATGCATAGTCACTCATTTGCAGAACAACTTTTGAGATAGATTCTCTGATTTCCTTTTTTACAAATAAATAAACAAGGACCCACAGGGGTCAATAATTTGTTTAGGTTACTCTACTATTAAATGGTGAAGTTAAGATTTAAAACTAGGCACTTCTGGCTCCTCAGTCCATGCTCTGAAGGGAATCTGCAATGAAATCCTGGAAGAAGGGAGGTATTTCCATGGCAGACACTTTTCCAGTGTGTCTTGTTCCTGGAATGTGTATGTAAATAGCTTCAGGGAATCTGCCCCTCCACTCTCTCTGAGAGGAAAATTAAGGCTTTGGTCATGCCCGGGAGCGAGCACACCATCTCTGCTTTCCAGAGGAGAGCTCAGATTCTGGAGAAAAGCTGAATTTGGAAAGGGAAATGACTGACCACGAAAATAATGGTGGAGAGTATACTTGGATTACACTTGAGAGATTGCAGTGAAGAGTCTGCCAGAGAGGGAACACATCACTGAGTCAGGGGAGCAAGCGATTCCCAGCGGCTTGCCAAATGGACACTGGACTACCGGGCACAATTCAACTACACTCCAAATCAACATCAAGAAATCCATGAATATGCAAAACATCAATAATGATGCTAGGAAAATGGTATTGAGTACTTATTTTGTATCAGACAGTTCTATGTGCTTTCCATGTAATACTGAATTTGACCTCATAACTCTACAAGACGGGCAGTATTAGTTTCCTTTTTTAAAAATTTTTTTTCTTTATTGATTTTTAGAGAGAGAGGAAGGGAGAGGGAGAGAGAGATAGAAACACCAATGAGAGAGAACATCGATTGGTCGCCTCCTCCCACTGGGGATCGGGCCCATAACCTGGGCATGTTGTGGGAATCAAACCAGCAACCTCTTGGTGCATGGGTCGATGCTCAACCACTGAGCCACACAGGCCAGGCGTAGTTGCATTTCATAGATGAAGAAACTGAGACACAAAGACCACATAGCTAATATGTGCTGGTGCCAGAATTTGAACCCAGGTAGCCTGACACAGAGCCCTTGTTAACCATAACTTATTACATTCAGGAACACATGTAATCTTGAATTCTAAATATCTTTTTAAAAGATTAATATTTTTCACACAACTCAGAGCACTTTTCAGGCCTTATTAAGTTATATGAAGCCTAATTTTTTTATTGTACTTTCAGGATGATATGTGGATTTCAAATATAGGTATATATGTAAATATCAATGTTGATATTAGTTTCTAGACAGATTGAAGAAGAAATACACATTTGAAATTTCAGTTGGTTAGAAAATGTCTTTAAGTCTATTTAGATTCATTAAGTAATGACAATTATTCTTAGGTGCAGTAATTTTCTGTTAATTTAAGTGGCACAATAAAATAGTCTATTAAGTACCCTTTTCTACTTATCACAACAAAATCTGAATAAAATCATCACGAAACACTAAAATGTCTTCACTAACGTCATATAACAGTTCACCACTAGATGGGGCAACTAAATTTTAAATTTTTCATTCATGGCAAACTAAGTTTGTTTTGAAAATAGTCCTGATTTTAGGTCACTTATTTCTTAACTATTGTCTTTTCTTTGTTTTTGTTTTTAAATCAGATGTTTATTATAACTTCTGGAAAATGTAATTAAAGCATCGCTATTCATGCACTTGATGCTAGTGTACTTGTGAGAAAAGACTGACCATAAACAAATAAGAGTTCAGAATTTCAAGCAAAATAAATAGAAAACTCAACTTAAACAGATTTAATATGCTGAAAAACTACAATCTGCACTCTGTTACCAAACAATGTGACCCATCCAGTCAAACCAAGCAAAAAATACCTCTGACTCAAGAGAATAAGTGTCACATAGTTTGTGTATATATAGCCTCGTGCATATATGGTTACATGTTTGAATTATACAGTACAAGTCCTGGCTGGAGAAGCCAGACTGGTGTTTGATAGTGTGGCATAAGAAAACAACATTGTAGGGTCAGTGCTATCTGAGTAAATGCAGGAGTTTTTCTCGGCCATGTGCAACATTCTCTTCCCACTGAAAACTGGAGCACTTATCCATTCGTTTAATAAATATTTATTGAGAGGCTGTTATGTGCTGAGCATCATAATCTCCACTCACTTTCACCCCAGAGACAGAAGCCTTGTCTCAGAATAAGGCCAAGGTCAAATGTGCCCTGGGAATTTCAACATTACATGGATCTGTTCTGGAAAAACAAGAAAGAAGGCTAGCTAAATAAATGAAACCACTGCTGAAGCTCGTGAAAACTGGGGTGATGGAAGAAGAAATTGCACTGAATGGGGAGACATTTCCTTTATCCACTAATGACCAAGGGTGTCACCAGTTCCTGAACACAGAATGATAGAGATCAACATCAGAACCACACAGAATAGGAATGTTTGTTCCGAGCATTATTATGTTTAATACAGCTACTCACAACTTGTATGCTTACATCTCAAGCGGAGCCATTTTCGCTTTATGTTTTTGTTGTTTATTATAAAGACTAGAGTTAAGGGATACTTTTGTCAAACATTAAAATTCTCGGTCTAGACCAATAATCAGAGTCAAGATTCTGTTGATCAGAAGCAGCAGGTCAGGGAAACAACCCTTCTTAACAGAATGATGCCTCATTAAAGCTTCTTTCTACCTGAACACGTCAGCTGCACTAATAAACACTTTCCTCATGGCCTAGTTGGTTAGGCATTCACTCAAAGACCATTTAATGTTATCTTATTCAGAGTTCAAATAAGCCTGATTATCTGGTTTTGTTTGTTTGTTTGTTTGTTTGTTTGTTTTTAATCCTCATCCAAGGATATTTTTCCATTTATCACCAGATAGAACATGAGAGAGAGAGAGACACACATTGACTGGTTGCCTCCTGCATGACCCTGGCTAGTCTGGGGACCCAACCGCAATCAAGGTACATGCCCTTGACCAGAGTCAAACCCACGACTCTCTGGTCCTCTGGCTGACGTTCCAACTGCTGAGCCAAACCAGCCAGGGCCTGATTATCTGGTTTTTAAATCTTTGGCGGATTTGAAATAACAAATGAGAAAGATAATGACAGTAACAAACATTTGTCAGCACCCTTTATTTTCCAGGCATTGTTCTAAGCAGTATTTGTTAACCTAAACCCATGACAACCTCATGGGGTAGGTACATGGTTACCCACCTTTTCGTATATGAGGAAATCAAAGGACACAGAAGTTAAAGAAATTGCCCAGTGTTCATACTTTAATGTACCAGATCTGAGCTTTCCACCCAAACAGCCTGGCTCCAGACTCACTCTCAAGACCACCGGCTCTTCTGTGAAGACGGCTGTTAACTGACACGCAGCAAGAAGTGATCGCTGCTCAGGTGACAGCAAGGGAAGAGAGCTGTGTGAACGACAGCTGAACAGATCTAAAATGTATAACAATCTGGGGTCATTTAAAACACCAACAGACCAAAATTATTTTTATTTTACAATTTTTTTTTTCAGGTACAGTTGACAGGTACTATTAGTTTCAGGCATACAACATAGTGATTAGACGTTTACAGACTTTATGAAGTGATAGGTCTAATACCATCTGGCACCATACGTAATTAGTACAATATTATGGGCTATATCCCCTATGCTGTACCTGACATCCCCATGACTATTTTATAACTGCCAATCTGTACTTCTTAATCCCTTTAACTCAAACTGTTCTTAAATTGCATATTTTTCTGGATTCTTCGGGACACTTCAGATTTTTAGTATTTATTTTCATAATCCCCATAGGGACAGAAAATTTTCCCACTGTTTTCCCTAATTTTCTATTTAAAAAAATAGTTACTGCCCTGGCCCGTTTGGCTCAGCGGTTAAAGCGTCGGCCTGTGGTCCAGAGAGACCCGGGTTCGGTTCCTGCTAAGGGCGCGTACCTCGGTTGCAGTTTGTCACCCGCCCTGGTTGGGTCGTGCGGGTGGCAGCCACTCGATGTGTCCCTTTCACGTCGGTCTCTCTCTCTCTCTCTCTCTCTCTCTCTCTCTCTCCTTCCCACTCTAGCGGAACAAAACTGGAAAAATGTCCTCGGGTGAGGATAAAAAAAAAGTTACTATACTCAAACCTTACTTAGCAGTAAGTACAGTCTACCGATGCATTTACTGCTTCTCAGAGTTCAGTGTCTGAATGCACCAGTATCCTGGGAAGAGATGTCATGGGTCCAAATTCTGCAAGAGTCGTTTGTGCTCCAGCTACTAGGGACCATAATATAGGGACCAGGATTTCTAGGAATGGGAGGCTGGTGTTTGATCAGATGCCCTCTGCTGAGGGGAAAATTTAGAGAGGAGGTCCCATAAATCCGTTAAGATGGCCGGGCGTGCGTCCCACCCCACCAGGAGCGGTAGAGTTACTGGATGTGTGGTGTGTATACTAAGAAACGAGTTCGCACAGCCAGTCCTGTGGCTTGCCCAGACCACATGTCTTGGATGAGGAGAGGTGGAAGTTGTGATAATAACAGACCTACCCACACCTACTGGGTAAGGGGACATAAGAGAATACAAGTGTACCACTGCTGGCTCCCCTGGGATCAACATCGTGGGCCAACTTTTCAAGGTGAGTCTACCTTTCTTCCACGAAAGGAAACACAGAACGCCTTTTGTGAGCTTTGTCAACTTCCTACAGAAAGACGAAAATAGTTCAGTATATACACAGTGCTGAGAGACAGTGGGGCGGGTACAAAGGTGGGTCCAGGTTTTATAATGGCTGATGCTAATACAATTTGGGAGTACCTTTTAAGAAAAGGAATACAAAGTTATGAACACAAAACAGTTAGGTTCTTATTAACCAGGTTCACACTAATAAATTTAATAAAAAGGAAGAAAACAATTAGGTTCATTGATGAATATTCATGTAGAATGAGAAAAGAAATTACAACTAATTACAAATTTTGAAAGCTGACAAATACCATGAAGATCCCCAAATCCAGAAACATAACAATATTTTGCTATTTCATTTGATGACATATCTATATATTTTTCAGCTGTATGTTCTCTGTTAACATCTTTAAGTGATAATGATTTTGCAATATTTTCTTTAGGTGGAATTGAAAGATAATTCATCTTTCCTCTAGAATGGTTGATCAAAATTTTTTCATTACTGACAGATTAGAAAAGTTTCTTTTAGCTTCACAGTTCACTACTCCCAAAGTCGTTTTTAAAACAATTGTCAAATTTGGAAAATATCAAGTTTTTAGCACTAATCACCTGTAAGATTTCAGGGCAATTCAAGTTTTCTTGGCAGGGACTGACAGTAAGGTGCTCTCTGAATTTACAACACAACCATATTGCTGGGGTCTTGGAAGTAGCCCAGACAGGTGGTAGATCCTAAAGTTTCAGTTTCAATAACTTCATGATAAACCCACGTATGGGTGCGTGAACAATTTCTAATTCAGATTGGAGATCCAACAGAAAGCTCAGTAGAGAATATACTGTGGAGGCAATGGAAGCTGGATACCTACAGAGGAGCACTCCCAGAAATGGCCATTTTAAGACGTTTGTATCACTTCCTATCTCAACAATTAATCCGCAGAAACAACTTAGTGGCTTCTGCTGAGGATAAATCTCTGCACCTGCAAACAAAGGTAGCCTGGCATGAACTTGGACCACATCAGTCAGTACTGAGACTGGCCTGAGCTATTACAGAGTGTTGCCCAAAGGGAAAACATAGACTTCCTATTTTCTTTTCCAAGGTCTGGCTCCTTTATAGAGTGGTAATAAAAATTCAGAAGACAGGAAGAATGCACCATAATAGGTGGTTTTTAAAAATCATGACTTGCCCTGGCCGGTTTGGCTCAGTGGTTGGAGCGTCAGCCTGTCGACCAGAGAGTCCCGGGTTCAGTTCCTGCTAGGCCCTAGTGGCTAGGGGAATGTATCAAAAATAAATAAATAAAAATAAAATAAAATAAAAATCATGACTTTACTTCATTTAGAGATCCAGGAAAAATGGCATTGAAATTGATGGTGTTTGCATGTCCCACCTGATAAAACAGTGTATGGGCTTTGGAATTAGGGCTTTGGAATCAAGGGGGTGTAGAATCAGATCTCATCACCAATTTTCAAACTTTATTAATTCCTGCTAACCTTGTTTTATCTATACCTCCAACCCACACTCAATCCTCTTCATCTCCAAGTGATTCTAAAAACAAATTCCAGAATTCGTAACTGTTCCTTTGTAAATATTCTAGAATATATCTCTAAGAGAAAGAATTTGTCTTAATCAGCTTGCACTGCAATACGAAAATAGTGCTTCTCACAGTTCTGAAGGCTGCCAAGTCCAAGATCAGGGAGCCAGCACAGTCAGGTTCTGGTGAGGGCCCTCCTCCGGAGGTAGACTGCTGGTTTCTAGTTGTATCCTCTTATGGTGGAGAACAGAAAGAGAAAGCAAGCTCTCTGCTAGCTCTCATAAGGGCAGCACTAATCCCATCACGAGAACTCCACCCTCATGACTTCATCTGACCCTAATTACCTCCCAAAAGCCCCATCTTTTCATCTATCACGTGGGGGTTGAAGGTAGGGTTTTTTGGGTTTTTTTTATCCTCACCCGAGGACATTTTTCCATTTTTTGTTCAGGTAGAGTGGGAGGGAGAGAGAGGAACAGAGAGAGAGAGAAACATCGACGTGAAAGGAACACATCGAGTGGCTGCCACCCGCACGACTGACCAGGGCCAGGGACAAACGGCAACCGAGGCACGCGCCCTTAGCAGGAACCGAACCCGGGTCTCTCTGGACCGCAGGCCGACGCTCTAACCGCTGAACCAAACCGGCCAGGGCGAAGGTAGGCTTTTAATATATCAATTTGAGGTTCACAAACATTCAGTTCATAAAAGGACTCTTTTTTTAATTTTTTTTCCCCCTTTATTGATTTTGGAGAAAGAGGAAGTGAGAGGGAGAGATAGAAACATCGATGAGAGAGAACATTGATTGGCTGCCTCCTGCATGCCCCCCACTGGGGATCGAGCCCACAACCTGGGCATGTGTCCTGACCGGGAATCAAACCAGTGACCTCTTGGTGCATGGGTCAATGCTCAACCACTGAGCCACACCGGCTGGACCATAAAAGGACTCTTTAACAAAATTTAATAACCATAATATGACTATCACATTTTTAAAGTTAATATTAATGTTGAAATATCAAGAAACATCTAGGCATATACTTCCTCTATTGATGCAAAACAATCCTGAAAACTAAAAAAATTAAAACAACAAAACAAACAATGAACTGACAGCGAAAAGGGCTCCGTGTAAATCTCAGTTTTTGCCCTGTACATGATCAGGGCAAATTCAAGTTATCCTTCTGGACTTTGATTTATCCACTTTACTCTCATTTCTCATCACTGTTACAAAGAGCAAGTTACTTAACTACTCTGAGATTTAATATGTCATCTATAAAATGAGAATAATAACCATTTGAAAGGTTGTCACAAACACAGAAGAAGACAACAGGCAAAGTACCTGGCACACAATCACTCAAAAAGAGATGAGCTTCTTTTTCCTTGTTGAATCCCAAATTCAACTTAAAGCAATTCTTCCACATTTAATCATGTATAAGCCATACTCTGATTTTCTCTTGCCTGTATTCAAAACAACCTGGATACAGAAGTGGCTTAGGTTGTGTGTAATCCAAGGCTCAAAAGATGGGTTGACTTCCCCAAAGTGCACAGCTGTGAAGTGGCAGAACCAGAATGTGGAGAGAAAAAGCTCCTTATTCCCATGTCCTTTTGAACTTGTAATAGCAAATAATAGTTAAGTTTTACACAAAGTATTCTTTTCACAGTGTCAGGAACATAGACAATAGTCTTAAGGAAAATATCCATCTACAATGGTTATAAATTTTAAGTTTTTTTTGAACTAATGGAGAAATCTAAGCTATCTCAAAACTTCGTCTGTCAGTTCAGGATACCAGAGGTTTCATTTTTATTGTGTAAAAAAGAGTAATGTGAAGGTTGTTTTTAAAAAACAAACAAACAAAGTACAATGAAACTAAAATGTCTAATTTGTTACATATGTATTTAAAGTATTTTTTTAAGCCAAATGATTATTTGCCTTAAATAAGCACATTTGAAATCTATCAATGAGACCTCACAATGATTTTTAATTTCTGAACAAGAATGCCCATACTTTCTCATAAAGTGAAACTAGAAACTATTGCCTGCAAGAAGCACTACAGCCTGACCAAATGCTCACTATAATCAGTGTTTCTGTTGCAGTCTGGGTGGTAGGTGGCATGATGACCTGCAAACACCCTTGATTTTGTGTAGTTAGAGCACAAAAAGTTGCAAAGTTGCTGTGGCTTCTCAACAACAGTTCCTCCACCAGGAGCACAAGTTCAGACTCCAGTACTCATTTGCTCAACTCACTCAAACATAATGCCTTCTGGGTGAACACTAAGTATTCCCTGGCTGTGACCTTTGGAAAAATTATTTTAGAGCTCAGTAGTTTTGTATTTTCCTTTTATTATTATTATTATTATTAATCGTCACCTGAAGATATTTTTCCATTCATCTTCAGATAGAGTGGGAGGGAGAAAGAGAGAGAAACATTGATGTGAGAGAGACACATCGATTGGTTGCCTCCTGCATAACCCTGTTCAGGGCCAGGGACTGAACCAAAACCGAGGTCTGTGCCCTTGGCCAGAATTGAACCCATGACTCTTTGGTCTGTGGGCCACGCTCCAACCGCTGAGCCAAACCAGCCAGGGCTGTATTTTTCTTTATATGGGTCTTACACCTTTCTTCTTAAGATTGTTCTAGGTATTTTATATAGTTTGCTGCAACTGTGGGTGAAATTCCCCCTTTAGATCTTCCCTCATATTTACTGGCATATTAGTAACTTCTTGTGAGCTAGTGTGGACCTGGGTGAAAGGACAGAAGGATGTTCCCAAACAGCTCAGAATAGACAGCCATCATCCATTAGGCAACATCAGAATTCAAAATGACCTCGGACCATTAGAGAAGTGTGAGAAACAAACAAATTAGTAGTGAGTACGGGCAGGTACCACACGAAATAACAATGACAAACCAAAAATAAGTCAGAGAGGTACTTTTGCTATATAAAAGCACGTCAGCAAAATACGTAGGGTCAAAGTGGATAACTAGCTGACCATGACGAGCCATGAAGCACTGCCCTCCTTCCTGACCTGCGAATCGGCCTCTGGTAGGTAAGGAGCATCAGGCCCGTGTCCGCTGTGTTCAGTGCTAGTGGAACCTCTATCAGGACACATGCTGATTCTGACAGCCACCACCAGAGCAATGCGGAGATCTTAGAACCTAAGTAGGCAAGAGAACTAAAACGATGTGTATAAAGTAAAAAAAAAAAAAAGATTAGAAAGTGGAATTATAAAAAAGATAAAGGCCCTTTAATGACCGGACAGTAACCAACAGTAGCTATGTACACTGATGGCCAAACAAGACAAAACAGGCTTAACCTGCAACTTGAAGTCATGCCATAAACGGCAATGTTTTCACACAGCAGATTTAGTAATCATTAAAATGGCTGTCAAATTTTCTGCTCTAAAAGTGTAACATAGTAAAATTTTTCTCCTGTGCTGCTCGGTTCTATAAAACTGACAACTTAAGTGATCTCAGGCTGCTTTTGAAGATGCTAGTGGCTAAGTTATCCACGGCTAAGAAAGTAAACAATTCACCATATTTCTGAATACAAACAAAAGGGCTTTATAGCCCAGCTAGCGAGTGGCTGGGAAAGATTAGAATGTTTATCTTACAGTGCTCAGTGGGAGAAGGACACAGGGTGTTTATTATATCCAGCAACCATCCAGATCTAGTCTGTGCTGCCTGCTGTGTTTCATAGAAAAAGACAAGGAGAAGCAACTTCGAAGTACTGAAGGATCTTGTTGGATCAAATACAAAGCTATCTCTTAACCAGCTCACACAACAGGCAAAGAGACTCCCAGCAGCTAAGAACCAAGTCTCTAAAATGTTCAAACTAATACAGGTAGAGAGGGACAAATTCACTTAAAAGAGGTTTGGGAACATCGTATGTGAGTTTAAGGTTAGTATAACCTCTTAGAGAAAACATTAAGCACTGGTGGGGAGAGACAACAGCAGTGCTAAAGATTATAGTAGAGCCTAAAGAATTACTCCATGTTGCATAAAAAGAAGAGAGTATATTTTTTTTATACTCAAGCTACCCTAGGTCAGTACTGACATTTTTATTCTCCTTCTAGACCTCCATGATGACCATTACCCAGTTTTTGGTACTTACCAGTATATTTTTCCTTTCCCACAATCCTATATGTTCTTTCTTTTGTAATATGCTCTCTGAGATTTATTTTACAATTCATTACATTTATATTAATGACCGCTTCCTATCATCACAAAGGGAAGTTAATCTCTTGCAAATGTGCAGACATATCTTCTGATACCATTATAATTAACCTAGTTTTAATAACAGGAAAGAAGCAAAAGAGAGGCCAAATATCATAGACATGTCATTTGGGCAGCTTTGCTAGGAAGCTATAACTTTGCACTGAGTCCAGCGGAGGGAAGATAGACAGATGCCCAGTAAAGTTGGGGGGACTAGCAAAGATACTTGTCTGTCAGTCACACCTGGGAACAGGTCATTGGCCAGAATAGGTGTGGCAACTGCAAGGGCATGAAATTTGGGACATTTAATCGCCTAAACAAAGTTCTCTCTCTTGATTTCTCTTGTATTCTCGGTTCTCTCATTGCAGGGGACATGCTCTCTTGGCTCCCTTGCATTGGCCCACATGGCCCACAGCCATGTGGCTCTCACACACAAGGACTAATGGACTACAACTAGCCTAATGCTGAATTGGACCTGGCTGCAACATGGAACGGAAACTCTGAACACTGACTTAGTTTTTAGCTCTACTAAATCCCCAACTACACGTCTTCTATAAGTGGACTAAGGAAAATGGGACTTTGGAAACCCTGAGATGTAATTCCACACAAATAAAAATGGTTCATCCACCCATGTGAGTCTCAGAAAATTCTTTTTCTTGGGGTATCATAAGGACTCCACCCCCAGCATCCAGTGGGAAAGGGGATACTGCCACTTCCCTGATAACATATCTACAATGCTGACTCTTTAATGTAAAGGTGACTCTTCCTAAATTGGCTGTTTCATTCTTTTCCCACTTTACCTATGTCATTTCTTGACCCATAAGTTCTACACTAGCAGTGCGCAGCAGTGATACTAGGTAAGACTGGATGAGAAATTAGAAATTCATGCGGAAGAGTCCGTTGAATGCTTACAGAAGTAAACTGTATCTAGAATACCTATAGTACAGGGGCTTACGTTGGTGTGGGTTGGGATACAGTTAAAACTGTATTCAAGTTCCCATCGAATACAGGGAAATAATACTTTTTTTCTTTTTATTTCATTTTTCAAACTTTTCAAGAGATGTGCTCAGAATATCAGGTTGATGCTGACGTGACATAGAGAAAGTCTTCCGGTTTTTGCTTCCTGCTCAGAATGGATCTATAATGGATAAATTACAGAACAAGTCAATGTGTCTTTTCTTCATGGGTAACAGTGGCACAATTTTGCTTATGTTCACAGGGAGTCCTTGGTTTGGTGTGGTTTAGGCTTTAATAGTTTTCAAAACATATTATAAAAGCTCCAAATTTTATAGTTAATAAACAGTAACAAGATAATATTTTAGGGCAATTTTATTTATTTATTTATTTTTTATTTTTTTATCCCCACCCGAGGACATTTCTACATGTATCTTCAGATAGAGCGGGAGGGAGAGAGAGAGGAAGAGAGAGAGAGAGAAACATCGATGTGAGAGAGACACATCGAGTGGTTGCCACCCACATAACCCCAACCGGGGCTGGGGACAAACTGCAACGGAGGTATGTCCCCTTAGCAGGAACTGAACCTGGGACTCTCTGGTCCGCAGGCCAATGTTCTAACAGCTGAGCCAAACCAGCCAGGGCTTTAGGGTGATTTTAAAATGATAAAAATAGTGTGATATTTGATAGTTCAATGAAATCTAAACCAATTGGATTTGAGTCATGAGCTTTGGTTTATAATTTTCAGACTTTTGAAAAACAAACAACAAATGTGATTAGATAAAGCTAATATTTATGCCCAAACTCAAATATAAAAATGCTCTCTGAGAATATATTTCACACATTTTGTAAGTCAAGATAAAAAGCAAAGGGTTTTGCACACAGTTTGACCTCAAGTCAATCATATTTGTTCCTTCACTCTCCTACTATGAGTCAGGAAATTCTACATGTCATACGCTGCTGATACAAAGATAAACACTATGCATTTCTTGTCTTCCAGAAGTTCACAGCCCAGTTGAATAAGCATGTAAACAAAATAATCATAGGACAATGATAGTGCTATTACTGAAGGCTGTATAAAGTACTCTACTACATAAGAGGACTCACTAGCTGTGCCCACACAGGGGTGGAGTCTCAGAGGTTTAACAGAAGATAAGAGAGCACAGAGTGTGAAGGTCCATTGGGGTTGACACCAAAGGCAGGAATAGCAAGAAATTATTACTCTGAAAAGTTAAACCAGATCACAAAGGGCCTTGTATATCCTGCAAATGGATTAGACTTTATCTGGGAGGTCATTGGGAGCAACCTTAGAAGAAGTGACAAAATCTGATTTACATTTCTACTCCCAATGGCAATGTGAAAGATGGATTGCAGAAAAAGTGAGGCTAAAGACAGGAAAGCCTTTTAGGGGGCTATTTCAAAAGCTCAGAAGAGATGACAAGCATCTAAGGGAGAACCCTGAGGCAATGGCAAATGAGGATTAGGAGAAGAAAACTAATCCCAGTCATGTTTGAAAAGTAGGTGACACATGACTAGGTGACCAATTAGATGAGAAGTAAAACATAGAACTGGGGACAATTCCACAGTTTCTGGTTTAACCAGTGAGGTAGCTTGTGGTGCCATTAACTGAAGTAGACAATGTAGAAGGAAAAGCAGATTTAGAGAAACCAATAAAAATTAACTCGGTTGGAGATATTTGGGGTTTGAGGTAGGAATACTTGGTTGTTCATTAGAAATATTGTGTTGATTAGGTAAAATATTTGAGCAGGGTACATATTAGTATAGGAGTAGGTGACAGCCTAATTACTGGGAACTGATGAGTTGGCCCAATACACCTGCGTGATAAATCAACCACAGCCCTGTTGGTAACTGTGGCATTATAGTGGTTTTATAGAGATGTGTTCTCAGCACTCTCCCCTTTGAATGACAGAATTTCTGAGGATGGCAATACTTTAGGTACTACTGTTTAAACTTTAGTGTGTACAAGAACATCCAGTAAGCTTGCTAGAATGAACAGGCCTAGACTCCATGCCCCCCCCCCCCCAAAAAAAAACTTTGACTCTGGTGTTATGGAAGGGGACTCAGAAATCTGTATGTTTAAAAAAGCAAGTCCCGGTGTTTCTTGTATATAATAAATTTTGAGTTCTTTTTGAAGATCTATTTTTTTTTTTAAGAAGAAAAAAGTAATCAGAATTTTACATATGTGAATTTTGCCTCAAAAAGTAGCATGTGTTTAACTTGAATCAGATTGTTTCTTTTGGTTTTAAAGTTCATGATTTTAGTCACATCCTAGAGATGATTTTTTTCTGGAAAAATTTATAACAAATACATTTGCCTGCTTTCCATTGTAACAGTGTATTTCCCTATGCTTAACAAGGGAAAAAATCTAAATTTAAAAACAAAATAAGCAGTGAAAAGCAACTGGTTTACCAATTTGAAAATGACTAATTATAATGTTGGAGTCATTATGCTTAAAGGGAAGGGTCCTGGACTGAAATTCAAAAACCTGTCGTACTTGACATTAGTACTGACTTTGAGGAAGTCCTCTGAAATCTCTGGGCCTTCATTTCCCCGTTTATCACAAGAAGGAATTAGGCTGGAAAAGCCTCATAAGGTTCTGGATAAGATTGATGTGTCGTCCTTTAACTTGTATATTTGGTTGAACCAAATGAAAATGATGATATTTAGCAATTTTGACCTATAAAAAATGGAAATTTCATGTTTCAACATATCTGGGATGGAGCTGACCCATCAGGCACGACCAGTCCAAGAGGTCCATACAATTCCATCTCACAGTCAGCTTGCTTTATTTTCTCCAACAACTGCATAGTTTTTCTTTATGGCCACAAGCACACCCACTTTTACATCCTTCAGGCTCTGTGATTTCAAAGGGCAATAACCTTTTTTACCTCTAAAATGAAAAATCCTGGAGGACTCAGATTGACACAGCTTGGATTATACCCTCACCTCAGTCAAACGCTGCAGTGAGTACTATTATTCGCTGGAAATAGATCACCTTCCTACCCCAGTGACCAGAGAATAAGAATAGTGTGAATGGTAGCTTTTAGTCCTATAAAGGAGGTGAACAGAATAGATATCCTCTACCTGTTTCTACGTCTCTGGGTGTGTTGTGACTTAAAATATACTTTATTCATTGAAAGGAGACATGATTCACCTAAACCAGATTTGGATTCAAATCTTTGTGGCTTGGGGAATTATTTTCCTCATTTGAATCTATTTTCTGATCTGAAAATTGTATTATAAATACCGTGAAAGGTTATTATGATTATAGGATATCATGTGCACAAAACTTCTTTAAAAAATGTAAAGCACTAAAGAAGTTAAGGACTTTCATTCCATGAGCATTTATTGAGTGCCTACTGTTTTCTTTTTATGAGCTTTCTTAGATGTCGGGAATATAAAGATGAATATAATATTTTTGTAACATCATATAGGATCAGGATAACATCTGTATGTAAATAAGTTCAGTACATCATAACTTTTAAAAAATCTTTATTGTTGAAAATATTACAGATGCCCCCTCCCCCCATCATTGATCTCCTCCTCCCTGTCATTATAACTTTTTAATATTTGACAATTGAGTCAGAGAGTACAGTTTAACAAATGCAGGGATAGTCTATATATTTTAGAATAGAGATATTACCCAAAACTTAAGTGTAAATTAAAAGTTTGCTTTTACACTTCTCTAGTAATTCATAAGGAAGGTCAAGTTAGGTTAAGGGATCTAAGGTTAAGTTAGAATTTCGAATCAAAGATGGTGTTGCCAGAGATGTGGGCTCTGGCTACAAGATTTGTACTTAAAAACAAAAACAAAAACAAAACAGAAGGAATCTAGGCAGTCAGGTGTAGATGCTAGCTCCAAATAATGGGGGCAGGAGGGAGGTGTCTAAGACAAAGTGTTTGAGAGAAGCCAGAAAAGAATTTGTGGCTAATGTGGATAAACAGATCCTGGAAGCAGAAAATGGTGCAGCCATTTTTGTGGGTATAGGTCATTCGAACAACCTGTGATTTGTGAGAATACTTAGTATGAGATATTGTGAACCCAT
Organism: Molossus molossus; assembly: GCF_014108415.1. Lineage (NCBI taxonomy): Eukaryota > Metazoa > Chordata > Mammalia > Chiroptera > Molossidae > Molossus > Molossus molossus. Next base: position 35,064,555 of record NW_023425347.1, on the reverse strand, counting down.
GAGATATATTGGATACCCAGACTAGAGAAGTGGCCTTAGGAAAAAAACAAAAGGGATGAATGTAGAAAACATTAATGAAGTAATAAAAAGACAAGACTTGGCAATTGACCATGAATGAGGTGAGAGGCAGTAGAGAGGTGGGAAGCAAAAGCAATTATCTTTGGGCTGAGAAGAATAAAAATATTCTTCATAGAAATAAGGCAACCTGGCAGTGACACTATTTTAAGGGGAAAGATAATGTGTTTGGCTCTAGATAGTTTGAGTTTGAGGTGAATGTTAAATACTCAAGTGGAAATATCCGAAATATTCCATAGATAATAGGAGATATGAGGCTGAAGTTAATGAGAGAGGTCAAAGCTAGAATTCTAGATTGGAAGTTATCTCTCAGTGATGTAAGCGGAAGCTGGAAGAGTAGATGTGATCGCTAACGGAGGTGCCCCAAAGACTAACTGTAAGGATGTCTTTTCCCTTGACTGGAGGGAGACATTAAATTATTGCTGTGGACTAGTGATCATTTATTGCCTGTCATCTGAAACACAACAAACCAGGGATACTTGGTTTGAATTTCACAGTTAAATTACTTCAATTAAAAAATTTAAATATACAGAGTAAGAATAGTTGAATACTAGAGAATTGCTCCTAACTTGTATTATAAACTAAATCTAGTATCAGGTCCATTACAATATTGTCAGTCAATACTGAACGACTAGGTGGTTTTCACATAATTTTCCCTTAAACTTATTTGAGGTATGTTTTTCCAAGAATAATTTCAAGATCCTATCTGAATTTTCTCAATTTTATAGATTGTTAGACTAATAAAATATGCCTTTTCAAACATAGTGTTAAAGACCTTAGTACACTGTGTGATCCAAAATACCTGTGCTAATGTTTAGCTGTATAAAGAACATTATGCAAATGTTTAACAGAATAAGGAAGTAGGGTATCATTATTAATAATGATTTGTGAATATAATTAGAAATGAGTGATTAGAAAAAATACCACAGTAATAAAGAGTATATTTCAAAAGTAGTACACCGGGGATATGAAAATAAGCCCTTTATATGTCCTTTACATACCAGTAGAACATGCATATGATATTCCTGCTTATGAAAATGATTTAAAATGAAAAGATAGGGATAAAAGAGTCATAATGGTTTCCTAACTCCTCTAAGTACTTTTAATATATTCTATCTATTATACAAATTTAAATAGACTAGTGATCAAATAAAATATATTCCCAGAGGAAGCCTGGAATTTACATAATGGTTTCCCAAATCCTATTTTTCCAGTAACTGCCTCATGCTTTTTGTTTAGTCCCCGTACATGTGTTCTGTCTCAACCCATTAATGAATGGATTCTGGTGTTCAGAGTTGTATGAATGAGTGTTAACAATAGAGAGCATAGATTCTGGAACCAGACAACTTTAAATCCTGGTTCTTCTGCCTCTCAAGCTTTGAAGCCTTGGGCAGTTCACTCAACCTCTCTGAGTTCAGTTTTCTCACCAATAAAATTAACCAGTAGTATGTACTTACTTTATAGGATTGTTGGGAGAATAAAATATAAAGCATCTAGAAGAGTACTTGACATAATGTTTATTATAAAGTGTTGACATAAGAAATGTATTTGATCCATGCAAATACACACACACACAACACATGAGTTAGGTTTGTTGTACGAGATGGTTGGGTCCAGTAAGTACACTGACCAATGCAAACAGGTGGACAGAAAGGTCCAGTAAGTACACTGACCAATGCAAACAGGTGGACAGAAAGAGAATCTTCACTCCAGTATCAGGGAGTTAACTTGGAACTTAGAGCTGGTATAGGTCCTCTGGAGGAAGATAAAATTGAACCTGCGTTTTATTTAACTTCTAAGTTCTACTATTGCTTTATCCTCTTTGATTCTTTGTTCTTGACTGTTTTACTCTTTGTGGTTCAATTAAACAGATGCCAGTACTGTCAGAGAAATACAAAATAGTGCAACAAGGTAAAAACACTAAAAAGGAAATTGCAGAGGCAATTTGAACTAAAGCTAGAGTTCAAATCTTAAATACATTGCCTGCCTGAAATGGAAATGAACTTTCTTTTCTGTACTTTGGCTGATCATGTTGATCAGATCCATAGAAGAATTCAAATTAAGAAGCAAATGAAACCCTAAACATTCCCTTAATATTTAAGAAAATTAAATTTGGATTACATGTAAACAAATTAACAACTGCTGGACAGAGAGAATTGAATAAGTCATCCAATTAATCTAATTCTAATATATACATCCATCTGAAAATTCTATTTTCAATTTCTAAATGTAGTAAACAGGTATTCTATTTTTAAAGTTGAAGTGGAGAAATGACTTAAATTTGACTGAAAAATGCACAGATCTAACAAAAGGAAGAATTTTAAGACTAATTCCTGGGGGAATTGGATTTTTCTTTTGAAAATTTTAAGGTTAGGACTGTTTTCTTGGGATGAGTTATTAGGTACAAACCATCTTAGAATTAAAGATTTTTTAAAAGTATATATATAGCCCTGGCCAGGAAACTCAATTGGTTGGAGTGTCATCCCAATATGCAAAGGTTGCAAGTTTGATCCCCAGACAGAGCACAGAAAAGAATCAACCAATAAATTCGTAAATAAATGGCCAACTAATCAATGTTTCTTTCTCTGTCCACCCCTTCCTCTTTCTCTCTGAAATCAATCAATAAATAAATAAAGGAAAAAAAGAATATGTATGCATGTATATACACATAATCCAAACCCTAAAATGAATTGATGCGATAACTGTGTGACATTACCCTTATTCTACATGTCTTACTCGACCAATCCATTTCAAGTAATTTCTAACTATGTGTGGTAAAGAGGAGGTAAGTAAGGGAGGACAGGGAGCCTATACCAGGGGGTAAAATGATGGTGTATTGAGAAGCATATTTTGCCATTTATAGATATAACTGCCACTTGTCTACATGCTATTCTCCATCAGAGACCACATCAGTATCACAGCAAGTGTAGAGGAAATGAATATGTAGAAAATCCTCACTATCACACTTCAAATCTTTCCCAGGAATGTCTTATCTTTCATTCATTAACACTGCCTTAGGCAAAGAATATCTTTGTATGAACTGCCTACAAATAACAAATCAAATCTTTAACACTTCAAGTTAGCTTTATTTTTCATAAAAGTCTTTATAGCTTCTGGCTTCACTTTCCTTTCAAAGAAAAATACATGAGTTGACTTTATCATTATAGTTAAGAAATTTAAATTCTTTCAGCATATAAGTGATAGGGCAAAGCCCAATAGAGATTAACTTTCACCTGGTACTAGGTTAAGTGAAATAGGTGTTAATAAAAAAAGATTCATCAGAGCTGCTATTACTAGAGTTGTTAGTCAACATCACGAAAAAGTGGGAGGAGTAAAATTCATTAGAAGGTTAATAGTTTTAGAAAGGCAGCTCAAAAGTGGAAATTAGAGGTAATGTAAAATCTGTTAATCAGCAGACTCTAAGAAATTATTTGCTTTATCATTCTGTTAACTAGACTCATATAATGCTAAACCAAGAAGTTGAAATGAGAAAATCCAGCTCATCTACTGGTTATATTAAACAAATATAGCTCTATTTTTATATTGCACAGTTATACCCAAATGATGTCCACATAGTGACTTTTGACATATTATAATCACAGCCTAAATGATATCTGCAAAAAAATTGAAAGTAAAAAATGAGCATTTATTTTCTTTTGATAAATCTGTTTTTGTCTTTATTCACACATTGATGAATATATTATAGTGAATTTCAAATTTTAATAAGGTTTGATCAGTATCAAAGATTATAGTATAGTTGACTAATGTAACATTTTATTAACTGTCTCAGTAGAAAGTGTTTTTGAATTGTGTTTCAAGTCAGGAAGGAATGTATTTCTTAGGTGAATAGTTATTTACTCCAAATACAAACTTTATCAGCATAAGAAAATAAAGAGGGTACTGATGATATAGGCAAGCCATTACCAATATTTATGAAGAATTTCTTTAAAAAATATATTTTTATTGATAATTTGAGAGAGTGGAAGGGAGAGGGAGAGAGAGAGCAAAACATCGACCTGCTGCCTCCTGCATGTCCCTTACTGGGGATCGAGCCTGCAACCTGGGCATGTGCCCTGACTTGGAATCAAACTGGCAACCTTTCTCGAACCAGCAACCTTTCTCGAACTGGCAACCTTTCAGTGCCCAGGATGATGCCAAACCAATTGAGCCGCACCAGCCAGGGCTGAAGAATTACTAAGACAAATGTAACCTATAACAAAATTAAAAGCATGTCATATTCTTTTGAGTAAAAGCCCTTAAAATATGGTTTATACCTACAGTAGGTGGTAATAATATCACTATATCTACAATACTACATATTTTAATAAAAACCCAATTTATAAGGTCAGTAATTTTTATTTTTTGTTTTAGCACATGAAAAATAGAAAGTGTTTTTCTACGTGGCAAATAAACTCATAAGAAAACTCTTGAGTATCTTCTCTGCAGCCCCAATTTCAAGTCAATAGATTAAATGTCCACATTGTTTGCAACTAAGTCACAGCTGTCTAAATTGCTTCAGAAATGTTCAGCAGATTGCTTTATAGCAGGATAACACTGTTTGAACCATGGTTTCTTGAATACATCTTGCTGAGAGCTTATCTCATTCAAGTGATGAAGGCAGCTGAAGCATGGTGTTTGAATCATCCACATTTTGCTCTAATAAAGAAGAACTTTAGGAAGCTGTAGTTGTTACAGGCAACACAGTAAAGCAATTGAAATGTGAATCTCATATTTTACACCATTCAAACTGCTTGCATATGTATGTGTGTGGTGATAAGATACTTTAAAAATAAAATTTCATTTGGTGAAAGGCTTACAGTAAAACTGTAAAAGCAATACACAGATCATGTGAATTACCAGCATATAAAAATAAATATGCAAATGACTGTAATACTTGTTTCCAAAATAGTATCTTTAATAAGAAACCCTTCATAAGAATCTTTATAAAGTGACATAGTTTAAAGTTGTTATCAGTGCTTATAACTAGCTGTTATTTTTAATTAGAACTTACACATCTTTTCAGCCATACCTTAATAAGCTATATGTATGAACATGATAAATGGTTACATGTATGCTTTAATTATAAATTAAAAAATTATCAAGCAAGTTCTCATCAAGTACTTTCTACTCATAATAAGCTTTACATATATACTAGATTCTGTGAAGATTATAGAAGTCTGATATACTATTTTATTTTCACTCAAGAAGTAAATAATTATAAAAGGTCAACTTTGTAATTGATCAGTTTAGAGAATCTAAATTAGCTATTACAGAAGAATTCTATCAATGGCAAATTTGAGAAGAGGGCTTATCTAAATATCCAGCTTGGAATGTATGTTCCAGTTATCTATTGCCATGAATACCTATTGCTCTCCAACCCTTAAAACAAACAAACCATTTTATTGTGCTTATACACAGTATGGTTTGGGAATTTGGATGGGGGCATATATGGGGTTGTTTGTTGTTTTCCATGAGGTCTGTGGCCTCAAATAGGATGATTCCAACAGCTGGTGACTTGAATGAATGGGGCCTGGAATCGCTGGGATTGGAATATTTACCAAGATTGTGTCTTCACTCGCCTGTCTGGTGCCTGGGCTGGGATGAACTGAAGGCTAGCTGGTACTATTGACAAGAACACCAACATACAGCCTTTCGGTGAGGCTTTGGCTTCTCACAGAATGGTGGCGGGATTTCAGAAAGCTCCAGCTGAGAGGGACTATTCGAAGAGAGCAATCATTTTAGTGTGGGAAAGCTTGCTAGGAGTGTCAAAGAACTTAGTCTTTTTTTCTTAACTGATAACAATGAATATATTTATTCAAGGCCCTAGAGAATGTGGTGGTTACAGATTGGAAGCTTATATTTTAAAGCCTGAGAAGCAGAACACTTTGGTGATTGCAAAAATCATTGACCTATAAAGATATGTGATAGATACTGTGAACTGTCCATCAAAATCTACCCTGTCCCTCTTCTTCACTAAAAGAGTTGTGGCTAGGCTCGACTAGTCAAAGAGCACATTTCTCAGCCTCATTTGAATTTAGATGTGGTCAGATGATGACATTCTCACAACAGAATTGGGGCAGAATATGTGTGTTAACTTTGAGTCTGGGCCTTAACACGTAGGACTTATGAACCCCAGGCTCTTTTTCACTTCCCACAAAATAGATCTTGGAGTTCTCTGACCCAGCTTCAATCATGCAGTTAAGAATGACACCATCACCCTGGCTGGTTTGGCTCAGCAGTTAGAGCGTTGGCCTGCGGTCCGCAGAGACCCGGGTTTGGTTGCCGCTAAGGGTACGTACGTACCTCGGTTGCAGTTTGTCCCCGGCCCTGGTTGGTCGTGCGGGTGGCAGCCACTCGATGTGTCCCTTTCACGTCGATGTTTCTCTCTCTCTCTCTTCCTCTCTCTCCCTCCCACTCTATCTGAACAAAAAAAAAAAAGAATGACACCATCGTGGATGGTAGACCAGTAAGATAAAAGAACGTGGGTCCCTAGATGACCTCATGGAGCAGAGCCAGTCTAATCACTGGGATTGCTAACCTTGTGCAAACCTTGTGAGGAGTAACACATTTGTGTTCTTTAAACCATACTGTTTGGTGTCTGTTTTAAAAAAAAGTTTAGCTTCACCCTAATTCAGATGGTAAATATGCATTACTGAATAACAGCTGGGAGCTTAAGAAATGATAGAAGGAAAAGCCACCTCCCTGTTGTTCCAAATGCATTAAAATGCTTGGTATGGTATGGCCAATATTGAATTCTGTGTACCTACTGATATGTGTGTGTGTGTGTGTGTGTGTGTGTGTGTATGTCATTTTACAGTTGTAGAAGAGCTTTCCTCTAGAGCAGCAGTTCACAACCTGTGGGTCGCGACCCTTTGGGGGTCGAATGACCCTTTCACAGGAGTTTCCAATGGTCTTAGGCACCGAGACATCGCTCCTCTATCCGTCACCAGGCAAGTCCGCCCACGTGCAGATACACCCATATACACGAGGAACTGTATTAAAGAGTCGCAGCATAGGAAATATGAGAACCACTGCTCTAGAGGAAGCACTAGTAGCAAAATATTCATGTTTTACATAAAATTTTTCATATCTATATTCCTTTTCCATATTGACAAGAATAGCCAACATTTCTCATGTACCACACCAATGTTTCACTTGAAAAGCCCAGCAGCTTGTAATTATTTTGGCATGGTAGTAGATCCTAAACTCTGGAAACAAAGAGATCACACTCCGATATTTACATGCACAGAAACTGTACTAATCCAGAATCATTAGAGGCAGCCATATAAGTTAGAACAGCAGTTCTCAAGGTGGGGTTCAGAGAATCTGCAAAGTCAGACCTATTTTCATAATAATATTAAGATGTCACTTGCTTTTCCTCTCTTATTCTCCAGAGGCTGTGAGACATGGGATGAGGTCATCACTCTGTTGGCTAATAAAATGAGCTTGAATATTCTTGTGTTTTAAAAATTCTTCAGTTTTAACTTCTAATACAGTAAACATCAGAAGATATAACTTATATAACCAAAAACTCTTTGGAGTTTTAAATATTTTTTTAAGAGTATCAAGGGGTAATGAGGGTTAGAATAAAAAGTTTAACTTCTCAATGGTGGTTAAAATATACTTCCTTTTTCATTACTTCAAATACATAAAATTCAAAATATTATCATTCACTTGGTTATGTACTAAGCTTGAAAAATGGTGTTTTCTGGTGTCCCTTTCAGAACATGTACATTTTGAGGAGAAATTTCCAAACCATCTTATTTGGAATAACAGTTGAGAGTCCGAAGAATCTAAGTATGGTTAAACTGTAACAGCCTGGGAAAGGAGCGGGATTTCTTGTTAATCTACTAATGGGGGGGGGGGGGGGGGGAGAGGTAGTCTCAGATTCAAGACAAAAGGCATCACATCCTATAGTGTCACCTCTGTTAAGTCTTTGGTACCAAGTTAATGAATTCATAAATTCTGGAGGAGAGTGGTACTGGGGTAACTGGTCATGAGTTGAGCAGAACCAAGGGACACAGGCAGTGGGGAACTGTTTGTGGAGGGAGAGAAAAGGAGGCAAGCATGTGTAAAGAACCCATTGGAGAAACTGAAAAGCTGGATTAGGGAAACAGAGGCTCTTGACTTTAGAGGCCACAAAAGTGGGCATTTAAGGCTAGCTAACCTAATTTTCTGAGGGACAGTTATCCTAAAATATTTCTGGAATACATATAGTACCACACCCACAGACAACATCTGCTCTTAAGAGATATCCTACTAGGCCACATAAGATTTATGTAACCTTGTTAGTGGCTTTAAGTCTAGTGGGAGAACAAGACTGTGTTCAAGACTACACAAGGAAACGTAAGTGTCCAAACAGACTTATCAACAAAATGCCTTGGAAGGTTCATACTGGGTTTACTATATACTTATTGTTTATAATTTGTATATTTGTAGTGTTACAATCTTTTAGGAATCACAAGTAGATTGACATAGAGGGAGTCATTGAATGGAGACAGCACTAATTAAATTGTATTGCTGGTCCTATCTGCTTCTACCCGATAGCCACTCTTTCTATGATTCTCACTTTGGCTGAATGGCTTAGTTAGAGCCCTTTGCTTGAGAACACACACACACACACACACACACACACACACACACACACACACCGATTTGCTTAAGCAAAAAAGACATTAGGGGAACACAGGGAACCTAGAAAGAAACAGAGTATAGAGCAGCTGAACTTCCCACAGGCTGAAACCAGTAAATGATAAGACATCAGGAACCAACTCTGCTACATTTCTTCCACTACCCTGGTGCCACATTGTCTCTCACCTTTGCTTCTCTTTGCACATCAGTACACCCTCTTATCTTTTAAATCTTATCTTTTCCAGTTTCAGGATCCTAAAGTACTATCTTTTTTTTTTTTTCCTGACCTGGAAAACTGAAATGACCTTCTAATATTCTCTCACCCCCAATCTAATCTTGATTACTTCTAATCTGTTGTTTTGTTCACCATGACCAGATTCATTTTTTAAAAATGGAAAATTTATTTCACAGTTTTTCTTTGTCCCTAGGATAAACATCAAATTCTTAAACATGGTGTGGAAATGGATGATTATACCTCCATTCAGTGCCCTTTTTGGTTTCCTTCTCTGTTGAAGGATTACATAGCCCTGCCCCTTGTTGCTTTCAGGCATGGCAAAGGTCTGGCTGATGAAAATGGAAAGAAATGTAAGCACTTGCTTTAAGAACCAGTGGGTGACTTACCACTTTTCTTTTCCTTCTGCCATGACAATGGCAATATTCCAGATAGAGACTGCTCTGTCAGCCTGAGTCCAGTGTGCAGATGACATGGAGTAGAGTCAAGGTGGGCATGTTGCATGAGAGATAAGTAAATCTTACCGTGGGCCACTGAGATTTTTTTGAATCACTTGTTACTGATCATAACCTATCCTATCCTGATACACATTGTTTATAAGCTCTTGCTTATTGCTCCATCTCTTTGCTATAGCCCCACTAGCCTTTCAGTACTTATACAAGATGCTCCCTCCCGTCTTAGATCATTTATCTATGTTATTCTCTCCCCTTGGAAAGTCTTTGACACCTGTTTTTGCTCAGTTAATATTTACTCACCAATGAGATTTCAACTTAACTGTGAAGTACTCAGGAAAGGATAGCCTGATCTGTGTTCAAAGTATCCTGAATTCACCTTCTGTCATTATGTCTCTTTAAACTATAAATTCCATGAAGGCAGAGACCACGCATCCCTTGGTCAGCACTGTATTTCTAGTAACAGAAAGAACTTTTTTACTTTTCAAAGAGTTGTTTTTTCTGCATCTTTGTAAATATGGAAGAAAATGGCCATTCTAGCCCCAGAACCATAACACCTCCCACTCCAGGGCCACCGACTGATCAGCATTCCAGTGTTCTATTTCCAGACTCTTAGAAACAGAACCTGATTGGGTTCGTGTTCTCTCATGGTCCACTCAGTGGTTACTGAAAGATCTGTCAATCAGAATCAACATGGCTACAAAGACGTGTCCTCTGGGAATAGGGGAAATTCTCAGTCAAGGGGATGTGGTCTGAGAAATCTCAGAAAGTATCTGCTACAGTCACTACAAATGACTCTACTCTTCTGTACTTTTTAAAAATATTCTCAAAATTATCCTCATAGAGCACTCAAGGGGACAATCCCTACAAGGGATTTCTTAAGAAAAGAGTGGTGATCAAGTAGTTCTAACTCTGTCCCTCTGAGTTTGGCCTCTCCTTTGGTAGTGATGGACTTTGATCACCACTGCCACTTCACTGTAATCCCTTGGGTGTAGAGGTTTACTCTTCTTTTTACACTATCTTAAAAAAACAAACAAACAAACAAACAAAAACAGACAAAAATCTCTTCGATTCTCCAAAAAGCTTTTGGGATAAGCTAGAAATAAAAAAAAAAAAAAAAAAAAAAAAAAGTACTACCCTGGCCAGGTGGCTCAGTTGGATGGAGCATCATCCTATACATCAAAAGGCTGCAGGTTCAATTCCTGGTCAAGGAACATACCTGGGTTTCAGGTTCAATCTCTAGTCGGGATGAGTATGGGAGGCAAAGATCAATGTTTCTCTTTCATATCAATGTTTCTCTCTCTCTCTCTTTTCCCCTCTCTCTAAAATCAATAAACATATTCTCAGATGAGGATAAAAATCAACACTTTACTAATATTAAGGAAGAAAAAAAGGGATATAAAAAAATGCATGGTGCCCTGGCCGGTTTGGCTCAGCGGTTAGAGAGTCGGCCTGCGGTCCAGGGAGACCCAGGTTCGGTTCCCGCTAATGGCACCTACCTCGGTTGCGGTTTGTCCCTCGCCCTGGTTGGGCTATGCGGGTGGCAGCCACTCGATGTGTCCCTTTCACGTCGATGTTTCTCTTTCTCTCTCTCTCCCTCCCACTCTATCTGTACAAAAAATTGAAAAATGTCCTCAGGTGAGAATTAAAAAAAAAAAATGCATGGCAATAAAAGAGTGTGACTCACAAAGTAAAGTTTTTTGACCCTTTCTCCAGCTATACAGATCTTTTCTTTCATTTTTTAAATTAAAAAAAAAAATTTTTTTTTAATCCTTACCCAAGGATATTTTTCATTTATTTTCAGATAGGGTGGGAGGGGGAGAATGAGGGAGAAACATCAATGTGAGAGAGACACATCGGTTGGTTGCCTCCCGCACCACCCAGACCAGGGCCGGGGACTAAACTGCAACTGAGGTACGTGCCCTTGACCAGAAGCGAACCTGCAAGTCTGGATGAGTGCTGACACTAACTGGTGAGCCAAATTGGCCAGGGCTTTTTTCATTTTAAAAAGCAAAATAGAAGATAACACTTTCTATCTAATTTTTGTTAATTGAAACTATTTCTATATGTTGATTTCTAATTTTTAAAGACCTATAAAATATCTATTAAAAATGTTTAAAAGATTTCTGCATAGTGATACAATCCAGATATATTTGAGGTCTTTAGCTTTTTATATGTACATGCATAAAAAAAAACCTTTCATCTTTTTTTATTGGTAATATAAATTAGAACACAACTTCAGGTGATCTATACTTGGGTTTCCCTAAAAGTATTTGCAAATAGGGACTGAATATAAGTCATCTGAATCAACATGATATGGATTTCCATGAAACCTTTCTCAAGTGTGCTTCATTCTGATAAGTATGTTACACGTACTATTACTTCCCCCACCCTGCCCCTGAACGAAGACTGTAAGATGGGTAGTAGCTTTTAGTTTAAATTAAACTAATTTATTGTTTAAACCATTATATTATTTTTCTCTATTTATAATAATTAGTTCGAAAATTCCATGGTGCTAAAAATGTGTTTTCTGTCTTTTATCTAAATTTATTTTTAAAAGGAATGCTCACTGACTGTATTTCTAGGTCCTTACACAGGTAATTTTAAATTCCATCATTGTTAAGTGCCTACTATGTGAGTGTCCGCCATCAAATCCATTCTGGAATAAGGCAAGGCAAAAATAAACAAAATACATCTGCATGCATTTAATGCTACTGAATTGTACACTTACAATTGTAAAGATGGTAAGTTTTGTTATGCATATTTAATCAAACAGAAATTATTTATGTATATATATCTGAATGCAGTGTTCCCCCTAACATTTCATGCCTACCATTTAAAACTGCATTACAGTGGTTTGGACAAAAGTGTTTCTCTAACAGACTCAATCACTTCAAGGAGAAGAACTCTTTTTTAATCCTCGTTGTTAACTCCAGGGCCTAGAACACTCTGTCTGGCTTTTGTTACCAGGGAGAACATTTGTAATCTGGCTTTTCCAAGTGTTGTCATTTCATATATTTTAATTACTGTCTTCAACCAAGGCAATGCATTAAACATATAAGTAGCTGTAAAATTTTTTAAATACACACCAGAAAAATTCTTTATCACACATCATGAGTTGGAGTTCAGAAAATGTGGTCACAGAACTCTAGACCTTCAACAAATGTTTGTCAAATTCATGCATGATACTTGAGAAGACAAAAAGATAAACATTTAATGCCAGCATCAGTCCAACAGATCTTACACAGTGTAAGACAAGTACATCATGGTACACATAATTCTTAAGAAGTATGCCAACCAAGCCATTATTGAAGAGGCTATCAAACTAATAATCCCCACCCCTTTCTCCAAGTAGCTTTTAACAAGGCCATTGTATTTCGGCCTCAAATAATCTAAAGTAGGCAGTTGCCTAGAATATCCATTCACTGCTCAGACAAAACAAAAGCTACCTTTTGGCCACATTCCTGAATACTATACAGTCACTTTTTAAACCCATATTTACATATTTAGCTATGTTACTAATAGGTTAGCTTGGATGTTTACTACACCAAGGAGAGTTGGCTTTTTTCCATTCGTGGGGTTTATCCCGCCCCACCTCCTTCAGTTGAAATTCAGTTAAAACAATTCAAGAAGCCAGCTAACTAAATTCTAAACTCTGTTCCACAGACAAAACCATAGTTCAGCGCTCAGGAAAAGGTCTCTCTCAACGACTGGGCGTTAAAAATCGCCAAACGCTTACATTTCTTAAAAAGTACAGACCACACCCCAGCTGAGCCCTGTGCACCTTACTGGCCCGAAAGGCGCGCTGTGGGTGGGAGGGAGCAAAAGGCAAGATGAATAGCCCGGGTGGATGGGGGAGCGGGGGAATAATCTATAAAGTTCGAGTTCGGAAACCCTTTGTATTGTGGAGGTTAGAAAGGGGACCGTTGACGTTAAGCCTGAACTTCAGCAGGAAAAGAGAAAGTGGCCTGGGGGAATAAAGCAAACAAAACACAGCCAGTAGGTTTCCAAGACGAGCGTTCGCAGTGGGGGCCGCTGAACCCAGCAGGAGGACGGGCGTGTGTGTTCCTTCCTCCTCCCGCCTCCCGAGACGCGAGCCCAGCTCTTTCCCCTCATTTTCACCCCGTCGGGGTCCAATGGCCGCCCCCACCTCGGAGCCGGGTCGGAAGCCGCTCCGCCCCACTCGGGGTCCCCTCCGCCCCACCTTTCCCGCCCGGCGGGAGGCACCGACCCGGCCGTCACGTGTCCTAGCAGCCGCCAAGTGAGGCCGCTTTTGCGACGCAGTGACAGCTAAATGGTGCGACAGGAGGAGCTTGCAGCCGCGGCCGCTGCGCCCCGCACCGAGAGGCTTGAGGCGGCTCCAGGCGTCGCCCTGAGGGAGCGACTGAGCGGACGGAGCCGGGCGCAGGAGGGCGGCGGCGGCGGCGGGCGGGCGGCGAGGGGGAGCCCGCTATGAGTGCCCTCGCTCCCCGCCGCTTTCCATGAACCGGGCGAAATAAGCCGCGCCTCCAGCAGGGGCTGCGCCTCCATGAATCCCTAGGTTTTTTTTTTTTTTTTTTTTTCCTTTCTCTCCCCGCTCCTCACCCCCTCCCCGGGTCCCGTCCCGCCTTCTCCCTGCGCGAGCGGCGGTCGCGTCCAGGTGCGGAGTCCAGAGCGCAGTGCAATGGCGTCCAACCCCGAACGGGAGATTCTGCTCACGGAGTTCCAGGTAAGGGCCGCGGCCCGGTGCACCGCGCTGGCGGAGCGAGAGGGGGCTCCGCCGCGGGCTCGGGGCCGATGGGAGCCCCGCGCCGCCGCGCCCCTAGCCCGCTAAGTGCGGAAACTTGGGGATGTCACTCGGGAGCCGCTTCCTTCGGGAGCCGGACCCTGCCCAGCCCAGAGTCCTGGTTTGCCACCGCTTTCATGACCTACCAGAGGGACCCCGTCTCTGCCTGCAGCCGGAGCCTGCTCGCTCCCGGTCCCCGGAGCGGCCAGCTCAGCGCCCCTCCCCGGTGTCAGAGCCGCGGGCTGCCGCCCCCGCCGCCCCCTCCCTGCGCGGCGGCCCCGCCCCGCCGTTCGCTGGTACTCGCCGCTCTCCCTGCTTTGAATGACTCCCAAGCTGCTCTCTCGTCCCTCCTCTTCCCTCCGACTTCGCACAAAGAGCGCCCCCATAACTTCCAGCCCCCGGACAAGTTGTGTGTGTGTGTGTTTCTTTTGAACGTATCTCACGAAATGCTGGCTTTAATTCACCAGCCCACTTCAGGTGACTGTGTTTCTTTCCTCTAATGGGAGGGCTGCGTTTTTTTTTTTTTTTCTTTTTTACGCAGTGCTATCTGTGGACCCCCTTCTGAGCTACTCCGTGCTCAGTTTCGGAAGCTTGCAGGCTGATGCTTTTCAGACTTTCATTTTCCCTCCCGTTGGAACAGCAGAGAAAAAGCTACAGAAGTTGTTTACAAATGAGAAAGCAGTCGACTAAGGGGAAATGCTAGGCACCACATGCCTGCAGGAGATGAGAACAAATTGAGTCCCTTAATTACTTAGCCCATGTCGAGTAGCGATATTATTGTTTCCCTTTTACAGCTAAATATTTGATGATGCAGGCACGATTTTGTTTTTCGGTGTCTATGATGTACAGGGGTACCTATGCTACCCTGTTGGGTTTATTTTTCATTACTTGGGAGTTTTCCAGAGATGTTTACCTCTGGATTAAAATGTCATGCCTATTTTTTGACTTAAACTTATTTTTATTTGTTTTAATGTAGTTGTCTTCTATAAAAGAAGAAAAAATGTATACTTATATTTCTTTAGTGCATTGGGCAGTTAAATTTTTTTTTAAGGACTGAGTTTAGTCACTGCAGAATTGATTCTTGATGTTATCTAAATTAACTATTGCAACTGCTTCTAATTTTTTTGCCTTTCAAATATATTTATCGCTAAATCTCTGCACAAGCTTGGTTTTTTGTGCAGGGTGTAAGCTTAAAAGTTTTGTTATAATACTTGACATTTCCTCCACAAAAATAGAGATTTCAGCAAGGTATAATAATGAACTGTTGCAAATTTGGAATCCTTTGGAAGTGCAAAGCTGAATATATCATTGAACATGTTGCTATATAATATTTTAATTACTCTTAGCTTTTTATAAGGACGACTTAAGCATACCACTTGCTAAATGAGTGGAATTTATTGTTTTATTAATTTACATGAACTTTTAAAATGAAGTTTGTTTGAGGCACAATCGGAAATGCATTCCATTGCCTAGTCTTGAAATATGACTAGATTCCAGTTCAGAAAAGGTCATGAAAATGACAGGAACATTTTTCTTTGAATGGAGTGGCTTCAGAATTATAAAGTATTTGGCATCCTTATTTTTATTTTATAGAAAGTTGGCAAAGTAGACACTTATTTTGATACTGGACCTGAAAACATTTTCATGTGTATTGAAATATATAACATTTGGGGACTTTTAATGAGATCAGTTCTGAAAATAACAAGGAAGCAAGTTAGAGAAATAAGAAATTTTTAATATGACTATTTAAAACATAGGACCAAAGTAAGGAAACATCTAAGGTTAGACTTTTAAATAAACTAAAATGTAACCCCTCCAGAAAAAAGAATAGGTTTTATTAAGTGTTACCTTATAGCTGTCATATATATCCAGCACATTTTTTTAGTGTATTGGACTCCCATTTCCAGTGCATTTGAACTTGATCATATTTATTAAAATAATTGAGAATTTATTTATATCAGTAAATGGTGATAAAATTTACTGATAAGTAAGATAAATGGTGATAAAATTTGTCTCACCAAGCATATTCATTTATTCAAACATTTTATTATTTCATTGGGTCAAGAAACTGGTATAGAGTAGCTAAATGTTTATCAAACTTGCTGGTAGATCCAGTTTTTTTTTAAAGCTTGTAAGTTTGAATTTACATTAAAAAGTTATTTAGTATGATGTTTGTAATACTTCTCTGTTAAACTATATTGAGTATTTAAATAGTAATTTATGTTCCAAGTTTTTTGTTTTGTTTTTGTTTTTTTTATTCTTCACCTGAAGATATTTTTCCATTTATCATCAAACAGAGTGAGAGGGAGGGAGAGAGTGACAGAGAGAAACATGGATGTGATGGAGCCACATCGACTGTTGCCTCCCACACCACCCGACCAGGACTGGGACAGACCGCAACCAAGGTACCTGCCCTTGGCTGGAATTGAACTCAGGATTCATTGGTCCACAGGCTGACGCTCTAACCGCTGAGCCAAGCCAGCCAAGGCTATGTTCCAAGTTTTAAGACTTATGTTTAGTAGTTAAAAACTTACTTTGCCACATCTTGTCTCAGGAATACTTGTTTCACTCTGAAAGTTACATGTTGCCTACTTTTAAAGAAATTGATATTTATTTAGAAACATTATATACCCAACATTTTAAAATTATTTTTCAAATTATATTGCAGCATTTGAAATACTTTGCTATTTGACCTGGAGTTGGATTATCATAACCTTTGGTTGTGGAAAGACAAAACAAAGAAAGTATAAAACCACAGTACTTTGTCTTGTTAATTACTATAATATTTCTACAGAGTAATGTTTAAAGTACACATAAATTTTGTTGGCTAGAAACTTCAAAGTGTAAGGAACAATATTTATTTGCTATAGTAAAAAATAAATTAGGCTATTTAAAAATATAAAATTAATTGACAATTTATAATTTTTATTTTTTATAGCAAACTTCTGTGTTCTCTCTCTCTCTCTTGTTTAAATTTGAAATGTAGTGGGAAACTTAATGCAATAGTTTGTGAGGCCAAAGAAATTAAAGTTTATTTTCAAGGAAACTGGATTAATGAAACTATAAAGAATCTTAAAATGAAACTGTTGGCAAATTTTATAGAATGCAGAACCACATATTGAGTAACATACTAATAAAGTTACCTCGTCAGTGAATGGAGATTCATCTTTATCAAAATGTCTGATTAAGTGCTGGGAATCTGAAATTCCATTCTCAGCAGAGTTTATTTAGGTAGAGGTGATTTGTTCAAGTGGAGTTTGTCAGCCTTAAATTATAGGGATTCATTACAAGAAACATTTATTGAGTACCTATCAAAGCTATATTGAAAGATTATAGATGACAAGATATGGTTTTCACTTTCTAGAAGAGAGTACAAATAACATTTATTGATTATTTACTGTATGTCAGACATTGTAGTTGGTACCCTGTATACCTTATTTACTTTACAGTAGTTCAGTTAGGTGGGTGGGTGCTACTTCCATTTTACAGATCAAGAAATTAAGTTCAGGGATGTTCAGTAAATTGTTTATGGTCACGCTATAAGTCTGAGTTTGAATGCAGATCTATATGTTTACCCACTACACTATTCTTGGCTGCCACAGTTCTGTGGACCCATAAATGTCTTGCATTTCACTGTGTAAACTTTCTAAAAATTGGCCGAAAACTTAACAAGAGTTAACTTTAATATAAACTTCATACTAGTTAGGCTCCTTTATAACAAGGAAAAATGATTTTCACATTCCTCCTATTTGGTAGTCTATAATTTAGCAGTGCTTTATTATTGTGAATAAGGTGTGATATTCTGCAAAGAATAACGGTACCAATAACTTCTGCGAGTTTTCTTCATTTAAAAATTACTGTTTCTGATGTAAGTTGTTAAATGTTTGCCAAAAACCTTCTAAAGATTTTACATTTCTCTGCAGACTATCCATAAAATAAACTTTGCTTTAAAAATTTAAGCTTATGACCCTGGCCGATTTGGCTCAACAGTTAGAGCCTTGGCCTGTGGACTAAAGAGTCATGGGTTCAATTCCTATGAAGGGCACGTGCCTTGGTTGTGGCTCGGTCCCCAGCCCCGGTCGGGGTCATGCATGAGGCAACCAATCGATGTTTCTCTCTTTCTCTCTCTTTCTCCTCCTCCCACTCTATCTGAAGATAAATGGAAAAATATCCTCAAGTGAGGATTTAAAAAATATTTAAGCTTATGCATAGCCCAACTATGTGTTTGGCACTTTGTAGTTATTTAATACATTGATGAGAAAAAAGGCTCCATTTTTTACCTAGGATGAGAAATGTCTTGACTGTTCTAAGAGAAGTTGATTATAATCATTGAAATAAGAAATTATTTTGCTTTCTGTAATTTACATTTCTAATCTCTTATCTTAAAAATATGTCCTTGACAAGTTCAAAAGGGATTTCTGCACTAGTTATATTACATATACATATAGCACATTGCTATTTTATTCATTTGATGAGAAATTAGGAGGTGGTATCTAATTTTGCAGTGATATTGGAAAGGGGGAGGTCTCTGTGTTGGGAGGATTAAAATTTTAGGGTGGGTTGGAAGAATGTAGTATGATAAAATAGGCAGGATGGTTACAAGATTTTACAATTTTTTCGAGTTATACATGTTCATTGTAGAAAATGTAGCAAAGCACAAAAGAAAAGAAAATGTTCTCATAGTTCTCAGAGATAACTGACAAACTTTTCCAACATATAAGCCCCATGGGATTTAAGTCTGTTTCCTCTTTTCCTCCCCTTTTTATTGAGATATATTTAATATACAACATTGTGTAATTTTAAGATGTTCAACGTATTGATTTGATAGTTTTCATCCCTTTATCTCATTTTACTTACTAGAATTTTTAAAGAGAAATTAGATTCATTGAGTTTTAATATTGAAATTGCTGTAGGTTGAAAAAAAATGCCACTAGTTCTTAATATGCAGATCTAACTAGCTTTAATGATTTTTTTTTATCTCAAAATATTTTGATTTTGAGTCATTATTTTGAGATAGTTGAAAAGTAAGTGGTGAGTACAGTATGGCCTTAATAATAGGCAATGATACATAGCATCAACTCTAACAATAAATCAATACAATGTGGTTTTCAGCTTAGATTTGATTATTGGTACTTTTAAAGAAATCTGCATACTTTATTGAATAAGGCATATCTTTAAATGCCAACTTTTTATTGACTATGTGGGTAAACATCTCTGCTGAAACTGGTGTTACAACGTGATGACTCAAATGGATCATGTTTTTCTGTCATTTCTAATTAGTATTATAGAAATTAGTTCTAGTCTCCTACAACTCCTACTATTCATATTTGATTAATGTTTAAATACAGGTAGGTAGGGGCACCTTCTAGGCATTCTCTGTTTACCCCAAGGCTTTACATCTGATTCCTTGAGTTCTCCTTTTCTGCTTTTCAGATTTGGCAACAGTTAATTTTCATGCCTTTTATCAGTTTATTCCTATGTATTATACTTTTCAACAAGTGGGAAGAGTAGAGTAATAGTTTATAGACATGAGAATAATGTTACTTCCAGAAGTATACATGATATTTGAATAGAATAGTTAATTCTGTATCATTTCCTAGGTAAATGTATTGGGTTGAACAGTTGTCAAATGTCTGTTCAATTTCAAAAACCAGTTTCACTCTAATTAGAGTATGAAAAAATCATGACATATAATACAATTAACTTTATTATTTTTTATTTTTATTTTTTTAATTCTCACCCAAGGATATTTTTGCATTTATCTTCAGATAGAGTGTGAGGGAGACAGGGGGGAAAAGAGAGACAGAAAGAAACATCGATGTGAGAGAGACACACCAACTGGTTGCCACCCACACGACCCCAACCAGGGCCGGGGACAAACTGCAATCGAGGTACATGCCCTTAGCGGGAACCGAACTTGGGACTCTCTGGTCCGCAGGCCAACGCTCTAACCGCTGAGCCAAACAAGCCAGGGCTAATATGGTTAACTTTTGATATACAGCAGAGTTCAAATTTGGCAGCAAAGTTGAAACTAGTTAAAAGCTTTAAAAATATATTTAAAATTCTGAATGGGAAAAACATACTAATGAAAAAGTAACTTAACATTTCTTAGAAAAACCGAATAAAGAACATTTATTTTGATACCTGTCTAGTTTCTCTTAATTTTACCTAATGGAATCTTATTTGAAACTAGCTCTATTGTCACAGTTTTTCACACTCTCAAAAATTAAATTTGTATAACATTATGTGCATAAATATTGTCTGTAAAAAATAGAGAACAGGAAAGCCTAGGAGGAGTGTGTTTGATGATAATAAATACCTTAGATTGGACGGTAAATGTTAGTGTCACATTATAAAAATGAATTGGTATACAAGAATTACATAATGTATACCATTATTGGGATTTTTTTTATTTTAGAAACTTGGCAGTGATTACTTTTTCTCATTGGTTTAAACTTTACCACCCTGGCTTACAAAGACCTTAATTTATTGAAAAGTTGTTATGGCAGCATTTGGAATTTATTTTTGATTACAGAATACATATTTACAACCAAATACACGTGAATAACATATCTTTAAACATTAATCATTGTTTTCCCTTTCTTATAGTTACTACCTTAGTGATTCTCTACAGAGGTGCTTGTGCCTGTTTCAGAATTTTTACTGAACAAATTTCATTAAATTTTTGGATTTTTTTCCTTATATTAAACCCTAGTAGGTACACTGCATTGGATTAATCCTCATCTCTTTATCTCTCTACCTATCCATCTATCTGTCATTATAATAAGCACCTATGTACTACCACTCATTCTCCATCTCCCTCCAAAAGCTAGGAACTCTCCCTACATGTGGTTATTCTCCTTTCCATCTTGCCACCTCCACCTTCTTGTCAACCAAGGTAATCATCACCTTAAATTCTGTGTTCATTGTCTTATTTTCTTTGTATATTTTTGTTTGGTATATAATTCTGAAAGATACATCTCTTATTTTAGTTGTTTTTATATAATTTTATAGAATATGATCTTTCCAACCCTGCTTTTTAAAAACCTGTTGCTGATTTATCTATATTATTGCATATTGCTATGGTCACTTATTTTAATTGCTGTATAATATTTCATTGAGTAAACTATTCACCAACTCTCTCCTTGTTAGATATCTGGATATTTATCCACTCACTCTCCCTTGTTGGTCATTAGTTATTTTCTGGTTTTTGTAACTGGGAACAGAGCTACAATGGACATTCTGTGCACTTTTTTATTGTATACATCTGTTTCTCTTGACTATATACCTAGAGGTAATATTGCTTCCTGACAGGATAGGTGAATACCCAACTCTAAGAGGTGATGCCCCTTCCAATGTGATTGAGCCAATATATACTCATATCAACAATGTATGAGATAAAATAGATCCTTTGGTTATCCATCCTCTTTGACATTTGATACTGTCTTTTAATTTTTACAAGTCAGAATAGTGTAATATACTGTATTCTTGTGGTCTTGATTTGCATTTTCCTGATCACTGATGTAGAACATTTGTTTTTACATTTATTGGTCTTTTTTGTTTTCAGTTAAATTCCTATTAATGTCTCTTGCTGATTTTTCTGTATTTTCTCATTGATTTTTAAGAATTCTTTATATTCACATTAATCTTTTGTGTATATTGTGAATGTCTTTTCTCAGTTTCTAACTTGTCTTTTCACTTTTTTAGGGAATTTGTGGGAGGGACAGTTTTAAATGTTTTACCTTTATGGCAAATATTCAGAATCATTTATATCATTGTAATCAGCAAGCCTGCACTTAATATCTCTTCTAGATTTGTTATAGAAATGGTAAAGTTACCGAGTTTATGATCCGTGAATTCAGTTATGCAAATGAACAACCGTAGAAAGTTGTGTAAAATATTGCATCACTTAACATATACTATACACTCTGTGTTAATTGACTCAATTAAAGAGTGAATTTAGAAGCAAAGAAATAGTGAAAATTCTATATGTAAATAGTTCATGACCTGCTCATTTTTCCCTTTCTATTTCTTTTCAATGAAAAATACTTATTATTAATTTTAATATACTTTCACTTCAAGGACATTCCAAGTATAGAATTATATGTGAATTGGTTATTCTCTTATGTGTATAGCTTGTCAATAAAGTTCTGGAGTTGGTCAGATATAATATTGGATATAAAACAAAATATTATTCTTCTCTTGCAGAATTTACTGGTATTGACAAACCTGAAGTCCTGTATGGAGTTTTTGTCATTGCTGTGGTGTCTTTTGATGATAAATTTTCATTTTAGTCAAAATTGTTAATCTTTTCTTTTCTTTTATTTGCTGTTTAAGAAATCATTACTTGCCCTGACCTAGTGTGCCTCAGTGGATAGGCAGGGTTCGATTCCCATTCAAGGGTACATACCTGGATTACAGGTTCAATCCCCAGCCCTGGTCAGGGTGCATGCAGGAGGCAACCCCAATCCATGTGTCTCTCTCACATCAGTGTTTCCCTCTCTCCCCCTTTTTCCCCCTCTCTTCTCCTCCTTCTCCCTCCCTTTCCCTCCAACTCTCTAAAATTCAGTGGAAAAAATATCCTCAGGTGAGGATTAACAACAACAAAAAGTAAGAAAGAAATTGTTCCTTACTCTGGGTCTAACAGATAGTCACCAGATTTTCTACTAAGAGTTTGAAATTTTATTTTTCACAATTAATACATTCGGAGTTGATTTTTGAATGTGGAGTAAAATAAAGGTCTGAGTTATTTTATAATTTTTAAAGTATTTTTAAATTTATTTTTAATTTAAAATTTTTTAAAATTATTTTTAAAGCATTAAAGTATTTTGAAATGTATATCAATCTTATAATGTAAATTTAAAATAGAACACTCATGTTCTCGGACAGAAATATTTCTGAATAGCCTTACTTAATTTTTGCAAGTTAGAAGTTAAGATTCCGTCATACTACATCATATACTAAACTATACCTGAAGTTATTTTTACATAAATCATTAGTAGTTCATCTTTCTCTTATAATACCAATTTGTGTATTCTTCTATTTTTTGTTTCATCTCCTGAAGCTGTGGGTCAGTAAGAGCCTTGACTTAACCTCTTGTTAATTCCCTTCACATTCCCCAGTTGTGCCTCAAACCTTTTATATTTTCTTAAGTAATCCAACCAGTTCTTCCTTTTTAGTCTTCAGCAAATCACTCACTGCTTCTATTGAATGACATAGTCTTCAATGATGGGAGTTTCTTCGACTTCTCTTTTTATTTTAAGATTTCTTGGCATTTTAAGCCATTTTTTTTTTTAAATCTAATTTTAAGAAAAAGTTGTTTGATCTTGCTAAGGGTATACTTTACTGGACTTCTGCTTTCTTTGACTATTGTTTTACACTTTTGCAGAATGAGCTTTCATTCTCCCTTGACTTTTTGCCTAGAGATAAGTTTACATCTCTCTCTTTCTTCTTTATTTGTATTAGTATACTTTTTCTTTAATATTGTTGGCCCCTCAGACTTCTTTCATTTGATCATCACAGTCCTTTAAAGAAATTTCTTAGTTGTATTTATTTTCTACCATTTATTTCTTAACTTACTCAAATATGACTTCTCCCCCATTATTCTGTTGACATTATTTTTTAAAAAGCATCGTTGACCTCTCGCTCATTCCAGTCCTTGGAGGCAATTTGTACTGCTTCAGGTTCCTGAAAGTCTCTGTTTAAATTAAGCTTCATGAACTCTGCACAATATTGGTTACTTTTCATTCATCATATCTGTCTTTATTTGCTACTAGTGCTTTCTTTTAATAACTCCTTTTTTAGTTTAAATGTTCTGCCCTTTTAGCCATTTTTCTCTAATACTTCATATTAACCACCAGAATTAATCACCCTTGTTTTGTCTTAGGATTGCAGAGAATAGAAACCCATTTAAATTAACTTAAGAAGAAATTGGAGCCCTGGCTGGTTTGGCTCAGCAGTTAGAATGTTGGCCCGCAGACCAGAGTCCCAGGTTCGGTTCCTGCTAGGGGCATGTATCTCAGTTGCACTTTGTCCCCGGGCCGGTTGGGGTCGTGTGGGTGGCAACCACTCGATGTGTCTCTCACTTTGATGTTTCTTTCTCTCTCTCTTCCTCCCCCTCTATCTGAGGATAAATGCAAAAATGTCCTCAGGTGAGGATTAAAAAAATGAAATAATGAAATAAACTGGATTTAATGGAAAGCTACAGGGACATCTCACTTAATCAAGGGTAGGATATATGGCCAGGTCTCATGAGGACTAAATAGGAAAGTAGAGGCTTTCTTTCTCTGTATGGCTACATGTTCTTTATGTATATATACTCCTTTATATTTCTTCTGTATTATTTTCAAAAATTTTTTTCTTTATTGATTTTAGAGAGAGGGAGAGAGATAAAAACATCGATGATAGAGAATATCAATTGGCAGCCTCCTGCATGCCTCCCACTGGGGATTTAGCCCACAAACGGGCATGTGCCCTGACTGGGAATCAAACCAGCGACCTCTTGGTGCACGAGTCGTTGCTCAACCACTGAGTCACACCGGCCAGGCTTCCTCTATATTATTGATTCTCCTTTCATGTTGTCCCCAAGTGGCATTCCTTACTTCTAAATTTACCTTAATCTACAAGTCCAATGCATAGAGCTAACTGACTCGCTTGTTCTGTGCCACAATTCTAAATTCTTGAATGAAAAATCTGATTGACACTATACAGAACATGTACCCCTTATCTAGTCAACTATGGCAATGGAAGAATGGAGTTCTCTGTATCAATATGTACTGTATGGCCACAAAGACTCTACTGTGGTGAGCTAGGGATAGGGGCTGTTTTCTGAGAAGGGAGTTTAGGTTAAGAAAGCACTTTAACACTCTTAGTATTGGGCCTAAATACATTCACATAGATTTATGAGGAAAAGGATGACCTCTTTTGTTTTTCTTATCTGCATTAATTTTATCCTTCTTTCTTGTGCATGAGTTACTAATGGTAGTCTTCTCATCACTACCCTAGTTTTTTTCTTGATATGTTCTTTATAACCTGAGAGCTGTACTTTTACTACACCGTTCCTTTAAAATAAAGTTAGTCATATCTTCTAAGGAAGCTAGAAATAACTGTATACAATTAACAAATAACAGTACATTTTGGGGCTTTGTTTTTCTTGCTTAATATGTGACTTGTTAAGGCTCGCTCTATTGCCAGTGTCTAAAACCAAACCAAACAACAAAACACTACAATTCAGGTTTTACAACTACTTTTTCTAGCCTAGTGACTTCTTAAAAGAGCTCCAGCTAGATCCTTCCTGTACAAGTAAAATGCTTAGTTCTTGGCCATGATGTAGTAATGTAGTACAACTTGAATCATGGGGTTACTGTAACTTTTTCTCAGTAAATCTGATGTTTCCATCTCTGAGAAGCACTTTATTTCCTCTGTTAGTGACTTTGATTTCCAGTTAGCTATGCTATTAGCAGTACATACTTATTTGGTTAAATTGTGATGCTTTAAAAAAATTTAATTGTGGTAAAATACACATCATTACTATTTTAACTGTTTCTAAGTGGCATTAAGTACATTCACCATATTGTGCAGCCCTCTCCACCATCTATCTCCAGAACTCTTTCCATCTTGTAAAGCTGAGACTCTGTACCCATTTATTACTAACTCCTCTATATACCCCTCTCCCCAGGTCCTGTCAAACACTTTTCTACTTTCTGTCTCTATTAATTTGAAATGTAAGTGGAATCATAGAGCATATGTTCTTTTGTGACTGGTTTACTTCACTTAGTATGTGTCATCAAGGTTCATTGATGTTGTAAAATGTGTCAGACTTTCCTTCCTTTTTAAACCTGAATAATCCATTTTACTACATTTTGTTCATCTGCTCATCTGTTGATGGACACTTGGGTGGCTCTTGTGATGTTTTTCCTTATCAGTATAGCACCATTGCAGATTATTATACCTAGTCATGATCATTTGCTGGTCTGTAACCAATATTCCATACAGTAGCCACTAGCCACGTATAGCTTTTAAGTTTTAAATTAAACGAAATTTAAAAGTTAATTCTTCAGTCACTCTAGCCACATTTTAAGTGCTCAATAGCCACATGTGCCTAGTGGCTGCCATATTGAACAGCATTTATATATAGAGAACATTTCCATAATTACAGAAAGTTCTATTGAACAGTGCCAGATAATTAATGCACAGGTCTATTTCCATATCTTGAATTTAGAGAAGGCAGAAATGTCCCTTGTGGGCTATAGAAACATCTTATTTACATTTGAATAAAGAAATTTATTAGTTTTGTTTATAAAGTAACTATGTCTGTTTAAATATGTCTTTTCATTGAGTCCAGAGGATTTTGTTCCTGCTCTGACTGGAAATATTTTGTAATGGATGAATTTTTAATAAACTGATTTTCAAGTGAAGTAAATGATAATCAGTGTCTTAGTAATTTAATACATTAAAATATGTAAATCTTTATGTTTATATGCATCAAGATTTACAGAAAAATAATTTTGAAGTCACATTTTATATCTATCATTCTCTTAGTTAGGAGCATATGTGTTAAATTATATATTTTTTTAAGAGATGGAGTTTGATCTTAGGGTGTAGAACACAGCAAATGATAATTAGTAGTAATTTGGCCAGTTTTTTCATGTTGAGATCTTAAAACAACTTATCCTATGAATGCTATATTCTTATTTTATTGAAATATAATTAACTTATAACATTGCATTGGTTTTAAAAATGCAAAATAATGATTTGAAACGTATATATTGTGAAATGATTACCACAATTAGTTAACATCATTACTCCATATAGTTACAAATTTCTGGAGAGAGAGGAAGGTAAGAGAAAGAGAAACATTGATCTGCTGCCTCCTGTCTGAACTCCCACCTGGGTTGAACCCACAACCTTTTGGTGAGGCTCCAACCAACTGAGCCACCCAGTCTATCTCCTAAGCTATTTTCAAATATAATGTACACTATTGTTAACTAGAAATTCAGTATTTTTTGGCATTTTAAATACCACTGAGATTAGATGAAACCTTTTTTTTCTCTGACAGCCCCAATTGTCAGCTTTAGGGAACTGTAGGGGCAAGTGTGTGTGTGTGTGTGTGTGTGTGTGTGTGTAGCATTGTCTTTATCATTTTGGATTAATTGTATGTTTTTATGAATACCAGTTTGTTAACCTTTTAAAATTATTTTTTAAAAGATATCACAAGATATTTTTAATGCTGAATTTTGAACCAGCTGGCTATGTTTAGAATTATTTTACCTTGTTGAATAATTGCTTGAGCTTAAGAATTCATTTAAGTCTAGCATTTTTAAAAAACTAATTACACAAACTGTTAATTTCTTGGGTATATAATTTGGAAAACTTTAAGTTGAAAGAATAAAATTTCTCATTTCTAAGAATAATGGTTTATGTATTTCTTTTCAAAAGTAAATAGGACCTTGACCGGTTTGGCTCAGCGTAGAGCGTTGCCCGCAGACCAATGAGTCTCGGGTTCGATTCTGGTCAAGGACATGTACCTCGGTTGCAGTTTGTCCCTGACCCTGGTCGGGTTGTGTGAGAGGCGGCCAGTCTGTGTGTCTCTCTGACATTGATGTTTCTCCCTCTTTCTCCCTCCCTCCCACTCTATTTAAAAATTAAGATAAATAAATAGGAAATTGATCTAATCTGATTTTTTAAAAATCTAATGATCCAGCTTCAGTGGTTGAACGACGTCCCATGGACCAAGAGGTCACTGGTTTGATTCACTGTCAGGGCATATGCCCAGGTTCCCGGCTTGATCCCCAGTGGGGGTCATGCAGGAGGCAGCCGATGAATGTATCTCTCTCATCTATGTTTCTATCTTTCTCTGCCTCTCTTTTCCTCTCTGTAAAAATCAATTTAAAAAAAATCTAATGAATTTTTCCATATTAAAACTTTTGACCGTTATTGCACTAATTTAAAAATCGTTTTCAGCCCTGGCCAGTTTGCCTCAGCAGTTAGAACGTCCGTTCTCGGATCAAAGGGTCAAGGGTTCAATTCTGGTCAAGGACACATACCTGGGTTGCAGATTCGATCCCCCATCCCAGTTTGGGGCATGCAGGAGGCAACCAGTTGATGTGTCTTTCTCACAATGATGTCTGTCTGTCTCTCTCTCCCCTTTTTCTCCCCCTCTGTCCCTCCATCCCTTCCTCCCTTTCACTCTATCTAAAAAACAAGGGGAAAATATCCTCAAGTGAGGATTAACAAAAAAAAGTAAATGAATAAAAACAATTATCAGTTTGAACTAATAGTAAGGAATAAGAAATTAGCCTGTTTATTCTGATTTTATGGAAAAAGAAAGGAGTGATATTGATAATAAGCAGTCTGGAATAAGCAACTTTTTAGGCTTAATTATTGGAGCTGAGCTAAGAAAAGATATTAGTTTATATTCCAGCTCTTTGTAAAACAGGAACTTTTGTTTTTCTGTTACTAACTTGGCTTACTACAGTTACAGTTAATGAGCTGGTATAATGAGAAGTGGCTGAAGGCTGAGGAAAATCGATTTAAAAAAAAAATTTAGTATATATGTACATAGCATTAAAAAATACCTTCAAGCCCTGGCTGGTTTGGCTCAGCAGTTAGAGCGTCCGCCTGCAGACCGGAGAGTCCCAGGTTCAGTTCCACTAGGGGCGCGTACCTTGGTTGCAGTTTGTCCCCGGCCCCGTTGGGGTCGTGTGGATGGCAACCACTCAATGTGTCTCTCCCACATTGATGTTTCTCTCTCTCTCCCTCTCTCTCCCGCTGTATCTGAGGATGAATGCAAGAATGTCCTCAGGTGATGATTTAAAAAAAACCTTCAATAATTAAGAGAGTTAGATTTAAATGAAATTTTTCTCTCACTGTAGATTTTTCTATTATTTTCAAATAGCAGGAAAAAAACAACAACCAGAAACGGCAGACACTGAATGCGGGAAAAGATTACCAAAGCAGAATTTCACAGTTCATTAGTTGAATACTAACATTTTATTGTTATTTGATGATACTTGCAACAAGTTGTTTTTTTGTTTTTGTTTTTTTTGTTTTTTCATATCTAGGCAAGGATGTAATCCATTAATTCAGTCAACAGGAATGCCTATTTGTATACCCGCTATTGTAATCAAATATGACTATATAAATTGTGGTAATATAGTGAAGTTCAAACAGACACTAGCATTTAAGTAGTCCCTAGAGACACTTTTACAAATTAATTTCAATTTGACTTTGGGTGATGGAAACACAGTACAATGTACAGATCTTGTATCATAGAAATGTACACTGAAACCTATATGAGCCTATTAACCAATGACACCCCAATTAATTTAATTTAAGAAAATCACACACTTTTAAATATGTATACAATGTTTATTTGTTTGTTATGCCCTAATAAAGCCGTGGAAAAATGAAGTTTAAAAAAATAAAATAAATTTCAAAAATTGCATTAAGGTGTTTATTTGAGAGTCAACCTGACAGATCAGTTCTTACTATACAGACATTACCAACTAGACACCAATGAAAGTTCTTATTCAAAACCTTTCATTTGTGCCCCAGCTGGTTTGGCTCAGTGGTAGAGCATCAGCCCGTGAACCAAAGAGTCGCAGGTTCGGTTCTGGTCAAGGGCACGTACCTCGGTAACAGTTTGATTCCCAGCCCTGGTTGGGGTCGTGGGGGGGGCGCAGCCAATCAATGTATCTCTTTCACATCGATCTCCCCCTCCCTCGTCTCTCCCTCTTTCTTCCTCTCTCCCCATTCTCCCCCCCACTCTATCTGAAGATAAAAATGGAAAAAAGTTTCCTCGGGTGAGCATTTAAAAACAGAGAAAAAATTAATTTGTTTAAAAAGCAATTTACTTAAGGACTTGCATTATTGAAAGCGTTCTGTATAAAAATGGAGCCATACAATTTTAAGTACACTACCTACAACTTTAGAAAACAAATCAAAATTAATCCTTATTTTACTTGGTAAAACATCATTTTTAGCCCTGGCCAGGTAGCTCAGTTAGTTAGAACATTGTCCCAATATGCCAAGATCGTGGTTCAACCTCACCTACAAGAAGCAGCCAGTGAATTCATAAATAAGTGGGGCAACAAATCTCAATCTCTCTCTCCTCTCTCTTTCTCTCTGTAAATCAATATATAAAATTAATAAAATAATTTTTAGCCCGGCTAGTGTGGCTTAGTGGAGTGAGCATCATCCCATGGACTGACAGGTTTGGGTTCAATTCCCCATCAGGACATGCCCAGGTTGTGGGCTCAATCCCCAGTAGGGGATGTGCAGGAGGCAGCCAATCAATGCTTCTCTCTCACATTGATGTTTCTCTCTCTCCCCTCCTCTCTCTAAAAACCAATCAATAAAAACATATTTAAAAAATAAATTAAAAAATAATTTTTAAATGTACATAGAGTATAGATGAGAGGTCACAATTAACATACCTTCAAGGGCCTAGGCAAGTAACAAATTAGTGAGGCAGGTGAGTGTAATGGACATTCATACATTGCGGGCTTGGCATAGATGGGTAAGCAGACATAAAAGCATCTGCTGGCACCCATTTCTCAGCTATACTCATTTGTTTCCATGTGGGCCCTTATTGCCTTTGATTGGGAAATATGTTCTAAATATTTAAACATTTGTTCAAATTCTTAACAGACTTAACAAAATAAGACATGTTGGTAGGACCATCTCTGCCACTACGGTCATTTGCTTTATTAAATCTAATATTGAGGTGCCTACCATATTCAGGTACTATACAAAAAAAATTGGACATGGCCACTTCCCTTTAGAAGTGCGTCCTGGGATGACAGAAATGTTATGTATGCTTTCAGTAAATATCCAGTATGATAGCCACTAGCCACATGTAAATTGGGGCTAGTGCAACCAAGGAACTGATTTTTTAGTTTAACTTACATTTAAATATGCACAGCCACACGTGGTTAGTGACTAGGGAGTGATAGTGGCACTCCAGAAACTAAATTCAGTAGCTAAGTCAATCATGAGAAGTTACTAGCTCAAGATTTAAATTACATTTCAGAACTGCAATGGAAAGGAAGGCTTGCGATCACACAATTTCTAAGTGAATTGCACAGGCAGTTGCTATAGGGCTTCAAAGGAGGAGAGTGGTCACTTTGATAGCTTTAGAGAGGAGGTAAAATTTAAACTGGCTCAAGGGATACGTAGAATTTTATGAAGAGTTCAGAAAGATGTGCCAGGAGAGTGAGATAATGGGAACTAAATGCACGAAGGCGGGGAAAAGTAACAAAAACTTTCTGGTTTTTATTCAGAAAGTTGACCCAAATTATGTCCTTTTTGTTTTTTTGTTTTTTTTTATATTTTGACAGGCAAATCATTTAATAATTGAAGTTGGTCTTGATGTATTGCTGGTTCTAAACTTTGGTCAATAGCTTAAGAAATAAGGCATTGTATTGTTTTTTGTTTTTTTTTATCCTCACTCGAGGACACTTTTTCATTCTTTGTTCAGATAGAGCAGGAGGGAGAGAGAGAGAGAGAAACATCGATGTGAAAGGGACACATCGGGTGGCTGCCACCCGCACGACCAACCAGGGCCAGGGACAAACTGCAACCAAGGTACATGCCCTTAGCGGGAACCGAACCCGGGTCTCTCCGGACCGCAGGCTGACGCTTTAACCGCTGAGCCAAACCGGCCAGGGCTGTACTGTTTTTATTCTTTCAGATGAACAGAAAGAAAAGATACAAAGAATGTAACTTCTAAAAAATAGCCGACTTTATGTCATAGTAACTCTTTTTATTTGGAATATACATATTTTGCCACCTTAAAGTTTTTTAATCAGTCATGTGCTTTTTTTCTGTTATGATGAAAGATAATTTAACTCAAAGATATACAGGGAAAGCAAATGAAAGCTCTCAAGTGCATAGTTTTCATAAAGTTTCCTATTTTTAGTTGAAAACTCTTTTTAATAGTTGCTGGATCTTTGGGGGAATTACATGTAATTCGCAGCATGGTGTTTGAAATAGTTTGTATTCTGTTTATTTATATGCCAATTTAAAGGAATGACTGTTTAGCTGGGGAAATCTTTGGCTAATGACTTAGCAATATTCTGTGTAAAAAATGTTCTGTGAATTAAAATATGCTAAAGTCCCTGTCAAAATATTTCTTTATGAGACGAGAGCATTTCCCTCATTACCTTGTGTAGAAATAGCACTACCTCTCACTCTACCTTCCAGTTCCCATTTCTTCCCTCTGCTTCCTTGGTTTACTTGGGTAGATTAAATGAAATAAAGCATTTATTTTATGTGGCTTATACTTGATAGGTACTCAGGAAATAGTCTTGTCTAACCTTTTTCATTCAAGATGAACAACCAAATTCTTGTCTATTAAAATTTATAGTGAAAAATTAAAAAAAAAAAGAAGCCCAGCCAGTGTGGCTCAGTGGTTGAGCATCAACCCATGCACTAAGGTTGCCGGTTTGATTCCTGGTCAGGGTACATGCCCAGGTTGTGGGCTAAATCCCCCGTGGGGGGCATGCAGGAGGTGGCCAATCAATGTTCCCTTTTATCTATGTTTCTCTTTCCCTCTTCTTCTCTCTCTCTAAGAAAAAAAAAAAATTATGTATAGTAAGAGATACTTTAAAAGTGGTGATTGTGGCCCTGGCTGGTTTGGTTCAGCTGTTAGAGCGTCGGGCCATGGACCAGAGAGGCCTGGGTTCCCATCCCGCTAAGGGCACGTACCTTGGTTGCAGTTTGTCCCCGGCCCCAGTTGGGGTCGTGTGGATGGCAGCCACACCACGTGTCTCTCTCAGGTCGATGCTTCTCTCTCTTCCTTCCTCCCTCTCTCTCTCCCACTCTATCTCAAGATAAACGCAAACATGTCCTCTGGTGAGGATTAAAAAAAAAAAGTGGTGATTGTTCTTTGTTTTTTGTTTTAATCCTCACCCAAGGACATTTTTGCATTTATCTTCAGATAGAGCAGGAGGGAGAGAAGGGGGAAGAGAGAGAGAGAAACATCGATGTGAGACACATCAATTGGTTGCCACCCACACAACCCCAGCCGGGGCTGGGGACAAACTGCAACCGAGGTAGTGCCCTTTAGCGGGAACCAAACCCTGGACTCTGGTCTGCGGGCTGATGCTCTGACCGCTGAGCCAAACCAGCCATGGCAAAAAGTAGTGATTGGTTTAATTTATATTAATGTTACTTACACTCATATATTACAATAAATGCTAAAGTATGCAAATAGTTTTATAATTTAAATCACTATTTTATCATCAATAGTTATTTTAATTACCAGTTATTGAATACCTGTTATGTGATAGGAATCTGCTGAACATCTCACCCTTTTTATTTTACTAATCTTCACAATAGCCCTAAGAGATATTGGTTAATTTTCTTTATTTACATGTAAAAAGAAGGCTGAGGCATAGAGAAGTAAAGTTACTTGCTCATGTTACATAGCAAGTTAGCTCAACTAGATTTTGATATTAGGTCTATCTAAATCCAACCCAGTGTTCATTTCACTGTATATTTTATTTTTAATATTTTAAACAATTATAGGGATTTTTTTGTGTGTTTTGTAATGAACATTTTCCCCATTACAGAATGTGATTTGATTTACTATTGAGTTCTGATAACAGCATAATGTGATAAAAGCCTGGGCTACTAGTTATAGATCCTTAATAGATCCAATAAATAATTGAGATGGTCACATATCAATTTAACCTAATCTCATTTTACAGATGAAAAAATGAGACCCAGAGAGGTTAAGTGATTTGTCTGCCACCACTAAGTAAGGTAACTGGGACTGGAACCCTGATATCCTAACTCTAATAGAGTATGATTTTCAGGAGCAACCTCAAATTTAATAAAAGGAAAATATAATCATGTGTGCAGTAAGAAAATAACAGAATTAAAATTCACCTTTATTGAAATATAATTGACATACAATAAACTGCACATATTTAAAATATACTGTTCTATAGGGTTTGACATACCTCTACACCTGTGAAACCATCACTGCAATCAACATAGTGAACCTTTCTTATGCCCAGAGTTTCTTTGTAGCCTTTGTAATCTCACCCTCTTGCTATTACCTCTTATCTCCCAATTCCCAGTCAACCAATTTCCGTTTTCTGTAACTATGGATTCATTTGTATTTTCTAGAGTTTTACATGGCAGTAATCTTAGAGTATGTACTTTTTTTTTTGCATAGTTTTTACTCTACTTAGTGGTTTTGAAATTCCTCTATGCTACTGGACATACCAATGATTTGTTCTTTTTATTGCTGAGTAATATTCCATTGTATAAACTTGTTTATCCATCTACCTATTCATAGATATTTGGATTATTGCCAGGTTTTTTAGCTATTATAAATAAGGCTGCCGTGAATGTTTGTATTGAAAGTTTTTGTTTTGTTTGGTTTTTTTTTTGTTAATGAATTTATGCTTCATTAAAACATGTAAAAAGAACTATTTTAATTGCATCTTCCTGATTATAACAAGGGTTTAGTATATTTTCCTTTGTTTATTATACCATTCTGAATTATTTTGTTATTAATTACCTGGTTATATTTTTCTAACCAAAATATTGAGGGAAAGCAACTCTAATATTTCACATTTCTTTATCCCAGAGTGCTCTAAACAATGGCAGAAGTAATCCATGTATAATTCACATTTTAATTACTAAGGTACTTGGGTCTATAATTTTTTTTAATGCATTTTTACTTATTTTGTGTATTTGAAAAAAGGCCACCCTATTAGACAGTATCAAATAGTGTGTGGAAACAAAACTGATTGCTGTTTGGTTATATTCAGTATCATGACTAACACTAATGCTGGTTGTTAACGTGGGCGGGGGGTGGGGGGACTCAAATTATTTATTATTGTATTTCCTTGCTACATAATGCCTTAGCGACATTCTGTAGATCTGCAGTGATAGCCTACCTGTTATCCTCTACCTATGGTTTTTGTGGTTCAACCTGTCTAGCCTGTAGTTCTTGTGTTAATGTGAATAGAAATAAGGAAACTAGTTATGAGTATTAACTGGTTCTCTGTAGGTTTTTATCTAACCCCACCCATAATGGAACATCATTTTACAAACTTTGTTTCATTTAGTAGTAAAGAATAAGATAGCTGGAAGTCTTATGTGACTAATTTATCTTTTTATGGGGTGCTGGTTATACCAGGGGAAAGTTGGTTCTTCATTTTGCAGTATGTGACCTGACATATTGATACTATAACAAGTCATACTTCAAAATTACCAATTCTAAATTGATTAAAATGTACTTTTGTTTTATTAAATATTCAGTCATATTATAATGTTTCATCAGTGAGGAATGAAGTATTTTTTCCAAATAAATTAGTCTTAATCCTTTAAACATATAAAACACTGATTTTTGTTTTTGTTTTGTTTTTTGTACATGCCCCTAGCAGGAACCAAACCCAGGACTCTCTGGTCCGCATGCCAACACTCCAACCGCTGAGCCAAACCGGCCAGGGCTAAAACACTGATTTTTAACATTGTTTTTGGAAATTACATTCATGTGAACCACTTTTTGCTGCTTGATTTACGTAATATACACAGAAAATTTGATTTTTTTCTTGAAGTATGGTTGTGCTCATTCCTGTACCAAATAGTAGTTAGTATGCTTTTTTTTCTACTTTTTCTCTCGGGTATTACTTTTCACTATGTTAGTTTTGAGCAGCCATTTGTTTCTCCATTCATTCAACAAATTATTAATTGGCACCTTCTGTATTTATAGTGTAAGTCTAGGGCATAGTCATAGAGTAATGATCAAAATATTGAATAGTGATTAAATTTGCTTCCTTCTGTCAGGGAACTTAAAATATGGACGGGGGGATGGAAATTATGTAATTATACAAGAATATTGGGACTTTCAGGGACCCTTAAGTAACCACACTTTGAGACCCGTTGAACTAGAATAATGAAGGGAGAAAAGCTACAAGCTGAAGTTTTTTGTTGAATTAAAAATGGATGTAATGTAAAATGAGTTAAAATTGGAACCTATTACTATTTTAGAAAAAAACAATTGAAATACACTTTAAAAATTTGCTATGGATCTTATAGCAAAGCAGTGACAGAACCATGACTAGAATTTAGATTTTCTTAATCATAGGCTCTTTCTATTTTTCTTTGTCTTTCTCTCTTCCTCTTTCCTCTCCACCCCTCCCCTCCCTTCCTTTCCCCTCTCTGTCACCTTTAATATCCCATCTTAGCTTAATCATTCTAGATATTTTTGGTTGTGAAATATGTTTCTGTGTTGGAGGCATGTGAGAGCCTGAGATTTGTACATGTTATCTTTTAAAATAGATATAATTTTAAATATTTTTATTGAGATTTTTTTTACCAATAATAATTTTAGTAATATCAACTGTGAGATATGATTGGCTGAAAAAATGATTTTTATATTCATGAAGTGACTAAATTATAGGTATTTAAATTATTACTTTGGATATCCAATGCATTGTAGTAAGAATCTCTTTAGAATGCTTCTAAGACACTTTACAATTGTAGATAAACATGTGATCATTTATACAGGCTGGGATAAAAGTCGGTTTCAGTTGTGACTATGCAAAATACAGAATTCAATAAAGCTATTGTAATAATCATAACCTGTGTGTCGTTTTTCTATTCAAACTACTGTAAACCTACTTTTGCTACTCCCTGTATTTGTCAGTAAGTAGGACTCTTCACAAGTTTCAAACCTATAGGAGTAAAATGAGGTTTGAGGAATAGTAATCAAACTTTGAGGATGGAGGAACTATATTTTATACAACTTTCTTTTATTGCAATGGGGAGAAATTAGTTTTAGCCTACTTCTTTTTCCTAAGCTTTTGTAATTCTGCTAGGATGAGCAAGTTTTTGTGGTACATTATTGGTTTAAAATTATTTCTGTTTTACATCTATAAGTGATATTTTATGAGTTTAAAATAACATTTTAAAAATTAACTTGATCTATAGTTTTAAAACGAGTTATATTTAGTAGATATGTTTCTGTGTACTTAAAACCAAATTATCATTATATCTGATCAGACTGTTGTAGGCTACTTCTACCCCTTCCCATGTGTGTTTTCATAGTGCCTCATTGAATATCACTTTTGTAGTAGGAATGTGCTTGCAAATATGATTATTATGTACTATTATAAAATTGCCGAGAGAACTAAGAACACCATATTCTGAATTAAGAGTGTAACTTGGATGATTCCTTCATAATGGTAATAACCAGGGTTTGCTATAAGTTATTTAAAAAAAAATTAACATACTATAAAATGCAAAGTTTTAAATTAAGATTGTAGGTCAAAATACAATTAAGACAGCAAGTGCAAACTTCACTTGACTGTTAATACATTTGTTCCATTTTAATGTTTTATTCTGATATGTTAATATTTGTGGACACCAGCTGTATAATATGAGAAAAATGAATGGTACATTACTAAAATGTAATTAATAACTAAGAAACTTAAATTTTTAGAAATTATAAAAGAAGCTTGTACATTATGTTGAACATACATTTAAGTATATACTTAATATTTCTTATATATTGAAATATACCTAGGAACATGGCATTTCTATTTAAAAATCCTTAACATGTTTTCAAGAAAATGTACTCTCAGAGTAGAATAATTTTAAGAGGTTGAGAGGCCATTACTTCACCTGTAGTGTGAAATTCCTGACAGAGGCCTTTTGTACATTAAATGACCTGGGAATTCTACAGCCTTCCGCAACTACTTTCCCAATAATGAAATCCAGTAGCTTTACTATTAGATAGTTCTCTCTTTTTAAACATTTTTTTTTATCATTTCTTTCTCATTTTATTATATAACATTATAGGCATACCAAAAGGTACATAGAGAGTAATAAAACAAAACACCATTCCTTATATTCATCACCAGCTAAAGAAACATTGCAATATAATTGAATGAAGCTTCCTGGATATCTCTCGCTGGCATTTCTTCCCCTCCTTATCTTCCACCCTCAACTAGTATAGGAAATCTGGCATTTATCATTTCCACGCTAGAAATTATTATTTTTTCTTTATTGATTT
This sequence comes from Molossus molossus, assembly GCF_014108415.1. Classification (NCBI taxonomy): domain Eukaryota; kingdom Metazoa; phylum Chordata; class Mammalia; order Chiroptera; family Molossidae; genus Molossus; species Molossus molossus. Next base: position 35,026,363 of record NW_023425347.1, on the reverse strand, counting down.
TAGAGAGAGAGGAAGGGAGAAGGAGAGATAGAAACATCAATGAGAGAGAGAATCATTGCTGAGAGAGAACATTGATTGTCTGCCTCCTGCATGACCCCCACTGGGGATCAGGCCCACAACCTGGGCATGTGCCCTGACCAGGAATTGAACTGGCGACCTCCTGGTACATGGGTCAGCACTCAACCACTGAGCCACACCGGCAGGGCTAGAAATTATTTCTTGATGAAATCTGTAGCTCTTGATAAAACCCTAATGGTAATTATACATTTTTTCTTGTGTCATTGGCAGACATGAAAACCAATATGAAGGGCAGTGGGAAACCTTGCCTTTATTTTCATACATCATATTTCTGTCAAATTGCCAGAAGTATAACATTTTATCACTAGTTTTTAACTTGTTTCAACCAGTCACTTGGTTCTTTTATTGTTTCTATTTGTAAACAGCCATTACTTGTCTTGCACTTGACTACTAATTTTACTTCCTCAGGGACTGTTTTTGTATTGTCTATATAGTTTCATTGTTATCTTTCCCACCTTCTCTGAGTAACTGACTAGTTGCTTTCTATTTCTTCAGTCTAACCAGCAAAATAAAACATTTAATGAGAATCCCAAGCCTGATTCCTTTTTTCCTGCCTTTTCCTCTCTCCTTCCATATCTATCTGTCTATGCATTCATCTATCTATTTATTATCTTAATTTGGTTGCCTTTTATTATATACTTGCACAAAACAAGAAAAGCACCTCTGGGCTTTTCCTTTGTAATCTTTTCTCTTACTATCTCTTTATTAAAGCCCCCAAATACTCATCATTAATTGTGCTTGTAATACATCTGCTGCTATGTTATCTGTTTTGTTTATGCTTAGTTATTTAAAAAACATTTAACACTTTAGCACATTAGAGGTTTTTGTGATAAATCAGATCTGCTCTAAACTAAGCATGACATAACAGAATTGATTTTAGCTTAATCTTTTCTTTATTTTGATATCTTGCTATCCTTTGCACACTGTTTGGCTGTATTTGGCAATAATGATAAATAATGTTGACTCTCCTGGTAATTGAATAAGTGGTAAATACCAGATACACTGATAAAGATTTTTATGTTTTGCTAACTTAATCATTTTATAGTCCTTTCAGACAAAACCTTTGTTCTTAATTATTCTGGTGTACTTGTAGGTTTCATTTTTTTATTAGAGCCTTCTTGGGTTTCTGTTTTACAAAGTCTCTATCTCTGCCTATCACTTCCCTACCTTCCAGCCTCTATCTTACTGTCATCTTCACAACCAGAATTTCCACATATTTCCAGAATGCCCCTAGGAGATAATAAAGTCCCTTTTAAGAAGCTGTGGATAGGCGAAGTGACTTTTTAGTTCACATTTAGAGAGGAAAGAAAATTATTATAAATCGCCCTTTAAAAACTTTTTACCCTTGTGCTTGCTTCAGCAGCACATATACTAAAATGGAAACGATACAGAGAAGATTAGCATGGCCCTGCGCAAAGATGACACGCAAATTCATGAAGCGTTCCATATTTTTTACCTAAGACAACAGAAACAAAGGAGAAAATGAACACATAGGACTACATCAAACTCAAAAGCTTCTGCACAGCGAAAGATACAATCATCAAAATGGAAAGGCAACCCACTGTGTGGGAGAGCATAATTGCCAATGATATATCAGATAAGGGGTTAATTTCCAATATATACAGCGTGCTCATACAACTCAACAAAAGGAAGACAAAGAACCCAATTAAAAAATGGGCAGAGGAACTAGACACCTCTCCAAACAGGACATACAAATGGCTAAGAGACATATGAAGAAATGCTCAACATCACTAATCATCAGAGAGATGCAAATTAAAACAACAATGAGGTATCACCTCATATCTGTCAGAATGGCCGCCATCAACAAATCATCAAACAAGTGCTGGCGAGGGTGTGGAGAAAAGGGGACTCTAGTACACTGCTGGTGGGAATGCAGACTGGTGCAACCACTATGGAAAACAATATAGTGTTACTTCAAAAAATTAAAAATTGAACTTCCATTTGACCCAGTGATCCCACTTCTAGGAATATACCTTAAGAAGCCTGAAACACTAGTCAGAAAGAATTATGTACCCCCATGTTCGTAGCAGTACTATTTATAATAGCTAAGATCTGGAAACAGCCCAAATGTCCATCAGTAGACGAATGGATAACAAAGCTGTGGTAGATATACACAATGGAGTACTATGCAGTTGTAAGAAAGAAAGATCTTTTATCCTTTGAGACGACATGGAGGGACCTGGAAAGTATTATCCTAAGCGAAACAAGCCAAATAGAGAAAAACAAGTATCATATGATCTCACTTATTTGTGGAGTATAATGAACATAACAGTCTGAGGAATGGGGTAGTCCCTGAGAAGTAGAAGTGGGGTACAGACTGACAATCCCCAGAAGAGGTGTGGTGGGGGAGAGATAAACCACAGAACGTATATGCATGAACAATGGACATGGACAACAAAGCTGGGGACAGGGCGGGGAGGGAAAAAGAGGGGGTATCAGTGGGGGGAAAAGGAGAAACATCTGTAACAAAAATTAATAAAAATAAAAAATACATAAAACTTTTTACTCTTTGTTTTTAAAAGTGTCGATTACAGTATTATGGTCAGTAATAGGTATGAAACAAGTATCATTTTTTCTTATATTAGGATATAGAACACAAAACAGGGTTTGTATGTTTTATATTCTGGGAAGTTCAGGAATGGGGAACGTTCAGAATGATGAAGCTCTCCTGCTTACCTTCAGAGGTATAAGAACAGATGGAATCTAGGCACTAAAGAAGTTTCATCCAGAACTCTGCTTAATATAATTTTTGACACTTAATTTTTAACATGGTTAATTTTGTGTAAAGGAGGTATTCTAGGAATGTAATTAATCAAGGTCTTATTGTATGGTTTTTTTTTTTTAATATGGTATATTTTCCTAAAAAGCCTTTTTTGCATATTAGGCTCCTAATAAATAGCTGATAGCTAAAAGTAACTAGTTAATGGAAAACTAGGCTTACATGGGTTCTTAATGTGGGGTGCTTGGGTGGACTTTGGGATCTGTGAAACCTGAGACTTGCCATTCTGTGTGTGTGTGTGTGTGTGTGTGTGTGTGTGTGTGTAACACATGGAATATTCTGAGAGTTTATTGCTTTTATTAGGATTCCAGAGTAGATCTGTAATCTCTGTCTCCCACACCTACCCAAAGTCCACATATAGAAAAATAGTTTAAGAATCACTGCTGGGGGAAAATTGATAAAATTGATCAGTGGGATTAGAGATGCTCCTAGAGTTATTGGTAGCTCTAGTACCTATCACTTGATAATAAACCCTCTGGTTTATAATACTGACAAGGTAAAATTATAGAATTTAGAATATGAAGATAAAATAAAGGAAAATGAAGTAGTCATTAAAAGAACAATTACAAAATTTAGATTTTACTCATTGTATACTTTTCTTTTGTCCTTGAACAGGCATGTGACTTAATTGAAAAGAACAATGACTTGTGACAGAAAGCCCTTTCCATGTTATAAATGTGAAGATTGTCTTGATTTTTGACTCTGGCTGTTTATGTTTCCTAGTACCTTCTTTTTCTTTTTGCCTCATTTTCTGTAACTAAAGCTTTTTTGGGTGGTAGGGGGAGTAAGTCGCTATGGGTTTAGATATGAGAGATGGCTATTCTACTTGTGAAATTTGAAGTACATTATTTATTTTTTAAATTTCTTTAAAATATTTATTGATTAGCTATAATGTGCCAGACACTGCTGGGGACACAGTAGTGAACAAGACATATAGATACTGCCTTTGCGCTTACAAAGCTCGCCTTATTATCAAGCAGGGAAGGCAAAGTAAAGTATAAGGAATACTGATAAGAAATATGATAGGAACATGCAGAGGTACTATGGATCACCTCACAGGAGTACCTAAGCAATGATTGTAAGTGATACTGTGATTTTAATTTGGTGGTGTCCACATGGTCATTGTGAGAACATAGAAGTACAACTGATTTTTAAGTGTTCTATATCCTGTGATATTGCTAAACTCTTTTATTCTAGAGATTTCTGGTAAATTTCTTGATATTTCCTAATGGGGACAGTTTTATTTTTCCTTTCCAATATGTATGCTTTATTATCTTATTAAAAAGCCTGATACTGTGTTGAATAAGAGCCCTGAGAGCAGACATCTGCATCCTGATCCTGACCTTAAGAGAAAGCATTTTTTCTTTCACCATTACAGATGATTTAGCTATAAAGTAGGCGCTCCTTATCAAGTTGAGAAATCCTCCTGTAGTCCTAGTTCACCGAGAGTTTTTTCATCACAAATGCCTGTTGAATTTTGTCAGTTGTTTTTTCTGCATCAGTTGATATTATCATATGATTTTAAATCTTTATTCTGTTGATATGGTGAATTATGTTGATGGATTTTTTAATATCGAACCAGTCTTCCATACCTGGAGTAAACCCTCCTGGGTTGTAATGTATAATTGTCTTCATTACTGGATTCAATTTACTTATATTTTGTTGAGGATTTTTACATCTAAATTCATAGGAGATATTGGTCTTTGTATTCATTTCCTATATCTGAGTAATGTTGATCTCAACATTACGATCTCGAGTTATGATGTAGTCCCTCTTATTTTTTGGAAAAGCTTATGTAATAGTTATAGGACAATTCAGATTATGTATTTCATATTGGGTGAGTTTTGGTGGTTTGTCCTTTTTTAGGAGTTCGTTCATTTCATTTAAGTTGTTCATTCATATGTGTATTACGTTTAGTGTTCCCTTATTCTTTTAATGGCTATAATATTTATAGTTATATTGTCTGTTTTATTACTGATATACTTTGTGTCTTTTCATTTTATATTTGTTAATCTTGCTAGGGGTTAATCAATTTTATTGATCTTTTCAAACAGTCAACTTTTGTTGCATCAATTTTTTTTATTCTCTGTTATTTTCAGTTTCAGTGATTTTTACTTTTATTTTTATTGTTTCCATCTTTTGCCTCTTCCAGTTTATTTTGCTTTTCTATTTTTAGTTACTTGAGTTGGGAGTTTACCTACATTCCACAGATTTTGATACATGGCATTTTCATTTTTATTCAGTTTTTTGTGTTTTTTTTTTTGTTATGTTTTTTTATTTCCTTGGGGACTTACCCTTTGAACTGTAGGTTATTTAAAAGTGTGCTTTTAAAATTCTAATTGTTTGGAAATTTTCTTATTGACTTTCTGTTACTGACTAGTTTAATTACTTTATGGTCAGTGAATACATTCTGTATGTTTAAATTCTTTTAAATTTATTTAATTTTGTTTTAAGACCCAGTCTCTGGTCTGTCATGATGAATATTTCATGAGCGCTTTAACAGAATATGTATTCTGTTCTTGTTAGGTGGAATGTTCCATAAATGTTGATTAAAGCCTCTTTTTAATGATGTTGTTTAGTTCTTTTTGTTGTTGGTTTTCTCTCTGATAGTTCTGTCTTGCAGAAAGAGGAGTGTTGAAGTCCCCAACTATAATTGTATATTTTTCTATTTTTTCTCAGTTCTATCAGTTTTTGTTTCTTATTTTTTAAAATTATCTTGTTTCCACATTTAGGATTGCTATGTCTTATTTGTGGAGGGATCCTTTTATTAGGATCCCTAGTTATTTTTCCCTAGTTATTCACTTTGCAGTCCACTTTTGCTGACATTGATATAGCTACTTCTGCTTTTATTTTTTATTATTTATAAAAATCATATCTTTTTTTTTTTTTTCCAGTTTGCCTCTGCCATGATATTCAAAGTCAAGGTCTAGAAGATAGCAGATACAGTTAGGTCATATTTTTTCAAACCACTGTGCCAATCTGCTTTGTTTCTTGTTTTTTAAAGGCAGATTTGCTTTATTTTTGTGACAATCTGTTTTTAACTTTTATATTTAGATCATTAACATTTAAAATAATTATTGATAGTAAGAGCTTAAATCTGTTTGATTATTATTTCTTTTGTTTTTACCTATACTTTCCCTTTTCTTGCCTACCTGTGGGCTACTTGAACATCTTAGAATTCCATGTTGATTTATTTGTATGTTTTTGATTATGTCACCAGTTTTTATAAGTGGTTTCTTTGAGTATTACAAAAATATGATGTGTCACATATTAGAAACTGTTACATTGACATTTTACCACTTCGAGTGACGTATATAAATCACTTCTATACAGATATCTTTACTCTCCTAATTTAAAAATTATAATTTTTACTTCCTGTACATTGAATACATCTAAAAACTAATAAGGAGAATGTTATTTAATCTTCTTTCTTTCTGAAGTTACAGACTCCTTCAGTTATCATTTCTTTCTAGTTTTTCAGAACTTCTTATAGCCATTCTTTAATAATAGGACTGCTGATTTCTCTTAGAGTTTGAGAATGTCTTCATTTCCCTTTCATTCCTGATGGGTATTACTAGGTGTCACTGGGATTAGAATTTGAGATTGACAGTTCTTTGCTTTCAGCATTTAAAATGTTATACTACTTTTCCTCTGGCTTTTGTAGTTTCTGTTGAGAAATGTATAATTTCTCTCTAGTTGCTTTCAAAAATGTTTTCTTTGTCTGTAGATTTCATAACTTTGATTTGTTGCATCCTAGCTTTCTTTGGAGGTCATTGCATATATCCTTTTTGGGATTTGCTTAGCTTTTGAATCTATAGGTTATATGCCTTTTGTCAAAATTTGGTAGTTAGCTATTATTTTTTCAAATATTTTTTAGACACATTGTTTTCTGTTTTCCTTTTGGGACTTCAGTGACACAGATGTCATATGTCAGATCTTTTGTTAATACTCTATAGATGTGTGTGCTATATTCCGTTTTTCAGATTATTTCCTTTCTGTTGTTCAGATTGGTTTAGTTTTATCATCTGTTTTCAAGTTTAATGATATTTTTTTGTCTGTTATCTCCAATCTATTTAGCCCACCCAGTGAGCTTTTTACTTTAGTTATTCAATTTTTCTGTTCTCTAATTCCTCGATTCGTCTTTATATCTTCTGTTATTTGCTGATATTATCTTTTCATTTTTTTAAAATAATGTTTATAATTGTTTATTGAAATCCTAGTCAGTTTTTTCAACATCTGAGTCACCTCAGTGTTGGCATATATTTATGTTTTTCCATTGAGTCTGTCATTTTCCTTGTTCTTGGGTGAGTGATTTTTTAAAAAATTGTATCCTGGACATTTTGGCTATTATGAGAACCTGTATCCTATTTAAATCTTCATTTTAGCAAGTACTCTTGCTAAAGATTGTGGCTTACTTTTGTGGGCTCTGGTTTCAATGATAACTTACTTTCAGAGCCTTTGCAGTATTATTCTGATTTGCTTTGTGTACTTACCTGAAAAGCTACTCTGAAAACCTGGGATTCATGATATACTTTAATTCTCAAATCTTTTGCATATTAATTTAGTCATCTTAATGTGTGGGTTAGTTCTGCCAAGTCCTGGTTCTGCCAGGACTTTTCATGTAGACTTAAAGAATTCTTTTCTCCAGTTCTCTCCAAGATCCTTCTACTTCTCTACTCTCTTACTGGAGTAGTGAGGTGCATTGTCTTTCCCTGCTGGATAGGAGTAGAATTGTTGACTTGGTCCCCACTTGGTTTTCACTGACAACACACCATTGGAGGAGGGCATTGCCACATCAGACTACTTGCTGCTGCTGCTAGCTGGGGGGCAAACCCCCCAGAATTCTTTTTATTGTCTGATATCATGTGATAAGAGAAAGCTTAAGTCAGACTAACTCAAGCCCAAAGGGATTGGTTAGCATTTTGACAAAAATTTAGGGGTGTACAGTGTTTGCTTTAAGCATGATTGGCTTTAGATGCTCAGTCTGTGTCCTCTGATCTTTTTCTCTTTTAAGTCTCATCTTTACTTCTTTCTTGGTTAGCTTTGTTTTCTGGCTATCTGTGGTAAGAAAAGTACTTCTCTTCATCAGTAGATTTAGATTTTTACCGTCTTTGCAACGTGTTCTCAGAAGGACTTGCCTATCAATCCCTTAAAAGGAGATCTGAATAGGCCTACTTTAGTCGAAGCATGATTACTCCTAAACAGATCACTGAATCAGAGGAGTGGATGCTCTTGCCCACATGCAGCTTAGAAGCAAGTCTATTTTAGAAAGTAATGACTTAGAGCCCAGCTGGTGTGGCTCAGTAGATTGAGTGTTGTCACATACACCAAAGGTCACTGGTTTGATTCCTAGTCAGGGTACATGCCCGATGTTACAGGCTTGATCCCAGGTTTGGAGAAGGGCATAGAGGAGGCAGGTGATAGATGTTTCTCTCTCATCAATGTGTCTATCTCTTCCTCTCCTAAAAAAAAAATCAATAAAAACATATTTTAAAATATAATAAAAATAAAAGGTTTCATCCTCAACTCTTCTTTAAAAAACATAAGTTAAAATGAAAACTAATGACTTTTGCTCTGGCCAGTGTGGCTCAGTGGTTGGGCCTTCTGCAACAAGAGGTCACAGGTTCAATTCCCAGTCAGGGCACATGCCTAGGTTTCAGGCTTGATCCCTAGTAGGGGATTTGCAGGAGACAGCCAATCAGTGTTTCGCTCTCATTGATATTTCTCTCTCCTTCTCCGTTTCCCTTTCTCTATCTCTGAAATCAACAGAAACATTTTTTTTTAAAGAAAGGAAAAAAAATAGTAGTGCCTTTATATTTTGTTGGGGTTTCTGTTCATGTTTTATTTTTATTGTTGACAGTATTACAGATGTACCCCATCTTTCCTCCATTTGTTCCCCTTCATGCAACTCCCATCCCACCCCAGGCCTTCACTACACTGTTATCTGTATCCATGGGCTACGCATATATGCTTGTATATGTTCTTTAGTTAATCTCTTCTTGTCCCCGCTTCTCCCCTCTGAGATCTGTCAGTCTGTTCCATGTATCCATGCCTCTTGACCTATTTTGTTCGTCAGTTTATTTTTATTCATTAGATACTGCGTATGAGTGAGACCATGTGATATTTGTCTTTCTCTGTCAGACCTATTACACTTAGCCTACTAATCTCCAGGTCCATTCATGCTGTCACAAAGGATAAGAGATCCTTCTTTTTTATAGACATGTAGTACTCCATTGTGTAAATGCACCACAGCTTTTTTTATCCATTTATCTCCTGATGGGCACTTCAGCTGTTTCCACATCTTAGCTATTATAAATAATACTGCTGTGAACATAGGGGTGCATATATTCTTTCTGATTGGTGTTTCAGTATTCTTAGGATATAGTCCCAAAATGGGATCTCTGGGTCAAAAGGCAGTTTCATTTTTAATTTTTCTATCAGTCTACATTCCCACCAGCAGTGTACTAGAGTTCCCTTTTCTTCATATCCTTGCCAGCACTTTTTTTATTTATTGATAGAAGCCATTCTGACCGGTGTGAGGTGATACCTCATTATAGTTTAAATTTGCATTCCTCTGATTAGTGATGTGCATTTTTTTCATGTCTATTGGCCATTGTTATGTCCTCTTTGGAGGAGTGTTTATTCAGGTCCTTTGCTCTTTTTCTTTTCTTTTTTTAAATATGTTTTTATTGATTTTTTTAGAGAAAGACAGAAACATCCATGTGAGAAACATTGATTGGCTGCCTCCTGCATGGCCCCTACTGGGGATCAAGCCCACAACTTGGGCATGTGCCCTGACCAGGAATTAAACTGGGACCTCTCAGTCCATTGGACAACGTTCAGTCCACTGAGCCACACAAGCTGGGTCCTTTGCCCTTTTTTTTTTTTTTTTTTAATGTTTTCTGGGATTTACTGATTTGTATTTAAAAGGAACTGTTAGCAAAGGGTCACCAAAAATAATCTGAACAAGCAGGAAAATACAGTTAATACGGAAATACTGCTAATTCCAGGACATGGTTTAACTGATACAACATTATCTCTTAGATCCTGTCATTGATATAAAACTTGATTGTTTTTTACTTTTCTAAACACATAGTGGTATAATTGACAATATTCAATCAGTTCTGTACTTTCATGAACGTATAAAAATTAAAATACCACCCTGGCCGGTTTAGCTCAGCGGTTAGAGCGTCGGCCTGTGGTCTGGAGAGACCCAGGTTCGGTTCCCGCTAAGGGCATGTACTTCGGTTGCAGTTTGTCCCCGGCCCTGGTTGGTCGTGCGGATGGCAGCCACTCGATGTGTCCCTTTCATGTCGATGTTTCTCTCTCTCTCTCTCTTCCTCTCTCTCCCTCCCACTCTATCCCTCCCACTCTATCTGTACAAAAAATGGAAAAATGTCCTCAGATGAGGATAAAAAAAAAAAAATTAAAATACCAATTAAAAACTAATATATAGCCCTGGCCGGTTTGTCTCAGTGGTTAGAGCATCGGCCTGTGGTCCAGAGAGACCCGGGTTCGGTTCCCACTAAGGGCATGTACCTCTGTTGCAGTTTGTTCCCGGCCCTGGTTGGGTCATGCAGGTGGCAACCACTCGATGTGTCCCTTTCACGTCGATGTTTCTCTCTCTCTCCCACTCTATCTGAACAAAATATGGAAAAATGTCCTTGGGTGCAGACAAAAAAAACACAAACGAATATATATTTTCCTTAAATGTTTTTACAGTTACAATTTCAATATTTTCATTTAATAGTGGTGTGATTTAAGAGATTTTTCATTCACAAGTCAAATAACAGTCCACCCAAATGGAACTGATAGTCTTTAGGCTCATAGTGAAAACAAAGAGTTCAGGAATGCAGCAACTGACATTTCAAAAATACAAAACAGATAAAATTCTTAGATACATGCAATAAGCTCTGCTGAGCAGCCGGCCACAGAACTAGAACATTGGGTAACTTTACTGATGATTTCAGTAGGACTCCAGATGTTCCTAAACGCAACTTGAACTCTCATCTTAAGCTTTGTATTTTGCTTTTCCAGTTTCACTCATAACACAAACATGATTCAAGTTCCTAAAGTATAGTCAAGGGCATATCCTACAACTAACTTGTCTGGAATTTGAAATCCAACAAAGTCTGGTCTATATCCAACAGTTCAGGGGGTCTTTTTTACCAGCAAGCTTGTGACCTTGACCATCTTCGGATTATGTGCTTGACCAAGGAAAGCAAGGTTTGCATTGTTTTGCCAGTGGCAGTTATATCTTCAACAATCAAGACATTCTTTCCAGTTAAAGTTGAGAGATCATCTCCACCAATTATTTTTATGTCCCCTGTTGATTGGTCATTACAGTAGCTCTTCAGTCTGATAAAATCTACAGTCATAAGAATAGATCTATCACTATTTCTGTTCATTGCTTTGATGTAATCCAGTAGGTCAGCAAAGAATTTATACCCTCCCTTGAGCACACAGAGGGCTACAATGTGATGGCCTCCCATCTCCTTCATCCCGTCTCAAGCAAGCCGTTTGGTCCTGTCCATAATTATCCAAATCCTCAGGATAATGACAAAATAAATCTAGGTCATAACCTGGTTCATCATCACTAATCACTATGCTGGGGCTGCGAGTCGCCATAATGAAGATGGCAGAAGCGCTGGTGGAGCTTTTGCCCATTTGTTAATTGGATTGTTTGTCTTCCTTGTGTTGAGTTGTGTAAGTTCTTCATATATTTTGGAGATTAACCCCTTACCAGAATGTATCATTAGCCAGTATGTTCTCCCATACATTGGGTAGTTTCATTGATGGTTTCTTTTGCTATACAGAAGCTTCTTCGTTTGATGTAGTCCCATATGTTTATTTTTTTCCTTTATTTATACTTAATCTAAGAGACATACTGGCATAAATATTGTTCCAAGAGATGTCTGAGATTTTATTGCTTATGTTTTTTCCTAGGATATTTATGATTTCGTGGCTTACATTTAAGTTTTTTACGTATTTTGAGTTTATTCTTGTGTATGGTGTAAGTTGGTGGTCTAGTTTCTTTTTTTCTTGCATGTACTTGTCCAGTTTTTTCAGCACCATTTTTTGAAGAAACTGTTTTTACTCCATTGTGTGCTCCTGCCTCATTTGTCAGATATTAATTGACCAGAGACTTTGGTTGATTTTCGAGCTCTCTGATCTGTTCCACTGATCTATATGCCTCTTCTTATGCCAGTACCAGGCTGTTTTGATTAAAATGGCCTTGTTGTATAGTTTACTATCCAGCATTTTGATACTTCTCACTTTGTTCTTCCTCAGGATTGCTGAGGCTGTTCTAAATCTGTGAAATATGACGTTGTTATTTTAATATGGATTGCATTGAATTTATAGATTGCTTTGGGTAGTATGGACATTTTAATGTAGTTAATTCTTCCAATCCATGAACATGGTATATGCTTTTACTTCATTATATCTTCCTCTGTTTTTTTTTTTTTTTTCAATGTCCTGTAGTTTTCTGAGTACAGGTCTTTTACCTCCTTGGTTAAGTGTACACCTAGGTATCTGTTGTTGTTGTTGCCATGGTAAATGGGATTGTTGTTCTGGTTTCTCTTTCTGAGAGTTAATTATTAGTTTATAAAAATGCCATCAATTTCTGGAAGTTAATTTTGTATCCTGCTACTTTGCTGAATTTATTTGTTAAATTTAGTAGATTTTGGTGGAATCTTTAGGGTTTACGTACAATATCGTGTCATCTTCGAATAATGACACTTTTATTTCCTCCTTTCCAATTTGGATGCTTTTTATTTTTTCTTGTCTGATTCACGTGGCTAGGAATTCTAGCACTAAGTTGAATAAGAGTGGTGAAAGCAGACATCCCTGTCTTGTTCCTGATCATGAAGGAAATACTTTTACTTTTTGCCCATCGAGTATGATGTTGGCTGTAGGTTTGTCATATATGGCCGTTATTATGTTGAGGTAAGATCCCCCCAGTCTTAATTTGCTGAGTGTCTTTATCATAAATGGGTGCTGGATTTTGTTGAAAGCTTTTTCTGTGTCTATTGATATGATCATGTGATTTTTCTCTTTCATTTTGTTTGTGATGTGTCATGTTTATTGATTTGTAAATATTGTATCCCTGGAATAAATCCCACTTGGTTGTGGTGTATGATCTTTTTACTGTATTGCTAGATCTGATTTGCTAATATTTTGTTGAGGACTTTAGCATTTATGTTCATCAGGGATATTGGTCTGTAATACTTTTTCTTTGTAGTGTCTTTCTCTAGTTTTGGAATTAGGTAATGCTGGCCTCATAAAAAGAGCTTGGAAGTCTTCCTTCCTTTTGAATTTTTGGAATAGTTTGAGGAGGATAGGTGTTAGCTCATTCTTTGAATGTTTGATAAAACATTATGAAGACATTTGGTCCAGGACTTTTGTTTTCTGGGAGTTTTTTTTTTTATTATCACTTCAATTTTATTCATTGTTATTGGTCTATTCCGGTTGATTTTTTCTGATTAAATTTTGAAAAATTGTATGTTTCTAGGAATTTGTCCACTTCACCCAGGTTTTCGCATTTGTTGGCATAGTTTTTTCATAGTGTTTTCTTACAGTCCTTTGTATTTCTGTGGTGTCAGTTGTTACTTCGCCTCTTTCGATTCTGATTTTATTGATTTGGGTCCTCTCTCTTTGTTTCTTGATGAGTCTGGCTAAAGGTTCATCAATCTTGTTTATCTTTTCAAAGAACCAACTCTTAGTTGCATTGATATTATGTATTGTTTTTTTAGTCTTTATATCATTTATTTCCACTCTGGTCTTTATTATTTTCTTCCTTCTACTTTCTCTTGGCGTTTTTTATTGTTACCTTTGTAATTCTTTCAGTTGTAAGGTTAGGTTGTTAGTTTGAGCTTTTTCTTGTTTCTTGAGGTAGGCTGTAATGTTCTGTACTTCCCTCTTAGGACTGCTTTCACTATGTCCCATAGATTTTAGGTTGTTGTGTGTTCATTTCCATTTGATTCCAGAATGATTTAGATTTCTTACTTGATCTTGTTGGTAATGCATTTAATAGCATGCTATTTAGCCTCCATGTATTTGAATATTTTTGAGATTTTGTTTTTTATATATTAGTTGATTTCTAGTTTCATGCCATTGGATTCAAGCAGATGCTTGATATGAATTCAATCTTCTTGAACTTGTTGAGACATATTTTGTGTCCTAACATGTGGTCTAGTTTGAGAATCTTTCATGTCACTTGAGAAAAATATATATTCTGCCACTTTGGGATGAAGTGTTTTGTAAACATCAATTAAATCCACCAAATCTAATGTGTTAAAGGTCTCTGTTTCTGTGTTGACTTTTTTATTGTCTGGAAAATCTAGATATGAGATGTCAATGGGGGGTGTTAAAGTACCCAACTATGACTATATTGCTATCTATCTCTCTCTTAAAATTCACCAAGAATTTTAAAAATACATTAAAATACATTTAAAATGTATTTGGTGCTTCTGTATTGGGTACCTATGTGTTTACAAGGGTTATAGTTTCTTGCTGGATCTATCCTTTTAGTATTATGCAGTAGCCCTCTTTGTCCCTTGTCATGGCCTTTGTTTTAAAGTTTATTTTGTCAGATATGAATATTGCTACCCTAGTTTTTATTTTGTCCATTAGCATGGCATATATTTTTCCATCTCTTTACTTTCAGTCTATGTGAATCTTTTGTTCTGAGGTGGATCTCCTGTACACAGCATATATATGGGTCATGTTTTCTTATCCACTCAACTACCCTATGTCTTTGGATTGGATCATTTAATCCATTTACATTTAATGTTATTATTGATAGGTGCTTATTGCCATATTTTTCTTTATACCTGTGTTCTTCTCTCTCTCGATTTCTTCTTAAAGTAGTCCCCTTAACATTTCTTGCAATGCTAGTTTGGTGGTAATGTACTCCTTTAACCTTTTTTTTTTTTTTTTTTGCCAAGTAAATCTTTATTTTTCCTTCAATTTTAGATAATAGTCTTGCTGGATAAAGTAGTCTTGGATTCAGGTCCTTGCTTTGAATACTTCATGCCAACGCCTTCTGGCCTGAAGTGTTTCTGTTAAGAAATCAGTTCACTGTCTAATGGGAACTCCTTTGTAGGTAACTTTCCATCTCTCTGTTGCTCCCTTGAATATTATTTCTTTGTCTTTCACAGTTGACATTTTAATTATGATGTGTCTTGTTATGTGTCTCTTTGTGTTTGTGTTGATTGGGACTCTCTGTGCTTCCTGAACTTGTGTGACTTTTTCCTTCACCAGGTTAGGGAAGTTTTCTTTTATTATTATTTTTTTAAATGTATTTATTGATATATTAGAGAGACAGAGGAAGGAAGAGGGAGAGAGAGAGATGGAAACATCGATTAGAGAGAATGTCGATTGGCTGCCTCCTGCATGTCCCTCACTGGGGATTTGGCCCACAACGTGGGCATGTGCCCTGATCGGGAAACAAACCAGTGACCTCTTGGTGCACGAGTCGATGTTCAACCACTGAGCCACACCGGCTGGACTGTCATTATTTTTTTAAACAGGTTTTCTAGTCCTTGCTCACTTTCTTCTCCTTATGGTACCCCTATGATGCGGATTTTGTTATGTTTCATGTTGTCCCAAAGTTCTGTTAAACTGTTTTCCTGCTTTTTAATTCTTTGTTCTGTTTGCTGCTCTAATTGTGTGTTTATTCCTATCTTGTCTTTCAAGTCACTGATTAGATCCTCTGCTTCATTCAATCCACTTTTAATACCTTCAAGTGTATTCTTGATGTCATATTTGGTATTCTTCATTTCTGACTTATTCTTGTTCATGGTTTCAATTATGTTTTTCATGCTGTTTGGTTCCCACTAAGTTCCTTATAATTCTAAGTTCCTTGAGCATCCTTATTATCATTACTTTGAACTCTAAATGTGATAAATTGCTTGTCTACATTTTATTTAGATTTTTTTATGGGGATTCCTCCTTTTATTTCATTTGGGGGTTGTTTCTTTGTCTCCCCATTTTATCTGTCTCTTTGTGTTTGTTTCCATGTATTTGCTAGAACTGCTGTGCCTCCCAGTCTTCTTGTGGTGGCCTTATGTAGTGAGTGTCCTGTAGGACCCAGTGATGCTGTCTCCTTGAAATCCTGAGCTGGATACTCTAGGAATGTCCCTTGTGTGGATTATGTGAGCCCTTCTATTGTAATTAGGTCTTGATTTCTATTGGCTAACTAACTGTGAGGCTCAATTCTGACCATATCATGTAAGTTGTACAGGTGCAACAGCCAGATGAAGAGACATAGAACAACATCCTAAACAGAGGAGCATCTGTCTCAGTGGCCTGGCTCAGTGGCCTGGTTTGTTTTTTTGAGGAACAGATTGTTGTTGCCACTTACATTCTTCTCAAAGTGACTGTGGGGGCAGGGCAAAAAGTGGGAAAGAATAAATTTTTCTTTTTTAATATGATAATGTGATTAACATCCCTATTCCTCAAATTAGGTTGTTACACTCTTTACTCTCGGTGTCAACACAAAGTAATTAATCACTGTAATTTATCATCTGCAGTAGCCTCTGTATCACATATCTGTTACAGTATAGCAAACTAATCTTAAGATTCTGTGGGTACAGTAGGTTTTTCTACGACTGGTCTTGTCTACACTCACTTATGCAGCTGCATTTAGCTGGTAGCTAAGCTAGACTGGAATGTCCTCCATGGCCTCACTCACATGTCTGATACCTCCACTGGAATGGCTGGAACAGCTGGACTGCTTTGTTTCTCCTCCACATGGCCTCTCTCCATATGGTTTCTCTCATCTTCCAGGGCCCCTCTCTCTAGCAGAATAATCTGGACTTCTTTAAATAGAAGGTGGGTTTTCAAGAGCAAAACAGAAACTTTATGTTCTTTTGGGGCCTGCCCTTAGAGCTCCCTGCCCATCAGAATGTCACTTCCATTACACTTTCAGTCAGAGGAAATCAAAAGGTGAGCCTCAAGTCATTATAGAAGGAGGCTACCTGATGATGTGAATGCAGGAAGATAGGAATTGTTGAGGCCATTTTGTAACAATCTACCATAGCTTCATAATGTGTTTCCCTGCTTTTCTCTGTCCCCCTTACATCTGTGTTAATGCAGGAGTTCATACTATAGCAGTGCTTTGCCTAAGCCCTACTTCATTTCACTCAGAGTAAAAGCTAGAGTCTTTTTTTTTTCTTTATTAATTTTAGAGAGAGAGGAAGGGAGAGGGAGAGAAAGCTAGAAACATCAATGAGAGAGAACATAGATTGGCTGCCTCCTGCATGCCCCCCCACTGGGGATTTGGCCCACAACCTGGGCATGTGCCCTGACCAGGAATCAAACCGACGACCTCTTAGTGTATGGGTCGACGCTCAACCACTGACCCGCACTGGCCGGGCAAAACCAAAGTCTTTATATTGGCCTATAAGACCTATATGATCCTTAGTTTCATAGGGATTTATACTTCATCTAAAACAAGAAGTCTAAAATATGTAGTCCAGGACTTGTGTAGTTTCAATAAAGCCATCAGGGTCCCAGGCTCTTTCTGTCTGCCTTGCCATCCCTAGTGTGTTGGGTTTTGTCCTATCCCCTCACCCCTCCTTTTTTGCCACAGGATGGCACCCAACATTATCTGCTTCAGTGCTGACTATGTGCCAGCAACTGTACTGTTGCTGTGAGAGCATACTTTTACTTCTCAGTCCTGGATATAGCCGTTATGAGACTTAGAAATAATACAGTCAGGGTAGTTGTAATAATTCCATTTTTATAGATAAGGAAATTGAAACTTTAACATGGTTGCATTGTCAGAATTTAAACATGGTCAGCCTGGCTCCAAATGCTTAGTTCTTTGCATCATACTACATTGTAACTGAGCCTTCTGTAAACACACACGCATGCACGCACGCACACACGCACACACACACACAGTATGACTTAGATTTGTGTAAAATTTTGCTGCTGCTTCAGATTATTTGGTTTTCATGTCTGTCTTCCTTTATAAATTGAATACCTGAAAGAAAGCAGGATTGTGCCAATTCCATTGCCTACCGTTCAGTGAATGTTTTGACTAAATGAAGTTTTAAAAAACTCAAAGTTAGGAAAGCCAAACATCATCTTGCAGATGAGCAAACAGGTACAGAAAGAAGGAATAACATTCTTGGGTTCCATGGCTAATGACAGAGAACTGATGTTAGAACTGGTTTCTTGCTTTCTGGTGAGAACATTCTCTCTTGAGATACAAAAGACTGGATTAGGGCAAAGTTAGAGTAAGAGGAAATACCCCTGCTTTAATGCACATAATATCCATTAATTAATGCAAATCTTAATTAGGTGAAGATATATTTCACATATAGAGAATTGGACACTGCAAAGATCTCTTCTAAGAAAGCATTGTTAATTAAAAGAACACCAAACTAGGAATCAAGAAACTAGTATGCTGAACCCAGCCAAGTTCCTGACATTTCTTTGTGACCTTAGGCAAGTTGCTTAGCTGCTTTGAACCTGTTTTCCTTAAAACTAAAATCGAGGGAGTCAGGCTATATAATTTTTGAAATCTCTTCTAGCTGAAACAGTATGTGAATCACTGTACCCAGTGAGTTTTTATAGGTTCTCTAACATTTCCTGGCATTTATCAGGTCAGACTGTTTTATATTTCTATCATATAGAGAAAGTAACAGCTTTTTCACTTCTCCTCTGGGAACTTGGCCAATGAGGAGTAAACATCCTTTCCTCTCTCTCCCTAAATGAAGTACTGGGTCATAAGTGACAGACTTTTTCCCTTTGTTCTTTGAATCCAATCCTGTTCTTATTTTAGTGTTTTTCTTCACTGTGAATTTGTTGAAATGTAATAAATTGAAAACGTCAATTTATGTTTTAGTCTACAGATCAAAATTTTATATTATAAAATGAAAATAGTGGTACTTATCAAATACATATTAACACATTTGTGTATTTGAAATACTTGGCTGGCACATGATGTGATCTAATTAGAGTGGAATGTGTAGTCTCATACCTTGCAGTAGAACTGTATTGACTTGAAATAACCTAGTTAAATAGCAAATATACTGTAGATTATAAGATAGCGTTATACGCTTTTACATTGCCAAAATTGAAATAAAGCAAAAGTTACTTTTGGTCTATTTTAAGTAATGTATTTTTCTCTTTATTAGGCAGTATATATATTCACTGCTTTAAAAAAAAATGAGGAAAGAGAATATTTTAAAAAACAAAGTGAATTATTGTTAATATTTTAATCTCCTTCCTTCCAGTCTCCCCCCTCTCCTATTCTTATTTTAAACATATCTTGAAATAAAATTGTGTGTACATAGCAGCAATATATAGGGCTGGACACACTACTATGGAATAATAAAGGGCATAAATAAGAGAAACCTTTTCTTATCCTCTAGACTGTTTGAAATTCGTTCTCTTTTCTGTAAGTCAGTTTAAAGCCCTTCAATTTGTAAGCTTTATGAGGCAGTCTGTCTCTGACCAACCGTATCTTGCACATATTATTGATCAATTTAAAATATATTTAATTGGCTAGTCTGTATAGTAATCCATTTCTAATTGTGTTTTTAACTTATATTTCTAGAATTAGAATTACTGGGTTAAAGGGAATCGCTATTTTTAAGTTTCTTTTTTTTTTAATTGTTGAAAATATTACAGATGGCTCCCCCTTTTTCCCCCATTGATCCCCCTCCTCCCCTCTCTCACTCCCTCCAAACTAATGCATATATGCATATAAATTCTTTGGTTTATCTCTTTCCATCCCTCTGAGGTGAGTCAGTCTGTTCCCTACTTTCATGAGTCTGGATCTGTTTTGACCGACAGCTTATTTTGTTCACGATAAACCATAAATAAGTGAGATCATGTGGTACTTGTCTTTTTTTGACTGGCTTGTTTCACTCAGCATGATACTCTCCAGGTCCCTCCATGTTGTCTCAAAGGGTAAGAGATTTTTCTGTCCTTCAGCTACATAGTATTCCATTGTGTAAATGTACCACGACTTTTTTGTCCACTCACTCATCTAATGATGGACAACTTAGGCTGTTTCTAGATCTTAGCTATCGTAAATAGCACTGCTATGAACATAGGGGTGCATATATTCTTTCTGATTGGTGTTTCAGGCTTCTTAGGATATATTCCTAGAAGTGGAATCACTAGGTCACATGGCAGTTTTATTTTTAATTTTTTGAGGAAGCACCGTATTGTTTTCCATACATAGTAGCTGTGCCAGCCTGCATTCCCACCAGCAGTGTACAAGAGTCCCCTTTTCTCCACACCCTCGCCAGCACTTGTTTGAGGATTTGTTGATGGCAGCCATTCTGGCAGGTATGAGGTGATGTCTAAAAGTCATTTTAATTCGCATATCTCTGATGATTAGTGATGCTGAACATTTTTTCATGTTTCCTGGCCATTTGTATGTCCTTTAAGTTTCTTTTAACATATTTTTAACTTCTATAAAGGCTTATGGCTTACAACAGGATTGTTGTCTATTTAAGAGGCAAAAATAATACAGTCTCTTTCTTCACAACACACTATTTCTTTAATATAAATTAACGTACATGATTAGTGAGTAGGGTAATTATGTAAGTATAATGTGGATTCTGGGTTAGTTCATCTGTAATTTCCCCAGGATGTTAATATTTTGAAGCTTGTTTATTTTGGTTTTTTGGGGTAATTTTAGAGAAAACCTTAGCAATGCATGAAGACTTTAAGATAAAAGCTGAAAATCCTATAGGAATGTGATAGTTTGGGGTCTCTTTTGTGAGTGAAGTAAAGTCTTCTGTTCACCTAATTGTCATTCATTTGTAGATAAAAATGTCGCTTCTGTTTACTTTTGTTGTTGTCATTATATTTACTTATCTTATTTGCAACTTGATGTGACCTTCCAGCATGATGATTTTTTTTTCTTAATTGGTTTTAGTGAGAAAGGAAGGGAAAGAGAAAGAAAGATAGAAACATTGATGAAAGAGAACATCGATTGGCCGCCTCCTGCATGCCCCCCACTAGGGATTGGACCTACAACCTGGGCATGTGCCCTGACCAGGAATCGAACCAGTGACCTCTTGGTGCTTGGGTCCATGCTCAACCACTGAGCCATACCAGTCGGGTGCAGCCTGAGGATTTATATCATTCTTCGGTTCTGGAAAATTATCATCCATTTATTTCTTCATGTACTGCTTCTCCTCATTTTCTTTATTTTCTTACTCTGGGCTCCTACTAGATGGATCTTGGTTCTTCTCGTTTTATTTTCGACGCTTTTTAATTTCTCACATCTCTGTGTGATGAATTCAGAGTACTTTTCTCAGTTATCTATTTGCCAGGATACTAATTTATTATCTTGGTCTATTCTGCTATTTAACCTATCCACTAAGTTTTTTATTTATTTTTGTTCCTTTGAACTCCATCTAATTTTTACTCTTTGTTTCTTCCTCATTGAGGTAGGTTCTCTTTCTTGTATTTATTTAGTGTACTTGAAATCTACTTAGGTGAAATTATTTCGATTGTTCTATAAATCATGAGGGTATTAATTCCACTAATGGTTCCTTGTGTTCATATTTGACCCACCTGATTAAAGGACTGCATTTAAGGATATGGATGATATAAAATTTAAAGTACATTAGAAATAGGTTGTTAGGATTAATCAAGAAAAGCTTGAAATGTCTTTCAACAGATATTCTGTGATCATGAATTTAGATTATTAATGAAAGGAATATGACAAAAGAAACATGGTAAAATAATGTAAACAACACAGTGTTTAATTTGACTAGAATGGAATGGCTATGCTTGTGGTTTCAATGATAAATGGTATAAGAATTATGGGGTTTCTTTTATACATAGATAATTGGTGTAGGATCAGGAATACTCGTTAAAGTTGTTTTATGCTTAGGATATGATTAATATTAGTTCTTTTTATATCTTTTATCTCTAAACTTTCTGAGCATATTAATGAATTTTAAAGGGAGTTTATGATTAAAAGTTGGTTCTAATTTTGTTTTAGAGTTGAAAGGGGTACTAACTACTATTTACTTTTGGAGAAGGAATGAAATTTTATAGAGTAGGAAAGAGTTGTGAATCGTGGATGAAAGTGTTATGCTTGTAAACATAAATCAATGCAATATAGATGATGTAGACAGTTACTACTGCCTGTAATAGAACGTATTCAGACAAAGATTGTCACTGAAGATTTTCACTGGTTAGATAGCTATTTATATTCCTTGGGTTAAATTATCTTTCCTATATCAAGAATATTATTTCAATGCCTCGCACTGATTCCTGGCATTTCTGGATATAACTTTTTTTTTTAGGATAGAGACAGTAATTAGGTGGAATATTAATAGGTGGAATATCTCATTTCAGTTGTTCCAAATGCAAGAAAATTACATTTTTCAATAACTTCCAGTTTATTGCAACTGAAAATTTTAGGAAAGGAGTAATAGAAAGTACTGTAACTTTTTCTATCTGCTCTCATTGTTTTTTGGGGTTTTTTTTTTGTCCTTTTTTAAATCTTAAATTACTGATTATATTGTATTGTATCTCCTGCTCCTTTCCAGGAGGTGTTTGAGCCATGTCACAACAGAAGATGGGAGTAAAAATATGGTTAATAAAAATTCAGGTCTATGAAAAGGAAGAGGGAAAGTACACATACTAACTGCATGTGGTACATATTTAGTTTTAGCTAATACAGTTGCTGTGATTGAACATCAGTTTTGCCCTTGAGCTTCTTGGAGTAGGAGTTCTCTTTATCAGAAATAGGAAAGCATGACTTTCTTAGCAGTGACAGATTTTCCTAAATTCTAAAAGAACAATATTAAATAGTATAATAGACAAATCATTAAGAAAACAAAACCAAACTACTCTACCAAGCATAAGCCCTGCTCTCAAATTGCTCATAGTCTTTGGGGTGGTCATATAAGAAAAAGAAAAATTGTTTAAATAGGATCCATACTATCAGCATATAGGAGAGACGTTTAATCCAAATTCTAAGAAAAAAATGTCAAGGCAGGAAATTCTTTCCCAGGAAGAATTGTGAACTCGGAAAAAGTAAAAGTTACCTGAGCAAAGAAGAGATTAGGAAGAGATAGTTGAAGAAAGAAGAAAAAGTAGTGTATCCTAAAGGTGCAGCATGCATATGTACTAGCTGAACCAAGAGAGATTGTCTTTGTCTGTGAACTTCTGTAATTTGATTCGAATTTAGGAAGCAAATTGAAAACTAATGGGAGTTGGAGCAGGCAAGGGCCTTTAAAGGGTTTACTCAAGAACGAGCCATTTTAATATAGTAGTGTGGTTTTGTTGTTGTTTTTTGACAACCTTTAAATCTTAATACCATGATTCTCAAATTAAGCAACAAAGCTCTCTGGGGTGCCTCAGCAAACTCTCAGGATGCTGCAGTATATTTTAAATGTTTTAGGGAAACACAGTGACACTGTGTTGGATACCACGTGAACTAACTGGAGTCAGTTAAGTTTCAGTATTAGCCCTGGCCGGTTTGGCTCAGCGGTCAGAGCATTGGCCTGCGGTCGAGAGAGACCCGGGTTCAGTTCCTGCTAAGGGCACGTACCTCGGTTGCAGTTGTCTCTGGCCCTGGTTGGGTTGTGCGGGTGGCAGCCACTCAATGTGTCCCTTTCACATCGATGTTTCTCTCTCTCGCTCTCTTCTTCTCTCTCCCTCCCACTCTGTCTGAACAAAAAATGAAAAATGTCCTCGGGTGAGGATAAAAAAAAAGTTTCAGCATTAGATCATTCTACATTTCTGCCCTGGTCGGTTTGGCTCAGCGCTTAGAGCGTTGGCCCGCGGACCGGAGAGTCCTGGGTTTGGTTCCCGCTAAGGGGACGTACCTCGGTTACAGTTTGTCCCCGCCCCGGTTGGGGTCGTGTGGGTGGCAACCACTTGATGTGTCTCTCTCACATTGATGTTTCTCTCTCACTTTCTCCCTCTCTCTCTATCTGAAGATGAATGCAAAAATGTCCTGGGGTAAGGATTAAAAAAAAGATTATTCTACATTTTCTTTTTACGATGGAACAGGAAATAAAGGTGGGAATATCCAATCTGATTTTAAGATTTGAGACATTGTGAAGGTACTCAACAGGCAGACACATTCCATTAATAACTGTGGTTATTAAAGAATGAAATAAAAATATAAATTTTTTTTTGAGTTTGTAACTCTTCAAAAAGTTACTAACTCATAAGTATTCATTAAGTTATTTGGAGCTTACTACTTAATAAATAGTATTATTAGGTATTCCTTTTGGCTTATGGGGCATAAGGAAAAAATTACTGAAACACTAAGGTCACCAGGAAGCCAGAAATTTAGGGGACCTCTTTGGCTTAGTACATAATATTAAAGAACAAATTTGTGAAAGCAATTTATGTGATGTGTTCTAAGTTTATAAGAATAGAAAGAAATATATTTAGAGGAATGCAGTTGAAATTTTTCAACTAAGCATTGTTTGCCTGGGTCCACTTTACCTAAAGCTAGACACCAGAAATTTGGGGTTTTATTTTTGGTCAGTAGTCTAATGTGCTGGTGTTTTGATAACTAACTAAAGGTGTATTCAGAGACTTTGGAAACTGAATAGATGGATGATAGAACTTATATTCTATTAAAGACAGTAAAAAACCTAGACATTTCGGTCCAGGTAGAAGATCTTTCTGTATCCATATAGATAAGAATCACATTTAAGGCCAAAAGGTATAGATCACCTGTCCTAGAAATTCTTAGACTAAGAGCCATAGAACATGGGATTTTCTTTGTTCTACTGTGTTTTCTGTTGTTTGTTTTAGTTTTTTGGTCAAAGTTTCAAAGGGTTCTTGGCCCTAAAAAGGTTAAGAAAAGATTTATGGATCAACTACTTCATTTTTTGCATAGTATGCCTATTGGCACAGGTTTTTTAGAGGTTATGAATTAGATGTAAAAAGTATTTGCATCAAGAATTTAAAAAGAACTTAATTATATGGATGTGATGAAGTCCCAGAGAAATTAAAGAAAATGTTATTAGTTATGTCTGTGGTTTAAAAGGTACATAGAGGGTGCATAATGAAATGTAAGTCTCTCTTTTTAATGTCCTTCACAAACTCAATTTCTCTTCCAAAAAGTGAACATCTCTAGTTTCTTGTGTTTCAGAAGTTAATAATTTTAAAACCAAGACTATTATAGTAGTGGAGTTTAAAAGACTGAATGATACATAGATAGCTAGAAAATAACTTTGGTTCTTCTTAGATGTAGATTATATGTGCTTACCTGATTTAATTTTCAATTTAAGATGAAATAACTAGTACTATGTATTGTCTTAGCTTCTGTCAGTAGGACATAATTTAGATATATTTTCTGGTGGGTCAACCAAATTACATGAAATATACAAATAGAGTTCTGAATATAGCCTTCCCAAGACTTAATGCATGTAATTCATTAAAAAGTGGTCAAAAGGATATAACTTTATTTTTCCCAATATTCATTTATTTTTTAGAGGTTTCTTATAGAAAATGAAATGGAATTTTATTTCATATGGAACTTAATAATTTTCACTTATTAAGTGCCTACATGGGCCAAGAATTATGTGTAGAGCTTCACATTCAATATTTTGAATTATCACAATATCTCTGAAAGTGGCCAATATTACTATTATTATTTAGATTTTATAGGTAATTAAACCGAGTATTTGAAAGGTTAAATAACTTGCCCAAGATTAACATTGTTGGCATTAGATCTATCTTGGAGACATAGGATATCGAAAATCTATTTTTATACAACTTTTGTGTGTAGATATGTTGTATTTATTTTAGAATAAATTTGTTAGGTAATGCTATTTAGTGAGTGGGCAGTTTTTGAATTTAGGATTTTGTATTGTTATAGTAAAGGTAAATAAGTAGCATGTTGCTTATTGAGGAAAGAACTAAATATACTTAATAAAGGATCGCTTTATGTATAGTATTATTCTTTTGCTGTGCATTTTACTAAGAAGCTAGCTTTCCTAGACTCTCACATATGTATATTTATTTTTTTCTGTAGGGAGATTCCCGAAGTCCTCCATTTTCTGAGAATGTGAGTGCTGTTCAAAAATTAGACTTTTCAGATACAATGGTGCAACAGAAATTGGATGATATCAAAGATCGAATCAAGAGAGAAATAAGGAAAGAACTGAAAATTAAAGAAGGAGCTGAAAATCTGAGGAAAGTCACAACAGATAAAAAAAGTTTGGCTTATGTGGACAACATTTTGAAAAAATCAAATAAAAAATTAGAAGAACTACATCACAAGCTACAGGAACTAAATGCACATATTGTTGTATCAGATACAGAAGATGTTACAGGTATATATATTTTTTTTCTTCTCTTTTTTTATTTGATGTGTATATAGTATACTAATGAGAAATGTATTATTTTTTTTAAATAGTAAGCTCTGTGATGTATACTTTCTGTTTTTTCTGAAAGTACAGGATCTGTATTTTCTCTTACAGTTAAGGTCTTGTTTATATTCTATTCAAAAGTCTATTGAATTGATGGATATGAAAATTGAATCATTTATTTAGAGATGAATAACTCTGCTGTCTACTCTCTTACCCTGTCAGTAAGATAGTACTTAGAGTTAATTTCCAGTATTAATGTTTTGTATTGAGTCAGCCACATGCTCTTACCTGATTCATCCTTGTGATCAGTAGTGCGAGTTTGCCAGATGACTTTTTAAAGTTAAAAATGCATTCTGTGACCAAGAGCTATTTTTATTCTTTGCAATGTAATTAATCAAACCTATGACCTTGTTTCTTTGTGCTTTTTTTTTTTT
The DNA here is from genome assembly GCF_014108415.1 of Molossus molossus. NCBI lineage: Eukaryota > Metazoa > Chordata > Mammalia > Chiroptera > Molossidae > Molossus > Molossus molossus. Next base: position 34,999,721 of record NW_023425347.1, on the reverse strand, counting down.
TTTTTTTTTTTTTAATCCTCACCCGAGGACATTTTTCCATTTTTTGTACAGACAGAGTGGGAGGGAGAGAGAGGAAGAGAGAGAGAGGGAAACATCGATGTGAAAGGGACACATCGAGTGGCTGCCACCCGCACGACCAACCAGGGCCGGGGACAAACTGCAACCAAGGTACATGCCCTTAGCGGGAACCGAACCCGGGTCTCTCCGGACCGCAGGTGGACGCTCTAACCGCTGAGCCAAACCGGCCAGGGCTCTTTGTGCTTTTAAGTAATAGAATTAACAGCTAAACCACCAGCATATTGTTTAAAAAAGAAGAAAGTTTAGAAAGCCAAACATTACTTTTTTTCTTAAACATAGAAAGTAAAAGGAAAATATAATCCATAAGTCCAACAGAAGAACATAATTTCTGAACGGCAGAATTAACAAATGTTCATGCTGGAAAATTTTTTAGTGCTATAGAAAATAAAAAGAGAAAAACTACCTCTCTCCATGCTGGGCATTCTCTCTAAAAGTAGCATTACTTTTTGTTGAGTATCCTTCTAGAACAAAATGTCTATCTTTGTATCAGTATTCATCCATTCATATATACATTCTTTCTAAAACTTTTTGCTTAAAAAAATAATGCACATTTGATCTAATAGTTTTTTCTTTGCAAAGATGATGTTTTGAGCAAGGTGTTTAATCTTTATTCTTTGCAAATGTAATTAATCAAACCTATGACCTTGTTTCTTTGTGCTTTTAAGTAATAGAATTAACAGCTAAACCACCAGCATATTGTTTAAAAAAGAAGAAAGTTTAGAAAGCCAAACATTACTTTTTTTCTTAAACATAGAAAGTAATTTCAGTTTCGTCATTTGCAAAGAAAAGGAATGGTATATGTAGTGTAGTAATATATCTAGCATTGTAGAAATTTTAGAAGAAATGGTGATCAGGTAATAAGACATATCAGATATAAATAAAATTAAATTTAATTAAGAAAATACATAAATTTTACTAAGAATTTCAAATTACCAACCTCAAAAGTTGCATAAAATAGTTTTGATATTAGTGTATTTGACAGAACTTGTTTTAAACATGCATAAATTCAACATTTGGAACTTACCTTAGGGATTTCATTTGACAAACTTTCTATGTAGAAATGTTAACTTTATAAGAATAATTGAATCTTGAAAATGAAAGAAATCGTAGAGAAACCAACCTTATATTAAAGCTTAAAGAATCTCTAAGATGTGAGTCACAAAGCTAATTAAAAAAACCTCATCAACTCCTCAGCTAGCATTCTCTTACCCACACATTCAATAATTACTTATAAATGGAAATTTGTTTTATGAAAATCCTTTTTTTAGCAACATTATATAAACTTAGAAGTGGCCTGTTCTGTTGGAACTCTGCTGAGCTCTACATAGTTTGCCCATTACTTCTTTAGGAAAGCTCTAAAATAAGAAACGACGCTTGAGTTTTAAGCTCTGTTTATTTAGAGAAAACATTTTCCTCCTCACAGAATACCCATAACTACCTTGTAAATGGAATATAGAGGAGTTTTTGCCACACAAAAGGGACTTGCTCCTTTAAAATTTTTATGGTGCTGAAGTATAAAGTATATATGATAAAATGCACATATTTTAAATTTATATGATGAGTTTTAACAAATGTATATACTCAGGTCACCTTCACTACAACCAATGATCCTGAACATTTTTATCACTTTAATGGTTCTCTTGTATACATACTTCTCAGTCTCTCTCCAGTCCCTACCTCTGGCTTAGGCAACCACTGGTCTACCTTTTATCACTTTAGATTAAATTTGTCTTTCCTAGAGTTTCATATAAAGAAATGACCTTTAGTCTTACTATCAAATTTCTTTTCTCCCTCAAAAGCCAATTTTGATGTCACTGTGAAACTTTCCTTGACTGTCTCCAATTATCTTATCCATTCTGCTTTGTCCATTCATTGTTGTATTGTACTTGTTATATCACTTACTAAACTGTCTGCTCCTTGATGGCAGGGATATGTTTCATCCACCTGTTTTCAGGATTTCTCATAGAACCTGAAACATTCTAGATATTTAGTTGTGAATCTCAAAGCACACACACACACACACACACACACACACACACACACCCAAGCAAGTAAAAATACTGTATAAGTTGTAATTAATATCAAAACATACTTTATCATGGTACTTTAAAAAATATAACTTGCGGCGGGGGGGGGGGGGGAGCCTTAAAATAAAAGTTGTTTCAGGATAAAGAAATCCAAACGTTTCTTTACTGATCATTTAGAATATTGACTTTTCAGATAATTTCAGGGCAAATATTATATGAAATATTTACTTTTTACTGTGACTTTTTAATATTCAGTTTATTAGGAATAAACTTAACAAGTTGGTTAAAACGTGAATTTATTTGAAATAAATAATTCTTGGAAGTGCAGGTATCCAGAGGTGTATAAAAAATAAATTAAAAAAAATAGTTATCTTTGCAAGTGGTATATTATTTTTACTGTATTACTGATTTGACAGCATTATAAGCAACAACAGAGGATTAAAGGTAGTTCAACATTAACTTTAGGTCAGATTGCCATAAAATTTCATGTTTTTATATTGTGTACTAAGGTAAATAAAATTATTTATTTTAGATTAGGTGTGATAAAGAAGATTTAAGTACTTTGCTTTCAGTTCTATAAAGTACAGATATTCCCCAGTTTACAGTAGTTCAGCTTATGACATTTCAGCTTTGCAGTGGTGCAATAGCAATATACATTCAGTAGAAACTGTTCTTTGAATTTTGAATTTTGATGTCTTCCTGCAATATGCTGTATGATACTCTTGTGATTCTGGACTGCTATAGTGAGCCACAACGCCTAGTCCACCACATGATCACATGGGTATGCAACCAACTCTCTATAGTACACTGTGTTGCTAGCGTTTTTTGGATATTGTGTATTGCGTTTTGTGTCTTTTTTTCCCTCACCCGAGGACATTTTTTTCCATTTTTTGTACAGATAGAGTGGGAGGGAGAGAGAGGAAGAGAGAGAGAGGGAAACATCGATGTGAAAGGGACACATCGAGTGGCTGCCACCCGCACGACCAACCAGGGCCGGGGACAAACTGCAACCGAGGCACGTGCCCTTAGCGGGAACCGAACCCGGGTCTCTCCGGACTGCAGGCGGACGCTCTAACCGCTGAGCCAAACTGGCCAGGGCGCATTTTGTGTCTTTGGATCCCATGGTGTCTACAGAAATACCCATGTGAGTCTCCTGCTTCTGGTGAGCAGAAGAAGAAGGCAGTTGCTCTTGAGATGAAACTCAAGATAATTGCCCAACTGTAAGCTAATGTACTTGTTCTGAGCACATTTAAAGTAGGCTAGGCTGAGCTGTGATGTTCATAGGTTAGGTGTATTAAATGCAATTTGATTTAGGATATTTTTCAATTTATGATGGGTTTATCAGGATGTAACCCCATTATTAATTGAGGAGCATGTATATGTGGATTAATAGCAGAAGTGTTTGCTAATCCCTGTAGTCTTGGGGGGTTTATGTAAGCAGAATCAGTGACTCAGAAAGAGGGACAAATTTTAAGTCTGCATTGTATAAATGATTACTACATAAGTAGTTAGAAAGATTGCTGTTACTTCATATCTGCTATAATCGACTCTATCACTCTTTAGTTCTTATTTATAAAATAAGGGTGTTTATCAGATGAACTTCAAAACTTTTACTATAAAACTCTCTGAAATATTATTTGGTATACTGTCAAGATTTGATCTTTTGGGACTGTTATTTGTATTTACTTTTTAAGAGTAGTAAGAAATGAGTTCTATGAAGTGGAGTGGTAATCTAAGCCTTAGTTGGCACCTGAGGCTCCAAAAGGAAATACTTGGGAAAAAAGTAGTTTCCTGATTCTTGGACTCTTTTGTATCTTCTAAACAAGAAGATACAAATATTTCTCATATTTTATTAAGTACAGCTAATCATTTGTGTAGTATAAGATAAGCCCCTCTATTTTCATCTTATTTCTTTTTGTTATTATCTCTTCTTGTTGCCATCTTTTCAGACCTAACCAAACTTAGATTGATTTTTACCTACTGAAGTAGTGAATGTTTTCTTTAATATCTAGAATATCCAACAGAGAAATATTAATTTAATATAAAACTAATAGTATTGGGATTTGGGGAATCAACCTTGGAAATTCTTTTAAATTCTGAAGATATAATTATATTGAGGGAGTTTTCTTTCTTAATGACCAAAGTGCAGTTTATGAAGTCTTTCTTGAATGAACAGAAATGAGACTGTTGGCCTGTTCACCTAAATGTGGCATAGAAATTATAGTTGTATTTTATATGCATTAAAATATAAGTGGATGCCCAACTGGTATGACCCAGTGGTTGAAGCGTTGGCCTGTGGACCAGAGTTGCGAGTGGGTTTGATTTCGGTCAAGGGCATGTACCTTGGTTGCAGTTCAGTCGCGCCCTGGTCGGGATTGTGCAGGAGGCACCCAGTCGATGTGTCTCTCTCTCACCAGTGTTTTTCTCTCTCTCCTTCCCACTCTATCTGAAGATAAATGGAAAAATATCCTTCAGTGACGATTTTTTTAGAAAACTATAGAATCTTTGATCTGGTTTGTTTTGTAATTTCTACCTATTCTTTATTTCTGATCGAAATTCTCATTTTGAGGTAAATATATTTTGTATTAAGTTGTGAATTTTTTTTTTAATCCCCACCCGAAAATGTTTATTGATTTGAGAAAGGGGGGAAGGAGGGGAGAGAGAGAGAGAGAGAGAAATATCAATGGTTGCCTCTTGTACATGCCCCAATATCCAGGACCTAACCTAAAACCTAGGTATGTGCCCCAACCGGGTTCCAACACATGACCTTTTTTTGGTGTACAAGAAGGTGCTCCAACCAACCAAGCCACCTTGCCATGCCAAGTTATGAACTTTTAAGGAAAGGGTTGCCATTGATGACTGTGATCATTAATTAGCAAGTCACTTTTAACACCCCTGGATTTGTTTTCTTATCTTTAAAATCATGATATTAAATGATCTGTGGATCCCTAACACTTGAATTCTTTGATGATGTATTTTTTTAATTGATTTTAGAGAGAGAAATGTCGATGTGAGAGAGAAACATCATATTGTTTGGTTGCCTGCCATAGGTGCCCCAGCCGGGGATTGAACCTGCAGCCTGGATATGTGCCCTGACTGGGAATCGAATTTGCCACCTTTTAGTGCGTGGGACGATGCCCCAACCAACTTAGCAACGCTGGCCAGGGCTGATGATACACTTTTTAAAAAGTTAATGCACAGTAATATTGGTTCTTTTTTGGAATACTATTCCATGAATTTTCATATATGTATAGGTTTCTCTATACACCACTACAGTTAGGAAAAGTAATAGTGCTATCCCTTTGTAGTCACACTCTCTCTGCACTTCATATCCCTGGCTACCACTGGTCTGTTCTCTGTCAGTGTCGTTTGCTTTTCAAGAGTATCCTATAAATGGAATCATAAAGTACATAACATTTTGAGACTGACTTTTTTTCACTCGGCATATTGCTTTTTGATATTCATCCAGGTTTTTGCATTTATCAAAAATTCACTCCTTTTATATTGAAGAGTAGTAGTACATTGTATAGATGTACCACAGTTTGTTTATCCATTCACCAAGAACATTAGGGTTGTTTCCCAGTTTTTGGCAATTTTCAGCACTGCCGATACAACTACCCATGAATAGGTTTTGGTGTGAACATATTTTCACTTCACTTTGGTACATACTTAAAAGTGGGATTGCTAAGTCATATCGCATTTTTTATTCTAGAGAATTCTAGTTTTTCACATCCTCTTTAGCAATTATTAATATATATTTTTTATCAGTCTAACAAGTGTGTAGTGGTTGGTGATATACATGATTGTAATGAGAGGGAGGAAAGAAGAAAAATAAAGTAGCACCATCTTACGGAGAATTTATAAAATAACTATGTAGGCCCTGGGTACAGAGTTATGTACAGAATAAAGAGGTCTTTTCTGCCATTAGGTATAATGTGCACTTTTCAAACGTTAAGATTTAATATAACAGATACAAGCAGTTCTGAATTTTTGTATTGATTTGTTGTTCACTCATTTATGCATTCATTGCTTGATTCTTGTTTGTGCCCTGACTAGGGATCAAACCCGCAACCTTGGCTTATTGGGACAATGCTCTAACCAACTGAGCAAACTGGCCAGGTCCAGTCCTAAAAATTTTAATACTTAACTTGCTTATTTTACCTTAAACCCAAAAAAAATGTTATAACTCACTATTTTATCCAAGCTTCTTTTGGTAAAATAAAGCTAAACCAGAGGTTGTGCTAGCTATACAGTATTTCAGCAAAATTACTTCAGCTGGTGACATCTGACAGAGGTCATCCTGAGTATGCAAAATAACTTTATTAATCATCCATTAATAATAAGTGAACATTCATTATAATCTGAGCAGTTCTAGATGGCTTTATACGGTAAGTATATCTGGTTAAACAATAATATTAGATTTTAGGGGAAATATAAAGTTAGTATAATTGTAACACATGGCAAGATGCTGGAGAAGTTAATTTTTAAAATACCAATTTGTAAGTATCAAGTGAAAAGCAAAATGTTGACCAATGAATGGTAACTAAGAGACTTACAGGTGCAAGTTTGTGAAGGAAATAGATAAACTAGTACTTCAGCATGGTACTTCTTTTACTAGTTTAGCTTTGGCTAGGTTTACTTAAACTATATTTCCTTTTTTTTAATGCAGTAAATAGTCTTCATCCAGAAGCAGACAGTCTGGCTGTATAAGTACCACTTCATGCATATTGAGCAAGCATTGGGAATCAGCTGGCTATAAAATAAAGACCAAAGGTTATGTGATCCAAGATCTCATCCCAGCTAGAGCATTGCATAGTTGTGTGGTTGTATACCAACTTGCAACCCGTCAGGCCTTGTTTTTCTTATTTGCGACCAGTCAGAGGTAGAATCTGTAGGATATGATGATTTGGCATACAGACTTACTTGGAGAGCTTAAGTAAAAAGCAAGGGAGGCATCTATAGTAAAAGTCAGATTTTAGTTATGGATTACTAGAGTCATGCCATTAACAGGACAGAAAATTTAGAAGTAGTGTTTCAGGAAAGAAAAGTTCTATTTTAAATACAATGAGAAGAAAAGCCCATAGGAAGTTTAAGTAATATACATAAGGTTATATATATAAGACTATAAACTACCAGATGAAGTCCAGAAAACCGATTTTGGCTTCAGCTAGCACTTTGGAAGTACCAGAAAATATGATGTGGTTAATTCCAGTCTGTTTAACTCCACTTCATTTATATGTCATTGCTATTTATATTCTAGTTCTGTTATTTTATCTTTATTCCACAAATTAGATCTAATTGTTATTGCTTTATATAGTCATTAGTTTACAGTTACCTACATGTTTATCATTTTTTTTGTCTATTTCTTCATACTTCTCAGATCTTCCTTCTAGAACTTTGTTTCTTTTTCTTTCTGAAGGTATATACTGTAAAGATTTTTCCCTGATATACAATTCTATGTTGACATTTATTTTCTCTCAGCACTTGGAAACTGTTATTTCACAGTCTTCCACTGTTGTTGAGGAGGAGGCTAGTGGTTGAGGCCATGTTGATAATGTCATTTCTCCCTAGCTTCTTTTAAGATACTCAGTCTGCAGTGTTCTGCTCTTTGAAAATAATTGTGTAGATTTTCTTTCATTTGATGCTTGGAATTTGTGGTGTTTCCTGAATCTGAGATTTGTGTATTTCACTGATTATGGGAAATTCTTAGCCCTTTTTTTTGAGTATTGCACTTTCTGTATGCCCTCTGTTCTTTCATTTTGGTATTCGTTAGATGAGCGACAATGTCTTCAAGTCTATATCCATTTCTCTAATACTCTTCTTACCTATGTCCAGTTTGCTCTTGATCACATATATTGTATTTCTAATATATATTTTTTAATACTGGAAGTTCTATTTTGTTCATCTTGGTAATTTTTATAGTCTCAGTCATTCTTTTGATACTCCTTATATTTAGTTTTGCATATTAAATACACTTTCACATTCTGTGTAAGATAATGACAATAAGTAAAATCTTTGCCATACTACTCCTATAGTTTTTTCTTTTTCATGATGATTTTTTTTTTCTGTATTGATTTTTAGAGAGAGAGAGGAACGGGGGGAGAGAGAGAGAGATAGAAACATCAATGAGAGAGAACATCGATTGGCCGCCTCCTGCATGCCCCCCGTTGGGGATCGGGCCCACAACCTGGGCATGTCCCCTGAACAGGAATTGAACCGGCGACCTCTTGGTGCATGGGCTGATGCTCAACCACTGACCCTCACTGGCTGGGCTCATGGTGATTTTTTTTTTTTTTTCTATCTGAGCTTTGTGATTTCTACAGTGTATATTTTCACTGGAACTTTCTCTGTGGGAATTCTTTTAGGTCTGGATATAAAGTACCTTCTTTCAGAGAGGATGTGTATTTGTTTTTATAAGATGCCTTGGAAGCATTACCAACCTGAGACCAATTAAAATAAAATTTAAACTAAAGTTCTTTTTTGGTGAGGGGAGCTCACATAGATAATATGATTTCCTATCTCTAAACTGTATGAGAACAATAGGAATTTTAAAAGAATATGCATTCCATCTCCCCCTAGGCATCCCAAGCCAAAAACAAGTCAAGAAATAATTTAGCCATCATAGATGGCACAGTTTGAGGTTCCTGTCTTAAATTAGGTTTTTCCTGATCTGTTTGCCCACTTTGTAAAGTTCTCAGGCCTTTTCTTGGGCTCTTATTAAAATCCAAATTCTATTCCACCAGTATGATGAGAACCTAGCGAGTCTCTTTTTATCAGAAAAGCAAAAGCATTCCCAGAAGCAGAAAGCTAGAGATGTCTAGTTTTCCTGCTTAACCTGTTACTTACTTTAAGCAAAAGAGAAGGGCATTGAGCATGGGGTTTTAAGTTAGCTTGTAATGTCAGGCACTTAAAGTTTTCAAATATTGTGTACATTCTTCTACAACTCTAATTTATTTGAGGTGTTTTGTAGCACTTTGAATTGTATTGGTAATTGTAATCTTTTCTTTATTTTTGATGAAATTAATAGTTTCTTACAATGTTTACTGTTTTACCTAATTTTCAGATTTATTGACATATCTGTAGTAACATTCCCTCTTTCATTACTAGCATTAATATGTTCTTCATTTTTCTTCCTTGATCACTTTTCTTGTCATATATTCAGCTCCCTTCACCAAAAAAAAAAAATTTTTTTTTTGCTATACTCATTCTTTCTTTCACATGTTTCTATTTTGTTAATCTCTGTCCTTATCTTTTATTACTTTTTTCTCTCTCATTCTTGGAATTAGTTGGCTTTTTTTTTTTTAAAGGCTGCCATTTTAAAAAATCTTAACAAGGCTGATGCTTAGCACTTTAGATTTATTCTCTTTTCTAATATATTCATTCAAAGTTTATGATTATCCTCTAAGTATGCTTTAGCTGTATCACAAAAGTTTCGATATGTAAATTTTTTAAAAAAATTTTATTAACAGTATGATCAGTATATAACATTGTGTAAATTTAAGGCATACAACATGCATACATTTATATGTTGCTATATGATTATTGCTGTAGCATTAGCCAACTCCTTTATCATGTCAAGTATATGTCATTTCTTTCTTGGGATGGGAACAATTAAGATGTAGTCTCTTAGCATCTTTGAAACTTATAATAAGTATTATTGTCTATAATCACTATGCTTTGCATTAGCTCTCCAGGACTTATTTATACCCAGTTTGTATGTTTAAACAGCATATCCCAATTTCCCCATCCTCCAGCCTCTGGTAAAGTGGCTACACCAGTTTACATTTTCATTAGTGTTATACAAGGGTTCCCTTATATGTACAGTCTCTAAGCACTTGCTGTCTCCTGATGATACCATTAAGTTCCTCTGCCCATTTTGTCTCTTATTAGATAGATGCTTTACAAATATTTTCTCTCATTCTGTATATTGCTTTATAATTTTGTTGATTATTTTTTTGCTGTGAAGAAGCCTTTAAGTTTGATAAACATTGAGGTTATTTTTGCTTTTATTGCTTTTGGTGTCATATTTAAAAAATCATTGCTGAAGCCAGTGTTGAGGCTTTCTTCCCTAAACTTGCTTCAGGAATTAATGGTATCCCGAATGTCTTTGATCCATCCTGAGTTACTGAAGTCTGTCTATTACCAGATGCTAAGGTGGGCAATATTTCTCCCATGACCCTTAGCCTTTGGTATGATGTTGATATTATCTGAAATTTTAATCAGTTTGAAATATTTTCTCATTTTTATGTCTTCTTCATCCTATGAGGTAACTTAAAAGTATGTTTCTGGGTTATTAAACATATGAGGATTTTCTAGTTGTCTTTTATTTATTGATTGCTTGATTGATGATATTATATTATATTATGATTCTATTATGGTCCCTTAAAATTTGCTGAGATTTGTTTTATGGCTATATAAATCAAATTTTTAAAATGTTATGTGTGTGCCCTGGCCGGTTGGGCTCAGCAGTTAGAGCCAGTTAGAGCATGGCTCTTGTACTGAAGGGTTGCAGGTTTAATCCCTGGACCCAGTTGGGGTCGTATGGGAGGCAACCAGTCGATGTGTCGCTCTCATCTCTCTCTGTCTCTGTCTCTCTTTCTCTTTCTCTCTTTCAGCCTGTGGTCCAGAGAGACCCGGGTTCGGTTCCCGCTAAGGGCGCGCACCTTGGTTGCAGTTTGTCCCCGGCCTTGGTTGGGTTGTGCGGGTGGCAACCACTCAATGTGTCCCTTTCACGTCAATGTTTCTCTCTCTCTCCTTCCTACTCTGTCTGAACAAAAAATGGGAAAATGTCCTCAGGTGAGGATAAATTATAATAATAATTGAGAATAAATCCCAGCACTCAAGATACTTATAGTCTCAGAGGAGAAACAGTCATAAAAATAAATCATTGTAATACTATATTATATATGGTTCAATGGAGGGATGAAAATGTACTTTGAAGACATGTTAAAGCCCTGCCCAGTTTGGTTCAGCGGTTGGAGCATTGGCCTGCAGAACAGATTTGGTTTGGTTCCAGGTTTGGTTCCCACTAAGGGCACGCACCTTGGTTGCAGTTTGTCCCCGGCCCTGGTTAGGGTTGTGTGGGTGGTAACCAGTCGATGTGTCTCTCTCACATCAATATTTCTCTCTCTTTCTCCCTCTCACTCTATCTGAAGATAAATGCAAAAATGTCCTCGGGTGAGGAAAAAAGGACATGTTAAAAAGGGCACCTGATCAGATTGGGGATGATTAGAGGTTTCCTGAAGAAAGTAAAGCCTAAGATTAGTTAAAAATAGTATAAAGGAAGTCAAGTGTATTATATTTTTCAGAAGTAGAGAAATATAGATTTTTTTTTTTTAACTGAACATTGAATTTGACAGGAAATTAGTAATGGACAGTTAACTTCGAGCTAGTCAGCATAAGGCCTTTAATGCCTAACTAGGAAGGTGGGACTTCATTTGGGGCTTCTTTAATCTAGTAATATAAATATTATATTAAAGGCTTTTTGTTGAATTGGTATGACACACATTTTAGAATTGTATGATAATATTTAGAAAGTTAAAAGTATGAACAATTATTGTAATATACCTCTCTCCCTACCCCACCCCAAAAGCTGGAGCAAATGGAAATTTGTCATTAGTCTTAATCATGAGGTATAGGGGTTTTTTTGTTTGTTTTTTAATCCTGACCTGAGGATATTTTTTCTATTGCTTTTTAGATAGAGTGGGAGGGAGGGAGGAGAGAGAGAGAGAGAGAAACATCAATGTGAGAGAGACACATCAACTGGCCTCCTCCCACATGACCCTGACAGAGGCTGGGGATTGTACCTGCAACTGAGGCATTTGCCCCTGACCAGGAATTGAACCCTTGACTTTTTGGTCCACAAACCACTGTTGTAACTGCTGGGCCAAATTGGCCAGGGCTTGTGGTATAGTTTTAAGTGGCAAAGTATGTGCTTAAGAGTAGATTTAACATTTGTTCTTATCATTTAGAGGCAGTTCTTAGAGTAGAAAACTAATTTCATCTTACAGAATTCTTTTAAATTGCTTGTTTTGCATGAAGAGGACATTAATTGAGAGTTCTAGTTACCTGTTTTGAAATGTTTCACTATGAAGAAAAATGTTTAATAAATATACTGGCAACTATATGTTTTATATGCTGTAACTTACCATACTTTTAAGAAAGAAAACTGGAGAGAAGAAAAGTAGGAAATTAAAAGGGAAAATAGGTGAAATCTGAGGAAAACAGCAAAGTGGTTTTCTAATTTGTAAATGAGTAAAAAGTGGGCTTTGTAAAACAAGATATATCCAAGGTTAAATTTCTGCCTCGACGCATATACTGTTGTGACCTTTGCAAATTGCTTAACCTCTCTGAGCTTCTGAGGGCTTTTTATTTGTAGAATGAGGTTATATTACAAAACTTTGTACATTCTTTTGAAGATTAAATGAGCAGAAATACAGCTACTTAAATGAGCCCTGACATGTAATTTTATTGAGCCCTAAACATTGGTCTAAGACTATGCAGGCTTTATCTTCACAATAACCCCTAATTTGTGGCTGAGAAAACTACAACACAGAAATGTTAAGTAAGTATATGATCAAGACCACACCAATAAGTAGCAGCCACAGGATTCTAACCAAGACATTTTAACCTTAAGAACCATTGCCATTCATTGTATTTCTTATGTTCTTGTAATCCATAGGACACAAGATAAAAAGTGTTTCCATAAAAAGTGTTAGATACTATAATATTATTACAAATTCACAGACTATTAGAATCAATAGATATTTAATGTAATAGCACAACCTGCTTTAATGTGCAAGATATATATATCTTATATAGCATCTTTAGTAGATTGCAATCTAGTTTATATGTAAATGCTTCCAGAGACAAGGAATCTTATTAATATTAAGCCAAACCGTCTCACTGTTAGATAACTCAAAATGTAAGGAATTTGTCTTTATCCTCTGATGAAATTTTTGTCCTCACTGCTTTTACCCATTTGTTCTAATTCTCTGCCCTATGGGGAAATAGTAAGTGGACAGCTTCTTTTATAGACAAATGTTTAAATGTTTAGGCAAGAATTCCTCTTTCTCATCCTAGGCTAAACACCATCAACTATCCAACAACACATAGCTGTACTCTTTTCAGTTGAGGGCCTCCTACTCTGAATGCATTCCAGTTCTTCAAAAAAATGTGCTTATTATAAATTATATACCAAATTTTTTGTGACTTTGATTTATTAAAAGGGTCATATATCATTTATGTAATAAAAAAAAGGAAGAAAACCTATTCATAGATCTGAATACACTTAACTTCAGTCATTGCTATAATGTGCAGTTATTAGTTTATGAGTTCAACAGAGATATACTTACGCTTCCTACTATGACTACTATTAATTAATGTTTATTGAATATTTACTATTCCATTTTTAAAGCTTTTTATATATAACTTAATCACAATAACCCTGTGAGATAGATGCTTTTTCACTATTTAATAGATGAGGAAAATGAGGCACAGTGCTGTTTGTTAAGTTACCCCATATTGCATAGTTTGTACGGATTATCAGGACCAATTGATATATATAAACTTAGTTTGGGCTGTTTTAACAAAATACCATAGACTGGGTAGCTTAAAAAACAGAAATTTATTTCTCAGAGTTTTGGAAGCTGGGAACTTGGGAGATCAAGGTGCTAGCATGTGGCATCTTCTCACTGTGTCCTGACGTGACTAAGAGAGACTGCCCTCAATATCTAGTTACTTCCCAAAAGACTCACCTCCAAATACCATCGCATTGCAGCTTCAACATGTGAATTTTGGGGAAACACAAACACTCTGTCCATAGTAATATGTTATGTAGTTATTTTATTGTGAGCCTTTCTGAAATCTTATCTACCTTATATATCATTTTTCTATAAGAATATATCACTTAGAAAATCAACTTTTGGAGCATCCCACTTGTTATTTGGGGAATTCAGTTAGAATAGAAACCTTTCTTGATGAATTACAGCTAATAACTTTGTGACTTTGCCTGTCTCCTGATGTGTAAAATGTAGAACATGTCTCTCAAAAGGTTAACTATTAATATTCATACATACTCGTACATATATTTGTGTGTATAATTATATTGTCATATATTTAAGTTTGCACATATATTTTAAGTACACACAGGTTAATGTAATTGTTTACAAGGTTTTTAAATGACAAAAGCAGCATGACACAGCAGTTACTAAGGTTGACTTTGGAATGGAACTGAGTTACTAGATGTTTGAGCTAGAGCAAGTTTCTTAATCTCTCTGTGCCCTAGTTTTCTCTTCTGTAATATGGGTGTAATGTTTTTTATAGGGCTGTTTATGAGGATTAATGGGTTTATAAAGCACTTAGATCAGGACTTAACACCTTGTAAAGTAGTATATTAATGATGAAATAGTATTATATTACATCAATATCTAGCATAGCACCTGTATTTTTATAAGTTAATGAACAAATTATGCTTAAATGTTTCTGAACTAGTGAATTTTTTAAAGGCATATGAAACCAAATATGAAACATATTCATTAAAATCAGTAAATCACATCATCTTTTATTGCAGAGGAGAGAAGGCAATCCAGAAGAATAAAGGTTAATAACTTACAGTTTAGGCAATTTTCCAGTGATTACCAAATTATTATAACTAAACCAGGTCTGGTACCCTAGTCTTCTGGTTTTTTTTGTTTGTTTTTCTCTTTTTTTTCTTCTTTTTTTAAAAAAAAATAAGCAAGGGACCTAGTAGGGATAAAACACAAAATAATGAACTTCAATGTGTAGAATTTTAGTTACATGGCAGAATTATTAGAAGTGTTTCAACAATAATGGATTACCCAAAATAATTAGAGGATTCAATTTAAAGTTTTTGTTTTAAAATAGAAGCACCACAGCATGTTTTATGAGAAGCCATGGACTTGAATTTTTGGTCTTCCTACACCCCTCTACCATCAGTGTGATATCAATCAATATCCTTGAAACATTTTTCCATTCTACCGAACATTCTCATAGTATAAAAAATGTGAAGGCTTTTTATGTGTATGCTTTGGTTACTACTAATTAATGCTAGCATTGTATTTGAAGTACCCTTAGTTCTGTTTACAAAGAATCACTTCAGTGGAATTTGTGTAATATTAGAATATGCTTTGTTCTCAACTATTTAGGTAATAAGTTGGGAATTTACTTTAGTTTAATTTTTTAATAGACTAGTCAAATTGATTTAATTTAAAAATAATAGTGTTGGATAAACTTTGGGTAGTGATCTAATTCAACTTCAGTTTCAACATAATCACTTCTACAGTATACCTGACAAATGGTCCTGCAACTCTACTTAAATATTTTTTTGGCTTGAATTTTTATATTATCTGGAAGCATAAGGAAATAATATTTAGGTGCTGTCAAGCTTATGTCAAACCCTATAATTCATTATTCTTTGAAAATGTTAACTTCCAATTTTAAGCATCAATTAGTCCTAGTAATTTTTAAATGCTATTGAATTTACAGATTGCCCAAGGACTCCAGACACTCCCAGTAGTGACCCTCGTTGTTCAACTAGCAATAACAGATTGATGGCCTTACAAAAACAATTGGATATAGAGCTTAAAGTAAAACAGGGTGCAGAAAACATGATACAGATGTATTCAAATGGATCTTCAAAGGTAGGTACAATAAATGTAAGTGTATACAGTCAGTTCTCATTATTCTCAGATTCCATAAGTGTGATTTCACCTACCCAATAAAATTTATTTGTAACCCCTACAACAGTACTTGAGACACTTTCACAGTTATTCATGGACATGTACAGGGGGGTAATAAATTTGAATTATATGATGCGCATGTTCACAGAGATGTGCTGCAAGAATTTTTAAACATGCAATACTATTTAGTCAGGGGCACTGACCTACTTTCCCTTAGATTGTTGAATTAAAAAATGAAAACAGCCAACACAACAATAGTTTTCTTGTTGACTGAATCAAAATTATACCTATTTTTATGTCAGATCAGCAAAAAGTATATTTTTGGGTGTGCTACAGAATTTTAGTAATTAGTGTGTGTGTGTGTGCCATGAGATCAAAAAGGGTTAAATTTGCTGCTGTAAACAAATACACTGTAAAACAATTTAGAAACAAATGGTTTGTAAAATAGCTTACTTCCACCTAAACCAATCAAGAAACAGTTTTGACTACATGAATAAAGGGTACACAGGAGCTCTCCATATTTGCAACTTTACTGGAAATCTAAAATTGTTCTAAAACATAAAGTTTATTTTAAAGCATTTAGGCTCACTACATACAGGTTTTTAGAAAAGGACAAATGAAAAGATAGGACATTCTAGCATTAGTGATTGTTTGGACTAGACCTGTGGGTTCTTGGGGAATCTGATATGGGCATATAACAACTAATTGTAAATCAGTGTTGTAGGGAGCAATTGTCACTAATGCAAATGCGTCCTTGTTCTGATGTATAGTGTGGAAGAAAAAATGTTAGGAACCACTGAAGCAGACTATCATAAAGGCTCTTTCCAAATCTGAGGTTCTATAGTTGCATAATTTCCAAAAGGTATTAGAAAGGTGGATAAAATCCACCTTTGTACTCTCAACTCATTTACTTCAAAGATTCTTTGATGTGCCAATCAGTGTTTCTTATATATTTTAATAGATATTTCTTAAGTAATTGCAGAATGAAAGTTTAGGCGTTTGTTTTATTTGGAAAGAATTTGAAATCGGGATGGGGGAAATCTTTGCTTAAAACCATGCACTATACCTATCCACCCAAATTAAATTTGGGAAGATCTGGGAAAGAAAGAAATGTGTATATGTTTTAAATTAGATTTTTAAATATTAATTATGAAAATTAGGTTATATATACTATTTCAAAAGAACTTTTAAATTATTTTTAGAGAAATATATTTATACTTGATACATATATGATATACTTGATAGCGTATTATTTCACTAACTGAACATTTCTTATGGGGTTGTAGATTTGGTTTTCTGTGTTGTTATTTTTAGTATTGACTTTTAGTTATTATTTTTTTATCTTTATCAAGTGTTACTTTGGACTTCTTTTTAAGACAAATACTGTTTTTGGAACTGTGAATGCAACATATTATGTGGAGTGTTTTAAAATTAAAATAACCCAGCTACCACTCTCTGGAGTAAGGTCTTTAAATTTAGGGTTGATAGATTAGTTTGAGAGCTTCTTGTACCCTTTGAGGTTACAGGAGAAGTAAGTGTGTATGTTGATAAATGAATGAGAGGGCCATAGATTTCACTGTATTCTTAAAGTGACCTATAATACCTGTCCACCCACCACAAATTGAGCAGGATTATGGACACATTTTTTTTAAAAAAGTGAAACAGCCCTGGCCTATGTGGCTCAGCTATTAGCGCGTTGGCCCCAAGGGCTGAAGGGTCGCAGTTTAATGCCCAGTCGAGGGCATGAACCTGGGTTGCAAGTTTGATCCCCAGCCCTGGTCAGGGTACATACGTGAGGCAACCAATCTATGTGTCTCTCACATTGATGTTTTTATATATATATATATATATATATATATATTTTTTTTTTTTTTTCTCCCTCTCCCTCTCCCTCTCTCTCTTTCACTCTCTCTAGAAATCAATGGAAAAAATATCCTCGGGTGAGGATTTAAAAAAAAAAAACTAAAACAAATAAGATAACCACAGGTTTAAAATGAACAGGGCTATGAGCAGCCTATTAAAACAAATAAGTCATTCTCTAATAGCTTTTATCTTTAATTAGAAGATTCATTTATTTGAGAATGGCTCAAGTGGAGGTCTAGAACAGCTGCTGTAGTTTCTGAGTTAGGCCAGCTAGTTATTTCTGTCTAGATTTGGTTTTAACTATTTATTTATTTATTTATTTATTATTTTTGTTTGTTTTTGTTTTTATTTTTTATCTTTAAACTTCTCAAAGTGTCATAGTATATATACTCTTATGAGATTAGGGACAATTGTAAATTGAAATTATATGGGGTGTTAATTTATTCACTAAGGACTGACAGTTTGATAGCTATTATGCTGAGCTATGGAATATGAATATAATAAAGATAGTGCTTTACATATAGTACCTACTGTGTGTCACTATCTAAAAAGGAAGTATCATGTGAATAATTACAATATATGATTTCTGTATATACAAGTTACTTTAGAAGCACAGTAGAGAAAAATCACTTAACTTTAGTCAGTGCCCCTAACTAAATAGTCAGGTATTGCATGTTTTAAAAATTCTTGTGGCAGACTGGTTGAAATTGCTGCTTTACAGTGTAAGAGATTACATAAGAAGGTAGAGTGTCGCCTTGTTCATATGTCAGAAGGAATCATTAAAGTTGTCGTATAAGATTTTAAGTATGTTCTGAAGTTTAAGAAGGAATTACTTTCTAGGGATGGTGGTCTGGGTAAACCCAGTATATACAGGGTAAGGATCTGTGGAATACCATGGTGTGTTCTAAGAAATGGAAGTGCTTTCATATGACTATAGCAGAGGATCTCAACTTATTTCTTCTCCGACATATCTGAGGGTAGGTAGAATGCGCTTATAACAGTAACAGTCATCAACTCTAGCAGTCATTTTCAATGAAAGACCATGTGCTTATTGGAGAACAAATCTGAATCTCCAGAAAGGCACCTTGTATATGAGAAAAGTCCTCTAGGTGATTTCAACAGGACTTTTTATTTTGTTCTCTTCTAGTAGAGCTTTTTCAAGTGAGTGAGGTATAATGAGAAGTGTAGCATAATTAAACGACAAACCAGATTATAAAGTACTGGGTACAGCCCTGACCGGGTTTGCTCAGTGGTTAGAGTGTCAACCCATGAACCAAAGGGTTTGATTCCCAGTCAAGGGCACAAACCTGAGTTGCAGTTTTGATCCCTGGCCCCAGTCGAGTTTGTGTAGGAGGCAACCAATTGATGTCTCTCTCTCTCTCTCTCTCTCTCTCTCTCTCTCTCTCTCTCTCTTTCCCCCTTCTTCCCTCCCTCCCTTCTTCCTCCTCCCTCCCTTCCACTCTGTCTTAAAAATGGGAAAACAACAACAAAAGTACTTGGTACAAAATTAAGCAGCTGAGATTTAGATTATAAAGTACTTTGGACAAAATTAAGCAATTGAGATTCTATCTTATATGTGGAGTTGCTGGAAGACTTGGCTGAGAAAATACGTGAGCAGATTTAAAGTTTAGAAAGTTCACATCCATCTTCTTCAAACTTGAAGAATTAGAAAAGATCAAGCCTACAGGCAGCAAGTTTAAGTAGGCTTTTGTAGTAGTTCAGGTTAAGCATGCTTCATCCCTCTTGTAACAGCAACAAAAACAAAGAAGGTAGGGTCAAAGTTATTTAGATAGAATAAATATTTGGTGTCTAGATATGAGGAAGAAGGCAGAGTCAAAAATGATCCTTAGCCCTGGCCAGTTTGGCTTACTGGTAGAGCGTCGTCGGCCTGCAGACCAATGAGTCACAGGTTCGATTCCTGCCAAGGACATGTACCTTGGTTGTGGTTCGTCCCTGGCCCTGGTCGGGTTGTGCAGGAGGCAACCAGTCGATGGGTCCCTCTCATGTCAATGTTTTTCTCTCCCTCTCTCTCACTCCCACTCTATCTGAAGATAAATAGAAAAATACCCTCGGGAGAAGATTTTTTAAAAAAAAGATTCTCAGATCGGTTATGTGGACAGACTGGTGAATGGGGGTGCCCTTCACAACAATGGTAATTCAGGATGGGGAGCATATTTAGAGACATGGATGATTAATTCAGTTGGGCAGTAAACATACATCTTTAGAATTCTGATTATTGAATTCTATATGACAAAATTATTACCATAGTACATGTTATAGTGAGAGTTGTTTTTTTGAAAGCTGAGTCAGATATTTTTGTACTTCTGTTTAAAACCCTCCAATAATTTTCTAGCATGCTTAGAACGAAATCAGAGTCCTCACTGTGACTCTGCAAGTTCATACATGATTTACCCCTCACTGCCTTCTGATCTTTTCTAAAACACTTTCATTCTTTCTTCTTACACTGTACTGTAGCTATATTGGCTTCTTTGGATACCTTGAACAAACTAAGCATGTTCTTACCTCGGGGCCTTTGTCTCTGCCTAATTATCTCTTTTCCCAAGAACTTTCATGGCTTTCTGTTTCTCACTTCATTACAATCTCTGCTCAGATGTTACCTTTTTAGCAAGCTCTGTTGAACTATCCTATGCAAAACAGCAACCCAGTCTCTCCTTATCCCTGGCACTGCACTAACACTACCTGAGGTTACAATTTACACAGTAATTTCTTTATCATCTGTTATCAACAGAATGTAAATTTCATTGGTTTTCAGAATAATCTCTGAGAGCTTGATAAAGCATGTTGAAGAGATGTTTCCCATTCATATAGTCAGTTGACAAACCAAGTTATTTATTAAAACTTGGGGTTCTTTTTTGCCTTATCACTTTTTTTTTAATGCTCCTGAGTCTTTTCATCTTTCTCATTTGAAAATCCAGACCTCCCTCTCCCCAATCTTCCAATCTTTACATATTCCAATCTTATCTACATTAATAGCCCACGAAACCTTTCTGGATTCCTTCAGTTAAAATTGATCTTATCTGTCTTGGCCAAGTGGCTCACTAGGTTGGAGCATTGTCCAGTATACCAAAAAAAATTGCAGGTTCATTTTTGGTCAGGGCACATACCTAGGTTACTGATTCAGTCCCTAGTCAGGGCACATATGAGAGGCAACTGATGGATGTTTCTCTTTCTCTCTCCCCCCGTCCCTCTACTCCCTCTCTGTTTCTGTTTTTTTCTCTACTCCCACCCCTTCCTTGCTCTCTAAAAACAATAATCACATTCTCTGGTGAAGATTAAAAAGGAAAAAAACTGATCCTATCTTCCTTTGAATTTTTCTTTGGCTACTTTTAACATTTTGATACATATAATAATCATAGCTATTCAATCAAACTAAGTTTTATAGGGTAACTTCATAACTGATTAATTTGATTACTTATCAGATTAATTAATTAAGTTGATAATTTTCATTGGATGTGACCACATTTAACACATACAAAGTAAGCCATAAACATGTGATGGAAAATTAAAGATAGTGTTGGTTTATTTATGCATTTCTGAAAGCAGTGTGTGTGACTTGCAGAATAGTTTGTTATGAAATGAAAAATATTGTGTTACTTGAAAATATAAAATTTTCCTTTATATTTATAATTGTAAAATATTGTACATTGGAAATATAACTATCAGACGTTGTAGAGTGCTAAGTAACATTAACTACTTTATTAGGTTGAACCATATAAATTTGCTGTTCAAAATTAGTTAGATATTGGCATTTTCATGTGTTTCAACCTAATGTATGTAAAAATCTTTCCAAAGTCTTAGCATAAAAGCCAGTATTTCTCTAATACATAAACCAGTTCATGTACTCTCAACCTACCTTATCTCTTCCCTTGAACATACTAGGTGCTCAGTAAAAAATAGAGTGAATGCCTGAAAGCATAAAACTGACAATAAAGCCCTGGCCGGTTTGGCTCAGCAGTTAGAGCTTTGGCCTGCGGTCCAGAGAGACCTGGGTTCAGTTCCCGCTAAGGGCGCGTACCTCGGTTGCAGTTTGTCCCCAGCCCTGGTTGTCGTGCGGGTGGCGACCACTTGATGTGTCCCATTCACGTCAATGTTTCTCTCTCTCTCTCTCTCTCTCTCTCTCTCTCTCTCTCTCTCTCTCTTCCTCTCTCTCCCTCCCACTCTATCTGAACAAAAAATGGAAAAAAATGTCCTTGGGTGAGGATTAAAAAAAAAATTTTTTTTAAACTGACAATAAAAATTCATTGAATGCCTGAAAGCATAAGACTAACATGTAGTAACTGTAAATCCAAACTCAGTTTTAAATGCCTCATCATACTTTGACATTTGTGGAGATCTTCAGAAATCTGTATGGGCAAATTCACTCACTTCTAAAATGAAATACAAATGCTCTTCCTTGTGTGTTGAATTAAAATAGTTAAGAAAGGAGTATTTCCAAAAAAGTAAGTGACAGGACTACTGTCTTTTCATATAGTGATAAAATAATAAGAGTAGATTAGTTTAAAAGTATGGTATTATACATTTTACTTAATGTTTATATTTTTACATTAGAACTTTATTAAAATAAGATAATCGTGATTTTTATTGCTCTAGAAGTGAACATTTTAATGCCAGTCATGCGCTAGGCAATATAATTTTAGTTTTATCTAATGCCCACAAAAGCTGTAAATTTTAGAATGGGTTGCAAAACATTTGTCCCAATTAGGAGCTTTGGAATACTGAGTTTTTTCTCTTACTCTGATCTGGTCTCAAACAAAAGTTAATTGTAGTTTTCAGTTTCTCTGCTATCCCTAGTACTGGATAGGAGGAGGAATTGAAGTAAGAGAAAGGTATTTTCATTTTAAATTTGGAAGGTGAATAGGTATGTTCATAAAAACATATATAAGCCATAGACAAACACCAAATTCAAGATAGTATCCTTACTAGTAAAGCATAATTAACAAATGTTGTGTGTGTGTGTACATTTCTTCATGCTATAAATAATATTTAAGGGACGTAGTAAACTATTTCAGTTTATTTCCTTAGTGTGAAATCTAAATACTTTATTTAATAAAGAACAAAATCTGACTAAAAGTTTCTTCTTAAATGACTGAACTTGGAAGCAGGAAAGAAATGGAAGAAACATTTATAAATTTGCAAATTGCTTTTTACTCCACTGTGTGTCAACCCAGTTTGGTGTTTGACATAATATATATTCAGCTTACTTTTTTTCCCTTATATAATAGCAATTTTATCTCTCTCACCACATATATCTTTTTTTTTTTTATCCTCACCCGAGGACATTTTTCCATTTTTTTGTTCAGGTAGAGTGGGAGGGAGAGAGAGGAACAGAGGGAGAGAGAGAAACATCGATGTGAAGGGACACATCGAGTGGCTACCACCCGCACGACCGACCAGGGCCGGGGACAAACTGCCACCGAGGTACATGCCCTTAGCGGGAACCGAACCCGGGTCTCTCAGGACCGCAGGCCAACGCTCTAACCGCTGAACCAAACCGGCCAGGGCTCTCACCACATATATCTTCATCTTCCCCTTTGTTCAGTGTCGTAGTATGCTGTGTGTTTGATTTATTGAAACGATACTGTATCTGATGCTTATCTCTTAGCTTCCAATCTTGAGTCTCCTGAACAATATAGGTTGATTGTATGCTATTTTATTTCAAAATTTATACTAACTGCCTTAGTAGTGACAAAAGTAAGGATGCTTAAACAATATTCAAAAAGTGGCCTTTCTTGTGAAATAAGTGCTTCCTTATGCTCAGTTTTATTTACCATTTCTTTTTTTGTGTGAATTGAAGCCTACTAGACTTTGACAACTAATGTAACTGTCAAAACAGGAGATAGCATTAACTTCTATCACTTGTTTCATACAAAACTTCTGAAAAAAATTTCCTGTATCAGTTTTCTATGGCTGCTGTAACAAATTACTACAAATGTAATGGCTTAAAACAACACGAATTTATTGTTACAACTTTGAAACAGAGAATTCTGAAATTCAGTTCTTCTCACCTACTCCCTCATCTGCCTTCTTCCACATTTAAGAATCCTTGTCATTACATTGGACCCATCTGGATAATGCACAATAATCTCTATATTTAGAGATTGGGTTATTATGACCTAATTCAATCTGCTATCTTAATTCCCCTTTTGCCATGTAAGGTAAGATTCACAAGGTTCCAGGATATGTACATTTATGGGTGGGTTATTATTTTGTCTACTACACTTCTTAAAATGGTAAGCTTTTTGTGATTGTCAGTAATATTCCCTGTTACTAGAACTAAACTCAGGTACAACAAGAATGCTATTTCACTTAATTCTTGAAGTCTTAAGAGATGACAAGTTTATTCACTGTGATTTGCACCCTAGCTTTATTGAGAAGGTCTCATTTTTTTACATTCAGGAGTTTTTAGGGACCTTTCTCATTATCACCAGTGTTGACAAATGCTGTTTACTATTTTGTTCTCAAAATTTAAAGGAACACAAATACTGTCTATGATGAACTATTTTTATTTATTTATTTTAAAATCCTCACCCGAGGATATTTTTCCATTTATTTTCAGACAGACTGAGAGGGAGGGAGCAAGGCAGGGAGAGAGAGAGAGAGAGAGAGAAAGAGAGAGAAAAGCATCCATGTGAGAGAGACACATCGACTGGTTGCCTCCTGTATAACACCAGCCAACGCCAACCAGGACAGGGCACCAAACCACAACCGAGGTACATGCCCTTGACCAAAATCAAACCCACTACTCTTTGGTTCTTGGTCCGATGCTTCAAACACTGAGCCAAACCGGCCAGGGCTGATGAACTACTTTTAAAATGTGCCAACATATGTGAAGCTCCATGAAAATTTAATGTAATGAAAGAAGAGATTTTCTAAAAATTTCAGGCTTAATCACTGAGACAGTCTACATACAGTGCTTCTGAGTATGGTTTAGGAAAATTCTCTGTATTTTGTGTAAAGCAAAGAAAGAAAATTACAAATGTGAATTTGGATTTTTAAAACACTAGTAAGACTTATTTGCTTTCTCTTAAATTGTTTTAACTAACGGAGTTGTGTTTCTCTTTATCACCCTATCTGCTTGATGGCTTTTTTAAATAAAGGTGTCAATAAGTACGTATATTATCGTGCTCATGGTGTTATTTTAATTCTTGTTCTTCACTTGCTGATATCAGTTGATATTATTTAGAATCTGTGAAAATGTTTTCTGTCTCTTTATCTGCTTACCTTTTCAAACTTAATTTTTAATAGGATCGGAAACTCCATGGCACAGCTCAGCAACTGCTCCAGGACAGCAAGACAAAAATAGAAGTGATACGAATGCAGATTCTTCAGGCAGTCCAGACCAATGAATTGGCTTTTGACAATGGTGATGGAATAGAGATAAACTGTCATTCTTATTATTGTGGGCAATATGATGCTAAGTAACTTTGTGTAAGAAAGACACAGTGGTTTAAAATTGAGGAGGCGGCATTATATTTTTTTTATCTTGAACTTTTAATCTTTGAGTTTTGGTATAAAAATGACTATATCAGTATTATATCTATTAAGTATTCAATGTTTTAAGGACATTTTTTAATGTAAGAATTTTTTTTTTTTTACTGATGAGTTTTAATCACTACATATTAGAAAGTAAAATAAATGGTTCAATTAAGTTTTGTTTTGTTTTTTTTCCTCCTCTAGCAAAACCTGTCATAAGTCCTCTTGAACTTCGGATGGAAGAATTAAGGCATCATTTTAGGATAGAGTTTGCAGTAGCAGAAGGTGCAAAGAATGTAATGAAATTACTTGGCTCAGGAAAAGTAACAGACAGAAAAGCACTTTCAGAAGTAATTTTAAATAAAAATTTTAACTTATTGAATACATTACTTAAAGAATGTAGTTATTTAAGTTACAACAATTGTCTTTTTTCCTGTTCAAGGCTCAAGCAAGATTTAATGAATCAAGTCAGAAGTTGGACCTTTTAAAGTATTCATTAGAACAACGATTAAATGAACTTCCCAAGAATCATCCCAAAAGCAGTATCATTATTGAGGAGCTTTCACTTGTTACATCACCAACACTAAGTCCACGTCAGAGTATGATATCTACACAAAATCAATATAGTACACTATCCAAACCAGCAGCACTAACAGGTATGTAGCACATATCTTCTGATTATTTTTGGTGCTTTTTTGCCTACATCTGGTCCTGGTTTAATAAATGAATAAAAATCTGTGCACAGATTTTTTTTAAATATTGTGGTAAGATACACATACCATATTTTAACCATTTAAAAATATACAATTCAGGGCTGTTTAGTATATTTATAGTATTGTGTACCTATCACCACTATCTAGTTACAGAGCATTTTCATTACCCCAGAAGGAAACCCCATACCCACCGACTAGTCACTTCCCATATCCCTTTCCCTCCGCTACTCTTGGCTTCTGTCTCCCATGGATTTGTGTGTTCTAGATATGTCTTTTAAACAAAATGATATTATTTGTGGCCTTCTGTGTCTAGCCTTTTTCATTTAGTGTACTGTTTCAAGGTTTGTGCTTATAGCATGTATCAGTACTTCATTCTTTTTATGGTTTAATATTCCATTGT
This sequence comes from Molossus molossus, assembly GCF_014108415.1. Taxonomy (NCBI): domain Eukaryota; kingdom Metazoa; phylum Chordata; class Mammalia; order Chiroptera; family Molossidae; genus Molossus; species Molossus molossus. The sequence continues at coordinate 34,973,446 of NW_023425347.1, read as the reverse complement.
ATGGGTTTATACCAGATTTTATTTTTTCATCAATCATGAACTATCTAAGGTTGTTTCCACCTTTTTACTATTGTGAACAGTGTTGCTATGAACATTTTTGTACAGGTTTTTGTTTGAACACCTGTTTTCATTTATTTTGGATATATTCCTAGCAACACGAGGTCATATGGTAATTTTACATTTATAATTTTGAGGAACTGTCAAACAGTTTTCCACAGTGGCTGCATCGTTTTACATTCTCCACAGCAATATCTGAACGTTTGGTTTCTTTACATCCTCATCAACACTTCTTTTTTATTGCTGTTCTAGTAGGTTCATTATTGAATGTGGGTAGTGAGGTCTCCTTTAAATTGCATAAATGTTTGCTTTATATATTTTCAGGCTCTGTTGTTAAATGTGCATATGTTTATAACTTTTATATCTTGATGGATTTATTTTACTCTTTTATCAAAATCAAATTTCTTATTTGTTTTCTGTAACAATTTTGGAGTTAAAGTCTATTTTGTATATTAATATAACTTCCTCAGCTCTCTTTTGGTTATTATTTGCATTGAATATGTTTTTTTACCCTTTCAATCTGTTTGTGTCTTTGGATCTAAAATGAGTCTTTTTTAGGCAGCATGTAATTGGATCATGTTTCTTTCTGTCCTTTCTGCCCATCTCTGCCTTATACTTGAATAGTTGAATCCATGTATATTTGAGGTAATTACTAATAAGGTACAATTCTGATGCAAACTAAACAGGTCAGATTTCATAAATGAATGCCACAGTCCCCCACAAGACTACACTTCTTTCAGAGACAAGCTGCAAGCTTGGAGTTTCCTTAAGCACCCTCACTTCTGACTAACTGGCTTTAAATTCTGGAGTTTCCACTGCCACCTCAGGTTCAGTAATTTTGTAGAGCAATTCACAGAACTCGGGAAAGGTCTGCCTTTACATTCACATTTTCTTATAAAAGATAGTAAAAACAAAAACAAAGGATACATAGAAGTCTAGAAGGGTTCCAGATGCAAAGCTTTCTTGTCCTCAGCATGCATCTCTCTCTCAGTACATCATTTTCTGTCAAAAACCAGGAATCTCACTTTAGCTGTGAGTATCCAGAGGTTTTACTGGGGCTTCATTCTGTAGGAGTAACTAATTGAATCACTGGCTGCTTGTTTGAACTCAGTCTTCAGCCCCTCATCCATCTCTGAAGGTCAGGAGGTCAAGCGGATATGTGGCTCAAAGCACCAGCCCTCTTATCATGGAGTGGGTCTTTTCAGTGTAACCAGCCCCCCATCCTGAAACTGGTCACTTTATTAGCATAAACTTATGTGTGGTTTGAGGGGCTCACCATGAATAACAAATACACTGTTATCACCAGGGAAATTACAAGGGTTTAGAGGCTCCTTTCCAGGAAATAGGGACAGAAAGCAGCCAAATTCCTTTTTTTTTTTCAAATCCTCATTTGGGAATATTTTCCCACTTATCTTCAGATAGAATGGGAGGGAAGAAAGAAGAGGAAAAGAGAGAGAGAGAGAAACATCTCACCCAAGGATATTTTTCCATTTATCTTCACATAGGGAGGGAGGGAGGGAGGAAGAGAGAGACAGAGAGAGGGAGAGAGAAAGAAGGAGAAAGAAAAGGAGAAACACTGATGTTGACTGGTTGCCTCCCGAACAACCCTAACCAGGGCCATGGACCGAAGCACAACCGAGGCATGTTCCCTTGACCAGTGACTAGAATCGAATCCGTTACTCTTTGGTCCGCGGACCAACATTCTAACTGCTGAACCAAACTGGCCAGGGCCAAATTCTTTATTATACAACAAAAGGGCTTGCTTCTGTCATTTTGTGATTTGTTTTCTACAAGTCTTAGTCATTTTTTTCCTGAATTTCTCTCATACTACATTTTTTGTGTTTGAATTTTTCTAGCTTACCTTATTAAATTCCCCCTTTTTCCCTTTTCTGTATATTTTTAAGATATTTTCTTAGTGGTTATCCTGGTTATTAATTTATCATCCTAAATTTAGAACAATCATGTTTGAATTGATACCAATTTATCTTCAATAGCCTACAAAAATTCTGATCCTATATAGCTGTTTCTCCTTTTCTTTATGTTGTCACAGATTATGTCGTTATACATTGTGTCCAATTGCATAGATTATAATTATTATATCAATGCATTTGTCTTTGAAGTCATAAAGGAAACAAACCAAAAATAGAGTAACATGGCTTTTATATTTACCTACAAAGTTAGTTTTACTGGTGTTATTATTTTTTCTGATTTTAAGTTACTGTGTAGTGTTCTTTCATTTTAATCTGAATGATTAGCATTTCTTCTGGGCAAGTCTACTTATGACAAACTCCCTTAACCTCTGTTTATCCGACAATCTCTTGTTTTTTTGTTTTTGAAGTCTAGTTTTGCCATATGTAGAATTCTTAGTTAACAAGTTTTTTTTTGTTTTTTTCTTTTAGCACTTTAAAAATGGCATCCCGGTTTCTTCTGGCCTTTATGCTTGCTGATGAAAAATAGGCTTTTAATCTTATTGAGAATTTCTTGTAAGTGATGAGTTGCTTCTCTTGCTACTTTCAGGATTCCCCTTTGCCTTTGTTTTTACACAGTTTGATTATAATATTTCTCAAAGTGGTCATCTCTTTTGAATTTATCGTACTTGGATTCTTTGAGCTTCCTCGTGTGTATATCCCTGTCTTTTATCAGATTTAGGAAGTATTCAGCCATCATTTCTTCACATATTCTTTTTGCAACTTTCTCTTCTCTCTTTCTGAGAAGCCCATAACACATATGTTTTTATTCTTGATGTTATCCCAGAGGTTGCTTAATCTCTGCTTCCCTTTTTTATTTATTTTTTACAGAAACAGATGTTTATTGATGTACATTTTGGGAGCCCAGACACCAGATATAAACATAAAACAAGTATTAGCTTTCATGGATATCAGAAAGTATAAGCATGAGGCAAGCGTCAGGAACCAGAGCCCTCCCACCAACAAGTTCCCATGAGCCTAGTCCACAAACATGAATCATGTCTCTCTGGTTTGAACCACCAAGGCTCTCCCAAAAACCTGGCTTTAGTAGAGCTCAAAAAGAAGCTCTATTAAAAGTCCTTAAGTAATCAAATCAGGCGTCAAATGGGTTAGGTCAGTTGCAAACCATTTGAATTCCATTAAGTTTTACCCCGTTCTATTTTGTTTTAGTTTAATTTTGTTTTAATTCATTGTTGTTGAGAGTGTTACAGAATTCCCCCTTTTTGCCCCCCTCAACCCAGCTCCTGTCCTACCACAGGCCTTCACCACACTATTGTCTATTGCCTTGGACTATGCATATATTTATATAACTTCTTTGGTTAATCTCTTCCCTCTCCCTCTTCTCCCTTCCCTCTGAGATCTGTTAGTCTGTTCCATGCTTCCATGTCTCTGGACCTATTTTGTTCATCACTTTATTCTGTTCATTATATTCCACATATAAGTGAGATCATGTGATATTTATCTTTCTGTGACTGGCTTAGTTCACTTGGCATAATGATCTCCAGGTTCATCCATGTTGTCTCAAAGAGTAAGAGATTTTTCTTTTTTACAGCTTGAAAGCAAAATGTGGACAAGGGAGCACTACTATACTTGGTAAAGGTTTTACAATAATAAAGCAAGAACTATACTTATTATCTAAGTTTCACTATCTTATGGTTCAATATGGAATACATTTATATTCAAGAACTTCTGAATGATTGATTAAAATATGGTTTTCAAGTATTTGAAAATTAATATTTCTAGAAAAGGAATAAAGCCATGTTTTAGAAAATCAGCGGATATGGCTAGAATTTTTTTTCCTTTTCTATTCTGGTTGGCTCCTCTCCCCACCTCTAACCTTTTTTCAGTTCTTTTCCTTCTTTATTCCCTTAGTGAACTTTACTCAAAGTGATGTAAATTGCCAATCTAAAAGAAGTATCTTAATTCTTAAGACATTTTGTTTTGTTTTTTTAATTTCGTTAAGTTCCTACTGGACCCGAAACTAAATATGGGGTGACTAGGAGGAGAAATGGTATTGGTATTAATAAAGGAGTAGACCTGATGAAGGATTAGCATGCATACGTGGTGGGAACATTTACTATCCTGAGTTTTTCACTGAATACTATTATTAATGGTTTGTCTCATGTACTCTGGTTTATTTGTGGTTGTATGATTATAATACTGAAATTTACATATTTGTTGCTACTTTGATATAACATATAATTGAATCTTCCAGGTCAACATTTTGAGATGTTTGATAGTTTTTATAAAAGATTTCCTCAGAATTAAAAGAATGCTACTCGTACCAAGATGAAATGCTGAATTAGGAAAATGTAATTTTTTTATATAAAGTAGTTTTCCCAGAAAGTTAAAAGAAATAAAAAAGTGTTTACTTGTTCTAATGAAACTCATAGGTACTGCTTAGGAAAATAAACATTTACTTCTTGGATTTGCTTGTTTTTAAAGTTTCATATTGTGGCTTATAAAAGTTTAAAAAAATGTAATTTTAAGCTATTTTTAATATGGTTATATGAAATTGCAATTGTATTACCTCATAAAAGAAAGAAACTTCTAGATGCTTAATAAAGATCGTAAATCCCTCCAGATTTTTTTCTCTAAATGAAAGCAGGTGTTGAGCATTGTTAGTTCCTAATATTGAAATTACTAAAATATTTAATAAGCTACCAGGGTTTGAGGTAGTAACCAGATGTTTTCAGTTTCCCCAGGATTACTTTTACAGCTGAGCATTTACACTGAAAATGAGCTAAGTTTGCCAATTTAACAACAAAAAAGCAAATAAAACATACAAATACAAGTTGTTTCTTTTGAACTAAAATTAAAGTGGAATCCATTATACTTAATCTACCTTAACACTTTACAGTTAGGTAAGATTTGCATAGCCTAGCCAAACATAAGATTGAAGCTTCGTCTATCCCACTTTTAGCAGCTTTATTGAGACATAATTTATATACCATAGAATTCACCAATTTTAAGTATACAATTTTCTGATTTTTAGTAAAGGTAATATAGTTATGCCACAATCATCAACATCCAGTTATTAGAACATACAGGACATACAATAAACTACATATATTTAAAGCTATAATTTGAGAAGTTTTGTCATATTTTTATATCAAAGGAATCACACTATATACTGTTTTTTGTTTTTTTTTTTTGCTGGGGGGTAATCTGTCCTTTTTCACTGTGAATAATTATTTTGATTTTCATCTATATTGTGTGTATCAGTAGTTTTTTTCTATTTATTATTGGTACTTAATTGTGTGAATATAATAAAATTTATCCATTTGCCTGCAGTTGATATTTGGGTTGTTTTCATTTTGTACTTTTTCAAATATAGCTGTTAATAGCATCCATGTACAGTGTTTGTGTAAACAGATTTCAGGTCAGTTGAGTAAATACGTAGGAATGGTATGGCTAGAACATATGGCAGTCTCTTTATTCACTTTTATATCTGAAAGTCTTCATTTTTGAAAGATACTTACAGTGGGTTTAAAATTCTAATATCACAGTTTGTTTGTTTAATTTTTCCCTTAGTACTTTAAAAATATTCTGTCTTACTTTCATTGTTTCTAGTGAATAATCTGCTGGCATCCTAAACTTTGTGTATAACATCTTTTTCTGTGATTGCTTAAAATATTTTCTCTTTATAACCTGTTTTAAGAAATTTGACTATTCTAAAAAAAAGAAAGAAAGAAAGAAATTTGACTATTCTAAGCTTTAGTGTGATTCACTTATCTTTCTTTTGCTTGGTGTTCATTGAACTTCTTAGATATTTCTTGAGTTTATAGTTTTCAGAAATATGGAGAATTTTCAGCTACTATTTTTTCAAAAGTATTTTCTGTCTCTCTTTTGCTCTTCATCAGACACTTGTTATTATACATGTACTAGGCCACTTGAAGTTAAACTCACAGTTCACATGTGCGTTGTTATGGGGTGTTTCCCCCAGGTCTTTCCTTTCTGTCTCCTGTATTTTATCATTTCCTGTGCTATAACTTCAAGTTCACTAGTTTTTTCTTTTGCAGTGTATAATCTGCTACTGATCCCATCCAGTTTTTTTTCCTCTAAATTTCAGAAATTGTGGTTTTCATCTCTAAAAATTTGTTTTAGGTCTCCTAATTTTTTTTTCTATGTCTCTGTTCAACTTTTTGAACAGATGGAATATAATTATAATAACTGTGTGAATATTAATCCTAACATTTATGTCATATTTAGATTGTCTTTCTCATTTGATGTTTTTATTATAGTTCCTAGTTTTCTGTTTATTTGCTTGCCTGATGTGATAGGCAGAATTTTAAGAATGACCCCTGAACACCTCCCCCATGAATATAATGGGACATCACTTCTGTGGTAATATATGGCATGGGGGATTTTGCTTATGTGATTAAGGTTACTATTAATCAGTTGACTTTGAGCTAAGGTAAAGGGCAATTATCTGGGTAGACCTAATATAATCACATGAACTCCTTAAAAGCAGAGAATTTGCAGACACTTATTGCAAAGAAGAAATCAGAGAAGTCTAAATTATGAAAAGGGTTTTATGTGCCATTCATTGCTGGCTCGAAAATGGAGGGGGCCACATGAGGAGGAATGCAGGTGCCACTAGAACTTGAAAACATTCCCTAGTTGTTACCCAGCAAGACAATAGAGCCCCCAGACCTATGACTGCAAGGAACTGGATTCTGCCAACAACCTGCATGAGTTTGGAAGCAGATTTTTCTTGCGATCTTCCAGATAAGAGCTGGACCAGCAGACATGATTTCAACCTTGTGAGTTCTTTAGCAGATGCAGACTAGCCCATCCAGACTCTGACTCACAGAAATGTAAGATAATAAATGGGTGTTGTTTCAAACTACTAAGTGGTAATTGAAAATGCAGCAGTAGAAAACAAATACAGTTGGTAATCTCTTAGATGCCATTTTGAATTTTAGCTTGTTGGGTGCTGGATATTTGTGTAATTCTGTAAATATTCTTAAGCTTTGTTCTAGGTTACAGGTAAATTACCAGTTTGATCTTTGGAGGATTGCTTTTTTTTTTTTTTTTTTGAGAGAAAGAAGGGAGAGAGAGAGACATCCATTGACTGCCTCCTGTACGCCCCCTACTGGGGAACAAGCCTGCAACCTGGGCATGTTTCCTGACCAGGAATTGAACCAGGACCTTAGTCCATGATGGAATGACAATTACTACACTGAGCCACACTGGCCTGGCTGGGGATTGCTTTTGAGATTTGTTAAATGGGACCAGAGCATTGCTTAGTCAAAGGGTAATTATTTTCTACTACTGAGTCAAGACTGAATACTTGATTAGAGGACCGTCAGCTGTCTTCTATGAACTCTGGTTGCCTTGGTCATTTCGGTCTCAGTTTTGTCTCTTTAACTTAGGTAGTCCACTTGGCTCCACCTGAGATTATCCCTCCCTGCACTGTGTCCTGGATATTCTCAAGGCAGTAAGCTGAATCAATCTTAGGACTCATCTCATTTGTTTACCATCTCTTGGGGATCACTGTTCTTCATTGCCTGATTTCCATTTATTTAATACTGTTTTTTCAAATATTTTGTCTAATTTTGTTAGTTGTTTGAGTTGAAGACAAATCCAGGCTTTTTTTACTCTGTTAAATGCCCTTTGGTTACTTGTAGATATTTAAAAACTTTATATATAATTAAGTTTTAATCATTAAGTTTAATGGGACAGCTTTTACCATGAAATACTCCTTCTAAAGTGTTATGCTATGTGCAATATCTAAAATTTTAATACTAAAGCACCATTTTTCAATCTTAGTACACTAAGTCTAGCCCAAATGATGACAAAACCATATCTCCAGGTGCCCTAACTCAGTTCCTCATTTTCATTTTGAACACCATTAGTATTTATTTGCCTAAGGAAATTGCAGTTATTTTGTGCTTAGATAATTACAACCCATAATTGTTTGACTAAATTATTAGAATGGAGAGATAATGTTATTTTACATCTTCACATAAAACAAACTCATTTATTTATGCAAAAGAAACCTGTTAAGCCCTTTTCTGTGTTAACTACACCACTATTAAACACAGCTGTTATTCACATAGTCAGATTTCTCATTTTTGTATGTTTATTTTAATAGGCATATTATTTAGCTTTATGTTTTCTCTCCCACATGTTCTATCCAAATAATTCTTTAATTTTTCCATATAATTATAGAAGTGAGATATAAAGGAAGTTTATGTAACTTGTTTTATGCTCTATAGACAGTATTAGAAGGTGCTGTTCTTTCTATAAAATTTCTTGTAGTTGCCTTAAGATTTTTCAATAGGTTTCTCCAATTAAAATAGAACAGATGTTATCTCACAAATCCTCTGGGGATCTGGGGAGTTTGCTACTTTAGCAGGTCTCTCTCCCCACTCTGTCCCCCCCCCCCCCCCTGTTTCTAAATAGATAACAAAGTCATAGTTTTATATATTAAGGATTTCTGTTCTTACGTGATTTTTTTTAATGCTAATAGGTACTTTGGAAGTTCGTCTTATGGGCTGTCAAGATATCCTAGAAAATGTCCCTGGACGGTCAAAAGCAACATCGGTTGCACTACCTGGTTGGAGTCCAAGTGAAACCAGATCATCTTTCATGAGCAGAACGAGCAAAAGTAAAAGTGGAAGTAGTCGAAATCTCCTAAAAACCGATGACTTATCCAGTTCAGTAACAAGATTTTTTTAAAATTATATAACAAATTAAAGGGCCTAAACAAAGGACTTAGCACTGGGGACAGGATAGAATGGGGAGAGTCATAGATAGATAAAAATACTTTTAAATTATGACTTTCATAATCTAATTTTAAAATATTAAAAGATATAATGACAAGAAAATGATAAAGGCAACCATCTTTATTTATTGAACACATATTAGAAAACTGAATGACATATAGCACTAATTCTTGTGGAAGAATGAAATGTTGAGCATCACTCTCTCTGCCAAACTAAAAGTATACAGGGGCTATGGGACTTATCACCTCTTGATTCTTTTAATGGTATATTGACACTTCTAAACTAACATTGAACTTTTGATAACTAACCTCTGGATCAGATATCTTTGCTAAGATAGTGGCCCAGTAGCCCAGTAATCTACTGAAATGGGGGAGCAGGTGAAGGTAGTAGAAGTAAACTACAACAGGTTTATGAAGCATTTTAGAGATGTTCTAAAGTATAATTATAGCCCTGGTGAGGTAACTCAGTTAGTTAGATTGTTGTCCTAATATGTCAAGGTTGCAGGTTCTATCTGCAGTTAAGGCACATACCAGAATCAACCAATGAAAACATAAATAAGTGGAACAACAAATTGATGTTTCTTTCTCTTTCTCTCTCTCTCTTTCTCCCTCTCTCTCTCTCCCTCTCTCCCTCCCTCTCTCCCTTCCTCCTCCCTCTCTCCTTCCTCCTCCCTCTCAAATCAATAAATAAAAACTTAAAAAATAAAATATAAAATGATACAAATGTATAAGTAGGAAGAAAGGCACATGACATTTCAACCTAGTACAGAATGCAATGGTGAATACGTCTTTGCTTTCCTATAGATAGAGAGAAACTTTAGGAAAAATGTAAAACTAAAACAATGTCTAAAGTAACAAACTCTAAATAGCAAATATAGAGGAGGAAAAACTGGATAATTGCTATTGATATATAGTTAACCATCAAACAACATGATTTAAGCAATACTAGGTCTGCTTATCTGCAGATCCTTTTCAAAAATATGTACAGTACTATAAAAGTACTTCCTGTTATGATTTTTAAACATTTTTTTTCTAGCTTACTTTATTGTAAGAATACAGTATATAATACATTTAATATACAAAGTATGTGTTAACTAACTGTTTATGTTATCCACATTGTTCAAAGGTCAATTCCACAAATGTATGCACACACATTGTGGCAAACACCTAGTGGTCACTTGTTCACCCTTTCAACTAATGTAAATAAAATAGATAGTAGTTGATATTTTTGTATTTGTCAAACACAGGATAATAGGAAAGTCTAGTAGTAGTGTGTGTATGTATGAAACTAGCTATTTAAGATTCAAAAGCTTCAGTATTGAGTAAGAAAAACTTTATTTTCAAAGGATTGGAAGACTTTTGTTTCTAATAAATGGTGGTACTTCTATTGTAAAGGTTTTAAAATATTTAAGCAAGTTTATAAATTGTAATTACAGATGATGTCTGCGCAGTTTTGAAGCTAGATAATACTGTGGTCGGTCAAACTAGCTGGAAACCCATTTCCAATCAGTCATGGGACCAGAAGTTTACACTGGAACTAGACAGGGTAAGATGAGAAACTTTTTACTTGAATTTTTATTATATTCATTTTAAATGTAAAATTTATGTTTCATAAGACTTTGAGATGTTTTATTTTTAACAGAATTGAAGAACCTAGTATTTTTGAGATTTGTCATTTGGTGAGTTATACCTAAATCTATCTACCTTAATATAGAGGTGAATATCAGATTGCTGTTGTAGCTTTCATTTGTACAGTGATTTGAAAATGTGTAGTTTGTATTAACCTGAAAGATCTACAACCAGGTGAGATTCATATTGAAAAATATTTACATAATGCACTCTCTAATCACTAAGGTGATTCTTCTTACCCATCATTTGTAGGTTATATTATCAAAGCTGGATTTGAAATAAACTATTATGCTTAGTCATCCACCCTTCCCTGTGTCTCAGCGGCTTTCGTAAATGTGAATGGCTAGAATGCAATCTGTAGCCATAGAGGTCTCCAGTACATTTAAATTCATGATGAGCCCTGGCTGCTATGGTTGTGGGTTCTATCCATGGTCAGGGCACATACCAGAATCAACCAATGAAAACAAAGATTTGATAACTATCTTTTAAAGTTAAAAGGAACATGTGCAAAAAGAATTAGACTAAGGATAGCAGGAGATTTCAGTTTCGGTGTGTCAGCTCTAATTGATTGGTAGTGATTTTCTGGAGCTCATTAAGATTTACTGGATGCATTCTGGGTTTCAGAGAAAATTATACTGATCAAGTAGCAGTGTTTGCCAAATGCTTGGAGAAGGGGCAAATGGTAAGCTGTAGTACATGTTCCATCCTTGCATTGACTATACTTTGTGGCTGTGGAGGACAAAGCAAAAGACAGATTTTATTTTAGTACAAAGAATAATAATGTTAAAAGAAATGAAATGAGCTGTTATAGGAAATGGTAAATTATCTCTTAATAAAGTTGAGTGACTAATTTATAAGAGAGACTTTAAGAGAATTCTTATATCATAAAGTTTACTCTTCTAAGGTGTTTTTTCAATTCTGATATTTTCTCTTTCAGATCAGGAGGAGAAATAGCATTTTACATTCTATAAATTAGCTGTTTAAATAGTTAGACCAATATAATTCAGTCAAGCCCACCAGAGAGAGAAATACAGTTGAGGTTGTCAGTGTGTATATATATATAATCTTCATGTCTTCATATATTTGCATCTTCTTTCTAAACTTTTTGAATACATACAAATATTTATGACCATAAAATGTTTCTTTCTGTTTCCTTCCATTCATTTTTAATGTAGGTTTGCTATAACATTGGCTTTGAAGCCAGAGAGACTGGATTCATTGTCCATCTGCTAATTATTAGCTATTTGATAGTAGACAAGTTAAATAACCTTATTTCTAGACACTTGTTTCACCATCTCTAAAATGGGGATCAAATACAATCCTCACAGGACTGTTAGGAAGAAAAAAACTAAGGTACTATTATAAAATGCTTTGCATTGCTTGGTTTTAGCCACTCAGTGATTTAATTCTTTCTTTTAGCCCTAGGCTTTGACAAAGGGCTAAAATTGTCAGTCTAATAGAACATGTTAGGTAATGGGGAATTAATTGGCTGAATATCATTTTTTGTTCATTTCAAAACCTATTTAAAGTAATTATAGGATTTTTGAGGAGTGATATGATCAGAATAAAACTTAAGAAAGATAAGTATTGTTAGAGGGAAAATGGCTGGTTAGATTTCTCTTGTAATCAGGTTATTATATTAGAGTAATATGTTTAAACTAGAACTTAAAAGTAGTTAAATGTCTTGTGATCATTTTATAGTTAAGGAATCTAAGAACCAGAGTGGTTAGTTACATAATAATAAATTTCAGAGCTGGTACTAGATTTTCAGTGTCCTAAATGGATGCTCTTTCCCTTATGGTATCTTGAATGAGATAGGTAACAGCAGCACAGAGGAGGAAACAGCAGATGATGAAGACCTAGAAGAGAGCAAATAGTTTAAAATTACACAAACTGCACTGTTAGAGAACTAGAAAGACTGATAACTGTTGATTGGTTATTCTTTACTTGCTATTGTAATTTTCACCTATAATTGTTTTTCTACTCCATTCTTCCTCCCTTTGACACTTGGAAGACACTGCATGGCTAAATAAAGCTATTCACCCCCCAGGCCAGCTAGACCTTTTAGGTTCTTGATATGCCTGTGACTTTTCTCTGATTTGATTGTAAACTTCTTTGACAGAAAACATATTCCTTATTGTGCCAACTCCTTGTTTACATAGTACATTTTACTTTTTCATGTGCTGTTTACTCTTTTATCTCTTATATTTATAGACTTTTTTATCCTCACCCAAGGACATTTTTGCATTTATATTTAGATAGAGCGGGAGGGAGAGAGGGAGGAAGAGAGAGAAACATCTATGTGAGAGAGACACACATCGAGTGGTTCCCACCCACACGACTCCAGCTGGGCCCAGGGACAAACTGCAACCGAGATACGTGGCCTTAGTGGGAACCGAACACAGGTCTCTCTGGTCTGCGGGCCAACGCTCCTAACTGCTGAGCCAAACCGGCCAGGGCTTATAGACTATTTGTAGAAAATTATTATAGATGCATTTATAAAAAATGTTATTTTAAACTGTCTGACATGTTCATGCCCAATGTTTTGCCTCAGATGTCAAGTTTCTTTTCTATGTCATTCCAAGGAACTAAGTTGTCTGTACTGGTTCTGTCCTTCCCAAAATACAAAGATTTATAGGTCTTTTTAGAGTTCTGAGATACTCTACAGGTGATATAGATCGAGAATGATCTAGAAAAGTTCAAATTATGTTCCTGGGAGTTCAGGGCTCTGCAGAATGGTCTCAGGCTACACCAGAGACTTTTTAAATTGAACTTCTTCCTAAAATGTCATTTGGAATTTTCCACTCAGGAAAAGAAAAAACAGGTTTGAAAATTGCTGATGTCATACAGTCCCCTCATTGTACAAATAATTAAGGAAATTATATCCTGGGGGTTAAATAATTAGCCTAAGGCAGCGATTTTCAAACCATGTGCCTCAGCACACTGGTGCACCGCAAAAAATTTTAAAGCGTGAAGTACCTTACTATTTAGTCAGGGGCAATGACATCTTTTCTTTTCCCTGAGATTGATAAAAAAAAAAATGTCCACGGCCAACACAACGATAGCTGTCTGGTGTGAAGGAATCAAAAGTATACCTATTTCTTTTGTCAGATTGGCAAAAGGTATAATATATTTTTTAGTATGCCACAGAGTTTTAGTAATTAGTTAATGTGTGCCATGCAGTGAAACAGGTTGAAAATCACTGGCCTATAGTATAATCCAGGATTTTTTTTTAAATATATGTTTATTGATTTTTTAGACAGAGACGAAGGGAGGGGGGAGAGAGGTAGAAACATCAGTGAGAGAGAAACATCCATCAGCTGCCTCCTACATGCTCCTTACTGGGGATCAAGCCCACAACCTGGGCATGTGTCCTGACCAAGTCGAACCAGCGACCTCTTGGTGCATGCATGGTACTACACTCAGTCCACTGAGTCACACCAGCCAGGCTTAATCTACGATTCTTGAAGTCTACAGACTGTTAGTTCTGTGTTCTTTCTGTACTTACCAGGTTACCCTATTTATATTTTCGTATAAAATTTGGTCTTTATTAATGTTTATTAGAAACACAGTAGCTATGTAATTTCTCACTTTTCTTGAGTTCTCCCAGCTGTCCTATTATAAAAATGTTTAATTCTCTCATGAGAATTTGAAATAAAAGACAAGAGGGTACACTGAGCCCATCCTTATATCTAACCTTTTCCTGTTCACATTTTATTTTTATTAACCTTACCACTGTAAGAGAACAATCTTTATTACTGTTAGAAACAGGATGGGCCCTGTCCTTAGAACTGAAACTTAGAAAGAAAATTTTATCAGGAATCAATGCGGTTAAGAGCAGAGTAATAGAGAATGTTCCTAATAAATGGAAAAGGAGGAAGAGAGAACATAGAGAGAGAGAGAGAGAGCCAGTAAAAAGGTAGTAGGATTACCAGATTGGAAGTAACAGTGGGGCTAAAGGATCCCTGGGTGTTGAGGTACTCAAGAGAGTGAGCTAGTGTTAGATGAAGGTCAGAGAGAACGATGCAGACAGCCGAGACTGGAAAGATTGCATTTATTGGTGTGGCAGTGAGAGAGGCTGGAGTCTGGGATACAGGACAAGCTTACAGAAGAACTCAAGGGATTCTTACTGCCTATTGGTTTCAAATTTTTAGAAATTATCTATACTACATTAATGAAGGTTAAAAATTAACTCTCTTAAATCACCCACATTCATATCCTCATCTATATTACTGAAACAATCTGATATTTGTGAGTGTGGTTGGGTGTGCAGCAAAATTGTGGGCCCCAGCCCATGTAAAACTTAAGTCATAGGGCGAACACACTGTATACTTTCATTTAAAAGCCTGAGTCTCAAGAAAAAAGGAATGAAAGCTTTCTATCAGATAATTGCTGATGGGGCATGGGTAGGAAGGTCAAGGTAGAAACCTAGGAGAAAAGTGAAAATGATTCCTCATAGAAACTATTACAGTAAGAAAGACGCTTTCCTCTCTATGAAAGAATAAAAATGCATGCAGCATCTTTTTAATGGGGAGTAGAGCATCTTAATATAGAACAAGTCATAGAATAGGAATACACAGACATTTTCATTTCCTCCATGTATGAGCTGTCTGACATTGAGCATGTTTAATTTGAGACACTGTTTTTTAACTTTTAATTGGGCTATAATAACATATACATGTTTTACCTCTCTTCTGCTGATTCCAAATTCTACTACTATCAAATGATGTCATATCCTTCTTTGAAGGCTATGTGAGTCCTCTGAGATAATGAACCACACATGTAATTATCTATTTTTTTTTCTCATCTCTATCGCCTCTTGACCATTGGAAACTCCAATATTCCTTAAGGACTTTGGTTCTTCACTCTAGCACTTGCCATTGTTATGAGGGATGTAATATATAAACAACCTATTTAACCTCTCATTAGTTCAGAATTTTTTGAGCACTTCAAACCCAGTATACCTTTATTTCTTATCATTTTAGCAATGAATTGTTCTGAAATCTTAAATTCAATATGCCAAATTTTCACAAACTCTTACTTCCGTAAATGAGATAACTACACAAAGCACCTAGATTAATGCCTTATAGGTAGATATGGTTCTGTAGTAAATGGTAACTCATATTATTGTTGTTGTTCCTCTGGCTCTTTATTTCATTACCACTAAGCTATATGTTTGATCAAATATTTTCATTTTCTTGATTCTATTTACTCTATAAAACCAGTGTTACCTGAACCATTTTCTTACTGATGCCCGTACAACACCTTTCAACTTTGTTTGTCTTTATACCACATCTACTATGGAACCCCCCAATAGCAAATCAGTTCTACCATCTGAATGCTGCTGAAATGAATCACACCTATTAATATAAGTTTTAATTTCTAACCTCAGCTAGACTTAAAAAATTGTCCCACTTTTCAGACCTTTACTCCATTACTGGCAACTTTTCTCTCACCCATCTCTTTAAGTAAATTCTGCCTCACCTCGGCCCCTTGGCTTCTTCTTTTTTGGTCATAATTGTTTTATTGTATTTTTTTTTTTTTCTTTACCTTTTTAAAAATCTTCCCGAGGATATTTTTCCATTTATCTTCAGATAGAGTGGGAGGGAGGGGGAGAGAGAGGAGAGAGAGAGACATCCATGGGAGACCGGACACATGAATTGGTTGCCTCTCACATGCTCCCCAACTGGGAATCGAACCCACTGCCTTTTGGTGTACAGGACAACACTCCAACCAACTGAGCCTAACTGGCCAGTACAGGATTCTCTTTGACCTTTGCCATTTTAATTATGATATGTCTTGGTGTGGGACCTCTTTGGTTTCATTTTGTTTGGGACTCTGTGCTTCCTAGACTTGTATGTCTATTTTCTTCACCAGGTCAGAGAAGTTTTTAGTCATTACTTCTTCAAATAGGTTTTCTTTTTTCTTTTTAAACTTATCTTTATTGTTGAATGTATTACAGATGTCCCTCCCTTTTTCCCCCTTGACCCCCTCCTTCCCACTCTCATCCCCCTCCTGCCTTCCCCACACTATTGTCTGTGTGTAATGGTTATGCATATATGCATGTAAGTTCTTTGGTTTCTGTCTTGCCACCCCACCTACCCCTTTCCCTTTGAGGTTCATCAGTCTAACAACTACTTTGTACTTTCTAATCCCTTTTTCACCCGACGCCCTGCCATCTGGCAACCAACAAAAAGTTCTCTGTATCTATGAATCTGTTACTGTTCTGCTTGCTCATTTTGTCTGTAGATTCATTTGTTGATAGATACGTATTTATTACCATCTCATTGATCATATTTTTTTATCTTATTCTTCAAGAAGACCCATCAGCATTTCATATAATACTGGTTTGGTGGTGATGAACTCCTTTAGCTTTTTTTTTTTTTTTTAATCCTCACCCGAGGACATTTTTCCACTTTTTTTTTTTTTTTGCACAGATAGAGTGGGAGGGAGAGAGAGGAAGAGAGAGAGAGAGAGAGACATCGACGTGAAAGGGACACATCGAGTGGCTGCCACCCGCACGACCAACCAGGGCCGGGGACAAACTGCAACCGAGGTACATGCCCTTAGCGGGAACCGAACCCGGGTCTCTCTGGACCGCAGGCCGATGCTCTAACCGCTGAGCCAAACCGGCCAGGGCTCCTTTAGCTTTTTCTTGTCTGGGAAGCTCTTTATTTGTCCATAGATTCTAAATGATACCTTTGCAGGATAGAGTGATCTTGGTTGTGGGTCCTTGTTTTTCATCACTTTAAATATTTTTTGCCACTCCCTTCTGGCCTGCAAAGTTTCTTTTGAGAAATCGGCTGACAGCCTTATGGGAACTCCATTATAAATAACTAAGTGCTTTTCTCTTGCTGCTTTTAAGATTCTCACTTTGTCTTTAACTTTTTGCATTTTGATGATGATGTGTCTTTGTGTGGACCTCTTTGGGTTCATCTTGTTTGGGATTCTGTGCTTACTGGACTTGTATGTCTACTTCCTTCATCAAATTATGGAAGTTTTCTGTCATTACTTTTTCAAATAGGTTTTTAATTTTTGCCCTCTCTTGTCTCCTTCTGGCACTCCCATGATATCATATGTTGGCATGCTTGAAGTTGTCCCACAGGCTCCTTATACTATCCTCATTTTTTTGGATTGTTTTTTCTTTTTGCTGTTCTGAGAGAGACACATCGAGTGGTAGCCACCCGTATAACCCCATCTGGAGCGGTGACAAACTGCAACTGAGGTACGTACCCTTAGCAAGAACCGAACCTGGTACTCTCTGGTCCTTGGGCTAACACTCTAACCGCTGAGCCAAACTGGCCAGGGCTGTAAGTTACTCTTTATTTCAGTTAGTGCATCCTTCATTTCTGGCTGGTCCTTTTTTATGCTCTTGAGGTCCTCACTAAGTTCCTTGACGTTCTAATGAAGTTTCTTGAAATTCTCACTAAGTTCATTGAGTATCTTTATAAGCAGTGTTTTGAACTCTGCATCTGTTAGATTGCTTATCTCCATTTCGTTTAGTTCTTTTTCTGGGGTTTTGTTCTGTTCTTTCATTTGGGACATGTTTCTTTGTCTCCTCATTTGGCTGCCTCCCTGTGTTTCTGTGTATATGGTAGAGTTGCTATGTCCCCTAAGCTTCCTAGGGTGGCCTGTTGTGGTAGGTGTCCTATAGGTTTCAGTGGCACAGCCTCCCTGGTCATCCCAGCTGTGCCCTCAAGGTGCACTTCTCATGTGGACTTTACACCTTTATGTTGTAATTGAGTCTTAATTGCTGTTGGCACATCAATGGGAGGGTTTTACTCAGGCTGATCAGCTGCAAGGACTGGCTGTGCCCACTAACTACTGGCCTCTGACTACCTTTGATAATCTGTGCAGGGGCCCACCATGCAGAGCAAGACTTACTTCAGCAGGGCTCTGGTACCTACTGAATCCATTCCTTGAGTGTGTCACTTGAGGAGGTGGTTGGGTGGTGGCGTTTCAGTGTGGTCTGAAGCTGTCCACTGGGTGTGCTGGCTCTGGGGCAAGGTCAGCCACTGCCTGTGTTCTACCCGGGGCCACCAGACATAAGCTACAAAGCATTCTGTCGGGCAAAGCCAAGCTGTGAACCAAGGCTGGAATGCCAGGCCTGGGGCCACCTAGAGGTATAGTGCTCGCTGTGCCCAGATGCTGCTTGTTTGACAGAATTTAGGAAAATCTGAAGCAGGAATCAAAACAGACAAATCCTGTGGTAAAGCCACTGGAAACAGGTTGGGTAGGCCCAAAAGTTGGGTGGGGCAGGGCCTCAGGAAATTACCAGGGTAGGGCAAACAGTGTGAGCCAGGTTGCTGGAATCCCATATATGGCGTCCTTTTGCTGGCCTCATGGGGGAAGACCAACATGTTTGTCTGGGAGAAAGTTGCCTCTCCAGCCCTCACCCTGATGTCAAACAACTCAGTTTTTCCCTGTATGTCTCTGGTGCCTTTCAAGCTACCTCCCCCATGCTGGAGCCCGGAGGGAGTGGGTCCGAGTAAATTCATGCACAGGCCCTCCAGCAGCCTCAGCCTCCCACTGGCTTTTACAGCCATAAGTTATGGGGACTTCTCTTTATGGCACTGGAACCCTGAGCTGGGGAGCCTGGTATATGGGACAGGGACCCCTCATTCCTCAGGGAGGACCTTCACAACGAAGGTATCCCTCCTGATTTTTATCTGCCACACATGGGTGTGGGACCATCCCATCCACACCTTTAATTTCATGGTTGTAGCACTTCCATTCGGCTTGATTTCAGGCTGTTCTGAATGAGGATTGTTCTGTAGTTTAGTTGTAATTTTGATGTGGTTGTGGGAAGAGGCATGTATTGCATTTACCTGCGCCACCATCTTGACCAGAAGTCCCTCTTCAAATAGGTTTTCAATCCTTTGCTCTCTCTTCTTTCCTTGTACCCCTATAATGCAGATGTTGTTATGCTTCATGTTCTCCCAGAGTTGCCTTAGACTATCTTTATTTTTTAAATTCATTTTTTGTTTTGCAGCTCTGATTGGGAATTTCTGCTACTGTCTCTTTCATATCACTGATTTCTGTTATCTTCTTTATCTAGCCTGCTATTGATTCCTTCTAGTGTAGTCTTCATTTCAGATACTGTATTTTTTATTTCTGACTGGTACTTTTTTATGGTTTTTCTGTACTTTTTTATGTTTACTATCTCTTTGCTTAAGTTCTCACTGAATTCATCCATTCTTCTTCTAAGTTCCTTGACCATCATTGTAATCAGTGTTTTGAACTCTGTATCTGGCAACTGACTTGCCTGTATTTTGCCTAATCCTATTTCTCAGTATTTCTCTTCTTTCATTTGAGGCATGCATCTTTGTTTCCCCATTTGGCACTAAAATTTCTGCAGTGGTAGATTATGAACAAGACACATTACATAATATCTCATGTAATCCTCTCAATAATCCTATGAGATGTGTACAGTTATCATAACTGTTTTGGAATTACTGAGTTTCAGCCCACACAGCTAGAAAGAATTGGGACCCAACACAAGTGTCTGACACCCAAGCCAAGCCAATCTGAAGCCAAAGCCTATGTTCTTTATAATAGTAGGGTAACTTGTCTCTTTGTTTTCGATCCATCCATCTGCCATGGTAGATTTTCTTAAGTGCATATCATCATCATCATCATCACTGACATTTACTGAAGATTGACTATGTGCTGAGCTTGTTTTAACTTTTATTCTCATACAACCCTAGGACATTGATGGCAGTATTATATATATTTTACAGATGAGCAAACTGAGGCTGACAAAGGATAAGCAACTTGCCCAGGGTCTCAAAACTAGGAAGTGGTTAGTATAGTGCTTAACTTGATACATTCTTTTCCCTCTGAATACTGTGTCCTCTCCTCCTTTAATCTTGTGATTCATCTCTCAAAACCCAATTTGAGTAATTCTGATTTTTTTTTTCTGATCTTTCTACTACCTTTCCCTTAGAAAAAAAATTGGTTAGCTCTCTCTTTTGTGTTACTGTGCCTATTGTCTCTGTTGTTGCATTTACATTGTTTTCTTTGTATCTCCATCACGGTACTTAGTATATGTATTCATTAAACGTTAATGGAAATAATGAAAATAGTTTATTCAAAAATAATTTAAAAGCTAAAATTTTTCCTCAGTTTCTTTTTCCCCACACTTCAGCATACTGAAAGAGCAGTGACATCTCTAATTGGTACAGTGATTCCCAAGTAGATTTTCGAATAGACACACTTTAGAATCTAAGGAGGGGGAAGATGTATAATTGAAAATGTTTGCTTTCTTACCTACTCCCATCCTCCCCCAGACAGTTGAATCTAATTTAATTCTCCATGCCTCAACTGTTATTAGAAGATTAGTGCTCTAAAACAGTATAGACATTTTAGCTTTTTCTACCTCTCTGATCTTCAAGGCCTGCATTTAGCACTGTGAGAAACACAAGGAATGTTCTTTCCTTAAGGGAACTTATGGTATAATAGGTTCAAAACAAAACAGTTTTAGGCAAAATAAAAACTATTAAATTGTGTTTCAGAAGCTTAGGGAAGTATTTGCCCAATATGAGTTTGTGTCAAAAATAATCTCAAACTGACAAATCTCAGCGAGAAGGGGGGTGGCAAGAGATTAACCAAATAATTTACAAGAATATATGCATAACCCAGGGGCACAGACAATAGTGTGGTGAAGACCGGGGGCAGGGGGTTAGATGGGGGAGATAAGAGGGGGACCTCTGTAATACTTTCAACAATAAAGATAAATTTAAAAAATAATCTCATAAATGGATCATTAGTTACAGAATATAAAATAAATGTTTAAAATATTTAAATAAATCATAGAAAAATAAGAAAGCATGAGCAAAGAATGAGTAATGAACCAAGAAGACTAGGTGAGTTGTGTTTTTGATTAATCTTCACCTGAAGATATTTTTCCACTGATTTTTTTTTTTTTTTTTTTTTAAGAGAGAGTGGAAGGGAAGAAAGGAGAGAGAGAGGGAAACATTGATGTGAGAAAGACATATTGATTGGTTGCCTCCCACATGACCCTGACTGGGGCTGGGGATTGAAACTGCAACCCAGGTACATGCCCTTGACCGTGATCAAACCTGTGACCTTTCGGTCTGAGGATCAATGCTCTATTCACTGAGCCAAACTGTCTAGGGCTAGACAAAGTTTTTTATTTTAAGAAATAAATTCAATTACAGACATCTGAGATATGCTTCAGAATAATTTAGGGAAAGGTGGTGATGAAACATGATTTACCATTGGTTGATAAATTGTTAAAGCTGGGTGAGAAAGAGAACTAAATAAAACATGAAAATAGGAAATTGAAAACAAAGTGAATGGGTTAAATAACAAAAGGCAGTTTGTTGTGTGGAAGATAGAGCTAAAGAAGTTACCGAGTACAACACAGGTAGAGATGAAAAATAAGAACAAGAGGCTAAGAAACATAAAGAGCAGAATGGGAATGACTAATACACTAAGTAGATTTAAAGAACGAGGGAATGGAGAGAATGAGGCAGTGGCTAAGTCCAAAGTAGTAATGGCCTAGAATTTTTCATAATGGATGACAAACAGGTATCTTCAGATTTGAGAACAGGAGTCCCTAGGAGGATAAATAAAAAGTTATCTTGACCTGGATGGTTTGGCTCAGTGGCTAGAGTGTCAGCCCACAGACCAAAGGATGGAGGGTTTGATTCCCGGTCAAGAGCATGTACAGGTTCAATCCCTGGCCCCAGTTGGGGTCATGTGGGAGGCCACCAATCTATGTGCCTCTCTCACATCGATGGTTCTCTCTCCCTCTCCCTCCCTTCCTCTTTCTCACTCTATCTAAAAAGAAATGTAAAAATATCCTCGAGTGAGTATAAATAAAAAGTTATCTACATCTAAAAACTCAAGGAAAAACATATGGGCTGGATTTAGTCAAGAATGCCTTTATGGAGGAGATGAACGTTATATTGGCCTTGAAAAAAGAATTTGAACTGGTTCAGGAAAGAATAGTATGAAGTTTTAATGACCGTGTAGGTTTGGTTGGGGAATAAGATACAAGATTGAAATAGGAACTAAATATGTAAAGACATAGGCAGAAAAGTTTATAATAGGTTTGGAAAATAGGCAGTGTTTTGAATTTTTTATAGGATGTGAACTGATATAGGAGGCAGTTATACGTAACTTTATAGCACTGAATAGTTTGTATCATAATTTGTTTACTTCTCTCTTTCCATGTAAGGGAGCAGAGTCAACTATGTCTATAGGAGGCAGTCTCCTCTTCTTTCTATATTTCTCACCCTGCCAAAAGATCCTAAGGTTTTTCTCTTGTCACATTTGTTTCAGCTAGAGAATCACCCTCATGACTCCTGAACTAAAAATATGTTACTGTTTTCTAAGGTGGTGGCTTTCTCTTTGCCTCTTGGGGATTTCAGTGGCCTCTTCCCTATCCTACTCTTTGCCCTGGAGGATGATAGTTGCAAACTTGAATTACTGAGCTCTGTCTGACTTACAACATGAGGCACTGTTAGGAGATCAAAGGACAGGAGGAGAGGGAAGTCTGGGTGTTTGTTTTCCTCTCTCCTTCCCTGTTTTCACAACAGTGTTCATCTGTAGCTATAGTTCCTGTTGGACTATTCCTTTTCCAAGATCTAGTTCTCATTGGATTCTGGTAACTGTTGCCTCTTGCCAGTTCAGGCTAAGGGTGGTAATGTATTTCTACTGTTGCTAGTCCTCAGATACTTCCTGTCCTTTCTTGGTTCCTTCACCTTAATTGCACCTCCATATATAGCCAACTTTTTTGTTTGTTTTTTGTTGGGGTTTTTTTTTTTTTTTTGGTACGTGCCCCTAACGAGAACCAAACCCGGAACTCTCTGGTCTGCAGGCCAACGCTCCAACCGCTGAGCCAAACTGGCCAGGGCCATATATAGCCAAGTTTTAAAACTGAAACTCCTTGTTGCTGGGACCTTAATTCATATATTTTCAAGCCTGTTATTCTGAGAATCCCATTGAAGAGTAATTAATAGAAGAATTAGGAGACCAATTAATGTGAAATCTGCTATGGGCACCTTTATAAAACCTTACTTTCCTTGACTCTTGAATTTTTGATGTTTTCAGTAATTTTCTCTATTTTAGTGCTTCAGAAATTTTGCTTTTTGCCCTTCTTTTGTTTTCAGTAGTAGAGCGTAGCTCTCATTTTAATCTATCAAAGATTCCCAAACTTTCTCAATGCACAGAATCCTCAATGTCCTAGTAAATTTATTTTATTTTTTATCCTCACCCGAGGACACTTTTGCATTTATCTTCAGATAGAGCAGGGGGAGGGGGGGAGAAACATCAGTGTCAGAGACACATCGATTGGCTGCCACCCACACAGCCCCATTGGGGCTGGAGACAAACTGCAACCAAGGTACGTACCCTTAGCAGGAACCAAATCCAGGACTCTGACCCGCAGACCAACGCTCTAACCGCTGACCCAAACTGGCCAGGGCCCAGTAAATGTTTTACAGTGTGTCTCTGGGCCAGAAGTTAATTCTAGTAGTTAATTCCATTTATTAAGAAGTAGTTACTAACTAAAGAGGTTTTATACAAAGGAAACCATCAAGAAAACGAAAACAAACAATCCAGTCAAAAAATGGGTGGAGAAACTGACTAAACCAGCAGGTACATGAAAAGGTGCTCAACATCACTAATCATCAGGGAAATGCAATCAAAACCACAATGAGCTGGCCAGGATGCTCAGTTCCTTGGAGCTTTGTTTGTCACATACACTGAGATACTTGGGTTCAATTCCCATTCAGGGAGCATACCCAGGTTGCAGATTCAATCCCCAGTCAGGTTTGTATATGTGTGGAAGTCAGCCTATCAGTGTCTCTCTCTCTCTCTGTCTGCCTCCTCTCTCTCAAATCATTAAAAATATATCCTCGGCTGAGGATTAAAAAAAAAGTAGTATGTATCAGAGAGAAGAAATGAGGTAGGAGGCCCTGGGTTTACATATTCACTGCCATAGATATTTCTTTCTAATTCTTTTCCTGATTGGCTATGAGACTCTCTGGCACAATGTGTCTTGTATTCATTTGCATCACCTAGTTCTACTATTTAAAGTCAAAAGATTTTTTATTATGTATACTAAGAACTTATATAAGAGGCATCATTTCATAAATTTAAAATTATCATATGAAAGAAGTAATTTATTACTTTGTTGAGCCTAAAGGGAAAAACATTTATCTCTTTTTGTGGATTGTCTGAAAAATCCTGAAAAACAAAATAATAGAAAAGTCTGGTGCTTTATCATTAAAATTTGTATAGATTATAACATGTATGTAGAGGTCAGTTTATGGCTTGATTCCCCAACTTATAAACTGTGTTCTTCAAACACATTTAATAATTGATTGTTAAAACCGTAAATACATTTTCCCATGTTAAAACTGTAAATGTTTTCCCATGTGTTATTTTTAATGACTACAGAGTATTCCCCCATATGGATATGGTATGATATACTTAAGTTGCCCCTGGTTTTTGGACATTCAAATTATTGCTTATTTGCTTTCATTGATGTTATAATAAATGAATATCTTTTTGTATAAAACATAGTCTGAATTTCCCTTTTTCCCCCTACCTACAACAGGCCCCTGCTGGTCACTGGTCCTATTACCCGAAGGCATTCTTTAAGGTTAAGGGATCTAATATACATAAAGTGCTTAGCGCAGTGTGTGGCACACTGTGAGCACAGAATAAATACAGTCCACAGCCATTCCCTGACTCAACATTGATACAGGAAATAAGAAGGTTTGAAGTGGTTTTTTGAGGCAGGCACAGAGGTCTTTTAGCAGTAGCACAGCAAGTGATGCCAAGTGGAGGAGGAAAATCTGAAAGATTGAGCTGTAAGATTGGAAAGAGTTTCTGTAGTCATCCATTTGTGTTAATTTTTCCCAGTTGTATATTCTTTTTATAAATGGAATATCTTAGCTGGAGAATGTTGGAATATGAATTTCTTCCTTTGAGTTAAAATATATACATTTGTAAAGTATTATAAGAGAGAAATGTTGGAAAGCACTCTTTAAAATAGTGCAATCATTGTGTTATCTTTGTCTATTGTATTTGTATTTTATATTTTTTGTGATATTGTATTCAAGTGTGTGTCCAATGATGTCTTCTCTGTTTCCTTTTTATTTTATTTTTTAATTATTCTAGTCACGTGAACTGGAAATTTCGGTTTATTGGCGTGATTGGCGATCTCTGTGTGCTGTAAAATTTCTGAGGTTAGAAGATTTTTTAGACAACCAACGGCATGGCATGTGTCTCTATTTGGAACCACAGGGTACTTTATTTGCAGAGGTAATGAATATATTTTATTAAATGTGCATAACTACAATTGAAATTATATATGTAGTCAGCATGATATAGAAGTGGAAAGAGTATTAGGCTGAACAACAGACAACTTAAAATCTTGGCTCAGTTCTGCCAATGAAAAGGTATATTACCTTAAGACAAGTAATTTATCCTTTCTAGATCTGGTTTCTCAGAGGGGGGTGGACTACATTATAGCAAAGATCTCTTAAGTTTTCACTTAGAAGTGTAGTTAATTTCATGAACCATAAATCCAATACTGTATTCATATCAACTTGAATTTTCTTCACTGCAGGTTACCTTTTTTAATCCAGTTATTGAAAGAAGACCAAAACTCCAAAGACAAAAGAAAATTTTTTCAAAACAACAAGGTAATTACTGAGAAATCAAATGCCAGGTATTTTGGTGTTTTCTTAAATAAAGGAAATCTGTATGCTATCTATTTTTGTTTTTTATTTTTCTTTTATTTGTTCACTTATTTCAAACATATTTTTAAGTAGAGAGACTAGTGCAGTGTACCACCAATCACTCAGCTTCCACAGCAGTCAGCTCCTGGCCAGTTTTGTTTTATCTATGTCTCATTCTCTCACTTCTTCCTCAGATTATTTGAGGCAAACTCAGATATCATACTGTTTTATTTTTAAATATTACTGTTAATATCTCTAAAAGATAAGAAATTTTATTAGCCCTGGCTGATGTGGCTCAGTTGGTTGGGCGTCATCCCGTGCACTGAGAGGTCGAAGGTTCAAGTCCTGTTCAGGGCACATGCCTGGGTTACAGCTCGATCCCCAGTAGGGGGCAGCCACTTGATGTTCTCTCTCACCCTTCCTCTCTCTAAAAATCATTAAAAACATATTTTTTTAAAAAGAATTTTTATTAAACCTTAACCACAGTACTAGATTTTTTTAAAAACTTTCTACTTATTTATCTTTAAAACTATTTTTTTGCTATTTGGCACTAGCCTTTATAACAAAAAGTTAACTATTTTTTCTAGTGGCACCTCTTGTTTGTTCTTAAATTATCCAATCAATATGATTTTTTAATTATAGCTTTTGGTAATATATAAAAAAATTACTTGTTCTATTTTCTTTATTTACAATATCTACAGGCAAAACATTCCTCAGAGCTCCTCAAATGAATATTAATATTGCTACTTGGGGAAGGCTAGTGAGAAGAGCTATTCCTACAGTAAATCATTCTGGCACCTTCAGCCCTCAAGCGCCTGTGCCTGCTGCAGTGCCAGTGGTCGATGTACGCATCCCTGAACTAGCACCTCCAGCCACGTATGTGTCTTAAGATTTTTAAGCAGCACTTTCATGAAATAATTTTTGTGACATTCGTATCTATTGATTACAGTGGACCTAGTTAAAGTCTAATTTTTTCCAAATAGTATTTTGAAATTAATGTTCTGCTTACTTTTAAAAATTAAAATTGTTTGCTATAATTATAAAGCTATTTTATTTTGATAACTGTTTTTGGTTAATTTATCTTCTATAAGTGATTCTACAGTAACCAAATTGGACTTTGATCTTGAACCTGAACCTCCTCCAGCCCCACCACGTGATTCTTCCCTTGGAGAAATAGATGAATCTGCTGAATTAAGAGATTTGGATGCACCAGGACAGGCAAGGCATTTTTAAACTTGTATTTTCACCATGTGAATTATCAGTAAAAGCATCATAGTCTGTGAGGTGTACATTTCTAAAAATGGTCTGTGCCCTTGCTGCTGTGGCTCAGTTGGTTGGAGTTGTTGTTCCTTGTACCAAAGGGTCACAGTTTCTTCCTCTCTCCCCTTCTCCCCCCCACCCCCAAAAGCAGTGAGCATATCCTCAGGTGAGGACTTAAAAAATTGTCTGTTTTTGTGTTCTTATGAGTGAAACATAAAAACCTCTGGGTTTTCATGGGCCAGTAGAGATAAAATAGGGTTCTTAAGCTAGGAGGAGCATAAGAAATGGTTGATATTAGATGATATATTGCCTGAAACACTTTTCCTCTTCTGGCTTGGTTTCTGAATATGCGTTGAAGACGACAGTAATGTGTTCGTTTTCCACATATTTTAGATAAGTGCAATATAGACTTAATAACCTTAGAATGAATATTCAGTATCTGAATTACACTTTTCTCGTTAATATTTATGCCCTGGCCAGTTTTGCTCAGCGGTTAGAGCATCGGCCCACAGACCAGAGAGACCTGGGTTCGGTTCCCGCGAAGGGCATATACCTCGGTTTGTCCCTGGCCCCAGTTGGGGTTGTGTGGGTGGCAACCAGTTTATGTGTCCCTCTCACATCGAAGTTTCTATCTCTCTCTTCCTCCCTCTCTCTCCCTCTCTCCCTCCCGCTCTATCTGAAGATCAATGCAAAAATATCCTCAGGTGAGGATTAAAAATATATATATCTATATTTATATTGACTTTTGACATTTTTACTTTAACTTTATCCTTACCAAATAAGTTGTTTTCTTGAATATTTCTGTGATTTAATGAGTATTAATATTTTACAGGACTCAGAAATTGTTTTTGATATTGAAAATGACAGAAATAATATACGTCCAAAATCTCAATCTGAATTTGAACCTGATATTCCTCAATCAGGCCTGGAATACAGTGGTGTTCGAGAACTGGAGGATAGAAGGTAAAGAATATATATACAGCTTTGCTACTACATGTTTAGTCCCATACTTTTGCCTTATTTTTAACTGACATTACTGTTTTCAGATCTCAACAGGTGTTTCAGTTTAATCTACAAGACTTCAGATGCTGTGCTGTCTTGGGTAGAGGACATTTTGGAAAGGTAATCTCTTAATATTTCTTGGAATACCTACAAAAGTAGTAACTCAAATGGGAAATAATTATTTTAATCTCATTTCAGGTGCTTTTGGCTGAATATAAACACACAAATGAGATGTTTGCTATTAAAGCCTTAAAGAAAGGAGATATTGTAGCTCGAGATGAAGTAGACAGGTTAGTTTTTTAAAAATAAAAGTGTTTATTTTTCTGAAGTTGTGGCTTAATGTCATGAAAATCGATGTATATATTGCAACAGCAAAACTTTCTATTTTTGTAATGTGTTAAGAAACTAAATATAAATAACTTAATGTATTTATATTTGACATAAGGTCAGCATTAATTAAATATTGTTCTTCTTTTGGAGCCAACTTCTTTTTTCCCTTATGATAATTTAAAATTTTTTTTATTTTATTTATCCTCACCTGAGGACATTTTTCGATATTTTATTTAGATAGAGTGGGAGGGAGGGAGGGGGAGAGAGAGAGAGAGAGAGAGAGAGAGAGAGAGAAACATCGACGTGAAAGGGACACATCGAGTGGTTGCCACCCACACAACCCAACCAAGGCCGGGGACAAACTGCAACCGAGGTACATGCCCTTAGCGGGAACCGAACCTGGGTCTCTCCAGACCGCAGGCCAACGCTCTAACCACTGAGCCATACCGGCCAGGGGATACAAAGGAAAGATGGTGAAATGTTTAAACTAATTCTATTAAGTTTTTTACGCTTGGAAACGTTAAAGTATTTATAGGAAATTATGAAATTAGAATTGTTATTATCTGTGGTTGGTTGAGGCTATTTCCCGTTTCACCTTACAGAAGTCTTAAAATGTTATTTACAGACAATTTGCAGTTAACAGAATAATTAATATATTCTACTTTTTAAAATACATCCATATCT
This sequence comes from Molossus molossus, assembly GCF_014108415.1. Lineage (NCBI taxonomy): Eukaryota > Metazoa > Chordata > Mammalia > Chiroptera > Molossidae > Molossus > Molossus molossus. Next base: position 34,944,065 of record NW_023425347.1, on the reverse strand, counting down.
ATTTTTTTCCTATGATTTTTTAAATGATATTTTTGACCATAGCATCCAACTTTTTGGATTTAATAACTGTAAATTGATATGTATACATCTACATATACAATTATTAAAGTGCAAGGACTTTGGGGATAATATCATAATTAGGTTAGAAAATATACTTTTAAAAGGCTATTTTAAATAGGGTGATTAAGTGTGGAAATAAGTTAATTCCAAGTTGTATTTGAACATTTGACCTAGTTTTCTTCTACTTAAGTTTTAAGTCAAGTTGATTTTCAGGGAGAGGAGGAATGGTAATTTTTGCTATTTAGGCAAAATTAACGTTTCAGAGTCAGCAATTTTGAACAGTCCTTTCTAGCAGCTTGTAAAAGTTGTGATTGCTATAGACTTTAGAGACATTATACCACTCTCAAGGAGCTTCTTGAATCATGTTATAGAATTTTCCATGTAGCCTATTATCCAATCAGCCTTCTAGATTCTAACTTTATGCAGCATATCTTTATTTCACATATTATATGATAAAATATTTGAATCCTATAGCTTATGAATTAAAAATACTATCTTTGAAATTACCTTGGTCATAAACTTTGTATTTTTAAAATTACACTTTAGGTTGCTAAACTCTCTGACCAGTTCCTGATGAATTTTTACAGTTTACCTTAATCAAGCCTTTTTTGTTTATTAACTAACCACTAGCCATATATATGTGCTCCTCTAATACTATCAGTGTGAACTCTATAATCTTTATCATGCAAATCATATATTTTGGTTTGCATTAATGTATTTCAATTCATTATAAATGTCAAGTAGACCAAATTTTGAAAGCATTTGTAGCAAAATGAAGACACATTTTATGGTTTTTAAATTAAATAGTTAAGAACTTTGCTTATTTTAGAGTTTGGTAATTTTTTTAAAATGTTGTTTCCAACTAGAACCTAACGGGGGGGAAAAACGATTGATTTTTAAATGTTTTCTTACAGCCTGATGTGTGAAAAAAGAATTTTTGAAACTGTGAATAGTGTAAGGCATCCATTTTTGGTGAACCTTTTTGCATGCTTCCAAACCAAAGAGCATGTTTGCTTTGTAATGGAATATGCTGCCGGTGGGGACCTAATGATGCACATTCATACTGATGTCTTTTCTGAACCAAGAGCTGTGTGAGTATGCTTTAGACATTTCTCTGAATTTTCATGGCTAATTTTTGTGGGGGAAGGAAAACCCTCTGAATTAATTTTTATTTCCCAAATGGAAACTATATCTCTGCAAGGACTGTTAGAATTCCTCGCTTACTTTTTGCCTTATATAAATGCATCTATTTTACTTTGTTGTCCATGTTGAAATGTCCTGGACTACCCTAAATCATAGTTGATAATTTAGATTTAAAATTTAGGTTCCTTTTAATAAAATTTTTGCTTTTTTTAAAGGTTTTATTTTATTTTAATTTTTTAGAGAGAGAGAGAGAAACATCGATGTGAGAGTGAAACATTCTGCTGCCTCATGCATGCGCCCTATCAGGGATTAAATCCGAAACCTGGGCACATGTCCTTACTGGAAATAGAACCGGCATTGGACGGTGCCCAACCAACTGTGTCACTATGGCCAGGACTAAAATGTTTGCTTTTTTTTTTTATATTACATTGTCTCCATGGGGAATGCCATTATGACCATGGCTTTAAATACCAGCTATACTTAGAGTGTATTGTTAAGTGATAGAGAAAATATCCATGTGTTGCTTGTATACTTAAGAATTGATTCTCCTAAGTGTCTTCTAATTAGCTATTTTATACTGAAGACAGACCTACATTTTTAAACTTACCTAGCTCCTCATTCAGTATGCCTACCATGTATCAGGCATTATGCTAGGCATTTAGTATAAACAGTGAAAAAGACACACATGGTCCTGTTTCTCAAGAATTAACATTCTAGCCCTGGCCAGGGTGGTTCAGCAGTTAGAGTGTTGCCCAGAGGACCTAAGTGTTGAGGAATCGATTCTAATCAAGTGCACATACCTGGATTGAAGGTTGATCCCCAGCCCATCTGGGTTGCATGACCAATGATGTTTCTCTCCTCCCTTCCCTCCCTTCCACTCTCTAAAAATCAGTGGAAAAATACCCTTGGGTAAAGATTTATAACAACAAGCCCGGCCAGTGTGGCTCAGTGGATTTAGCAAAGTCCCATGGGCTGAGAAGTCCGGTTTGATTCCCGGTCAGGGCACATGCCCGGGTTGTGACTTGATCGCCAGTGTGGGGCGTGCAGAAGGCAGCCAATCAATGTTTGTCTCTCACATCGATGTTTCTATCTCTCTCTAAAAAAAAGTCAATAAAAACATATTTTATTTATATTTATTTTTTATCCTCACCCGAGGACATTTTTCCATTTTTTGTTCAGGTAAAGTGGGAGGGAGAGAGAGAGAAAGAAACATCTATGTGAAAGGAACACATCGCGTGGCTGCCTCCCGCATGACTGACCAGAGCTGGGGATAAACTGCAACCGAGGTACGCGCCCTTAGCGGGAACCAAACCCAGGTCTCTCAGGACCGCAGGCCGACGCTTTAACCACTGAGCCAAACCGGCCAGGGCTAAAAACATATTTTAAAAAACAAAAGTAGCCCTGATCAGTTTGGCTCGGCAGTTAGAGCATCAGCCCATAGACCAATGAGTTGGGGGTTTGATTTCAGAAGGTCAAGGGCATGTAACTCTGTTGCAGTTCTTCCCAGGCTCTGGTTGGGATCATGTGGGAGGCAACCAGTCATGTGTCTCTCTCACATTGGTATTTCCCCTCCCCCCCAACTCTATCTGAAGATAAATAGAAAAATATCCTCCGGTGAGGATTAAAAAAAAATTAACATTCTAGCTGGAGGCAAAGTTTTTCTAAGATCCAAACCCATTTATGTAATTTCTAGACTCTTCACCTGCCCCGTGGCAATTCAGAGTCAGCACATCTAAAGCCAAACTAATTTTTCCAACAAGACTTGGGCTACTTCTGTATTTCTTTACCTATACATTACACTAAAAAGGAAACCTTAAGAGTCATTTTAAGCTCTGTCCTCTCTTTTATCCTCTATAGCTAGTGAGACACTATGTCCTGTCATGCTAGTTTGAAATTTTCTCTTTTTCTTTTTTGAAATTTTCTTGTTAAGTCCATCTCTTAGTCTTTTGTTGGCACTATAGTGGAGGTTCTCACAATCTTTCATCTGTACTGTCATGATGGATATCTACCTACTTTTACTCCAGCCTTCATACTACTATCAGCAAGATCTTCTAACATGAATTTTATCATCCTGTACTGATGAAAATAATTTGATTTTCTCTCACAAAGAGAAAAAATTTCAGTATCCATAAGACATTCAAGGTCCGTCAGTTTGACCTCAGGCTATCTTTTCCTCCTCCTTTCCCATTACTTCCTCCTCATTCTTTACTTCAGCCACAGTAAACTTATTATTGGTTTCAAATATGGTATGCCTCTTCACCTCTATTTCTTTCCCTCTTAAGGGATTTCCTATATTTCCCCTATGAAAGTTCTTTCACACTGTCCTTCTGCCCTTATGGCATATTATAATTTCTGTAGGAGAACCAGGTCAAGTGTCTACTGTAAGGACTACAGAGGAAACCATCAGGCAAAGTTAATGGCTTCCATTGTAGAGGTTATTGTTTTTTGTTTTGTTTTTTAAATATGTTTGTATTGATTTTTTTTTTTAAGAGAGAGAGAAAGGGAGAGGGGGAGAGAGAAACATCAATGTGAGAGAGAAACATCAATTGGTTGGTTGCCTTCCATATGCACCCTGACTGGGGATCAAACCCACACTCTGGGTATGTGACCTGACTACAATTGAATTGGCGACCTTTTGGTGTACAGGACAATGCTCTAACCAACTGAGACACACCAGCCAGGGCATTTTTTTTTTTTTTTTAATTTTACCCCTAATATTTACCACATTTCTTACTATGTCTGGCATATAGTAAAGACTAAATAAAAATTTGTGAAATTAGTTAACTGTAGAATTCTGCATTGAAGCATGAAAGTATAAACTAGGATTCCAGGGCAGTGGAATTTATTAAACTTTTAAATTTAATTCTTCAAACAGATTTTATGCTGCATGTGTAGTTCTTGGATTGCAGTATTTACATGAACACAAAATTGTTTATAGGTAAGTAAAGTTTTGATACTTTCCAATGGTTAACTTTGGTGTAATTTAGAATTAAAGATAAGGATATTTTGTGTTTAATCAACTATTTAATTTTCTCTTTCATATGATAAGTGTCCTCTCAAAAAGTTAAATTCCAGTCTTGGAAGACATGGTTAACACAATAATTACGTGATGAATCTCTTTGTTCCTGAACCTCTGCCCCATTATATAATTACAGTAGTCAAATTATGACTTGGCCTCTGATAGTACGATTCACCAACAGGTGTCCTGGTGAATATTTTACATTTAACTGATCCGCTGCAGAAAACTTCTGTAAACTAGTACTACTCAAAATTTTTCCATGGTAAGATCAGTAGCCTGTGCTAGAGTGTAAAACATCACCCTGCTGCCTTCATTGTGTCTTACTGTCAATGAAACAGAGTACATTGGTGATGTAGCTGATTTATGTCTGGTGCAAGCTCCTTATCAAATTGCAGAACTGTAACAAATAGTTCATGGTTCAGCAGGTCGTCTGTGGGCCACACTTTGAATAGCATTGCTCTTGACCAGTGATTTTCAGCTTTTTTCATCTCATGGTACACATAAACTCATTACTAAAATTCTGCAGCACATCAAAAAATATATATTTTGCCGATCTGACAAAAAAAAAAAAAAAACATAGGTATATTTTTGATGTTTTCACACTGGATGGCTATTGTTGTGTTGGCTGTTGTCATTTTTTTATTTGAAAATCTAAGGGTAAAGAGGTAGTGCCCCTGACTAAATAGTCAGATATTGCATGTTTTAAAGTTCTTGTGACACACCGATGGAAAATCACTGCTCTAGACCAGACAGATTATGGAAAGGCCTGTCAGAATTAGTAAACTGTAAACATCAGTTTATTCAAGCTTCTAACAATATTTTCAAGGTAAGGGTGTCCTTGTGGTCCTGTTTTACTCACAGGATAAAATGTTTTCAACTTAATTTGTTATCAGTTAGTATGGGTAGATAGAGAATAGCTTTCTCTTTCTTTATTTTGAATTCTTCTCTTAGAAAGTTAAACCTACCTCCTGATACCTTATTTATACTGTTAGACATTTCTTTTTTATGTATGATGTATAAGAAAACTTCAAACTTAATTCAAGTCAGATTATCACAAATAACAAATTAATAAAATCTGAGTTAGATACTTAAACTCCTTTCATGGTTTAAAATGTATATTTAAATAAATAAAACATTCTTTATTAAATACATTCTTCCTTTTCTATATAACAGGAGGATTATTAAAAAATATATTATGTAGAGTAATGAACTTTTCAAAAGGAAGAAAAATGAATGTATGTCATATAGTATTTAAATCTCAGATCATAACTTGAAAAAGTTTTTAATAAGAGAAAGTACAGCTCCTAGTAAAATGATTTTTTACTACATTATCTACTGATCTTATTGATTATTTTTTCATTTGCATTTTTTATCCTGAACAGAGATTTGAAATTGGATAACTTATTGCTAGATACAGAGGGATTTGTGAAAATTGCTGATTTTGGTCTTTGCAAAGAAGGTAATCAGACATCTTAAAGTTACTTTTGTAGTAGATTACTATTTCTTTATATAGCAGTAATTTTCAAGTTTGTTTACAAAAAGTAGAATGTATTTTTAACTTTAATTTATTCTTTATTAAAACATTACAGTTTATTCAGATAACCTAATTATCACATTATTAAGAATTCTGTGGGTATGAGTAAAGTTAGGTTTTCAGAAATCATAGTATAAAACAAAGATTCTCTTTATATGATTAATAATTCTGTCACTGTTCTATAAAAACATTGTTTAAGCAGCAAAGTTTTCACTATTCTGGGACTGTATAGAGTGAATTACATAGGCCTAATCACTTCTCTTCATCTTCTTAAAACTTAACATTTTTAAATAGGAATACATACACACACACACACACACACACACACACACACGAATCCTTTCTGAATACTCAAAAGTAAATAAGTAAACAGGAAATTTGAATCAGGGGTAGCATAAGAAAGTATACAGAGCTTGGGCTTTGGCACCAGAAAATCTTGGGTTTGAATCCGGTTCTGCCACTTATTTGCTCTGTGTCTTTGGAGGAGTTACTTTTAACCTCACTGAGTGTTTTCTTAGTCATAAAATAAATATAATTCTCCCTGTCCAAGAGTGTTATGGGAATTGGAGATCAGTATTTGGCACAGTGCTTACTTAACATAGTAAATAGGTATTCTTTCTTATCTTTACATGTAATACATTGTAATGAACATTGTCTGTCTGCCCCTCTACATTGGTAGCTTCTTATTTCTTATTCAGCTTTGTTTCCATAGCACATAGTATAGTGCTTGGCACATCTTAACTATTCAGTGAATGTTCAGTTAATAAGTAGATGAATGAATGAATGAATGACCTTTGTAAGTATATATTTGTTAGTTACCCACTAACCTTCTAATTACTGAATTCAATACAAGTTTTTCTTTTTCCCTCTTACTGGATTTCTCTGAATTGGACACTGTTGATTTAAATGCTTTTGTTCTTCAAAGTCTGCCCTTAGTCCATTTCTCTTCACTGCTAGTTTTTAACTATCATCTGTATATTAATAATTCCCAAATCTATCATTTCTCTTCCTGACATATATTTTCAACTGTCCACTAAACAGCTCTACCTGAATAGTCAGTAGGTATCCTTGCTATACAAATAATAGTTTCTTTTCCTCAGATAATCTAGTTTACAGTTGATAGTGCTCTGTCTCCCATTTTGAAACTGTGGAATTATCCTGGACTCTGTCATCTTTTCTGCTCTAGTTAATAATAAAATTGTGCTCATATCTACCTCCTTAATACATCTTAAATGTTTTATTTCCCATCTAATACTGCCAACCATCATTTTGTTTTGACAAGACTACTTTAATAGACTCTTAACCTTTCATGTGTCTAGTCTTTTTCTCCCTCAAATCAATCAGCCATGTAATTGCCAAAATACAAACCTAACCATGGCACACCCCTGCTAAAAATCCTTCCGTGGCTAAGATGTGATATACAGTGCCTTCCTGCTCTGCTTGCCAACCTCCAGCCAGATCTCTTGCCGCTGTCTGCCTAGTACTTTCTGCTTCAGCAGCAATGAACTGCTTACAGTCTCTCTCCACCACTGTCTCCCACCCCAGCTCCATTTGCTGACTAATGTCTGCTCATCTTTCAGACTCAGCTCAGGTGTCACCAGTTTATATAAGTTACCTGAGACTCCTCTCCTCCTATTCCAACCCTAAGTCAGCTTGAAGAGTCCTCTTTTTAAGTGTTTCTAAAATATCTTTTACCATATCATTATAAAATTCTCAATATATATTTGTTTCCTGTAAAGATTCTTAAAGACAAGAATTGTGTCTTTCTCTAATTTTTATGTCCCGACACGTGTCATGGATGCCTAGAATATAATAGGTACTCAGAAGATATGTATTCAATAATTAGACTAAGTATGTATTTCTTCATTTTCATAAAAATATTTAGTACATTATGATAATAATACCTAGCAATTTTTGAGCACTTACTGTGTGCCAAGCACTTTGCCAAATGCTTCGTATCCAGTTAAATTGTAACAGCCTTATGAAGGGAGATAATACAGGTGAGGAAACTAGGCCTTGAGCTGAGACAACTTTTCCATGCTCTCATGGCTCACAAGTGGCAGAGCTGGTATTTAAGCCCAGATCTTTATGACTCCAGAGCCTGATGTTAACTGCTTACATAAAGTTTTACCAATTTGAAGTCTTAGATAATTGGGCCTATTTTCAACTTCCTTTAAATCTATCAGGACAAGACAATCTATCAGAATGAATGAAATATAATAACTATTACCATAAGTGACATATATGCATTATATTAAAATATCACAGATTTATATTACCATTTAAAAACTAAGGGAAGAAATTAGAATAGGTTTATGCTTAAAGTATGACATATGTAATATACTGTAGTTGTGTGATCAGCGTGCAGAATAAAAATCAAATTAGTTCAGTTTAGATCTTTGTTAACTTTTTCCTAATCTTGGCCAAGAAATATAAAGAGTTATATAGATACTATATCAGCTCTTTTTTTTTTCCACCTGAAACACTTTTATTTATTTATTTATTTTTTTAATCTTTATTATTGAATGTATTACAGATGTTCCTCATTTTTCCCCCATTGACAGCCTCCTCCTGACTCCCTCCTGCCTCCTGCCTTTTCCCACACTGTTGTCTGTGTCCACTGGTTATGCATATATGCATATAAGTTCTTTGGTTTATTTTTTCCCACCCCCAACCCTCTTTCCCTTTGAGGTTTGTCAGTCTAGCAACCCATTTGTACTTCTTAATCCCTTCACGTTTTTCACCTATTCCCCCATCCCTCCTCCCATCTGGCAACCAACAAAATGTTCTCTATATCTACGAGAATATTTCTGTTCTGCTTTTTCATTTTGTTTGTATATTCGATTGTTGGTAGCTATGTATTCATTGCCATTTTGTTTGTTCATATTTTTTTATCTTTTTCTTCAAGAAGATTCTTCAACATTTCATATAATAATGGTTTGGTGGTGATGAACTCCTTTAGCTTTTGCTTGTCTGGGAAACTCTTTATATGGCCATCGATTCTAAATGACAGCTTTGCAGGATAGAGTAATCTTGGTTGTAGGTTCTTGCTTTTCATCACTCTGAATATTTCTTGCCACTTTCTTCTGGCCTGCAAAGTTTTTTTTTGAGAAATCAGCTTTCTTATGGGAACTCCCTTGTAGGTAACTAACTGCTTTTCTCTTGCTGCTTTTAAGATTCTCTCTTTGGCCCTGGCTGGTTTGGTTCAGCGGTTAGAGCATCAGCCTGCAGTCCAGAGAGACCGGGGTTTGGTTCTCGCTAAGGGCACATACCTCGATTGCAGGGCCCTGGTTGGCTCATACGGAAGGCAGCCACTCAATGTGTCCCTTTTACGTCAATGTTTCTCTTTCTCTTCCTCTTCCTCTCTCTTCCTCCCACTCTATCTGAACAAATATGGAAAAATGTTCTTGGGTGAGGATTACAAAAAAAAAGATTCTTTGTCTTGAACCTTTTCCATTTTGATGATGACGTGTCTTGGTGTGGGCCTCTTGGGGTTCATCTTTTTTGGACTCTCTGTGCTTCCTGGACATGTATGTCTGTTTCCTTCACCAAGTTAGGGAAGTTTTCTGTCATTATTGTTTCAAATAGGTTTTTGATTTCTTGTTCTCTCTCTTCTTCTAGTCACCCTCAAGATGCGAATGTTGGGACACTTGATGTCCCGGAAGCTCCTTACACTATCCTCATTCTTTTAGATTCTTTTTTCTTTTTGCTGTTCTAATTGGGTGTTTTTTGCTTCCTTATATTCCAAATCGATGATTTGCTTCTTGGCTTTACCTACTCTACTATTGAATCTGTGTAAATTATTCTTTATTTCAGTTAATGCCGCCTTCATTTCTGACTGGTCCTTTTTTATGCTTTTCAGGCCCTCACTAAGTTCACTGAGGTTCTCACTAAGTTCATTGAGCATCCTTATAAGGAGTATTTTGAACTCAGCATCTGTTAGGTTGCTTATCTCCATTTCACTTAGTTCTTTTCCTGGGGTTTTGTTCTGTTCTTTCATTTGGGACCTGTTTCTTTGTCTCCTCATTTTGGCTTCCTCCCTGTGTTTGTTTCTGTGTATTACTTAATGTGAGGGGCTAGCTGAGACCAGATGCTGCTTATTTGAAACAATTTAGGCAAATCACCCTGGCCAGTTTGGCTCAGCGGTTAGAGCATCAGCCTGCAGTCTGAGAGACCCGGGTTTGGTTCCCGCTAAGGGCACGTACCTCAATTACAGTTTGTCCCCGGCCCTGGTTGGGTCATGTAGGTGGCAGCCACTCAATGTGTCCCTTTCACATCAATGTTTCTCTCTCTCTTCCTCTTGTCCCCGGCCCTGGTTGGGTCATGTAGGTGGCAGCCACTCAATGTGTCCCTTTCACATCAATGTTTCTCTCTTCCTCTCTCTCTCTCCCGCTCTATCTGAACAAAAAAAAAAAGAATTTAGGAAAATCTGAAGCAGGATCCAAGACAGGCCAATCCTATGGTTAAACAACTGGCAACAGCTTGGGTGGGCCTGAAAGTTGGGCGGGGCGGGCCTCAGGGAATCACAGGACGGGGCAACCAGTGTGAGCCAAGTTGCTGGAGTCCCAGATCTGGTGGCAGTATACCGCCCCAGGGAAGGGCTCACCAAAGGAACAAAGGCCTTGCTCCAATGCCAAACAGCTCACTTCTTCCCCATATGTTTCTGGCGCCCCTAAAGCTGCCTCCCCTCCAACTTTAGAGGGAGTGAGTTCGATAAGTCTGTGCGTGGGCCCTTTAAGAGGAGCTACCTGGGCTCTAGCTGCTTCAGCCTCCCTGAGCCTCAGTTCCCACTGGTTTTCCAGCCAGAAGTTATGGGGATTCTCTTCCTGGCACTAAAACTCTAAGTGGGGCACCTGGTGTGGGACGGGGACCCCTTAGTCCTCAGGGAGGACCTTCCCAGCCAAGATAGCCTCCTGATTTTTATCCGCCACACATGGGTGTGGGACCAGGTTGTCTGCCTCCGCCCCTCCTACCAGTCTCCATGAGGCTGCTTCTTTAATTCTGTAGTTGTAGGACTTCCATTCAGCTTAATTTCAGGCGGTTTTGAATGATGGTTGTTATGTAGTTGAGTTGTAACTTTGATGTGGTTGTGGGAGGACACGATACCGCGCTTACCTATGCTGCCATCCTGACCAGAAGTCCCTATATCAACTCTTTTTTACAAATAACATTTGAAAAAAAAAAACACAATCTGACCAATGTTAAAGAAATTATGCACACAAAAAATTCTCCCACCCTTATGTGTTAATATATTTAATTATGCCCTTCATGTCTTGGTCTTTAGACTTGCAAATTTATTTGAGATTTCAGTCATTATAAATGCATACATTTTTATATTTAGAATTGAGGTCTTTTTGTTCAAGTTCTTTTATAAGAAGACACTTATGAGTTTTTAAAAACACTTTGTAATACAATGACACATTATCTTCAATATATAGAATGTATATTTGATTTAATTATGAGGAACATATATTTGAAAATTAGCTAGCTAAAAATACTAATTACCATATCTCTATTATGTAACACATTTGGTGAACCCTTGATTTTCCAAGGGTTTGCTTTGTGGTATTTTTCAAACTATACTTAATGTTATTTTTATAATGAAGCAGATAAGCTTACTAAAAAAGATTTCATTGAAAAGATGATCAAAATTGAAGCTCACAATCAGTTCCTTTTGTTTTAACTTCTTAGTATCACTTGTAATGACAAGAAAGAGAAAATAAGTAAAGTATGAAAGTTTTATATTTGTCCAGTAATTAAATAGTAAAGTTGCTATTGCACAATTTTCTATATACCAATCTTTAACATTTTCTTTAAAAGTCATTGGTATAGCCCTGGCCGGTTTGGCTCAGCGGTTAGAGCGTCGGCCTGCGGTCCTGAGAGACCCGGGTTCGGTTCCCGCTAAGGGCATGTACCTCGGTTGCAGTGTGTCCCCGGCCCTGGTTGGTTGTGCGGGTGGCAGCCACTCGATGTGTCCCTTTCACATCGATGTTTCTCTCTCTCTCTCTCTCTGTTCCTCTCTCTCCCTCCCACTCTACCTGAACAAAAAATGGAAAAATGTCCTCGGGTGAGGATTAAAAAAAAAAAATAATAAAAAAAATAAAATAAAATAAAAGTCATTGGTATAGATCTGGCTGGTTTTGCTCAGCGATTAGAGCGTCGGCCTACAGACCAAAGGGTCACAGGTTTAATTCCCGGTCAGGGGCACATGCCTGGTTGCAGGTTCAGTTCTTGGCCCCAGTTGGGTTCCTGCACGATGCAACCAATTGATATGTCTCTCTCTCTTTCCCCCTCCTTCTCTCCCTCTCTCCCTCCATCCCTCCCTCCTTCTCCTCCACTCTTATCTAAAAATCATTGGAAAAATATCCTCAGGGTGAGGATTAACAAAAAATAAAAAATATAGATAAAAGTCTTTGTTACATCTTGAGTTTGGTCACCATGCACTAATGTGCAACATTAATTTTGCTTTCTAAGGATATTTTCTGGTTTTTACTATATATATATATATATATATATATATATATATATATATATATATTTTTTTTTTTTTTTTACTTAACAAATATTTAAATTTTAACTTTTTCAGGAATGGGATATGGAGATAGAACAAGCACATTTTGTGGCACGCCTGAATTTCTTGCCCCGGAAGTATTAACAGAAACATCATATACAAGGGCTGTAGATTGGTGGGGGCTTGGTGTACTTATATATGAGATGCTTGTTGGAGAGGTAAGCAGTATAAAATAGGTGAGAAAGAAAAGAGGAAAGATGACTGAAAGAATAAAGCATGTCATATATAAAACTAGTATTATTAGTTTATTATAAGACTTAATATGTCTCCTGCATAAGTGGAACTTGTTTTATAAATATTTATAAATGTACTAATAATTACCTATGATTCTTTATTACCTTCACTGTCTTTTTTAGATTTTTATGTTATCTGTGGAATGCATTAGCTGTGTTTTAAAAATAGTTTCTTATATTTTGGTATTGCTATAGTTTTATGATTCTAAGTTATAATAATATAACTAATCATTTCATAGGGAATAGAATAGACTAACAGGAAAACTAATTAAAGGAATGTCCTCTATACCTGTAAAGAAAAGTCAGCTATACCTTAGTCAGAAATAAATGTTATTTTCAAAATCAGTATAGAAGAAGAAAAGATTAAATTTTTTCTTACTGTTTTCTTTAAATTAACGTGAAATAAATTTCTGGGGATAACTTAGTTGTACACAGAAATTTTTACCCCTTAGGAAATAGAGAATTATATCTACTAAATAAAGCAGTAATATGAAGCTAATCTATTTTGTTATAAATTACTGGAAATGCTAAATTAGGGTGGAATTTGAAAAGCATCAATATTTAGACAACTAATTGAAATTACCCTCCATAATAAAGATGACATACAAAGAATGTGAGTTATTGCAAAATAATACAGAATTAAAAGCCAGTTGATTCTGTTTCCTACTATTCTGACTAGAGAATTTAGCAGTAAACAAGCAAGAAAGTTTCTGTTCCATATTTTTAAAAATAGCTTCTAATTAATTAAGCTCTTAATTGCTAGGAAATAAAAGATAATGGAGCCAACTAACTATTCCTTCAGAATTGCTTTTTGAAATTTTATTTATCTTTAGCACCTCCATAAGTGGGTAGCTGGGAAAAGAACTAAACTGAAAATTCATCTGTATGCTTTATAATTTTATGGTATTGGTGAAATTTTAGTAATAGTTTTGTTTAACTCTGGTAAGAGTGAGGTTTGGCTAAAGTTTATGTCTAATTTCTCTATTACAAATAATTGAAAACTCACTGGATATATCATGCATATTCAAATTTGTATTTGAAATTTGTATTTGCATTTGTACAAGTTTTGAGGACGAACGACCCCAGGAATAACGAATGTACCAAGTCTCCTTTCCCTGTGCCAAATGGGGTATCAGAGAAGTAACCTTGGTTATTGTAATTAGATGCTTGACATCTGAACAAACTATTGCATTTTTACAAGTGTTTAAAACACATTGGTTAGTGTTTTGTTGTTAACTTATAATCTATTTGAAAAAACAAGGAACTTTAACATCTTAGCAAATGTGAAGATAGATCTTTGCTATTCAGAGACTTACACAGTGACAGTTTTAAACACCAAATTGGCTGGTCAAACAGGAGACAAAAGTGCTTTGTATTACCACTTAAAATTCTGATTTAGAATCCTTGTGAAATAGAATTTTTTCTGACTTATCTTGATTCCAGAAAGAAATGATATTATCCCATAGAATAGGTATTTGATTTATGTATTTTGAATGAGTGAAGGAATAAACTAAAGTTTTGATAACGGAAAAATTTGAAATTATCTTAGATATGAGCAATAGGTTGGGCAGCTTAGCTTTAGGAAGTTAGGTTCTGAATTCATTTTCACTGATTTCTCAGGTCAAAGATCTCTCTCTTTCCATTGATATTACTTGCTGCTTGGTTCTTATTCTTTAATACCTTATAGGAAGCACGCAATCAATTCTAAGCCATCTGAAATTCTGAGGTAATAAACTATATTATATAGGCACATTTTCAACATGGTTGAGAGTTTATCCCTTTATATATCAAATTATTATACTGAATGTAATTTAACTACTTTTCTATGACTCAGAGTCATTAGTCATTATGAGTAATAATTTTAATACTCTGATGCTTACTGAAATGTCCCAAGATTTGTTCTGTTGTGTATAGAGCTTTAAATATGCCTGGAAATAGGTGGTTTTTTATTTCCTTTTAGTTTAGTTTTGTTGTCAACTGCTTCTTAGTACAGTCATTATGCCTGAAAAATTTCTAATTGTGTTTTGTGACGATTTAATATGGCTGAAATTCAAAGCATATCAATATCTGATCTATTTTCACAAACTACTTTCCTCTATAGTAACACTTTTTTTTTTTTTTTCTTTATTGATTTTAGAAAGAGAGGAAGGGAAAGGGAGAGGAAAAGATAAAAATATCAGTGAGAGAGAACTTCGATTGGCTGCCTCCAGCATGCCCCCCACTGGGGATTGAGCCCACAACCTGGGCATGTGCCCTGACCAGTAATCGAACGAGCAACCTCCTGGTGCATGGGTTGACACTCAACCACTTCGGTATTTCCACAGTATTGAGCTTCTTAAAGTTGTTTATTACCTCAATATTTCCCACTGTCTAGTAGGCACTTAAAATATTTACTGTCTGGCCAGATAAATGAATAAATGAATGAAATAAAATGGAATGGAATTGCCCTGGCCAGTTTGGCTCTGCAGTTAGAGCGAGGGCCCGTGGACCAAAAAGAGTCCCAGGTTCCATTCCAGTCAAGGGCACATACCTCAGTTGCAGTTCATCCGTGGCCCTGGTTGGGGTCGTGCGGGAGGCAACCAGTCGATATGTCTCTCTCACATCGATGTTTCACTCTCTCCCTCCCTCCCATTCTATCTGAAGATAAATGGAAAAATATCCTATGGTGAGGATTAAAAAAAAAATTTTAATTTAAAAAAAAAATGGAATTCCCAGCCAGTGTGGCTCAGTGGTTGAGAGTTGACCCATGAACCAAGAGGTCACTAGTTTGATTGTCACTCAGGGCATATGCCCAGGTTGTGGGCCAAATCCTGGTGGAGGGCATGGAGGAGGCGGCCAGTAGATGTTTTCTTTCATTGATGTTTCTATCTCTCCCTCTCCCTTCCTCTCTCTCTAAAATCAATAAAGAAAAAAAAAATTTTTTTTTAATGGAATGGAGTGAAATGAAAAAGTATATTAAATGATTTAACCAAATTTGCTAAGGTCTGCGAAGTAGATTTGAGGAAGATTTCAGTAAGAGTGTATATGGTGAATCCTCTGGGTAATAGATATGTATCTGTTGTGGCTTCTTCTTGTCTTTGTTTGTGTGGTGTTTTGCTGGGTGTTTTAAATTTATGTTTTTGTTTTTTTTTTTTACTGATTGGTTCTTGATTGTGCTTTGAATGGATGATAATTTTACCATATTGAAAATTATTTTGACTTCTCAAAAATATTTCTTCTAGTCTCCCTTTCCTGGTGATGATGAAGAGGAGGTTTTTGACAGTATTGTAAATGATGAAGTAAGGTATCCAAGGTTCTTATCTACAGAAGCCATTTCAATAATGAGAAGGGTAAGAATTAATGATTTATAAACTACTTCAATTGTTTATATTGAAGGGCACTTCCTAGTAGAACTCTAGAAGTTGTTTTTAGTTCATAGATACATGGCTTAGACAAACAAATACCAAAAAAAAAAAAATCTAAATCCTGGCAGGTTGTGGGATGTGGGAATCTTTATCAATGAAGTTGCTGGTTTCATTCTAACCTTATGTTGTGTTAGCTGTTAAGAAGGAACCCTGAAAGGCGCCTTGGAGCCGGTGAGAAAGACGCAGAGGATGTGAAAAAGCACCCGTTTTTCCGGGTAAGTTTGAAAGTTTAGAATTGTTTCTGAAACTGTAGCAATTAGGAGTAGGAAACTGAATTGGTCATTTTATATTTTGTAATCCAGCTAATTGATTGGAGTGCTCTGATGGACAAAAAAGTAAAGCCGCCATTTGTACCTACCATTAGAGGACGGGAAGATGTCAGTAACTTTGATGATGAATTTACCTCAGAAGCACCTATTCTGACTCCACCTCGAGAACCAAGGATACTTTCAGAAGAGGAGCAAGAAATGTTCAGAGATTTTGACTACATTGCTGATTGGTGTTAACTTCTTAGACACTGTGAAACCAAGCAGACTGACTACAAGATGACCTCTTAAAAATAGCGACTCTTCATTTGCTCTCTGTGCCACCAGTAGCTTCCGAGTCTATCTTTTTTAAATACATGAAGATTTGTTTAAAGTACTTCTAATACCTTCTTGAAAAGTAGCTTCTTGATGTATTTTCATTGTAAATCTGAGCACTGGAAACAGTTTCATGGAGTTTAAGCTGAATGAACATCGGCCGTGAAAATCTATCACATATGAACACTTTTGGATCAATAGTCTTTTAAAAAAAAAAAAAGGAAAAAAAAATGCCCTCTGTTGTCCCTAGTCTGGCCATGTGCCTGCCTTAAGTGGAAGGAAAATGAATCAATTAACTTCACTTAGCTGTATTTTTTAAGTGAAAAAAAAGGGCTTGGGATGCTATTACTGTTCACACATAGTATGATTCTGTTTGAATAAGGCAAAAAGCTCTTATTTTTTTAAAGAAATAACATATCAAAAAAAGTAGTTGTAGTTTGTGCACATTTTTAGGCTTTTTTAAATTAAATGAATTGATGTCTTGTTTTATAAATTTTTTATATTTATTAGGAGAAAATTTTTATTGCCTTATCTTTACCAACCATGTAACAGAACCTCATAGCTTTTCAACAGAGCTACTTGCCAAACTTGTTTTTTATTAAACCATGGTGAAATGAACAGGAACAACTAAACATCAGCATTTACTTAAAATCTTAAGAATGAGAACTTCTGGTTAGTCTCAACCAAGATACTGTGTTACCTGTATGCATTCCCAAAGTCTAGACACTCAGTATGTTCAGTCATACCTTCTTCCAAAATCAGTGAACCTGATTACTGCGTTTTAATTTTCATTGTACATTTATCAATCTAATTCATCTTGTTCTTGTGTCTACTGTAGAAGGGAACTATATCTTTGTTAAAACATAGGGGTTATCATTGTATACATGCTGTGAACATGTATATGTGCAAGTTGTAATGTATTCTATGTTGTAGGTTTATTATTTAATTTCACCACTTCATCACTTTTGTACAGTGGCCAAGCAGACACCTCAAACTCCAGCATTTGTTAAGTGCATTTGTACATTTTAGGCCACTGGATCCAGATTTTATATTGGCAGTTACTAAGGGCAAAAGCAATATATTGTAACAGAATGTATAAATATTTTTGATAAAACAGTCTATATTTTATAAAAATTATTATAACACTAAAGCTGTACCTCAAAAGTCTCAAAAATAATTTGATCAAGTACTTTTTACAACTCTTCAGAGGATCCTTTTGTGGCTTTTTTAATGCTCTTATAGGAAAGTCTTTTGGTAAGCCATGACTTTTCTACTTGCCTGGAGTTTTTTGGGTTTTTTTAATTTGTTTGTTCATTTGTTTTTCCCTTCTAGTCCATGACTTCATTGTTTTTCTTTAGTTCAATAATAACATCTTTGATTCTGTGCTTAGCATTAGGGTCATCATACCTCAGGAATTGTAAGTTGTTAACTGAACATTCTGAATTAACCATTTAAACACAGTGATCTCATGTCTTAAAAATTGATCAAGTTTAAATCATGAGAAACATGAAAGCACATTTGTTTATAGAGAGTTGAGCTAAAAACGTTATAAATATTTCAGCCTTTCCAGAATGTGTTGGCATGTTTTTGTTGTACTCTGAGAACAATTAAAATTGTTCAGAGATAATTCATGTTTCCTTTCAAATTGATTATTACCCAAGATCTTTTGGGGGATAATCTAGAAGGAGCAATATGTTATTTCAAGTTATTTTTAAATGCCAGTTAATTTTTGGTAAAGGACAATAGAGGATCTTAGCTTAATTGTCTGGCTTTAATTTAAACAGTATTAACACAACATTAAAAGAAACACTATAAATACTTTTGAGGTACAGTCTTTTCACTTTTTCTGGTTCTCAAATATGCATAAAAAGCAATGTCTAAAATAGGCTTTTAGCATTAAAAACTGACATAGCGTTTTTGTAACTACACAATGTACAGAAATTTTTTTTAATTGAAGCCAATCACTAAAAAATTAGAGGGCAGGGTATATTCACACCATTAAGCTGAAGAAAGCACTAATTTTTTTCTGTAGTTTTAAAAATATATATATTTTAGTCAGATTTAAAATTTTTAAACTCTATAGAGTGTAAATATATTTTGCTATTACTGTATGTGTAAGTGACTGCTCGAGCACTTTGTGAGGAAATTAGAAGATTTTAGAATGGTACACTATGCATTCAAATGAAATGTGCCTTTAACTATGTCATTCTAAGAAAAAAGTGTTTTGCAGTCATAAATTACCACAAATGCACAAATTAAAGTTTAAATAGATTGTAATTTCTAATTTTGGTTGTAAGTATTATTTCTTTTTGGAAATTTCCTATTGATCAAAATATGCATCAGCTTTACTGTATTCAAGATCTCAAAGACTTTAATTTTAGTTAGCCTTTTTGCAAGTACTTTTTGTACTGGGCTAGGGCAAAATCATGAAGATTCACAGCAAATTGTTCTCTTCACTGGTAACAATGGGAAAACTTTGCATCTTACCCCTGTAAGGTCAATAGCATCTTTTGTTCAGTGGGTATTAATGTTTGGAATGTCTTCAGTGTACTAGAAACTGAGGGTAGAAAGTAGGGGTGGGGTGTAGCGCCAGAGTCTTCTCAAATAAAGAACAGTGTGCATTAATGCTAAAATCCAAGCACTGTATTATATGTACTTTTTTCTTCATTGAGGTCAATTTAAGACCTGACCTTTCAGAAGATAGGTTAATGTAAACAATTCTGCCCTTTTATAGTCATTCAAAAATAACAAATTAAATATTTTAGAACTGTAAAATGATCCAGCTGCTCCTGTAATACAAACTGGGGTCATAATGGAAATTGCTACTACATGTTGTCTAGGTGAATGCTGCATTATAGATTCAAATCGAGCATAATTTTTACAGGTGCTGCTGCTCTTACCAAAAAACGGGGTGAGTATGAGAAACCTGAAAGAACAAATAATCTTAATTGAGCATTCTTCTTTACCTTCTAGCTATATTTTGAAGTCTAGTGTTTGTCTAAGATATTAGCCTTGTATATATGTGTATGCATGTGTGTATATATATACATATATATTTATAAGCATGTATAGATACATAACATAAACATGTATATAAATATATACATATATTAATAGAGGTAAGCTTTTAAGTAACTTCTAAGTGTCAAAAACCTTTCATAATTTTCACTTCTAGTATTACAACTAAGTAGAATCTGTAAGACCTCCACAATTTGAAGCATTTCTGGTCTCATTGAAAGTAGGAGTGGTCTCCAGCAGACCTTCACTCCAAAAGCACATAGACTTGAGCATGAATCTGGACAAGCTAAGGCTTCAGCACCAGGAGTTAGGGAGTGCCCAAGCACAAAAGTGAGACTGCTCAGAGTTTGGGACTGGAAGCTGAGTCTACATAGTAGGCCGGAGGAATAAGAAGTTGGAGAGGGTAAAAGGATAACAGGGAGGTGGTTTTGCAAATGCAGAACCCCAGAAGAAATGGGGTTGTCCAGGGTGGATTCCTCTTGCAACACCATTATGAGGACAGCCTTGCAACAGCAATAGAACTTACATTTTGTGCTAAAAGCCTCAAGTTCTGGTTTGCAGGTCACTCTCTTTCTCCAGAAGAATCAAATACTTTCTGAAGGAAAGCTTCTCCAGCACGGGAACAAAGGCCTTTCACAAATTGAGGTTAAGTAAATACACTGTCAGAAATCACCAAGCGCATACGAGGTAACAAGCAAACCTGAATGAGAGCCAACAAAAATAATAAACTTAGACATCTTCCAAAAGATTTCAAATATTAGAATTTTCAGATAGAATATATAAAATAGTTATGTATAAAACGTTTGTATACCTAATATTAGTAGGATCAACACCTTAAATGAAATTTTAAAGAAATTAAAAAACATTTAAAAAATCGAAAATGAAAGATATAATTAATCAAATTTGAAACTCAATGGAAGGGTTAACAGCAAATTAGATACCTGAAGAGAAAACGGGAGAACTAGAAGATAGGTCTAAGACAGAACCAAGACTCATGAGGAAAGAATGAAAGAAAGGCCAATTGGCCAGAGCTGAAAAACATTCAGGAAGTACAATATATATAATAAAATAAATAAGTTTATACATAGAACCACTGTAGTGAAATTGCAGACCACCAAACAGAACATCTAGGAATTACCTGGAGAGAAAGTACTAGTTGTCTAAAGGAAAGACTGACAGCTGATTTCTCAGTAGCTACAGTGGAAGCAGTAGAATATTATCTTAAGAGCATTAGAAAACAAAATGTCAACCTGGAATTGTGTAAGTAGAAAGTAAAAAATTTTAAGAATGAAAGCAAATTAAAAAAAGGGTTGATTATTAAGGTTCTTATTCTAAAGGAAGTGCTTCAACAAGAAGGAAAATTATCCCAGAATGATGATTTAAGATACAAAAAGGCATATTAACAAATAAAGTGGTAAACACTTACGTAACTCTCAACCAAATCAATAGCTAGAAGATTTTGTTCTGAATAGCAATAGTAAATAATTTGAGACAGGGAAGGACAGAGCTAAAGTAGTCTTGTATTGTTGGGGTGTCAATTTATTGATTCGCTTTAGTTAAATATACATCATAAAATGTCAAGAAGATTCACTTAAAGAATGTAGTGCCTATAAATTCCAAACCAAAAGCTAAGATGGCAGAAATAAATTCAAATGTATTAGTATTCACAATGTAAATGGAGACTTACTGGTAAAAAGCAAGGTCTAGATTTTGGAAAGAAAATCTGGTTTTCTAATATTTGCAAAAAGATAACATCTAAAATAATAAGTAGAGAAGTTGAAAGTAAAAGTATGAGGAAAAATATATGATGCAAAATGCTAAAATCAAGCTAAAGCTCCACTTACTATTAAACAAAGTCGATTTTAGGCCTGTCGTGAAAAAGTATTACCAAGAGTAGAGTATTTCTGCCTAATGATAAAAGATTCAGTTAGCCAAAAAGATGTGATAATCCTAAGCATGTATGTTTATAATAAAAGTCTCTAAATCATAAAGAAAAAATTGTTAGAACTACTTAAACTAGCAAATACTCAGGGGTGGAAGATTTCAACTTGGTTACGTTATTGGACAAATAATTTTTTTAATCAGCAAAGGTATAGAATGTTTGAACAAAACAATAAGCTTTGTCCCGTGGACATAAATAGAATTCTGCATCCAGCAATTAAGAGATTCCACATTCTTTTCAAGCCTACGGGGAATATTTTAAAATATTTTAAATAATAGACCAAAAGAAGAAATAATAGTGGTAATCAAATACTGAATAACTAAATAATAGTAAAAATATTACATACCAAAAGTTGGGATACAGCAAAAGTGGTTTTTCCAAGGAACTTTATAAACAAAATGCTTATTAGAAAAAGAAGGGTTAAAATTTTATCAAAATTGTGCACAGCAAAGGAAACAGCCATCAAAATGGAAAGGGAGCCCTGGCCGGTTTGGCTCAGCAGTTAAAGCATCGGCCTGTGGTCCAGAGAGACCCGGGTTTGGTTCCCGCTAAGGGCACGTACCTAGGTTGCAGTTTGTCCCCGGCTCTGGTTGGGCCGTGTAGGAGGCAGCCAGTTGATGTGTCCCTTTCATGTTGATGTTTCTCTCTCTCTCTCTCTCTCTTCCTTTCTCTCCCTCCCACTCTCTGAACAAGAAATGGGAAAATGTCCTTGGGTGAGGATAAAAAAAAAATGGAAAGCGAACCCACTGTATGGGAGAGCATAATTGCCAATGATACATCAGATAAGGGGTTAATTTCCAAAATATATAGAGTGCTCATACAACTCAACAAAAGGAAGACAAAGAACCCAATTTAAAAATGGGCAGAGGGCGCCCTGGCCGGTTTGGCTCAGCGGTTAGAGCGTTGGCCTGCGGTCCTGAGAGACCCGGGTTCAGTTCCCGCTAAGGGCGCGTACCTCGGTTGCAGTTTGTCCCCAGCCCTGGTCGGTTGTGCAGGTGGCAGCCACTCAATGTGTTCCTTTCACATCGATGTTTCTCTCTCTCTCTGTTCCTCTCTCTCCCTCCCACTCTACCTGAACAAAAAATGGAAAAATGTCCTCGGGTGAGGATTAAAAAAAAAAAAAAAAATGGGCAGAGGAACTAAATATACACCTCTCCAAACAAGACATACAGATGGTTACGAGACATGAAGAAATGCTCAACATCACTAATCATCAGAGAGATGCAAATTAAAACAACAATGAGGTATCACCTCACACCTGTCAGAATGGCCGCCATCAACAAATCATCAAACAACAAATGTTAGCGAGGGTATGGAAAAGAGGACTCTAGTACACTGCTGGTGGGAATGCAGACTGGTGCAGCCACTATGGAAAACACTATGGTGTTACCTCAAATAATTAAAAATTGAACTTCCATTTGACCCAGTGATCCCACTTCTAGGAATATACCTTAAGAAGCCTGAAACACCAATCAGATAGAATATATGTACCCCCATGTTCATAGCATTATTTATAATAGCTAAGATCTGGAAACAGCCCAAGTGTCCATCAGTAAATGAATGGATAAAACAGTTGTGGTACATATACACAATGGAGTACTATGTAGCTGTAAGAAAGAAAGATAAAGATCTCTTATCCTTTGAGACTACATGGAGGGACCTGGAAAGTATTATCCTAAGCGAAACAAGCCAATCAGAGGAAGACAAATATCACATGATCTCACTTATTTGTGGAATATAATGAACATAACAGTCTGAGGAACAGGGTAGACCCAGAGACGTGGAAGTAGGGTACAGACTGACAATCCTCAGAAGAGAGCGTAGGAGGGAGGGAAGAGATAAACCACAAAACTTACATGCATGTTCGCGTAACCCATGGACATGGACAACAAAGCTGGGGACGGGGTGAGGGGGATGGGGAAGAGGGTGTCAATGGGGAAAGAAACATTTGTAACAAAAGAATTAATAAAATAATAATATATAGACAGATCAATGACACAGTAATAGGTAGTCCAGAAATACATGTATATAGGCATTTATTCTATTGTAAATGTGGCATTTCAGAAAGAACAGATTATTTAATAAATGGTGTTTGAACAACAAAAAAAAATTATCAAAGTTGTTTAGTTAAGTTAGAAAAAGAATAAAAACAAAGTAAACTATAAAAATAATGTAACAGAAATAAAAGTTATTTCCTTGAAAATGCTAACAAAATAGACACAGCTCTGAAAAGATGAAAAATGAAAGAAGCCTGGCCGGTGTGGCTCAGTGGAGGTCTCCAATTCAATTCCCGGTCAGGGCACATGCCCAGGTTGTGGGCCTGATCCCCAGTGGGGGGCATGCAGGAGGCGGCCAGTCAGTATTCTCTCTCATCAATGTTTCTATCTCTCTCTTTCTAAAATCAATAAAGGAAAAAGAGAAATGAAAGAAGGCATAAATAAATTCTATTATAAGTGAAAAAAGACAGCAATGATTTTTAAAAATAAAATATGCTATCAACATTATGCATTAATAAATTTGTAAAGCTTCAAATAGGGGAGATCATTGTTGAACAATAAAAGAACACTAACCTAGAAAGATGTTAAAGACTAAATAAACTTAAAACTATTAAAAAAATAGAAGCAGAAGTTACAATTTTTTCCACAAAGAAAACACATAGTCGAGTATTTTTGAGATAATGGGGGAAAATTATATCCTAACTCATTTTATTAAGTCATCATAATCTAGATAACAAAACATACAAGTAGAGTATGTTACTAGCAAATTTCACTCATGAATATTGATACAAAGATACTAAACAAAATGTTACTAAATCAGGTTCAGTGATATATAAAAAACACCATACATTATTAGTAAATTGGGCGTATCCTAGGACGGCTTAATATTAGAAAATCTCTAATTGTCATTTGCCATATTATCAGATTAAAGGAGAAGTAATAGATTTAGAAAAAGCTGAACACATTCTTGTGTGTAAAAAAAAAAGTATGGGTAGGAGTTCCTTAAACTGATAAGTAGTATCTATATTGAACAAAAAAAGAAAAACAGAAATCAAAGGCATCATCCCATGTGAGGAAACATTGGAAGCATGTCCTTTAAAATGTGGATGCCTGTGACAGGATTTAATGCCTGTCACTACTTTTCAACATTGAACTGTTCTACTCTCAGTAATATAAGGATTAAAAGTAGAAAATAAAATGGGTATTTGCAGATCACATGATTGTCTACCTCGAAAACTCGAAAGACTGCAATTTCCTGGCAATCATATTTTACCCACAATGCTGCTTATAAGATGATACTACAGAAGTTAGTGATGTGTCTCTGCACTGTCATCAAACAATTAGAATATGTAGTATTTTTTAAATACAACTTTTACAATATCAGCAAAACTTACCTAGAAGTAAATCTAGCAAAAGATGTTCAATACCTGTAAAAAAATTATTTAGTGGGAGACATTTAACCTGAGTAAATGTGGAAATATCCCATCTTACGAATCGGGTTGGTTCTCAAATTGCTCTGTAGATTGCAGCTCCAGTCAGAATCCCAGTAATGTTTTTCAGAACTTTACATGCTTATTCTACAATTTATATAGAAGAGCAGAAGGTCAAGAATAGTTGAGTCCTGGCCAGTTTGGCTCAGCGGTTAGAGCATCAGCCCATGGGTTCGAATCCGGTCAAGGGCACGTACCTGGGTGGCAGGTTCAATCCCCTGCCCAGTCAGGGTCGGCTCATGCAGGAGGAAACCAATCAATGTTTCTCTCTTGCCCTCCCTCCCTCCCACTCTATCTAAAAAAAAAAAAAAAAAAAAAAAAAAAAAAAAAAAAAAAGAATAGTTAAGGAATTTCTGAAGAACAAAGAGGAGAGGGAATTTGTCCTATCAGATATCAAGAATTATAAAGGTGATGCAATTATTGTAGTATTGGTACATATGACAGATGGACCAGTAGAGGGCAAGGGACTGCATTCCACCTATCTGAAGCTCTGGGAATTCAAAGAAGTGATGTAGTGCAGTGCAGAAAGAAGAAAATGTTTCATAAATAGAGCTAGGAAAATTGTTTATCCAAATGGAAAGGGGGAAAGAAAGCTAATTTCTGTTTCACATCATACATCAAAATTTCAAATGAATTAAAAACATGTCAAAAGCAAAACTTAAAACATTGGAAATATGTATATAACAAGAAAACACTAGCCCTGGCCAGTTTGGCTCAGCAGTTGAGCGTCGGCCTGCAGACCAGAGAGTCCCGGGTTCGGATCCCTCTGGGGGCACATACCACAAAAGATATAAAGTTAGAGCCTGATTTAATTTAAAAAACAAACAAACAAACACTAAAATGCAAGAAATTTTATGAAATCAATAAAATTAGGAACCTCTGCTTATTAAAAGACAAAGTAAAAAGACAAGGCACAAATGATTATTAGTCACGTGAAAGAACAATGACATTAAAATGTTTTAAAACTCAAGGAAAAGAAAGTGGAAAAGTCAAAAGATATGAATAGACATTTCACACAGGCAATACACATGCCCAATTTCAAGTCATCAGAAACTACAAGATCATGCTGAGATAAAAGTTGCACATATTTAATTGGCAAAAATGTTAAATTCTGACCATATCAAGTGGTGTGGTAATGGAATGAAACAATGAGATCTCATATAAATTGCTGTGGGTAGTGTAAAGAAATACAGCCACTTTGGAAAAACAATTTGATGTCTTTTAAGTTGAATATTTACATACCGTGGTACCCAGCAAGTGCACTTGAGTGCTGTATCCCAAATAAACTATACATATGCACCTTGAGTCATGAACAAGAATGTTCTTAGTACTACAATAGCAAAACCTGGAAACAATCCAAATGCTCATGAATGGAAGAAAACATTTAATAAAATATGGCATATTTACACCGTGAAATGTATAGCAATGGGAATAATTGCAGCTAAACAGAATCATACGAAAGAAGAAAATGTGTGATAGAAGCCCATCAAGACTATTTACAGCATGATTAACTTTTTAAAAATTTGAGCCAAACTAAACAAAAGTAATGAATCATTGAATTTTTTTTTCTTTTTTAAGCAAGGGAATGTTAAACAGAAATTAAAATAGTGATTATCATAACAACAAAAGAAATCGAAGATGTAATCAAGACTCTTCCAGCAAACAAAAGCCAGGCCTGGACGGCTTCAGGAGGAAATTTTACCGAACATTCAAGGAAGAACTAACACCCATTATCCTCAAACTATTTTTAAAAATTCAAGAAGAAAGACTTCCAAACTCATTTTATGAGGCCAGCATTACCCTAATTCCAAAACCAGAAAAAGACACTACAAAGAAAGAAAAATACAGACCAATATCCCTGATGAACATAGATGCCAAAATCCTGAACAAAATACTAGCAAATCGAATCCAGCAATACATCAAAAAAATTATTCACCATGACCAAGTGGGATTCATCCCAGCGATGCAAGGCTGGTACAATATTCGCAAATCAATAAATGTGATACACCACATAAACAAAATGAAAGATAAATATCATATGACCATATCAATAGATGCTAAAAAAGCATTCGACAAAATTCAGCACCCATTTCTGATAAAAACGCTCAGCAGTCTGGGTATAGAGGGATCAGATCATATCTCAACATAAAAAAGGCCATATTTGAAAGACCTACAGCCAACATCATATTCAATGGGCAAAAATTAAAAGCATTTTTCTTAAGAACAGGAACAAGACAAGGATGCCCACTTTCGCCAGTCTTATTTAACATAGTACTGGAAGTCTTAGCCATGGCAATCAGGAAGAAAAAATAGAAGGGATTCAAATGGGAAAAGAGGAAGTGAAACTGTCATTATTTGCAGATGACATGATACTATACATAGAAAACCCCAAAGACCCCATCAAAATTTACTAGACTTAATAAATGAATTTGGCAAAGTAGCAGGATACAAAATTAACGTCAAGAAATCTGCCCTGGCCAGTTTGGCTCAGCGGTTAGAGCGTCGGCCTGCGGTCCTGAGAGACCTGGGTTCGGTTCCCGCTAGGGGCACGTACCTCGGTTGCAGTTTGTCCCCGGCCCTGGTTGGTTGTGCGGGTGGCAACCACTCGATGTGTCCCTTCACATCGATGTTTCTCTCTCTCTGTTCCTCTCTCTCTCTCCCACTCTACCTGAACAAAAAATGGAAAAATGTCCTCAGGTGAGGATAAAAAAAAAAAGAAATCGATGGCATTCTTGTACACCAATGATGAACTCACAGAAAGAGAAACTAAAAAAAAATCCCATTTACCATCACACCAAAAAAATTAAGATACCTAGAATAAACTTAACCAAAGAAGTAAAGTACCTATTTGCAGAAAAATACAGGACATTGAAAAAAGAAATACAGAAAGATATAAAAAAGTGGAAGCACATACCTTGTTCATAGATTACAAGAATTAACATCATTAAAATGTTCATACTACCCAAAGTAATCTATAGATTCAATGCAATCCCCATCAAAATGCCAACGACAGCCCTGGCCAGTTTTGCTCAGTGGTTAGAGCATTGGCCTGTGATCTGGAGAGACTCGGGTTTGGTTCCCGCTAAGGGAACGTACTTCAGTTGCAGTTTGTCCCTGGCCTTGGTTAGGTCGTGTGGGTGGCAACCACTCGATGTGTCCCTTTCACGTCGATGTTTCTCTCTCCCCCTCCCACTCGATCTGAACAAAATATCAAAAAATGTCCTCGGGTGAGGATTAAAAAAAAAAAATACCAACAACATACTTCACAGAACTAGAACAAATACTTCAAAAGTTTACATGGAACCAAAAAAGACCCTGAATAGCCACAGCAATCTTGAAAAAGAAGAACAAAGTTGGAGGGATCACATTACCAGATTTCAGCTTACACTACAAAGCCACTGTAATCAAAACAGCCTGGTACTGGCACAAGAACAGGCATATAGACCAGTGGAACAGAACAGAGAACCCATAAATGGACCCAAGGCAATATGCTCAATTAATATTTGACAAAGGGGGCAAGAGCATACAGTGGAGTAAAGACAGCCTCTTTAATAAATGGTGTTGGAAAATTGGACAGCTACATGCAAAAAAAAAAAAAAAAAGAAAAGAAACTAGACCATCAACTTACACCATACACAAGAATAAACTCAAAATGGATAAAAGACTTAAATGTGACTTATGAATCCATAAAATTCCTAGAAGAAACTGTAGGCAACAAAATTTCAGACATCATACGCAGCAGAATTTTCACTGAAACATCACCTAACACAACAGAAACAAAGGAGAAAATGAACACATGGGACTACATCAAACTCAAAAGCTTCTGCACAGCAAAAGAAACAGCCACCAAAATGGAAAGGCAGCCCACTCTATGGGAGAGCATAATTGCCAACGATACATCAGATAAGGGGTTAATTTCCAAAATACATAGAGCGTTCATACAACTCTACAAAAGGAAGACAACCAAATTAAAAAATGGGCAGATGAAGTAGACACCCCTCCAAACAGGGCATACAAATGGCTAAGAGACATATGAAGAAATGCTCAACATCACTAATCATCAGAGAGATGCAAATTAAAACAACAACGAGGTATCACCTCACACCTGTCAGAGGCCTGCGGTCCAGAGAGACCCGGGTTGGTTCCCGCTAAGGGTGCGTATCTCGGTTCCAGTTTGTCCGCGGCCCTGGTTGGTCATGAGGATGGCAGCCACTCCATGTGTCCCTTTTACGTCGATGTTTCTCTCTCTCCCTCCCACTCTATCTGAACATTAAAAAAAAAAAAAAAAAAATGTCCTCGGGTGAGCATTAAAAAAAAGAAGAAGAAAGAAAGTCTTATCCTTTGAGATGACATGGAGGGACCTGGAAAGTGTTATCCTAAGCGAAACAAGCCAAACAGAAAAAGACAAGTATCATATGATCTCACTTATTTGTGGAATATGATGAACATAACAGTCTGAGGAACGGGGTAGTCCCAGAGACATGGAAGTGGGGTACAGACTGACAATCCGCTGAAGAGGGGGTGGGGGGGTGAGATAAACCACAGAACTTATATGCATGTATGCATGAACAATGGACATGGACAACAAAGCTTGGACAGGGCGGGGAGGGAGGGGGAGGGGGAATCAGTGGGGGGAAAAGGAGAAACATCTGTAACAAAAATAAATTAATTAAAAAATAATAAATAAATAAAATAGTGATTATCAGATCACGAGGTGGAAGAATACAATAGTGGTAAAATACATTGGTAGGTAGAGTTATTGATAGTATTTTTGGTCTTCAGATTAGGTGGTGATTTCATCAGTAGTCATTATATTAATAATAAGTAAATAATGTATCACTCACCCTCTTCAGTCCTCTCTTTTCTCCTTTCCCAGCTTAAATTTCCATATCCATCATTACCACCCACTTATATATTCTCAGCTCACTGTTCTTGTCTTGCTTCTTTGTACAACTTTGTTTAAAAACCTCACTCCAACCACTGTTAGATCTATTTCTGCATCCAAACTGCTATAGGTACTAAAACTCATCACTACCACAAAATGAGCAAATACTAAATTTCTCTAATCTAGTGGTTCTCAACCTTTAGCCAGTGTTAGAATCACATGATGAACTTGTTCATCTGCCCCCCCCCCCGCCCCCCAGTTTCTGATTCCGTAGGTCTGGAGTCGGGCCTGGGATTTACACTTCCAGTAAGTTTCCAGGTAATCTTGATGTTTCTGTTCTGGCCATAAAACAAGTCTCTTTTAAAAGATTTTGAAATTTAAATCGCTTTATCAACATCTGAAATTTGAACAGTTTCACAATTATAACATGTTTATGTGGGAATTGTCTTGCAGCAGATGGCATTGTTGCCAAGGTAGTAAAAAGGAGTAGAATGTGTATTTCACCATGCTAGTTATTAGGTCATTAGAAAGGAAGTCAAGCTATTTACATAATAAGCAAAAGTCCAGGAAATAGACAAGACTTTCCCTGTTACGTATCCATATCTGTGCCTTGCTTGAAAAATATAAAAGTAGTCACGTTATTCTTGCTAAAGTGAGCAAGAGTTAAAGTCATAGAAGGAATAATCAGACTAATGTACTAATGTTTTTATGTAATTGTAAACTCTAAAAACACTTCCTTTCTTTTGTGAAGCAGTCAGTGCCAAAAGAAATACTCAGTAACATTTTCGTAATTCAGCAGCACGTGGAGAAGTTCAAAATGTGTGAATCTGCATATAACTAAAGTTTAGTTTAATCTTATGCAATGAAGAGAGAAACCAAAGAACTTATATATGCATATGTGCATAACCAATAGACTCAGACAATAGTGTGAGGAAGGCAGGAGGGGGGCGGGCTTGGGGAGGAGGGGGTCATGGGAAAAAAGGGGACATCTGTAATATATTCAACAATAATGATAAGTTTTTAAAAATTAAATAAAGCAACATTTGCATATAATCATAATTTTCCTTGAAAATTCTTTAAAGTTACTCAGAAAAGTATAGTCAACTTCAACTGGCTTCTTACCAGAATAAAGAAAGATTGAAAAGTTCATTTTCTCACTATGTGTAACCAACTATATAGGCACACATTTGCTGTTTGTCTTCCAACAGTTAATGTAAGTTTAACATATATTTTATCTTTACTAAAGTCTTTTTTTGTATTTATTGACTTTTTAGAGAGAGAGGAAGGGAGAGAGAGAGACAGAAACACAAATTAACAAATTTACAAATTCCACTTATTTATGCATTCATTGGTTGATTCTTGTATGTGCCCTGACCGGGGATCAAACTCATAACTTTGGTGTATCGGGACAATCCTCTAACCTGCTGAGCTGCTCAACCAGGGCTTCGCCAAAATCTTGTAACAAAGTTAGCTCATCCTATTCTGGGGTATTGGATCATTGGACACCATGGCTCAACATTTTTCCTTTTCCAAATTTTATTTTGCTATAATTGACGTGTAATGTGTAAGTTTAAAGTGTACAACATGTTGATTTGATACATTTAGATATTGCAATATGATTACTGTAGCA
Source organism: Molossus molossus (assembly GCF_014108415.1). Lineage (NCBI taxonomy): Eukaryota > Metazoa > Chordata > Mammalia > Chiroptera > Molossidae > Molossus > Molossus molossus. The sequence goes on along the minus strand of NW_023425347.1, from coordinate 34,912,558 downwards.
TTAGCAAACATCTCTATCTTGTCATTTTGTTTTCGGTGTGATGGGAACAATTAAGATCTAGTTTGTTAACCACTGTGAAGTTTGCTGTGCTGTGCACTCGATCTACAGCACTGTTTATCTACCGGTTGCAAGTGTGTACCCTTAAACAGCACCTCCCCAATTTCCCCACCCCCGGTGCCTAGTAACCACCATTCTTCTCTCTGTTTTTGTGGGATTGGCTTTTTTAGATTTCACATGTAAGTAATATCATACAGTATTTGACTTTCTGTCTGCTTATCTCAGCATAAAGCCTTCAAGATATCCATGTTGTCACAAATGGCAGGGTATTCTTTCTCATGGCTGAGTAACATTCCTGTGTGGGTGTGCACACGCGTGTTCTCACATCTTGATTTAGATATCCACTGACAGGCACTGAGGTTGCTTCTATGTCTTGGCTGTTGTGAATGATGCTGCGAGGGAGTGCATATATTTCTTCGATATCTGGGTTTCATTTCCATTGGCTATATATATAGCCAGGAGTGAAATTGCTAGATCATGTGGTAGTTCTATTTCTGTTTACTTACTTATATTTGACAAACCTCCATAACATTTCCCATTGTGGCTGAACCAGTTTACATTTCCACCAACAGTGCGCAAGGGTTCCCTTTTCACCACATCCTCACTAACACTTGTTATCTCTTGTGGTCATGGTAGCCGTTCCAACAGGTGTGAGTCATACCGTAGTGTGGCTTTGCTTTGCATTTTCATGATGATTAGTGATGTTAACCATCTTTTCATGTGCCTTTTAGCCATGTGTCTTTGGAGAAATGTCTATTTTAGTTCCTCTGACCATTTTTTATTGGATTGCTTGATATTTTTGATTCTGAGTGTGTGAGTTTTTTAAATATATTTTGGATACCACCCTTTTATCTGAGCTATGTTTTGTGAATATTATATTCCATTCTGTAGGTTGCCTCTTTCCATTTTGTTGGCTGTTTTGCTGCGCACAAGCTTTTTCGTTAGATGTTGTCTCACTTGTGTTTGCTTTTGTTGCTTGTGGTGTCATATCTGAAAACAATTGCCCAGACCAATGTCAAGGAACTTCTTTTTATGTTTACTTCTAGGAGTTTTATGGTATCAAGTCTTATGTTTAAGTCTTTAAGCCATATCTAGTTATTTTGTGTGTGGTAGATGATAGGGGTGCAATGTTATTTTTCTGCATGTGGCTGTCCAGTTTTCCTAACGCCATATATTGAAGAGACTGTCTTCCCATTGTGTATTCTTGGTTCCTGTGTTATCAATCAATTAATTAATTTATGTATATATGGGTTTATTTCTGGGTTCTCTATTCTGTTCAAAGAAAGTTCAAAGAAGTTAAGTTTTATAGTATCAAAAGTATAAGAAAATTAATTGCTACTTTGTCCAAAGGAGTAGTATTCCAGTTTATTATATACTGTTTGGCCAGCTCTTGAAATCAAGATCCGATGTTTAGTCATTTATTAAATATGTATTGATCCCCAGGCACTGGTCACCAGGCATTGTGCTTGTGGCAGACAAGGCTCCATAGAGCCTATAGTTCAGTAGGAGTACATCTAAGTCACTTAGCAATGATATTAGTGTGATCAAGACTCCCCCAGGGAGCCCAGCCAGTGTGGCTCAGAGGACTGAGCGTCTGAGACGGTCCCTGTTGAATTCTGAGAGGTCCCTGTTGGATTCCCAGTCAAGGCACATGCCCGGGTTTTGGGCTTGATCCCCAGTGCGGGGGGCGGGGGGTGGGGGCGTGCAGGAGGCAGCCGATCGATGTACTCTCTCGCATCCATGTTTTTATCTCTCTCTAAAAAACTCAATAAAAACATTAAAACAAAACAAAAGACTCCTCTAGGGAGAAGACAAGGTGCTCTGGGTGCACATAGAAATCCAGGCTGGGGTGTCAGCGCAGGCTTCCTGGGGGTCTTGGTGTTAAGTTGACACCAGATACAATTCAGCGAAGAGCAGAGGGAGCCAAAAAGGGTTCTAAGTGGGGGAGGAACAGATGAAAGAACCTGACATTTTTGAGGAAATGGGACTTCACTGTTGCTGGAGTATGTGTATAAACTGCAAAGGAGTAGGTGGGTAGAGATGAGGAAAGGTCACGTGCAGATGTAGGCACTGTTCAGAAGGAGTTATTTCTCACAGCGCACATCTAAGTTGTGTGGGGCTGGAAGTGTGTACACTTCTGTGGCTCCTCGAAGAAATCCATGATAAAATGTTCATGGCTTTTGTATTCAGAGCCTTGGAAGGGGCCTGTGCAGGGCACCTCAGGTTTCATTAGCTTTCTGATAAGTCACCTCTGCCCCAGAGCCCCTGAACCATCAGCGGGAAGAGAGGTGATGAGATTTGCCATGTGGAGAATGGGTCGCAGGGTCCAAGACTGAAGGCAGGGGCACGCGCCTGGAGCCTCGGCGATTGTGGGATGACGTGGGCTGGGATGTGGCACTTAGCAGTAAGAAACGCAGGTGGTATGCTACTCAGGCGGTAGAAACCAAGGACTGGACAGACTCTGTGTGCCCTCAGAGACCGTATACTGACCACGTTAAGGGACTGTTTCCCCACCAGTGTGATTTCCGCCCATCCTTCGAGGGCCTTGCAGGTAAAAAGTTATTGGGTTTTTTTTTGTTTGTTTGTTGTGCTTTGTGCCCTGCTCTTTCCACACAGGCAGAGGGAGTGTTTCTTCGACCCCTTGGCCTCTGCACACCTCTGTCCTGCCCCCCTGCATGAGCGTCTTACCTTCTGTATCCTGCATCTCCAGGGTCTACTGAGTGGAGAATGAATGAATGGCTGCTTTGTTCTCTACAAAGATGTTAGAATAATTTAAAATAATAAGTTTTTTAAATTATATATATTTATATATATAATAACCTGACATATCTATGTGCGACATGGCTGGGCCGGTTGAGGAAGCCATACTAAAGGATGTTCGGCATTAGCCCCTTCCCACACAGGCATTAGACTAAGGAAGAAAGCATGAGGAAATGGAGCAAGAAACACAAAAATGATAGACAATTACAAGTGACAATCCAGGAGTCTGGGGGCCAAGGAACCCAGGGATCCTGCTCTGTCCATTCCTTCCTCCCCAGTGTGTCCCTATCCAAGCTGAATGACAGCCCGAGAAGTGAGTGGCCGGTCAGGAGAGAAGGGCTGGGGCACCCCAGCCCCGCACATGCACATCCCCAAGTCCGTCAGTCATTCTCGCTGGGCCGAATGTTTGGCCCTGTCAGCATCTGTGAGAGGGCAAGAGAGGATACAGAGTCCTCTCAACAGTTAGTTCCCCTCTGACCCTTTGTCATAACTAGCAGGTCGCCTTCCGTAAGAGTCAGGCCAACCTCGGAGCAGGCTGGCCAGCCGCCAGCCCTTTCCTCCACCTGCTCCTGCAGCAGCATTGCTTCTCACCACGCAGGAGCTGGGCACTGGGCTCTAGGAAGGCAGAGGTGTCCGTGTTCCTCCTCTCTCCTTCCCCGCCTTCCCCAGCATGAATGGTCTCCGAAGAACCTGCTGCTCCAGCCCTGCTGTAGTACTAAGCCCCCCAGGCTAGCTCAGTTCATCCCTTTTCTTCTTGTCCCCCTAACAATACACCTGGCATCGGATGGCATCAGAAATGCGGGACTCAGCCTGCGCGTGACTGAGCCCCACGGCCCAGCTGCCGGGGCCGCCTGCTTAGCCAGGAAAGTGGGTTGGGGCACAGGCAAGAGCTTCCATGGCTGGCTTCTTAGAATTTTTTTCTTGACCCTATGACCATGATAAGTATGAGGCTCTCTTGCCTGAATTCATACCCCACCCCCACCCCACAATCTCCACTTCCTCTTTCTCCAGGTAGTCTTCAGATGGTTTCCCGGTGTAGGCTGCTCACCCATGGGCCTTCCTCATTAGTTTCACAATGAATGGCAGAGTTTTTCAGCCGGTAGTTACAGAATTTAAAAATCAGAATTAATCTTATCCATACACAAGTCTACTTCACAGATGAGGAAATAAGAAATCCTGAGACACTGAATGACTTGACCAAGGTTACATGTTCCTTCTACGTGGAATTAGACCCGAACTCAGATCTCTTGGCTCCTATCCCATGATACTTGCAAAGGCCACATGCTCGGAGAGAGAAAAGCTGCCCATTTTATATAACGTGTTCAATCTTTGCATTAAGAGCCAGAGCAAACTGTAAGAAATACCGACTAAGGGAGGTTAAAAGTGGGCACTGGAGTTTCAGGCAAGCAAATCAGGGTTTCTTTTTGAGGATTCTCTAAACCTGCCATAATGGAAACATGAAGCAACAGCAGCCTAAGGGACAAAACACTTAGAAGCACAGAAAAGAGATCTCATTCAATCTGCCTTTCTCAACAATGTCAGCTTAGCTTTGGATGTTAAACCTGCCCAAGGCTCAGCCAATTTCGAGGTATTCTCTTCCCAAAAAAGAAGCCATGTCTCCCCACACTCTTGTATGGAAGAAAAAGAGTTCGCAGTATTACCCGATCCTAGTCTCCTTGGTCTGGGTCTTACCTGGGCTACAGTAAGGGGGCGGAAATCTCACTTTAACCAAAGAAATGAACTCAGATCCTCTCTTCAACACACGTTACCTTCTCGGCAGCCCCCAGCTGAATCCAGTCGGCTGGCTAGCAAGCTGAGGACTTCTCTCACTGAGAAGGGGCTGGGGCCCCTTCCGTCCCTGCCTGTGATGCAGAGAAGTCCAGTGGGTGAGGAAGCAGAGAGGAGGGGCCCTGGTTACCCCTCAAACTTGCTGGTGACGAGCGAGGTGGGGATGTGGTCACCAGTCACCAGGTTCTTGTCTGCCCTGCACGTGGCAGCTGCTCATTCCTCATCTTGGCTGTGGCCATGCTGTCTTCTCGGGTCAAAGCACGTTTGCCCTTTCTGGAGTCTCTTCAGGAGGCAGTCGGAGCCCCGGGCGTCTGTCCTCGGCTGGGATATTTGGCCTTCAGCCTCGCCCCCGCAGCTCCCTCCGGGAGAATACCTTCTTCCTCCTGCGGTCCCGTTTCTCCTCGGAGCCTCCTCCGCGAGTTCTCCTCCTCCTGTTCCTGAGACCCGGCGGGACCAGGACTGGAGTGTAGGGGGCCGGGAGGTCAAACAAAGAAGACAAGGGGGAGGAGAAATGGGGACAACCTACGCTGCTCCTTCGCTCCTGTCACTTAAAATAGTAAGTTCTGATTAGTGGTTGGGATCCAACCTAAGGTCAGCGGTTGAGAGGAAGTGCGAGTGCGCTGCAGACAGCGGAGCTGTCCCTCCGACCACAGAACCCTTCCTTACTTCAAGTTCAGTGCTTCCTGGTCCGCAGAGACCTTGCACAACCATGCTGTCACCTGCAAGGTGGAAGCGTTTTGAAAAGCTGCACATGGAGGTAGCAAGGGGCCTGGGACTAGTCCTCACTTTGCTAATATCTAGTAGTGTGACCCAGGACAGGTTATTTCACCTTATTAGTGATGTGTGAGCATTCCACCCTAGTGTTTTCATCGGTAAAATGAAGGAGTTAGAGTAGGTCATTCATTTTTATCTTCCTTTTCAAACAAGCTCTTCAGTGTTGCTCCAACACATAGTCAGAGCAGAAGCCCGCTGGTGCTATCTCTGGGGTCTCTATAGAAGCTCTGGCCCTCAGCATGATGCCCGGGCTGCTTAGCAGACCCTGCGTTTCAGAGCTGCCTTGAATATCCACCATCTCCAACGTGCAGATGGAAGGAAATGGTGAGAGACTCAAAGTCAGGGTAAAAATATGTTATCAGGGCCAAAATCTGGGTCCCTGGTGTGAACTGAAGAGCAGACCACCACCCCTCAGGTCAGCAAATTCGAACAGTGGGAAAAGCCATTTGCACAGCAGATATCTGTTGGGCGGCAGCAATGTAGGAGGAGGTTGAAAGTTCTTAGCCCATCGGTAACTTGTCTCAAAGCCATAGATAGGGCTGGAAGGGACCACAGAGGAAATAAGGTCATTCCAGAGGAATCTCTGACAGATCAGCAAGTCTGATAAAATACATTCAGTGAAGTATTCAAAATGATCCGCGTGTTCATCTGGAAGCTCCATATAACTTTTACACCCTGGGCCTGCCTTTTAGAACAACATGGAACACACTAGCCTTTCTAACATCTCTCAGAGCACCAGACTCCGTTGTTGTTTTCACTTGGTCCCCTGTGTCAACTTAAAGCAAACTGTCCTTTGGCAAAATCTTCAATTCAGCATAACATCACTTCTACTTGTTCGTTCTTGCTCTTGTTAAGTACTTTGCATACCCATGATATTCCCTCTTTCTCAAAAAAACATTTATCATTTCAAATAACGGCTACGCCAGTCGTAGGCTGTTGCGGATCCGATAAAGAGCATGAGAACCGTTCTCAGAGCCTGCAGAGGAAAAGAAAAGCTTCACGCTCACCATTTCCCTCCTCCTTTTGCACTAGGTGCAAGATTGAGCATGGCAGTGAAATGCCAGCGAGGGTTAAGAATTGAAGTTTATGCTTGTGAAGATGTGGGGGCTGCTAGGGCCTGCAGAGCCACTGAATGATGCTTTTGCAGTGACACCTTGAAATCTTGAGGTCCCGATGCAAGGAGTGTGCGTGTGTAAATATCTGGGAGGAGGGAAGGGAAGAGGGAACCTTTCAGTAGCTCCACAGTTGGCAGATGAGATTAAAACTCCAGCAACGGGAAAAGTCAAGTCCATCGACAATGGGAAATATTGGCTTGGGGCAGGGAGGCCTCGGGGCTGCATCACAACCAGACTGGTAACAGGCTGACCCCCTCAGCTGTTCATCTGGATAATTAAAGTAAATCGTGCACCTGTGATACAAAATTAGCTCAGAAACCAAAGACAACCATGGGTAAAGTACATTCGTTGCTTTGAACACAAAGGCTTACTATCAAGAGGCATCTAGTTTAAGAAGCATTTAGTTTGGAAGAACTAAAGAACAATTTTTATAGCTATTAACTCCTTGACACCCGGGTTGATTTCAAAATAATGTAAAAACTTACTCTGAAGTGCTTTCCCCGAGAAGCCAAGATAACAAGTATTGCATTGAACAATTCTGTTAATTTAGTCATTGGACAGAATTGTATTTGGAAGCTACGACTAAAGTTGGTCTGAGGCAGCCTGCTCCGAAATAAGTTTCAATAGTATGGTTCCGTGGAGAAGCGCACCGGGTTCAGTGGTCAGGAGACCTGAGTTAGTCCCATCTCTTGCTGCTGGGTGAAGTTGGACAGATCTTTTTGTTTCTCTAAGCTTCTCTGATCTACAAAATGGGAGTATTGGACCAGAGGGCTCAGACTTAGATTTCAGGAAACACAGTCACATCCTTGAACTCGTAGTGTAATAGTAGAGATTGTCAATGAAGGTGGCTTCCAGTGACAGTTTTAAATACGTGGGTGGGAGGGGCCACATTAACCAAGATTTCAGCTGCTTAAAAGTGCTAGCAGGCACAGGAAGGATCACTCTGTCTCCATAGAAATTACCTCGTGTGGCTCACTAATAGTCCTAACTTGTTTGCATGGGGGCCCGGACAGAAACTGGCTTCCACTTCTGTCTTCAACAGCCCTGAACGCGGTGGGTGTCCGCCTCTGTGTCAGGAGATTTTTGCACCTCAAGAGATAAGTAACAGTTGTGACCAGTCACAGGTTTGGAATGTATTATTCTGAAAGTGCAGTAGTTCTCTCTGCGTTTGTGGAAGACGTATTCCAAGAACTCCAGTGGATGCCTGAAACCTCAGTACCAAATTCTACATATGCCTTGATTTTGTCTATACATACACACCTATGATGAAGTTTAATTATAAATTAGGCACAGTAAGAGATGAACAACCATACGCATAAAATGGAGCAATTATAACACTGTACTGTAATAAGAGTTATGTGAATGGGATCTCTCTCAAAATGTCGTACTGTAACCATCCCTTACTTGCAGTAAACGGTGGCTCAATGCCATCAATCAGAACATGTTTCCTATTCACGTCTCCCACAAATTTGATGCCTTTTTCATCTTAACTAAGCACTTATCGTGCATTGTGGCCACAACTCATGCAGTGCGAGGTGCCACCGCAACACTTAGCACAATTTCTCTTTCCTCTTCACAATTTCAGAGAGACACAGTTCCTTCTTACCATCGATCTTTCCCAGCTCAGCATGTAATGTTTTTCTCTCTTTATTAGGTCAAGGCGGTCACCTTTTCACTTCACGGAAGCACCTCATGGCTTCTCTTTGGCAAATCCACATCGCCAGCATCACTGCTCTTGTGCTCAGGGGTCATTAAGTAAAATAAAAGTTACTTGACCACAAATACTGCAATACCGCAATAGGCGATCTGATTAAAAACAAAAAAATAAAGGAGCTGGACAAATAAGGACGAGGTCTTTTTCAGGTGGAAAGAGAGCACTAAAGGGGGCTGAGCCCCAAAAGTACAATTGCTATTGATTCTCCCTTCCCACCTGATGAAAATGTTCAGCACTCCGATTACATGACAACCCCAAGCGGCCATTAACAATACATCGGATTCCAAACACACCTCCCTGTGGGGAACACTCAGACTGTGAGGCGGGGGAGGGAGGAAGGAGGAATACGTAGCGCGGCCACTACCGCCCCCTGTAGGCATTTTCCCTCGTTCAGTATCTGGAACTGAGTTGAATTGGTGAAACCACATGGGTACTTAGGGAGAATGTAGAGTAACTAGCGTTCTACTTCCTTTATTTTTTAGAAATACCTACAAGAATATAAGGTCCATTCCCTGAAAGAAGAAAATATACCCACTGCCCTGATTAATCGTTAAAATCATTTCTGCTGATTTAAGCTTTTTAAATGTATAGCAACAAAAAATAGACTAAAATGTTCACATATCCGAGTGGGAGAGGCTAGGATTTTCTCCCACTTTATGCTTATCTGCATTTCTCTAGTTATCTAATGTTTTTGTAATCAAGAAAATGGAAAAACTAAACAAATATTACTGAGTCACAAGTGTATTTTAAAAATAAAGTGTAACAGTTGGAAAGAAAAAAATTACTAAAATACTGGTGGTTATTTCTGGATGGCTATGAGTATTTTCATTATGTATTTTCCAAATGTTCTCTTTTTTAAAAACTTGTTATTTTTTTTTTATTGAGGTAACATTGGTTGGTAACATTATATAGATTTCAAGGACACAGCATTATACTTTAATACTTATATAAACTATAGCATACTTACCACCAAAAGTCTGGTTTCCCTCTGTTACCATATATTTGACCACCTTTACTCATTTCCCTTTCCCTGAACCCCCTTCCTCTCCGGTAACCACCATTCTGTTGTCTGTATCTATGAGTTTGTTTTTGTTTTGTTAATTCATTCATTACTTTTTTTTTTAATCCTCACCTGAGGACATTTTTTTTTTTTTTTTTCATTTATCTTCAGATAGAGCAGGAAGGAGAGAGGAAAAAAGAGAGGGAGAGAGAAACATTGAAGTGAGAGAGACACATCGAGTGGTTGCCACCCACACAACCCCAACCAGGGCCAGGGACAAACTGCAACTGAGGTACATGCCCTTAGGGGGAACCGAACCCGGGACTCTCTGGTCCATGGGCCGACGCTTTAACCACTGAGCCAAACCAGCCAGGGCTTATTACTTTTTAAAAAATCCTCTCCCCAGGATATTTTTCTATTAATTTTTAGATAGAGTGGGAGAGAGGGAGGGAGAGGAGAGAGAAATATTGATGTGAGAGAAACACATCGATTGGTTGCCTCCTGCACAACCCCAACAGGGACCGGACATCGACCATGCAACTGAGGTACATGCCCTTCACCGGGAATCAAACCCACAACTCTTTGGTCTGCGGGCTGACACTCTAACTGCTAAACCAAACCGGCCAGGGCTCGTTACTTTTTTTGTTTTATATTTCACGTATGAATGATATAGTATGGTTTTTGTTCTTTTTTCATCTGATTTATTTTACTTAGCATAATACCTTCAACATCCATCCATGTCACATATGACAATATTTCATCTTTTCTATGGTTGAGTAATATTCTATTGTATACATATATCACATCTTCTTTATTCATTCTGCTATTGATGGATAGTTGTTTCCATGTTTTGGCCATTGTAAATTATGCTGTGATGAACATAGGAACACATACATCTTTTTGAATTTATGTTTTTATATTCTTCAGATAAATACACAGAAGATGACTTGCTGGATCATATGGTAATTCTATTCTTAGTTTATTGGGGAGTAGCCATACTAGGTTCCATAGTGGCTGCACCAAATTACAATCCCACTGACAGTGTATGATGGTTCCCTTTTCTCCACATTTTGTACAACACTTGTTTTTCTACAAACAAGTTAATTTCCTGTCTTTTTTTTTTATCTTCATTGTTGAATGTATTACAGATGTTCCTCATTTTTCCCCCATTGACCCCCTCCTCCCCACTCCCGCCCCCCTCCCACCTTTTCCCACACTATTGTCTTTGTCCATTGGTTATGCATATAAGTTCTTTGGTTTATTTCTTCCCACCCCCCAACCCCTTTCCCTTTGAGGTTTGTCAGTCTAGCAATGAATTTGTAGTTCTTTTTTTTTTAATCCTCACTCGAGGACATTTTTCCATTTTTTGTTCAGGTAGAGTGGGAGAGAAAGAGAGGAAGAGAAAGAGAAGCATCGACGTGAAAGAGACACATCAAGTGGCTGCCACCCGCATGACCAACCAGGGTCGGGGACAAACTGCAACAGAGGCACGCGCCCTTAGCGGGAACCTAACCCGGGTCTCTCTGGACCACAGGCTGACGCTCCAACCGCTGAGCCAAACCGGCCAGGGTGAATTTGTGCTTCTTAATCCCTTTACCGTTTTCACCCATTCCCCCAAACCCCCTCCCATCTGGCAACCAACAAAACGTTCTCTGTATCTATGAGAATGTTTCTGTTTTGCCTATTCATTTTGTTTGTAGATTCCATTGTCAACAGATATGTATTCATTGCCATTTTGTTCATATATTTTATCTTTTTCTTCAAAAAGACCATCATTTCATATAATAACGGCTTGGGGGTGATGAACTCCTTTAACTTTTTCTTGTCTGGAAAACTCTTTATATGGCCATCGATTCTAAATGACAGCTTTGCAGGATAGAGTAATCTTGGTGGTAGGTACTTGCTTTTCATCACTCTGAATATTTCTTGCCACTCCCTTCTGGCCTGCAAAGTTTCTTTTGAGAAATCAGCTGAAAGCCTATGGGAACTCCCTTGTAGGTAACTAACTTCTTTTCTCTTGTTGCTTTTAAGATTCTCTCTTTGTCTTGAACCTTTTGCATTTTGATGATGATGTGTCTTGGTGTGGGCCTCTTGGGGTTCATCTTGTTTGGGACTCTCTGTGCTTCCTGGACTTGTATGTCTGTTTCCTTCACCAAGTTAGGAAAGTTTTCTGCCATTATTGTTTCAAACAGGTTTTCGATTTCTTGTTCTCTCTCTTCTCCTTCTGGCACCCCCAAGATGCGAATGTTGGCACGCTTGAAGTTGTCCCAGAGGCTCCTTACACTATCATTTTTTTGGATTCCTTTTTCTTTTTGCTGTTTTGATTGGGTGTTTTTTGCTTCCTTATATTCCAAATCAATGGTTTGCTTCTTGGATTTACATACTCTACTATTGAATCTGTGTAAATTATTCTTTATTTCAGTTAATGCCTCCTTCATTTCTGACTGTGCCTCCATCATTTCTGACTGGTCCTTTTTTATGCTCTTGAGGCCCTCACTAAGTTCACTGAGCATCCTTATAAGCAGTATTTTGAACTCAGCATCTGTTAGGTTGCTTATCTTCATTTTGCTTAGTTCTTTTATTTGGGGTTTTGTTCTGTTCTTTCATTTGGGACCTGTTTCTTTGTCTCCTCATTTTGGCTGCCTCCCTGTGTTTGTTTCTGTGTATTACTTAATGAGAGGTATGGGGCTATCTGAGACTAGATGCTGCTTGTTTGAAAGAATTTAGGAAAACCTCAAGGAGGATCCAAGACAGGCCAATCCTATGGTTAAGCAAGTGGCAGCAGCTTGGGTGGGCCTGAAAGTTGGGTGGGGCGGGGCCTCAGGGAATCACCACGGCGGGGCTACCAGTGTGAGCCAGGTTGCTAGAGTCCCAGATATGGCGGCTGTCTGCCGCCCCGGGAAGGGCTCACCAAAGGAACAAAGGCCTCTGACAGCACGTTTGTCCCGGAGAAAGCCCCCTCTCCAGCCCTCACTCCAATGCCAAACAGCTCAGTTCTTCCCTGTATGTCTCTGGTGCCCCTCGAGCTGCCTCCCCTCCAAGCTCAGAGGGAGAGAGTCCGATAAGTCCGTGCGCGGGCCCTTTAAGGAGCTGCCTGGGGCTCCAGCCGCCTCAGCCTCCCTGAGCCTCAGTTCCCACTGGTTTTCCAGCCAGAAGTTATGGGGACTCTCTTCCTGGCACTGGAACCCTGAGCAGGGTGTCTGGTGTGGGACGGGGACCCCTCAGTCCTCAGGGAGGACCTTCCCAGCTGAGGTGTCCTCCTGATTTTTATCCGCCACATGTGGGTGTGGGACCAGCCCGTCCCCTCCGCCCCTCCTACCAGTCTGGATGTGGCTGCTGCTTTAATTCCGTAGTTGTAGGACTTCCATTCAGCTTGATTTCAGGCGGTTTTGAATGATGGTTGTTCTGTAGTTTAGTTGTAACTTTGATGTGGTTGTGGCAGGACATGATACCACGTTTACCTACGCCGCCATCCTGACCAGAAGTCAGCAATTTCTTGTCTTTTTGATAATAGCCATTCTAATCGATGGAAGGTCACATCCCATGGTTTGGATTTGCATTTCCCTAAAAATTAGTGATGTTGAATATCTTTTCATATTCTTTTTTTCTTTATCCTCACCCGAGGACAGTTTTCCATTTCTTGTTCAGGCAGGGCGGGAGGGAGAGAGAGGGAGAGAGAGAAAGAGAGAGAAATATCGACGTGAAAAGGACACATCAAGTGGCTGCCACCTCACAACCCAACCAGGGCCGAGGACAAACTGCAACCAAGGTACGTGCCCCTAGTGGGAACTGAACCCCCGTCTCTCTGGACTGCAAGCCAATGCTCCAACTGCTGAGCCAAACCGGCTAGGGCTCTTTTCATATTCTTGTTGGCCATGTATATGCCTTCTTTGGAAGAATATTTAAACAGATCCTCTGGCCATTTTTTAATTGGATTGGTTGGGGTTTTTTGTTGCTGAGTTGTGTGAGTTCTTTACGTATTTTGGATATTAACCCCTTATGAGATATGATTTGTAAATATTTTTCCCACTTGGTTGGTTGCTTTTTTGTTCTGGTGGTTGTTTCCCTTGGCTTCCAGAAGCTTTCTAGTTTGATATAGTCCCGTTTGATTATTTTTTACTTTTGTTTCTCTTGCCTTTGGAGTCAAATTCTCAAAAACTACCACTGACACCAATATCCAAAAAGCTTAGTACCTATGTTTTCTTCTATGTATTTTATTGTTACATTCAAGTCTTTGATCCATTTTGAGTTAATTTTTATCTGTGGTATAAAATAGTAGTCTAATTTTATTCTTTTGCATGTGTCTGTCCAATTTTCCCAACAGTAAAGTTTGTATATTTCTGCCCTGGCCGGTTTGGCTCAGCGGTTAGAGCAGACCAAAGAGTCGCAGGTTTGATTCCAGTCAAGGGCACGTACCTTGGTTGCGGTTCCTTCCTGGCCCTGGTCAGGGGCATACTGGAGGCGGCCAGTCGATGTGTCTCTCTCACATCCATGTTTCTCTCTCTCTCCCTCCCACTGTATCTGAAGATAAAGAAAAATATCCTTGGGTGAGGATGAAAAAAAAAAAGGTTGTATATTTCTAAGAAATTGTCCATTTTTTTTCTAGGTTGTCGCATTTGGTGGCATGTAACCTTTCATAGTATTCTTTCATAATCATTTGTATTTTTGTGGTAGTGTTCTAACTTGTCTTTCAGTTCTCATTTTATTTATTTGAGTCTTCCTTTTTCCTTAACGAGTCTAGTAAAGGTTTGTCCATTTTGTTTATCTTTTCACAGAACCAGCTTTGTTTTATCCATTTTTCTGTTGTCTTTTTATTTTCTACTTTCTTTATTTCTGCTCTGTTTTTTATTTTCTTCTGTTGTTTTGGGGCTTCCCTTGTTCTTCTTTTTCTAGTTTCTTAAGGTATAATGTTAGTTTCTATTGATTTTGTTTGTTTGTTTGTTTGTTTCTTGAGTCCTATTTTGCTATAGACTTCTCTCTTTACTGCATGCCAAATATTTTGGTATATCATATTTTCATTTGTCTTTATCTGTCTTTTGATTTCTTTTTTTATTTCCTCATTGACCCAATAGTTGTTCAGTAGCATGTTATTTAAAATTCACTGAGATTTGTTTTGTGTCCCAGTATACGGTCTATCCTTGAGAATGTTCCATGTGAACTTGAGAAGAATGTGTATTCTGTCACTTTGGGATGGGAAGTTCTATATCTATTACGTCCACCTGGTCTAATGTCAGTTAAGGCTGATGTTTCCTTGTTGACTTTCCGTCTGGATGATCTATCTATTGATGTATGTGGGGTGTTAACGTGTCCCACTCTTATTGTGTGGCTGTCTATTTTTCTCTTTAGATCTATTAATAATTGCTTTGTATATTTTGGTCCTCCTAGGTTGAGTGCATATATATTACTAAATGATATGTCTTCTTGATGAATTGTCCTGTTTATCATTATAAAATGTTCATCTTTGTCTCTTGTTACCTTTTTTGTCCTGAAATTTATTTTGTCTGATGTAAGTATGGCTACACCCGCTTTCCTCTGGATACTACACCCTTGTAGCATCATTTTTCACCCCTTCACTTTGAGCCTGTGTTGGATTTGTCGCTGAGAGGCAGCTCCTGAAAGCAGCATTGAGTTGAGGCTTTTTTAACTGCTCTATACCTTTTGATTGGTGAGTTCAGTCCACCCACATTTAGTGACTGTTGACGTATGAGGACTTACTACTTCTATTTTATCTGTTGTTTTCTGTTTGCTCTGTATCTCCACAATTTCTTTTCCCTTGTGTTTCTGTGTGCTATTTTAGTTTGGTGGTTTCCTATGTTTTCCTCTTTTTTAATAGTTTATGTCTCAGGCCCTAGATTTTTGTGCTGTGGTTACCATGAGGTTTGTATAAAAATGTCTCATATATAAAATAATCCTTTTTATTTTGATAATATCTCCATTTATCTATACAAGTTACATCTTTTTTCTTCTCCACTTTTGTCTTTCATGTTTGGTTTTTTTTTAAAGATATGTTTGTATTTATTTTAGAGAGAGGGAAGGAGAGAAACATCGATGAGGGAGAGAAACATCAATTGGCTGCCTCCTGCATGCCCCCTACTGGGGATCGAGCCCACAACCTGGACATGTTCCCTGACCTGGAATGGAACAGGGACCTCTCAAATGCATGGGATGAGGCTCAACCAACAGCCACATTGGCCAGGGCTCCCTTTTTGTTCTGTCACAAAATATCCCTTTTTATGTTGTGAATTCATCGCCAAATTGCAGTAGCAAGTTATTTTTAATGCTTTTCCCCCTTTAACCTTTACATTATAATAAAATGTTCAATGCTCTCTTATCAAATAGTTGGTTTTCTGCTTGTTTGTCACTTTACTCAAAGTTCGTGTACTTGAGTCTTTTCTTGGGGGGTGGGTAAAAGAGCTATTTTCAACATTTCTTGAAGGCAGGTCTTGTGGAGGTAAATTCTCTCTGTTTATGTTCAAGAGGGCTTTTATTTCCGTTTCATATCTAAGGATAACTTTAGGGAATATATTGTTGGCTGGCAGTTTCTATCTTTTAATATTTTGAATATATGATTCAAATTTATCCTGCCTTGTAGAATTTCTTTTGAGAAATCTGATGATAACCTACCTATCTGATGAGTTTCCTTTGTAGGTTACTGTGTACCCTGCCACCACCCCCTCCCCCCCAGCTTCTTGAGAATTCTGTGTCATTAACTTTTGGAGGTCTTTCTGTGTTGAGATAATTAGATGTTCTGTTAGCTTCTTGTACGTGAATGTCCTGTTCTTCCTACATTTAGGAAGTTTTCATCAATTGTTTCTCTGAATACGCTTTCTGTTCCCTTCTCCCTCTCTTCTCCTTTGGGGTAGCTTATATTGGTTGTTCATGTTGCTTGATGTGTTGTTCTGCCCTTTCTAATGAAGACAGATAATTTTGATAGTTTCTTTTTTTAAATATTTTTTTATTGATTTTTTAGAGAGGAAGGGAGAGAGAAACATCAATGAGAGAAAAACATCAATTGGCTGCCTCCTGCATGCACCCCACTGGGAATCGAGCCCAAAACCTGGGCATGTGCCCTGACCGGGACTCAAACCTGCAACCTCTGGGTGCGCGGGATGATGCTCAGCTCACTGAGTCACACCGGCTGGGTGAGTTATTTCTAAGAAATCTTAGTTCTCCCTCCTCTTCCACCTGAATTATTTCTACATTTCTACCTTTGAGCTTGCCAGTTCTCCATATGGTCTGTTCTATTTCCAGTGATCTCTGATGTGTTCATCTCATTTATTGAGTGTTTCAGCTCCAGAATTTGTTTAAAAAAATTTTTTTTCTTTATTGATTTTAGAGAGAGGAAGGGAGAGGGAGAGATAGAAACATCGATGAGAGGAAACATCGACTGGCCGCCTCCTGCATGCTCCTCACTGGGGATCGGGCCCACAACCTGGGCATGTGTTTTGACTGGGAATCCAACCCATGACCTCTTGGTGCATAGGTCGATGCTCAACCACTGAGCCAAATATAGTTGTTTTTTTTTATCCTCACCCGAGGACATTTTTCGATATTTTGTTCAGATAGAGTGGAAGAGAGAGAGAGAGAGAAACATCGACGTGAAAGGGACACATCAAGTGGTCGCCACCCACAGGACCCAACCAGGGCCGGGACAAACTGCAACCGAGGTACTTGCCCTTAGCGGGAACCGAACCTGGGTCTCTCTGGACCGCAGGCCGACGCTCTAACCGCTGAGCCAAACCGGCCAGGGCCTTTTTATAGTTTAAATCTCATTGCTAAAATACTCCTCTGTTCATTAATTTTATTCCTGAACTCACTGAACTGCATTTCTGACTTTTCTTGTACAGTCAGACCTCCTTTATCGCGGTTAATCAGTTCCACACTCTACCGCGATCAATGAATTTCTGCCAAGTAGGATTCTTTATTTATACAGTCGTCCCTCGCCACTTCGCACTTGGACTTCCGTGGCTTCATTCTATCGCAGGTTTTTACTATACTATACTATACTATACTATACTATACTATACACTACACTATACTACACTACACTATACACTACACTACACTATATACTACACACTATATACTACACTATACTACACTACACTACACTATATACAACACTACACTACACTACACTACACTATATACTACACTACACTACATACTACACTACACTATATACTACACTATACTACACTACACTATACACTACACTACACTATATACTACACACTATATACTACACTATACTACACTACACTACACTATATACAACACTACACTACACTACACTACATACTACACTACACTATATACTACACTACACTATACACTACACTACACTACACTATATACTACACTACACTATATACTACACTACACTATACACTACACTACACTACACTATATACTACACTATACTACACTACACTATACACTACACTACACTATATACTACACTACACTACATACTACACTACACTATATACTACACTACACTATACACTACACTACACTACACTATATACTACACTATACTACACTACACTATACACTACACTACACTATATACTACACTACACTACACTACACTACACTATATACTACACTATACTACACTACACTACACTATATACTACACTACACTACATACTACACTACACTATATACTACACTACACTATACACTACACTACACTACATACTACACTACACTATATACTACACTATACTACACTACACTATACACTACACTACACTATATACTACACTGCACTACACTACATACTACACTATTCTATACTATTCTAATACTACACTATACTACACTATACCTGAAAAACCTGATAGAGTGAAGCCGCGAAAGCCGAAGCGCGAAGTGGCGAGGGACAACTGTATCTTGTTGAGTTTATTCATGACTATTTTGAATTTCCGATCACTTAGATCACACTCTTCTGACTTTGAGTTTGGTTTCTGGAGAACTGTCATTTTCTTTCTGTGTTACCATATTAACCTGGTTGTTCATGTTGCTTGATGTGTTGTTCTGCCAGCACATTTGAGGTAGCGAACACATTTCTTATTCAAGTACCAGTTTGATTTTAATAATTCAGGATGATAGGTCGTTTTTCCAGTAGATGGCGCTATAGCACGTTTCTGTTTCCTCTTACCTGCACTACTGTGCCTCAGCGGTCATGATAGAGGGCATCACTGCGGTCCCTGGAGTCGCTGTTTAGATGTTGGGCTGGTGGATATGCCTCCTGTGCACTGCTACATGGTGGGGGTATGTGGCGGATGAAAAGGATCTGGGTTCATGAGCCTGCCACGCAGTTACCCGGTTCCCTATGGTGTTGATGTTGCGTGCCGCGGCGGCAGCGGGCACAGACCAGTTGCAGCTGCTACCAGGCTCCACCACATTGCAGGAGGGAGCTGGGTTCTCCAGTGCTGGTGCTGCTTCTGCCCTTTACCGTCCACTGGCTACAGTGTGGGGGCCACACCCTGATTCCTCCACCACTGCTTGATTGGCTGGGGCTGCCAGTGCACCCTCTGTGGGCACTGTCGCTGTCCTTCCCACCCTCCCCTCCCATCCTGCTTTCCCTGTGCATTCTAACATTCCTCTGATGTCACGTGTGAACTTCTCAGGCACGCCAGTGTGTTGAGCAGAGGGACCTCGACCTATAAACCTCCAAATCGTTGCAGATTTAAGGGGTGATCCAAAAGGGTCTCACTCCACCATGCTGACATAACCTCCAAATGTTCTGTAATGTGCATGTACTGATGTTTGATAATCGCAAAACTACTCCAGAATCTAGTTAACTAGCTACAGGTTGAAGAGGAAGCCTGTACTGAATAGGATGTTTTGTGGTCAATTACTAGAAACTGGGGAGCACTGTAGGACTACTGTTCAGTCCATACTTGGAAAGATGGAGATGTGTGATGCTGGGTTCCAAAGGTGGTGCTCAGCATGGGGACAGTGACCTGAGACTTTTTCCCCTAGGTCTCACTCTTGGTAGGGTGAGTTCTACCTGGTTGGAGTATAAATTTCATCACTAGCCTTGCAATCCTGTAGTTGGCACACTGTATTCGTGTTTCCTTCTCTGGTGTTCTCTTCAGCTTTTTAGTACTGTTTGAATGTCCTACCTTTTGTACAAGGGAGAAGCACCAATTTTGTGGTCCAATACCCATCTCCCTTCCATGGTCAACAGAAATGACAGTGGAGATCTGCTCTTCTAGACAGCAACCCCACTCTGGATCAGTCTGAATCTGCCCACCAGGCCACAACAGAACATCATCCTAACCTGGTGCCCGCCTCCTCAGATGGGCAAGAGCCGCGAGGCCTCACAGTGGGGGTGGTTAGCATGGCTTTAAGTCCCCAGTACAAACTACTTACCTGGTTAAAAGGGGACATTTAGTTGGTCTCTGCTTACATTTCCTAGCACTTAGAGACCTTAAATCAATGTTCCTCAGAGTCAAATGCAAAAAAAAAAAAAAAAATACACATCACCATCACCTGAGGGTAGGGTGCTTATTTCATCAATTCCTGGACATTCTCAGGATCTATAACCTCCATTTAAAATATTCTGTCTTAAGAGTATCTCAATCAGTAAAAGTAAAAAAAGAATCGTAGATACGCAGATTCTGTAAAATGAAATGTTAAAATCTGAACTGAAATCCATGGCACGGCTATTATTTGGCGGCATCTTCTCCGCTCAGGCTCCCGGAGGAAAACACGGGGACAGTGCTCTCTCCCAAGCCCGTGCCCTTCAGTGTCCAGCACACCGCTTCTTGCTCTTAATACAAATATAAGCAGATCACACAAACCCTTTTAAACTGCAAACTATGTATGTTCTTAATGTCAACGGACCTTGCTATTTCCATAACTTTATTAAAATTTTAAAAAACTAAATATATATGAAAAGAAAACAAAAACAAGGAGATCTAACAGCTTTATTAGCTGCAATATGCATTTGTAATTATACATTATAAATTATAAAGTACATATAACATGTAATTATAACAAAACCTTTAGTTTTGAAAAACACTTTATTCAAGAATTACATAATTTCAAATATCTTCCAAAATACAGTTTCCTAGACTGCTACAAAAGAAATCAAATTCAATAAGAAATTTAAATCATTAAATATGTTTTACTAGTATATACATACATAATGCCAAGCAATTAACATATAGCCCTGGAATGCGTACCATGTCTTTCTTTTTCCTTATTAAAGGCTCAATCCAGCACTTCATACAGGCTATGTACAACAGGCAAAGTTCAGTGAGCACAACAGTTTGACACTAGCTGCCTCGATTTATAACTGTGGCAGTTTGTCAACAGGGGTGTCAAATTTGAAGTCTGTAGGAAACAGATCTGGGGCTCGAGGATAGATGAGTCTGTAGGACTGTCTGATTGTAACATCAGCAACACCAGCTATATCCCCGATTTCTAAAAGACAAAATCAAAATATTAAAAGTTAACTTCCATCCTATCTTCTATTGCCTGAATTTCAATTTGTGAGGTATGACTGTATAAAACACCAAAGTGAAAAAAACCAAAACTACTGATTTTTAAAATTTGATAATGGAATTACACACTAAAAGTCAAAAGCAGGGCTCAAGTTAACAACGGACAGCAGAAGTACTTATTACCTCAAAGGGTTGTCGTATCAGTATTAAAAGTTATACTAAATGTAAAACATCTAAACAGTGCTCAGGGCATAGCCCCATGAACGATAACCGTTACACTAGTCTTCATGTTTGAACTGACATGTCCTTTTTCTTCACAATAAATCTTTTTCAGGCTCATAGAAGTAATCCAGGAATACATTCTTAGGAAAAAATGAACTATATTATTTGTATTTAAAAGTTCCTCTACAACATCTCCCCCTAGCTAACTTCTGTGAAGAGACTAACACCAAAATGGGATGCTGCTACAAATACTGTTCTACAACTTCTTTTTCCTACTTAGAACCTCAGAGATCAAACAGCTGGATATTATAGCATAATGCAGATGTGTGTCACTGAGCGTATACATTGAGCTCACATGAGGCTTGTTTGCATGAGGATTTCTAGCCTATTATAGGCTTCTAGGGTGGATTCAATTTAACCCTTCAAAGTAGTTACTACCTTTTTCCTTCTTTTGTAAAAGAAGTCCTAAAAGACTACCGCTTGACAATTATTTGGTCAGTTATAAATGCTTAATTAAAATGGGTTTTTAAAACGCACCCTTCAACAGAAACTCAAACAAGTGAGGTTTTACAGATTTTCAGTGTGGATGTCTGCCATCAGTGTGCAACTAACTTATTTTAAATGTCCTTATTATGCATTATATCATCCTAGACATAGATACTGATGAATGTCAAATAGATGAATATCAACTGGCTGCTGGGAAGGGAAGAAGAAGGCCTTAAATTTCAACAAAACCCTTCATGTAAAACACAAGCAGAAGCAAGTGTCAAGATAAACATTTTTGTGTTGTTGATTAGAATAAACTTTACAACTAGAAATTAAAGTAAGGGCCATCTGTGCCTGGCTGCAGCTTGTAAATTCTACGAGAAGACTCGAAATTTCCTTAAGAAATATGAGTGGAGGCCAAAGGCAATCGATAACAGCACATTAAAGTAACTAATGGTTGGCTTCTTCTTCCTAATCATTCTTCTGTATAATTTATTACTTCCTACAGAAACATGGCTTAAGCTGAGGTGAAAGGCTGTTCTGAATAGGGTATTATCAAGTTATTGCAGCAAGTAATTTCACTGCCACACTTTTAAATTTAAAGTTAACTTTTCTTTTTTCCTTACAAATCATTTTGAGGATCACAGAATTAATGAATTCATGCTAGTAAAGAAATTTACTTTAATACTTCTGTTTGAAAACAACACTAAATTCAAAACTGGCTTTAGGAGGTGGGAACTGCTTTTGCCAATGTTTTCACTAAGAAACGGTGGCTAGTGCTGTAAGGGACAGGAACAGCTGCACAGGCCCACAGCTTGCTGGCTGGGCGGGGAGGAACAAGGCAGGGCCCCTCCCCTCAAGATGAAAAAGGTAAGTTTTGTGGAGGGCGGGGGAACTATTCCAAATAATCAGGAAAATGTAAGGGGGAAAAAAATAAAACCTCTAAAAATGAAAATGTACAAATTAAAATAATTCAAATAGGAAAAAAGGCAAGTCTGTAAAAGAGTTATACCTCCATACATTTTTACGTGTGAGCCACTTAAAAGGGATATACTGTATTTTCTTAAGTTTAGATGCAAAGGAACTACCTCTTAAATATGGGTTCTGGATACCTACTTGCTTCACACCTAAGATGGAAGTACCTTTCCGTACTACAGTCACACGGTTTCATCACTCCTACCTTTCTGGGTCCTCTTCTCGGCTGATGCCTGCGAGGCCATGTAAATGGCTGCCGCCGCCACAGATATGGGGCTCCTTCCAGGAACCAAGTCCAGTTCCACAGCTTTACGGGCTATATGAGTAGCTGCCATCTGCACTTGTTTAGGAAGACAAAGGTTGGAACAAAACCTGGACATGAAGTCCCCAGTTGTAATCAAATCCACACTGGTTTCCAAAGCTTTCAAAATAAGTTTAAAGCATCGACCAATTTCTTTCTTAGAAATTCGTGATACGGCACATATTTCTAAAAGAAAAAAAAATTCACGTAAGTCACATAGTTCATTTTTAAACTCTATCATTTCATATTATAAGAATAATATATTCTAATAGTAAAAAAGTCAATCATGCCTTACAGATAAATCCCTAATTGTCTCCATGATATTCCCTTGGAGGTAATTTAAAATTTCTGTTAATTTAAATGTTTATCAAACTTGAAAATTTTTTTTCCAAGGTTAAAATATCTTAATATTTCAAAATATCATTGTCTCTAAAGTTTCAATTTATGCAAATTAGGCTTCTTCAACCAATCAAAACATCTTTAATATTTACATATTAATCAACTATAAGGAATATATCAAGGAGGTGAAAAAAATACTCAATCTAAATAAAGAATGCTTCTCAAGCTACACAATGTCATATATACATGCTACCCATGCAATTACAGGCTAGAGCAAAAGGAGATGAAATACCTGACCATGTTAGGCCAAAAATTCAACTACCAAACACTTTCAAAATAAATTTAACAAAAGCCTTATTTTTACTTGTAATAAAAAAGATAATAAAGGTCACTGCCTCTTCATATTGACATAAGAAAATGTAAAAACTAAGCATCTGCAGATGAATAAAGGGTAATTATAGTCTTAAGCCAAGACTGGCAGTGCAAGTCAGTGTATGTACCACAACAGTACTGACTAGCTGTCACGTGTTCACAGGTAAACTGCAACCTGGATGAACAATACTAGTTCTCTCAAAGCCTCCAACTTAAGGGTGAAAGTGAAAACTGTGTAACTCAAGCGAAAAAATTTCACTGATGCTTTCTGAGGGTTGACTCCCTCACTTGTAGAGACCTGGCTATGAGCAGAAACGGTTTTCCAGGCATCAAAGTTACAGACTTACTACAAAGTCCTACTCTGGCTAACAGGCCTCAAAACTCTCAAAATACTGTTAGTCAAAAGATCTGATTACCAAGGAACACAGGGCTTACATGGATAAAATGACTTTACACGGGAACACAGCCTGAAAAGAACATGGTCAGTAAGATCACAGAATTAATTTTTGTCAAGGAACAAAATAAGCAGGCATGTGGAAATTATACTTAGGTGGATTACTGCATGTAACCACAGAAACGTGACATAGCTACTTAGTGTCAAAGCTGCTTGACCTTGGTCTATTACTCGAATATGACACAGATAACATTTTTCCCTATGCAACTGAAAGCTCACCTTTAAATGTCCTAGGAACCCCTTCTTGTCTACAGGCAATATAGAGACAAGCAGAAGCTATGGCATCATTAGCTCTTCCCTTCAGGCTCTTCTGTTCATACACTTGCTTGAATAAATTATTTGTTCGATCCTTCAAAGCAGAGAAAGTAAGTTTAATTAACTCTAGGCCACTTAATTACTTGCAATATCAAAATTTCATGTGTTCATACACATTAAATTATGCTAAGTCAATGCCAGAATGGCTTAAAGAAGATAGACAGGAACTTACAACTATATTTCTAGGGAGGTTGATTCTGTCTGCCATGGTAGTAATTTCCTTGAACGCATTCATCATTGCCCGGTCAGAATTACTCATTGTTCTCCGATTCTGGTACTTGGAATTGCCAAATTCATCAAAACTTGCAGCTCCTGTACCCTATAAAACAAAGTTTTATAACTTTATAAAAAATGCTGGGAACCTGAATGAACAATTTGAGAAAACATAACTTATATCATCTGACTCCATGTACCCAATAAATCTATCCCATGTAACCTCCCTATTCCTCCAGTTAAAGTAGTTTTAGGGATGTTTTCCATAAAATACTTTAAATGTAAGAATATCTATTAAGAATCTAATAACATAAATTATGATATTAATAGACCTAAGGAGAAAACTAAAATGATCATCTCTAAAGGTGCTAAAAATAAAGTCAAGTAAACAAAACTCAAATACCATTTTGGAAAAAAAAAATGATAAAACACTAAAAATGGGTGGTACTTAATATTAGAAAATCACTCTCCCAGGCTCAAAGCCAACCAGATGATTAAGAGAGAAACATCTGCAGCGTTACATTGGTGTCAGAAGACAAAGGCACCTTGTAACACTGTACTAGAAAACTAGCCAATGTAATGTAATTATAATTATACAACATAATTATATAAATTCTATTAGTATAATTACACTAAAATTATGCAAAAAAAATCAGAAGTACAAATATAGGAAGTTATCAACTAGTTAGAAAACAATGAAAGAAAAACATTCTAATTACAACAACAAAAAAGATAAAATACCTGGGAATCAACTTAAGAAACATATATTAAAAAAAATAAGTTGCAATGTCAATTAGCTGTAATCTTACATCTGAAAATGTCATTATACCTTTTTCCAGCCTGTATAAAGCAAATGCAGCCATCACCTACTTAAAGATACTTCTGAATATTGTAATCTTTTAAACCTAGCGTACACTCTGCTTTTCAAATTTGACAAGTATAGAGCATAAAAAAATAATAACCTGCTTTTTCATGATACTTTATTAAAAACAGACTATGCAGTGGTATATATTAAGCACTAAAATAGCGCGCAATTCCTTGATTTGTCCTTTGGAATAGTGCCGGTACTATTTCCAATTCAGATACCAGAGCAAAAAAGAGCCAGACTGCCAGGAAGATTATGCTAGCATCTTATGTAATAGCAGCAGCCAACATTAATTGAGCACATACTACTTGTTGTTATAAATACTTCCCATATATTCCCATGTGATCCCCAATCTCTCTATGAAGTTCTATTATTCTCACTTTACTGATGAAAGAAATGAAGTTTGGTTATTTCCAATACTAGAAAACAAAGCTATATTTGAGCCCCAATTTATCTTAGGTGG
This sequence comes from Molossus molossus, assembly GCF_014108415.1. Taxonomy (NCBI): domain Eukaryota; kingdom Metazoa; phylum Chordata; class Mammalia; order Chiroptera; family Molossidae; genus Molossus; species Molossus molossus. The sequence goes on along the minus strand of NW_023425347.1, from coordinate 34,886,880 downwards.
TATGAAGGGAAAAGAGAAGACATTACTAATGTTCTAGGAACGTATCAATATGAACTCACAGAGACCATACATACTATGTTCAACACAATTTTTGTGCAAAATGTTCTTCATAAAAACAAGGGCCTGGGATATAATGACTAACTGATCTGTTGACCTCTCCTTTAAGATGGAAGCAATGGCCCTGGCTGGTGTGGCTTAGTTAACTGGGCATCATTCTGAGAGGTAGCTGATTCGATTCTCAGTCAGGGCACATGCCCAGGTTTTGAGCTCGATCCCCAGTAAGGGGTGAGAAGGAGGCAGCCAATGGATGGCTCCTTCTAAAATCAATAAAAACATTTAACAACAATAGATGGAACCACTGCATAAGGCAGCATCATTCACAATGGCACTACTGGTAAATCTCACTCAGGTCAAGATTCCTCTCTGGGGCAGTGACTGATACTTTTGCAAAGTTCCCAAACTCACAGGTTTTTGGTCAGGTGTCACTTGGTATTATTACCTTGCCAATCATGGTAGACAAATCTCCATCACTCAACAGAGGATTCTGAGAATCTCCAACTCGAGATGGATCTTTTGTTGCTTTATCATTGCTGAAAGTTCTCCATTCAGATCCCACATCGATAACCCGATCACCTAAGAATATAAGTACACATCTAAACAGTCTTGTCAAGATAGGGTTTACTTAACACTGTTTAAAATGCCCAACTCAATCCTTTTATTCCCAGGATATCTCAACATGGACATCTAGACTCCGGCTTAAATATCATGTCTCAGACATTTGTCTTAAAGCATTCTTTTAATTATTGTGCCAGCCCAATAATTACCCTCTAAAACATTATGCTATGATTAGTCATAATCTAACTCTTGAAAGAAAAATGAAACACAAATAACAAAATGAACTATTCATATGTGATGCAAAGATACAGTAATATGATTCTGAACAAAAGTTTGCAACAGGCAAGAAAAAAAAGAAACAGAAAGCACTGTTCACAATGGTATACACTTAGTCTAATATAAAAAACACTAAGTTTTCACAAGAAATGTTTTGCAAAGAACTAAGCCTATGCTTATGTTTTAGTAACTATTTGATGAAAAAATATTTTTGGCCAAATAATCTAAAAAGAATAAACTTTAAGCCCAGAATCAGTTAAGAAGAAAGTCAAGTAAGCAAATTTTTCTTTTTGGCAAAGAGACTAAATTTTGTCATGCCAAGAATATAAACATGAAAGATCGATCTGGTTGATTACTGCTTTGCGGGAGATGCTCAGTGGCTAGTTGACAAAAATTATCACTGAACACTTGCATACGGTAGTTACCTGTGCCCTTTATAAATGTTCTTTCAAAGGCAGGTGTCACTTTTATTGCCACTTTAGAACTAAGATTAATTTGCCTAAGATTACACAACTAGAACTGAAATGTGCACCAGGTATCAGAGTCTGTTCTATACACAGCTGTTAAACATGAGCTTTTCTACCAAAGTGTGAGAGGGAAGAAAGTGGGAATCAGACCATCTTCATCTGTGCCTGTACACAACAAACAGAAAGGGGAAAGGGACGAGAGAAATCGGTTACCTTACCAATTAAAAGTTCTGGGATTGACAGTAAATTAATAAAATGTTTAAGAGTGTGGATTCTACAATTTCCTGCTTAGCCTTGGACAAATGACCTCGTCTCTGTGCCTGTATTTCCTTGGCTTTAAATTTCCCTCATAACCTCACATTTTAAAGATTGTAAAGATTAAGCAGTATGCTAATAGAGGTATAGTGCATATAAAGTGCTTTAAAAGCAGTTCAAATAAGTGGTCGATATTAACTATTTACTGCTATGAAAATGAAAATAGACAACAGATATTTTGACACGTCCCCCTTTTGGTGGGGGAACAAGGAGAGGCACGGCTTGTAAACCATTCATCTTCATGTTACACTGGACGAGCATCCAAGTACTCTGCGGCAGGTGTTTGCTCAGTAGGACAGCAAAAGAGGTAGGGAAAAAACAGAAGAAAGAAACTCGATGCAGACTGTGCTAAACCTTCTAAACTATTTTTTATATGGTACATTAATTAAAATGCTCATAAACAGAATACAGTGATGCTAATCCAATCTTAGTGTTATAAATAAGCAGGTAAAGGCACAATAGAATGATTCCTGATGGTTTTGGAAAAAATTATTTTTCTTGGAACACTCAAATCACTTGGGAGCAACCAACCAGATGTCACTTGGACTATCAGGTGTCCACTGTCACAAGGAAACTGAGATCAAGGCAGAGCCCCCATCTGCCACATCTGTATGCTTCAAGAAAGCCAAGGAAGCAGAAAAAGGGAGATAAGTTATAAGGCAATTTCACTAGGTTAGAGATTGAGCTGGTGGCCCAAAATAAGGAGAAAAAGGTTAAATGGCTGGGACTGTAATGATGGATTTCTCTGCTTTCTCTTCATAATGACAAGCATTAGTAAACTTGAGAAACAATTCTAATTATAAAAATAAAGATTTTAAAAACTTACCTGAAAATAACATAAAATCATAACTATGCACTGAAGCCTTACTATAATATTAAACAAGGCCATACCTCAGAGACCACTCTAAAAAGATTAGTTTTTCCTTCTTCTTCTTTTTTTTAATTCTCACCCAAGGACATTTTTTTTTTTAATCCTCACCTGAGGACATTTTTCGATATTTGGTTCAGATAGAGTAGAAGGGAGAGAGACAGAGAAAAACATTGATGTGAAAGGGACACATCGAGTGGCTGCCACCCGCATGACCCAACCAGGGCTGGGGACAAACTGCAATCGAGGTACGTGCCCTTAGCGGGAACCAAACCCGGGTCTCTCCGGACCACAGGCCAACTCTAACCACTGAGCCAAACCAGCCAGGGCACCAAGGACATTTTTTTTTGCATTATATCTTCAGATAGAGCAGGAGGGAGAGAGAGAAGAGAGAGAAACATTGATGTGAGAGAGAAATATCGATGTGAGAGAGATACATTGAATGACTGCCACCCACACGACCCCAACCAGGGCCAGGGACAAACTGCAACTGAGGTACATGCGAGGGGGAACCGAACCCTGGACCCTCTGGTCCTCAGGCCGCTTCAACCACTGAAGCCAAACCGGCCAGGGCTTTCCTTCTTTTTATAAAAGAATAATACTTGCTTACTAAAAAAATAAGTTACGTATAAGCAAAACAAAATAACCTGCATTCCCAATACCCAGAGACAGCCACTATAAATATTTTGATATATATTCTTTCTTTTTCATTCATGTTTTATTTTTCCCTAATATAAAGTTAGATCACACTGTGCCTGTTCCATGACATCTTTTCACTAAATTTATATCATAAACACCAAAGCAAGATTTTTAGATAAAGTTTAGCCCCTTTAATAGCATCTAGTGATTAAAGTGATACCACGATGTCTCCATGTACTAATGTTTTCAAAGGGAGAAAAGTAAATCTAACTTTTTCATAGTCAGTGAAATAAAAACACAAACACACACGAAACAAAAAACTACTTGAGCCTTCAGCCCTGGCTGGTGTGGCTGAGTTGGGTGGAGCATCATCCCGTGTACCAAAGGGTCATGGGTTTGATTCCCCGTCAGGGCACATACCCAGGTTGCAGGGTGGATCCCAGTAGGGGCATATAGGAGGCAACCGATCGATGTTTCTCTCTCCCTCTCCCTTTCTCTTTTTAAATCAGTAAAAACTTATCCTCAGGCAAGGATTAAAACAAATAAATAAACTAATAAACTACTGCAGGCTTCAAATCTGGATTTTCTTACTAAATTATAAATTTAACTTGTAATATTTTATTTAACACAATGAATGTAAGAAGAGAACAATGCCAATGAAAAGGCAGGTAGAAATCTAAAAATAAAGTATTATTTAGCCAAGATGCCTCATTTCATAGCATTTTCCTTTTGGCCCCAGAGTAACTTACTATGAGTTTTTTAACTGCTTGCTTTATACTGCCTAAAAAGATGGATTTGGGGCCGGGGGGCGGGGGGGGGGGGGGGGCAGACGACTCTGACCTAGGGTATTATAAATAGAAAACTCAGAACTGAATAGTGATGTAATTTTTCCACATAAGTGAGAAGGATCTACAATGACTCATTCAACAATCTCTGGTTTGTGCCAAGAGCTATGGGCTCTTTATATTTTACTGCTCAAAACAGCACTCAAAAGAAATAAAATATCCAAAATAACTCAAATAACAATCATGAAACTACAACTAGATCTTCAGATTAAGTGCATGAGTAACAAGAAATAGGGCACACCATTCAAGGAAAAAAGTCAGAATACATAAAAGATTTTCATTTGGAAAAAACCTAAGTGAGGTAGCATTTTAAAAGTTGCTCTGGAAGGAAACTGCAATACAGAATCTTTTGGTGGGTAAGTGAGTTCACAAGGCAACCATAATGTTTGGGGATATTCTTTTTTTTTTTTTTTTAAGTTTTAAAAGTATTTTTTTGTTATTTATTTTTATTAATTAATTTTTGTTACAGATGTTTCTCCTTTTCCCCCCACTGATTCCCCCCTCCCTCTCCCTCCCTGACCTTTCCCCGGTTTGTTGTCCATGTCCACTGTTCATGCATACATGCATATAAGCTCTGTGGTTTATCTCTCCCCCACCACCTCCCTATTTAGGGGATTGTCAGTCTGTATCCTACTTCCGCGTCTCTGGGACTACCCCCTTCCTCAGACTGTTATGTTCATTATATTCCACAAATAAGTGAGATCATATGAAACTTGTCTTTCTCTGTTTGGCTTGTTTCACTTAGGATGATACTTTCCAGGTCCCTCCATGTAGTCTCAAAGGATAAGAGATCTTTCTTTCTTACAGCTGTGTAGTACTCCATTGTGTATATGTACCACTGCTTCTTTATCCATTCGTCTACTGATGGACACTTGGGCTGTTTCCAGATCTTAGCTATTGTAAATACTGCTGCTACAAACATGGGGGTACATATATTCTTTCTGATTGGTGTTTTAGGCTTCTTAGGGTATATTCCTAGAAGTGGGATCACTGGGTCAAATGAAAGTTCAATTTTTAATTTTTTGAGGTAACACCATATTGTTTTCCATAGTGGCTGCACCAGTCTGCATTCCCACCAGCAGTGCACTAGAGTCCCCTTTTCTCCACACCCTCGCCAACACTTGTTTGATGATTTGTTGATGGTGGCCATTCTGACAGGTGTGAGGTGATACTTCATTGTTGTTTTAATTTGCATCTCTCTGATGATTAGTGATGTTGAGCATTTCTTCATATGTCTCTTGGCCATTTGTATGTCGTGTTTGGAGAGGTGTCTATTTAGTTCCTCTGCCCATTTTTTAACTGGATTCTTTGTCTTCCTTTTGTGGAGTTGTATGAGCTCTCTATATGTACTGGAAATTAACCTCACAGCAATCAGACAAGAAGAAAAAATAAAAGGAATCCAAATTGGAAAGAAGGAAGTAAAATTGTCATTATTTGCAGATGACATGATACTATACACAGAAAACCCTAAAGACTCCATCAAAAGTTTACTAGACTTGCCCTGGCCAGTTTGGCTCAGCGGTTAGAGCGTCAGCCTGCGGTCCGGAGAGACCTGGGTTCGGTTCCCGCTAAGGGCATGTACTTCGGTTGCAGTTTGTCCCCGGCCCTGGTTGGTCGTGCGGGTGGCAGGCACTCGATGTGTCCCTTCACGTCGATGTTTCTCTCTCTCTCTCCTTCCTCTCTCTCCCTCCCACTCTATCTGTACAAAAAATGGAAAATATCCTTGGGTGAGGATAAAAAAAAAAAAAAAGTTTACTAGACTTAATAAATGAATTTGGCAAAGTAGCAGGATACAAAATTAATGTCAAGAAATCGATGGCATTCTTATACACCAATGATGAACTCACAGAAAGAGAAACTAAGCAAACAATCCCATTTACCATTGTGGCAAAAAAATTAAGATACCTAGGAATAAACTTAACCAAAGAAATAAAGGACCTATTTGCAGAAAACTACAGGTCATTGGAAAAAGAAATAGAGGAAGATATAAAAAAGTGGAAGCACATACCCTGTTCATGGATTGGGAGAATTAACATCATTAAAATGTCCATATTACCCAAAGCAATCTATAGATTCAACGCAATCCCCTTCAAAATACCAACGGCATACTTCACAGAATTAGAACAATTATTTCAAAAGTTCCTATGGAACCAAAAAAGGCCTCGAATAGCCACAGCAATCTTGAAAAGGAAGAACAAAGTTGGAGGGATCACAATACCAGATTTCAGGTTATACTACAAAGCCACTGTAATCAAAACAGCCTGGTACTGGCACAAGAACAGGCATATAGACCAGTGGAACAGAACAGAGAACCCATAAATGGACCCAAGGCAATATGCTCAATTAATATTCGACAAAGACAGCAAGAGCATACAGTGGAGTAAGGACAGCCTCTTTAATAAATGGTGCTGGGAAAATTGGACAGCTACATGCAAAAAAATGAAACTAGACCATCAACTTACACCCTACATGAGAATAAACTCAAAATGGATAAAAGACTTAAATGTAACTCATGAATCCATAAAAATCCTAGAAGAGACTGTAGGCAACAAAATTTCAGACATCATACGCAGCAGAATTTTTACTGACACATCACCTAAAGCAATAGAAACAAAGGAGAAAATGAACACATGGGACTACATCAAACTCAAAAGCTTCTGCACAGCGAAAGATACAATCATCAAAACGAAAAGGCAACCCACTGTATGGGAGAGCATAATTGCCAATGATATATCAGATAAAGGATATTCATCTTTTTACGAGGAAGAAGCGTGCCAATTAACATGTGCACCCACAAACCCACAACCTGGCACAACCTTTAATGATCTAGAAACAGAGAAATGCATATTTACAGAGAGTCAAAGGGGTTCTCTCACTTTACCATGATTCTAACATCATCTCCAAATGTTCTGTAATGTGCATGTGCTGACCTTTAGGATCTAGTTAACTGGCTGCAGTTTGAAGAGGAAGTCTTTACTAAATGGGATGTTTTGTGGGTAATTACTAGAAACTGGGAAGCACTAGAAGGGCGGTCTACTGCCTCCTCGCCATACTTGGAAAGACGGAAACGTGTGATGCTGGGTTCCCAAGAGGGAGACCACAAGGGAGAAAGTGACCAAAGATTTCTTCCCAGGCCTCATTCTGGGTGGGATGAGTTCGATCTGCCTACAGTATAAATTTCAGTATTAGCTTTGCTATCCTATATTTAGGTTACAACATTGTTGTGTTTCTCTGGTGCTCTCCCCCAGCTTTAAGTACTATTTAAGAGCCCCAGATTTTGGAGAAACACTATTTTCCTCTGTGGCTTCTACCCATCCCCCTTCCATGGTCAATAGAAATGACAGTGGAGGTCTGATCTTCCAGAAGGCAAGCCCACTCTGGATCACAGCCCAAATCTGCCCACCAGGACACAATAGGAGACTGTCAACTTTTACCAGTACCTTTTTTAACCTCTCTCAGAGTTTTATAAAATTAACACATGACAGAAAATCTATACATGAAAGTTTATAATAGCTAAAATGACACCACTGTAACAAATAATAGGACTCCTCCTCCCTCCATCTATAGAGTATGATCTCTAACACTTTGATGAAGGGACTCATCTAGGAAAGCAAACACACTCATTATGTCTATTTATGTATTACGTGTATGATTTTCAATCAATGTATCAGAGTAGGTCTAAAGAGTATAAACTAAGACATTCTATCACATTCTAAAGAGAAAAGGTTCCATCTCTTTAGTTTTCAAGAAATTGAGAATAACTGTCAAAAATCATTCACACCAGTTTAAAATGGTTCAACTACTTTGGCACCTACTTTATGATTTGGCAATTCCACTCAAGTATTTACCTACAAAGGTCTCATATAAAAATGATAATAGCAGCATTATTCATATTAGCTAAAAATTTGGAAAACAACCCAAATGTCCATCAACAGTAAAATATAGGAATTTTCCTCAGCCAATAAATTACTGATACATTTCATAAATAGTTTTAAGCAAAAAAAAAAAAAAAAAAGCCACACAAAAGAATATCCTCTATGATTCCATGTATAGGAAATTCAGGAACAGGCAAAATAGGTACTCTCTGTCTAGATAGCACCCCCAGTTTCCCCTTCCCCACAGGCACATATCTCCTAAACTCTAGGGACCCCATGAAGGCAGGAGACCAGGGGAGCAATGGGCAGCTACAGCCCCCTGAACCTGTCTCCAAGGCCCTCTTTTCTCTCTGACTTCCCGGTGAGCCAAAGCAGCCCAGCCTAGGCTCTCCTGTTGCTTCTTCCTTGTTTCACTGTCCTGAGTGTGCTTTTGCTTCGGCCAATAAATTCTTGCTTGTTTTGCTGCAGAGCAAAGCAAAACAAAAACAAACAAACAAAAAACCACAGGCAAAATAATCTGATAGAAAGCAGCAGTACAGTGGTTGCTGTTGGGTGGGGATGGAGGTGATAAGCTAGAAAGAGGAATAAGAAAACTTCTGAGGGAAGGGAATGGTCTAAACACCTTGTGTATTGGTTATAACAGTATATGCAATGTCAAAATTTAAACAGTAGATTTAAGATCTATGCATTTTATTATATGCAATTATAACTCAATAAGTTAAAAATTAAAATCATTCCCACAAAAATACTGTTGATTTTGAATTAAGCTGCACTAAACCTATACATTATTTGTGGAATGACAACTATTTTTATCAATCTTCTTGGACAAGGAAATATACTCTTCCTCAAGATCTTTCAGACTTTATATATTTCACACTAAAGACTAGATTTGATTTTTTTCTGTTAAAAATCTCATTTCCTAACTAGTAATTGCTATATTTTATATGCTTAGATCCAACTTTTCAAAGACTATTTTTAAAATTCGATCTGAGTATTCTATATACAAAATCCCATCAGTGGCAAAGAACTTATTCCCTTTCCCAAGCTTAACTCCCATTTCTATTTAATATCTAAAGCACTTGTCAGAATTTTCAAAACTGTTTTTGTTTAAAACAGAATGTCTTCAATATTTCAGCATTATGCATAAAAGTAACAAGTGAACTGAAATCACCTTCTTTTAAAACACTGTCCTGCTCTAATTCAGAGTGTCTTATTAGGAATAAATGATAAATGTTGAGCTTATTAAATATGTTACCTCAGCAGACCACACGGTTTCTTGCATACTATTTTCTTAAATTATAAAAGTTAACCATAATTGTTTGTGGGTTATTCTTCTTTTAGTACTTATGTGTTGGGATAAATTAAATTATGGTAGAGTAATAAATAATTTCAGTAGTTCAGTGGTTTAAAATGAAGATTTTCTTTCTTATTAATACTACATGTCTACAGAGGAACAGCATGGCTTTCTATGCCGCCCCTATTCAAAATGATGGAATCCCTACCACTTAAGACATGGAAGTCAGCATGCTAGGGGGAAGGGTATGTGGTGAATTATGTACTGACTTAATGTTTTTTAACAGTAACTCTTCCACTCATTGGCCAAAACCAGTAAGAGATGATACTTAATTTCAAATGTGGTGGGGAAGTACAATTGTGCCATGTAGCCCAAAGGAGAAGAACCAGAAATATAAGTGAATAGCTCTGGCTGGTTTTGCTCAGTGGTTAGAGAGTTGGCTCGCAAACCAAAGGGCCGAGGATTCAACTGGGGTCAAGGGCAATACCTGGGTTGCAGGTTTGATCCCCAGCCCTGGTCAGGCAGCCAATCAATGTCTCTCACATGGATGTTTCTCTCTCTCTCTCTCTCTTTCTCTCTCTCCCCCTCCCTCCCTCCTTCCCTCTCTTCCTCCTACTCTTACCTAAAAATATCCTCAGATGAAAAGTAACAAAAAAAGAAATATAAGTGAATAGTCATCAGTGCTGTTCCACATGGCACATAGCAAACAGAATTCAGCATTTATTTTGGGAGATTTATGTATACATTCATTAAAAAAAAAAAGTTCTCTGTGACTTCCTTTTTTTGCCACATGGCGAGCTGAGGTATCAGAGTTAATACTAATTTCACCGTATTTTGACATTTGTCACAGAAAAGTAATCTGTCAATTATTTTAGTCCTTTCTCAGTAAAATTTTTACTGGTTGAACGCTTTGAAGTTTTTATTAGTAACATTTTTTAAATGTTAAAAGGATACACTCCCATTAGTGTGTGGGATTCCTGATTTGCAATTCTGGAATGTAAAATTTTCTTCTATTGTGACTAATAATTGATCCTACTCAGCGGGATCTGGAAGTAGGACCATAATGGCTATCTTGCCCTTACCACTTTCCCATTTACTATGGATATTCTCAGGTTTGTTCTCTGCTTTACTGATTCAATTTCCTAGAATGTTAACTCAGCTAATCGGTATCTAAAACACCTTTTACTCTGTTCCTTGTGTTATCCCATTTCTTTCTGACCACATTTAACAGAAACATTATGCAGGCATTATTTCAGTGATCACAAAAACTAGCTATTTTCTAGTTTTCTTCTAGTAAACAGGGGCAGAATTTTCTCTTAAATCCACAGGATTACTATTTCTCTTCACTGTAGTTTGTATTCATAAGCCTCATGCTGATTTTTATGCTTCTTCATCCTGTAATAAAGAATTGTCCGTCCAAGTCCAGTGGTGGCAGTGATGCTGGAAAGCCTTTCGATCCACTGCTGCTGGGTACTCCGAGTTCCTGGCAGATAACAGATGACCCAAACGAAAGAAACTCCCAGTATGGTTCCAGAAGTATATTATAAAGGATACGCATAGGTTTGTAGTCAAAGCAAAAATAAAACTGACTTAAAGAAGATAGAACTCTCTCACATTAACAGTCCACAATAAATAGTCCACAACTAGTGTGATCCAGGCTCCTATGTTTTTGATAATCCATCTTCATCTTGGATGACCTTAAAGTATAAGATAGCTATTGGTGGTTCCCTCCGTCATGTCTGAATTCTAGCCAAGAGGAAGGAAAAAAGGGAGGGAACATCCCTTAGGGAAGAATCTAGAGTTGCACACATCTGTTCTAGTTACAGCCTACATAGCCATACCTAACTACATGGGAAGCTGGAACATACAGTCTAGCTGGACAGCCATATGCCCAGTTAAAACTCAGGGGTCCTATTACTAAGGAGTGGAGAAACAGATATTGGGAAACAACCAGCAGACTCTGCTATAAGGAATAGCAGGAGAGAGAGGGGATGAGAACAAATGACCAGTAGAATTAAGGTAGTTTGCTGTATAGGCTAAAGAAAATTGTACACAAAGACAAATTAAATAGACATTTAAACTCCTTACCATGCAAGCTATAAACCGTAAATCCAACTAGAAGCATTTTGTTGTACACTACTAAAACCAGAACAGCTTAAGGTAGCAATCTTAACAGAGCAGGGGAAAACTGAAACATACCAAAAGGCAGCCAAGCAGCTAATATTGGAGAGAGTCTGATTTTCTAACCTGATTTAGACTTTTAGAATGTTTTTGTTTTGTTTATTGAAAATTAATGAAGAATTTAAAAAGGGAATATGAAGAGAAACCAGAATTTTTCTGTCATCTTCCTGGAAATTGATCTTATTTAAGCACTTTGGCATACAACCTGTATGCAATACAGAATTCAGAAGTAAGAGCCTTAGAACAATATTCTCTAAATTACTTGATTTTTTGTAGGCTGTTTATTTAAAACCATTTCGTTTCAAAACTAAAAATTTTTTCAAAATGTGCTGAGTCCAAAGTTCAATAATCAGAATGGAAAACTGTGTAAGCCAACACATAGTTATTAAATCAAATGCTGAAAATGAAATACATCATTAAGCTAGGCTTTCACATCTTTTTCAGTTATTTAACCATTTCTACCATGATATTTCAAAGAATCTAGTGTTACTAAGTGTATTTACCAGAAATCTTGCATTAAAGTCAATTTTGAGGGGAAAAAAAAATTTTGAGAACTTTGAATAAGAGATATTCTAGAAAAAAAATACTATTAATAAAACAGTCAGTCTCAACATCACAGTTTATGTTTCCACAATGTAAATTGGGTAGTAACTTAAACCAAATTATCCCCTAGAAACAAACCACATCATAGTCAATTTCCCAGACCAGCCCATAAAATAGACCCCAAATTTTTTTTAAAAAACAAACAAACAAAAACACCCTGTACAAACTGACAGAGTAATCACTGCTTGAAAATAGTTTGTAAAGAAAAATATATTGTAAGTTCCATCCCTAAATATTACTACATATCTTGCTTTTCCTCAAATACAGGCAGGTCTGCAGCAGCAGCAGCACCACCACCACCACCACCAAGTTGAGAGGAGCTATGCCTCTAACGAAGATGTATCCTAACCTTGGTAACAATAAATTTAGCCATTCACATACTAATACTTTCAGGCTTCTATCCTATGGCACATGCTTCTTTTTTCCTCTACTTGGAATGACTATCCCTCCATTAACTGTTACTCATTCTTAATGATCATCTTTCAAGGTGAATTCAACAGTAATTTCCTAAGGAAGTCACCACTCCCTTCCTCTGTATTTTCACCAAACTTGGAAGATCTGTAATAGCGCTTTTACCAGGCTATGTTGTATTAATTTAACCTCTTCCCTTCCACATACTAGCCAATAGTTGTTGTCCCAGAGCTTGCTTACAGCATCTCATCTTTCTATCATCTGACCAACACAGTGCTTAATGAAAACATGTAGTAGAAAAACCAAAGGCTTTTTAAGTCCTATAATCTGAATTTAAGTGGTGCTGTAACTTACTAGATGTAAAGCCTTGAGCTCTGAAAGCCTCAGTTTACCTTTCTGTTAAATGAATTAAACTACCTCAAAGAATGGTTGTGTTAACTGAGTGAAATTAGTAAGTTTCTGATGCTTATGAGAAAGTAGCATCTACATTAAAAATTCTAAATTAAGCAAGAAGGCTGTCCCTAGGGGCCCACTATAGAAGGCAAAGCAAGAATTTGAAAGTGAATACAAATATTCTTTAATTAAAAAATATAGCTTGGTCATATTGAACTAAACCCATATTTGTTCCTTTAGGAACAAATTGAAAGATGCAAATTTAAAGATAGTGACCCAATAATCTTTCAAATACAATTGGGGCATTAAATAAATATGACAGATTCATAACAAACACATTTCGCAACTGCCTTGCTATAGGAATGGCACCTCAGACTTAGAATCACCCTCTTTTTCTACAGGGTTAACAAAAAAGGAGTACTTGTATTTCCAAAACATGTATCCCTGAAATATACAGTATACTAAAATTGTACTATATATTTTATACATTATCTCATTTGATTCTTAACAATTTGATTCCTAACAGTTCCTAATTCTAAGATATATTGTACTTGCCCTTTTTTTTAGGGGGTGAGGGGGATTTATTTTACATTTTGTATAAAATAAGAAAGTTAAGCTTTGATAAATTATATAACTTGACTATAGTTATATAACTTTAAAGTAGTAGAGCCAAGCCTAAACTCGGGGACCACTACATATAAGATATATGCTCTACAGGAATTTGCAGTCTAGGTCTAGAAACATGGAAAACAAAGATAAAATAAAGAACATCTTGAAGACTGGCAAATTGTAAAATGAATAGTATAGATTTGTGTTTCTTAACATGATACATGACCTAAGCTAGAATTTCTGAAAGTGGAACCTGGAATCTTTTAAAACATATTTCCCAATTGATTTTTTTTTTTTTAGTTCAGTTTCCAGCTGATTTCATTTCCCTCTAAGATAAAAGTTATTTACAGAAAGTATATATCAACAATCATGTCAATATATCAACTTGACATGATTAGCCTCAGTTGATTCTTAATGCACATTCATACATTAATGTTTCAGATTCACTGGTATTAAAGAATAACCAGAATAAGCCTAGGAGGGAGAGGTCAAATTGACTCATTTTCTCTTTAAAATCGACCTAAACGATTATCCAATATTTTCCTTAATTGCTCTTAAGAACAATGAAAGAACTGTTTTACAAGATATACAAAAATGGCTTTAACTAATACCACTAGTTCTAAACAACCCCTTATTGTGAATTCCTAATTATAAAAGTCATAATAATCAATTTCATGTTTTAACAGCTATTACAGCAGGTTACTAACCTAATACCTTGCTGACTATAAGCCAATATATAAACATTGTACAATGTAAAACTTATACACAAAATCGATGGTTTAAATATGTTTATACTGCCACCTAGTGCTCGTCTTTAATGTGACACAATTACACTTTTAGGATCTGGGGAAAAAATCCCACAAAACAAAAAGTGCTGTTAGAGCCAATAGTTTCATGGTAGAAATGACAAAGCTTTGCTTTAAAAATTGGCCCTATTTTAGAGATCACTACCAATATCTTCAGGATTAGCGATAAGCCAATCACAAATCATAACCCTTCGTATGTTTAAAATTAAAATTCTATAATTCAAATAAAAACAGAAAGTCAAACAACTATCACATGTAAAACAGTGTTAAAAACAGCCACAAAAATTGTAAACAACCTAAGTTACAGGACAGACTAAATACTACACAGCCATTTAAATATTAGGATAGAAAGGAAACAGAAGACATTTAGTGTGTAGTATTTTCCAAAGACAGCAGCAGTATCTCAAATCTACATGGTCTTCTGCAACATAACCTTGTCCCTCTCATTGAGATGGAGCCTATTTCTCCACGCCTTCCAGTATAAGTAGGACTTACCACATTATTGACCGGCAATTTTACACAGATGTTATCTCATGTCACCAGCTATTTTTTTGTAATTGAGTATGAAAGTGAAACAATCTAAATAAACTTCAGTATACTTTATTTATACATAATGAATTAAATGAAACTTTGTACATATCTGCTACATATTATATTTTATACGTTATATGGTTTATTTTTTGGTACAGCAATCACCTACGTGTAATGGTACGCAACATGTTTTGAAAATGTATCTGGTTTCGCTGCACTTTCATCTAGGGATAACTCCTGCTTAGGTACACACAGACTGAAATTTTGAAAGAAAGTAATCCAAAAGAAGGCTAATTTTATAGTCTGTTTTCATTAGATGTATTTTGTCAATTATCACTAAGATGGAAAAATGTTAAGAATTTGCTTGAACCTCATTCTGCTCATAGTTTTAGAAAATATTGGAGCTTCAAGCAAAGGGTCTGATGACCAGTAATCCCTCCAATGTGATTTTTTTGTTTGTCCCATCAATATCAAAAAACTGAGAAACTTCTTTACGAGTTAACTCATGAGTGGTCAACATTTGGGCATGAAAACACACGTTAACTCGTGAGCGGTCGACAATGTGTTAAAACTGCTTTGACTAATAGAACATAGAAGTGATCATATTCCACCCATAGCCCTTAACTACCTAAGTCCAAAACATTTGCTCTTGGAATATTAGCCTTAGAAATCGACCACCATGTATAAAGTATGACTACACTGAGACAACTACAGAGAGCCTATAGGATGACAGACCCATGTGGGAGGCCAAGAAACGCAGGTGAAGAAGCCATCATGGAAGTGGCTCCTCCAGGGTCAGCCAGTGTCATGTGGCAACAATGGGCCAGGTGAGTCCTTCCCAAATTAATAACTTATGAAATCACAAGCAAAATAAAATGGTTGTTATAAGCCACAAAGTTTGGAGATAGTTTGTCATGGAATTGAAACAAATCATTTCCTGAAAGTATTATGTTGTTTTAAGGAAATGTTAAAAACATGTGGCATTGGTTTTGCAACTGAATGGTGGACTTCAAGGAGCCTACAAATGCAGGTTTGAAGGACAGTGAGAAAACTGTTATTAAAGACTGAAGAAAAAGTCTATATCATATAAGATAAATATAATTCTTATATTATGAGTTATATTATAAATTCCACCTGCTGACTCATTTGAGGAGTATGGCTGTGAAATTGGCAGCTGAGTGGTAATTAGTGAGTTTGAAATTAAGAGTTAGTGAAAAGCTGTCATAAGTTTCAAGCACAAATTAAATATTAATTACAGAATTATCCAAAACAATTCTAAAAGAGTTTCCATTTCTAAACTTGTCTGGTGATTACTCAATAAATATGGTATAGTCTCAAAAGTTTCAGAAAATGTAAAAATTTTATGACAAGTACAAGCAATCCATTATACCAAGATCATTTATTAGGAAACAGATGATGATGTCACATGTCTAGATTTAAAATCCTATGAACATCAATACCTCAAATAAGAAGCCACAAATTTTATGCACTAAGTGGACTGCAGAATATTTGCTCAGCTTAATTTCTTACCCATCTCCATAGCATAAGAGAGAAAGGCCTGAATTAAGCTGGCAACAAAGAGCACGTGCCATTAAGCCAGCAAGGCAATGCAAATCCAATTAAGTATATAGCACAATCTAAATTTAGTATTAATATATGATAATGTTTGTGTACACATGTATGTATGTATACGTATCATTACAATTTAGACTCATGGAGTGTCATGTTCAATTAAGCTATTTTGAACATAATTTGCTTGACGATTTCATCAGCAAAACAGAACTTGTAAGCAGACTATTGCCTATCTGTCCTTGTCTGGTCACAGGATAGATTTTTCACCTGTAGGATATCATATTATACATTTAAACACAAATATCTGTGAATGAGGCTACTGTATATTTTAGAACCATGTTTATTACATTTTGTTTATGTCAGGAAAACAAATATTACAAAGAGATATTTCTATACATAGAAAGTTTAATCAGATTATATTTTTAAATCTTTAGGCCTTATAATTTAGCCTAGCAGCTTATTTAGAATAAAATATAGTAGTTCTGATGCTGGTATTCAGGACTAATAATAAAGCAAAACAAAAAGAAAAGTAACTTCCTTCATTTTGGTAGAACAGAAAAATGCAAGTAAAAAATTAAGGATTCCAAGCACAAAAAAGCATATAAACTGGCGAATTCTATCTTCCTTCTCCAGTTGGTTAATCTTACCCAACTGTTTTGCTGGTCACAGAAGTGAAGCTGATGGAAGGGCTAGAATATAATGGAATATTATTACACTGCTGCTTCTTAAATGGCTACAGAAATTAGGAGAGCCAAAATGATGAAAGTACATGTATTTTTCTGTCTCTGTCACACTTTTACACATCATCAGTTTGATTTTAATACTTTGGAAGAATTAGAATGCTCTCATTTAACTTAGGCATTAGCAAACATTTTCTGTAAACAGCCACAGTAAATATTTTAGGCTTTGAGTCAAGAGGTCAAATTGAGGATATTACACAGATACATTTTTTTATAAAAAGAAAAATATCCTCTAATTTTTTATTTATAAAATTTAGAATATAACATAACTATCTACTACTGAGAAGAATAGAATTCTCTTTATGGGGGATAACACTTCACTTTACTGGAATTCAAAGTTAGTGTTCCCTTTCATCAACATCAATGACAAATGTTTATCTGTCAATGCTGTATTAACAAGATTTTATGTATTTCATTTTTTAAAATATCTTTCTCACAGATAAAAATTGCCAAAAATTGATATTAATCCATAAGCATACGATTTTAATTGAGCATATTCACTGCCTGGAAGGCATTAATAGAATTTTATTACATTCTTCTGATATTTTCCTATCATGTCACTACATTGTAGATTAATCAGTTCCAACTGAAGGTGTGGTGGAAACTCTTTAATTGCACAATTAAATGGATTTTAAGATAAAAATTTTCTTTGCATATGTATCCAGGTCTGAAAAACAATGATGAAAATATAGTCTGAGTCTGGAAATATATCTGCTACAGATTTGTTTGGAAATGAAGATCTTAGCTCCTGTTTTAACTTCTGACATTAATGAAAGTATACAAAATACTATATAAAGCATTTTGACATTACTCGTGATTCACGTTAGTTGCTGTTAAACTGACTTTATCACAGTGTTTAACATGCAGGCACTGTTTTGTCTTGCAATTCTAGGTTGAATTCATTAAGAAATATTAGCAACTCTGCAGCAATAGCTAATTACCAAAGCCATTCAGTATTCAACAGTAGTTGAAGGTAGTACTGGTTCAGATAAATTTCAACCTTGGCCCTGACCCCAAAACAAAACAAAACAAAACAAAACAAAAAAACACACCGCAGGAAAACTTTGCTATTGCTAAGCAAATAAATTACTGTGTGGCAGGGCAAATCAGGATATTTCGTTTCTATTTCTGACAAAAATGTACAGAACTGATGAAGGTTAAGTCCATGAGACTGAATGAAGTCCACTACTGACACTATTGGATCAGTAATGACACCTGATAGATTCAAACCTTTTCCATGATGTATCTGCTGACGAAAAATACAATGAGTAACTACAGGTTTTTAAAAATCTTACATTTTAACACTCTTTGTGAATTTGGCTAAGTCTTCTGCTCCACACATTTTTTCACCACCATCAGTTATAATATACATCTTAGCAGATTCCACTTCAGGTTGTACTGAATCAGTTCTTTTGCAACTTCTTTGAAGATATTGTCTCCTATGGTTGTTCCATGCAGTCACTTCAAACTCTGCAAACTCTGTACTAACTCCTTGAATAAACAACTCAACAGTTTCAGTAACACCTGTGTAGTCATCAAGTCTAGGAAAAATACTTAAAGTATTTGCCTTGTATTTTGAGTACTGATGTTGCTCCCAATGTCCTCAGCTCTTCAAGCAACTGTTCTTGCTGAAAGGCTAATAATAGTCATAAATAAGTTTATTTTCTCTGGATATATTTCTTCAGCTGCTGCAATCACACGTGAATTAATTAACTCATGATTGATAAATGGCTTCCCCTGCTTGGCATACAAATGGGCCACTCAGAATCTTTAGCTGCAGCCTTATTTTCATCCTTTTATTTTTGTGAAGAAATTCAGCTGTGATGATATTCAATTTAACATTTTCTAAATTTTCTGACCATTGTTTTTCTCAGTTGGGAGTACTTTGACAGTGCTTTGTCTGTTAATCTCAATGTTTATTGTTAGCACAGCTAAAGTATCACAGCATAATAAACAAAATGTTTCATCATCTAATTCAATAACAAAATAACTCATACTCCACTGTGCCTTAAAAGCATTACAAAGTTAATTGTTTGTTGTTTTGACATGATTGGTATGCAATAACAAAACAAATAAATGAAATGCTGCAGTATGGTGATACTCTTGGCAAGCAAAATGCTATGGAGCTTTAACTGTATCAACTAGGATTTGCAGTGCACTAAGCAGCAGTATAAAGGATGAGAGCAATACATCTAGTTTCTGTTGCTACTACTAAATTCTGCTGTTTTATTATAGAAGCAGCAACAGACAATATGTAAACAAATGATCGTGGTTGTGCTCCAATAAAACTTTATTTATGGATATTAAAATAAGAATCTGTCCTGGCCGGTTTGGCTCAGCGGTTAGAGCGTCCACCTGCTGTCCGGAGAGACCCGGGTTCGGTTCCCGCTAAGGGCATGTACCTCGGTTGCAGTTTGTCCCCGGCCCTGGTCGTGCGGGTGGCAGCCACTCGATGTGTTCCTTTCACATCAATGTTTCTCTCTCTCTCTTCCTCTCTCTCCCTCCCACTCTGTCTGTAGAAAAAAATGGAAAAATGTCCTCCGGTGAGGATTAAAAATAAATAAAAAATAAAATAAGAATCTGTTATTTTCATGTGTCCCAAAATATTTTTCTTTCAAATATTTTTCAACCATTTAAAAATGTAAAAGCCATTCTCAGCATGCAGCCATATAAAAACAGGTGGTGGGTCATAGTTTGCCAATCTCAGATTGAACTCATTTTATTATGAAAGACAATGTGGGATAGAAATCTGGCTCCCATGCAGACAGAGGAACTAGACTGCCTGATTACCTAAACTTCAGTTTCCTGATCTCTGAAATGAAGGTTACTTACCTCATAGATTTATCTGAGGTTAAGCTGAGTCAATATGTAAATCATTTTGTACAGTGTCCACTGTACAGTAAGTGAACAAACTGTTAAATATTTTTTATTGAGTATAATACAATTGCAAATGGATTTCAATTCTTATTAGCAACTCTGTATGATTTAATATTCCCACTGGAGTTCTGAGGAAAGCAGCCTACTTGGATGAATATTATAGACGTCCTCCAAGTAAACGTATCCACAGTATATCAACAGCAATGTTTCTGTTATATTTCTCTCAATTCTAAAATTTTCATTCCTAAGTATTTCAAACTGCTAAGCACTACTCCTTTTCTCAGGCATGGCTGTAGCCCCACCATAAGAATAATTTTTAAATAGACCATCTGTATTCTAAAGTTTTGTTGCATGTCTAGATTAGTGGGCAAAAGAAATAAAACCGAAAATGTAAGAAATAGTATATTTAGCAATGACAATTTTACAGTAGAAAAACATATATAAGTCATTCTACAGAAGCAAATGAAAATTACAACACATCTTTTTTGTTGACTAAAAAGCCTTGGAGAAGATTCAACACAGATATACTTTTATACTCTGAAATAAATCATGTTTAAAAGCCACAAAAGTTAGATTACATCTATTTATTTTTTCATATGCATGGGTGTCATCCTGCCACTCTCAATCCACCATCAAATACTGAAGAACACAGGAAGTTGGGGGTCATCTATTTTTGTTTTGTTTTGATTAGCTGTCTCAAATTGTGTTTTCTCCTACCCAACATATGCATAAAACATATACATCTGAACTGACAATAAAATATGGTTATCTCTAAATGATTTTACTCTTGTTTTTTTCTAATTCTTTTTGTTTCACAATAACTATGAACATAATTATGGAAGAAAACAATCAAAATTTATTCATTAAAAGACAGTTTAGAAAATGTATAAATAATGATTTTAGTTAAAACCACAATAACTGCTTACCTACAACCAGGCCACATTCAGGACAGATCATATCACCAGCTCTGTAGTCCTCCACTAAAATTGCATCTGGATGGTTTGGACATGTGACTCTTGGAAGAGCATCCAAACTAAGTGGGGGGAAAAAAAAGTTTTGTTTGTTTTTAATCCTCACCCAACATCATGTTTTATTTATTTTATTTTTAATTGATTTAGAGAGAGAGAGAGAGATCGATCCTCCCAACCAACATGTAACAAAGTGGTCTTCTGGGGAGGGTTAAAAAAAAAAAAAAAGAGGATCATGAACACTTTTCAAATATTATCTATTTATAATACTTTTAAGCTAATATTTCAAAGTAAACATCCCAGTTAAATTACTTTAAATCCTAGCTAGTTATTAATAGGTAGATTCCACTGGAATTATTATTTTTACTTATTAAAAGTTTTTTTTTTTTATCCTCACCCGAGGACATTTTTCCATTCTTTATTCAGACAGAGCGGGAGGGAGAGAGAGCGAGAAACATCAACGTGAAAGGGACACATTGAGTGGCTGCCATCCGCATGACCCAACCAGGGCCAGGGACAAACTGCAACCAAAGTACATGCCCTTAGCAGGAACCAAACCCGGGTCTCTCTGGACTGCAGGTCGACGCTCTAACCGCTGAGTCAAACCGGTCAGGGCATTTTTAAAATGTTTTTATTGATGTTTTACAGAGAAGGGAGAGAGAGATAGAAACATCGATGTGAGAGAGAAACACTGATCAGCTGTCTCCTGCAAGCTCCCCACTGGGGATCCAGCCCGTAACCTGGGCATGTGCCCTGACTGGGAACTGAACCGGGACCTCTCAGTCCATGGGACTGACACTCAATCCACCAAGCCACAACAGCCAGGCTGGAATTATTTTTTATAAGAATAGTTACTGGTTTGTAGACACAAACAGGATTAAAAACTTAAATAGAAAACAAGTTTTTTCCCCTCTTAATATGTAGGCTAAGTTTTTCTGTTGTATGTTTTTATTGATTTTAGAGAGAGAGGAAGGGAGAGGGAGATAAAGAAATATTGATGTGAGAGCATAACATCAATCAGCTGCCTCCTGCATGCCCCCCAGTAGAGATGGAGCTCACTATCTGGGCATATGCCCCGACTGTGAATCAAATTGGTGACCTCCTGGTGCACAGGAAGATGCTTAACTGAGCAACAA
Source organism: Molossus molossus (assembly GCF_014108415.1). Lineage (NCBI taxonomy): Eukaryota > Metazoa > Chordata > Mammalia > Chiroptera > Molossidae > Molossus > Molossus molossus. Next base: position 34,864,859 of record NW_023425347.1, on the reverse strand, counting down.
GGGCCAGGTTTAGGCTACTAAGTTTTTTCAAAATCTTGATTAGCACTGAAATGACTAGCAACCATAATAACCATGACATTTCCAGATAACCATCCAATTTGTGCCCCTTGCCACTTATTTCTCTGTTCAGAAAAAAATGTTCAGTCTGTGTTTTTCTACTTGCTATCTACCTTAGTAATAGGTTTACAATAGTACACTGAACCTAACAAGTACATAAATGAGGGTGGTGCATGTGGCTCTGCTTTACTTAAGACCTGATGATTTCACTTACTCCAGAGTTGAGTTTGTTAGCAATCAAGAAATGGTTTTAAAAGCTACTTTTTAATCTATCTGTGGTATTAACAATTTGCTCAATTATTTTATTTTGAAAATAAAGCAGTTTGGGGAAGACAACCTTAAATGACCTAATAGAATCAGTTTTAAAAAGCAACAAAGATATTTAACATAGATTTAGTAATTATTTCTGGGAGTATGACCTCACAGTCATAAATCTTTGGTATCACTGAATATAAGTTGTCTTAAAAAATTCACTTGAGCCCGGCCGGTGTGGCTCCGTGGTCGAGTGGCGACCCATGCACCAAGAGGATGCCGGTTCAATTCCAAGTCAGGGCACATGCCCAGGTTCTGGGCCAAATCCCCAGTGTGGGGGGGGGCATGCAGGAGATGGCCAATCGATGTTTCTATCTTTCTCTCCCTTTCCCTTCTTCTCTCTCTAAAATCAGTAAAGAAAAAAATTAAAAAAAAAAAAAAAAAAAAAAAAAGTTCACTTGGGACAGGAAAACCTTATGCCATAAAAAGATGCTGAACTATATAATCAGGATACACAAGGAAAAAGAATTGGTTTAGAGATTTTATATCCAGCAAAGCTGACTTTCAATGAAAAGACCATAGATAAACCTGTTTAACAACATGAAAGAACTCAATGAATATTATTTCCATGAGCCCCTTCCTCTAAATTCACTGGAGACTGAGTTTTACACATCCAATATGACAGGAAAGACATCAACGTAAAGACTTGTGGTGAGCCCTTGCCGGTTTGGCTGAGTGGTTAGAGCGTCGGCCACCAGTCTAGAGAGACACGGGTTCAGTTCCTGCTAAGGGCATGTACCTCGCTTGCAGTTTGTACCTGGCCCTGTTTGGGGTCATGTGGGTGGCCGCCAGTCAATGTGTGTCTCTCACATAGATGTTTCTCTCTCTTTCTCTTTTCCTCTCCCTCTCCTTCTCTCTCTATCTGAAGATGAATGCAAAAATGTCCTTGGTTGATAAAAAAAAAAGACCTGTGGTGAGACAACTTTACACATAGAACTTAATGAGGGCCTATATAAAAACTATTAACATTTTTAAGTACTCATGCTAGTAGTAGTATAGCTATTGTTATTCTGAAAATGTTTTCTGTATTATATGGAATAAAGCAAGTTTAATTATGAAAAAATTCACTTGGAGTAAAACAATAAACGGTTATATTATGGCCATCACAAATATACATCTGAAAGACAACATTACCCATAGGTATTTGTGGTTTTGGATAAAGTTTCTCATGCTAATAGAATTCAAAATGTTAACTCTCAATAGAGAAGGTAATTCCCACTGGAAAACTGATGAAATAATCCATATTCCTAAAACTTATATATACAAGATAAGCAGAACTTGTGTTGATCTTCTCATTGAAAATAATATATGCATGCTTATTTAATAAATTCCTACAAAAATATTTTAATAAATTATGACAAATCAAATATTAAGAAAGCAAAATTATAAAAACTATGCTGAAATAAAGTAAAATGTTAGAATAACAGTAATTACAAACACATAGTATGTGCAGCCAGGTGGCACAAGGCATAAAAAGAAAATGACTGAGGTGTTTTGCACTCTTAAAAGGGAGACAGAATTTAGTGTGTATGTGTGTGTGCGCGCGCGCGAATGATATGGAAACATCACAAGATATACTAAATGAAAAAGGTAGAACTTTATACAAAACAGAAAAAGTATGAACTACTTATATGCAATAACATGGATGACTATCAAAATGCTGATTAAAAAAACTAGACAGATGAACACATATGCATGTCATTTATTTAAACCTAAAATGAGCAAAACAAATCTATGGTGTTAGAAAACAGGATGTGGTAATAACTACAGGTCCAAAGGAGGCTTCCAGGGTGCCAGCGGTATTTGATTTCTTGACCTCAGTGGTAGCCCTATGTATATGCTCACTTTATAATTGAGCTATGCACTTAAAATGCATGTTAACTCCATATAAAAGGTAAAAAGCAGGGCAGTGTTTACATTAGACTACTTTTTTGGGGGGTGGGCAATTAGAACCATATGCATATGTTTGCTAAAGCAGAGAGTCACTGGAAAAATACTAAAAAACTGGTTACAATGACTGCTTTGGGGGAGAATTAGATGGCTAGAAGCTAGGAAAGACAGACTGCTTTTTACTTTTCTACTATGTGTATGTGTTACCTATCCAAAATAAAATTAAATCATGTTAGTGAACTTTTAATCAACTCCCCCATAAGAGTAATTCTAAAAAGAAACCACAAAAGTGCAGTTGTAGAGGAATTAAGGGGGAAAAGGATAGGGAAGGAATGTAGTAAACAATCACCCCTAACATTACAACAATTGTGACTACCTAAGCAGCCAGATAATCCCAACCTCATTTTATAGCTGTAATTTACTGGGTGCCTACTGTGGATCTAGTTGTACTATACCTATGTTACTAATCTTCAAAGCCACCCTGCAAGACAGGCATTATCTCCACTTTAAAGATTACGCTCAGAGAATGATTTGCCTGAAATCAGAGTAAGTGGTGGAACTTAAATTTGAACTCAGAACATTTGTGCTCTTCTCTGTGAAAACACAAGGCAGTTTCATAGCCTAGTAAGATCTTCCTCAAAGAAAAAATAGCTAAAGGCAGAAATACTTAACATTTACTTTTGTTCTCACTAGTTGAACAACTCAAAGAGCTGAACAACTGCAGTAACACAGAACTAGATACGTCTAGAGAAATTTTTTTTCACACTTTTTTTTAAACAAATGAAGACAAGAAAGGCATACAAAGTAAAGTGTACTTTTTGGGTAAAGAATTTATCAAGTGAATTTACTATACTTATACTGTAACACTTCATACAAATACATCTTCCTGTTCGTCTATATGTAAAAGCTGTGCCCAAATATGCCCACATTCACCTCTCGGATCTACTGCCATGAGACTGTAAATTGTATTTAGGTGTCTTTGGGAAGCTGAAGTTTTCCAATTACCTATAAGGAAGCTTTACCTGACAGAGCCACACCCAGACAGAATGACTGAGCACTCAATCATAAAACCAGAATCAGTAAACAAGAGTGTTACTGGCTTTAAGAGTTATTTTCAAACTGACCATTAGCTAAAGCTGCCTCACTACTCCCCATTTAAAAAAATACAGTAACATAAAATAGTGAGTCTTGGCAGTTACCAGAGAGGTCCTGGACTTCTCCAGCTTACTATTTCTGACAATGGCTTTCATTGTCAGCTCAATTCCACAGATTATAACAAGTTCAAAAATGTATGCCAGAGTTGCCTTCCAGAAGCTATAGAACTTTGACACTTTTAATACATTATAAGTTAACGAGAAACCAACTGTGTTATAACAAGAAATAGATGTATGAGTTTCAGCAGTTTGTTCTAACACTCGCCAGCACTGGCATGACTCAGTTTACACTCATGCAAAAAATACAAATATCTACTTCATAGTAGTAATGAGAGATATAATTAAGGTCTGCAAGCATTTTTTCAGGTCACAGGATTAAAGGCTGTCTCCACGGGCACTACATGCATTTCCTGTAGATGGGAGGGCATGGCACTTCAAATATATATTAGAGTGACTTCCCAGAATATATAAATAATTTTCTGCAGGCGAGATTTCCTTCAGGAAAATGCAGAAGACGTGTAACGAAAATCTCTTAGAAAGGAGCTTATCGAACCCTCAGAAATGCCACCTTCCATTCAGAGGGCCCCTGGGACAGCAGTCCGTTTCCATCGGGCGGGCCGACACCGACGTCCCCAAGTTTCCTGCTGTCAGCCCGATGGGGACCTGAGCTAACCCCTTCCCGCTCTTTGGAAGGACTCACGGTCCCTCGGGCTGCTTGAATCACAGACGGAAAAACAAGCGTAGAAAAACAGGAACCAGAAAAAAGATGGTTGAAATTTCAGCAAAAGGCTAAGGGGTGGGGGCTCGGGAACCCACGGGTGGTGCCCGGGTGAGATGGCGATCTAAGACCCTGGGGCGGTAACGCCCACGGCTCGGTACCCCCGCGACGCCCCGACAGCCCCGCCGTCTGGAAGTGCCTTTGTCCGTCGGCCGGCCAGACGGGCCGCCCGTCCCGGCGTCTGCGGGGCGCTCGGGCCGGCGCGGCGCCCCCGCGGCCGCCAGGCACTGCCGCCCGCCCCTCAGCGAGCCAGGACCGGCCGGACACACTCACCGGCTGGTAGACGCCATCTTCGCGGCCGCCGGGCTCCAGCAGGAAACAACGACACCCGCACACAGGGAAGGAGAACAGGAAGAGATTGTTACGCCGAGCCGCGCGGAGCCCGGCTTTTATAGGCGAGTCACCCACGCAGTCATAATAGGATGCGGCTACGGGTCGGGAGAGAGGCCAAGAAAAGTGAGAGCCGTCTGCTACGTGCTTTGCATTTTCTTAGTTTCCTTTTCCGTTTTTTTTTTTTTTTTTTTTTTTTTTTTGTGATTTCCTATGTTGCTGGATGAATCAGCGAAACTACCCAGGAAAACTTTCGCATGAACTCTGCAAACGAGCGATCCCCCCACGCAAAGACACCTTCACTGGACCGAGTTAAAACACAAAGGCCATCCTGGCTTGGTGTCGAAGGCCAAGCTCACAGCCTCCAGGGCTAAATACCCCTCCCCCCGAAGTCAGTTACTCGGCTGGACTGCAGTTCTCACTTGCCTAGAGGGCTAGTTCTTGGGGAATTAGAAACGAAAAGGGAAATTCACTTAGGTCAGCCAGAACGAGTGTCAATTCAGGCCCTGTCATCAGCCAGCAAGCTGTGTCTTCTTAGGCTCATCATCCCTCCTACCCTCGGTCAAGGGGTGATAGCATCTGCCTTGCTCACCCTTTTAAAATTGGCAGGAGGTGAAACAAAGTCAAGAGCGAGCACTGTGCACCCCGAGGCAGCGAGATGTGGGACCCTAACCCGACTAGGTTTCGTTTTTGCTAAGTTCTCTATACTTCAGCTATCAGCCACATGTGCCAAGGCCATGGAAAAACCCATGGCCTTGGCACATGTGGCTGATAGCTGAAGTATAGAGAACTTAGCAAAAACGTTTAGATACCACAAAATGTCCCTAGATTTGTTAATTAGCCGAACTAACGTCATAATAGTAATAGTAATAACAGTAAAAGTAACACTACTACCACTTTGCCGAAAACAAGCCACCCTTGACCCTGTGGAGATCCAAGAAAAGAGGGTGCTCTGGGTTTCTTTGGGGATGCGGACTTAGAATATAGTGGCTGCTTTGTTCATCTGGGCAAGAGACTTAAATGTCACTGATTGTTTTCTTGAAAAGTGGGAAAGATTCGCTTCCTTGGAAAGAAAAAGGGGTGGAAGAGACAATAATTTAGGAACTGAAATCAGGATGGTGATGAGAAGACATTTTTTTTTCCCCCTCAAACTTGACCATACCAGTGTGTGTGTGTGTGTGTGTGGGGGGGTGTTCTTCCTTAATATTTGGGAAAGCTTCAAAAATGCCAATTCATTTCACTTGTGCCAAATGCAACCAGGAACCGGCTAGCGGGTGCTCCACCCCAATTAGGAAGGAAGTTGCTATAGTAGAGTAAGTTTGTTTGGGAGGAGAGAGAGAGGAGGATAAGGGCAATGAATAGGAACCTACCAACTAATGTATTCATGATATGCATTCAATAATGTTTGTAGAAGGAAAAAATTATTAGAGAAATTGAAACCCCAGGGGATGGAAGTTGGATAACCTGTTAATTTACTTCTGCCCCACCTGGAGAGTCACCTATCTGTCATAACCTAGTTAGGATTTATTTTATATTAAAATAAAAGCAACTTAGGTAGATCATCCCTTTTTCTTTGTCATTACAGCATTAGCAAGTTATACAGCATTTTCATCAACATTATTCCGTTTAATCTTTATATATGATCCTGATATTAAAACACACACACACACACACACACACACACACACACACACGTGGGGTTTTATCACCTAGGGATCAATGATCCAGCCTAGCATTTATCAGAACTTTATTAGTATCATCATTTTTTTTTTTTTTTATCCTCACTGGAGGACACTTTTCCATATTTTGTTCAGATAGAATGGGAGGGAGGGAGGGAGAGAGAGAGAGGAGAGAGAGAGAGAGAGAGAGAGAAACATCGACATGAAAGGGACACATCAAGTGGCTGCCACCCACACGACCCATCCAGGGCAGGGGACAAACTGCAACCACCTACGTGCCCTCAGCGGGAACTGAACCCGGGTCAATGCTCTAACCGCTGAGTCAAACCAGCCAGGGCAGTATCATCATTTTTATTTAACTTAATTATGTGGATTAAGTAATTAAAAGAATTTATTTAAAAATCAATTACTTAAATTAACTCATCTATTTTACGTTAAATTTTTATTTTAATTTACTTTGTTCAATTACCATTTACATTCAATATTATTCTGTATTAGTTTCAGATGTAAAATTTTATTTTAAAATTTTACATAACTGCTGTGAAATCACAATTTGATGTGTTAAAGTTTTTCTAAATTATAAAATGCTTTACATTATTCTTCATAAAGTTTGTGAGACACCCCCCCAGCCATGTCTTTTTTTAAAAAAAATTAAGTATAATTATATACCATAGAATTCATCTGCATAGAAGTGAATAGTTTTTAGTAAGTTTACCAAGTTATGCAACCATCCCCACAATCCAGTTTTAACACATTTCCATCATCCCAATAAGATCACTCATGCCATGCACAGTGAATGCCCATTCCAAATTTAGTCCCAGGAACAACTTAACTACTGTCAGTCTCTATAAAGTTGCCATTTCTGGACTTTGCATATAAATGGAATCATATGACTTCGACATTTTTGGAAATGGGACAAAATGTCTAGAATATTGGACAAGCTTCATATGCCTGGTGGCTACGGAGCCATATATATTGCTTCTGGAGATGTAAGGGTTTCAATTTTTTAAATCATGTATGAAGTTCAAAGACAATAAACATTAGAGAGAATAATATAAAAAATCCTCATGTGTTTATCATTCTACTTAAACAATATCAAAATGTTGCCACGTTTGTTTCATGTGTCCTTTATTTCTTTTCTTTCCTCCCTTTGCTAAAGTATTTTGAAAACAAATCCCATATATCACCTTGATCATGCATACTTTAGTGTACATTTAAAAAATATGGACTGTTAAATCTTTTTAATATAGTATTTCAATACATACTACATTACCAGTGATATCTTTATACACTAAGTTTTCATTTGGTAATTATCCTGGGTCTCCTTCTTGGTGTTGGGTTTCAGCGGGCAGCAGAGTAGGACCCTGTTGAAGGTGGCAAGGAGCCAGAAAGGGGAAAGAGAGGGCCCCACATGGAGCCGCAAGAACTAGTTGAGTTCTTGAAAGCAGACCTAAGGTCCATGTGCATTAGGCCATCTGTCAGGCACCTCACATTCATTATCTTATCTAACTATTGATTATCTTGTTAGGCAAGTATTATTATTCTCCTTCTACAGGGTTTTGGAGGTTGAATAGGTGAACTGTCCAGGCTCACAATAAGTTAGAGGTAGAGGTAGAATTCAAAGTGAGAAATGACTGACTATAAAGTTTCCCACTTCTATGCTTGCCTACTATGTAACTGATTGCAAGACTATATTTTTAGGCCCAAATGTCTGTACCTACCTTGGAAAACACAGATGATTTTGGAGAAGTGTTCACTATCATTTTGATTCTTTAATAACAACTATAAACCTTTATTAAATTCAGGTAGAAGTAGTAATAAAAATAATTATGATAATAGTAGTAGCAAACACTCATATAGTGCCTACTATTAGCCAAGAACTATTTTAAAACTTTGGATATATTAACCCATTTAACTTTTCCAACAACTCTATGAGTTGGATACTATTATTGGCTCCATTTCGTGGATGGAAAAATTGAAGTATAGAATGGATAGCCTGAAGTCACACAGCTAGTAAATGACAGACCAGGGATTTGAACCCTGGCAATTTGGCTCCAGAGTCAAGGAACTATGCTTCCTAATAGAAACTTAATATACAGAAATGCAGATTTACAGATTTTGAGATCAGGGAATGGATTGAACAAGTACTGTGCCTGTAGCACTCGTTTGGGCTTCGTTTTATGGGGCAGCTGTGCTCTAAAATATTCTGGCCAGCTGTTCACATAAGGACATGTGTGTTTGTCAGCTCATGTGCTACCTAAACTGAAATGTGCCTGGCTCATATCCCATTGCTAAATGGACTTGCATATGTGGTCCTGAATTTAACCTTTCCATTTGTTTGTTTCAAATTTCAAAATTTATTTGAAATCTTAGATTCCCCTTGTCCTCAATTCGAGAATATATCCAGTTTTTCAGTGAGAAAAGACAAACTTTTCTGAAGTGCTAGAAAGTAGAAAATAGGCTTAAAACATTAATAATCTATAAATAGAAAATATTAACTGTCAGTTATCTCCTTATAGAATCAGGGAAGAAGACTGATAGAAATTAATTCACTTTTTAAAAAAATTAATTAATTTATTTTTGTTACAGATGTTTCTCCTTTTTCCCACCACTGATTCCCCCCTCTCCCCCTCCCCGCCCTATCCCCAGCTAAAAAATATGGAACGCTTCACGAATTTGCATGTCATCCTTGCGCAGGGCCATGCTAATCTCTGTATCGTTCCAATTTTAGTATATGCACTGCCGAAGCAAGCATGAAATTAATTCACTTTTAATTCAATGTTTAGTGAGCAACAATTTTCTTTTAAACTTCTAAATCACTCCAATAAAAACAAAACAAAATAATTCTAAAAGGATTACATTAATGGCTTATGATTTTTTAAATTAATATTTTTTCCAAAAAGGTATCATTTGACATTATTAACAGTGTGAGACCTCAAAAGTTAAGCTGTGTTATTTAGTGTTGTTTCATTTTATGTCTTAAACCTAATAAATTTCCCCAGATAACAACTTTCTCATTCTATAATTAAAAACATGAGGGGAAATGATATATGAGACTATAATTTCCTGGAAGTGTTTTTAAATATATTTATTTTAGTGTTGATAAGATTTGCTTTTTAAGTCCTTTTAGTGGTTTTCAAGTGTCCTGAAGAACTATTGGGGGAAGGGGGGATGAGAACATAAAACATGTTCATATCTCTGTCACTCGTTATTTGACACTTTCTTAAAATTTGAATTTTTTTTAACATTAGAATTTTATTATTTCAACTAAAATTACATGCTAAAAACATTATTGTATAAAATAAGTACCTGCTATCAATCTCATATTATTTGAATATTAAATTAAAACTCTGAAACTATTGCCCAGCTGTTGTGACTCAGTGGTTGAGCGTTGACCCATGCACCAAGAGGTTGCCAGTTTGATTCCCAGTCAGGGCACATGCCCGGGTTGTGGGCCCGATTCCCAGTGAGGGGCATGCAGAAGGTGGCCAATTGATGTTCTCTCTCATCGATGTTTCTCTCTCTCTCTCTCTCTCTCTCTCCCTCCCTCTCCCTCTAAAAAATCATAAAGAAAAAAAAATTAAAAACCTCTGAAACTATTAATTATAAAGTATGACCATGTAATGAGGACATAAAATTGCTTCTCTCATTATAGTCATGCATTGCTCACAGTATTATAACTTGATACAAACCTTTTAGAACGCAATCTGGCAATATTTCAAGAATGATTTAGATGATAAAGCTTCTTGAGCCAGTAAACCCCTCTGTGAACTGGAATAAAGAAATAATCTAGAATATGGGATACTATGTTCATGAAGATGTCCATTGTAATGTTATACATAATAACATAAAATTAGAAACAAAAAAATGCTAGAAATAGAAAAATTGTAACTTTGGTTATAATGTTTTAAGACAGGAAACAATCTATACCTTTGAAATAGGAGGATGATATACAAAAAGTCCCTAAAATCTTAGTGCAATTTAGGTGTTGAAATCAATCCATGCACTAAGAACCATTTCTAAACAACACTTTACCATGGCTGATTCTGTTAATTCAGGTGCTTGCAAGTAAACTGCAGCAAACTCACTGAGGAGTGAAGTATCCTATTTTTCTTTGGACCTTTGTAACAACCTTTTGTACACAGAAGACACCTAATAAATGTTGGTTTGTATGAGTTATTGGTGTATTGAATGAAAGACTCTATATTAAAATGTCATTATTCTGACTGTTCTTCACAATAATTAAACAAAATTAGTGCTTCCCAATAATGAAACCAGGTTAGTGAGGTATACCAAGAGGGTTTTCCCATTATAGCTAGCTTTTCCTCCTTTTTTCCCCCTAAGTACTTTCTCTCTTCTACAAAATTGTCAATGGTACCTGCTCTTTCTCACTATTTTCTGACCTTTTGTACCTAGGGTTTTGCTCTTTTACTTAATAAGATGGAAGAACTCCACCCCACAGGTTGTGAAGTAACAGTTTGCCACTCACCCTCCGACCACTGATCTCAGCTAAAATGGATAGTCTCTTCAGAGTGTCTCATGTTCAGGCATCACAAAAGTCCATGCTATCATCACTAAAATTATTATCTGAATATTAACAATGTTCTCACTGCTAAACCAAGTCTCTTAGTGAGTGTTTTAAATAACAGTAAGATAAGCAGTTCCCTGTGAACAAAAAGGGGCCACATGCTAACCTGACAAGCTCAGGGAAGGCCTGTGTGGGGGACTTGCAAACTCAAAGACCTAAAGTAACCACAAAGGATGATCTGACATAAAAACTTTTTAAACTAAAATCAGTTTATAGCAGGTAGTCATGTCCTAGGCTAGAATACTCCCTGACAAAGGTCAATCTTTACCTTAATTGAGCCTGTCTATTGTCTTTTTGCATCTATAATAACATATCTGTGGAACATCAAAGTGATTTTCCTTTTTCTGGACCCCTCAAACCACTCTGCAGAGACCGCAAATCCCCTCATTGTTATTGAGTTAATTGTTGACTGTTAACTATCCTGTACCCACCTAGGTAAGAGATGTATGTGTCTAGCCCGGCTGGTGTGGCGCAGTGGATTGAGCGTCCTGCCATGGGTTGAGCAGTCCTGCTTCCATTCCTGGACAGGGCACATGCCCGGGTTGCAGGTTTGATCCCCAGTAAGGGATATGCAGGAGGAAGCCGGTCTATGTTTCTCACATCGATGTATCAAAGTTTCTATCTCTTTCTCCCTTCCTCTCTCTCTAAAAAACAAATCAATGAATACATATTAAAAAAAAAAAAAAAAAAAAGATGTATGTGTTTATCATTTTACTTTTCCTCCAATCCCAGAGGTTTCTTTGCTTTGCTTTCTCCCATATGTTATGTTAACTCACTTGTGTCTTCTCTTTTGATTGTAATGCATATTCTCCAGAGCATTATCTCAATCCATTTATATTTTGTTTCCTGGCTGGCATTTGTCCACAGTTTGGCTCAAATAAACTCACAAAAAATTCTTCACAGGTTTGAATATTTCTTACATTGACACCCCAAATATAACTTAATGCAGGTGGTAGTTGGTACACTATCAGTTATGTAGAATACTTTTATTGGGGTTGGTTTTCTCAAGGTAAAAGTAGTGTTGGGTTCCAGTCGAGATGGTGGCGTAGGTAATGCAGTACTCGGATCATCCCACAGACACATCAAAATTATAACTAAACTTCAGAACAATTATCATTCAGAACTGCCCGAAATCTAGCTGAGCAGAAGTTCTACAACTGAGGATATAAAGAAGAAACCACATCGAGACTTGTAGGAGGGGTGGAGATGCTGACGGGGCTGTCATACACCCATTTGTGGCAGATGAAAATCAGAAGGGATATCTCAGCTGGGAAGGTCCCCCCTGAGGAGGGAGGGGTCCCAGCCCCACATCAGTCTTCCCAGCCCAGGGTTCCAGGGTCAGGAAGAGAAGTCCCCATAACTTCTGGCTGTAAAAACCAGCTTAGATTGTAGCTAAATGAGACGGAGGGCTGCTGGAGTTCCAGGTGTTTCTCTTAAAGGGCCTGCACATAGACTTATTTGGACTCACTCACTCTGAGTTCCACTGCTGGTGCAGTAGGGACACACAAGGAAGAACTGAGTTGTCTGGCTTCAGGGCGAAAGCTGGAGGGTAGCCTTCTCCCAGATAGAAGTGCTGGCACAGGCCATTGTTCCTTTTCTGGGCCCTGACATAGCCAGAGGCAGGTACCATATCTGAGTCTCCATCAACCTGGCTATCACTGTTCATCCTGCCTTGGTGATTCCCTGAAACCCTGCTCTACCCAACTTGTGGGCCCACCCAAGTGGTTTGCAGCAGCTTATCCATACACATGGCCTGTCTTGGCTCATGCTGCAGACTTTCCTAAAATCTCTCAGACAAGCAGAATCTGGCCCCTACATGCTGTGTACCTCTCACTAAGTGGTTCTAGGCCTAGCACTAGTGAGAGCTGGCCTTGGTTTACAGCTTGGCCTCTCCTGGGCACCTCCAAGCCCAGCATGAGTAGCAGCCATCTGCAGATAGCTTTGTAGCTCATGCCAGGTGGCTCCAGGCAGGAAACAGGTGGTGGGTGACCTTGGCCTGCACCTCCTGGGAGGGTCCAGAGCCAGTGCACCTAATAGATAATTTTAAACCACGTCGAAACACCCAATCTCCTCCACTTAAGGTGTGGACTGAACAGCTGAGGTAAGTCCTGCTCTGTGGGGTGGACCCCTGCACAGCTGATCCTCCATGGTAGTCACGGCTAGTCATTGCAGCCAATTGACCTGGGGTCAATCCCTCCCACTGAGGTGCCGACAGGAATCAGGCTCAACTACGACAGGAGGTGTACACAGCTCACACAGGAGTGCACCTCGAATGCCCAACTCGGGTGATTCGGGAGGCTGTGCCACTGGACTCTACAGGACACCTACTACATAAAGCCCCTCCCCTCTACCAAGCCTGGGAGACATAGCAACTCTACCTGATTCATAGAAACAAACACAGGGAGGCAGCCAAAATGAGGATAAAAAGAATTGTGTCCCAAATGAGAAAACAGAACAAAATTCTAGAAAAAGAACTAAACAAAATGGAGACAAGCAATCTACTAGATGAAGCGTTCAAAACACTGGTTATAAGAATGCTCAATGAACTTAGGGGAAGAATAGATTATCGCAGAACTTCAACAAGGATGTAGGAAACATAAAAATGGAGATAAAAAAAAAACATAAAAAAGCCCTGGCCGGTTTGGCTCAGCGGTTAGAGCGTCCGCCTGCGGTCCGGAGAGGCCCGGGTTTGGTTCCCGCTAAGGGCATGTACCTTGGTTGCAGTTTGTCCCCGGCCCTGGTTGGTCGTGCGGGTGGCAGCCACTCAATGTGTCCCTTTCGCATCGATGTTTCCCTCTCTCTCTCTTCCTCTCTCTCCCTCCCACTCTGTCTGTACAAAAAATGGAAAAATGTCCTCGGATGAGGATTAAAACAAACAAACAAACAAACAAACAAACAAACAAACAAACAAAAAACATAAAAAAGAACCACTCAGGAATAAAGAACACATTAACTGAAATGAAGAACACATTACACAGAATCAACAGTGGAGTGGATAAAGCAGAGGATCAAATTAGAGATTTAGAAGATAAAGAAGCAGAAAAACCCAAGCAGAAAAGCAAAAAGAAAAAATAGGGATAGTATACCACCCCCCCAAAAATGAGGATAGTATAAGGAGCCTGTGGGGCAACCTCAAGTGTACCTCACCTCATGAGGTTGCCAGAAGAGAGAGAGCAAGGAATTGAAAACCTATGTGAAAAAATAATAATGGAAAATTTTCCTAACCTGTTGAAGGAAATAGACACACAAGACCAGGAATTTCAGAGAGTTCCAAACAAAATGAACCCAAAGAGGCCTACATCAAGACACATCATAATGAAAATGCCAAAGGTTAAAGACATCAAGAGAAAAGCAGTTAGTTACCTACAAGGGACCACCCATAAGACTTCTAGCTGATTTCTCAGCAGAAAATTTGTAGTCCAGAAGAGATTGACAAGAAATATTTAAAGTGATGAAAAGCAAGGACCTATACCCAAGATTACTCTACCAGCAAAGCTATCATTTAAAATCAAAGGAGAGATAAAGATCTTCCCAGACAAAAACAAGCTAGACTTCATCACTACCAAACCAGTATTACAAGAATTGTTAAAGGGTATTCTAGAAGGAGGAGGAGGAGGAGGAGGAGGAGGAGGAGGAGGAGGAGGAGGGGGAGGGGGGGGGTAGGGAGGTGTGGAGGGAAAGGGGGAGGAGAGGAGGACAAGGACAAGGAGGAGGAGGAGGAGGAGGAAAGAAAGAGAATATAAATAAATATGAGTAACGAAATGACAATAAGTACATATCTATCAAAAATGACTTTAAATGCAAATGGATTAAATGCTCCAACCAAAAGACATGTAGTGACTGAATGGATAACAAAACAAGACCCTTATATGTGCTGTCTGCAAGAATCTCACTTCAGATCAAAAGACACACAGAATGAAAAAGTAAAGGAATGGAAAAAGATATTTCATAAAAATGGAAATAAATAAAATACTCACCAAACAAAATAGAGCTGAAAAACAAAATAAACAAACAAACAGAACAGAAGCAAACTCATAGATACAGAGAACATTTGACAGTTGCCAGATGACAAGGAATTTGGGAGGATGGGCGAAAAATATGAAGAGATTAAGAAGTTCAAATTAGTAGTTGCAGAATAGTCACGGGGATGTAAAGTACAGCATAGGGAATATAGTCAATAATATATATTGTCATAACTATGTATGGTGCTAGATGGGTACTAGATTTACAGGGATGATCACTTGATAAGCTATATAATGTCTAATCACTGGGTTGTACACCTGAAACTAAAATAATATTGTATGTCAGCTGTAATTGAAAAATAAAAAATTAATTAAAGTAAAAAATATAAATAAAAGTAGTGTTATGAGTCATCTCGGGAATTTACACAGTAAATGAAGTTATGGTATTAGAAGATATAGCACTAAGGTTTCAGCTAAAATATGATTTTATACTTAAAATTTCTTTTAATTCTTGCTCAACAATATTTTTTTATTGATTTTTAGAGAGAGTGGAAGCGGGGGAAGAGAGAAATATTGATGTGAAAGAGACACATTGATTGGTTGCGCCTCGACCAGGGGGTTTGAACCTGCAACCCAGTTATGTGCCCTTGACCAGGAACCAAACCTGTGACCCTTTGGTGCCCATGTCGATGTTCTAACCACTTAGCTACATCAGCCAGGGCTATGTTCCACCTTTTTAATCATGAGATTATACAAATGAAAATTTTACATAAGAAAAAGGTGCTGTATTAAATGTAAAAGAATGTAGCAGCTGTATAATATAATGAAGTTAATATTGATTAGAAAATCCAATTATTTCTATAATTTATTTTTATATATCCCAAGATAGCTGTTTGTCAGCAGGTGAACTTATTTAATTGGCATGATTGAATAATTAGATGTATTCTCAGAGCAGCAATAAAATGAAATTCTCATGTCTCAGGAACATAGTTGAGGTTTTTGTTTTGTTTTACCCATGGGTTTATCCAACTGTGATCAAAGAGACTTCTTGTTTTATCTAGGAATAATTTTTTTTTTTTTTTTTTTTATCCTCACCCGAGGACATTTTTTTCCATTTCTTGTTCAGGTAGAGTGGGAGGGAGAGAGAGGAACAGAGAGAGAGAGAAACATCGATGTGAAGGGACACATCGAGTGGCTGCCACCCGCATGACCAACCAGGGCCGGGGACAAACTGCAACCGAGGTACGCGCCCTTAGCGGGAACTGAACCCGGGTCTCTCAGGACCGCAGGCCAACTCTCTAACCGCTGAGCCAAACCGGCCAGGGCTAGGAATAATTTTTTTATTAAAAATATTTGGTGCTTGTGTAGTTATAGAATTGTTTTCATCATAAGAATGATGGAAAAAATTCATGAATTTGACAAAGGTTTGTGATGATTTACCTTTAGGTCCTCATCATCTTTTTCCTGGGCTCCTGCAGGAGCCTTCTGATTGGCCTCTTTCTCTGCCTCCAGACCTTTTTATCAGGGCAATTTATCTTCTAGAAGAAAAATTTGTTCTTTGTACCATATCCTCTATATCAGGCAGCAATGCATTGCATTCATCTGTAAATAACAGAAAACTCTATTACAGTGGCTTAAATAAATAGGGGTTTATTGGTCTTATGCATTACAGGGTCTGGGGTTAGCTATAGCGGCTCCAAATTGCTTCCCGGGCCTGGGTCTCTTCCCATCTTTCAGCTCTGCCGTCGTCGTAACGCAGGCCCTCGTTCTCATTCTAGTTGCTCTGTGAACGCAACGTGGCTGCTGCACCTCCCGGCCTCACGTCCACAGTTCCGCCAGGAAGACGGTGGAAAGGTGAAGAGGACTGAAAAGACAAATAACTTCAGGCTAACTTTGCCTTTTATATTTTTCCATTTAGGGACGCTCTTCTCCAGGATGTTCGAGCAGTTGGAAAGGAAGCTGAGAAATTGGGTATTTGGGCTGTTAGCCTCTGTAGTAGAAGTAGTCAAAGGAGAAGGTGGATATTATTGGCTGTTGGATAGCCAAACCATAGTTTTTGCCTTAGTCTCTATAGGCCATTAAAAATTTTCAAAAATTTATTATCATTTACTGTATGAAGTCCATATCTCATTATTGTTCAGGATAATATCATAGAATGACTTCTTTCATAACTTTGGGAATTTGTAGATAACTTATCTTTATTTTTGCTAGTCCACTGGCATTAGTGAGAACTCTTCAGAGAAACACAACCAATAGTGTGCATCCATAGAAAGATACTTATTTTAAGAAATTGGCTCGCCCTGGCCAGTTTGGCTCAGCGGTTAGAGCGTCGGCCTGCGGTCCGGAGAGACCCGGGTTCAGTTCCCGCTAAGGGCACGTACTTCGGTTGCAGTTTGTCCCCGGCCCTGGTTGGTCGTGCGGGTGGCAGCCACTCGATGTGTCCCTTCACGTCGATGTTTCTCTCTCTCTCTCCTTCCTCTCTCTCCCTCCCACTCTATCTGTACAAAAAATGGAAAATATCCTCGGGTGAGGATTAAAAAAAAAAAAAAATAAATAAATAAATAAATAAAAAAAAAAAAAAAAAAAAGAAATTGGCTCATGCGACTATGGAGGCTGACAAGTCCAAAATCTGCAGGGTGGGTCTGTAGGCTGGAATTCCAGGAAGAGACGATGTAGCAGTTCAAGTTTGAAGTCAGTCTGCTGGAAGAATTCCGTCTTGTTCAGGGGAGGTCAGTCTTTTGTTCTATCAAAGGCTCAACAGACTAGATGAGGCCCACCCACCTTATGAAGGGCAATTTGTTTTACTCAAAGTCCACCAATTTAAATCTTAATCTCATCCAAAAATACCCTTATAGAAATATCCAGAATAATGTTTGACCACATATCTGAACACCTAGGCCCAGCTGACATAAAATTGAACACCACTAATACATCACCTAAATTAAGTATGCTTGAACATCGGGAAATGACATGTGCTAAAAGGCAGAGAAAAAAGGGCTCAGTTAGAAGTAAAAGTTCGGTATGATGACACATTTGAGTAGGAAAAACATGACTGGGAAAGATGAGACTGGAGAAGTAAGATAGAGCATTAGGCCGATGAGGAAGCTAGCCATAGACAACAATGCTTGGCAGGGGGCGGGATAGGGAGGAGGGTGTGTGTGTGGGGGGACATCTGTAAAAATAGATTAATAATTTAAAAAAAGAGTGAGGGAGGGTAGTTTTAAAAGTCACTTAAGATGTTTTCTCATCCATGTCTTCCCTTCTTCATTCTATTTCCTTTTTTCAACCAATGTAGTTTGTGTGAGTTGACCTTGGGTTGGCATACGTTATTCAACATGTCCACCTTCCTTGGCCACTATCCCATTTACTGGCACTTCAGAGAAAGTGTCCTTTTTTGCTCGATTGGCTAGTGTTACCATCTGAGGCTTAGAAACGGCTGCCACCGTGTCGCTACCACAGGAGGGGCGTCCTGAAGATAAAGCTGACACAAGCAAGAAACAACTGCTAGATGAAGCTGGTGACATATCACCTGAGTCCAGGAGGGAGCTGTAACTGAAACTAACTACTTCTAAAGTGTTCAGTTGAGACAGATAAACCTCTTCATTTGACTTACAGCTATATGGGTTAGGCTTTCTGGAACCTGCAATGTGAATATTATTAACTAATATATGTAACCTGATCATGTTACATTTTATAAAAAGCTCATTTGGCCTCCAGGGATGGTGGATTGGAAAGAGCAAGGCGGAGAGAACTGTTAGGACGTTGACTAGTCAGTAATCTATGTAAGAGCGGTGGCAGTTGGGGCAGAGAGAAGTAATTGATTTAAGAGATATTTAGGATAACATTTAGGATATTTAAATATTTAGGATGTGGGGAGAAAGTTAAAAATGACTTCTAGATTATTTAAAATTTATTTTTTATTCCTCATCTGAGGATATCTTTCCATTTATCATTAGATACAGTGGGAGGAAGAGGGGGAGAAAGAGACAGAGAAAAACATCGATGTGATAGAGCCACACCAACTGGCTGCCTCCCGCACAACCAGACCAGGGCCAGGGATGAATCGCAACCAAGGTACGTGCCGTTGACCGGAATTGAACCCACGACTCATTGGTCTGCAGGCCGACCCTCTAACCGCTGAGTCAAACCAGCCAGGGCAACTTCTAGATGTTCTGACTTGAGCAACTGGATTGAGAGCACTATTCACTGAGGTGAGGAGACAAGACTAGATAAGGCTTTCCTATGAAATGCCCACATGAAATGAAAAATGGGGTGTTGGATATATGGGCCTGAAAGTCAATAGATAGGACTAGGTTGATACAGATTTAGGAGTCACTAGCATATAGTGTAGATGAAGTTATTTAGTGAGAAAGACAAAATATCAATATTTAGGAACAGGCAAAAGAAACCAAAAAGAGCCCTGGCCAGTTTGGCTCAGAGGTTGAGCGTCGGCCTGCAGACCAGAGAGTCCCGGGTTTGGTTCCCCCTAGGGGCACATACCACAAAAAAAAAAAAAAAAAAAAAAGAATCAGCCAGAGAGGTGGGAGGGAATTCATAGATGTGCAGTGTTACAGGAACAAGAAAGAATCGGGTTTAAGAAGGCCTGAACAGACTGCAGTGGTAAATACGAAGAGGCGAAATCAGATGGGAATGAGAAGTTTTCTTTAAATCTAGAAACATGAAGATCTTTAGATAAAGTAGAACAATAATGGGTGTGGAATCCAGATGGTAGAGGGTTGAGGGTAAACAAGGAGTGTGTGTGAAAGTGGAATCATCACATGAGGAAAACTCTTTCAAGAGTTATTCCACTTTGCATTAAATCTTCTCAAAAATCCAGAACCGAGTCATTAGCCTTCTTGTTGCTAACACTGACATATTTGGTACTCTTATCCAGTCTCATGTCTTTAACTATCATTACTATGCCACAGACTCTCAAATATGTATGTATCCAACTTTCCTAAACTCCATCCTGACTATCCAGCCACCTACCCAACATCTACACCTGAAAGTTGAATGGGTATCTCAAACCATCTCAAGACTGATCTGATCTTCCCCAAGCCTGTCCTCCTGGTGTCTCTTTGACCTTAGCAATGGCATGCAGTCCTTCCAGTTGCTCAGGCTAAAAACTGGACTCCTGAGCCCTTTCTCGATGCCCCTTATAACCTCTGTTAGAAAATTCTGTTGGTTCTGCCTTCAAAATATATCCAGATCTATTTCTTACCATTCCAATGCCAGCACTCTGATCTTTTACCTGAATTATTATAATAGCTCTCCATACCTTGACCTTTGCTGCTCCTACAGTTTATTCTCAACATAACAGTCAGAGTGATCCTTTGAAAGGATGCAAGAACCTCGAGGGTTTGGGATTCCCTCAAGAAGAGAATGCAAGGAATGTCCTCTCAATAGCAGGAAAGAGGGAAAAAAAGGTTGAAGTCTCTTTGTGAGAACACCAAGAACCCAATGTTCAATAAGGGAGGAAGAGGCTAGAAACTTCAACGTAGGAGTGCAAAGATGAGATTTAAAAACTGTAAGGCCAGCCCTGGTCCATGTGGCTCAGTTGGTTGACTGTTGTCCAATGCATGGAGAAGTCAATGGTTCTATTCAGGGCACATGCTTGGGTTGTGAGCTCAATACACAGTAGGGGCTGTACAGAGGCAGCCCACTGATGTTTCTCTCTCATCGATGTTTCTCTCGTTCCCTTTCCCTTTCCTCTCTGTCTAAAATTAATAACATTAAAAGAAATCTGAACCTTTGAAATAATAAAAATAAAAATTGGAAGGCCAAATAGTTTGAGCAGCAACAGTGATCACTGGGGGAACCAGTCCAAGACATGGATGTAGGACCTAGGTGTGTGCTGTGCATATCGGATAGAGCTGATGCTGATACTATTGCTCTGAGTCTCAGGTTCCTTCAGACCCCTTGTGGGAACTCCTTTGGGTTTCCCACTGTAGCAATTGTACTGTCTCTAACCTTAGTTGAGCCTGGATATCTAATCAGGCATCTGGAAGCCTCAGGTCTGGCCTTGGCTTCTAAAGGGCAAGGAATGTTAAGCCAGACTTTAAAACTTTCCTTGGTTCAATATTGCACTATTTACCCACAGACCCCATATTTAAAATACATGCCTTCCTCTGTTCCCAAGTCCGTTCTTCTCATCCCAACCAAATGGAAAAGATGGTAACCTCTCTTCCTTGGACCACCCAGATGTGGAGTTCCCTATGGACCAGAGGTAGGCCCAACTGTTGGTCCAAAACACTGAAAAATGCCCTCACTAGTAGGCACAGAAATTCTAGAACCCCAGGATTGAGTCTTGCATGGAACACTGTCTCCTGAGAACTCCAGCTTATTCTTTGAAGCTATTATGATGAAACTAAAAACAATGTTAATGAAAATTTTTCAGGTTATTGTGTATAGCTAGTTTTTGAATTTTGTTTTATGATATTCCGTCATGTTAATATATTCCCTAAATATTAGAGTATTGATGGACATTTGGTTATCTCCAATATGAAATAATTATAAACCATGCAGCAAAAAATATTATCCTACATATTTTATAAGAGTATGAATGGGATGGCACATTGATTCTCTGGATCAAACCATTATCCTTATGTGAGTCATCGAGGGCCTATGTTACTTCTCTGACATAATACCCACTACTCTGCCCCTTGGTTATTCCATAGAGCCATACAAGACTCTTGGTACTCATCAACCATGCCTGGCACCCCCTCTTGCAATGGTTCTCAACCTGTGGGTTGCGACCCCTTTGGGGGTTGAACGACCCTTTCACAGGAATTGCCTAAGACCATCAGAAAACACATATTTCCGATGGCGATTCATAACAGTAGCAAAATTACAGTTATGAAGTAGCAACAAAAATAATTTTATGATTGGGGGTCACCACAACATGAGGAACTGTATTAAAGGGTCGTGGCATTAGGAAGGCTGAGAACCACTGTTAGAGCTTCTGCACTGGCTATTCCTTCTTCCTGAAATATTCCTCCCCAAGAGCTTCACAAGGCTCTCTCCCTCCCCTCCTCTAGGTCTGCTTCCATGCATCTCCACGAGACCCACCTGACCATGCTGTTTAAAATTCCAATTTGCTTCCCTAAACACTTTTATTTCCCTCTATCTTGTTTTACCTCTTCATACAGTTACTATGTATACATTTTACATACAATATATTTCATTGTGTTTATGATTTAATTAGTCTCCCTCCCCTAGGCAGAAGCCCTAGAAGACAGAGAACTGTATTTGTTTATTGATACATCCTAAGGGCATATATGGTTCCTAGAATAGTGCTTGGCACATAGTAGGAGTTCAATGAATATTTATTAAAGGGAGGAACAAAGGTAGGGTAGAAGGAGGCAGGGAGGGAGGGAACAAAGAAAAGATTTTGCTCTGAAGAGAAAGAGATACTAGGGTGGTAGACAGAATCAGGGAAAGAATTTTCTTTTTTATCCTCACCCGAGGACATTTTTCCATTTTTTGTTCAGATAGAGTGTGAGGGAGAGAGGGGAAGAGAGAGGGAGAAAGAAACATCAACGTGAAAGGGACACATCGAGTGGCTGCCACCCGCATGACCCAACCAGGGCCGGGGACAAATTGCAACGAGGTACATGCCCTTAGTGGGAACCGAACCTGGGTCTCTCTGGACCACAGGCCGACGCTCTAACCACTGAGCCAAACCGGCCAGGGCAGGGAAAGAATTTCTAAGATGAGAGAGATGTGAGGAAGAATGCCAGTAGAGAGGCTGAAGATACAAGAGAATGGACTGAACCAAACCTCGAGAATGTGAGAAGAAATGGGATCCAGAGCACAGGCGGTGGGATTAGCATTGGACAAAGCTGCACAGAGTGAACATTTTATCCAGTCCCTTGCAAGAGTGAACAAGCTAAATAAAAAAGTCGACATGTTTTTGTATCGCTATGTAATAGTTGGCTCTTGAGGTCCTGGGTCTCCTTCTGGATGGCTGAGCCTGGTCCTGGTTAACAACCAATCCTCCCAGGGTGTCTCCACCTGCAGGAGGAAGAAGAAGATGGATGCTGACGTTCATGTCAAAGGCTCACTCTTAGGATTCCTGTTGAGATTGCTGGTCTGGTTGTTTCTGTTTCTTCAAATTTTGTTTTGTTTTCCAAAGCGGAAGAGGAGGTCACTTCATTGTGCTGGTGGTGGCGGGCTTTGAGGTGTGAAAATAAAGAAGGTTGGATATTTTTATTATGGAGGATGGAAGAGTATCAGAAATTGCTGCTATAGTAAAAGGTGGAGAAAGCTCATCAGGGGATTAGAGTTAAGTCTGGTGAAGTCAATGATGCGCATTCAGGCTGTTAGAACCTGCCCCGTGCGTTTCCCTGCAGCAGTGCTCGGGGCAGCCCAAGGGACCGATGAAATCTGAGCTGGACGGCGAGAGGAGTCAAGATAGAAGGGGGCTGATGAGAATAAAGTACAGCGTTCTATGGATTGCAGCAGTGACGATCAAACTTCAGCAGGTGTAAGGATCACCTGAAGGGGCCAGATTCTGAAATAATTATTCAGTAGATCTGAAGTGAAGACTAGACTCTATTTTCAACAAGGATCCTCGTTGATTCTGAAGTAAGAGGGCCATGGACAATTTTTTTGTGTGAAATAGTAGATATGCAATGATATTGAGTTTAAAGAGGTGCTATTTTGAGAGGAGGAGGAGAAGAGAGAGGTAGGTAGAAGAAAAACGTAAGGATATGTGGTTACTGTGTGAGATGACTAATTTATTATTTCAAAGGTGGATCAGCCTGGAAAGATAAAAGGTTTAAGGTGTGGCCAAGGGAGTGGGTGGCTGTAGTGGAGTGAACACCACCAGAGATGAGGAGGTCAAAGTACCAAAAGCTTAGGAAATCCCTGTGGACCTTGAAGCCATCCCAGATAATGGCAGTACCTGGGAAAGACGCGAAACTGTGAACCAAGTTCAAAGTCAATGAAGGGGAAGCGACCACAGGAGGGTAGATAAAGCAAAAATATGGTGGGCATAGAGGGGATAAATAGTGATGGGAAAAATTAATTAATCAATTAAAAACATATGAAGTCAAGGGGGGTGTTAACTGCTTAAGAGTTTTTACATGGTGGTGAAGGAGTAAAATTAGCTAACATTAGTTGAGTGTTTGTTTGCTAGGCTTTGCATAATTCAGTTCATTTCATCTTCAAACACAACTCATAAACTTCATATAATGTAGGTGCTATTTGTATTCCTCTTTTATGATGAGGAAACTGAAGTACACAGAGGGTAAGCATTTCAGAGCTCTTATCCACAATGCTATACTGACTCTCATAAAATGCCAATGGAAAGTGTTTTAGTATGTTTCGACTGAAAAAAGAAAACCAGATCTCCTGAATATTGTTAGGGATTAACTTATTTGGAAAAACAATGAAAATCTTTCTTCAAATTTCATTTGTACTGAAATACTTCTTTTGTTATATCCATGAGTGACAGCACCAAGAACAGCTCCATACTAACTCATTTAATAGAAACATTAAAGCAGTTTGCATTTATCAAGACTTCTGTCTACTCCATGCTTTGATGATTTCTTCAGCAGCATCCAGTGTACTGTCTTTCTGTAAATAAATGAAAGAATCATCATTACATATCAAAATAAATTGAAGATGAAGTAAAGATTTAAATATAAAAAATATACCAAACTCAGTTTTGTCAGGAAGAGTGGTGCAGTCACTTGGGAACCAAATGTTCCTTAACTCCTAGTAACTTGAACTGGGCCCAGTTCAGCTCCAGCCTGTCCTTGGCCTCCACAGCAATGACAGAGCCCCAGAGCATTCGTTAGGGAACATGGCTTCCCAGCAAATCTAGTCACTGGAAGCCTTGTCTACATTAAGCCACAACCCCAGCAGAAGCATGGGCAAAGCCTGGGAAATGATGTCTGCAGTGTCGTTCCTCGTGTTGGTGGCTGAGCGTACAGATCCCAAGCTCTTCAAGGAGCCCAGTAAGCCAATCAAACACATGAAAACTATTTTAATGCTATATCCTATTGCTGTCTGGCTGGAGAAGCGAATGCACCTCACAAGAATTCAGTAGTAGAGGAAACAGAGAAGTGTGATGCCAGTCAGTACGTCTGACTGATTTATGATGCTGGCGGCCAGTTCTGGGTACTTGATTGCTACTATTCTGACACCAAAAAAAAAAAAAAAAAAAAAAAAATCTACAACTTCTTTTTTTGGATTAAAATTTTAAAATAATTTTTTTCAAATACAGTTTATATTTAATATGATTTTGTACTAGTTTCAGGTGTATAACACAGTGGCTGGATAATCAGATACTTTACAAAGTGTTCCCCTCGATATTTCCAGTACCCACCTGGCAACATACATACTTATTACAATATTATTGGCTATATTCCCTACGCTATATTTTATATCCCATGACTGTTTTGTAACTACCCATCTGTACCCCTCAATCCTTTCACCTTTTTCATCCAGGCCCCCAACCTCCCTCCCCTCTGGTAACCATCAATCTATTCTCTGTATCTATGAGTCTGTTTCCGTTTCGCTTTTCATTTATATTGTTCTTTAGATTCCACAAATAAGTGAAATCATATGGTATTTGTCTTTCTCTGACTGGCTTATTTCACTTAGCATAATACCCTCTAGTTTCATCCCAGTGTGGATACCTGATCTCAAATAAAGAGAATTTTCAAAGTACAAATGCAAGGGCAGACTTCCAAAAGGAAAACAATCAAATTAACATATAAGCATAGAAACAAGTCAAAGAGTACATATTATATTCCTACTCTCAGTCTATGAAAGTGTTTCATGGATCTTTTGACTTGTTTTGGTTGTTTCTAGTCTAACAGATAAAATCTCATTGCAGTTCTAAGTTTCATCTCTCTTACTAAGAATGAGGTGGAGCATTCTTTCATATACTTAACAGCTCCTGAGGATTTTACCCCTAACCATGGTAAGGGGCTGCTTTTTGGCTTATTTTGCCCTTAATTCAACCTGCTTGTCTTTGGATTTCCATTCTCTTGACATGTCTTGCTGTCCTTTTATTTTTAGTCTTTCCAAGAGGTTGAGTTGGGTGTGTCAACCTTCTCCAGGGACTTCTCAGTACTGCTCCACCCTCTCCCAATATCGGATGTTGATGTAAAGGAGGTGAGCCCACACTGACCCTCATTTCTCGCCCCCATACAGGCCTTGACCCTTTTGTCTAGATGCCAAAGAATAATTTCTTTATCTTTAAAGTCCAATATATTAAACAAGCTATAGCTCAGTGTTAATCATTCTGTGACAATTTTTCCAGAGATAAATGATGCCTTTTCAATTTTTAGATGTGTTTGCTTTTCGAAATGGAAAGCATTCTCGAAATAAAGCTACAAAATTCTTTCCTGGTTCCACTTATTCTGCTTTATATTTTCAGTCACTCTACATATTTTATTTGCTTTTCACATCTACAATTTTTTTTTTTAACATTTTAAAATTCTTTGTTCTTTTCTACTTCTTTTTGCTCATTCTTCTCAATCCTGAAAGTGATTTCAGAAGTACTTCGTGTTCTCTGTGCTGTTTCCATCGTTAGTACAATTACCAATAGCTTTACTTTTTTTTTTTTCCCTTAAATTTCTTATTTGAGCTCTGACAGCTACCATTTCATTTTCTTTTTAAAAAATTTATTAAATAATTTTTATTTTATTTTATCCTTACCCAAGGACATTTTTGCATTTATCTTCAGATACAGTGGGAGGGAGAGAGGGGGGGAGAGAGACAGAGAAGCATCAATGCCAGAGAGACACATCAAGTGGATGCCACCCATACAACCCCAACCGGGGCAGGGGACAAACTGCAACCAAGGTATGTGCCCTTAGCGGGACCCGAACCCAGGACTCTCTGGTCCGCAGCCGACGCTCTAACCGCTGAGCCAAACTAGCCAGGACAATTTAAAAAATTTTTTTAATGGTTTTATTTATTTATTCTCACCCAAGAATATTTTCCATTAATTTTTAGATAGAATTGAAGAGAGGGAGGGAGAGAGAAAGGAACATTGATATGAGAGAGACACATTGATTGGTTGCTTCCCGCACAACCCCAACGGGGACTGGGAATTGAACCTGCAACCCAGGTATGTGCCCTTGACTGGGAATCAAACCTGCTACCCTTCAGTTTGTTGGCCGATGCTCTAACCACTTGCCCATTTCCTTTTCATATATTATCTTATTGTATCTTCCCAGAACTTTTAAAATCTTGGCTTTCACCTCTTGTTTTAAAGATTTTGGATTTGAAATACCACAATTTTTATTAGCTCCATGGCAACATTTTCTTCTGGTTGAATGTTTTGTCTGACACTTGTTTTACTTTATATCTTTCTCTTTTTTTTCATATAGTATCTTTTTATAGATTCATAGCTGGTTCCTTTATTTTTTTTTACTTGAATTTGATTGAATTTTTTTGTAAGTTCTCACTGCTATCCGGTAACTCACTATTGCTAGTGTTCTGGATAATGAGCATGTTATCTGCTGGTTTTGTCTATGATCTGAAGTTGTATTTGCAGATTTGTAGAGCCAGGACAGCACTAGAAGAGCGCAGAAATTCTCCCAGGCTCACAGTGAAGTTTCACACGATTGATGTAGAGATATTTGGTGGTACATGCCCCTAGCAGGAACCAAACCCGGGACTCTCTGGTCCGCAGGCCAACACTCAACTGCTGAGCCAAACTGGCCAGGGCGAGATCTTTTATTTTTTATTTTATTTACTTTTACTTTTTTCTATATTGATTTTAGGGATAGAGGAAGGAAGAGGGAGAGAGAGATAGAAACATCGATGAGAAGAAACGTTGATTGGCTGTCTCCTGCGTGCTCCCCAACTGGGGATCGGGCCCACAACCTGGGCATGTGCACTGACCAGGAATCGAACCAGCGACCTCTTGGTGTATGGGTTCTTTTAGGTTTTACTTCTTCTCAACTAATTTAATTTGCTATCTCCAATATAATATATCTCCTCCACAATATCTTAATACAACATTTAGCAAATACGACAGGGATGACAGAGTAAATCTATAGCCTAACCAGAATCTGCTTTTCACCCTGCCTCTTCCATGATGCCAGATGGGTCTGGAGAAGTTCTCACTGCCAGTGCACTTACTGTTCCTATTGTTCTGAATAATCAGTGTGCTACCTGATGGCTCTCTCTGTAATTTTAAGATGTAGAAGCAGGAGCCTTTCTAGGTGTCTTCTCTCTACTATTACTTCACTGTTTTGGGCAACTCTTTATCATTTACTGGGGAATTTGTGACGTTGTTTTACATTCTCCTAGTTGTTTTTTTTTTTTTTTTTGTGGTATGTGCCCCTAGCAAGAACCGAACCCGGGACTCTCTGGTCCGCAGGCTGACGCTCAACCGCTGAGCCAAACTGGCCAGGTCTCTCCTAGTTGTTTTTTAATAAATAACTTCCATGAAGAGAATGAGGAAGAGCTGTGTTTACCATTTTAAAACTGGAAGTTTAATGTTATTTTTTTCTTCTATTAGTTCTATTTATATTCAAATAATATAACTCTAGAGATTTCTAGATCCACTGTAAGATGAGACTATTAATGGTCTTATCCTTTCTCTACACCTTAGTGAATTAAATGTTGACATTGATAGGTTGTTAACACTATTCTATTAAGGATAAGTCTTCCATAGTCTATAGGTTGTCTCTAAATGTTGAAAACAATGTTTACATCAATCTGACTAGGTATATAGATGAATGTGTTGGTACAGAATGTGTTGGTACATATACTTGATGTCAGTATGACTGTTTTCAGTAGCAATCACATCTTAAAAATAGTGATAATATATTTAGATTTTTTTGGGTACAGATCTGATGATGAATTCTTTTTTTAAAAATATATATTTATTGATTTTTTTTAGAGGGAAGGAAGGGAGAGAGAAAGAGAGAAACATTGATGTAAGAGAGAAACATCGATTGGCTGCCTCTTGCACACCCACGACCTGGGTATGTGCCTTGACTGGGATGTGAACTGGGACCTCAGTCCATGGAATGATGCTCAATCCACTGAGCCACACCAGGCAAGAAAATTCTTTCAGCTTTCATTTATCAGTGATATATATATCATTTTCAGTTTTAATGCATATTTTCCTAGATATAGAATTCTGGGCTAATCTATTTTTTATTGCAGCATTTTGAAGATGTTATTTATTGTATGCTGGTCTTTGTTGTTTCTAATAAGAAGTTAGCTAACACTTACATCTACTCCTGTGCATGTGAAGTATAGTTTTTCTCTGAGTGCTTTCAAAATCTTATCATTGTATTTGTTTTTCAGCAGTTTGATTATGGTGTGTTTAGCAATTTTTTTTTTTTTTTTTTTTTGGATATCCTGTTGTGGTTCACTGAACTTTTAGATCTATAAGTTGCTTTACACCAAATCTGAGAAAATTTTGGCCGTACTTTCTTTTATTTATTTATTTATTTAAAAATGTTTTTATTGAATTTTAGAGAGAGAGGAAGGGAGAGGGAGAGATAGAAACATTAATGTGCAACATTGATCAGCTGCCTCCTGCACGCACCCTACTGAGGACTGAGCTTGCAACCTGGGCATGTGTCATGACCAGGAATTGAGCCGTCGACCTCTTGGTGCATGGGTCAACCACTAAGCCACACCACACAGGCTGGCCATTATTTCTTAAAAAGTTTTTTCTGTTACATTTTCTCTTCTCTTTGGTACTCCAATTACATGTAAATTGTCACTTGATATTGCCTCATAGACCTGAGGCTCTGTTCATTTTTCAAAAACAATTTTTCCTTCTGATTTTCAGATTGGATAATTTCTATGGATCTGTATTCAAGTGGACTCTTTTTCTCTGTCATCCTCAATGTTCTGTGTGTTATGTCACAAACTTTTTCATGTCAGATACACTCTTCAGTTCTTGAATTTCCACTTGATTTTTTAAAAATAGTTTTAATCTGTCCACTTATTATGACCATATTTTCCTTTAACTCCTTAAACATACTTATATCTGCTTTAAAGTCCTTGTCTACTAATTTCTATGTCTGGGTCACCTTGAGATCTGCTTCTATTGACTGCTTTTTCTCCTTTATTAAGGGTCACAATTTATTGTATCTTCACATGTCTAGTAATTTTAGATTGCCTGCTAGATATTGTAATATTACATGGTAAAAAGTCTGATTATATTGTAAACTCAACACTGTTCTGGGAGGCAGTTAATTTCATGGCAGCAAGACAAAATTAAAAAGCTGCTTTACAGCCCGGCCAGTATTGCTCAGTGGATTGAACGTCATCCCATGAACTGGGAAGTCCCAGTTCGATGCCAGGTCAGGGCACATGCCGGGGTTGCGGCTCAATCCCCAGTGGAGGGATCAGCCGACTGATGTTTTGCTCACATAGATGTTTCTATCTCTCTCTCTAAAAAAATCAATAAAAAAATTAGAAAAACTGCTTTATAAGCATATCATGTCTAGCAATAGAAAAAAAATGATAATTTGTAAATAGGAAGAAAGGATATTATAAGTGTGTTTTTTAGTAGAACAGGAAACTTACTTTAATGAAGCAAAAGCGCACAAACTTCTCAAACTGTAATTTGGTCTCTTTGTTACAGAATGCTGAAACTGGGATGGCTGATAGTTTCTAAAAAATGAAAAGAAGGTAAGATAAGAAAACTACTTACATTTCAAATATTAACCATAAACATTAGAAAAGATGGATACTTCTAAGTATTCACAAACAAAAAAATATTTAAAAATCCTCCAAATAGCCACTAGTGGACTATCGTGTAACAAAACTACAGTTCTACATTTAACATTGTTCAAAGCATGCCAGCAGGTATCCTTCATAAATTAACTATAAAATACAGCAAAATATTGCACAGGCCAATACATTTTACCTTATTTTTAGTCATCCATTTCACAAATTTATAGTCATAAGGTTCATTGCTGTTCTTCATATCAGAGAGGTCTGCATCTAAAACAATGAAAATCAGATAACCTCTGTATTATATCTGAGGCAATATGCATTTCATTTAAGTCTGTCAAAATTCAAAATTTTCTTAGAAGATATTCACAAAATCTGCTGGAGCCTCATACTGCCTGTGGTGGGGTGGGAAGTGAGATGTCACAGAGAAGCTCTACCAATGCTATAAGGCAGAATTCGCATATACATCTGATTGGTCATATCTGTGCATACACCTCTTGGCACTAAAAGAAAGTGGGAAAGGGAAAGAAAAGAAGAGTGTTGCCTTTCCATCTGGAAATAAAATAAAACTTTATGATCACTAGTAAGGAAATGACATCTAAATTTAGAGTATTCATTATAACACTTATATCTCCAAAAAGTCATCCACAAAGGTAAAGTCTCGGTATTGCAATCTGTGATTATCCCCAACTCCTAGGTCAGTGTCTAGCACATAAATAATAAACGGCACATTTGTTGAATGAGTAAATTAATATTACTCATTAGTTATAAAGGGTAAGTGTCTGTGGAGATCTTCCAAGTGACATCCTCATTTTTTACCCTTTTCTCCCATATATTATGCTTTTAAAAAAGTGTTAAATTTGGAGAATTTAAGAATATTCCTATTCTTCTCTCTTGCTCCAATCTTGCTTTAAGATCTGGGCTGGGTATTTCTCTGTCATTCAGCTTCAGCAATCCATATTTCATATTGTTTCAATTTTATTTACTTGTACTCTTAGATCTTTTTGAATGGCCTGAAGCTACTAACAGTGATGATTACTGTAATCAATGAAATTTTACAACGTACTGCTCAAAACAGATTGAGACAGTTTTCTTCTTTCTTTTATTCACACACTAAATACTACTGGGTCTCTTCAATTGACAGTGTAAACACCTTGACATTGAAGAACGTTTCACTTGTATTAAAAAAAATCTTAATAGGTTTTTACTTAATGATTTAAATTTTGAATCTCCCCTGTGCATTCAAGAATGTAACAATTCTATATAATAATGCTTATTGAGCACTTACTATTTGCTAAGCATGTTACATAATTCTCTCATTTGTCCTATAATTCTAAGAGGTAGCTATAATCTTCACTTTATAAATGAGAAAGTTAAATTACTATTTCAAGTATGTCACATTATATATATGTGTATATATATGTATGTGTATTTAATTCAGGTTTGGCTCTAACAAAAATGACCACTTTGAAAAGTTAGAGTCTAACTGATTTTGTGACATTCCATTTGACAGTACACAACAGTAGTGTATTCAAAGGTAACCCAGAGAAAGGAGTGATTGCCTGTAGCCATAGAAAGAAGAAAATGAGGGTATTAACTAATTGTAATTGACACAAGCTGTACTACTCGTATTCTTGTAAAGCTTAGAAGAGGAATTTATTGCCATGGTGCTTAAAAGGAAAAAAAGGGAATAAATATAATTCTAAAGATCTTATAGTTATAAGAAACTTAGAATCTATTTCTTTGGAATACAAATTACATTTGTATGGCATTTTAGAATTACATATAACAGCTTGCTTTTTGGAAACAGAATTATTTGGAATCTAGCTGTGTGACTTCAGACAAGCTATTTAAAACTTTCTAAGTCTTCATGTCTTAAAAACGGAGCTAACAATGTTCTTTTCAAAAGTGGTTTGAACTTGCCAGGCAAGTAGCAAATCCTCAATAAATATTATTTTGCTTCTTTACTTCATTTCAGCATATTCCAGAGTGGCAAACAATCCCCGATGGCACCAAGAGTCCAGAAATCTTATTTTTTCTCAAGTGAAAAGGAAAGAAAAATTTTACCCAAAGGAACATAGGGCATATATAGTCTTTCATGGACCAGCGTTTTAAGTTATACACCAGAATGAGAGGATGGCAAATTCTATGTTTAACAGGAAACTTACAACTGACTCCATAATTACATTACTGACTCCACAGTCACATTAAGGGTCAAGGACCTAAAGGTCCAGATGAACAAAGAGAAACACTGACATAGTGAAAGTCTTTTTTCATAGATAAAATGCTGATATGGCTTCAACACCAATATTTTCTCCATAATTTTGATGTCAGTTCACACATACGTTTCCATATATATGAAATAATAAAAACCTTTACAAACCTAGCAAAGACACATCGGCAATGATGAAGTAGCCCCCATCAGGAACTATGGGTTTTAGGCCAACACTTTCAAGTAAATGTACCATCCGATCTCTTTTTGCTTCTAATTCTTTTGGCAAAGAATTAAAATAACACTCTGGGTCATCCATGCGCTTCATGTCAGTCCAAAAAGCTTGAGCCAAGGCTTCCTGTATGTTAAGATGGAAAAATGTGGAAAGGAAATATGGTTCTATTATTTATTACTGAGTTTATGGTATAATAAATAAAGACTGTCTGAGTAATAATATTATTGGCAGAAAGTCATTCAGGGAATTACAGTTGAATTCCTGTGAAACAATGTTAAGCTCTATAGAT
The DNA here is from genome assembly GCF_014108415.1 of Molossus molossus. Taxonomy (NCBI): domain Eukaryota; kingdom Metazoa; phylum Chordata; class Mammalia; order Chiroptera; family Molossidae; genus Molossus; species Molossus molossus. The sequence continues at coordinate 34,831,701 of NW_023425347.1, read as the reverse complement.
TAATGGAGGAATCAGTTACAAGCAAATGATTAAATCTAATGTGAAGAACTGAGAGTTAGCCATAAAAATCCAAATAGAAAAAGAGACATTATGTAAAGATGACATAGTTGGAAATGAAAAGACACTATGTTATTTTCTACTGAGGTAAACCTTAGAATGACTTGTTAGGTCTAAGTCTAAAAGACGACAGGAGAAACGGAACTAACCAGCCTTTCCCCATTACCTTGGGGAAATGACGTAGCAGAAAGGAAAGCTGACCCACCGTGTCGTTCCTCATAGGTGTGCACGTTCCTGGTCTAATCATTCCTATCTCAGGAAGGTGGTCTAAGTGCCACAGGGATTAGAAACAAGTTTCTGGGGCAACACGTTTCTTTGCCACCCTTCTTGAGAAAAGTCATAGGGCAGAGGGGTGAAATTGGGCCCAGAGAAAAGCCAGTGTTGTCAGGCAGGTGTCTGAGAGGGCAATAGGTCAGGAACAGGTAAACACGTCTGAATCAGGGCATACATAAAAACCGTGGACCTACCCAAGCTGGAGGGGAGAAGCTTGGGAGGCAAGTGTGAACTGGGACAACTTAGAAATACTGGTTGTCAGAGCAAACCAGGAGATCCAACAACTAACCAAGAACTTGGGATAGTTAAGAGACAGAAGGGCACAGCAAAGTGGCCCAATGTTACGAAAATTAATCACAAGAGATATCAAGAACTAAAGAATAAATTCACTTACTTAGTAACTTAACGGAGTTCTGTTAAAACTGGCATTGTGACAAATGATGATGAACATGATAAACATGGTCCTTGGCTATATGGAGTTTCCCATTAGTGTGTATTGGTGAGGGCAGAGAGGGAGATGAGACAGAAAACAATGACATGAACAAAATCGGATATATTTGTTCTTCTGCAAGAACTGAGAGCGGTCTAGAATGGCTGGAGGGTAGGTAGCAAGAGGGACAGACAGCACGGCAAGAGATGACACAGACACGGAAGGGCTAAACCACAGAGAAGACTGCATGCCAGAAGAATTCAGTAGGAAAAAATAATTAGTAATAATAATTCTGCAGTCCTGAAAAGAAACCTTGCATAAATAAGGATAGGTTGTTTCAGTCTAGGAATCCATGGTTCTGCTGGAAACTCGGGCCAGTTTCCAAACACAGTTGTCTGAAGGCATGAGAAAAAAAAGGCCACTTAGCTGAAATGGAGAGTAAGATGGTTCTGAAAAAGGTGTTCCAGGTTCTTAGCTGAATCTTTCTTTTCCTTAGCAGCTTATTCATTCCCTACAGCAGGAGATATTGCCCTAGGCAATTCAAAGCCCAGGAAACAAACGTCTGTCCTAACTAGAATTAGACTGGACTCCTCTCTTTTTCCCATAACCCACGTGTGATCCATCAGCATCTACCTTCAAAATATATTCGAAACCCAATCCCTTTTCACCACTTATACCATCCCCACATTGGTTCAGTCCACTGCTGTCTCTCTCCTTGATCACTTCTGCAGTCTCCGAACTCAGCTAAGCAGCCAGAGTCCCTTCAACAACAGAAGGTAGATCATGTTGCTCTGTGCTCTAAGCTCTTCAGTGGCTTCCACCTCACTCAGTCTCACAGGGACAAACATGCCCCTGCTTGCTCTGGCTCCTAGCTACCTCTCCGATTTATTTCCTCCTACTCTTTCCCTTTGATCATCCTATTTCAGCCTTTATGCTTTTCACTGATATAAACATAACAACTGGGCTGCCTTACCCCAGGGCCTTTGCACTGGTTCTTTCAGTTTGGAGGGTTCTTTTCTAGGTAACCATGTGACTACTTAACCTCCTTCAGTTTGTAGCTCAGATGTCCCTTTCTCAGTGACGCTTTCAAAGATAATTCTACTGTACATTGTATGTTCCCCCTCTTAACACTCTATATTTTTCCTCTTCACGACTTTATTTTTCTGCATTGTATCTATCAACATCTGACATATTATATTATTCAAGTATTTATTTATTATCCGTGTTTCCCCACTAGGCTGTAAGGTCCATGAGGGCAGGAATTTTTATCTGCTGTATCTCCAATACTCAATAAATATTTGTTGAATATGAGAATGGGCTTATTTTCAGAGGCTAAAATACATTTAATACTATATAATAAAAGCAAATGTCAGAACTAGCTTTTATCATGGCATTACTTTAGAGTCACTAGAAATAGAATTGCAAAATATTTTTTTTCTTATTTTTGACAGGAAGGAAAAAAAGTAAGTTTATTATAATCAATGTATTTTACTCTTTGGCCTTTTAACTGCCTTCAAGAAAAATAATTTTTTTCATTGTTCTGATTATTCACAGAATGATGGTACATAAATCCTTGTTTTACAAATATTTTTTTTAAAAATAGAAAAAAAGATCTACACTAAAAATTCTTTCACCCTCCTCTGTCCCTATCTATTACTTTCACCTATTCCCCTTATTCCTACAAATAGACACTTTTACTAGTTTCATTATGGACCCTTGCAGAGATCCTTTAAGAATACACAAGCAAACAGTTTTCTCCTTTTTTACACAGAATGTAGCATAAATATACACTGCTGGGTATCTTGCTTTTTTCAACTTTACATTATATTATAAAAACTTCTCCATGTCGGTAACTACAGAGCTTCCTCATTATTTCCCTTTCTTTACTTTTAATTTTTAAAAAATTATTTTAATTTTTATTTTTTAATCCTCTATCTTCAGATAGAGTGGGAGGGGTAGGTAGAGGGGGTGGGGGGAGAGAGAGACAGAGAGAGAGAAACATCAATGTGAGAGAGACACATTGACTGGCTGCCTCCTGCACAACCCTGACCAGGGCCGGGAACCAGATCACAACCGAGGTACATGCCCTTGGCCAGAATCGAACCCGTGACTCTTTGGTCCGAGGGCTGATGCTCTAACCACTGAACAAACTGGCCAGGGCTTTACTTTTAGTTTTTAAACAGCCATGATGTTAGACAGAATAATGCCCCCCCCCCAAACATCCCTGTCTTGACCCAGAACCTGTATGTATGCTACCTTGTTGGGTAAAATGAATTTTGTAAACACGATTTAAGTTAGGGATCTTGTGATGGAGAGGTTATTTTGGATTATCTGGGGTCTAATGCAATGACAAGGATCCTCATAAGGGAGAGAGGGTGACAGGAACATACGTGCTGACAAAAGCAGAGGCTGGAGTGATGCGGCCACACACCAAGGACGTGAGCAGCCCCTGGAAGCTGTAAAAGACAAGAAACGACTCTCCCTTCGAGCCTCCAGAAGAACGCAGCAATGCACGCATTTTGTTTTTATCCCTGTAAAACCCATTTCGACTGCTGACCCCTAGAACTGTCAGGTAAAAAATTTGTGTTGCCCTGGCCGGTTTGGCTCAGCGGCTAGAGCGTCGGCCTGCGGTCCAGAGAGACCCAGGTTCGGTTCCCGCTGAGGGCACGTATCTTGGTTGCAGTTTGTCCCTGGCCCTGGTTGAGTTGTGCGGGTGGCAGCCACTCAATGTGTCCCTTTCACATCGATGTTTCTTTCTCTCTCTGTTCCTCTCTTTCCCTCGCACTCTATCTGAACAAAAAACAAAAAAATGTCTTCAAGTGAGGATAAAAAAAAAAATTGTGTTGTTTTAAACCCCTAATTTGTTACAGAGAAATAGGGCACTAAGATAGTCATATAATATTTAAATGTTGAGACAGATCATGGTTTACTTAAACCAACTTCTTATAGATATAGATGGACAATGACTATTCCATCTCCTACAACACATGGCCATGCACAGACAGAGCTTCTCACATGTGCAGGTAATGGCTGTAGGGCAATTTCCCAGAAGAGAGGCTGCTGCTTCATAGGACACGCACATGTCTGATTTGGTGTGGTGCTGTCACTGGCTTCTAGAAAGTCTGAAGTACTTTCTAATCCCAGCAGCAAAATAGGAGTATTCAAGGTTAAAATGTGTATTAAGAAACAACAACAAACTATTCTTAATAGCAATGTCTGCTCCTAAATTCCCAAATTGTAGTAGAACCCCTGTTCGAAGAGGACATGAAGGAAAGAATTAAGGCAATTCAAACACACAACACAAAGATAATACCTTCACCAAAAGACCATGCTTCCACCCTGTTACTATAACACCTACCTGTAATGGAGTTGCACAGGTATAAATGCTGTTTTGTTGAACTGTCTGTAAATGTTTTATTAAATGATTAGGACCAATGGACCAGCCAAGCTGGAAAAGAAAAAAAATAAAAGCAAATTTAAGAAAAATAAATCTAATCGTATGTATCATATCTAATAGAGAAGCTTAGTGCAGTTATTAAATATATTCAATTCTAAAATGTCCACTCTATGAAAGTAGTTCAGTTTTGGAATTATTTCAACACTTCTTGTTGTATAAAAGTTTCCAGCTGGAGTCACTAAACTCAGCTCTCGGAAGCTAAATAGTATTTGCAATCATTATTATCTTCTAGTTTGCTACTTCTGATATTCTGGAAGTCTGAAAAACTGTACCAAAGCTTGTTTGAATTACATATTGATGAAAGTAACTCTGAATGAGAGCCTAAGGCATTCTTCCTTTATTTGGTTCTGCAGGCATTTTTTTTTTTTTTTTTGGGTAAAATGCAACTTTTTATTTTGAGACGACTGTAGATTCACATGCACTTGTAAGAAATAATATACAGAGATTCTTTGTGCTCTTGACCCAGTTTCCCGCAATGGTGACATCTTGCAAATCTCTAGTACAAATCACCATCAGGATACTGCCATCGACAGTCAAAATACAGAGCATTTCATCATCACAAGGACCCCTCATGCCGTCCTTTTGTTCCCATGCACACTTTCCTTCCCTCCATCCCCACCCATCTCTACTCCCTGGCTTCTCAGCCACGTTTAGAAGATAATTAAGTTTCAACTGAATTAGTTGTGTGCTTCAGAGCACAGTGGTTAAGTGCATGGATTTGGAAGCTGGTTTTTGTGCCCTGGCTTGAATTTATTAGTGATGTAATCTTAGGTAAGTTCCTTAACTTCTCTGTACTTCAGTTTTATTGTCTGTAAACTAGAGATAATAGATTATACCCACCTCATAATGTGGTTATAAGAATAAAAGCAATCAGTACCTGTAAAGCATTAAGAACCTGGCACATAGTATAAGTGCCAAAATATTGCTATTATTATTTGTTCTCCTTTTATTTAAATAGGCAGTAATCTGAACATTCTTTGCAAAGAAAAATGTGTCATTAGTTGGTTACTTATAAAATGAAAAATTACTCTTATCCTTTGAGACTACATGGAGGGACCTGGAAAGTATCATCCTAAGTGAAACAAGCCAAACAGAGAAAGACAAGTATCATATGATCTCACTTATTTGTGGAATATAATGAACATAACAGTCTGAGGAATGGGGTAGTCCCAGAGACGTGGAAGTGGGGTACAGACTGACAATCCCCAGAAGAGGGGGTGGTGGGGGAGAGATAAACCACAGAACATATATGCATGTATACATGAACAATGGACATGGACAACAAAGCTGGGGACAGGGCAGGGAGGGAGGGGGAGGGGGGAATCAGTGGGGGGAAAAGGAGAAACATCTGTAACAAAAATTAATTAATAAAAAAAATAAAATGAAAAATTAACTATGTTTTCTTACTTATAAAAAAATGATTAGGTCCCAAGGAAAATAAAGGCCAATATGAAAGCCGAATGAGTAAATAATCAGTAAAAGATTGGTAAGTATAAAACCAGTGTAAACTAAATATATATGCATTTAAAACACACAAAAAAACTCTACAAGAAGTAGAGCACATGACTGTTTTTAAGCAACTGAATTCTTCATCTTACCTTCCAGCCAGTTACACTGAAAGTCTTTCCAGCACTTCCTATGGTTATTGTTCTTTCCCACATACCTGGAAAAGTGGCTGAACATAAAAAAAAAAAAAAGGTTAAATAATTGCTTTCCCTTTAATCTACATTTGGGACAATCTAAAAATATAAATGTTGTTATAGTGTAGTCAGTATCGTTATTCCAGTAGGGTTTTTTTTTTTAAAAAGATTATGTAACTTTAACTTAACCACAGTTGAAAATGTTGCAATGTTTAAGGACACTGTAATATCACACCAAAATGATACGTAATAGATTGAATAATTTTAAGCAGCACAGTTATTTCCAGGGGCAGAAGGGGTCGAGGTGTAGCAGGCAGTGTTCCAGGCTGGTCAATGAGGTGACCACACAATGGTCACCCAGCATCAATGTTAACAGTACCTGTGTGCTTAATGTAATCATTCCATAGCACGTTTTGGTTGTGATCCTGGCTATTGTTTAGCTCACCTCTATTGTGCCCATTTTCTGAGTCTATTTCTACAGAATCCCTGGGGCAATGATTCTCAAAATGTAGTCTCCACACCAGCAATAACAATACACTGGAAAGCTTGTAAAAAAAGCTAATTCTTGGACTGCATCACAGACTTAATGAATCAGAAACCCTGGAGGTGGAGCCCAACCATCTGTGTATGTCTGTGCGTGCGCATGTGCACTTGTATGTTTTGCTAACAACTTTTTGACATATTAACTCCACATCAAATAATTAACACATTTAAAGTGTACAATTCATTGTTTTCCTATATACCCACAGAGTTGTGCAACCATCACCACAACCAATTTTAGAACTTTTCTTCACCTCAAAAAGATACTTCTTATAGTATGAGCTGAAACAAGAAGGCAGAGTGTTGCCTTGTTGAGCTCAATTGGGAACATGCATATCAGGTGACAAATTTTTAACCCCTCTGCACATGTCTGAGAAAAAAGCACCACAATAATTTTGGGATTACAAATATATTTTAGTGAGTAGGTGAATTCACAAATACAGATTCCACGAATAAGGAGAAGCGACTGTTAAAGGTCTCAAGTTGATTGATATCTTTAATAAAATAATTCACTCATTTATTCATCCACTCGTGAAACATTTATTAGCAACGATCAGGCACCAGGGACTAAGCTAGGTCTAAGGGAAACAAAGACAAGATGATACAGTTCTTATCTTCAAGGAGCTTAATGTCTAGTGGGGCTGGGAGACGAGTAAGATGATACTGGTAACATAGTGTGACGCTATACTAGCAATAGGCATGGAGAATTGTGCCAGGATAGGAGTTAGGGTTGGCACCCTGTAGCCAGTAACGTTGAGCTGATACTTGGAAGATGCAGGGAAAGGGACAGAAAGGTAAATTTTGGGCAAAGGGAATGCAGAAAACAAAGTCCTGGAGGTATAAAATGCAAGAGTTTGTGAATTTTGCTGCACAATGGTGCCTTATTTCTCTATTAATCTTCTGAGATGCTACCTACAACACTGCTTTTTTGGATTCCTGAAATAATTTAGTTGTGAAGTTCTTCATATGTGACCACACAAGTTTTTGCTTGTTTTTTTTTTAGAGGTACAATAGATGCTCTTGTATTGTTCTAAGACTGTTGGTATACACAAAGGGAAAATAAATACCCTTTTCTGGGGGTGGAGGTGGGGCTAAGCTATTTTCTTAAAATAATCTTCTCATAAGCAAGTAAAGCGTTTACTAAAATGTAAAATAGCTAAAGAAATTTCCAAAATGAATGTATATATAATTTCAGTCTATTATGAAACACCTGCCAATATTTGTAAAGGTAGGAAAACTGCATAAATTAGAAAACTTGTAATTGTATTCTCTGTGGAGTGTAACAAAAATGGACAGATAAATGAGGAAAATATTCAGAGGCTCCATTTGAAGACGGGATAATCTAATATTTGATATAAATAATTCCACCCCTTTAAGTTCTGAGACATTTCTAGACTTTCAAAGTATTTCAAAGAACAGCCTGACACAAATGCACTTTCCCCTTGGAAGGGAGAAACATCTAAACTATGCGTAATACACAGTATCACTCCCTTTAAAGTAATAATATATATATATATATATTCAAAATCAGAAAAGCCTATTAGTAAGAACAATATTTAAAAATAAAATCTTTGCCCTGGCCAGTTTGGCTCAGTGATTAGAACCCATGGACCAAAGAGTCACAGGTTTGATTCTGATCAAGGGCATGTGACTTGGTTTTGGCTTGTCCCCGGCCCTGGTCAGGTCATGCAGGAGGCAACCAGGTGGTGTGGCTCTATCACATCAATGTTTCTCTCTCTCTCTCCCTCCCTCCCTCCCACTCTGTCTGATGATGAATGGAAAAATATCCTCGGGTAAGAAATAAAAAAAAAACAACAATAATAAAATAAAATCTTTGAAAATAAGAATTACCCAGAGAAACTAATACAACCCTAACATGTTTTCACTATAAGTTACATTATAAAAGAAACTATAAAGAACTCATGTCAAATGTAGGTTTCATACACAAACTATCAACTCCAATTTAATATTTTAAAGGAGAGCTGATTTGTTGATGGCTATTTTAGCCACATAAAAATAGATGTAAGTTGATTAGATAAATAACCTCCAAAGAATTTTATACTAATTTTCCAAATAGCAATATATTAGTATACAAATGTCAGTGTATTGATATATCTCTTCTATAAAGAGGTTTCATTTGTTGAGTGAAATGTCTCTTTACTGAAACCCAGAGATATCATTTGAGTCAAGAATCTGATCCAATAAGAACAAATTCTACTTTTTCAAAAAAAGACACCCTACGTAACTTTAAAACAACCAGATACTCATGTCCTCTCAATCTCAGAGATCTGGGAGCCACCGCAGTCAATGTAGACAGATGACCACAGCACTGAGTGTGACTAGTAATCTAGTGGCAACAACAACAAGAAAATCTTTGCAGGTCTGATGAGTTAAACAACCATATCCAGTATCAATAAGTTGAGCTTGCAGTTACATCCGAAAGGGAACTGGTCTTTGCAAGTCTCATTTATGGCCCATGATCCTTAAATCAGACACGGCAGCTATAACAGTTATTCATAGGCAACTAAGGTGTCAATAGAAGCCAGATAAAGATTAAGAGCGTGATGAAGAGCACCACACCGGGGAAAACTGCCTCGTGGCAAAATGAAGATGATGCTAATTTCATGATGTGTGGCGAGAGAGCATTACTGTTTATATTAAAGAACTACTGTTGCACTCCGCAAATTGATGGAATAGCCATTTTGAATCTTTCAGGTAACAAAGACCACTGTATTTGATAGAATAAGTTTTCATGCAACCGAATTGCACTGTCTAAATAATAAAACAGTGAATTTATTTTTTTTGTGGTTTAACTTTATGGGCTGTTATAACAACTAAAATATCTGAGTTAAAAATATATGTCTTGATATCTCTAGCAAACAATATTATCAGTTACACTGTTACCAGAAAGGGCTTACAATATAACATAAGGTTTAAATGTAATACAGGTTTAAAAAATAATTTCAAGATTATTTCAAATATTCTTTGAAAGAATATTGCTAAGCTAACTAAAACTCTAAAGCTTTGTTTGAGTCATTCTCACAAAGGCACGGATATATGTTTTAGGTTGAATATAAAATTATATTTATTCCCCAGGCCGGTGTGGCTCAGTGGTTGAGCATCAACCCATGCACCAAGAGGTTGCTGGTTTAGTTCCTGGTCAGGGCACATGCCCAGGTTGTGGGCCCGATCCCAGATGGGGGCATGCAGGAGGCGGCCAATCAAAGTTCTCTCTCATCGATGTTTCTTTCTCTCTCTCTCCCTTCCTCTCTCAAAAATCAATAAAAAAATAATTAAAAAATATTATATTTATTCATTAGATAGATGTTTCTCCCTCTCTGCTCAATCTAAAACATTTTAATAAATTTAACAAAATAATTTAATTAAATAGAATTATTTTATTTAAAATACATATTTAACTATTTTAAACAAATACTTTTAAATATAATAATTAAATAATAATGTAATAAAATTTAATCTACCAAAAATCTACCAAAAATTAATTGTCCATATTGGCCTGAATAATTCAAATGACCCAAGACAGAGGTCAGCAAGACAGGTGAAGGTGAACTCTGATGCAATTTGGACACAGAACCACAGTTTGCAGTGTTAAGACACCACACCTTGCAAATCTCTGACCTTCTTCTCTGTTTCACATTCTCTCTCATAATTTGGCCTATAATTTCACTTGTCTTCAGACATCTGTTTCTCACAGACACTGAAACTTGGAGAGACTAAAGCATGAGTAGCAGGAATTTCCTTGGCTGAAGTCTTCCCCACAGATCTGTTCCTCCCCTCCACATCCCCGTCTCTGGGTAAGGGCCTCATCACGGCTGAGTGGCCCAGATTGGAGATCTCAGAATCATTCTTGCTTGTTCCTTCCCACATTCTAACTGTGCCCTATAGTTTCTCCTTCTAAACAGCACGTGTTTATTACTTCCACTGCCAGGGCATCTGACGTGCTTAAGATCTCACCTGCAGCTGGTTCTTACCCTTACACAACAAATCCAATCATGTAACCGATTCCCCTGCGTTGTCACGTCTTTTGCAGTAGTTTGCAAAGTGTGCTCACTGGTACTCTCTCTGGTGATCAAATTAACATACAGAACTTAAAGAATCAGCTAAGTTTTCCTCCACAAAGTTTTCTTAAGCACTTAAGATAAATGAGGCCATTTATCTGATAGTGAATGATACCAATAGTGAAATAAATGAGCATTTCGTAAAATATGAGTGGCAAAGTTGGAAAAACTCAGATGCGTTTATTTCAATAGCTCTTTGTTATGAAAACTATCCACAGAACTGTGATTTTTATATTGACTTCTAATTATTTAATTTCTGTCAGGAAAATTGCTTTTAGCTTCAGGATGGAATGCAATATATCACTATTTCATGATGCAAACATCGTGGCTTCAAGGTGCTTCTACTACTAATGTTAGTTTCAAAACCACTGACCTATACACAACAATACATATAAATGGAGTCACTTTAAAATGAAGACATAGTTACCATGCCAGAGGAACTGCCTTAGGCATCTCATGCCTCAAATCCTTGGAACTGTAGAAACAGTTCCAAATAACCTTTGGACTCGACCTAAGCAACCGTGTGTTCCAAAGAACTGTTGCAAAGATAACAAGAAAAGACTACTGGACGAATGACTACTGCACTGAAAACTAAAAACATTGAAAATTAACATGGCGTCTGCACCTATAGAAATGCCTTTCTTCTATTGATGTAATTATTCCCCTTCCCGTTCTCATAAATACCCGTTACCTTTGTCTCCTAATGGAACATTATTTGGGCTTTCACCTGAATTAATGATTCCAGAATAGTTATTCTTATTGATCTCCATAAATGCTTGTTGCCTCTCACTTTGAAAGGCCGTTTCATTTTTACACTCCTTACCGGTTCACACTCTGTTTTCACATACAATGCCCTTCGGAACCACCCTGCTGTCCCACTGTCCTATCTGCCAGTTACTACATCACGCCCTTATAAACCACTTATCTTCTTAAGTTTATCTTGATTTTCATGACTTTTTGCCTCAGTCCTGTTAGTTTATCTGATAGACATTTTCTTCCTACTTCTCTAACTAATTCCATCTTTTGCCCGCTCCTTTGTTCAGCCCCTCAAACATCTGCTTTCTTCTGTGTCTCTACAACAATTTGTAATGCACCATAGAGATAACGATGATGCTGACATCAACTATTTATATGTATGTGCACTGTGCTGGTTTATTTATTTCTTGTTTGTTTCTGTCGCAGTGATTTTAGTTATCCCTCCCTTAGCCTTTTCAGGCCTCCTATTTATTTATTCAAGAATTTCTTTCTGATCAGCTACCATGTGCAAGACCCTATCCTGGGAACTGAGGATTCAGAAAGGGACAAAGACAAAAATCTCTTCTTTCTTGTAGGTTAGAAGTAAAATATATAGATCCTGCTATTTACTATGGAGGAAAAATAAAAACAACAGAAAGAGGACAAAGCAAATGCTGGAAGGACAGGTGTAACTGTGGTCATAAAAACTGACACCTGAAAAGAGACCTAAGGGAGGTGAGAGACTGAGCTATGTGTACATCTGGGGGAAAGTTTTTCAGGCAGAGGAAGGGCCAGTGCAAGTAGTTGACATAAATGTGGGTTACCCAAGAGGACAGCATGGCCTTTGTGAGATAGCCCAGTAGTAGTGGCAAAGTCCTAGGCAAGGGCCAAACAGCAACAGCTACTGCCCCGTAATTTCTTCCTGTTGACCCGGCATTTTGGCAACTTGCTCGGCAAAAACAGCTCAGCTCAGGAGCAAGTGAGCTCTTGCGTCTTATATGCTATGTTATAGCTGGATTTTTTATAAAAAGCTAAGGATACAGGGAGTACTGCTTCTCTGGTTTTGTAGCTTTATAGTGTCACCCCAAATCTCTCCCCTTCAGTTTGTACTGTCTGTACTTCAATCGGCTCATTAACTCACTCAAGCACCCTTTATCCAAATCTCATTTGTAAGTACTCCCACAGACAGACACCCATTACAAAGATTACGTTAAAGCTGTCCTGGGATCCTTTCCAATCAGTTGTTCCAACATGCCCAAGCACATCTAGATTTGTGACTTTGTGTAATAATCAGTACCTATTTTTAAATGTTTATTTCCGGTATATACAAGCCATTCATAAACCTCGTCACTGATGCAGAGCACGTCATATTTGATGCAAAGGTCAGCAATGAGTTGGAGTTCCTCTTTGGTGTACACCTATAGGAATTAAAGGGGTCAAAAGCAGAGCAATTACTATTCAGTGTGTGAGAAAGTGATGGATCAGAAGACTGTACAAAGAGATCAAAGTCTCACTTACTTTGCCAAAGGGGTTATGTGGAGTATTCAGTATAATAGCTTTGGTTCTGGAATTAAATTTACTTGCCAGTTCTTCGGGATCCAATGTCCAGTCGGAACTGGACCATGTTTTCCCATCCACAGGTTTCTAAGCGTGAAGAATGAAGATGCGATTTAATTCAATTAACTCATGTTTGCTGTCTTAGAAATAAATAACCTAATAAAGGAAAAAACTTAGAGAAAGGAGTGGCAAATGTAACTGAATAAATGACCCACACAGAAAATAAACAGAAATAACTGAGCTTTAGTTTTGCCTTAAGAGCCCAAGAGGACTCGAGCCTCATGCTCATGTCTGTTAAATAGAAAAATGAACTCTGTCAACATTAACAGCTGTTACGGGGCCTCCTTTCTTTCAAAGGGGCCAGCGATAACTATGGTTAACACGTCTCAAACATTAAGACCAGTAGAAAATTGTGATTCACCTTAGCATATTACCTATTTTAAAAAGATTTAAAAGAAGGTAATGGTATTATATTCCTAAAGCTAATAGTAGAATAATAAAATCACTGCACTGAGAATTCCACCAGCATTTATTGCGCCCCCAGCCTTACCCTGCTGTGAGTCACTGGAGAACAGTGCTAGAAAAATGAGTCAGAAATGGTCTCTAGCCTAGTGGCGCTCAGTCAGTGGGGGAGACAAATAATGTTTGGGGAGAAGATAATGTTACATACAATGTGGATGCTAATACAAGAGACACATGGCAAACACATGATAAATTAATAAAAGTTCCCCTCAATATTAGTTGTTGATTAACCTCAATCACACTGAAGATAATATAGTAAATCCCCAAATGTAATTAAAGTTGAAACTTTATCGTTGACCAAGTAATTGGTATTTTCAAAGCTTCTTAAAGCACATGAAGCACACTTACAGATCTTAAAGAAATAAAAACAGGCGTTCCTCCAGCCATTCTCACCATGGGCTCATAGCAGTCATAGAAAGGTACTATTACTATGACCTGAAATAAAACCAAATGAGAACGTAACACAGCAATCATCGATTCATTTGACAAGTACCATGTAACCGCTATGTGTGAGGCACCATACTACATGCCGAGATGCAGCGGTGAAGAACGCAGTCCTTGCCTTCATGGAGCTAACATCCGAGTGGAAGAGACTTTAGGGATAAACTGGTGGACAGTCTACACTGGAGTCGCTGATCTCTCAGGGAGATCCACAGGCAGGCTTGCAGCGGGGACCCTTGGAATTGCAAGCAAAGTTTTATATGGGCATAGGTAGACTTTTTGAGGGGAAAAGGACCATAGCTCTCATCACATTCTCAAAGGAATGTTCTGGCCCAAAACATGAAGAGTTTATTTAAATTTCAAGTTAGAAAATAAAATATCGGATGTGACAGAAGACAGACTAGAAAGAAAGAGAACACTGCAATCTTCTCTGTGGTGGAGTACCCATGTCTAAGTATTAGCTTGAGAGTGAAGATGTTTCCCTTTTCTCAAAAGCATCCTGAAACGAGTGGATGCAGGGAGACCAATTAGAATGCCATTGTTATTGTCTGATACCACATTTTCCCTCCAGGTGACTTCTATGTGGATTCTGTCTTTTTTCCTGTTCCCTGGCATATACTCCTGGTCGCTTTGCCACTGCATGCTCTTTCTCAATCACTCATGGGCTGGCTTTCAGCTCAGTGGGCCAATCAGCCAGCTCAGTCAGCATCCCTCCCACAACTTGCCAGCCTCGATCTAGCATCCTGACTTTTTGCTTTTCTATAAGGAGAGTTTGAACACATAATTTGTAACCATTATCTACGTTCACCTTTTCTTTCTGTCTTTTTTAAACCTAGCAATATTTCTCAGAAATTTCATATTGTTATAGTTTTAATGTTTATTATTTTAATGGCTATTTGAGAGCCTATTGAATTCTAGGATAATTTTCTTATTGCATGCTTGTATAAATAACAATGCTATGTCCATTTATGAGTATGTACAGTCTCTCTATTTTTAAACAGTCTGATGAAAGGGTATGGACATCTTTATGGCACTTTCTATACATAACCAAATTGCTTTTGAAAAATCTGGCAAGAACAATTTATACTTTCACAAGTCAACATTAAGGTGTCTCATTGAACTTTTTGTTGGTTATATTAATGGTCCCTGATTACTGTGCTAAATCCACACTTTTTACTCTTTGTATTTCCTATGATGTGAAATACCTATTCACAGCCTTTCTCTTTGGAGTAAAAAGAGGCCCTTACATTCTAAAGCCCCTTTGTATTAGTCATTCAACTCACATCGCGTACCCACTATGTAATGCGCTATGCCTAGGAGTTAGGTATTGCGGAGGACAAAGAAATGAACCAGAAACAAGTTTTTATTAGTCTGTGAAATTCTCAGGGACTGAGATGACCTATCTTTGTATCCCTGGTGAGAAACCTAGTGCCTGATACCATGTGAGAGCTCAAAAAAGGAAACTACCCTGGGAGGCAGGGAGGTGGGCTGAAAGAATGGACTTGACACTCTTCACTGTGATTGCTTCACGTTTACAATGGGAACAATTCCCCTTCCTCTTTGAAGGATATTTACTGGGCACTCACTGTTTTAGGTACAGCAATAAACCAGTTCTCCTGCAACTCGGTCTTCTGAGAAAGACTTGTAACAAACAAGAACACAAGGACGTAAATGAAATCGTTTCAGATAATAATCAATGTTATAAACACAATAAAATAGGTTCCTATGATACAAAGTGACGTCAGTGTGTGTGGTTTCAAAATATTAGATAAACTGATCAGGGAAGAAAGACTAGAGAAGAAAAGGCCCAGGGCTGAGCCTTAGGGTACTCCACCAGCGCAGAGGAGGAGGAGGCAACAAAGGATCAACAACATCAAAGTGTAAAGCAAAATTTCAACAATTTTATAGGATCAAAGGAGATTTTTTTTTATATTAAAGGATGACTGTACATCCTTAACATGTTCCCTTAAGCTTATTGTCTGGTATAGTACAGGAAATTTGAGATATAAAACAATATAACCCAAAGTAACAGTGGTATTTTTGAAGTGAAAAAAGTACAGATAAAGTGCTATGGAAGTTCAGAGAAAGGAAATAACAATGTAGATCATGGTGAGTATTTATTCTTCAGACCCAGCTTAAGCAATGCCTCTCTGGAGCCTTCCAGATCTACATTAGCAGAGTTGGTCACTTCTCCCTTTGTCTCCACCATAACTTAGGCATTCTCCACTACTGACAATCACACCACATTCCTCTTCATTTGTTTACAAGACTATCTCCTCTACTAGACAGAGTTCCTTCCCTGTGTAAACTGCCTTTTAAAAATCTTCTCTCCCACACTGCCTTGAATACAGGAGATCCTCAATCATTTTTGAACATATGAAAGAGATCAGGAACTACTGAAGCAGCAGTATTGGACTGGTGATGGGGAAGTAGGGGCGGAGCTGGATGAGCTCAGTGCCAGTGTGGGTCGTATGTCACAGGAGCCAGCAGGAGAAAGCACTCAATCTTCCTACTACACATTCCTCACTCTGTGCTGCCAACAACACTGGGCGCAAAAGGACAGTGGCCAAAGACTTGTTGACTTTGTTCAGATAAAAAGTTATTTTAGAGTGCAAACTAAGATTAATTTTCCCCATCATTGCTAGCCCCTTCCACTTGCCCTTATCTAAATCAGTTGTATAAATAAGAATAAAGTACATGCAACAAAATGGATGAATCTCACAGACAAAATGAAAGAAGCCAGATTTGAGGGGACACACTCTATGATTCTATTATACCAAGTTAAAGAGCAGGTGACAGAAGACAGACGAGTGGGTATGTCTGGGAGAATATAGACCAGGAAAGGGCAAAGGGGTGCTGGAAATGGATTATATCTTCATCTAGTTTATGGTTACATGAAGACACACACACACAGGTAAACATTTATTGAGCTATACATTTAAGATTTGTGAACTTTACTGCATATGGGTTATACTTCAAAAATAATTAAAAATAAAAAACAGACAGCCCGAAGGTGTGGCTCAGAGGCTGAGCTTCGACCCACGCACCAAGAGGTCGCCGGTTTGATTCTCAGTCAGGGCACATGCCCAGTTTGTGGGCCTGATCCCCAGTGGGGGGCATGAAGGAGGCGGCCAATCGATGATCTCTCTCATAGATGTTTCTATCTCTCTCTCCCTCTCCCTTCCTCTTGCTCTAAAATCAATAAAAAAAACAACAACAACAAAAAAACCCCCACAAAAAAACATAAAAAAGCATAAAGTAAAATTTTCAAAGGCAGAACATAGAGTAATGATGAATATACAGGTAATATGATAATGTTAACTAATACTTACTTCATCTCCCTCATCAATTAATCCTTGAATGGCATTAAAAAGAGAGCCATATGCTCCTACTGTCACAAGGATTTCTTTATTTGGATCAATTTTATTTTGATAAAACTTTTCATATAAGCAGGACAGAGCTTTCACAAGTGATGGATGACCCTGTTGAACAAAAAGAAAAAAAAATCTTGAATTATGGGATTTACTTCTTTGAAGTAATATGACTCAAAAATATAAAAATAATTTTTTAATGTGGGTTTTATAATTATCCAAAGAATATTTCTATTTTTAATTGGCAGTTAATTAAAAAGATTTTTTCCTCTATCTTCAGAGGGTTCCTACATGAATGGCCATGAAGACTTGCTAATGATTAAAAACTCCTATTGAATTATTGATTTTAGAATACAAAATTTCAAATGTTTTGCTTTGAATAAAAATTGACTTCAACATCAAAATATATTTTTGACAGTACATTTTGATAGTAATTAGATCACATTTAATTATTTTTGACATTAATGAAATCATATTGAATAGAATTGGATATTTCCCCAGTAAATCAGCCAAAAACCTGCATTGACTATATATCTCTTGATTCTGTTCTTCCAAATTGCAGGAGAGAAGGATATTCTAACCAAGAGACTAACAAGAGAGGGTAAAAAACAAATTCACCAAAGAAATGCACATTCGTGTTGATGTGTTAATTGCAAATGTGAGGAAGAAGTAGAACATTATTCACCCCGATAGTCAACAGGGTGGTAGTAATCTAGGAGAAGAACTTGAACATGAGCACTGAGGGTTGTAACTGCACAAAGTCAGCCCGGAGGACGCCTGACTTCCTGACTGGCGCCTCCTCAGTCTGCTCTTCCATGTTCTGTTCCCTTCTCTCCTCTTTCTCTTCCCTCCTTCCCCGCTCCTTGTGTTTTTAGATGTCAAAGTCAGTATTTATTTTTTTCTATCCAGCATCTACTTCCTCTTTTTGCTTTTGGGAAACCAGCCTGGTTTTCTGTCACTTGCGAGCGAGTGTCCAAGTGCAGGTGATATGCCTTTGTTTTGAAAGCACCTGGGCTCTGGAGGAATAAGCCGGGTCAGGGTGCAGGAGGAGAGGGAGGCTGGTGGGATATATCCCCGGTTTGTGAGGTAAAAGGGTCTTAGGTTCCTTGTAAGTTGTACACCCCGGTTCATATGAAGAAAAGGGGGTATTTTTCGGTCAAAGATGCACTGGTCACTCTTTTATTCCTTTCAGAATATTGCTAGTATGTCCCAGACCTTCACTGAGTTAAAATCAATAAAAACAAAGCTATGGCACATTTTTCATATTTTGAAATTAGGAGATACTGTAATATTAGAGAAACTGGGTATAATTAATAATAGAGGAGGTAACAGAGCACAGGCAGTAAACTAAAATACAATAACGACAGAAAAAGACCATGTAAATTCAAACTCAAAGAACACATGTGAGTTGTGGAAAGAGCAAGAGAAGGTTGTCACCACTCCCAGAAACCAAAATTTCCTTTGAATACCAGGTCTAACAAGTTCTAGCAAAGGGTGATTTGAAAGCATTTAGAAACGCTACACAATTTTTCTTAGCATGATAAACACCTGTGTTTTAAAATATTTTTAATTAGAAAGATAATTCATGCTTCATATAATAATTAATATAGGTAAAGATATGTAAAGAAAAATTACAATTTATCCTCAACATCATTTCCTTTTCTCCCCCTGAAGTGATTAATGTCCTCAGTCTGGTGACAGTGTAACAGAATTCCCAGTGCTTATATCAATATAAAAACACGTACACATATACACTCACATATATTGACGAAAACTGGAAAATACGTAAATGAATGTGCATGGTTATGCTCTAATAAAATTTTATATAAAAAAATCAGTAGAGCATCAGATTCAGCCACAGGCCACAGCTTGCCAAACATGGCTATGAATCAATTTAGGGAGAATTGTAATTTTAACAATATTTACTCTTTTTTTTTTTTTTCTCACCCGAGGACGTTTTTTGCATTTATCTTCAGACAGAGCGGGAGGGAGAGAGGGGAAGAGAGAGAGAAAAAAGGATCCACGTGAGAGAGACACATCGAGTGGTTGCCACCCACACAACCCCAACCAGGGCCAGGGACAAATTGCCACCGAGGTACGTGCCCTTAGTGGGATTGAACCCAGGACTCTCTGGGCTGCAGGCCAACACTCTAACCACTGAAGCCAAACTGGCCAAGGCTAGTCTTTTTTTTTTTTTAATCATCACCCAAAGATATGTTTATTGATTTTTGTGAGAGAGGAAGGGAGAGGAGACAGACAGAGAGAGAGCAACATTGATGTGAGAGAGAAACATTGATCGGTTGCTTCTTGAATCGAACATGCAACCTAAGAATGTTCCCTGACCCAGAATCGAGCAACTTTTTGGAATACGGGAGGACACTCCAACCAACTGAGCCACCCAGCCAGGGCACTATTTGGTCTTTTAATCCATGATCATCATATATCACTCCCTTTATTTAGGTATTATTTAATTTCTTTCAGGAATGTATTAGTTTTCAGTGTACAGATCTCACATTTATTTTAAAAATTAAATTCTAAATATTTTATGGTTTTGGATGCTATGGCAAGTGGTATTTAAAATTTTTTACTTTCCAATTGTTCATTTTTCGTGTATAGAAATACCGCTGATTTTTGTACATTGGCCTTGTGTCCCACAACCTTGCTCAATTCACTTAGTAGGCTGTGGCAGTTTTGTTGGTTTTGTATAATCTAGGAAATCTCTGGGTATCCTGGGCTTTTCATCACAGAAGAACGGGGGTTGGGCTGAGGCAGAGGAGAAGAAAGTAAGTAGTCGGAGAGAGAAGATAATGAGGCCCGCGCAAGGCTGCCCAAGTGTGAAGGGGAAGGATACATGTCTCAAGAGAATCTTCTCCCCCCTGGTTGCCACAGGACCATTTCCCAACAGCAGTCAAGGGAGCGCCTGGACAGGACCGTGAGGGAGCGGGAAGTAGGGGCAGCTCACCCTAGCAGACAAGGGCAGGGGTGGGTTCCTTGGTTATCAAGTTGGGACAGTTGGTCCCAGACAATCAGTTACACAGAAGCGGTGGAAGTATGCTCATACCTAACACGGTAAAAAATACAAGCTCCCGCCCCTCGCGGTCCTCCTGTACTTACAAAGCCCCGTGTGTACTGATTCAGGCTATCAACTGCTGCGATCTTTGACAATTCTTCCTTCACATACGGAGGGGGGGATATATCTGGAAGGCCTTGGCCAAGATTCACAACAGAGGGGTCTGCGGCCAACTTGGTAAATTCAATCCTGAAATTAAAAAAAAAAAATCTAATATTAATAAGCGCTTTAATTACAAAGCTAATTTTTTATACTTCATAATCTTAACATAAAACCAAAAGATAAGACCTGCTTTAGATAAACAAAAAGAGTTCTCAAGAAAAATTTTACCATCTACAAAATGACTTCACTTAATAAAATGATAGCTGAATACACTTAATGTTTCTTACAAATCCCAATTCCATGATACCCATATTTTAACCATAGAGATATTTTTCTGCTAGGTTCTCTTGTCAACTGCTGAAGACTAGAGCTAATAAGAAAAGTTCATGGACTAGAAGGTAAGTTCCATGAGGACATCAACCAAATTCGTCTTGTCTCTGCCTATTTCCAGTGCCTCGCACAGAGCTTGGTGCAGTTGCTAAAAGAATAAATCAATGTATAGATCGTTAACTTCCTTCTATTTCCAATTAATGGATGAATTAAAACAAGTTGATTTATTTATAGGCCTTAGACAAGGCTAAAAATTCCCAGCAAAGAATATAAAAATGTGTAGAAAAGAAAATTCACCAAATTACTGTTGTTGATTCTAAGATACTCACCACACATTACTATCCAGGCCTTCAATTCGTTTTGCATTTTTAAATTTCAAAGACATTTTCTGAAAGGTATAAATATTAAAAGGGTGTTTAAATTTCTTTAATCAAAATGAAAAATGCCAGAAAGTCATGTATAACTCTTTATTCTATTGTCAACATGGAAAAAACAGCACCATAACATAAATGCCAGACTCCTACAAAAATTCTGAAGAGGAATCCGTCTCCCACCTACTGTCCTAAGGAGTGCTTTTTCTTACAAACTTTAGATGTTTATCTTCTCACATAAGAACCAAAATATCATCCTCACCTAAAAAATAAAACCACTTAAAGACCTGAAATGTACTAAAGAGAATAATAATGATTAAAAATCAGTTAAAAAGTATATCTTGAGTCTGAAGTTCTTTTCGTTTTTTTGTTTGTTTATTCTTATCCGAGGATATTTTTTCCATTGACTTTTTTAGAGAGAGTGGAAGGTAGTGAAGAGGGAGAGAGAAGGGGAGAGAGAGAGAGAAACATTGATGTGAGAGAGACATATCGATTGGTTGCCTCCTGCACATGCCCTGACTGGGGCCAGGATTCGAACCTGCAACCCAGGGACTTGCTCTTGACCGGGAACTGAACCTGTGATGCTTCCGTGAGCAGGCCGACACTCTAACCACTGAACCACACAGACCAGGGGTGAAGTTCATTGTAGGTAAGATGTACTAACAGTTTCACAGTTAAGTTTCTCTTATGACATAAGGAAGCACTCAACAAATGGATTTAAAACTACTTAATAAGGGCTTCCAATTAATAATAATAATAGCTAATGTAACAGTACTGAGTATACACCAGGCACTGCTCTAAGTGTTTTACATAGTTAACTCACGTAAAATTCACAACCACCCTAGGTAGTGCTTCTTTTATTATCCATAATTTACACACGAGGAAAGTGAGGCACAGAGAGGATGAGATCACGTAACTTGACACATCTGCCCATTTGTAAAAGCTAATTAACTTAAACCCAAACAGATGCAACTCAGGACCTGAACCCAGGTAGTTGGATTCCAGAACACATACTCAGAACTATTTCCATGTACTGTATTTTATGTAACAAGACCTTCTAAAACTACTATTAAAATGCTGCTTTAAAAAAATTATATTAGAACCCTGGCTGGGTGGCTCAGTTGGTTGGAGTGTAGTCCTGTACACCAAAAGGTTGCACGTTTGATTCTCAGTCAGGGCACATACCCAGACTGTGGGTTCCATCGTCGGATGGGGTGTTTTCCTCTCTCACATCAATGTCTCTCTCTCTCTCAAATCAATTTAAAAATAAGAAAAAAATTATATTAGACATTAGATTGTTTTTACTTAACAATGAGCAGGCTAGGGATATCAAGAAAAATATTCAAAGTTAAAATTATAGTACAGCATGCAATTTTTTAGTTCTATAGATTTCAGAATTAAGCTTATACTATCTCAAAAGCACTGAATTAGCTTTGAGTTCATTGTTAACAAGCTGCTGGAAATAAAAAAAAAATGATTGGCAGCCTATTTGCAAAGATTATCCTAATAGAATATTAAAGTAATTTTAATCCAATCTGTGGGGAAGATAATGATAATAGATCACTGTTCTCATTCTATTCCCAATAATGAATCCAAGAAAAATACCCTTTTACTCTCCTATTTTTAATCTTTGAAACTCCAGTGAAGTAAATCACATGCAAATTCCCCAAAGGTTAATGTGCTTCCAGCATAGCATTATGATTAAGTACCCACCTGAACATGATGCTATTCTAGAGACTATAATTATAAAATTAAAAATTCCCAGAATGATAGATAGAAAAAGATAACTTAACAATTGTCCTCTGCCATCTTGGAAAAAATATTTAAACTTAATGATTCATTCAGTATGTGGCTACAAACACAGAGTACTGATTCATATAATAAAAAGCGAGCACAGTCTGCAGTAGATAATTTCTACACAAGGTCCAATTCATGTAAACTATTTAGATAATTGAGGGCAAACACATTTTTAGATTCAATTTTCTTTAACATTTGTGGCTAGCACAGCTTCCTTTCACTACTGCCCGCCTCTGCTCCTTCCCAACGGTATGACTCAACCACTCCAATATTTCTTTTTTTTTTTTTATCCTCACCCGAGGATATTTTTCCATTTTTTGTACAGATAGAGTGGGAGGGAGAGAGAGAAAGGGAGAGAGAATGAGAAACATCGACGTGAAGGGACACATCGAGTGGCTGCCACCCGCACGACCAACCAGGGCCGGGGACAAACTGCAACCGAAGTACGTGCCCTTAGCGGGAACCGAACCCGGGTCTCTCCGGACCGCAGGCCAACGCTCTAACCGCTAAGCCAAACCGGCCAGGGCCACTCCAATATTTCAAATATTCTATGTTCTCGCTCACTTCTATAGCTCCATAGATGATCATTCCTCCACCCAAACTGGTCTTCCTACACCAATGTTTCTCAATGTCTTTTTCATCAGCACCCCTCCCCCCAAGAAGACAGTTTAGAAATGTGTTCTAATCATCTCCCCCATTCCCCCATTAAATACTGAGGAATACAATTTTGTCACATAGAGTTGAGCTTTGCATGGTCACAAACCATTGTAATAGCTAAGGTTCATTTCGCCTGCCAAGCACCAGTTTTCTCTCCTTTTGGGGCAATAAAATCTCTGTTGAGAATCCACGTTCTATTCTCAATCTAATTCCTGCTCCCCACCACCCTGACCCTGCACTTAGCTGACTCCTAGTCCACTTGCCACCTTCAGTTCTCAAGTTAGACTTCATTTCCTCCACAAAGCCTTTTCTGATTCCAAGTCAAGGTTAGGTGCTCCTCCTATGCGCTCCTATTACAGGGAGTACTTTCCAGCATTTGCCACATAACACTAGTTTTTCTGTTTATTTGTCTGTATCCTTCCTTAGATGGTAAGCTCTATGATAACTATTGCTAGTTTGTTCACCGATGGCTGTATCTATTAATCAGGTTTCTCCAGAGAAACAGAATCAATAGGATGTGCGTATATAGTAATTTATATTAAGGAATTTGCTCATGCAATTTGTGGGGGCTGGCAAGTTCAAAATCTGCAGAACAGTCCTGCAGGCTGGAGAATCGAGAAACAGTTGATGCTGCAGCTTGAGTCTGAAGAGAATCTGCAGGCAGATTCCCTCTTCCTGGGGTGGGGGGTGGGGGGTGGGGGTGGGGGTGGAACCTCTTCAAGCTTCCAACTGTTTGGATCATGCCCACTACGTTATGGAGGGTAATTAGCTTTACTTAAAGTCTACTGATTTAAATGTTAATCTCATCTGACAAGTACCTTCACAGAGACATCTAAACTGGTGTTTGAACAAACCATCTCTGGGTGCTGTGACCTAGCTAATTGGACACATAAAATTAACTTACAGTGAGTGCCCAACATATAGTACTATGCCTATCACATAGCAAGTTTTCAACAGATATCTAATGAATGAATGAAAAAACCCACACATTAGGAGTGAACATATGGTATCACTTAGCTTGTTAGGTACTTATGGTGTCAGTCAGCTTAAGTTAATTTATGCTTCAGCAACAAATGGCCACAAGGTTGAGGTGGTTTAACAACATAAAGGTTTATTTCTTTGTCATGTTACACATACATTGAAGGTCAGCGCTGCTCTGTTCCATGTCACTGTCACCCTGAGACACAGGCTGATGAAATGGCCTCTATCTGCAGTACTGTCAGTTTCACAGCAGAGGGAACTAAATTCTTCAGTTTTCTCTTTAGACATACACACATTACTTCTACTCACATTTTATTGGCCAAAGCAATTTAATGGCTGATCTTGACATTAGCATGGCAAAAGTGAAATCTGGAGTTACAATGAGATTGATGGTTGTTATGGGTTGAATTGTGTCTCCCACAACATTCATATATTAAAATCTTAACACCAGTATCTTAGAATGTGACCTTATTTGGAAATAGGTTCATTGCTCTTGTTATAAGTTGAAGTCATTAGGTTAGACCCTATTCCAGTATGACTGATGACCTTACAAAAGGGGAATTTGAAGACAGACTGGCATACAGGGAGAATGCCACAGGAACATGAAGGTGGAAAGTTTCTACAAGTCAAGAAACGCCAGAGATTGCCAGCAAACCACCAGAAGCTGGTGGAGAGGCATGGAATAGTTTCTTCCTCACATTCCTCAGAAAGAACCAACCCCACAAGAGAAACATCGATGAGAGAGAACATTGCTTGGCTGCCTCCTGCATGCCCCCCACTGGGGTTTGACCCACAACCTGGGCATGTACCCTGACCGGGAATCGAACCGGTGACCACTAGGTGCATGGGTTAATGCTCAACCACTGAGCCACACCAACTGGACCCCCGCCAACATCTTGAGCTGGGACTTCTATCCTCCAAACCAGTGAGGTAATACATTTCTGTTGTTTAGCCACTTCGTCTGAAGTGCTTTGTTAAGACATCCTGGGGACGAAAATGTGTAAGACACCCCACAATGTCCAAAGGCATCAAGACCTAGCAATAGGTGCAAATACTCACAATCTAAGACTTAGTTTCCAGAGTTTGGATATTAAAATAAACCTGTAATCCTATGGGGAATTAATTATGAGCCCTAGCTGCATAATGGAACATCTACAGCGCCTGTATAATTTATGGACTAGCTAGTTCCATGAAGTGGATTTTGCTCCCAGGTAGATTAATACCTGGCATCCATATACTGTTCTGCTATGTTATTAATACAAACTGCTAGCGAAACAATCAACATTTTTTTTTTTTTTTTTTGGAGGCTGAAAAATGCAGTTCTACAAAATCACCACTAGATGCCACTCTTGGCAGACATGAGAAAATTTTATTGTTACTAAGTCTTTAAGTGTTTACTGCCATGGTGCTGGAACAAGGAAAGTTTGGAAAGAAGAAAAAAAATATTACCCAGTCTTCTAAGACCCGAGCACACTAAAGTTTCAATTGTATATATTTTGAAGACTCTGCCTGTAAGACCTCAAGACTTAAGAAATCAAGACTGTTGATACATAGAGCCATGAGTCAAATGTAAGAAAGACCGAGTGCAAGAACAGGCCAGAAACAGAAGAAACACAGCTAATGGTTGGTGAGGTGAAGGTAATATCAGGAGTGAGAAGCAGATGGATTCAAGTACTTCAAGACTAGGCCGGAGCAGAAAGTGAGCACCCCCCCTTTAATGAGGTGCCTAGCTGCTGGGCTAGCCAAATCACCTATTATCTTTTAGCTCTAAGAATTAGGTATTTATAGTTGCAATCACTTATTTGTTTTTCATATTTCACCTTTTCTCATAAGAGAATAATAAATGTTTTATTGGCCAACGCCATAACAATTTCACTTTGAATTAGTGGGTAATATTTCAGGTTGACCATGTATCACACTTGGTTCATTCATTCCCCTAATGTTGGGATATTTGTTTTTCCCAGTGTTTTGCAATTGCAGGCTGGGTGTACCTACTGTGCACTAAATTATATGGTGTCTGCTCTGTTCCCTTTAGTTTTCAAGTTTGATGTAGACAGTGAATGCCCTATTGTAACAGAAGTATTAATTATCACAGGAAAGATGAAAAATATGTTCAATATTATAGTCATCTAATTCAATCTAACCAAACACAATAACTTTTGACTTACTTTTATGGAATTTTATTTTTTATTTTATTTTATTTTTTATCCTTACCCGAGGACATTTTCCCATTTTTGTTCAGAAGAGCGGGAGGGAGAGAGAGGAAAAGAGAGAGAGAAACATCAACGTGAAAGGGACACATTGAGTGGCTGCCTACCGCACGACCCAACCAGGGCTGGGGATAAACTGCAACCGAGGTATGAGCCCTTAGCGGGAACCAAACCTGGGTCTCTCTGGACCACAGGCCGACACTCTAACTGCTGAGCCAAACCGGCCAGGGCTGGACTTTTATATTAATATATAATGTTAGATATATATTTTTTCTTAGTCATACAAATTTCACTTTTAATTGGTAGGTAGGCAGTATTTCAGGTTGATCATAATAGTTTAAGGGACCTTTGGGACATGAAGTATACCAACATACCCATCACAGGGGTACCAGAAGAAGAAAAGAGCAAGCAAAGGATCGAGAACATATTTGAAGAAATAATGACTAAAAACTTCCCTAACCTGGTGAAGGAAAATGAAACACAAACCCAGGAAATGCAGAGTCCCAAATAAGATGAACCTAAAAAGGCTGACACCAAGACATGTCATAATTAAAATATAGGTTAAAGACAAAAAAAAAATCCCAAAAGCAGCAAGAGAAAAGCAATTAGTTGCCCAGAAAGGAGCTCCCATAGAACTGTCAGATAATTCCCAACAGAAACCTCTCAGGTCAGAAGGGACTGGTATGACATATTCAAAGCAATGAAAAGCAAGTACCTACAACCAAGCCTACTTTACCCAGCAAGGTTATCATTTAAAATGGAATGAGAAATAGAGCTTCCCAGACAAGAAAAAG
Organism: Molossus molossus; assembly: GCF_014108415.1. NCBI lineage: Eukaryota > Metazoa > Chordata > Mammalia > Chiroptera > Molossidae > Molossus > Molossus molossus. The sequence goes on along the minus strand of NW_023425347.1, from coordinate 34,804,287 downwards.
CTAAAGGAGTTTGTTACCCCCGAAACAAGATTCCCATAAATGTTAAAGGGTCTTCTTTTTTTTTTCCTCCAATTTTTATTAATTTATTTTTTTGTTACAGATGTTTCTCCTTTTCCCTCTCTAGACCCCATCCTCCCCTCCCCCCGTAGCATCGTGTCTATGTCCATTGGTTACACATACATGCATAGAAGTTCTTTGGTTCATCTCATCCATCCTCCCTGGCCCCCTACTCTGAGGTGTGTCAGTCTGAACCATACTACTTCCTATGTCTCTGGGTCTATTTCCTTCATCAACCCACTTTATTCATTATATTCCACAAATAAATGAGATCATGTGGTATTTGTCTTCCTCTGATTGGCTTATTTCACTTAGCAAAATGCTCTAGAGGTCCCTCCATGTTGTCTCAAAGGATGAGAGATCTTTTTTTCTTACAGCTGCATAGTATTACATTGTGTATATGTACCACAGCTTTTTTATCCACTCATCTGTTAATGGACATTTGGGCTGATTCCAGTTCTTAGCAATTGTAAATAGTGCTGCTATGAACATAGGGGTACATACATTCTTTCTGGTGCTTCAGGCTTCTTAGGGTATATTCCTAGAAGTGGCATCACTGGGTCAAATAGCAATTCAATTTTTAATTTTTTGAGGAAACACCATACTGTTTTCCATAGTGGCTGCACCAGTCTGCATTCCCACCAGCAGTGTACTAGAGTCCCCTTTTCTCCACACCCTCGCCAGCACTTGTTGTTTGATGATTTGTTGATGGCGGCCATTCTGACAGGTGTGAGGTGATACCTCATTGGTGTTTTAATTTGCATCTCTCTGATGATTAGTGATGTTGAGCATTTCTTCATATGTGTCTTGGCCATTCGTATGTCTTTCTTGGAAAGGTGTCCATTTAGCTCCTCAGCCCATTTTTAAATTGGGTTTTGTCTTTCTTTTGTTGACTTGTATGAGCACTCTATATATTTTGGAAATCAACCCTTTTTCTGATGTATCATTGGTGATCATGCTCTCCCATACAGTGGGTTCCCTTTCCATTTTGATGGTTTTTTCTTTTGCTGTGCAGAAGCTTTTGAGTTTGATATAGTCCCATGTGTTCATCGTCTCCTTTGTTTCTATTGCCTTAGGTGATGTATCAGTGAAAATTCTGCTGCATATGATGTCTGAAATTTTGTTGCCTACATTTTCTTCTATGATTTTTATGAATTCATGAGTCACATTTAAGTCTTTTATTCATTTTGAGTTTATTCTTGTGTATGGTGTAAGTTGATGGTCTAATTTCATTTTTTTTGCATATAGCTGTCCAATTTTCCCAACATCATTTATTAAAGAGGTTGTCTTTACTCCACTGTATGCTCTTGCCACCTTTGTCAAATATTAATTGAGCATAATGTTTTGGGTCCATTTCTGGGTTCTCTGTTCTATTTCATTAATCTATATGCCTGTTCTTGTGCCAGTACAGGCTGTTTTGATTACAGTAGCTTTGTAGTATAACCCGATATCTGGTATTGTGATCCCACCTACTTTGTCCTTTTTTCCCCAAGATTGCTGTGGCTAATTGGGGTCTTTTTTGGTTCCATATGAACTTTTGAAGTATTTGTTCTAGTTCTGTGAAATATGTTGTTGGTATTTTGATGGGGACTGCATTGAATCTATAGATTGCTTTGGGTAGTATGGACATTTTAATGATGTTAATTTTTCCAATCCATGAACAAGGTATGTGGTTCTACTCTTTAATATCTTCCTCTATTTCTTTTTTCAATGTCCTGTAGTTTTCTGCAAATAGGTCCTTTACTTCTTTGGTTAAGTTTATTCCTAGGTATCTTAATTTTTTTGCTGCAATGGTAAATGGGATTTTTTTAAGTTTCTCTTTCTGTGAGTTCATTATTGGTGTATAAGAATGCCATCGATTTCTTGATGTTAATTTTGTATCCTGCTACCTTGCTGAATTCGTTTATTAAATCTAGCAGATTTTCGATGGGATCTATAGGGTTTTCTATGTATAATATCATGTCATCTGCGAATAATGACAGTTTCACTTCCTCCTTTCCAATTTGGATCCCTTTTATTTTTTTCTTCATGTCTGATTGCTGTGGCTAAGACTTCCACTACTATGTTAAATAAGAGTGGTGAAAGTGGGCATCCCTGTTCTTAAGGGAAATGCTTTTAGTTTTTGCCCACTGAGTATGATGTTGGCTGTAGGTTTTTCATATATGGCCTTTATTATGTCGAGATATGATCCCTCTATTCCCACATTGCTGAGCGTTTTTATCAGAAATGGGTGCTGGATTTTGTCGAATGTTTTTTCAGTCTATTGATATGATCTTTTTTTTTTTTTTTCATTTGTCTTCAGATAGAACAAGAGAGAGTAAGGGAGGAAGAAAGAGAGAGAGACATCAATGTGAGAGAGACGCATCAAGTGGTCGCCACTCACACAACTCCAACTGGGTCTGGGGACAAACTGCAATTGAGGTACGTGCCCTTAGCAGGAACTGAATCCGGGACTCTTTGGTCTGCAGGCCGACGCTCTAACTGCTGAGCCAAACTGGCCAGGGTAATCATATGGGTTGTATCTTTCATTTTGTTTATGTGGTGTATCGCATTTATTGATTTGTGAATATTGTACCAGCCTTGCTTCCCAGGGATGAATTCCACTTGGTCATGGTGAATAAAATTCCTAATTGACTATCTAACCTTACAACTTAAAGAACTAGAAAGCAAACAAAAAGAAAACCCCAGAGCAAGCAGAAGAAAGGAAATAGAAAAGATCAGAGCAGAAATAAACGACAGAGACCAAAAATACAATTCAAAGGATCAATGAAACAAAGACATGGTTTTTTTAAAAAGATAAACACAATTGATGGACCCTTAGCTAGACTCCTCAAGAAACAGAGAGAGAACCCAAATACACAAAATCAGAAATGAAAGAGGAGAAGTAACAACTGACACCACAGAAATACAAAGGATCGTTAACAAATACGATGAACAATTATACAGCAACAAATTAGACAATCTAAGTGAAATGGACAAAATTCTAGAAACATACTGAACTGAACCCAGAAAAGACAGAAAACTTGAAGAGACCAATAACAACCAAGGAAATTGAAGATATAATCAAGACTCTCCCAGCAAGCAAAAACCCAGGCCCGGATGGCTTCACGGGGAAGTTTTACCGAACATTCAAAGAAGAACTAACACCCATTCTCCTCAAACAATTCCAAAAAATTCAAGAAGAAGGAAGACTCCCAAACTCGTTTCATGAAGCCAGCATAATTCTAATTCCAACACCAGAAACAGACACTACAAAGAAAGAAAACTGCAGGCCAATATTCCTGATGAACATAGATGCCAAAATCCTGAACAGAATACTAGCAAATCAGATCTAGCAATACATTAAAGGCTCTTCTTTACGAAGAAAAACAATCAAACAAACAAACAAAAACCCCAGAGATTCATAGTTAAAAGAATAAAATGGCCATAAATACATACCAATCAATAACCACTTTAAATGTAAATGGCTTAAATGTTCCAATCAAGACATAGGGTAGCTGAATGGATAAGAAAACAAGACCCATATATATGCTTGCTATAAGACACCCAACTCAAAACAAAAGAAACACACAGACTAAAAGAAAAGGGATAGAAACAGATATTTCATGCAAATGGAAATGAAAAAAAGCTGGAGCCTGGCTGGTGTGGCACAGTGGATTGAGTGCTGACCCAATGTGACTAACAAGTCCTGATTTGATTCCCGGACAAAGCATATGCCCAGGTTGTGGGCTTGACCCCAGTAGGGAGTATGCAGGAGGCAGCCGATCAATGGCTCTTTCATATCGATGTTTCTATCTCTCTCTCTAAAATATCAATAAAAACATATTTAAAAAAAAGAAAAGAGCCCTGGCCGGTTTGGCTCAGCGGTTAGAGCGTCGGCCTGTGGTCCGGAGAGACCCGGGTTCGGTTCCCGCTAAGGGCACGTACTTCGGTTGCGGTTTGTCCCCGGCCCTGGTTGGTCGTGTGGGTGGCAGCCACTCGATGTGTTCCTTTCACGTCGATGTTTCTCTCTCTCTCTCTCTTCCTCTCTCTCCCTCCCACTCTATCTGTACAAAAAATGGAAAAATGTCCTCAGATGAGGATTAAAAAAAAAAGAAAAGAAAAGAAAAGAATAAAAGTTAGAGTAGCGCCCTGGCCGGTTTGGCTCAGCGGTTAGAGCGTCGGCCTGCGGTCCGGAGAGACCTGGGTTCGGTTCCCGCTAAGGGCGCGTACCTCAGTTGCAGTTTGTCCCCGGCCCTGGTCGGTTGTGTGGGTGGCAGCCACTCGATGTGTCCCTTCACATCGATGTTTCTCTCTCTTTCTCTCTGTTCCTCTCTCTCCCTCCCACTCCACCTGAACAAAAAATGGAAAAATGTCCTCTGGTGAGGATAAAAAAAAAAAAGTTAGAGTAGCAACATTTGTATATGAGGAAATACTTTCTTTTTTATTACAGATATTTCTCATTTTTTCCCCCATTGACACCCTCCTCCCCCTCCCCCCTTCCCCACCCCCAGTTTTGTTGTCTATGTTCATTGGTCATGCATACATATATGAACGTTATGTGGTTTATCTTTCCCTCCCAACCCCCCCTCCTCCGAGTCTTGTCAGTCTGTACCCCACTTCTATGTCTCTGGATTAATTTTGTTCAGCAGTTTGTTTAGTTCATTATATTCCACAAATAAGTGAGATCATGTGATGTTTGTCTTTCTCTGGTTGACTTGTTTCGCTTAGCATAATACTCTCCAGGTCCTTCCATGCTATCTCAAAGGATAAGAGATCTTTCTTTCTTACAGCTGCATAGTATTCCATTGTGTACATGTACCACAGGTTTTTAATCCACTCATCTACTGATGGACACTTGGGTTGTTTCCAGATCTTAGCTATTGTAAATAGTGCTGCTATGAACACAGGGGTACATATATTCTTTTTTGTTGTTGTTGTTCAGATAGAGTGGGAGGAAGAGAGAGAGAGAAACATCGACGTGAAAGGGACACATCGAGTGGCTGCCAGCCACACGACCCATCCAGGGCCGGGGATAAACTGCAACCGAGGTAAGTGCCCTTAGCGGGAACCGAACCTGGGTCTCTCTGGACCGCAGGCTGACGCTCTAACCACTGAGCCAAACCAGCCAGGGCGGTACATATATTCTTTTTGATTGGTGTTTCAGGCTTCTTAGGGTATATTCCTAGAAGTGGGATCACTGGGTCAAATGGAAGTTCAATTTTTAATTTTTTGAGGAAACACCATACTGTTTTCCATAGTGGCTGCACCAGTCTGCATTCCCACCAGCAGTGTACTAGAGTCCCCTTTTCTCCACACCCTCACCAACACTTGTTGTTTGATGATTTGTTGATGGCGGCCATTCTGAGAGGTGTGAGGTGATACTTCATTGGTGTTTTAATTTGCATCTCTCTGATGATTAGTGATGTTGAGCATTTCTTCATATGTCTCTTGGCCATTTATTTGTTCTTTTTGGACAAACTATCGGCATTGGGTGACAACAATGTGTCAATGTAGGTTCACTGATATGCACCAGTGTGGTGGCAGATATTGATAATGGGGGAGGCTATATATGTTGGGGTTCAGGGGTATATACCAGAACTCTGTTGTTTCTGTTCAATTTTGTTCTGAACCTATAATGCTCTAAATATAGTCTATTAAAGTAAAAAGAAAAAAAAATTAAAGAGAGTGGCCAGGGTGTTGTGAAGTCATGTCTTCTTTCTCCCTTTGGACAGAATGCTCCTCAATCAAGCAGACTAATAGAACTATCGCAGATTATGGATGTTTTCACACATTCAAAAAACAAAAACAAAAAAACCCAGACAAATCACATTCTTCTGCCACTAGATGGCACAGGAAAATAACGGAATGTTCTGTGGTGAAAGAACTGAAAACTCAGGTGGAAATGCAAAGCAGGGACAGTCGACTTAGACAGGGATGGGGAAACCCAGTCATAATGAACTCAAAGGCACTCACATGTAACGAACGGGGACTTGTAAGCAACATATACATAGTTGCTTTATTTTATGATTACTTGTGCTCCATGTGTTGTAGCTCTTTGATATTTGTTGACTAAACAAGTGAGTGAAAGTGAAGGAAATTGAATCCCCTCTGAGAGATAATATACTGCAGAAAAAAATTGTACTTTAATGGAAAACTATGCAGTGGAGGTAGTAATGGCTTACAGATCGGATTCTGGTAGGGCGAGAATTGGGCTGAGATCTTTTGCACCTTTGGAAACTGAAGGTAATTTGTAGGCACGCAAACTCAGGTTCCCGCCAGGCTGTGGAAAACTGATTTTACCTTCATTTGCAATCCAATTCCTTTATTATATAAAAATTTGTGCTTTTGACTTTCCCTTGGAACTGGTTATAACTTCTGCTTTGTCCTCTCGCATTGCATAAATAAAATAAAAATCTTTAGTACATGTTCATTTTTATATTTGTAGGAGTCATGACTTTGCCTTTTTCTGAAAATTGCCTTTCAACCATACCTTTAGAGAAACAAGCTTACTGGAAACAAGGTTTCTCTAAACTGGCCAGCTGATAGAGTAGGTGAACTCACAGCTGGAGGACCAGGAACTGGAGCTGAGGGCAGGCAGAGCTCACCACCCCCAAATATGCCTTTGGGATATTGATTCAGGTTATTTTTAAGAAAAAGAAAGACTCAGGAAAAACCTATGACTTTCCCCCAAGCTGCCTAAAAGAATTTAGATAGAGGATCCATTCCAGGAAGGGAGACATTATAAATAACTCTAGTTTAATATAAAGTAAGTGTGATAGCAAGATTTTGATCAAAGTCGTCTCTGTATCCCACTGTTAAAGACAGCCCAGCAAACAATTATTTACCAAACATTTGCTTTTCCATTTCCATGTGACCAACAGTTTAAACCCATTAGGACAATTCATGGAAACGTGGACTTGAAACTGAGAGACAGGTAATTTCTGCTGGGCACTTCTACCCAGAAGAGATCTAAAGCCGATCTGGGGGAAGCCTGTACCCAGCCCCTCAGAGCCCAGCCGAGCTCTGTGCCCTGGAATATATGCCTATGTTCTAATTGAAATTTCCAAGGTTGTTTAATGCAAAGAGCTTTCAAGCCAGATCGATCTTAGTTCAAAATAAAACATCAAAACTATATTAACGGTGTGACAGTAGGCAGGTTACTTAACTTCTCTGAAACTCAGTTTCCTCATTTATGAAAAAGGAAAATGAATGCCTACCCCTTGCAGTTGTCATGATGATTAAATGAGTTAAAGTGGAAAAACAAAGTTCTTGGTACGTACCATGTACTCAAAAACTAGTGCCCACTCAGCAGGTGGAAAAGATTGTCTTAGATAGAAGCAGGACAAGTAACTTTATACCACAGGAGTCAGGAGTTTGTGGCATATACACTAAGTGCAGAACAGATAATGTTTTTATATAAAAAAATAGGGCTGTGGACAGACAGAAGAAGGGAAAATTTCTGTCTCAGTTGCTATAAAATAAATGTTGTTGTGCTTCTCTGGTGGGCATGCAAATTTTAGAAGTCCTTTTTTTAAATCCTCACCTGAAGATATTTTCCCATTTATCTTCAGATTGAGTGCGAGAGAGAGAGAGAAATATCGATGTGAGAGAGACACATCAACTGATTGCCCCCCGAATGACCCTGACTAGAACCAGGATTGAACTGCAGCAGGGGTACGTGCCCTTGACTGGAATCGAACCCATGACTCTTTGGTCTGCAGGCTGACACTCTAACTGCTGAGCCAAACTGGTGAGGGGTAGTTCTTTAATAATAATAATAATTTAGAGAAGTTTGAGGTTTGTAGCAAAATTGAGTGCAAAGTACAGAGAGTTCCCATATACTCCCTGCTCCCACATACACACAGCCTCCTCCACCAACAACATCCCCATCAGACTGGTACATTTGTTACAACTGACAGCCAACATTTACACCTCATCACATGTCATGTCCATGGTTTACATTAGGTTTCACTCCTGGTCTACTCTCTATGAGTTTGAACAGATATGTTACATGCATCCACCCTTAGTGCACACAGAACAGTTTCCCTGAGAGGTCTCACTTAGGAAGGCTATTTTGAAGACAAATAGACAATGGATTATTAATGGGAGAAGAATAGAAAACCAATGGGCTATAAATTCAATCTGAATGTCTAACCTTAAATGAAGACTAGCCTAACAAAAGGTGACACGAGCTCAGCTGGTGTGGCTCAGTGGTTGAACGTCGACCCATGCACTAAGAGGTCGCCAGTTTGATTCCCGGTCAGGGCGCATGCCCAGATTGTGGGCCAAATCCCCAATAGGGGACATGCAGGAGGCACCCAATTGATGTCCCCCCCCCTTCCTCTCTCTCTAAAATCAATAAAGAAAAAAAAAAAGGTGACACGGTTAGAGAGCAGGAGTTGGTGCTTCATGAGACCTCTCATGAACAATTACTTCCTCCTCCTTTCTTCCCTCCCTCCCATCCATCCATCCACCCATCTCTCTCTCATCTACTAGTTTGTTCTTTGGCTTTCTGGCACCAGAGCTTAATATAAATGTTACCTCCCAAGTTTCTATGCCTTTAAGGTCTAGGTGCCCAAATAGGGGACAGACAGTGATTTTTGTCTTGGGTTTGTCTTGTTTCTTTTCTTGCTCTATAGCACTATTTTTCCCTTAAGGTTTAAAATGTTATTTATTTAAAGTCACAGAGGCAACATAAATGTTTTTTTTTGGGGGAAAAAAAAGTAAATGAAAGTACAGCCCATTGCCCATTACTACATTCCCTTACTCAGAGGTAACCTTTATAGTACATTTTCTTTTTAAAATTTTCTTAAATTTATTGATTTGAGAAAGAGAGAAAGGGGGAGATAGAAGAGTGAGAAACATCGATCTGCCTCCCGCAAGTGCCCAGACTAGGCATAGAAACTGCAACCTGGGCATGTGCCCTAACCAGGGTCACTACCCTTGGGTGCCTGGGACTAAGCTCCAACCAACTGAGCCACACCGGCCAGGGCTAACTGTGTGACTGTTTTAACTGCAAAGGCTCTGACAAAAGGCAGGGATCTTTCTGATGTGATTGTTCAAGACAGAAAGGGTTGAATTCTATCCCAGGTAATCTGCAAATATGAATAAAGCATAGTTAGTGGTTGTTACCTGGGATGTACATTAGAACCACCTGGAAAATGTTTTCAAAATACACTCCAGACTTATAGAATGAGATTTTTGTCAGGATGGGTCCCTGAGCACGTACATTCTAACTGAGCTCCGCACATAATTCTGCACACACAGTCTTGATTTAATACCATGCCTTTAACGGATCACCCTGAGTGATCGTACCCACCTCCTGGGCTTCAGCCTCTGCATGGAGGGCTTAAATTAAGGTAGCCACGCTGGTAACAAAGATGACAGAACCTAACACATTTATGAAGTAGAAATCATAGTATTTGCACACAGAGGGAGAAGTTGGTGATGGTTTTTATGAAAATTTCAAACTTACATAAAAGTTGAGAGGTTACTATTAGCTTGAACAATATGAAACTGCCAATATTTACCCATTTTGACCTACAAAATGACAATTTCATGATTGAACATGTTACACAGATTCAATAATTATCAATATTTTGCCTCATTGGCAAAATTTCTACTGTCTTAATTTTTATTGCTGAGTAAGTTTAAAGCAAATCCTAGACCTTAAGTAATTTCACCCATATATACTTGGCATATATCTCTAAAAAATATCAACAGTTTCCTATATAACTTCAATGCCATTATCACACCTAATTAACAATAATTCCTGTGTATCATCTAATACCCAATACATATTCATATTTCTCTGATTATCTTTAAAAATCTCTTTTTACATTTAGATGGAATAAACCAAGTTCCTAGCAAGGTCAACACATTGTTTTGGTGGTTGTGATTCTCAAGCCTGTCTTCATCCCAGAGCAGTCTTTCCAAAACACTGCTTTTCTACATTTTTCTCATGCCACTGACTTGTTGAAGAAACCGGATCAATTATTTACCCTGGGTTATGATAGTCGTGGTGGTAACAAAAAGATTTGTTTGCTTTTCCATGATGTCACCTGGTCCTCAATCTGCCATATTTCCTGTAATCCTGAAGTCACAGGGTCAGACTTATAGTCACTGTGCTATCCTTTCTCGAGTGTACAGAGCCTACTCTTCAGAGTGTGAGAGCCAGACAAGGGTGAGTATGGTATCTTGGTTATGACACTGATCAGCTGTGTAACCTTTGGCAAGTTACTAAACCTATCTAAGCCTCCACTGTTTCATTTGCAAGATAAGAAGGTAACAATTCATAACTTGAAGAGTTCTATAAAGATAAAATGAGGTAACGAATACACAATAAATGCCCAATACCATGCCTGACACATAGACGGCCAGCAGTTGCTCAGTGAATGTCAGTTCTCAACAACGACAAGAGATGACTCCAGCTTATATACCAGAAATACTCATTCCAATAAAATATGTATAAAATATCTGAAAAATTGTACTTTTTTTTTGACATCACGGAATGTGTACAATAATTTATCTGCAAGCAATCAAGCAATACCTACAGCAGAAGTGGAGCGTCTGAAGATTTCTGAAGAATAAACTGTCTCCAGGAATTTCGCTCTACTGCCAAGGAAGCAGAGTCTCCTCTGGGCCAAAAACATGCTACAGGATAAAAGAAGAACTTATAAGGGAGTGAATATATGATACTTACATTGCTATCAGATAGTTATAGCTAGTCGGCAGACCATAAGCTTATATCAAAAAACTTTGATAGTTTTTCTTCTCTATGATACACTCACATATCCACAATCATTCTAATAATATCCTCTTATACAAATTTATGCATGTTATTTTAAACTAGACATCTGTAAGGATATTGTAAATTAAAAAAATAAGGCTGTAATTTAGTCAAGAGCATTAAGTAAAAGTTCCATTTCTAGTATCTGTAAAATCCAGAATTTTTCAGTCTAAAAACCATTCAGAATTGTCTGGATAATAGTCATGAGTAAAAGCACAATCTCTAACAGTAAAGTTGTTAAAAGCAGGTTATTTAGGAAGTTGCTTGAAAAGGATTTTATCATGTTCTTGACGAATAAAAATCTATAAATGAGTCTCAGTTTATTCTCTCAGATGGTACGTCCCTACCAGGGGATGGCATTTCCTCTATCTGATCAAACTTGAAAAAAGAGACTCTCTAAGAATCCAAAGAGACCACTGAAGCTAGCTCTGAATCTCTTTAAATTACCACATGTTAAGGCTACAGAAAGCATTAGATATAGAAAGTAATATATTGGATGTTACTTAAAAAGTGCTGACCATGTGATTAAAATCTCAGCTTAAATGACAGCCTCTTAGCCATTCTGTATCACATCAGCCTATTTTAATTCTCTGCAAAGCACTTTTTGTGTGCGTCTGTTTGTGTGGCTGGCCACTCACTCACTCACAAATTTAAAACATAAACTCCATGAGCAGGTATGTTAAATTCACCTCTGTATTCTCAGGCATATATTGGGTATTCGATAAGTTAATGTATTAAATGACTGAATGAATACATAAAATCACATCATAAATTGATGATTTACATGGATTATTTATAAATCATGCTATAAAATATTGATTCCTTTTGGGAAGCAAATAATTATCCCTTATGTTTTATGTCTTTCAAGTCAAAGACCAGGTTTTCTTAAATCAAGGCAAGCCTATTCTGTGTCACTAATTGTTCTGATCAGAAGTAAAATATTAACTGGGTTGGGCAGTAGGGATAGTTTTAAGGAAAATTACCAAACAACAGGAAATATACAGAGCAATCTTTCATCAGTATCATGGAGTTACTTGATTTAGGACAACACTTTTTTTCAGCAAATAAAGATCTATTTAGATTCAACCAAATTTCTTTGGTATTAAGCAAAGTAAAAGCAAAATGCTTTCTTGCAAGTACACAAATGAGAGTAACCACTTCTAGCTTCTTGAGATAAACTGGGGTAAAACAGGACTAGGAATCAGGATACCGGGATTCTAATCCTTACTCTTGATATTAAAAAAAAAAAAAAGGTTTCTATCTTCAGACAAGTCACTGACTCTTGTTGAGCCTCAGTTTCCCCATATTTCAAAACAGATGAATAAATGAATCCTTGGTTTGAAGATCATCTTAGAAGGTACTGTAAATCACTGGCTGATCATACATGGAGGTGCAGCTCTTGGGAGACTTCACCCCAGGCTGGGTGAGCCATGCCCTCTGGTCATCAGGCCTGTCCCTATTCTCCTAAGGGAGTTGACAGTAAATCCAGTAAAATCCAGTTTCATCTGGAAATCCCAAGGCCTAAATCCCACATCTTCTCCAATGTCTTCGACAGTACATTACGTCCACAATGAAATGTACTGCCCTGGCAAATGACCCAGCTCTGCATTTCTCTTCTCCTTCCCAAACCTTTCACTCTCTTTTGGAATAGTTGCATCATAATCAGCCAATTCCATTATGTCTTTATGTTTTCAGAGTGTTCCCTGTACCTCCTTGCTTTAATTCAAACCTTATTTTCCCCAAAGGTACCGCTTCTATAGTCCTCAGTGTTGGCTTTTGTTCTTATATGTTCCACCTACCTCTTTTTGGCTGCCCACTTTATCACTGCTAGACTATTACTTTCCTCACCTGCCTCACTGATGTCATCTCCTGACCTGCTGATAACTCCCTGTCACTCATTAAGGATCTTGTCATTGAGCATACAGTTTTTTTCTCAACTCCAAGACCTGCGATCATCCAGGTAATTTCAATGTCTTCAGAGAGGACCCATGCAACAACTGGCATTCCATGTTCACTGCTCTTCCCCTTCGTTCCACCCTAGTCGCTCTCCTACAGTCATACCCTGCACTTTGCCATTACCTCAATATGGCCTAATCCCCAAATACTTGAAACATTCTGCTCTTTGGCCATAAACTACTTGTCCTTTCAATTTGCTTAATTATCCAAACTATTCTTCTTCTTCACTGTTAAGATTTCTAGGATGCTGCCTCTCCTTTGCCCAGTCAGCCCTTGCCTTCCTTTATTTTCCAACTTAGATGCCGATTCCACCACTTCAGTAATGTTCTTGACAGTGCCCTACCCGGCTGCAAAACCCTAGCCCTGGATGAACTCAACCGCAGTGTCTGTTTTTCCTGTGGCCCATGAAGCTGTGGCCTGCTGGAGAAAGTCACACGGGATAGGATGGATTTCACCACAAACTCATGGCTATTAATCTCAAATTGAACCCCAATCTTCTCCAGCATTTCTACTATATTTTATTTAAACTGCAGAATGGCAGAATATGCCAGCCCAAAATAATGCCTCTAAGCATAAGGATTATTTTGAGCTAAAGGCACTTGTCGAACAGCAGAGGTAAGAAGGGCGATCTCAAAAGCAAAACTTTAAAAAAGATATTTTATCAGCTGTCTCCTTTCTTCAATCTATACTCCTCAACCTGTGCAATCTGCCGTTTGTACCTCTTACTCCACAGGGGCAGCTCTTGCTTAGGTCAACTCTGACCTCCCTATTGTTGGACATTTTGCAAGTCTCACTTTCCTTGAGCTCTCTCTGCAGCTTTAGATACTGCTGGTCAACGTGTCTCCTCCCAGAAACACCGTGGTCCCTTGGCTTTTGATGTATGACAACCCCTCATTTTTCTCCTATCTCTCCCTAACCTGTCATTCAATGGTTGCATTCCTCAATATTCAGATCTGGGCTCTCTTTTCTTCTCACTAGGTAATCTCATTGTGGAAGGAATTGTGAGGGGTTGTTGAAAAATGGCTCCAAAGAAATCGAAGCTGGCGGACAGCTACAGATTAAATACCTCTGAAGGTATTTTTCTTCTGCACTTTAAATAAACACATTTTAGGTGGCACTTTTCTAATATAATCAACATTCCAAATATATATTCGCCAATAAGCTAAATAAATAAATAAGGAAATGTGGATGTCATTGAAAAGTGGGAGAAAAATCAAAAGGCATATGGCTTTTATTGTAAGTAAGATTTCCACTGTATTTTTCTAGTTTCTCCTTTAAAACAACGCTCTGTGAAGAAAACCAGGCAATTGTGAATCAGGGTGATATAGAAAAACTGATTATGGTATATGACACACAACTTAAACTCTATATTCAAATACTCATGACCAATAGAAAATTAAATTATTATTTATTTATTTTTTTTATCCTCATCTGAGGACATTTTTCCATTTTTTGTTCAGATAGAGTGGGAGGGAGAGAGAGAGAAACATCGACGTGAAAGGGACACATCGAGTGGCTGCCACCTGCACAACCCAACCAGGGCCGGGGACAAACTGCAACCGAGGTACATACCCTTAGCGGGAACAGAATCCGAGTCTCTCTGAAATGCTGAGCCAAACTGGCCAGGGCAAAAATTAAATTATTTATCATCATCGGAGCAGATTTAAAATGAAGATACGGCACGTATACCTGGCAGATTTGAAGCTGAAAAGGCTGGTCAATTGCTGGGGAGCAAAACTCGGAGCTAAAATGTAAGCAAGGTAGCTGAAATGAATTGTGAAAAGATTGAAGCTCTGGACTTAGAGCCAAATGATCAAATTACAACCACTCTATATAAGGGGACAAGAGGCTGGGAAAGATTTAGTTAATTTGACAAGGTCCAGAATATTCAGGTTAACTGAAAGCTCAAGGAAGATTTACTGTGAGGTGATCGCAAAATAGGATAGTGCTAAGAGTCTGGCCAAAGGAAAGGTCATCTGCAGTTCATGCTCTACCTGTTAGTCCACTTCCAGCACGTTTATAAGGTGCAGTTACAACAGAGGACATCTAGGAGGTGAACCAGGTACTGGCTGGTTTGTACAGTGGGAACAACAAGCCTCAAAGTCATGTCATTGGAGCAAGAGTGGAAAAAATTAGCTGTTTTTAGGTGGCACGACACTTATGGGGACCTGACTGTGAAACTGCCGAAGTGCTGTTCTGTGAAAATGGGGTTCGTGCAATTCTAAGTTTCTCCAAAGGAAAGAAGTATAGTTGATTGGTGAGTTAGCAGGAGTGAAGTTTTAGCACAACGTGAGATAAAACTTTCTGAGGGCCGACCTGCACCATTGGTGCCTGGTGTGGACGGGACCGAGCAGCCCCAATTCTTGCCTCGGGTCTCAGCGGGGGAGCCCCCATGTCCGGAGGTGGAGGACTGATTTCTGTACTGGGTGCGGGGCTCCCTCTTCTACAGCTGCTCGGACTCCAACAGTAACAGACTGGGCTGCTTCTTTCTTTTAACTAAAAACTTTAGATTCACTTATATGGCAGGTTAACAGCCTTTGTTTTCTTTTTTATTAAAAACCCCGGTTATGGACAAACTGGAGTCGGTGTTACCCTTCACGCTGTTTTCAAAATACCCAAACGTTCAAAATGAAGAACACAAAGGGCAATCGATGACCGGGGTCCAAGGGCCCTACTCTAGAAGGCCAGTCACCTCGGTGTCATCCCTCTCGGAGGGAACTGTCCAATCCAGCTCGGCCCCTCTGCAGCCGCCCCGAGGTCCGCCAGGGATCCGGGGCCCGGCCTCGCGCGCGCCTCCGCTCAGGAGGGCGAGTCCGAGTCGTCACGGGAATCCCGACCGGCTCTTCCTTCCAGCCCCGCCGGGCGCGCGTCGCCCTCCCGGCTGTCGCCCTGCACGACTCCGCCGGCCCGGACCGCGGTCTTCACTCGGCTCCGCCGTGCCCGCCTCGCGGCCCACTTACCTCCTTCGCGCAACCACCCTGCCTCCCGGGCTCGAGTCCCGCCTGGGCTCCGGGTCCTGGTGGGGTGGGATTGGGCGGCTGGGGCGCGGCGGGGGCGCGGCGGGGGCGCGGCGGGGGCGGGGCCGGGGCGGGGCCTGGCTGCGGAGTGGCCCGAGGGCGGCCGGGATCGCGAGCCGGATGGGACAGGACCGGCGTGGCCAGTGGGGCGGTGAAAGGCAGAGCCGAGGGAGAACGGAGGCGGGAGGGAGGCATCTGGAAGTGGCCGCGGAGGGCCCACGGGGTCTGGACTCCGGGCGCGACTGGCTGTGAGGTCTGCGGGGACCTGGGACTGGACGGGCAGGTGGAGGCGCGGGGCCTGCGAGCCTGCGGGGTTGAGGCGAGTCAAGGTAAAGGGGTGGGGTGGGGCGGGTCTTAGATATGGCCGGGGATTGGGTATGACATTTCCACCCAGGCCTCTAATTGGGTGTGTGTGATTGGGGCTGGGAATTATAGGACGAGGATGGATTTTGGAGAAAGGGCACACTGTGAGGCCGCAGGCTTTAGACAGAGGGAAGGTTGTAGTTAGAATAATGTTGCAAGGTGCCGAGAGCGGGCAAAGCTAAAGAGAGTGTGCCAAAAGAGGTATTTATCACCCGTGATGGGGATGAGGGAAAAAAACAGGGAGGAACTTGACATTCCTGAGCGGTAAAAGAGGTTGGATCAGAGATCTGAGAATGAGAGGAGGTGGGGTGGGGTGGAGTGAGACTTAGGAGGAACATAAATAACACCCTAAAAGTGAGGAAGAAAAATCGGCCAAGAGGAAAAGGAACACCCAGAGTTACTCCTTTGGGGAAGGCGGTGTTAACAAAAGGAGAGCTCTTGTTAAGAATGGAGTTTCATAATTACGTTTTCTTCCCCTCCTGTTTTAAAAATTTGAGAAGATAGGTGGAGTGGGCGAGGCAATAGCATTGTTATTCTAGCCTTGAGCAAAGAATAAAAGATCATCTTTGGTTGAAGGAATGTACTGTTCACCTAGATACAAGGAGGTTCAGGAGATAAGGTGAATGGAGAAATTATTGTGTACAACACATAATCTACTCCAATGTATCATAGCTGTTGTGAGGGCCATTCATTAGTCAGTAGTCTCCAGCCAAAAGACCACCAGGAACACCCCTGTAGTCAGAAAGTTGGGTTTATTGGTCGTCGCAGTGAGGGAGAACACACACCTTGGGCAAAGGTGGGTCATTTTGATAACGGTATTAGGAATGACTTACAGGATTTGAGTTTGTACTGGGGGGTTTTGGGGGAGGATTCAAGGAAATGGAGATTCATTCTGTTTTGGGTACTGCCAAGATGTGTGGTAATTCTCAGACGGGTATCATAACAGCGTATGCAGAAGAAGGGAGGGAAACTTCAGGGCTAAATCTGTCGTTGATAAAGCAGCAACGGTTTTACTAGCTGGGAGAGGACACTTGGTATCTTTGCAGTTGCAGAGTGACCTTGCTTTTATCTGTGTTTAGGCAAGATTATGAAGCCATCTTGTCTTTGTCTTACTTCATCAGGATCAGAGCGACTTTGATGCTGGCGTTCTGTCAGGTTGTCTTTCAGGGACACGCCATGGCTAGTTCTAACAACACTGAAGCCCCGTGGGTGTCAGTTCAGTCCCGATACCAGCTGCTGCTTTTCTTTTTCTCAGATTGAACAAATAATACTTAAGTACATAGGTGCTGAGGCTACTGGGGAAAATGAGGCAGAGTACGCCTGTGTCTTACCTTACAGAGGGAGAAACAAGAGACAAGCGAATATGTACAATAAATTCAGAGGGTGATAAGTGCTCTGAAAGAAGCAACCCGGGGTGGAGACAGCAGATAGTTTGTGTAGGATAATCAGGAAAGGCTCAATGTTTGAGGAGCTGATATTTGAACCCAGAGTAATTGAGTAATGAAGAAGCAACCTTGCCAAAAATGATTCTGGAAAGGAAAACAGCAGTTGAAAAGGCCCTTAAAAGGGAACAAACTTGGCATGTTCAAGGAATAAGAGACCAATGCGTCTAAAACAGTGACGCAGGGGGAAAGTGCTTCTGATTAAGGTGGAGAGGACGGCAGGGGCCCGGTCATGCTGAATCTTGAAAACCACAGAAAGGAGGTGAGATTTTATTCTGAAGCAGCCATTGGAAAATGTTAAGCAGAGGAATAATGTGATCTTGATTAGATTTTAAAAAGAGAGTCTAGCTGCCTTGGAGGCGAGGCTTGTGGGTAGGCAAGAGTAGAAGCAGTAAGATCTGTTAGGAGGTTGTTAGAGCGCGAGATGAGATTGGCGGGGCTAGGCTGGAAGCAGTGGAGGGAAAGAGGGCTAAAGATCTCAACATTCATTAGGCTGCCATTCACTGATTTTCTCTATTTCAGCACTTGCCCTCCACTATCAACTGTATCTGGTGTCGACTGAAAAATAATATCGCCTGGATGTTTTGTCACCAAGAAGAATTTACTTGGGATAAAGAGAGGGTTGCAAACTACTGCATGCAGACACGGCAGCCACGTGCACACTGCTATCTGAGTGCCAGGATGCGGGGGCACTTTAAAAGGGAAAGGAAGTTAAAGGAAGGGGAAGCTAGAGCCATCGAGGTTTCCTGGAAGCATAGAGCCCTTCCTGTAGGGTTCTCCCATGTGTGAGAACTTCCATAAGCTCTAGCTGCTTCCACAGACCCTCCTCCACTCATTATGTTTGCTTCAAATTCCAGTTCGTCTTTCTTACTGGTTTCTCCAAATTCAGACATTCTCTGCTTACCGTCTCTAGAGTATAAACTGCTAATCTCCTGCTGAGACGAAGGGGGACAGTTGGGGCTATGGCAGACCAGGGATGGGGATCTGGGGACCTGTTTATTTCTTAGAAAGGCCTTTAAAGGATTCTCCTGTGTTTAGTCTTGAACCTTTGGCGAGTTTTTTGGGGGTAAATTGAGTTGCCTTTTTGTCTTTCTTCAAGGCTGTTCTAGGATTCAGCTTATTTAAATGGGCTGTCAGGTACCACCTGCCCATTTGTTTTGTAACTTCTATAATTTTATGACCACTGTCATCCCTCTTACTGTTTTTGTTCTCACGAGGCTTAAAAGAATCTCCTTACTATTGTTTTAGTGGAGCTTAAATAGGGAGAGAATGTAAATATGTTTGATTTGCCATCTCTTGTTCTTGTTATTGGTTTACAGTGCCAGCGGTTCTCAACCTGTGGGTCACCGCCCCTTTGGGGGTCGAATGACCCTTTCACAGGGGTCGCCTAAGACATAATAGTAGCAAAATTATTACAGTTATGAAGTAGCAACAAAAATAATTTTATGGTTTGGGGATCACCACAACGTGAGGAACTGTATTAAAGGGTCACGGCATTAGGAAGGTTGAGAACTTTACACAGATGTTCATTAAATGACGGAATGACTGAATGCTGGGCATTTGAATGCTTTGTTCATGTGCCAAACCTCATGTTATTCTTTTTTTTAAAAATTATTTTATTTATTTTTGTTACAGATGTTTCTTCTTTTCCCCCCATTGATTCTCCCCTCTGTTTCCCTCCCCGCCCTGTCCCCAGCTTTGTTGTCCAAATCCATTGTGCATGCATACATGCATATAAGTTCTGTGGTTTATCTCTCCCCCAACACCCCCTCTTCTGGGGATTGTCAGTCCACTTCACGTCTCTGGGACTACCCCATTCCTCAGACTGTTATGTTCATTATATTCCACAAATAAGTGAGATCATATGATACTTGTCTTTCTCTGTTTGGCTTGTTTCGCTTAGGATAATACTTTCCAGGTCCCTCCATGTCGTCTCAAAGGATAAGAGATCTTTCTTACAGCTGCATAGTACTCCATTGTGGATATGTACCACAGCTTTTTTATCCATTTGTCTACTGATGGACATTTGGGCTGTTTCCAGATCTTAGCTATTGTACATAGAGCTGCTACAAACATGGGGGTACATATATTCTTTCTCATTGGTGTTTCAGGCTTCTTAGGGTATATTCCTAGAAGTGGGATCACTGGCTCCAATGGCAGTTCAATTTTTAACTTTTTGAGGTAACACCATAGTGTTTTCCATAGTGGCTGTACCAGTCTGCATTCCCACCAGCAGTGTACTAGAGTCCCCTTTTCTCTACACCCTTGCCAACTCTTGTTTGACGATTTGTTAATGGTGGCCATTCTGACA
Source organism: Molossus molossus (assembly GCF_014108415.1). Classification (NCBI taxonomy): domain Eukaryota; kingdom Metazoa; phylum Chordata; class Mammalia; order Chiroptera; family Molossidae; genus Molossus; species Molossus molossus. The sequence goes on along the minus strand of NW_023425347.1, from coordinate 34,784,370 downwards.
GGTGTGAGGTGATACTTCATTGTTGTTTTAATTTGCATCTCTCTGATGATTAGTGATGTTGAGCATTTCTTCATATGTGTCTCGGCCATTTGTATGTCATGTTTGGAGAGGTGTCTGTTTAGTTCCTCTGCCCATTTTTTAATTAGGTTCTCTGTCTTCCTTTTGTTGAGTTGTATGAGCACTCTCTATATATTGGAAATTGACCCCTTATCTGATATATCATTGGCAATTATGTTCTCCCATACAGTGGGTTCCCTTTCCATTTTGATGATTGTATCTTTTGCTGTGCAGAAGCTTTTGAATTTGATGTTGTCCCATGTGTTCATTTTCTCCATTGTTTCTGTTGGCTTCGGTGATGTATCAGTGAAAATTCTGCTGCGTATGATGTCTGTAATTTTGTTGCCTACAGTTTCTTCTAGGATTTTTATGGATTCATGAGTCACATTTAAGTCTTTTATCCATTTTGAGTTCTTCTTGTGTATGGTGTAAGTTGATGGTCTAGTTTCATTTTTTTTGCATGTAGCTGTCCAATTTCCCAAACCATTTATTAAAGAGGCTGTCTTTACTCCACTGTATGCTCTTGCCACCTTTGTCAAATATTAATTGAGCATATTGCCTTGGGTCCATTTCTGGGTTTTCAGTTCTGTTTCACTGGTCTATATGCCTGTTCTTATGCCAGTACCAGGCTCGTGTTATTCTTTATACTCCTGTTGGTGTTTAATGAGAAAGATAAGTGACTCCCTAGAATTAGTAGGCAATAGGTATATTTCTGTTATATCTTCTGCTGATTTGTGTTCTGAGTAAAAAGACAATATGTCCCTTATATAGACAAAGCCTTTTTCATTGCCTCATACAAAAGACCAAAACTATTCTGAAATATAGCAGAGAGAAGACAGCATAGCACAGTGGTTAAGCCAAACTGTCCGGTTGAAATCCCAGCTCTGCAAATCTAGCTGTGTGACTTTGCACAAGTTACTTCATTTATCTGGCCTTCGATTTCCTCATCTGTAAAATGTGGATATCAGAACCTTACTTATAGTTCTATTAGATGATTTAATAGACCTGGGAAACTTAGAACTGTGCTTCGTTCTATAAAATTCTTTCTTAAGAAAAAGGGAAAGAGAATCTTTAGGATGGGGCTGCTGGTTATTTCTCAATATTAACATTCTCTTGTTCAGTAGTAATAGAACCTCTTAATTTCAGCAGAGTACATGGGTGCTTGGTAGAAGAACTGCATTTCCAGCCTCTGTTGTTTGGCCATAAGATTAAATCCTGGCCCATGGGACATAAAAGGAAGCTGGATGTGCTGCTTCCAGGAAATGTCTTAAAGGGGTAGAGCATGTCTTTATTATTCCCTTAGTTTGTGGTTTCCCTGATAGTCTGAGTACAGACATGATGGCCACAGCCTTCTTGGGCCACCAGGGAGAATCTGCAAGTTGAAGATGTTAGAACAGCAGGATGGGAGAGAAGGAGCTTGAGCCCTAATATCATGGAGCCACCACTGCAGCCTTGGACATGAGAAAGAAATCAATTTTGTTTGACTCAGTTACATGAGTTTTCTGATATGCAGTCCTGGTATGGCTGGAATGGTTTAGTGACTCTTCTAGTTTGCTGATCAAAGGCATCCCACTTTACTTTTACCTGGGAGGAGATCAAGGTGGAAGATACTGGCAATGCCTCACTATCTGGAAATGCTTCTCAAGAGGTAGCTGTCACCTCTGGGTACTAAGAATGAGGCAGGCAGAACAACATTTTTTCCCCTTTATCTTATCACCCTAGAGCTGTACTAAGAAGTACCTGCTCTGGGAAAAAAAAAAGACAATTAAATCCAGGTTTGAAGTTCCTAAAGACTTTTCCACCTTCAAGTTATATTCTTGAAAGTTGATGAGAATAGATCTTAACCATTTTCACTACACACACACACACACACACACACACACTGTTAACTATGTGAGGTGATGGATATGGTAATTATATTGACATTGGTAATCATTCCACAATCAATCATCAAATTTTACACTTTAATTATATACAATTATATTTGTCAAAAAGTTATTTCCAGTTTTCAGCCTCATGTAGCTATTGTACAAGATTTTATATATGTATTATTAAAGTAAATTAATGCTTTCCAGCCAGATAATAGCTGTACAGTTTAAATATTTCAAAAGTCATAATAGAAATTGTATATTTACCCATAGAAAGGCTGCCCAGGGTAACTATGCATCTATTTATCTATCTGTCCGCCTGCCTATCCATATGCACATTTGGCTGTATTTACAGCAATTTAATATTAGCAGGTTATTTGAGTCGGGGAAATTTTTTACAGTCTCTGAACAATTTTAAAAAAGAGAAAATGAGCTTTGACTTCACAAATCAGATTAATAGGGGAAAAAAATCATCAAAAACATCAGCTCCACATGTAAGATATAATAATAAAAACTATCCTTGTGAAAACTTTGGCAAGTATTGTGCCCTTCAAGACATGGACTAGGTGTGTGACTTCTAGCTAAGGTGTTAAAATATGTCGCTACACAGTATCACTGTAGTAGAACCTGGTAGAAATTGTTCTTCTCAGGAAGACATTATGTTTCCTTCCTTTCTGACTTTGCCCCTGGGATTTCTGGTTCACATTCATGATTGCGCTCTAAAGCTTGTAGAGGCCTCTCTCTTTAAGGTTTTATGCAGGTTCTCAGCTCCGGAAGGGTTTCAATGGGACTGCCCTTTGCTTCTTCGGTTTGTCATAATGTGCAAAGTACTTTTAGCACTGCTGCTGGTTAGTACCATGTGCTTTTTGTCAAGTAGATCCCCAGAGCAATGGCAGGAACGTAAATCAACACCAGGTTCTCTAGGTCTATAAAGAAGGGGTGATGATGAAATCTTTTATTAGAGAGGAGAGGTAGAACATTCTACCCTAAATAGTACAAAAATTTAAATAACTATCAAATTCCTCTAATATTCAGTATAATATTAAAGAATCAAATGGTAAACTTTCAGGGAGAAGCATCAGGAATGGTGCTGGGATCATAAACTGTTCATGTAAAATTTTCACTCATGTGTTTAAAAATATATATTGCATGGTACATTATATGCCAGGAACCCTTCTAGTCGGCTGAGTCTGCGATAAAATAGGTCATGTTTCTGCCCACATGGAGCTTATGTTCTAGTGTGGGAGACAGTCAATCAAGATGGTGATAAAAGGTAGTGACAAAATTCTGTGAAGCGAAATAATATCGGCCACTAGATGGAGCTTGTTGCTTTCTTCATTTCTTAGCAATCCACTCAGAGAGACTTGCCGTGAGCATGATACACTGTTACACTGTCAAGGTTGTGTTTGGGGCCAGGTGATAGGTGCTCTCTCTCCCTCCCAACTTGGGGTAGGGGGATTAGATCAACTCCTTCCCAAATCAGAAATCCTCTCCCCTCAATTTCATAAGTATTTAATTTTCTGTATTTATTTGTTTAATCTGTCTTCACCACTAGACTATTAGCTCCTTAAGAAAGGGACTGCAACTATAGTCCCACTCCTTAGCAGAGTATGTGGTAGATACTCAGCCAATATTTTTTGAATGAATGACTCCTATAGTCTAAGCAATTGCTGCTTTTCACATAGCCTCATCTAACTTCCTAGGGATTCTGTTTTGAATTTAGGTTTTGGGAAAAAAAAATCTCCACAATAAAAACCGGGTAAGTTTGCCTGTCTTGTGTTCTATGAAATACTGTCTGTCAGAGAACTCTCAGTGGGCGGGAAGGGTGGTGTGTGTGTGTGTGTGTGTGTGTGTGTGTGTGTGTATGTGTATAGTTGGCATATTATGTGACACTGAGTTGTGAGCCATATTTTTCCCTCTTTGTATGTGGATAAAAGCCTAACACATACAATGGATATTTTTAGTGTTCAGTGGAACTTCATGAATAATAGGCACATGGTTTTGTCAGGGCTAACTCTATAAAAAAGAGTCTTAAAGCTTCCTCTCTACAATGAGTAAAAGGAATATCATAAAAACTTCAAGGGAGTTGGAATCTAAGAAGATCCATGGATCATGATCCATCCCATAATCTCTTGGCTTAGAATGGTTTTCAGCATAGAGATTCTGTGTGTGTTTTGGTAGATTTCTACCTAAGTATTTCATTTTGAAAAAATAGCTATTTTAAGTGGTATTGTTTTTGAAATTTTGTTTTCAATTGTTAATTGCATTGATCTAAAAATACAGTTGAAAACATGATTTTTATGTATTGATTTTGAATCTTATAACCTTGTTGAACTCATTTATTTGTTCCAAGAGTTTGTTGTTGTTGTTGTTTGTTTTTGTAGATTCTCTGGAATTTGTCTGTATGGATAATCAGAGTGTCTGAGAATAAAGACAGTTTTATTTAATCTTTTTTTTTTATCCTCACTAGAGGACATTTTTCGATAGTTTGTTCAGATAGAGTGGGAGAGAGAGAGAGAGAGAGAGAAACATCAACGTGAAAGGGACACATCGAATGGTTGCCACCCGCCCAACCCAACCAGGGCCAGGGACAAACTGGACAAAGTATGCACCCTTAGCAGGAACCGAACCCGGGTCTCTCTGGACCGCAGGCCGACGCTCTAACTGCTGAGCCAAACTGGCTAGGGCTTATTTTATCCTTTTTGATATATATGCCTTTTCTTTCTTTTTCTTTTTTTTCCCATATTGTACTAAGCCTTTCATTATAACGTTTAACAGAGAGACTAGACATCCTTGCTTTGTTCCTGAGTTAGGGGCAAAACATTCAGTTTTTCATCATTAAGTATGTTAGGTGAAAAGTTTTTTGTAGATTCTTTTTATTAGCTTAAAGGTCACTTTTTCTCAAGTGTAGTTACATTTTTCCAAATTGTAAAACTGCTTGAGTTATGCCCTGGGTAAAGAATGACCAGGAAAGCCCTTTTCCTTTGGTCTTTAGCTTATGGTACATCCTCTCTTTCTTCTTCCCATGTTATGCTTGAGAGTCTGTATTTCGTTCTGAAGTTGTGTGCTCTCCTTCTTAAACCCTTCCTGTAGCAACCGGGCTTGTTCCTAAAAGGGACAAATAAAGAGTGATTAAGGTACAGCAGTAAGCAAATCTCCAACTTCTATTTAGTTCCCACATTCATAGTTTTTTTTTTTTTTTTTGGTATTTAATTTCTTCTTGAAATTTTCTCTACCATTAATTTTCATTATACTTTCTCTTGGGCATCCCAGCTCTGTGATTACTTTTCTCGAGACTCCTTTAGCAAAGAAAGATATTGCCCTATACCTTCTGTTGTACTGATGAACCTAAATTACAAGTCTTGATCTTTTATCCCATTAATTGTACACACCTTTGTGGGCAATCTTAATCACAGGTTTGTTTTCAAATCTTACCTATGCATTATAGACTCTTATATATACACACATACTCAGAAACTCTTATATACACACATAACAAATATAATAAAAAATTCTCAAAATCAAATGAAGTGTCTGAATCTTATGTCACTTGTTTAAGCCTCCACAGCTTCACGGCAAGATCAGCAGAATATAAGTAAGGAAATCAAGGTCCCAAAGAGTCCAGACTGGATTTCGGCACATACTTCACTACAGAAACTGGGAGTAGGGCATAGAAACAGTCAGGAGTGGCACACTGACACAGGTGTGAGACTTAAGGAGTCATACCAGGTGTGGCTGGAAAACGGTGCTTATGGATTCCTCTAACTGGCAGAGATGGTTCAGATATCTTACTAAGCTGTGTGATCCTACAAAAGTTAATCTTTTCTGAACCTCTGTTTCTTCTCCTAAGTCATAGGGACATAGCAGTTCTTGCTTCATATGATATTAAGCAAGAGATACAGAGAAGACATGTTTTATAATGTCTAGCAGATAACAGCTACCATTGGTTAAAGAAGATACCGATAAAGTATCACAGGATGTGATATAAATGCAAATAAAATTTTTAAATAACCAGACATAGGCAGGGGCCAGGTCAGGCAGATGGATAGGGATTGAAAAGTATCAGTGGGCAAGCAAGGTCCTTCTGGGCTTCCTGTTCTAACAGCCACACAGAGAGGTCAGGGAGAGTGGAGAAAAAACAGAAAAAGACAAACTTTAAGGGGATGCAATTCAATACCTGAAGTTTAAGATTGACAACCCTCTCTTGCTCTGCCATTAACTGGGCCCTCTCCATCTCCATCTTCTCAGTCAATTGTTTCACATGTTCCTGATAACTCTTTTCTTTCTCCTCCATTATCTGCTGGTTCTTCTTTTGCATTTCCTCCAACATTTTTGCTGCAGCCTCTGCAGATTCACCTTTCACACGTTGCACTGCCAGGAGGAAAGGAAGAAGGAAAACTCATGTGTATGAATTCATGTGACCACGTTGCTTTTTCTTCTCGTTGAACCTTCCCGGTGCTGCTGCTGCTGCTGACTGCATCTGCCCTGTTGAGAACTGACTTCGGCTAGGAAGAGGCACCTTTGCTCATCTTGCTCTTGTTTCAGGACCCCAGGTTCACCCAGCCACATTATTGAAACTTCTAAAAGCTGTTGAGGCTATCTTGTCTCTTGCTCCTCACCTTCGATCTCCTTTTCCTTTTCTGTGAGAGTCTGGTCTGTCTGTAGAATTGCGTCAGTCACAGACTCCTTGGACTGCAAGTATGCCTGAAGAATTTCTGCACTCTAGGACCCAGAGAAAATAGCGTTAGTAATAGGAAATGGCTGTAAGTGCTTATTCCTATTTGCCCACCATCTTTTCCTCTGGGAATTGCTTTTCTTGGCCCTGGTGTGTCTGCTGATCAAGATGCCCTGTCACAGGGTGGGCACATGCTGCAGGTTGGCCAAGCATGGCAACCTATGAAGCAGAATTCTTTGTAAGAGATTGACATCAATATAGATGGAGAGTCTTTGTTCTCTGAGTGAGGGCTCTCATTTTGGAGCTGTTGGTGCTGTGGTCCCATGTGGGGTGAGCTTGCTGGGGAATGAAGCCATCCTGGAGAGAGCAGATCCAAAGAAAGGAGGTGGAGGGAGGAAGGGAGGGAGGAAAGTGTGGGGTTGAGGGGAGCAACAGACGGAGAGACAGATAAACATTGGTTACCTGTATTCCCTTCCTGGGTTCCTGAAGGTACTTTTTCTTCAACTCTTGCATAGTCTGGATAAAGAGACGATATCCTCCTGGTTTAGAATAAACTCCCTGCTTTACATTTTCTTCTAAAGGACTGAAGATTTCCTTAAGTAAAGCTGAGCAGCGATCCGATGATGCTTTCACATTCTGTTGACAAAAGTCATCTCGCTTTTCTTCTAGCTGAGCCTTTAATGTGAAAATAGGAAGTCAAAAGAGTAGAGAGATGTTAGCTTGACCTCAGGACTTTTGGAATGTATTCTCAAAAAATAAAGTCTGTGACCCCTATAAAACCGTACAGGCACCTCAGCAGGACCACACCCTTTCTCCTGACTCCATCTTTCCATTGACATCCCTTTCTCCTTGGAGGTGAAGTTCGTGGCAGAGATCACTAGCTTTATGTTAGCACTTATGCTACCCAACTGCAGGTCCTAGTGGGCCACAGCCTTTTGCACTGCAGCTGAGTTCTCGATCTGGGCCAAAGCCAGGTCTGTGTTCTCCATGCAGGACAGACCTCCACTGCTGATGGCAGCGACATAGGTTAGCACCAGGCTCTCCAGTCCTGCCAATACACCTTTACAAATAAACTCCTGCTTTTCAAATTGGACCAATGAGTACATATCCAATAAATGTGGCTCAATATCAAGATAACGAAGACTACATATTTCTTTGCTTCTGGCTATAATATAAAAATCAGTCTGATAACAGCAAGCATGTAATTGGAATAGAAGCTCTGATTGTTACCTGTATGCATTTAACTAAATTATGAGAGAATATTAGTTTATGCATGAAAGAAAAAAATGTTTCAAAAGTTTGAGTCAATCATAATGAAATTGGTTCTTCTTACAATAATAATAACAAATAGTGTTTTTTTTGTTTTTTTTTAATCCTCACCCGAGGACATTTTTCCATTTTTTGCACAGATAGAGTGGGAGGGAGAGAGAGGAAGAGAGAGAGAGAGGGAAACATCGATGTGAAAGGGACACATTGAGTGGCTGCTACCTGCACGACCAACCAGGGCCGGGGACAAACTGCAACCGAGGTACATGCCCTTAGCGGGAACCGAACCCGGGTCTCTTCCGACCGCAGGTGGATGCTCTAACCGCTGAACCAAACCGGCCAGGGCACAAATAGTGTTTTTTTAAATCATTATACAGTATAGTAAGAATTTTTTTTCTCCTAATACATACCCATTTTATTTCCTAGTAGCACTTTGCTTTCTGAGACCCTAATCCATACAAACGTAAGAAAAAAATTACCGCTAATTTCTTTTGAAATAAATGGTCTACATCCTTGAAGGAATTCTTGATGAAGACTTCGATGGCCTCTTTCTCACTGTCCCTGTGCAGGTCCAGCAGCTCCTGGAGGGTTTCCGTGGGCAGCTGCACCTTCCCAGCCATCTGCTGGTCATAGTGGGCAATGGCCTTTTGCACTGCAGCCGAGTTCTCGATCTGGGCCAAGGCCAGGACTGCGTTCTCCATGCAGGGCAGATCCCCGCTGCTGATGGCATCGACATAGGTCACAACCAGGCTCTCCAGTCCTACCGATAGAGAACAAATGATAATGTTTGTTGTAGGTGGGGTGAGGAAACAGTCTATTCTCTGTAAATCTGATATCTTTTACCACTCATTTGGCTCACAGCATCTATGACCTCAGCATCACCTGCTAGAACTGCAGACTCTCAGCCATTGTCCTAGATCAACTGAATTGGCCCCTCCTCTAGCAAGATCCTTGGGAGATATGAATACATATCAAAAGGTGAGAACCTCTGTTCTGGATACCATAGACCTGTGGTTATTGGGTGCATATACTTTACCCCCAAGCATCATTAGGATAGGAAAGGTACCTCTGTCATTTATGTCTCTATCATCAGTTCTGGTCTGTGGTAAGAATTTGTAAAATCAATGTTTGTGAAACAATGAGAAGAAGTCCTCTGCCTTGGCTGGGTGGTTCAGTTGGTTGGAGCATTGTCCCATACACCAAAAGAGTGTGGGTTCCATTCCCAGTCAGGGCACCTACCTAAGATGCGGGTTCCATTCCCAGTTGGGGCATGTGCAGGAGGCAACTGATCAATATTTCTCTCTCATGTCCATGTTTCTCTCTAAATTCAATGGAAAATCATATCCTCGGGTAAGAATTTTTTAAAAATTAAAAAATAAAAATAAGTAAAAATAAATTTATAAAAGGAGTCCTCCATTTTATTTATTCTAGCAGAACACTGTCCAAGAGAACTTTCTGTGATGATGGTCGTGAGCTCCGTGTGCCGTCCAGTATTGTAGCCACTAGCCGCGTGTAGGTATGAGCCCTTGAAATAGAGCTGTGTAATCAGAATTTTTGATTTTCTTTAATTTTAATTAATCTACATTTAAACTTAGATAGTTACACTTGTCTAACAGCTACCATATGGGATAGTAAAGATCCAGTCTACTAGGGCAATTTTAAGCAATAAAGCTTTTTTCTTTGTCCTTTCCTATCATTTCTCATTCAAGAAACCTGACTAATAAAATCCATTAGGAATGTCACCTAGAAGGTGCCCTGTAATAACAGTAGGTTTGCCTTTTTCAAACTGAAAGGAGGTGGGTGTTATTCCACCTTCCTGGAGTCTTAGCAGTGAGAGTAAAGACTGGGAAGAGGACTCACGCGGCCCATTGACCTGGATGCCCCCTGACAGAGTTTTAATTTTGGAATTGTGGAAGATGTAGGAGCAGAAGTCAGCAGCTTGCTGCAGGAATTCCGAGTCCAGCTCGTCATCATGCAGTGTCTCCAGCTGGCCAAGCTTCCTCCGGTGAGTGGGCCGATCGAAGATGAAGCATTTCTTCTTTGGGAAGAACTTCCGGATGCAGAGTCGGGGCAGATTAAAATTTTTATCTTTAGGACTGGTACCTGGAGCAAGATAAAAAAAAAAAAAAGGACTTTGCTTAATAGAGGGGCTCGGGACACACAGCAACGGTGCCTGTTCGGGTCCTCAGCTGAGTTCGCGGGTTTTCTGGCGCTGCCTCCGCGGGTGATCATTTGCAGTGTCAGGATTTGATCACTTAACAGCATCGATGGCCAGTTACCGCAGTCCTACGATTAGGGACGAAGTGAAGGCCCTGTAGCAAAGAGTGTGCTGGCTGGGATGACTCGCAGCAAGGTCGGCCGTACCACCGTCGTACACCGGGCAGATGTTCCAGCCAACTCAGACATTTACTCCAGCTACACCTCAGTCATTGAACAGAAACAGCTGAGGATGAACCACCTTTATTAGAAGAATTGGGTATCAATTTTGACTACATATGGGAAAAAAAACACGTAACAGTGTTACATCCATTAAAAGCAGATGGCAGCATCATGAATGAAACTAATCTGGCAGGACCCATGGTCTTTGCCTTGCCTTTGGAACCATATTACTGGCTGGTAAAATCCAGTTTGGCTGTGTATATGGGAATCAGTGCGATTGGATGTCTAGGAACGTTTTGTTTGTTAAACTTAATGAGTATGACAGACGTTTTTCATTTGGTTGTGCAACAAGTGCCCTTGGATATCGTCTTCTTCCCGGGATCTTACTTTCCAGCTTTGAGGTGATCTTTTCTTTGCAAAGAATGGTAAGAATCAGCCTCACTGCTGGAATTATTGGATGGTGCAGTTTTTCTGCTTCCAAAATTTTTATTTCTGCATTCGCCATGGAAGGACAGCAACTTCTAGTAGCATATCCTTGTGCTTTGTGATACAAAGTCTTTGCCTTAATTTTTGTTTCTGAAACTGAATTTATCTGGGATGTGGATATCATTGGGCCAAATACACAAAAAGGACTTTGAACTCTGAAATCAGACGAGTAAACTGCCACAGTGCAACTCTCATGCAGATCTGATGTTTGATTATTTGAGCAGTGGAAGTAAACGTATCTTTTGTTCATTTTTATAGAACTTAGGAATACGATATTGGATTTATCTACAGTACTGCTATAACAAGCAAAGGAAACAGAGATAAACATAGCCATAATAAATAAAAATGGCAATAAATAAGTACATATCAATAATAACCTTAAATGTAAATGGATTAAATGTTCTAATCAAAAGACACAGAGTACCTGAATGGATAAGGAAGCATGACTCATATATATGGTGTTTATAAGAGACTGAGCTCACAACAAAAGACTCACACAGGTTGAAAATGAAGGGATTAAAAAAATTTTCCAAGCAAATGGAAATTAAAAAAATGTTGGGGTAGCAATACTCATATCTAATAAAATAGACTTCAAAATGAAGGCCATAACAAGAGACAAAGAAGGTCATTACATAATACTGAAAGGATCTGTCCAACAGGATATAACCTTGGTAAAAATATATGTATCTAATATAGGAGCACCAAAAATATATTTAAAAACTTCTGGAAGACTTCAAAGGAGAAATCAACAGCAATACAATCATAGCAGGGGACTTTAAAACCCCGCTGACATCACTGGATAGATAGATCCTCTAGACAAAGAATTAACAAGGAAACAGAGACTCTAAATGATGCACTAGAGTACATGGATTAATAGATATTTGCAGAGAATTACTCCCCCAAACTGCAGAATTCACATTCTTCTCAAGTGCACATGGGACATTCTCAAATATAGACCATTTGATAGGACACAAACTAAGTCTCTACAAATTCAAGAAGATTGAAATCATATCAAGCATCTTCTCAGGTCACAATGGCATGAAACTAGAAATCAATTATAGCAAAAACCTTCAAACACATGGAGGCTAAATAGCATATTTTTGAACAACGAATGGGTTATCAAGGAGGTCAAGGAAAAAATAAAGAGCTTCCTGGAAACTAATGAAAATAAACACACAACAATACAAAATCTATGGGACTCAGTGAAAGCAGTCATGAGAGGGAATTTCATAGTGCTACAGGCCTACCTAAAGAAACAAGGTAAGACAATCATGAAGTATCAACTCATACCTACCAGAATGGCTGCCATCAACAAATCACCAAACAACAAGTGCTGGTGAAAAGAGGACTCTAGCACACTGCTGGTGGGAATGCAGACTGGTGCAGCCACTATGGAAAACAATATGGTGTTTCCTCAAAAAATTAAAAATTGAACTGCCATTTGACCCAGTGATCCCACTTCTAGGAATGTACCCTAAGAAACGTGAAACACCAATCAGAAAGAATATATGTACCCCTATGTTCATAGAAGCACTATTTACAATTGCTAACATCTGAAAACAGTCCAAGTGTCCATCAGGAGATGAGTGGATAAAAAAGCTGTGGTACATATACACAATGGAATTCTATGCAGCCATAGAAAGAAAAATCTCTTATCCTTTGAGACAACATGGAGGGACCTGGAAAGTATTATCCTAAGCGAAACAAGCCAATCAGAGAAAGACAAATATCATGTGATCTCACTTATTTGTGGAATATAATGAACAAAACAAGCTGAGGAACAAAATAGACCCAGAGAAATGGAAGTGGGGTATAGACTGACAAACCTCAGAAGAGGTGGATGTCGGGGGAGGGAAGAGATAAACCACAGAACTTTTATGCATCTATGTGTAAACAAGGACATAAATAATAATGCTGGGGGGGAGGGCTGGGATTGGGAGGAGGGTGTCAATGTGGGAAAAAAAGAAACATCTGTAACAAAAATAAAGAAATTAAAAAAAAAAAGAAACAAGAAAAATTTCTAATAGACTATCTAACCCTACAACTTAAAGAACTAGAAAGTAAACAAAACGAAAACTCAGAGAAAGTAGAAAGAAAGAAATAATAAAGGTCAGAGCAGAAATAAATGACCCAGAAACTAAAGAAACAATTCAAAAGATCAATGAAACAAAGAGCTGGTTCTTTGAAAAGATAAACAAGACTGATGAACTTTTAGCCAGACTCACCAAAACACAAAGAGAGAGGATCCAAATAAACAAAATTAGAAACAAAAGAGGAGAAGTAACAACTGATACTACACAGGATTGTTAAAAAATACTATGAAAGTACAGCTGGTGTGGCTCAGTGGTTGAGCATTGACCCATGCACCAAGAGGTTGCCAGTTTGATTCCCAGTCAGGACACATGTCCAGGTTGTGGGCCTGCTCCCCAGGGGGCATGCAGGAGGCAGCCAATCGATATTCTCTCTCATCAATGTTTCTATCTCTCTCTCCCTCTCACTTCCTCTCTAAAATCAATAAAGAAAAAAAAAATACTATGAACAATTATATGCCAACAAATTGGACAACCTAGGTGAAATGGACAAATTTCTAGAATCATACAGTCTTCCACAACTGAACTGGGAAGAGACAGAAAACTTGAACAGATCAATAACAACTAAAATTGAAGCTGTAATCAAGAAACTCCCAGCAAACAAAAGCCTGAATCCAGGTGGCTTCACAGGGGAGTTTTATTGAACATTCAAAGAAGAACTAACACTAATTCTCCTCCAACTATTCCAAAAAATTCAAGAAGAAGGAAGACTTCCAAGCTCTTTTTATAATGCCATAATCTGATTTCACATTATAATGCATAATCCTAATTCAAAAACCAGATAAAGACACTACAAAGAAAGAAAACTACAGGCAAATATCCCTGATGAACATAGATGCCAAAATCCTCAACAAAATATTGGCAAATCGGATACAGCAATACATTAAAAAATTATCCACCATGACCAAGTGGGATTCACTCCAGGGATGTAAGGCTGGTCCAATATTCGCAAATTAATGTAGGGGCTTGGAAACTTTTTCTGTAAAGGTCCAAACTGTAAATATATTAGGTATTGCAGGTCAGGTGGTCTACTTATCAACTATTCAATTCTATTATGCTATGAAAGCAGCCACAGACAATCTACATAGCATTAGTCCATTAAAACTTATTTATAAGACATCTGGCAGGCTGCATTGGCCATCATTTGCCTGTGGGCCATGGCTTGCCAACTACCAGACTAGTGCACTGTTCATGCTTTAATATATTTTTCTTAAATTAATTCCCATTTCACTCCACACTCTTCGGCTAATTATAGCATCACACACCATAAGCAGGGAGACAAAATCAATCTGATCAGAGCACAGGAAAAGGTGAAAGAAAAAGAAACTCATTCTTAGAACAGGGGAGAAGATAATTCAAAATCAAATCTATTAATTCAGATATTGAACAAGCATTCATTTTTAGAACTAGTCAGTTGAGAAGAAGTAGAAAAGTATAAACCTAAGAAATCTAAATAGAAAAACAAAAAATGATGGTTTCTAGTGTTTTGTAATTCCTGATAATCAGTTCTAAGTTCCCTTTACCTTGCTTAAGTTTGAGTGAGTTCTCCAGGTACTCGTCTGCTGAGATGGGCTGTCCATCTGCTTCCAAGTCTAGGGAGAAATCCCTCAGCGTCCACACAAAATCTGGAAAGAAGCTCACAAACTCAGCTGAATTCTCAAGCTCATCTGCCTCAGGTGAAGACTTGGCCCTTATTCGATCTGTCAGCTCTGTCACGTAGCTGAGTAGCAAACTAAGGAAAAGTGGTGTAAAGAACAGTGTCCCTCATCCCACGTGAGTCCCACATATTGAAAATCTTTGTTTCTAGCCCAAGTGTCAATTCTTCATAGGTACATAGGATCTTTCGCTGGCCCTTGAATTATTTTTCATACTTTCTCTTTTTGTGCTCGGTTCACCAGGATCCACATTTAGGCAGCTGGTTTTTAAAACAGGTCTCCCTTCTGATTTTGATACTGTGCTGAACCACAAAAAGGATACTACAGTTGGTCCATGGCCTGCTGGTTTATGGTCCCCATGCTGTTGTACACGAAGGTGCTGCTCAGCAGTATTGCCAGGGCAAAGACCCAAGAGTCATTTTGGTTGTCACCCTGGTAATCAGAAAACATTTTGGCCAGGATTATGTTTTATTCTCATGGCACTTTCCAGATCAGCATCAAGCAAAGAATGCTCGTTTAATGAGAGTGTTTTTTTTTTTTTTTTTTTTAGATTAATGACTTTATAAGAGGAAACCAAATTCAAACAAAAATGATTGTTAGTAGGTAGTGAGTGTCCTTATAAGCAGTGTTTTGAACTCTGCATCTGTTACATTGATTATCTCCATTTTTGTTTAGTTCTTTTCCTGGAGTTTTGTTCTTTTCTTTCCCTTGGGACATGTTTCTTTGTCTCCTCATTTTGGCTGCCTCCCTGTGTTTGTTTCTGTGTATTAGGTAGAGTTGCTATGTCTCCTAGGCTTCCTAGGATGGCCTATCATAGTACGTGTTCTGTAGGGTCCAGTGGCACAGTCTCCCTGATCACCCAGCTGGGCCCTCGAGGTGCACCCCTCGTATGGACTTTACAGCCTTCGGTTGTAATAGAGTCTTGATTGGCACATCAGTGGGAGGGTTTACTCTGGCTGGTCAGCTGCAAGGACTGGCTGTGCCCACTAACCACTGACCTCTGACTCCCTTGGAGGATCAGCTGTGTAGGGGCCCACCACCCAGAGCAAGACTTACTTCAGCAGGGCTCTGGTACCCACTGAGTCCACTCCTTGAGTGTGTCACTTGTGGAGGTGGTTGTGTGGTGGTGCTTTGCTGTGGTCTGAAGCTGTCCAAGGGATATGCTGGCTTTGGGGCAAGGTCACCCTCTGCCTATATTCATCATGCAGAAGCTACAAAGCGATCTGCAGATGGCTGCCTCTTGTGCTGGGCTTGGAGGTGCCCAGGTGAAGCCCAGCTGTAAGCCAAGGCTGGCTGCTTCTAGTGCCAGGCCTGGAGCCACTTAGCGAAAGGTATGGGGCTTGCGGTGGCCAAATGCTGCTTGTTTGAGATAATTTAGGAAAATCTGAAGCAGGAACCAAAACAGGCCAATCCTATGGTAAAGCCACTGGAAACAGCTTGGGTAGGCCCAAAAGTTGTATGGGGCAGGGTCTCCGGGAATCACCAGGGCAGGGCAAACAGTATGAGCCAGGTTGCTGGAGTCCCAGATATTGCGGCCATCTGCCTGCCCTGTGGGGGAAGGGTTCACCAAAGGAACAGTGGCCTCTGCTAGTACATCTGTCCAGGAGAAAGCTGCCTGGGGCTCCAGCAATAAGGCCTTAAATATAATCTTAATTTAATTTTTTCTCTGTTTTTATAGCAAAAATTGACTTATATTTGACCTATATAAGAGTAATAATACAGCTATTTTACTGAACAATTATTCACCTAACACTTTCCATTCTTATTAAATATTCAAGACAATACTATGAGGCAAATATAGATTGTTTTATATTAGTTTTGCAGATCAGAAAGCTAAGGTTAAAAGAGGTAAAATAATTTGCCAAGACTACTGTGTTAATGACAGAGTTTAAATTCAAACAACAGTTTAGGATTTAGGAATATTAATCCTTAACTAAAATTCTCTGCAGGATAAGGCTCATGACTGCTTTTGTTTGTACCTTTATGCATCTGGGTTAAGTGGTTTAGCTTGTAGCTCATTGTTAATAATTAGAGTACTGCCCTGGCCGGTTTGGTTCAGCAGTTAGAGCATCGGCCTGTGGACCAAAGAGTCAAGGGTTCAATTCTGGTCAAGGGCACATACCTTGGTTGCGGTTTATCCCCTGCCTTGGTCAGGGTCGTGTGGGAGGCAACCAGTTGACGTGTCTCTCTCACATCGGTGTTTCTCTTTCTCTCCCTTACTTTCCCTCCCTCTCTATCTGAAGATAAATGGAAAAATATCCTCGGGTGAGGATTAAAAATAAATAAATAAATAATTAGAATACTATCTACTGACCACTATGCTCTTCTAGGATTCTGCCTTATGAATATTTTCCTGATTCCCGATTGCAAAACTTAGTCTCATGGCATGTAAACAGAAATGAGAAAAACAAATTACGGTTCATTGCAAGCTCTTATTTGAGTAAAAATTAAATAGTGTAGAGAATAACCAGGAACAGTGTAGAGAATAACCAGAATAACCCAAAGTGAATCTTCAATACTTACCTTCTCTACATCCCCCAGGCCCTCGGTGTCAAGCAGAACGAGGATGTGGTCTGGCTTCTCAGGATGAGGCACACACCACATCCAGATGCCCTTGGTGTGAGACTGCACCGTGGAGCCCAGAGAGAAGCCTGTAGGGGGAGAGGAGATAGAGGGAGTGGAATTTTATTTTATTTTATATTTATTTTTTTTATCCTCACCCAAGGACATTTTTTGTTCAGATAGAGTGGGAGGGAGAGCGAGGAAGAGAGAGAAACATCGATGTGAAAGGGACACATCGAGTGGTTGCCACCCGCACGACCAACCAGGGCCGGGGACAAACTGCAACCGAGGTACATGCCCTTAGAGGGAACCGAACCCGGGTCCCTTTGGACCACAGGCTGATGCTCTAACCACTGAGCCAAACCGGCCAGGGCAAGGGAGTGGAATTTTAATAGCAGGTGTGTCTGGAAATTGAGATAAAAGTTAACATAATCAAGGTAAGGGGAGAGAACCCAAAACCACAATCAGTATTAATTTTACAGAGAAACAGGGAAATTCGAATATCCAGTACAGGAAAACATTCAACACCTTTTTATGATAAAAATAATCAACAAACTAGGACTGGAAGGAAACTAACTCAACATAACAAAGGCCACATATGAGAAACCTCAGCCAACGTCACACTCAGTGGTGAAAGACAGAAAGCTTTCCTTCTACAAAAGTGAACAAAAATAGCTCAAAGACCTAGATGTAGGAGCTAAAACTATAAAACTCCTAGAAGAAAACAGGTGAAAAGCTTCCTAATATTGGATTTGGCAATTATTTCTTGGATATGATACCAAAAGCAAAAACAACAAAAGAAAATATGTAAGTTGGACTTTAAAATTAAAAGTTTTGTGGATCAAAGGATATTATCAACAGAGTTTAATAGGTATCCTACAGAATGGGGGAACTATTTCTTAATTAAGGGATTTCTATCTAGAATATAGAAAGAAATTCTACAATGCAACCCCAGAAAACAACCCAATTAAAAAATGAGCAAAGGACTTGAACAGATATTTCTCCAAAGAGTATATACAAATAACCAATAAACACAGAAAAAGGTGATTAACATCACTAGTTACTAGGGAAATACAAATCAAAACCACATTAGGTACTATTTTACACCCATTAGAATGGCCATTGTCAAAACAAAATAACAGGTCTTGGCGAGAATGTGGAGAAATTAGAAAGCTGTGTATTTCTGGGAGAAATGTAAAATGCTACAGTTGCTGTGGAAAATGATATGGTGATTTCATAAAAGAAATTAAACAGCATTCTAGGAAAGGAATACAAATTTGTGCTTTCAAAAGGGGAACTCAAGGCAAAGTGGGAAGAGACAGTGAGTCGACTCTTTCAGATCACAGTAAAGAAGAGCATAACTGTAGATTAAAAGTTAGCTTTCAGTATTCCTCCCCATCTCTAACTTTCTTTCTTGCAACGTGATACCAATGCTAGGAGTGTGCATAGGCAGAGGGATACGACAGAGCTTTGCTGGTGTCACTCACCCTTTTTCTTCCCGGCCAGCTTGTTCATCAGGTAGGATTTGCCAGTGCGGTAGAGGCCCACAATGGCCACCACGACCAGAGGCTGTGTGAAGGCAGACAGGGTCTTCAGAGCTTCCTGGTTCACTACCAGTCGCCCGCTGGTGTTCTCAATGAGGCACACTGGGCCTGGCATGTGGATCTCTGGTGCCATGTTCACGGTATGACCTTGTCTGCAAGAGAGGAGATGGGATGGATTAGAATGTCCAGTCTAAGTAGATCAAGAGCTTTTGCCAGGTTATTTTGCATTCAGAAAGGGGAGTCATAAAATTCCTCAATGTGGCAAAAAGTTTTGTGTCAACAGTGAGATAGACAAGGGGAAGATCTGTATTATTTTAGAATGTTACAGAAGTGTAATCAAAGTAGTACATTAAAATAATGTTGGTATCGGGGGATGGGACTGGGGAAGAGGGTGTCAATAAGGGAAAAAGGAGAAACATCTGTAACAAAAATAAATTAATGAATTGATAAAAAAAAAATATTGGTCTGACAATGACATCAACATGTAAACACTTTCATGAATAAAATATTTAATTTACCATAAAAAACTTTCCTTTAGAGTCCCATTATAATTTTTAGACTAGAAGTTAAATGTTAAATAGAATAGGGTTTAGAGGGTATTTTATATCCTGGCTATATGTAAGAAATTCAATATTTATTTATTCATTAATTCTACTATGAATAAAAACTTTTGTGAATAAACATTTCATCATTTCACGTATGCCCTTTGGACAATTTTCACAGATTTTAAATGTGTTATTTTTTCTTTTCTATTAGTTGTGCTTATTTTGCTGAGATGAGGGTTCACAGAACTCTTTACACTGCTAATCTGGAGTGGAACAAATATAATTTATGTTTGGAACTTTTATAAAAATGTGTGACTATATGAAACACATGACCAGGGACCCGCCCAAAGTCTTCGTATGGGCTTGTGTAAGCAAGGGGCCGTGATACTTCAACTTCATTAGCTTCACAATAAATTAGCCTCCAACTAAGTGGAGGAAAGACTGCACCACTGCAAATACTGAATGTTGCTAAAAGCCATGTTTGTGTATATGTGCAGTGTAAGGGAACAAAAGTCTATGGACTATGAATGAAAAGATCAGAAGGCAGATCAGCAGAGCTGGGGAGGAGGTTGTTCAGTGAGAATGTATTTCCAGCCACACACTTCTAGGTTTTCTGTTTGTTTGTTTGTTTTTAATTTGGTAGAGGAGAAGGAGAAGCAGGAAGGGGAGAGGAAGGGGAGAGAGATGGAGGAAGAATGAAGGCGAAGAATGGACAGAGGAGGGGGGAAGGGCTGAAGGGAGAGAGAGCTGTCAGAAAAGTAGGTGATGCTCATGCCAAACCAAGGGATTCAGAGTTAGAGTTTCCAGGAAACAAGACCGAACTGCTTGAGAGCACAGCGAGGTCAGGTAAGCAAAATGTTGTCTCTAGTGATGCACTGCAGTAGATTCTTTAAAGAGAAAGCTTTTTAGTAAAGCAGTGGGGCCACATTCTACTTGTAAGCAGTAAGAAAGAAGCTGGCATTAAGACATTGGATCTAGTGAACATGGGCTATTTTTTATTTAAAAAAAATTTTATTCTTCAATTGTAGTTGACACTTAATACTATTTTAGTATCAGGGGTACCACATAGTGGTGAGACATTTATACAACTTAAGCAGTGATCCCCCCGATGTACCCACCTGGCTGCATGCATAATTATTGCAATGTTATGACTATATTCCCTACGCTGTACTTCACATCCCTGTGACTGTTTTGTAACTGCCAATTTGTACTTCTTCTTTTTTTTTTTTATCCTCACCCAAGGACATTTTTCCATTTTTTGTACAGATAGAGTGGGAGGGAGAGAGAGGAAGAGAGAGAGAGAGAAACATCGACGTGAAAGGGACACATCGAGCGGCTGCCACCCGCACGACCAACCAGGGCCAGGGACAAACTGCAACCGAGGTACATGCCCTTAGCGGGAACCGAACCCGGGTCTCTCTGGACCGCAGGCCGACGCTCTAACCACTGAGCCAAACTGGCCAGGGCCAATTTGTACTTTATCTCTTCTCTTCACCTAGCCCTCATCCTTTCTCCTATCTGGCAACCAGAACCTGGATTATTACTTCTAAAAGAAGAAATGTACTTAGAAACAAAGTTCATATAAATGAACTTTCAAAGTTCGAATAAAAAGTATGGTGTTTCTGTGAATCTTCCTTTTTCACTGTGGGTTTCAGGATTTTCTTCCTTCGTTTTTAACAGGGTCAGATGACTGCACTGCATCTCATTTTCAGTTCTTTCTGCCCCATGGAAAAAACACCCCTGTAGCCTGTTCATTGTCTTAGTTGCAGTCAGATCAGAACTGAGCAAGTTCCATCAAAGACAGTGGTAATTTAACTGTGTCCACAGCCAACACAGACAATGTTGGCAAAGAGAAAGACAACCCTAATGCCTTCCAAGCTCTTAGTTTATCCGCCCCTGTCTGCTAGTGCCTAATTCCTTACAAGCTCAGCAGGGACACGAAGCTGTGCACCGCCACCTGGTTTTTCCTGGATTTCACCTCATTGCACGTCCCTCATTGGGCTCAGCTGACTGCAACCTACCTTCATGCTGGTCATGTTTTAGAAAATGAACTGCCCCTTATATATCCCTCTCCACCTCTGCCACTGCCTTATCCTGGACTCCACTGATCAGAGTTTAGGTTCTTCAGAGGTGGAGAGAAAGCTGCTTTGATGAGAAAATAAAGTTCTTACCTGTTTTTTCCCCTCTTCAGTTTAGGTTGGAGTGGATTCTGTTACTTCTCTGTCTTGCACTGGATAGCTGGACTTTTATTTCTCCTGTTCAGTGACATGGGGTTTCCAGGATTCTCTAAAGACTGTTTAATTAGAGAGGACGATTTATAGTAATGTGAAACTGAAACCACGGAGTACAGAGTGATGACTCAATACCCATAAAAGGAATTTCTGAAGTTGTGCAGATGGAAAGATACATGGATTTCACACAGTTTCTCAACTAGTTTAGTTCAACCAAAGGTCCCTCCCTGGTAGGTATGGTCAACAAGGGGTGGCTCCTTCTTCCCTCATCTTTCAAGCAGGGTAAGGTATGTCATGGGAGGGGCTGGCCACCAGTATTTCTCAGCCCTTCCAACACTGACTTGCAGAGACTAAATTCCTGGAGGCTGGGGCTCCCAACCCAGCCCCACTCAGAGTGAAGGCTCTAGCTCTTGCACAGCAGGTTGAGGTCACCTGGCCTGATCATCCTGGCTCTGGCTTGCTTGTAGGAAGGAGCTTCCAAGCTGGAAGAGGCAAGTGGAGAAGACCAGAGGCTACCACCCCTGCCCAGTGGAGGAGCAGGGTCTCCGAGATTTCTGTCCGGGGAGAGAGGCAGTCCATAAACACAGAGATCTCTGAAGCTCTTCCCAAAACAACTGACCTTATTTGAAACAGAGTGTGGGGGACTTGAAGGAACTTTATTGCTAGCAGAGTGACTTTACAAAAAATACAAAAGGAGGTTTTTTTCAGGCAGGAAGCAAGTGACCCCAGATGGATACAAATCCATATAGAAAAGCAAAGAGTGCCAGTAAGGGAATTATATAATTATAAAAGACAATATACATGCAGATTCTTCTCCTTTCTTCTCTTAACTGGTTTAAAAGGCAATTGTATACAACAATATGTATACAACTGTATTGAAGAACCTGTGACAGATAAATGTGATATATTTAACAATAACAGAATAAAGGAGATAAGTGGACCCAAAGCCTATTGAAATAAAGATATGACACCTGTGTTAACTTGAACTCATAGGAATAAAGAGAACCGGAAATTGTAAGTAAGAAAGTTAATATAACAAGTCCTATTAACTTATTCTTTTTTCTTTACCTTCTTTAAAAGACATGATATTATAATAACTATCAAAATGTACTGTTGGAATTGTTACATATATAGGTATAATTTGTAATATATATGTAAAAATAATAGCACTAAAAGGGGATAAGAGGGAACAGAGTTATAGGAGTAACAGTTCTGTATCTCACTGGAATTCATTCAGCATAAATGATGTATATTCTTAAAAATTTTTTTATTGATTTATTGGGGTGACATTGATTAATAAAATTATATAAGTTTAAAGTGTACAATTCTATAATACATTATCAGTATATTGTATTGTGTGTTCACCACCCAAAGACAAGTCTCCTTCCATCACCATTTACCCCCCTTCACCTTCTTCTACCTCCTCTGCACCCCCCTTTCCCTCTGCTAATCAATATACTGTTGTTTGTGTCTATTTGTTTGTTTTCTTTTTAATACCTTCACTTTTTCACCCAGCACTCCCCAACTCCCTTCCCCTCTAAGGATCTGGAGATTATTATGCTAAAGTGAAATAAACCAGTCGGAGAAAGACAAATACCATATGATTTCACTTATATATGGAATCTAATGAACAAAATAAACTCTCAAACAAAATGGAAACAGACTCTTAGATACAGAGAACAGAAGATAGATAGATAGATAGATAATAGACAGATGAGAGATAGATAGATAGATAGATGATAGATAGATGATAGATAGATAGTGTATATATATATGGATAAGCTCTGGAGAAACCACTAAGAGAACAACAGATCTTAAACCCATGCATTGTAGGACACTGAGAAAATAAGAACAAGCTAAATCCAATGCAAGCAGAAGGAAAAAACTAAAGATTTTTGTAAATGAGTATTGTGACATTAATAAAGTAGTGAAAAAAATTAGTGAAACAAAAGCTAGTTCTTTGAAAAAAATCAGCAAAGTTGACAAACTTCTAGGTTCAGGAATTCTTAACCTGTGGGTCGCGACCCCTTTGGCGGTCAAATGACGCTTTCACAGGGGTCGCCTAAGACATAACAGTAGCAAAATTACAGTTATGAAGTAGCAACAAAAATAATTTTGTGGTTGGGGGGGGTCACCACAACATGAGGAACTGTATTAAAGGGTTGCGGCATTAGGAAGGTTGAGAACCACTGTGCTAGGTAAACTGGCCAAGAAAAAAAGGAGACTCAAATGACTAAAATCAGGAATGAAAGTGAGGACGTTACTAATGACATTACAGAAATAATAAGAATTATAAGGCAATATCATAAACAATTGTATGCTAACATTAGATTAGGAGTGGACAAATTCCTAGAAAGACACTAACTACTGGAACTGTCTGAAGAAGAAACAGCTCATCTGAATACACTTGTAACAAGTAAAGAGGTTGAAATCTACCACCAAAAAAGCTCAGGCCCAAATGGCCTCACTGGTGATTTCTACCAAACATTTAAACAAGAATTAATACTCATTCCTCAAAAACTTGGCCAAATAGAAAAGGAAATTTACCCCAATTCCATTAATGTTATTTTACCATATTACTTTCTTCCTCTGTCTGAACTATCTGAGAGTTAGTTACAGACATAATGCCTCAATAATCCACTGTGTATTTCCTTAAAAAATTACCTGGAAGAGAGACTATGGGTTCTCCATCTCCTGCTTCCAATTATACAGTCTATTTGATTTCTATATGGGCCATCTGCTGATGTCCACGTAGAGAGTCATCTGTTTGGTTGTGAAAAGCACGTGTTTGTGATGGACAAGTTGTTTGTCTCACAGAACTTAATGAACTGTTTTCCTGACTCCCAGTCCAAATTTTCCAATGACACTTGATTCTGCTTTTTTATTCTAGTTGCTAATTATTATGAGCATGTCTTGTTTTAATATGTGGTCAATTTCTTTTTGCATAAAAGCATTCAGTTTCATTTTTTTTTTTTTAGTTCAGTAACATGACAAAGGGAGAGAGGAAAAAAGAATAGGAAAATGTAGTAGTGGTTTACCACTGCCTTCTGCTGTGCAGTGTGTGGGTCCAAACCTGGTATTTAATGTTTTTATTTGTTTGTTTTTTTGCTATTTAAAAAAATTGATTTATAGGGAGAGAAGAAGGAAGAGGGAGAGAAAGGGAGAAACAATGATGTGAGGGTGAAACAGATTAGCTGCCTCTGGCATGCCCCTACCAGGGATTAAGCCTGAAACCTGTGAGTGTGCCCTGCCTAGGGATTGAACCTGCAACTTTTCACTGCATGGGACGATGCCCAACCAACTGAGCCATACTAGCCAGGGCTACCTTTTTGTTGTTGTTGTTTAACATTGGATCACAAAGCCCTGGTGACTGTTTTGGGATTTCTTCAAATAATGAGTCAGTGTGGTAACAGGAAGGTGAAATCAGGGTCGTCCATGGCTCTGTGTTTGCAACAGTGAACTGAAATACTGGTGCCTCCCCCTTTAACCTCATTGCCTGTGACAGTCTGAACAGTCTTTTTATAAATTAAAAGTCTCTGGCTCTTATTTTTCTCATGAATGAGGAATATCCTGTGTTGACTAAGAATAATAGTTTGAAAGTATTTGTACTGAACACATATCCTTTGTGAAAGCAAGAACAAGCTCTTAGTTTCCCAGAAACTAGACTAGATGTCAAGAAAACAGCTCCTTTCTATTTAGTACAGTGAATTCTGTGCAGTTTTTGTGCCTTTTGTTTTCATGTGAGATTGTTTAAAAAACTTTCTATGGACTTTTTCTTTTAAATGCTGGGTGTGAGGAAGCTATATTTCCTCTTGTGTACTTGGAGTTGCAGTCTCTAGAATACATGTATTATTCTAAAAGATAGTCACAGATCAAATTAATTTGCATGTTAGTATCATTACATTAAAAATTCATGTGGATATGTGTGCCCACATAAATTTTCAAATGTTGCCCAGACAGACTCTGAATTTCAGGTATGAGAGGTTTTTATAGTAAGCTGCTTTTCACATGAAGAGCTCATGCAGGATGTTGTAGGGTACTCAGCAGCAGGAATTCATTAATTCAGCTGGGGTCACGGAGCCTCATATACAATGGAAGCAGGACCAGCAAGTTAGAAAAATGATCTACAACGTGTGTGTATAGCCAGTGTATGTACTGTGTGCACAGCACTGTGCTAGGTGCTCAGGGTTTTTGAAGATTAACCGCATATAGTCATTGCCCTAAAAACAACGTAATCTAGTGGGCGAGACTGACTTGCACCCAAACAATGAAAGAAGAGGAATGAACGACAGCAAGATGGAGGAGCCCTGATTACTGATTAGCGAGTCTCAAGAGCTCAAATCGGAACATTTAAAGTTTTACCTGCAAGAAAGTTATGTTGATGTCAGTGGTAGGAAATAAATTAAATTTTAGCTTAAAAAAAAAAAAAGTGGCCTGAATGTGGTTTTTATTCATGTTTAAATTTATTTCTCAACTATCCATTCTGTTCTGTGGTCTATTATCCTAGGAAACTGAGTACCACACTTGAATGACTATTATTTATATTTTGTTTTAATAATATAGCGAATTATTTTTCAGTGCATTGATTCTCTTACCAACCAATTCTTCTCGTGTAAATGGAATCATAAAGTATTTGTCTTTTTAAAAATATGTTTTTATTGATTTTTTAGAGAGAGAGAAAGGAAGGGAGAGAGAGATAGAAACATCGATGTAAAAGAGAAATATCAATTGGCTGCCTCCTGCGTGCCCCCTACTGGGGATTGAGCCTGAAACCCAGGCATGTGCCCTGACCTGGCACACCATTCTCCCTCTTCTTCCCCCACAGGCATGCATCTCCCTAAATTATAAGAGTCCCCATGGGACTTACAACCAGGGAGGCAATGGGCAGGAGCAGCTAGTCCCACGCTAACTCCCTGAACCTGTCTCCAAGGCCCTCTTTTCTCTCTGACTTCCGGTGAGCCAAAGCAGCCCAGCCTAGGCTCTCCTGATGCTGCTTCTACGCTAAGTCCTTCCTTGTTTCACTGTCCTGAGTGTGCTTTTGCTTCGGCCAATAAATACTTGCTTACCTTGCTGCATTTGGTCTCCTATTAAATTTTTTCCTTCAAGAAGACAAGAACAGGTTTCATTGTCTTGCTGGTAACATCTTGAACCTTTTTGATGATTGTGAATTATTTTAAAATAATAGAAAAACAAATACACCGCAGTAAAGTAGATGCTCTTAAAAAATAGAAATCATTTATCAGGAAACATTTTCTGCTACATATTGTGTATGGTAATTTATTGTTCATTCATTTCTTAGACAAGTATTTAGTAATCAATGATGATGTAT
This sequence comes from Molossus molossus, assembly GCF_014108415.1. Taxonomy (NCBI): domain Eukaryota; kingdom Metazoa; phylum Chordata; class Mammalia; order Chiroptera; family Molossidae; genus Molossus; species Molossus molossus. The sequence goes on along the minus strand of NW_023425347.1, from coordinate 34,757,683 downwards.
AATGTCTGTCATATATTAATGTTCCACTGTGCACAGATAAGTTATTACATTAAAGTATTTCAGATAGTAAAGGAGACTTGAAATAAGAAGTTTTACTAGTCTGCTTGGTTTGGACAGAGAGCAGGGTCAATCGATAAAGCTGCAGGACCCAATAAAAGTGCCTTACTTATCCTGGTGAGCAAATAGAGACAAAGCTCAGGACAATAGCAGTTTGGAACTGGAGAAAATTATTTTATTCAGGAAGTAGTTAAATTTAAAATAATTCAGGATAACCCTGGCCTGTTTGCTCAGTGGTTAGAGCATCAGCCCATGGACCAGAGAGTCACGGGTTCGATTCCAGACAAGGGCATGAACCTCAGTTGCGGTTTGTCCCCAGCCCTGGTTGGGGTTCAGGAGGCAGCCAGTCGATGTGTCTTTTTCACATCGATGTTTCTCTTTCTCCTTTCCCCTCCCTCCCACTCTGTCTGAAGATAAATGGAAAAATATCCTCGGGTGAGGATAAAATAAAATAATTCAGGATAAACACTGTGCTGTGTATGTTTACATGCTAACTCCAGTGATGGCCTCGAGGTGATTAATAAGCATGTGAATTGACCAAATCTAGAATAAACACCTTACATTGGGTGATTTAGTACAGGAAATACTTTTCTAAACAAACAACAAAGAGTTTATTAATTGGTGCAAGTGTCAGTTGAAATAATGAAGTCAGTGGGGCTTAAGCTATGTGGTTAGGAGAACTGATCAGTCCCCAATACCCTAGTATGAACAAGACATAGGTATGGCAGGCCCAGCAGCTCCGCCAGCTGTGTGTGACCTGGGCTTGCCCCTGGTGCCCTGCTTCTCCGCACTGCAGAGCGACCTAACCCCTGATATACTAAGTTCAAGGCCAGAGACCCTGCCATGGACGCTGACATCTACCACCGAGCGAGCTTTTGTTTCACAGAGAAGAGCTCCCCCAGGCAGCAGACACTGCTCAGTGTTCTTGCTCCTTGGCAGCATTTCATCGGCGGCAGCAGAGGGCAGAGGAAGCCCTCCCACAGCTCTGTCAGTCCTGCTTTGTTACGCTTTTCCTGTCTCATAGGAGAAAACTCTCCTCCGTTTTCCTTTGTATTTCCAAGGAGTTCCTGCATCTTATCCCCTCTGTACCACCGAAGAATTCCCATAATAAGCCAGTGTCGTAAGGACTAGACAGTAGCAAGTGAAGAGGCTACTGCCCCAGGTGAGGAGTTAGTGAAGGGAATGCAGCTGTGTCCACAGCTCACTTCTCATAACGTGAGAGCACATTGTGAACTGCCTTCCTCCCAAATGGTTGGAAACGTCCTTGCGTAGACCTTGGATTCTTTCAATAATCTAACAATTATTTATGAATTTTCAAGTATGGCAGAGGCCTTTTCCCTGAAGCCTAATCTTATGTTAACTGTTTCTAGTTCCTGTGGTTGGTCATGTGTGTTGGGGAGATTTGATGGGGAAGCGGAACTCAGCACTGCCCCTCCTCCCCTTCCCTCCCATCCAGATGTGCGGTATGCAGAACATTCTTCTAATACTAGTGGGTCTGGGGTTTCTGATCTCAGTGGCTTTGAATGGGGATAAATGATAGGCAACTGAGCATTCTTTTAATGGGGAGTTAATATGCTATACTTAAAGCTACCTATATTAATCCCAGTAAATGTTAAACCCAGTTTGTCACTCTAACCTGACTTTTCTCTCAAAACTAGAGCTTACATGTTAAAAGTTTATTTAGTGTACTTCACAGTGCAGCAGTTTCAGTTCCTGTGTGAAACTAAGGAGAAGACTGACCTTCAAGGCCCTGGCTGACGCCAACCACCCAGACACAGGAATTCACTGTTAAAAATACCAGCTGGCCAAGTCAAGGATGCTGACCATGAAAATCCACATTGGGGCCAGCAGGACACTGCCTGCATGTCCACGCCCCCCTGTCCCCCCATCTCTCTGCTCTGCTTGGGCCCTGTTGGATGGCAGCTCACCTATTCACCCCTACTTTTTGCACACCTGGTGTGTATGTGGTACAGCCAAATACATGATGATGAAGAGCATCAAGTGGATCAGGTCATGAGGCAGTCACGGAGACAGCTGTAAGCAGGTCATTTTAATTTCACAATTATCTAAAAGTGCTGTGGCAGCAGGGACCTCACAGCAGATGTTAGCCCAAGGAAGAAACCTTATTCAAGTGCGGGAAATAGCAGAGGGTTAGAAGGAACAGAAGCTTGCGGATAAAGGATATAGGGTGAGCAGCCGGGGTACTTAAGGAAGCCTGTGTCCTTTTTTTTTTTTTATCCTCACCTGAGGACATTTTTCCATTTTTTGTACAGATAGAGTGGGAGGGAGAGAGAGGAAGAGAGAGAGAGGGAAACATCGATGTGAAAGGGACACATCGAGTGGCTGCCACCCGCACGACCAACCAGGGCCGGGGACAAACTGCAACCGAGGTACATGCCCTTAGCGGGAACCGAACCCGGGTCTCTCCGGACCGCAGGTGGACGCTCCAACCGCTGAGCCAAACCGGCCAGGGCAGAAAGCCTGTGTCTTATGTCCAGAGTCAAGAGAATACATACAGCGTGTGGAACTACAAGCATTTCATTTAAACACAAGACTCGTAAGCCCTACATTGCTGAAAAGAATTCTTAAAATGTTGAACTGACCCTGAAAAATTTTTCCTTCTAATTCACCATCTTTATTAATGTGGAGCAGGATTTGGAGACCATGCCAGTCAATATCCTAGTAGATTTTATATCTGAACATAAATTAGGGAGAAATTCCAAGACCTTACTGAGAGGCCCAAAGGACAGCAAAACCTAGATGCACATCTTGTCACTTCTGTTTCCTGCTGTAATAAGCAGATTCTTTTTATTGAGCTGGCTTGCGGTATTTCTAGTCCTATTAAAGACTTTGATCCTTTCAAGAGAACTTTGTCTTTCCATGTGTTTTTATTTTAATTTCAATCTAGTAATTGTATTTATTTATGTTTAAATAAGCAATAATCCATACAAGATATAAAAAGCACAGGAAAATATATAATGTAAGGTTATCCTTTCATATCTTGCCTCAACTATGCACGTTCATTCCTGCTGTGTCGATGGATACTATTTTACCCTATATTTTTTTAGACAGATGATAAATGCACGCAGTCATTATTTTCTAAATTCAGTAGTACCACTATACACACATTCTGCACTTTTTTTTCACTTATGACAAATCTTGTAGGTTTCTTCATGTTCACACAAGTAGAGCTTCCGCTTTTATTTTAGTGACTGTAGAGTATTTCTTTGTGAGTACATCTCAAGATTTGCTTTACCAATACCTGGCAGAGGGAATTTAAAGTTGTTTCCACTTGGAACGATAACAATCCTGCCATAAATATACTATTACATATGTCATTTACAATGTGGGTAAATAAATCTTAAGTTTTATTCCTAAGGGTGGACCTGATAGATCAATACTATTTGCATTTAAAATTTTGATGTGTGTTTGCCTCCATTTCCAATCTCACTAGCAAGTATCAGAGACTGCCAGTTTCCTGGAGCTCTTGCCAACCTAATGACCTAGCAAAACTGTCCTTTCTAGACCATCTGACAGGTGACACAGGTACCTAGCTTTATTTTGCATTTCTTTATAATCAGTAAAGTTAAATGCTTTTATCTCTTATATGTTTGCCCATTTAAAAAATGAGGTTGTTGCTCTTTGCTCCCAGATTTCTAAGGATCATTATAGCTGAAGAAATCATCTCCATGACAGCAATACAGATGGCCAGTGTTTTCTTCATCATACTTTTTGTTCTTTTGCTTTATTTAAACTTTTACTACGAATAAGTCATTTTCTAACTTGTTTATCACTTCTTTAATTAATCCAATCAAAATTAAGCTTGTTTTTTTTTTTTTTCTTGGTATATGAGGCCCTGATATTCTTTGGTAATCACTTCGTTTTTAAACCTTTCTTGGCTAAAACTACCATGGCACACATGCTTATAAAATGAACCACCGTGTTATGCTATTATAACATAAGGAGACTTTTATAATGTATTTATTAAAAATTCTCAGCCTATCTAAAAAAAACACAAAACTGCCCATTTTCTTCACGGGACCAGAGACTGCTCCAGCATTAAGGTTGCTGCCATATAAAAGAGCTCTGTAAATATTGAAGGCCAAATGTTTTCAGTTTCTTCAATCTCTTCTTTAAGTTGATTTATCTCTTTCCCCATCTCCTCAGATTCCTTTTCAAATCCCTCAACAAGTAGTTCTTCTTGGATCTGTAATAAAGGAGAAGTCCCTTTTGAAAATACCAATTAACAGCGCTTTGTGTTTAACAACCACGGCAGCTAAACACGTTCTATTTCACTAGTAACTTAGATGCTCTTGGATGAGTTTGTCCAAGTTTCCAAATATATGGACCTGGTAGTGGGAGTATCCATGGTTTACAGCTTCCTAAGCTCCCTCAGCATGATCTCACTGCAGGTGGGGAGGAGTTGGGCTGGGTCAGACCTGATAACTATGCCTAGAATGTGTTTCAGCCCTAACGATGCTCTTTGGGAAGGATGGAAGTTTAATTCGAATTATTTCTTGGTTCCACTGCAGTAGGATGACTATACACAAGTAACACATAATGGGAACTTCTGACTCTCTACAGAACACTGGTTATCAAACTCCAGATTGGGACAAAGAATGTGTTGTGCTTTGGGTTTACAGAGTGAAGTAGATGTGGAAACCAATGCAGCCAACATTAGAGCTTTCAGCATCCTAGATATCATATCAGGCACAATCTGATATTTTCAACCAGATGGATCTACATTAAGACTCTGGCGACTGTGCAAACATCCTAAGGACTACAGGACTAAGGTCCTATTCACCTGGGGGCATGAGACCCTATAATGACCACAAACAGAAGTTCAGGAACCTGGGACATGTTATTTGTACCCTGCAAACTCTAATACTACAGAAGATACTGAGTCTTACAGACTTAGGGCTTTAAAATGATCTGGTTAATCATATGCCTTTGGATTTCATTGAGGATTTATGACTTTAGTTGAAACTTTTACTCTTCCCTTCATGAGGAACCAGCTTACTGTCCTGTAGGCCTGCCCAAGACACACCCAGACTTGCCTTCTGCTTGTGCTCCAGCATTCTTTTCTGCTCTGTCAGTCGGTTTTCTTTTCCTTTTCTAATCTTCTCCTTCAGTTGGACTAAATTTTCCTGGAAGCTTTTGTCTTGAGCCTCCATTTTTTCCTGCTCCTCCTTCTGTTTCTGTCTTAGCAGTTCCAGTTCCTTCTCAGCTTTCTGATTCTTGGCATTCACAGCTGTTCCCCAAAAGGAAAGAAAATAAGCTGTGCTCAGCTCTACCTTCCTGAGCTCAGAGACTAAAATGATACTTTTATTAAAATTTTTTTCTTTATTATTTAGAGGAAGAGGAAGGGAGAGGGAAAGAGAGAGGTGGAAATGTCAATGAGAGAGAACATTGATTGGCTGCCTCCTGCTTGCCCCCCAATGGGGATCGGGCCCACAACCTGGGCAGGTGCCCTGACTGGGAATTGAACTGTCGACCTCTTGGTATGTGGGATGGTGCTCAACCACTGAGTCACACTGGCCAGGAAAGACTAAAATGATTTTAAAATGGTAAGAAGAATCTCTGTTTCAGAATGTGATGGAGAGGCATTAATTGGCTGAATAAGCTACCAGAATTCCCCTGGTTATTTTCAGTTTAGTCAAGTTGCTGGGCAGAAGGACAGAAAGCGCCTTGTTTCAGGGGGGATTCGCTCACATCTGTTGCAGGCACTGCAGGAACCTCCCCTCCCCCTGTGCTCAGAGCCCTGCCCTGTACCTGCCAGAGCCTTCTCCTCAGCACTGAGGGCTTGGTCTGCCTGCAGGATGGATTCCTTTGTTGCAGCCTGTGACTGCAGGAAGGTCTGGAGGACCTCATTTGCCTGAAACAAACAAACAAACAAACAAACAAACAAACAAACAAACAAGGGGCAAAGACTCTCCTTCAATAAAACTGCAAATTTGACCCTGTACTTTCTTCATCCTTCTTAGGATCCCACCATGGTTCCCTTCCTCCCATAGGCACAATTTAAAATATCCAACCTTTTAGTTAGAATAGAACCCTCAATGGCACTCTCTTTCTCAACTGTCCGTCTCTTATCCCAATGATGCCATCTACCACCCACTCCAGGTTAGAGACAACCAAGTTTATGTGCATTTCTACTAACACTCATCCTCCACTGTGTGCAGTATGTGCACATTCTTTTTCTTCTGACTGGATACCCCCCTACCCTTTCTTTACTCAGATAGCATGGTTGACACTTCAACTTGTAGCTTCTCCCTCCTTTCCCAGGAAGCTTTGCTGAACTTCCTTCTGAGACCTGGATGGATGCTGAGTGCACAGACCTGCCCTACCAGTTCTACCACTTGCTGGCTGTGTGTTCTTAGGCAACTTAGTAGCTTCTCGGTGCATCTCATTTCTCAACTGTATAATGGAAATGACAGTAGCACCTAAATTCATATTATTCTAAGAATTAAATTAATAATCCAAACACAGCACCTCAGATGATACCTGTAATAGAAAGTGAGTGCTCAGTATATATTAGCCTTCACCACCACCACCACTATCATCATCATCACTGTCAGTGTTTACTTGGATGATAACCATATCCCATCACATTCAATTGACTATTTATATGTCCTTTGTCAGTAAGATCATAAGTGTTTTGAGGAAGTTTTTTTTTTTTTTTTTTTTTTTTTTTTGGTATGTGCCCCTAGCAGGAACCAAACCCGGGACTCTCTGGTCTGCAAGCCGATGCTCCAACCACTGAGCCAAACCTGCCAGGGCGAAGAAGTAGTTTTTTAAATTATATGTCTCCTATACTTAGTACAAAAATGATTACACTGTTTGTTAAATAAAACAAATGTTCTATTTCATCTTGATTGCAGATAATAAATCCTATATTTGGGAAGACATATTTCTGGCTTGTTTAAAAATTATCTAATTATGGATATAAAAGTTAAAATGTAAAGCTCACCACACTGCTTTCTCTCCACCAATGGTACCATGTGGTTTTAGATTTTGAAAAGAAAACACAAAGACCCTCTGACCCCCATCTGCTGGTCTTTCTCCCTCTTTTCATTCCTCACCTTCACTCCTTTCCTGGGCACCAGGTTATAGGACTGTTCAAACTTGTCCATTGCTTCTAAGTAGAGGTTGTATCCCCCAGGCACTGAGAAAGTTCCTCTTGAAATATCATCTATCAAGGGCTCTGAAAGCTGCTCAAGCTGAGCCTGGCAATACTTGCCAGATGCCTGTTCATTCTGAAGCAAAAAGTCTTCCTTCTTCATCTCTATTATTTCCTGGCAGGAAAATGTGGAGAAACCCAAAACGGAGATACTTTTAGGAGGGAGGGTCCAACTAGGGTCCTCTTGCAGTCTGACTCATGGTTAAGATGGTGAAGTAGGTAAATACCGTGCCTACCTCCTCCCAGGACCACATTAAATTTACAACCAAATTATAGAAAAACCATCATTAAGAATCATCTATAGACTAGCTGAACAGAAGTCCTCTGACTAAAGATATAAAGAAGAAGCTACTTGAGACTGGTAGGAGGGACAGCTATGTGGAACAGGCATGTCACACACACACATTTATGGTGTGGCAATTAAGACTCAGAAGGGGCCCTGGCCGGTTTGGCTCAGCGGTTGGAGCGTCGGCCTGCGGTACAGAGAGAACCGGGTTCGGTTCCCGCTAAGGGCATGTACCTCGGTTGCAGTTTGTTCCCGGCCCTGGTTGGTCGTGCGGGTGGCAGCCACTCGATGTGTCCCTTCATGTCGATGTTTCTCTCTCTCTCTCTCTCTCTCTCCCGCTCTCTCTGAACAAAAAATGGAAAAATGTCCTCAGGTGAGGATAAAAAAAAAAAAAAGACTTGGAAGGGATATTTCAGCTGCTGAGTCCCCTGGGTGGAATGATGGGTCCCAGCTCATACTCAGCTTCTCATCCCTAAGGAACCAGTGCCTGGAAGAGGAGTTCCCACAACATCTATCTGTAAAAACCTGGAGGGATTTTGAATGAATGAGAAGGAAGCCTTCTGGAGTCCCAGGCAATCAACTTGAGGGGTCTGGGTAAGGACTCACTTGCTCACAAACTCACTTGCTCTAACCTTTAAAGGAAATCAGCTTGAAAGTCTCTAGAGATATAAAGGGAGGAATGTAATTGACTAGTTTCTGGGCTAGGGCGCAGGGGCAGGACTAATGGAGGCTCTCTCTGGGGACGAGAAGTGGAGACAGGCACCCATGTTCCTTTGATGAGCTCTTTCCCCACCAGCTAGAAGGCACCAAGGTGGGAACCAAATTTGAGTTCTTTAATAACATGGCTAACACAGTTTATACCACACTGGTAATTCTTTGAGACACTACCCCAACCAGTTGCTTCCAGCAGATTTTCCACACAAGTAGTCTGTGTTGGCTCACTCCGTGTATTTTCTTAAAATCTCTGAAAGGCCCAGAAGCCCTCCAAAAGCAGTGGCTGGTCTTCCCATGCCCTGTACCTCTTGCTAAGCAGCTCCAAGTCTGGCACAAGCAGTGATTGGTCTCAAATTGTAACTCCCATCAAGTAGCCCCAAGCTTGGCATAAGCTGTGGCCAGTGATGGCTTAAATGTTAGTTTCAACTAAGCAGCCACAAACCCAGCAAACTGGTGGCAGGCCTCAGCTCACATTATGGTGCCCACCAAAGTGTTCCAAGCCCAGCATTAATGGCAGCTGACCTCTTAAGAGCATAACCTTCTCCCAAGAACCTCCTAGCCTAGTACAAGTGGCAATTGACTGCAGATCATTTTGTTAGTCCCAGCCGGTGGTCCTAATCCAGATACAAATGGCAGTTAAACTTGACCTGCATTGGAACTTCTCCTAAGAGGTTCCAGAACAAATACTCTTGGTGGCTGGCTTCACACCACACCAGAGCACCACCCAACCAGCTCTTAAAAGATACACCTGAAGGACAGACTTGGATGACACCAGGGCCCTTCTAAAGAGACTCTCAGATTATGAGATCAGTGCTCACACTACAGCTCGTCCCCCTGTAGTCATGATCAGCCCTTATAGCCAGTCAGCCTGAGGGTCATTTTTACTCACTGATGTGCCAACAGCAATCGAATCTCAACTACAAAAGGAGGACACACAAAACCTTCAAAGGGACATTTCTGGAGCAGCCAACTCAGGTGACAGAGGAGACTGCACCACTGGGTCATACAGGACACCTACTATATAAGACCACTCTGCCAAGTCTGGAAGATGTAGCAGATCTACTTAATATATAGAAAAACACAGAGACTCAGCCCAAATGAAGAGAAAAAGAAACATATCCCAAAAGAAAGAAAAAAAGAACAAAACGAAATGGGGTCTAGGAATCAACCAGGCGCAGGGTTCAAAACACTGGTTATGAGGATGCTTAATGAATTTAAGGGAGGAACAGATAAACTCAGTGAGAAATTACACAAAGACACAGAAAACAAAAAATAAATTGATAGAAAACATAAAAAGAGTTAGTGAAAAATGAATAATACAATAATTGAAATGAAGAATACATTAAAGGGAATCAAAAGCCAATTAGATTAAGCAGAGGATCAAATCAGGGATCTGGAAGACAAGGTAGCAGAAAAGTCCCAATTGTAACAACAAGATAAAAAAAAAAAATAAAGACAGTTTAATGGACCTCAGATACAACATCACACATACAAATATTTGCATTATAGGAATACCAGTAGGAGAAGAGAGAAAGCAAGGGATGGAACACTTATTTAAATAAAAAATGACTAAAACTTTCTTAACTTGGTGAAGAAAATAGACATACAAGCCTAGAAATTGCAGAGTCTCAAACAAGATGAGCCCAAATAAGCCTGAACTAAGATATATCATAATTTAAACATCTAATGTAAAGGACAAAGAGAGAATTTCAAAGCCTCCAGAGAAAAGCAGTTAGTTAGGTATAAGGGAGCTCCCATAAGACCTTCAGCAGTTTTCTCAACAGAAACTTTGCAGGTCAGAGGTGATTGATGTGAAATAGTCAAAGTGGTGAGAAACAAAGACCTATAACCAAGATCACTCTACCCAGTAATGCTTTTGTTTAGAATTGACCAAGATAGAGTTTTCCAGACAAGAAAAGGCTAAAGGAGTTCATCACCACCAAGCCATTATTACAAAAAAAAAAATGTTAAAGGGACATCTTTAATTAGAAAAGAATAAATTAAAAATATGAATTAAAAAATATAGGAAAGAAAATATTTTTTACTGACAAAGGTAAACAGTAAAAGCACTGGATCAACCAAATATAAAGCTAGTACAAAGGTTAAAGTGCAAAAGTAGGAAAATCATTTGTAATTACAACAATAAATTAGAAATACACATAAACCATACACACAAAAGAAGTAAAAAATAATGATAAAAACATCAACTTGGAAGGGGTAAAAGTTGTAGTGCTTTTGAAATGTGTTTGAAGTCAGTAATAATCAACAAAAAGCAGACTGGTATAACCATAACTTGATATATATGAAGCACATGGTAGCAACAAACCAAAAATCTACAAGAGATATACAAGATAGAGAGAAAGGAATGCAAGCACAGCACTATGGAAAGTTATCAACATATGAGAAGAGAATAAGAGCACAAAAAAGAAACAGAGAAGAACTACATAAATAATTAATAGACAATTAATAGAATGGCAATAACTATAGACTCATCAGTAATTACTTTAAATATAAAAAGATTGGATTCTAAAATGGTGGCAGAGTGAATGGAAGCTACACAGACAATCTCCTAGGACCAAACTGGAATTACAACTAATATAAAAACAAATCAATGGGAAAAGGCAACAGAAAAGCAGCTTGTGAGGACCATATAACCAGAAACACAGAATCAATCCTGGTGGAATTGCGGAGGCATGAGATGGGGGGCTGGGAGCCCACAAACAGCAGTAGTCTTGGCTGTGAGCAGCGCTCTCAGGGTTAATATCCCAAACCAGCTCCACATGCAGAGGGCCAAGACATAGCACTAATTAGCCACAACCACTCACCTTAGGCTCCAGGAGAGGGAGGGTGGACTGAACTGGAACTGTGTGGGGATACTTGGGATTTGGAGGATGCACAGACCTTTTGCTGAGTTGCAGCCACGTAGGACAGTGGCCATCTTACTCCTTCCCAGGGCTCTGAGAAGAGGTGGCGACCACTCCCTTGGAGATTGAACCCCACCCAGTTGGGCCCAAAAATGCAAATTGAGGCTCATGAATAACCAGCATCTGCCCTGCCATTGGGAAATCCTCTTACACGGAACACCTGAGTGAATTTTCTATTCAACTGATAACCCAAGGCTCTTCAAGTAACTGAGATTAATAGCCTCCAGGCAAAAAGCTAGAGGATAACTGAACTGTTCCTGGGCTTGCAAATCTACCCAGGAAAGTAAGACTTGACAGTAGTGTTTAATGAGGGTTCTTCATACTCATCCAAACCCATTAGAGGGAGCCATAAACAGCAGAACACCAACACCCACAGGGACATTTTAGCAGGCTCCAAAACCCACTGAGATAGCCAAAATGGTGAAACAAAGCAACGAATCTCAAATGAAAAAACAAGAGACCTCTGCTGAAGATGAGATCAATGAAATGTAGTTAGGCAAGTTATCAAACGTAGAGTTCAGAGCCATGATCTTGAGGAAGCTCAACAGCATGAGTAAGGACCTCAACACCATGAGTAAATATATAGAAATATTGAAAACCAACCAAGTGTAAATGAAGAATGACACAGCAGAAATAAAGAACACATTGGAAGGACTAAACAGCAGACTAGAGGAAGCTGAGGACCGGATCAGTGAATTAGAAGACAGGGTAGAAAAAATCAACCAGTCAGAAAAACAAAAGGAAAAAACAATTAAAAAGCAGAAAGACAGCTTAAGAGATCTGTGGGACAACTGGAAATGTAATAATATTTGCATCATAGGAGTCCCCGAAGAAGAAGAAAATGAGCAAGGATTAGAGAATATATATGAAGAAATGGTGACAAAAAACTTTCCTAACTTGGTAAAGAAAGAAGGCATTCAAGTTCAAGAAGTACAGAGAGCCCCAAGTAAGAAGAACCCAGACAGGCCCACACCAAGACACATAATAATTAAAATGCCGAAAATTAAACACAAAGAGAGAATCCTAAAAGCAGCAAGAGAGAAGCAACAGATTACCTACAAAGGCACCACCATAAGGCTCTCAGCTGACTTCTCAACAGAAACACTACAGGCCAGAAGGAAATGGCATGAAGTAATCAAGGTAATGATAAACAAGGATCTGAATCCAAGACTACTCTATCCAGCAAGGCTATCATTCAAAATAGAAGGTCAAATAAAGAGCTTGCCAGACCAAAAAAAAAAAAAAAAAAAAAAAAAAGGCTAAGGGAATACATTAGTACCAAACCAGCACTGCAAGAAATGTTGAAAAAACTTCTGTAATTAGTAGAAGAAATAGGAAGAAAAACAGAACCACACTAAACAAAAATGGCAATAAATAAGTACATATCAATGATCACGTTAAATGTGAATGGTTTGAATGATCCGATAAAAAGACACAAAGTAGCTGACTGGATAAGAAAGCATGACTCCCATATATGTTGGTTACAAGAGACCCACCTCACAACAAAAGACTCACATAGGTTAAAAGTGAAGGGATAGAATAAAATATTCCAAACAAGCAAGCAAACAAACAAAAAAACTGGGTAGCAATACTCATATCTGATGAAATAGATTTCGAAATAAAGGGCATAACTAGAGACAAAGAAGGCCACGACATAATATTGAAAGGCTGTATCCAACAGTAAGATATAACCTTGGTAAACATATATGCACCCAATATAGGAGCACCAAAATATATTAAAAATCTTCTGAAGGACTTCAAAGGAGAAATCGATAGCAATATAATCATAGCAGGGGACTTCAACACCCCGCTGACATCACTGGATAGATCCTCTAGACAAAAAATTAACAAGGAAACAAAGACTCTAAATGAAGCACTAGACCAAATGGATTTAATAGATATCTACAGAGAATTACACCCCAAAACTATAAAATTCATATTCTTCTACAGTGCACATGGGACATTCTCAAAGACAGACCACATGTTAGGACACAAACTAAGTCTCTACAAGTTCGAGAAGATTCAAATCATATCAAGCATCTTCTCAGATCCCAATGGCAGGAAATTAGAAATCAATTGCAACAAGAACATGCAGAGACATTTGAACACATGGAGGCTAAATAGCATGTTATTAAAGAATGAATGGATTACTGAGGAGATCAAGAAAGACATTAAAAAATTCCTGAAAACCAATGAAAATGAACACACAACAACACAAAATTTAAGGGATGCAGCAAAAGCAGTCTGAGAGAGAAGTTTATAGCATTACAGGCCTATCTCAAGAAACAAAAAATTTCTAATTGACTATTTAGCCTCACAACTTTAAGAACTAGAAAGCAAACAAAAAGAAAACCCCAGAGCAACTTGAAGGAAAGCAATAGTAATGATCAGAGCAGAAATAAATGACATAAAGACCAAAAATATATATTCAAAAAATCAATAAAGCAAAGAGCTGGTTTTTCGAAAAGATAAACAATGAAATAAGTCAGACAGAGAAAGACAAATGCCACATGATTTCACTTATATGTGGAATCTAAAAAACAAAGCGAGTGTAAAAACAAAATGGTCACAAACTCATAGACACAGAGAACAAATGGTTGCAAAATGGGAGGCACTTTTGGGGGGAAGGATGAAAAAGGGGAGGGGATTAAGAAGTACAAACTACCAGTTATAAAAATAGTCAAGGAAATGTAAAATACAGCATAGGGAATATAGTCAATAATACTGTAAAACTTTCGTCTAGTGTAAGATGGGTACTAGACTTATTGGGTGATAACTTTGTAAGTTATATAAATGTCTAATCACTATGTTGTATGCCTAAAACTAATATAACATTGTACATCAACTGTAATTGTAAAAAATTAAAAATAAAAATAAAAGAAGCAGTCTGGCTCTGGCTGGTTTGGCTTAGCGATAGAGCTTTGGCCTGTGAACCAATGAGTCCTGGGTTCAATTCCAGCCAAGGGCATGTACCTAGGTAGTGGTTCGTCCCTGGTCGGGGTCATGTGGGAAGCAACCAGTTGATGTGTCCCTCTCACGTTGATGTTCCTATCTCTCTCTCTCTTTCTCTCCCTCTCTCTCTACCTGAAGATAAATAGAAAAATATCCTTGGGTGAGGATTAAAAAAAAAAAGCAGTTCAAAGGCATCAGGGTGGGCTGGCAATGTGAAATGACGGGATTGGTAGATATGAACTTCATGGTGTCTTTTTTCCTTTCCAACTGATATATAATTGACTATAACATTATAATAGCTTCAGGTGTACAACTTAATGAATTGTTATTTGTATATATTGTGAAATAATCACCACAATAAGTCTAGTTAACATCCCTTACCTTACATAGTTACGAACATTTATTTTTCTCTACATGAGAAGTGTCAGATTTACTCTCTAACAACTTTCAAATATGCGATCCAGTATTATGCATGGTTCCTTTATCAGTAGTATGATTGATTGACAATGAGTAATGGAATGTTGAATATGACTTTTCTCTGCAAACTTGGGTTGCTATGGATAAAAATATATTCATAGCAAATCAACTACCCACTAATGAGTTAAGTGATCTCTGAACAGAGTTTTAAAACCAGTCATGAATTTTTTCAATGAGGATTTGATTGAGCAAAAATGTAGAAACAAAATTTATTTGTCATACTTCTACATTTTAATGAAGTTGGTTTTTTTCTGTATGAAAGGAGACGTTTTTGTAACCCAAAGACAAATTTTTAGTGACAGTGCCTATTGTAAGTAGAATTATGATGTCTTCTAAGTGTTCTCTCCCCTGGTGTGCACTCTCTACATAGTCCTTGGGCCTGTGAATATGCTTAATATTAATCCTATGATTAGATTATGTTATAAAGCCCAGGTTGAGTTTAAGATGGAAATTTCCAGGTGGGCATTACCTAACTACAGGAGTCCTTTAAAAGCAGCTTTCTCTTGTTGGTGGCAGAGAAGGTAGTCAGAGAGATTAAAAACAATACAAGGATAAGATTCACGATTGCTGACTTGAAGGTAGAGGGGAATTCCCCAAACCTCCACCTGATAATATAAGCCCATTTGAACCTTGAGCTGGAATCTGACCTGAAGAACTGTGAGCTAATGAATGTATTGTTTTAAGCTGCTATGCACATGGTAATTTGTTTTGCAATAGTAGAAAATAAAAAAAATTAATCTTTTAGAAAAAGCATGAATGGTAGCCTACTACTCAGAAGAATCCAGGCTCATTCTACAATGAGAAACACATGAACTCCGAGTCACAAAAAGGGAATCTAGGCATCATCTCAGAAGGAGTTTTCAGGAAGGATGTATACTAAGACAGGTTACCACAAGCTTCTTCTGAAACCCCCGCTTGTCATCCTTGAAGGAGCGCTCCATGAAGATGGCAATGGCTTCCCTCTCGCAGGCTGCGTGCAGGTCCAGCAGCTCCTGGAGCGAGTCTGTGGGGAAGCTCACTCGCTGGGCCATCTGCTCAGTGTAGTGATCGGCCGCCTTCTGCACGGCTGCTGAGTTCTCAAGCTCAGCCAGAGCTGTCACCGCGTTCTCCAAACAAGGCACTGCTCCACTGTTGATGGCATCCACATAGGCCTTTGCCAGGGTCCCGAGCCCTGAATGACACGTGATATTTGGGAAAGTAACAGAAATTTCTTGCTTCTTGTTTTTACAAGCTTTAGAGCTCAGCATTCTAGAAATCACAACATTTTTACTGCAATGACGTTTTCTGGTTTTTTTTTTTCTTCTCCCCATGTTCCTCCTTGTGCTCGTCATTGTCTCCGCTTCCTTTTCCTTTTCTGTGTCCACTCTCTAATCATAACATTACTGTGTATTCTAGTCACTCTTTTTGATTTATGGATTCCTCACATTATAATGTTAAAATAATAATTTCAACCAATATGTTCGAGAATTTCCTAGAATAATATTCCCATTGAAATTTTAAAATGAGTTTACTTAATAGGTAAGTTAAGTAGCCCGTTTGTGAGCACTATTCCAAAATGAATGCGGGCTACTTTTTAAAAAATCAAGAATTTCAGGACAGTGGCACAACCATTAAACTAAGCAAGGGCTTATCTCAGCAAAGGGTGGCATATCTGTGAATCCTGCCCTGTACATAAAACTATAGTTACATTTGCTGCTCAAACTTGAATGGGCTTTCAGAGGCTCACATTTTGCTATCGATTTTCTAACTGGTGTAAATTTACAAAGTATCTTGTGTGTCCTCACCATGAAACACTCATTGGACTTATCATCCTGCAGATTCCTATCCTTAAGGGCAGCTGTGCTTATGTCATTCGTGTATGAGTTTCCTGAGATACAGTAGGCTTAAATAACCCTTCGTGTAGGGAAACTTGAGTGAAAAACCATGCATGTCTATGTGTCGTGTGAACCTCTGCTTCTCCATATCACGTAGAGGAGGAAACAAAACCAGAGTGAAATCACACACATTGAATGCAGAGTAACATGTTGTATAGCAGAGAAGGCTCACCGTTTCCAGTAATGATTTTTTCTCTTAGGTTCTTGGTGCTTGCATGTGTGAGGATATATTGACAGAAATTTTTAGATTGCTCCTGGAAATGCCCTTCTAGTTGGTTTTCTGACACCTCCTGCATATGGAGCAATAGTTTTTTGTCATTTGTAGGCTGGTCAAAGACAAAGCACTTTCGCCTTGGAAAGAACTTCCTGATATACTCTCTAGGCATGTTGGATTTCTGGATTTGCGGATCCTCGCCTGTAGAAAAGAAAAAGAACAATCGCTGATGAGACAGCCTTTGGGCAAGGAGGTTGAAGATTTTCATTTCCAGGAATCTTCGGATCACTGTATCACTGGTTCCTATAAATCTCCCTTTATTTAATCATATTAACATAATGCTAATCTACCCAAAACGTAGACACTTTATTTATTTATTTTATTCCAGAACAGGAGTAAAGAAAGTACTTCTGGAGAAGAAGGAGAGACATCTGTCCCAAGTGAAGAAACTTAGGATTTCTTCCTTAGCCCTTCCACGGTATCCAGTGGCTTGACTATTTATCAGTTGTTTTCTGAACGGTGGATTAATCTCCAAAATTGTCAGAAATAAAATGTGGGCTTTAAAGTAAATGATTATATGGTAGAAACATAGAATTTATAATACTTCTAGAAAAAAATTTCATGTGAAGGACAGACAAAACTCGGAACAGAAAAAAACAACAACAAAACACAAACTTCTAAAAATCAGAGTTAAAAAAATACAAACAATATAAGTATGTTCAGAGATGTATTTAGCAGACACCATCAAAAAGTAAGGTTAACCTAATGCTACTTGAGAACCTCGCTGGTTCTCTATATCAGATTATATCGACGGTGACAATGTCATACAGAGGGATTCCGGGCATATATTAGCTGTTCAAGAAATGATTCTCTTGTGAATAAATAAATGATTAAATAAGCAGAAGTGAATATGCTTCTAGGTACCACCTATTATTTTCTCTGCTAAATGTATTCTGTATAATGAATTTATTATATCAACATGACAAAACATTGTATAAGGCTACAGAATGAAGAGAGTGATGTTATAAAAAAACAAATAAGTGATTTGACAATCTTAGAAAGACAGGTCAATAATTTTTTGGGGGGGCGGGAAACTGTATAAACATCCTTTATATGAGGAATGTAACTATGCAGGCTATTAAAACAGACTACGTGAAATTTATTTAAAAACTGAAGTCATTTGATATGTGTGTGATTCTGTGTTTACCATCTTCCACACTAATGGGCATTTTTCTCTAAACAGAAATAAACGAGCTCTGAACTTAATCATTAACATAAATATTTGAGCCTTAAGAAGTTTTAGCATTGGTAGTAATCCTCTAATTTTTTTTTTATCATGGTGTCAATTTTTCTAAAGTCATTTTGTTTGATATTGAATTCTACATTTTCTCAGCCAGCTTTAATTCTGGTCACTTGAATTTTTTCAGTAATTATAACAGCTGAAACCACACCCATCTGTCATACATATATCGCCATTAGCGTGGGCCTCAGTACGATAAAAAATAAAGATAGACCTTAAGTGCTCAATGACAGGGCTCAGATGACCATATTGACCCCTTTCTACCACCCAGACTGTGCTCTGATACCTGGAATCAACTTCAAGGCATTCTCCAGGTACTCATCTTCAGTGATGGTGCGTTCATCTAACTTCAGCTCCAGCATGAAATCTCGTACAGCCCAAACAAAGTCTGGGAAGAAACTCACAAACTCAGCTGAGTCATCTTCCTCATCAGAGCTGGGGGAGGATTTTGTCCTGATCAGCTTTGTTAGTTCAGTCACGTAGCTGGGATCTTAGCTAAGGAATGAGAAGTGCTCCATGCCAAAATTTCCAGATCTCACCCACAAACAAGTTTTATGAACATTCCCATTCACCCTGTGTCCCTTTCTCCTCAACCATGATTATTGAAATAACAAACAATAATAACATAGTCTCAGTTACATTCCCATAGACCCCATGACACCTGGTGGTTCAGCTCCTGGAAGGATACTGCAGCTGCTCCAGGGCCTGGTGGTTGATGGTGCCCATGCTGTTGTAGACCAACATGCTGCTCAGGAGCACGGCCAGGGCAAAGATCCACGAGTCATTCTCAGGGTCGCTCTAGGAAGCACATTACAGCAGCGGACTTAGATATCTATTGGTTTAGTTTGTTCAAACATTTTTCTTTTTAAATGACAATAAAATAAAATTTAAAAACAGTACCACTTTAATCAAACAGGTTTTTTTTTATACATTTACTACAAAGTTAATAGCGGAAAAAGTCTCAAAGCCAAATGATAAATGATGCCTGTATTCTAAGATGTGAATACAGTAACCAAAAGTTTAAGTTTATAAATGCACAGATCTTTCCCGTAACAGATATATTTCCCCATTTCATCTCTCATACAATCCATCACGACAATACAAATTACACCTAAATTGACTTAATCTAGACTTACTTAGGTTTTAATCTATTTATTTTTCTCCAGAAAAACAAGCTTGATAAATATTATATGAGCTAATATTAAAGTGTGTTTTATGACGCCAGTCAAATTACAGTATTATGTTTGTCATCACATAAACAACAACAACAACAAAAAACTGACGTGAGTTCCGTTTAATAAGTGATATCAAACAAGTGGAACAATTATGGGAAACCTTAGGCTACAGAAGCTGACTTGTGTGACAGTCAGAAACTACTAGACCTTCTCTGGCCCCGCGATGTACAAATTGCACACCCTCTGAAACAGTCTTAGTGTCCCAAACTCTATGTAAACATATTAAATTTGAGGAACTCCAAAGGGGAGAAGCTACTTCAAGCATTTCCCCTCAAGTGACTGAGCAGCTACCTAAAAAAAATATAAATTCATTAAAAACCTGAGGGCATAAGAATCACATCATTTAAGAAAGGGCATTTTAAACTGTTTGCAGGCCCGATGACTCTGCAGGGCCTCTACCTTTCACTTCTAATTAAGCATGGAAGAAAAATGGACTGGCTAATTTGGTTATTTTATCCACATGAAATATTATTAATAGAAGCCTTGAGTATCTAGAGTAATAACTGAACCACACAATGCTAGTTACAAGGTAGGACGAAGATAAAAATCCAGATCTGTTGTTTAAAGTACAAGTTCATATACAGAATTATCGTAATGTAATTTTATTTTATTTTTATTATTATTTAAAAATTTTATTTTCTTTATTGATTTTTTAGAAGGAAAAGAAGGGAGAGGAAGAGAAAGATGGAAACATGGATGAGAGAGAACATTGATTGGCCACCTGCTGAATGCCCCCACTGGGGATTTGGCCCCCAACCTGAGCATGTGCCCTAACCAGGAATCAAACTGGTGACCTCTTGGTGCATGGGTTGATGCTCAACCACTGAACCACGCTGGCTGGGCCATAACGCCATTTTTTTTTTATCCTTACCTGAGGACATTTTTTTCTCCCATTTTTGTTCAGATAGAGTGGGAGGGAGAGAGAGGGAGAGAGAGAGAGAGAGAGAGAGAGAGAGAGAGAGAGAGAGAGAGAAACAGCTCCGGGAAAGGGACACATCTAGTGGCTGCCACCCGCATGAACCAACTAGGGCTGGGGACAAAGTGCAACCGAGGTACATGTCCTTAGCAGGAACTGAACCCAGGTCTCTCTGGACCGCAGGCCAACTCTAACCGCTGAGCCAAACCGTCCAGGGCCATAACACCATTTAAAGTATTATCTACTTTTATAAAAATCAAAATCTTCATCACTGAGGAAGAAAAACAAGTTTCACTTTTCTTCCAAGGGATGTCAATATTAAATATGATTTTAAACATTAAGTAACCCCTCCCCCCCCCAGCCTACTGAGTATTTTTCAGTGCCATTCAGCAGTTTTATATAGAATATGCACAGCCTGGATTACTCTGGGGAAATAACATGGCAAATATTACAGTTATACAATACAAAAGAGGGTTCTCATTTATAAGCAAACCTAGAACGTCGAAGGCAGTCAGAAATATGTCAGTTACAGGCTCATTTAAAAACTATTCAGTATTAATATGTTGAGAACTGGGATGCAAAATTGAAGTCTGTTGATCTTGAAGTTTTGTGTTAAAAGTTATTCATTGTCCGGCTAGTGTGGCTCAGTGGTTGAGTGTCGACCCATGTACCAAGAGGTTGCCAGTTCAATTCCCTGTCAGGCACATGCCCAGGTTGTGGGACCAATCCCCAGTGGTGGGCGTGCAGGAGGCGGCCAAACATCTCTCTATTGATGTTTTTATCTCCCTCTCCCTTCCTCTCTCTCTAAAATCAATAAAGAAAAAGAAAAGTTATTTATCAAAAGACCTTAGTGGTAAAGAGTGCCCTTGTACCCTCTTCTAATGCTGCAAGAATACTTGAGCTTTGAACTTCTCTAGGTCTACCATTTCCTTCAAGAAAACAGAACAAGAGTCTTGAGATACAACTGCAACTGACCAGTTCAAAAGTAGTTTTGAAAGTTGGGTTTATGTGTTATGAATTTTACAGGAAAAAAATAAAATAAAATAAAGGGATCTCTGTGCAAGAAAACCCCCCATATCTCTTACATTCTAAGGTTAGTAACCCAGCCAGCTTAAATCAAAGGTTTTCTTACCTAGGCCCCAGTACATGGGTGACTCACTCAAGTACTTATTATACTCAGAAGTACTGATCAAGAAAGACTTTCTAGGTCAAAGGTTAAGTCACAGAGGACATGAGTGGCCTTGAATCAGATCACTCTTCAACTCAAGCACTCCTTTACAGATAGTACTTTTTTTTTTTTTTTATCCTCACCCGAGGACATTTTCCCATTTTTTTGTTCAGGTAGAGTGGGAGGGAGAGAGAGGAACAGAGAGAGAGAGAGAAACATCGATGTGAAAGGAACACATCGAGTGGCTGCCACCTGCACGACCGACCAGGGCTGGGGACAAACTGCAACCGAGGCACGTGCCCCTAGCGGGAACCGAACCCGGGTCTCTCAGGACCGCAGGTCGACGCTCTAACCGCGGAGCCAAACCGGCCAGGGCTACAGATAGTACTTTATAAATTACACTAATAAAAGGCCCACCTCTTTCCACTCCAAATGACAAGAGCTAACGTATCTGAAATGTGGTCACTGTAGCTTTGCACTTGGATGCTAGAAGCAATCATGGGAAGTGGGCTGGTTTAAGCCATCTCCATCTCTGCCTTCCCCAATGTTTTAGGACTGAGCTAATCCGTGAGCTCACCAATAAAATTATAGTAAATTAGAAATACGCTAATGTAAACCACAGGGGCAGGACTGTTAGACCTTGAGGGAAGAGGACTATCCACAGAACTAGTGGGTTTTTCAAAGGACTGATCCTGGAGACTGGTGCTCATCTAGTGGAGCATGGGCACGGTTACAGTCGTTACTTGATACCTCACCATGTGAAGGGTTGACAGGACCATCATCAGACTTGAATGTTTATAAATATAATTGTGCAGGGACTCTTGATCTGATTTTCTCAAGTCTAAACAGGGAAACATACATGATACTTTTCAGATCACCCAATACTCAGGGGAATAGCCCAGTGATCAGCACTATATAGATGTAAGCACTAATCAACAGTTCATTTTTATCTATCTATTAAAAACATAAGTGCACCAATCTCTTTTCTTTAAGTAGCTGATTTTACAAGATGTCCTTTACATTCAGCCAACAGTAAAAAAGTTTGTAATAAGGCTACACAATATACTTTGACCACAGAGTAATGACACAGCCAGCAAACACTTTTTCCCTAAGATTCTTTTTTTATTCCTCCAAATTTGACAATAATTTAGCAACATTAATTTTTTTAAAATTTTCTATTTTTCTATTAGGCATACAAACTCTATTGCTTATCCTGTCTTTAGATTTCATATTATTCAAACTTATTTTTAAAAAAGCTTTAGCACCTTGCTAAAATAAAATTTTTATCTCTGTGGAAATAATTTCAAGTTAATTGACAAACTAACTTTGCAATCCAAGAGTTCAAACCTAAGACACCCACTTTTAGAGACTTCCTCCATAGACCACCATTTTACCATGATCCTAAGAATAACTAAGAAATAATTTTGCAACAGCAAAAATAATTAATACACCCATTATGTGAAGATAAATGAACTCTAGATTTGTCTCATTTTAGACCATTTCCCATAAGTAAGATCAGGGGATCTGACCAATTTTAATGATTTCCCATGTGTTTAAGGTCTGTTGCTTATGGACTACGTTCTGGCTATACCAGTATGAAAGGTCCCAGTCAGTACTCCACTGAGAGTTCTGCTGTAATACAACTCATCAGAGTATACAACTTGGTATAGGAGTTGCACCTTGGACTTGTTCAAGCAAATCTAATTCCTAAAAGCAATAGAAGATCCTAATCCTAAGATCTATAACACACACTGTTGGAATGTACTCCCAAAAATGGTGGCTAAGCAAGGGTCCCATAAATTCAACTGAACTAAACTAGCCATTGCCTCCTCATAGTCACCAGCCTGACAAAGGATGGGGAGAAAAAAATGATCATCACCTATAAGAATTTTACGAGTTTAATGTAAAATTAAAAACACACACACACAAACCACCAGAAGAAAAAGGAAGTCTGCTTTCTTTAACTTTGTATAAAAAAGTATGAGTAAACAGGCAAATAGATCAATGGAACAGAATAGAGGACCCAGAAATGGACCCAAGACAATATGCTCAATTAATATTTGACCAAGGGGGCAAGAGCACACAGTGGAGTCAAGACAGCCTCTTTAATAAATGGTGTTGGGAAAATTGGATAGCTACATGCAAAAAAATGAAACTAGACCATCAACTTACACTATACACAAGAATAAACTCAAAATGAATAAAAGACTTAAATGTGACTTATGAAACCAAAAAATCCTAGAAGAAACTGTAGGCAACAAAATTCCAGACATCATACGCGGCAGAATTTTCACTGATACATCACCTAAGGCAACAGAAACAAAGGAGAAAGCGAACTCATGGGACTACATCAAACTCAAAAGCTTCTGCATAGCAAAAGAAAAAAACCACCAAAATGGAAAGGCAACCCACTCTATGGGAAAGCATAATTGCCAATGATACATCAGATAAGGGGTTAATTTCCAAAATATATAGAGTGCTCATACAGCTCAACAAAAGGAACATAAAGAACTCAATTAAAAAATGGGCAGAGGAACTAAATAGACACCTCTCCAAACACGACATACAAATGGCCAAGAGACATATGAAGAAATGCTCAACATCACTAATCATCAGAGAGATGCAAATTAAAACAACAATGAGGTATCACCTCACACCTGTCAGAATGGCTGCCATCAACAAATCATGAAACAACAAGTGTTGGCAAGGGTGTGGAGAAAAGAGGACCCTGGTACACTGCTGGTGGGAATGCAGACTGGTGCTGCCACTATGGAAAACACTTTGGTGTTACCTCAAAAAGTTAAAAATTGAACTTCCATTTAACCCAGTGATCCCACTTCTAGGAATATACCCTAAGAAGCCTGAAACAGCAATCAGAAAGAATATATGTACCCCCATATTTGTAGCAGCACTATTTACAATAAGTAAGATCTGGAAACAGCCCAAATGTCCATCAGTAGACAAATGGATAAAAAAGCAGTGGTACACATACACAATGGAGTACTATGCAGCTGTAAGAAAGAAAGATGTCTTATCCTTTGAGACAACATGGAGGGACCTGGAAAGTATTATCCTAAGTGAAACAAGCCAAGCAGAGAGAGAGACAAATATCACATGATGTCACTTATTTGTGGAATATAATGAACATAACAGTCTGAGGAACAGGGTAGTCTCAGAGACGTGGAAGTGGGGTACAAACTGACAATCCCCAGAAGCGGGGATGGTTAGGGAGAGATAAACCACAGAACTTATATGCATGTATGCATGAACAATGGACATAAAACAACAAAGCTGGGGACAGGGCGGGGAGAGTGGGGGAAGGCGGTATCAGTGGGGGAAAAGGAGAAACATCTGTAACAAAAATAAATAAATTAATATAAAAAAAGAAAGAAAAAATGTATGAGTAGAAAACAAAGGCAAATTAAACATGATCACACTTGTTTATAGCACTATCTAGGTTTTCATATCAACTTTACTATTCAATAATAGAAAACAGGTGGCAATTTAGGGACTAGGAAAGAGATAAAACCAAAAGAACATTCCTGCCATTTTTATTCTACCCTGTGTAGAGCTGGGCTCAGGGAGACAGCTTCTTTTACTTCATTGTGCACGAATTCAGTTGTACATAAAATTGAACCTCTCAAAAGCTGAGGGAGATCGGAAATAATGGTTCTGTGTCCTGGTGCATTGTCATGCAATTCAAATGATGGCGTGTTACCAGTTTGTAACTTTTAGGGACTGCAAACAAGGCGTTTTCTTGAATTGGAACCAAAAATAACTTCTTATGCTCCTTAGGTTTTATAATATGTGCAGGAACATATGGATACTGAGGAGGCTCAAAATGTGGTCTCAACCAGGCCAATGCAGTTGTCAATGACCTAGTCTTGCAAGACTCCATTTTGACGACCCAGTATCTCTGTCATTAAGTGTTTTAGTCCTTCAACTTCATCTTCTATTGGGTGAAGTTCACCACCAGGTAATTTGAAGAAAGTTGTGCCCAGCTGTAGCAGTAACACTTGGGGTAGCCAGTGCCCATGTAAAATCAGAACCTCTTCTATAGCCTTCCTTATCCAATTCTATCAAATTCCTCTCTCATGTGCTGAAATCTGGCTGTGACAGAGCTGTCCTCATAGAGGGGCACTTTTGTTCCAAAAGTATAATTGGTAAGGGGGGTCCAGGTTGATGGTGCTCTCAAAGGTGAGGGGCTTGGATTGTGGGATGTAGTTGTTGCTGGCCCCTACCCCTGTCCAGGGCCAGCTGGTCTGCCAGATATTGGGTGGCACTAGGGACAGCTTGGTGAGCACTGACCACCAGCAGAAAGGGGGAGGAGGGAGACCTCCCTGGCGTGGGCAGTGGTTATCTGCATCCCACTCACCACTGCCTGCCACTAACTTGAGGGCGCAAGAGAAGAGTATGTAGCCAGAAGTACATCTGGAGCCTCTGGAGGCAGCAAGTAGTGAGTTAGGTGTCTGCTCTTCATTCATTCATTCATTCATTCATTCATTCATTCATTCACTTGTTCATACACTATGTCAGCTCCACAGTAACTGAATAGTAGAGCAAATAACATAAACTTTGAAGATAATGCTAAATTCAAACCTCATTTTGGATATTGACCCCCCCCCCTTGGCCTGAGTTTCTTTAGCTGGTAATGGAAGTGAACAACACTGAATGTGTGTCAAATGTCTAATACAATGTGAGAACACAGAAGTATGTTGTAATTATTGGGCAATGATTATTTGCAAATTATTTCTCAATCACAGGTTTATTGGGGACACACATCCTATTCAGTTAAATTCACCAACTTCTCATTGTGCATATCTAAAAATTCCAGATACCGCATTTGCTTCTTTTAATGTAAAGTTCCACAAGGCAGTTCCTGACCTCCAGCGATGACTTGCTAGAGGGGGCATATAAATGAATCCAAGGTGATAAACTTTTTCAGGAGTTAAACCCAATGTTATAACATAAAAGACAAAGGGGGAATGAAAATCCAGAAAAAGTACTCTGTGATTTCAGGGCAAGAACTGATTATGTGACTGAGACACAATCCCAATAGGTTGAAAATAGCTAAGTTTTAAAGCACTGACAGAATATATATGGAGAGAAAGAAATGTAGGTGGAAGAACCAACAGAAACCAATCAGAATTGTCAAAGAGTATGGCCATATAAAGGTATTACAAGATTATTTAATTTGATTGAAGCTGTGGTTATCTGTGTGGTTGGGGGGAGTGGATGATGAGGCTGGAAAGATTCAGGGCAAGTTATGAGTAACTTTGCAGTAGAATTAGATTCTATTAAAATACACTAGATTTGTAAAGACAGCAACTAGTTTTGCCTTTAGCGGTTCAATTTGTAAGTTTTGTTTTCTTGACAAATGTGATTAGAGAAAAAGAAGGTTTTCCCTGGCTTGTTTGACTCAGTGGTTAGAGCATCAGCCCACAAACCAAAGGGTCTTGGGTTAGATTCCTAATCAGGGGCATGTACCTGGGCTGCAGGTTCAATCACCGGCCCTGGTTGGGGTCATGCAGGAGGCAACCAATCAATGTGTCTCTCTCACATTGATGGTTTCTCTCTCTCTCTCTCCTTCCTTCCTTCCTTCCTTCCTTCCTTCCTTCCTTCCTTCCTTCCTTCCTTCCTTCCTTCCTTCCTTCCTTCCTTCCTTCCTCTCTATCTAGGAAATCAATGGGAAAATATCCTCAGGTGAGTAATTAAAAAAAAAAGAAGGTTTATGTAAATTACAATCTATTAGACACCATCAGACTATCTTGGCTGTACATTGAGCTGATTATTGAATACTTTTTAAATTCAGATTTTCTAAATTTATCCCCCTCCCCTTATTTTGCAGTATTGGAAGCCAAAATTCATTGGTGCCACTTTCAACTTAGACTCACACTAATATAAATAAGGAGAAAATATTAAATTGCAAGTAACATTATAAATACAAAATACTTATATTATCCCAAATAGTGCTTTGGTGGGTCTAACTTATGTTTTTATAGAAGTTAGTGCACAATTCATCTTCAAAGAATAAATATTCCTGGTGTAGCTAAAGCGTTTCTGGAGATAATTTATAAAGATTATTTATTTCACTGTAACTCATTTTTATGGGTCCTACCTTCAACTCCACTACCCTGACACAACTTAACTAGTAGATCCCATGGTTATAGCTTCTTTCAGGAACCAGGTTTAGGGTCTCAAGTTTTGTATCCATGGTGCTCTGTTCTGATAACACTGCATATTATCTATCTCCTCAACTAGGCTCACTCACTGTCATATCTGTAGTACTTAACACAAAGCCTTGAATGCAGCTGCTCAATGAGTATTTGACTTGTATCTTTTGCTCCAGTATAAAAATAAAAAGATCTATTCCTAATCAAAGTATTGAGTTTACCAAGTAAATAAATTCAGTGAAACAGAAATGAGCCTCATAATTCATAATTGAATTTGTAGTTTAGAAAAATACATCATAAAAGTTGAATTGATGTGGCAAATTAAAATGTAAGTAGGGTATGAAGAGCAAAGAAGATTCTCTGCTTTACCTTTTCCACATCGCCCAGGCCCTCAGTGTCCAGAAGGACCAGAGTGTGGTTCGACTCAGAGGGGTGCGGCACACACCACATCCAGATGCCCTTGGTTTCAGACCTCACCATGGATCCCAGAGGGAAACCTGCAAAGGAAGAGGGGAAAGCCATATACAGTAACAGCAGCTGGTCCAGGCTGCCCACAGGATACCTTGGATAAACTTGTCGGAATGCAAGTGCCGGGTTGGGAGGAAGGTTGCTTTGATTTCAGCAAGGACAGCCAATCTAACCTTTATACACATGAAGGGCTTTCTCAAGAAACACTTTGTGTCCTCTATTCACTTCATACTATCAATAGTTCAAGCTATGAACATTACAGAATTAACATAAACTCTCTCTCTCTCTCTCTCTCTCTCTCTCTCTCTCTATATATATATATATATATATATATATATATATATATATTCTTCACCAGAGGACATGTTTTTGATTTTACAGAGAGGAAGGCAAGGAGAGAGAGAGAGACAGAAAGAGACAGAGAGAGACACAGAGAGAGAAACATCGAGGTGAGAGGGAAACACCCATTGGCTGCCTCTTGTACAGGTCTCAAATTGGGACCAAACCTGCAACCTAGGTATGTTCCCTGATCCAGTATTAAACCCATGACCTTTTGTTGTATGGGAAGACACTCTAATCAATTAAGTACCTCTGCCAGGGCTTGACCTTTATGTTTTTTTCTGACACTGAAGAGCTCCCTTGTCCTTCAGGTTGGAATTCAACCAGCAGGAGACCACAGATCAAGCATGTGTTCCCCTGGCTTTTCTCCTAGTGAGCCCTGGTGTCCCACTGCCTCTGTTCCTCTGTCTTCGGTCACAGCCCTTTCATTTAGTTCCATCTCATATCTCTGGTCTTTGCCACATTCTGTTATTTACTTTTTGCTTGCCTCTTCTGGCAACAGTAGTTATGGTGTCTACCTGGCCATTGCTATTGCCACTTTCTGGATGCATCCTCATCCCACATTGGTTCCTTGTGCTGTGCTATGTCTTTGTAAACAGTCCCCCATTAAATGCTCTTCAGTACCCCTGAGTGGGTCATCTGTGTCCTGCCAGGACCTGGCTGATTCATCAGCTTTTGTTGGATTTTTTCCCCTCCCCTTCATCCCTGTATTTTCCCCAATTTTTTTTCCCTTCTAATACATGATGAGCTCTTTTTTTTTTTTTTTGATATTTTGTTCAAATAGAGTGGGAGGGGGGAGAGAGAGAGAGAGAGAGAGAGAGAGAGAGAGAGAGAGAGAGAGAGAAACATTGATGTGAAAGGGACACATCGAGTGGTTGCCACCTTCACAACCCAACCAGGGCTGGGGATAAACTGCAACCGAGGTACATGCCCTTAGCAGGAACCGAACCCGGGTCTCTCTGGACCGCAGGCCGACACTCTAACCGCTGAGCCAAACCAGCCAGGGCCATGATAAGCTCTTTACGCACTTCCTCAAGTGGAGATAAAATGAAAGGGAAAACAGAAAAGACCTGTGAGATTTTCTAGATCCTCTTTCCAAAGGCTGAAATTAAATACAGTGGGAGAGGATGTGAGATATATGCTCAAGAACTCACTAATGATATATCTTGTTCCACAGTCCAGGAATTTGACCATCTAACATATGCCAATTCAATAAATAATAGAAATGAACGTGATAGAATACCTAAAGAAGGTTGATTCAGCATGGCTCAGGCCATTCAATTTCTACATCCAGAGTATCTTCCATAAAGAGAAAATAAAGCCTGAGATGGTCTACATTCTTCTACATGTGATAGTGTTGGATTACTTTCTGATTACTACAGAGTACTCTAAGTTCCCATTACCTTAGCGAGGAAAGGCAGGGTATAATTAGAGGTCACTGCTCTCAGCTTAGGGATGTAAAAAACACATAAAGCAAGTCATCAATAAAGAGAGAGAATAGTGACCTGGTCATGCTCACAGAAATTGACTGGGTACAAATATCTCTAGTTTTGTTTTTTTTCTGTGATATGAGTGGGCTGATAAAATTAAACTTTGGTGTTTTAACATATTTTTGAGTGTAGAGACTTCCTCATCAATAGGTAATCACCTTGTTATTACCTGATGTTATCTTAAGTAGAATAAAAAGAACATTGTTGAAATGCCTTGACTGATATTTTAGGGTTCTCAAACATTTAAGCCCTCAAAAAACAATCTATTAATTCAAGCAGGTCAAGGAAAAATGTCCTCCCCTGATTTGTGGTCAAGAATTCCTCTAAAAGAAATACAAAGTCAAAGTGTTTTGTTAGAAACCAATGGGATATTGGGATGCAAAAAGAAGAGAGGAGGAAAGGAGAAGGAAGGGATAGCGGAGGAGATATAGGGAGTGGGGGGGGGGTGGAGAGAGAGAGAGAGAGAGAGAGAGAATGGGAATGAGAGATATTCCCAGGGATCCTTGGAGTTCAGTGATCAGAGGTTCAATTGCCTAATGGTGCTGGGCCACTGAACCATAGAGGAAGAGATCAGAAAAAAATCATGTGTTCTCTCCATAGACAGAAATGCCTAACTGAATATAGTAAGACTACCCTAAAAGTCAATACGAACCAAGAAAGTAACCTTATAGAAAAATATAACCATTTTTAATAAGGAAGAATGAAAGAATGCACCATGAAAATAAAAACATTGGTGAGTTCTAGTGAGGTATGAGAGGGCATGATTTGGGCTTTTGTGTATTAAGGATGTTTTATTTCTTGATCTTGGCAGTGATTATATAGATGATCATTTTATATTTATGAATATTATTGTATATGTTCTTATTTTTAATATAGTTCATAGTTCACATATTAAAAATGAGAGAGCGAGAGAGAGAAAGAGAGAGAAAGAGAGAAGAAGAAGAAGAAGAAGAAGAAGAAGAAGAAGAAGAAGAAGAAGAAAGAGAAGGGAGTATAACTCATCAAACTTTTTTCCTGAAAGGAAACAAACAGTTGGATGGTAGCCCCATTGAGATATGAGATACACAGAATATACTATTTGTTCTACCTCTAACCCCCCTCCTTTTTTTTACTTTATTATTTTTTCTTTATTGATTTTAAAAGGAGAGGAAGAGAGAAATAGAAACATTGATGAAAGAGAACATCGATTGGATGCTTCCTGTAAGCCCCTCACTGGGGATTTGGCCCACAACCTGGGCATGTGCCCTGACTGGGGATCGAACTCGTGGACCTCTTGGTGCGCAGGTTGACGCTCAACCACTGAGCCACACTGGTTGGGCGCAAACCCCCCCTTTTAAAAAGGCAAACAACGTGCTCGCTTCAGCAGAACATATACTAAAATTGGAACGATACAGAGAAGATTAGCATGGCCCTGTACAAGGATGACACGCTAATTTGTGAAGCATTCCATATTTTTACTGCTGTAATAAGCAGAAGAAATAGGTAGAGAAACATCACCAGAATAAACAAAATGACAATAAATAAGTACATATCAATAATAACCTTAAAGGTAAATAGAGTAGCTGAATTGATAAGAAACCCACCTCACAATAAAAGACTCACATAGGTTGAAAGTGAAGGGATGGAAAATTTTTTTTTCAAGCAATTGGAAAGGAAAAAAAAAGCTGGGGTAGCAATACTCACATCTGATAAAATAGACTTCAAATTGAAGGCCATAACTAGTGAAAAAGAAGGCCACTACATAACATTGAAAGGATCTATCCAAGAGGAGCATATAACCTTGGTAAACATATACACACCCAATATAGGAGCACCAGTATATATTAACAGACCTCTGGATGATTTCAAAGGAGAAATCAACAGCAATACAATCATAGAAGGGGACTTCAATACCCTGCTGACATCACTAGATAGATCCTCTAGACAAAAAATTAACAAGGAAACAGAGACTCCAAGTGATGCACTAGATCAAATGGATTTAATAGATATCTACAGAGACTTACATCCCAGAACTGCAGAATTTATATTCTTCTCAAGGGCACATGCGACATTCTCAAAGATAGACCACATGTTAGGACCTAAACTAAGTCTCTACAAGTTCAAGAAGATTGAAACCATATTAAGTATCATCTCAGATTATAATGGCATGAAACTAGAAATCAATTACAATCAAAATACTCAAACACATAGCATGTTATTAAACAATAAATAGGATGTTATTAAACAACAAATAGCTTACCTAGAAGATCAGGAAAAAATTAAAACCTTTTTGGTAACCAATGAAAATTAACATACAACAACACAAAACCCATGAGACAAAGCATAAACAGTCCTGAGAGGAAAGTTCATAGCACTACAGGTCTAGCTCAAGAAACAAACAAACAAAAATTCTAATTAACTCTTTAACTCTACAACTTAAAGAACTAGAAAGCAAACAAAAACAAAACCCAGAGCAAGTAGAAGGAAAGATAGCAAAGGTCAGAACAGAAATAAATAACTTAGGGACTAAAAAAACAATTCAAGAGGAACCGAAAAATGGCGGCGGAGTGAACGGAGCTACACAGACCGTCTCCCAGAACCAAACTGGAATTACAACTATAACACAGACAAATCGACGGGATAAACCAACAGAAAAGCAGCTTGCGAGGACCATACAACGAGGGACACTGACTCCATCCCGGTAGGATTGCGAAGGCGCGAGACGGGGCTGGGAGCGCACGGTCGGCAGCTCGGCAGCGGCCTTAGCTGGGAGCAGCGCCCTCGGGTTACACTCCCAGGCAGCCCCACAGTGCAGCCGGGACAGAGGCTGAAACAGCCACAGCCACTCACCTTGGGCTCCGGCGGAAGGAAGGTAGACTGGACTGGAACTGTGTCGGGACACTTGGGGTTTGGAGGGATATCGGAGCTTTGGCTGAGTGCAGCCACTCAGGACGGTGGCCACATTGCTCCTTCCCAGGGCTCTGGGGAGAGGCAGTAGCCCCTCCCTCGGAGATCCAACCCCACCCTGTGGGCCATTGAAGTGTTAATTGAGGCTCACTAACAACCAGCATCTGCCACACCCTCGTAAAAGCCCCTTGGCTGAGCACTAGAGGGAGTTTTTCAATCAACTGACAACCCAAAACTCATCAATTAACCTAGACTGCTAGCCTCCAGGCAAAAAGCTAGAGGATAACAGTACCTTTCCTGGGCTGGCAACTTTAACCAGGAAAGTAAGACTTGACAGTGGTGTTCAACGTGGGTCCTCCCTCGCTCATCAAACACAGGAGAGGGAGCCACAAACAGCAGAACACCAACACCCACAGGGAGAACTAGACAGGCTCTAAAGCCCACAGTGATAGCCAAAATGGTGAAACACAGAAACAGAAGCCAAATGAAAGAGCAAGACACCTCCACCGAAGATGAGATCAATGTGGAGCAATTAGGCATGTTAACAGAGCTAGAATTCAGAGCCATGATCTTGAGGAAGCTGAACAGCATGAGTAAGGACATAGAGACACTGAAAATAAGCCAAATGGAAATTAAAAACCAACAAGAAGAGATAAAAAATGACATATCCGAAATGAAAAACACATTGGAAGGTTTAAAAAGCAGAGTAGGGGAAGCTGAGGACCGGATCAGTGAATTAGAAGACAGGGTAGAAAAAATCAACCAATCAGAAAAACAAAAGGAAAAAACTATTAAAAAACAGGAAGACAGCTTAAGAGAACTATGGGACAACTGGAAATGTAATAATATTCGCATCATAGGAGTCCCCGAAGAAGAAGAAAAGGACCAAGGGATAGAGAATATATTCAAAAAAATAGTGAGAGAAAACTTCCCTAATTTGGTGAAGGAAGACGGCATTCAAGTTCAAGAAGCACAGAGAGTCCCAAGTAAGAAGAACCCAAACAGGCCCACATCAAGACACATAGTAATTAAAATGCCACAAATTAAAGACAAAGAGAGAATCCTAAAAGCAGCAAGAGATAAGCAACAGGTTACCTACAAAGGGAACCCCATAAGGCTCTCAGCTGACTTCTCACAAGAAACACTACAGGCCAGAAGAGAATGGCATGAAGTAATCAAAGTCCTGAAAAACAAGAATCTGAATCCAAGACTACTCTACCCAGCAAAGCTATCATTCAAAATAGAAGATCAAATAAAGAGCTTCCCAGACAAAAAAAGCTAAGGGAATACATTAGCACCAAACCAGCACTGCAAGAAATGTTAAAAGGACTGCTGTAATTAGCAGTAGAAATGGGAAGAAAAATAGAACCACACTAAACAAAAATGGCAATAAATAAGTACATATCAATAGTCACCTTAAACGTTAATGGATTGAATGCTCCCATAAAGAGACACAGAGTAGCTGATTGGATAAGAAAGCATGACTCATCTATATGTTGTCTACAAGAGACCCACCTCTCAACAAAAGACTCACATAGGTTGAAAGTAAAGGGATGGAAAAAAATTTTCCAAGCCAATGGAAAGCAAAAAAAAGCTGGGGTAGCAATTCTCATATCTGATAAAATAGATTTCAAAATGAAGACCATAACTAGAGACAAAGACGGCCACTACATAATATTGAAAGGATCTATCCAACAGGAAGATATAACCTTGATAAACATATATGCACCCAATATAGGAGCACCAAAATATATTAAAAATCTTCTGGAGGACTTCCAAGGAGAAATGGACAACAATACAATCATAGCAGGGGACTTCAACACCCCGTTGACAGCACTGGATAGATCCTCTAGGCAAAAAATTAGCAAGGAAACAGAGACTCTAAATGAAGCACTAGACCAAATGGATTTAATAGATATCTACAGAGAATTACACCCCAAAACTACAGAATACACATTCTTCTCAAGTGCACATGGGACATTCTCAAAGATAGACCACATGATAGGACACAAACTAAATCTCTACAAGTTCAAGAAGATTGAAATCATATCAAGCATCTTCTCAGATCACAATGGCATGAAACTAGAAATCAATTGCAACAAGAACATGCAAAGACATTTCAACACATGGAGGCTAAATAGCATGTTATTAAACAATGAATGGGTCACCGAGGAGATCAAGGAAGAAATCAAAAACTTCCTGGAAACCAACGAAAATGAACACACAACAACACAAAATCTATGGGATGCAGCGAAAGCAGTTCTGAGAGGGAAGTTCATAGCACTACAGGCCTACCTCAAAAAACAAGAAAAATTTCTAATTGACTATCTAACCTCACAACTTAAAGAATTAGAAAGCAAACAAAAAGAAAACCCCAGAGCAAGTAGAAGGAAGGAAATAGTAAAGATCAGAGCAGAAATAAATGACATAGAGACCAAAAAAACAATTCAAAGGATCAATGAAACAAAGAGCTGGTTTTTCGAAAAGATAAACAAGATTGATGGACCCTTAGCTAGACTCACCAAGAAACAAAGAGAGAGAACCCAAATACACAAAATCAGAAATGAAAGAGGAGAAGTAACAACCAACACCACGGAAATACAAAAGATCGTTAACAACTACTATGAACAACTATATGGCAACAAATTCGACAATCTAAGCGAAATGGACAAATTTCTAGAAACACACAGTCTTCCAAAACTATTCCTGGAAGAGATAGAAAACTTGAACAGACCAATAACAACTAAGGAAATTGAAGAGGTAATCAAGACTCTCCCAGCAAACAAAAGCTCAGGCCCAGATGGTTTCACGGGGGAGTTTTACCGAACATTCAAAAAAGAACTAACACCCATTCTCCTCAAACTATTTCAAAAAATTCAAGAAGAAGGAAGACTTCCAAACACGTTCTATGAGGCCAGCATAATTCTAATTCCAAAACCAGAAAAAGACACTACGAAGAAAGAAAACCACAGGCCAATATTCCTGATGAACATAGAGGCCAAAATCCTGAACAAAATACTAGCAAATCGGATCCAGAAATACATCAAAAAAATTATTCACCATGACCAAGTGGGATTCATTCCAGGGATGCAAGGCTGGTACAATATTCACAAATCAATAAACGTGATACACCACATAAACAAAATGAAGAATAAAAACCACATGATCATATCAATAGATGCTGAAAAAGCATTCGACAAAATCCAGCATCCATTTCTGATAAAAATGCTCAGCAATGTAGGAATAGAGGGATCATATCTCTACATAATAAAGGCCATATATGAAAGACCTACAGCCAACATCATACTCAATGGACAGAAACTAAAAACATTTCCATTAAGAACAGGAACAAGACAGGGATGTCCACTTTCGCCACTCTTATTTAACATTGTACTGGAAGTCTTAGCCACAGCAATCAGACATGAAGAAAAAATAAAAGGGATCCAAATTGGAAAGGAGGAAGTGAAACTGTCATTATTTGCAGATGACATGATATTGTACATAGAAAACCCTAAAGACTCCATCAAAAATCTATTAGACTTAATAAATGAATTTGGCAAAGTAGCAGGATACAAAATTAACGTCAAGAAATCGACGGCATTCTTGTACATCAATGATGAACTCACAGAAAGAGAAACTGAAAAAACAATCCCATTTACCATCGCTCCAAAAAAATTACGATACCTAGGAATAAACTTAATCAAAGAAGTAAAGGACCTATTTGCAGAAAACTACAGGTCATTGAAAAAAGAAATAGAGGAAGATATAAAAAAGTGGAAGCACATACCCTGTTCATGGATTGGAAGAATTAACATCATTAAAATATCCATACTACCCAAAGCAATCTATAGATTCAATGCAATCCCCATCAAAATACCAACGACATATTTCATAGAACTAGAACAAATACTTCAAAAGTTCATATGGAACCAAAAAAGACCCTGAATAGCCACAGCAATCTTGAAAAAGAAGAACAAAGTAGGTGGGATCACAATACCAGATATCAGGTTATACTACAAAGCGACTGTAACCAAAACAGCCTGGTACTGGCACAAGAACAGGCATATAGACCAGTGGAACAGAACTGAAAACCCAGAAATGGACCCAAGGCAATACGCTCAATTAATATTTGACAAAGGTGGCAAGAGCATACAGTGGAGTAAAGACAGCCTCTTTAATAAATGGTGTTGGGAAAATTGGACAGCTACATGCAAAAAAATGAAACTAGACCATCAACTTACACCATACACAAAAATAAACTCAAAATGGATAAAAGACTTAAATGTGACCCGTGAATCCATAAAAATTCTAGAAGAAAATGTAGGCAACAAAATTGCGGACATCATACGGAGCAGAATTTTCACTGATACATCACCTAAGGCAACAGAAATAAAGGAGAAAATGAACACATGGGACTACATCAAACTAAAAAGCTTCTGCACAGCTAAAGAAACAATCATCAAAATGGAAAGGCAACACACTGTATGGGAGAACATCATTGCCAATGATCTATCAGATAAGGGGTTAATTTCCAATATATATAGAGTGCTCATACAACTCCACAAAAGGAAGACAAAGAACCCAATTAAAAAATGGGCAGAGGAGCTGAATAGACACCTCTCCAAACAAGACATACAAATGGCCAAGAGACATATGAAGAAATGCTCAACATCACTAATCATCAGAGAGATACAAATTAAAACAACAATGAGGTATCACCTCACACCTGTCAGAATGGCCGCCATCAACAAATCATCAAACAACAAGTGTTGGCGAGGGTGTGGAGAAAAGGGGACTCTAATACACTGCTGGTGGGAATGCAGACTGGTGCAGCCGCTATGGAAAACAATATGGTGCTACCTCAAAAAATTAAAAATTGAACTTCCATTTGACCCAGTGATCCCACTGCTGGGAATATACCCTAAGAAGCCTGAAACACCAATCAGGAAGAATATATGTACCCCCATGTTCATAGCAGCACTATTTATAATAGCTAAGATTTGGAAACAGCCCAAGTGTCCACCAGTAGACGAATGGATCAAAAAGCTGTGGTACATATACACAATGGAATACTATGCAGCGGTAAGAAAGAAAGATCTCTTATCCTTTGAGACGACATGGAGGGACCTGGAAAGTATTATCCTAAGTGAAAGAAGCCAAGCAGAAAAAGACAAATACCACATGATCTCACTTATATACGGAATATAATGAACATAACAGTCTGAGGAATACAGTAGACCCAGACACATGGAAGTAGGGCACAGACTGACATCCCTCAGAAGAGGGGATGGGGGGTGGGGGGGTGGGAAGA
Source organism: Molossus molossus (assembly GCF_014108415.1). Lineage (NCBI taxonomy): Eukaryota > Metazoa > Chordata > Mammalia > Chiroptera > Molossidae > Molossus > Molossus molossus. The sequence goes on along the minus strand of NW_023425347.1, from coordinate 34,719,719 downwards.
GATAAACCACAGAACTTATATGCATGTATGCATGACCAATGGACATGGACAACTAAGCCGGGGACAGGGTGGAGGGGGGGTGGGGTGGGGGGTGCCAATGGGGTAAAAAGGTAAAATATCTGTAACAAAAAAATAAATAAATAAATAAATTCATAAAAAAATAAATAAATAAATAAAACTCTGAACATAAAAAAAATAAATAAATAAAAATAAATAAAAAAACAATTCAAAAGATCAATGAAACAAAGAACTGATTCTTTGAAAAGATAAACAAGATTGATAAACCCTTAGACAGACTCACTAAGAAACAAAGAGAGATGACCCAAATTAACAAATTCAGAAATGAAGAGAAGTAACAACTGGCACTAAAGAAATACAAAGAATCATTAAAAAATACTATGAACAATTATATGCCGACAAATTGGACAATCTAGGTGAAATGGACAAATTTCTAAAATCACACAGTCTCCCAAAACTGAACTGGGAAGAGATAGAAAACTAGAGTAGACCAATAACAACTACGGAAATTGAAGATGTAATCAAGACTCTCTCAGCAAACAAAAGCCCAGACCTGGACAGCTTCACAGTGGAGTTTTACCAAACATTGAGAAGAACTAACATCTATTCTCCTCAAACTATTCCAAAAAATTCAAGAAAAAGGAACTTACAAACTCATTTTATGAGGCCAGCGTAATTCTAATTCCAAAACCAGAAAAAGACACTGCAAAGAAAGAAAACTACAGGCCAATATTCCTGATGAACATAGATGCCAAAATCCTGAACAAAATACTAGCAAATAGAATCCAGCAATACATCAAAAAAATTATTCACCATGACCAAGTGGGATTCATCCCAGGGATGCAAGGCTGGTACAATAGTTGCAAATTAATAAATGTGATACACCACATAAACAAAATGATGGACAAAAACCATATGACCATATCAATAGATGCTGAAAAAGCATTTGACAAAATCCAGCACTCATTTCTGATAAAAACACTCAGCAATATAGGAATAGAGGGATCATATCTCAACATAATAAAGGCCATATATGAAAACCTACAGCCAACATTATACTCAATGAACAAAAACTAAAAGCATTTCCCTTAAGAACAGGAATAGGACAGGGATGTCCACTTTTGCCATTCTTAACATAGTTCTGGAAGTCTTAGCCACAGCAATTAGAAATGAAGAAAAATTAAAGGAATCCAAATTGGAAAAGAGGAAATGAAACTGTCATTATTTGCAGATGACATGACATGATGTTGTACATAGAAAACCCTAAAGACTCCATCAAAAATTTACTAGATTTAATAAATGAATTTGGCAAAGTGGCATGATACAAAATTAGTTCTTATACACCAATAATGAACTCACAGAAAGAGAAACTAATAAAAAAACAATGCTATTTACAACTGTAGCAAAATAAGTAAATAAATAAAATTAAGGTACCTAGGAATAAACTTAACCAAAGAAGTAGAGGACTTGTTTTCAGAAAACTACAGGACATTGAACAAAGAAATTGAGGAAGATATAAAAAAGTGGAAGCATATACCTTGTTCATAGATTGGAAGAATTAACATCATTAAAATGCCCATACTACCCTAAGCAATCTATAGATTCAATGCAATCCCCATTAAAATACCATCAACATATTTCAAAGAACTAGAACAATACTCCAAAAGTTTAATGGACCCCCCCCCCAAAAAAATACCCCGAATAGCCACAGCAGTCTTGGAATATAGAGCAATGGAACAGAACAGAGAACCCAGAAATTGACCAAAGGCATTATGCTCAACTAATATTTGACAAAGGTGGCAAGAGCATACAATGGAGTAAAGACAGCTTCTTTAATAAATGGTGTTAGGAAAATTGGACAGCTATATGCAAAAAAAAAAAAAACAAAACAAAAAAAAACACACAACAAAAAAAAAAAACAGAAAATGAAGCTAGACCACCAACTTACACCATACACAAGAATAAACTCATAATGGATAAAAGACTTAAATGTGACTCATGAATCCATAAAAATCTTAGAAGAAAATGTAGGCAACAAGTATTAGACATCACATGCAGCAAAATTTTCACTGATACAACACCTAAGACAAGAAAAACAAAGGAAAAATTAATAAATAGGACTACATTAAACTAAAAAGCTTCTGCACAGAAAAAAACAAAAACAAAAAAAACAATAACAACCATCGAAATGGAAATGGAAGCCAGTATATGGGAAAGCATAATTGCCAATGATATATCAAATAAAGGGTTAATTTTCAAAATATATAAAATATTCATAGAACTAAACAAAAGGAAGACAAAGAACCCAATTAAAAAATGGGCAGAGGATCTATATAGACACCTCTCCAAACAGGACATACAAATGGCCAAGAGACATCACTAACCATCAGAGAGATGTAAATTAAAACGACTATTAGGTTTCATCTCACACCTATCAGTATGGCTGCCATCAACAAATCCTCATACCACAAGTGCTGCCAACGGTGTGGAGAAAAGGAGACTCTAGTACACTGCTGGTGGGAATGCAGACTGGTGCAGCCACTGTGGAAAGCAATATGGTGTTTCCTCAAAAAATTAAAACTGGAACTGCCATTTGACCCAGTGATCCCACTTCTAGAAATATATCCTAAGAAGCCTGAAACACTAATCAGAAATAATAGCCCTGGCCAGTTTGGCTCAGCGGTTGGAGCGTCGGCCTGCGGACCATAGAGTCCTGGATTTGGTTCCCGCTAGGGGCACGTACAAAAAAAAAAAAAAAAAAAGAAAGAAAGAAAGAAATAATATATGTGCCCCTACGTTCATAGCAGCCCTATTTACAATTGCTAAGATCTGGAAACAGCCCAAATGTTCATCAGTAGATGAGTGGATAAAAAAGCTGTTGTACATTTATACAATGAAATACTACGCAGCTGTAAGAAAGAAAGATCTCTTATCCTTTGAGACGACATGGAGGGAACTGGAGAGTATTATGCTAAGTAAAATAAGCAAATCGGAAGAAGACAAATATTACATGATCTCACTTATTTCTGCAATATAATGAACAAAATAAGCTGATGAATAAAATAGATACAGAGACATAGAAGTAGGGTACAGACTGACAGACCTCAGAAGAGGGGGGTTGGGGGGTGGGAAGAGATAAATCAAAGATCTTATATGCAGATATGCATAACCAATGGACATAAACAACAAGGCCGAGGTGGGAGGCGGGATCAGGGAGAGGGTGTCAATGGGGGAAAAAGGAGAAACATCTGTAACAAATGTAAATTAATTAAAAAAAAAAACAAGTATTGAACAATCTTTGTATGCTACTGAAATTACCCTATAGTTTGGAGCAGAAGTGATGCAGGAGAAAGGATGGGAATAATTTCTGGAGCTGAGCAACCCAGTAGATGACAAATGTGGTGGATCTTTTGATAGGGCTGGGGAATCCTTTATTACTGAAGAAAATGAGTGAGATTTTGAGGACAGATGGGGTTGAAGTTATAAATTGGGCAAAGGATTAAACATTTTCTTCACTGGGAGGAGTCAGGCTCTTCCTTAAGATAACCATGAAGGAGGTATGATCAGTGTGTTATTACTGTTTCCAAGCAAATGCCCCTGCCCCAGAACAACACTCACCATGGTTCTGTCCTGCCAGGCGGTTCATCAGGTAGGACTTTCCTGTCCTATACAGTCCTGTGATGGCCACCACCACCACAGGCTGATCGATCTTGTCAAGAATCTCTAGTGCTTTTGGATTTACCACCAGCTGATTTTTCTGGTTTTCCACCAGACAGATGGGGTCCATCATGGTGTATTCGGAGGCCATGGTGAGCTGTAACCCAGAGGAACAACGAAGTAGAATACAAGTTCCCAAAGTCATATCTAATGGTTACAGAGGTCATTTGCATATCAGCTTTATGCTCCTGTAGCTTATATATCACTTTCCTACAGTTGGTATGTTTCTAAAAGATAAGTATTTAGCCTAGTGTGTCAAGGTCTGGTACAGATTCCTATGTACATTACTGAATTAATCCATAAATGAACCGTAAAACAGCCTTGCCCATGTGATGCAAAAAATGAATGGAATGAGAAAAACAAAACACTAATGAAGGAGCCTTTGGAACATTAACATACTGGGGGTAAGTAGAGGCAGAACAGGACATGCAGGAGACGAGGAGTGACCAAAGCAGATACCTGGAGTTCCAGAATGATGTGGTTTCTCATGAACTGTATACATTTCCTGAGTACCTACCATGTGCTGGGTACTGTTCTCAGTGCTCAGGGTCAAGCGGTGACCAAAATGGATAACAATTCCTGCCTCATGGAGCTCTATTCCAGTGGGAGGAGGCAGGCAATACAGAAGGCAAATAAGCAACATGTGTCGTGTACATATATCAGATGAAGGAAAGTGCTCAGGGGACAATCAGCAGGGACTGCAATAGGGGTTGTGGGGACTGAATTTTATATAGAGGGTGGTCAGGGAAGAGAAATATCTCTGAGAAAGAAATAAATGTGATTTGTGACCTTGAGGACAGGTTTAGTGAACTGTGGGAATAGGAACTGCTGAAGGAGGGGAGAATTTAAGAGGAAGAAGAGATAAAGAATGAGATTTGTCTCAAAGCACCAGGAACAGATAGTTATAGGACCTAGAGAAAGTGAGAAAGTTATGGGTGCAGGAATTCATTTATTTGACTGGAATAAAAAGACACTTCTTATTTATGGGCTGACAGGGAAGAGGCAGTAGCAGGGTGTTTAAGGTGTGCCCAGATCTGCCAGAGTCCCACAGCTGGGTGAGGCCCTACTTTACTATTTTCATCACAGTAGGTAGAAGCAGGAGAAATTGCAGAATTTATATCTTGGACTGAATATTTAAAATTTGGGATAGGAATAGATGAGTTAACAAAAAAATTTTAATGTAAGTATACGGAAATACCCAATTTAAAAGCTGTTAAGTTCAGCCCAGTTGGTGTGGCTCAGTGGCTGAGCATTGACCCATGCACCAAGAGGTCTCAGGTTCGATTCCAGTCAGGGCACATGACCAAGTTGTAGGCCAGATCCCCAGTGGGGTCATGCAGGAGGTGCCAATCGATGTTCTCTATCATCTCATCGATGTTTCTATTTGTCTCTCCCTCTCCCTTCTCTCTCTAAAATCAATAAAGATAAAATATTTTAAAAAAATTAAAAATTAAAAGCTGTTAAGTTCAAATAAACAAGTAAAATAAAATAGTTCTATTGTATGTAGCGAGATGGTTTCCAGTTTACTTTTCAGGAGAGTCAGTCATCTGAAATGATGTTGAGAACTACCCCAACCTGGACTTCTCAGTAACTATGATGGGGTATTCTGATAGTTTTTGTATGGAACACACCTTAAAAACAATGCATGATAAACAAACACTATTAGATCTTACGGTTATTTTTAACACTTGATTAGTGAACATGAGATTGAATTATTCTCTATAACAGAGCATTGTTCTATTTTTGGAATATTAAGTATTGTTAATACAAAAATAATCAGTCAATCTTTAATGATTTAAATTGCCTGAAAATTAAGAACCATCTTTTCTCTCAGTTTCTCCCATGCCTGGAGGTGGGGGTTGGGGGAGCAGGGGCAGTCTGAGGAGGGAGCAGGGAGATGGAAGGGGAAGAGACTCCACCATGCACCTCTGCAAGAGGATGGGGTTTACTCCATCAATCCCAGGAAGGACTTAGCCCCTTTTGGCATTTGAGGTAGGATGCCTTCCTCCTCCTCCCACGCAGGGCAGTGTGTATAGCTCTGGGTGAGTGCCAGGAGGCAGCTAATGACAAGGCGACCAGGTGCGTGCGCGCTGGTCGCCACGCAGAGGTCTCTGATGCAGAGGGGCTGAGCTCCTGGGGGCAGGCTCCAGTACTAGCCTCGCGCTGCCTCCCTGCCAGCCAGGGCCGAGCCTGCGTTTCCAGGGTCGGGTGTGCGTTAAGGCACGTGTTGTTGTTGATGTAAAGAAACGCGGGGAGGGAAGGGCGAGTCTAGGGGCGAACTTACATGTCTCAGGTGCTGCAGACTGGAAAAGTCCTCAGCTGTCCTAGCTCTTCCCTCGCTCTTCCCTCCTGCGTCTGGCTCCTCCGGATACGGACTGTTTTCTTTAGAAGCTGAAAATCGTGCCAGGTATTACAGCCAAGCAGTTGTGGGTCGGGTTGATAAGAACCCAAATCTAAAGCACACGCGCTTCTTTGAGAATCGAATCATTGGGTTGCCCCTCTCCCCACCCTCTTTTTTTTTTTTCTTCTTAAACTGAGTCAGGAGAGCAGATGAGGTGGGAGGGAAGTCACCATTCCTGGTTCCTCCACACCTGCCTTCAGAATCTCACGTTGGTCCCTCGCAGTTAGCTTGTGTTCCCTGAACCAACAAGGAGTACAGAGCAGTTGGCTGAATGTGAGCCAAGGGACAGCAGGGGTAGTTTGGTGAGGGAAGGGGTTTGTTTATTAATCGATTTTTCTTAATATTTTGCCCTTGTTCAATTCTTTTCTCTCTCTTTTTTCAAAGAGTATTTTGTGTTCAACACGATTTTTCATTAGCAAATAAATGAAATAATAAAATAAAATAAAAAACAAGCCAAACAAACAAACAAAACAAAATAAAAAACTAGTGTGTGTGTATATAAAATTCTTCATTTTATAGCCCAGACAAATTCACTATAATTTTGTTGCATATAGTTGTTTCTTACTTATACAAGGATGGATCTAGATTTATACAAGGGGGAGGGGGTGAAGATTAAATATAATTTGAGAGTCTGCTTCAGATAGATCAATAGAAAAATACAAAAATGAATATTTAAAATGACCCAAACCATGTAGCAATATATTTTAAAAGTTGACAAATGCTGCAAACAGTTTGTCTCATCAGTTTGTTTCCTTTCTGTTTAGCGACTCCTATCATATTTGAATTTCAGTGTGAGCTAGAATGCTGGCAAATATATTTTAGTTGTACACCAGGGAAATTTTAATTTACTTTTTAAAGCAGCATTCCATAGTGCTGAACTACAGAACAAAAATCGTATCAATTCTTTGAGTGTCATTTCCATTTTCCCTAATATGTTTCTGTGAAATGGGCTCTTTGGTAATAATAGTGATAAATATAAAAAACAGATTGTAGAGATTTAATTTTTACAACACTAACAAAAAAAGATTTTTACTATATCACACAAAGATGAAGACTGTTACATTAAATAAAATGTCAGACACTGAAATGTCATTTTGAAAAATTTGAATCTCCCTTTTTCCTTTGATATGTGACCTGATACTACTAATCACATTATCATCAGAAAGTTGACATTGATATGAGTTTGTATTATATTTTACTTTATTTATTTATTTATTTGTTTGTTTTTTTTGTGGTACGTGCCCCTAGCGGGAACGGAACCCAGGGCTCTCTGGTCCGCAGGTCAATGCTCAACCGCTGAGCCAAACTGGCCAGGGCTGAGTTTGTATTTTAAATGTTAAAATGGACTCTGCAACAAATTATAGTGAAATTAGATGATCAATTTTTAATTTACTTTTATTATTATTATTTTTTGAGTGTTCCCTTTCTAATCCCTTTTCAGTTTTTTATTTCTTTAATTAATTTTTAAAAATTTATTTTTGTTACAGATGTTTCTCTTTCCCGCCATTGATACCCTCCTTACCCTCCCTCCCCGCCCTGTGTACCCAGCTTTGTTGTCCATGTCCATTGGTTATGCATACATGCATGTAAATTCTGTGGTTAATCTCTCCCCACCCACTCCCTCTTCTGGAGATTTTCAGTCTGTACCCTACTTCCACGTCTCTGGGACTACCCTGTTCTTCAGACTGTTATGTTCATTATATTCCACAAATAAGTGAGATCATGTGATATTTGTTTTTCTCTGTTTGGCTTGTTTCGCATAAAATAATACTCCCCAGGTCTTTCCATGTTGTCTCAAAGGATAAGAGATCTGTCTTTCTTACAGCTGCATAGTACTCCATTGTGTACATACACCACACTTTTTTATACATTTGTCTACTGATGGACACTCGGGCTGTTTCCAGATCTTAGCTATTGTAAATAATGCTGCTATGAACATGGGGGTATATATATTCTTTCTGATTGGTGTTTCAGGCTTCTTAGGGTATATTCCTAGAAGTGGGATCACTGGGTCAAATGGCAGTTCAATTTTTAATTTTTTGAGGAAACACCATAGTGTTTTTCATAGTGGCTGCACCAGTCTGCATTCCCACCAGCAGTGTACTAGAGTCCCCTTTTCTTTACACCCTCTACAACACTTGTTGTTTGATGATTTGTTGATGGTGGCCATTCTGACAGGTGTGAGGTGATACTTCATTGTTGTTTTAATTTGCATCTCTCTGATGATCAGTGATGTTGAGCATTTCTTCATATGTCTCTTGGCCATTTGTATGTCGTGTTTGGAGAGGTGTCTATTTAGGTCCTCTGCCCATTTTTTAACTGGGTTCTTTGTCTTCCTTTTGTTGAGTTGTATGAGCGCTCTATATAATTTGGAAATTAACCCCTTACCTGATGTATCATTGGCAATTATGCTCTCCTATAGAGTGGGTTGCCTTTCCATTTTGGTAGTTGTTTCTTTTGCTGTGCAGGTTTTTATTTTGATGTGGTCCCATATGTTCATTTTCTTCTTTGTTTTTGTTGCCTTAGGTGATGTATCAGTGAAAATTCTGCCACATACAATGTCTGGAATTTTGTCGCCTACATTTTCTTCTAGGATTTTTATGGATTCATGAGTCACATTTAAGTCTTTTATCCACTTTGAGTTTATTCTTGTGTGTGGCGTAAGTTGATGGTCTAGTTTCATTTTTTTTTTTTTTTTTTTGCATGTAGCTATCCAATTTTCACAACACCATTTATTTATTTATTTATTTTTTATCCTCACCTGAGGCTACTTTTCCATTTTTTGTACAGATAGAGTGGGAGGGAGAGAGAGGAAGGGAGAGAGAGAGAGAAACATCAACGTGAAGGGACACATCGAGTGGCTGCCACCCGCACGACCAACCAGGGCCGGGGACAAACTGCAACCGAGGTACGTGCCCTTAGCGGGAACCGAACCTGGGTCTCTCTGTACCGCAGGCCGACGCTCTAACCGCTGAGCCAAACCGGCCAGGGCCCAACACCATTTATTAAAGAGGCTGTCTTTACTCCATTGTATGCTCTTGCCACCTTTGTCAAATATTAATTGAGCATAATATTTTGAGTCCATTTCTGGGTTCTCAGTTCTATTCCATTGATCTATGTACCCGTTCTTGTGCCAGTACCAGGCTGTTTTGATTACAGTAGCTTTGTAGTATAACCTGATATCTGGTATTGTGATCCCACCTACTTTATCCTACTTTGTCCTTTTTCAAGATTGCTGTGGCTATTCAGGGTCTTTTTTTGTTCCACGTGAACTTTTGAAATATTTGTTCTAGTTCTGTGAACTATGTCGTTGGTATTTTGATGGGAATTGCATGAATCTGTAGATTGCTTTGGGTAGTATGGACATTTTCATGATGTTGATTCTTCCAATCCATGAACAGGTATGTGCTTCCACATTTTTATATCTTTCTCTATTTCTTTTTTCAATGTCCTATAGTTTTCTGCAAATAGGTTCTTTACTTCTTTGGTTAAGTTTATTTTTAGGTATCTTAAATTTTTGCTGCAATGGTAAATAAGATTTTTTTTAGTTTTTTTTTTTCTGTGAGTTCATCATTGGTGTATAAGAATGCCATTGATTTCATGAGGTTAATTTTGTATCTTGCTAATTTGCCAAATTCATTTAAGTCTAGTAGATTTTTGATGGAGTCTTTGGGGTTTTCAATATATAATATGATGTCATCTGCGAATAATGACAGTTTCATTTCCTCTTTTCCAATATGGATTCCTTTTATTTTTTCTTTATGTCTGATTGCTATGACTAATACTTCCAGTACTATGTTAAATGAGAGTGGTGAAGTGGGCATCCTTGTCTTGTACCTGTCCTTATGGATTTTGTCTATCATTTTGTTTATGTGGTGTATCACATTTATTGATTTGCGAATATTGTACCAGCCTTGCATTTCTGGGAAGAATCCCACTTGGTTATGGTGAATAATTGTTTTGATGTATTTCTGAATCCAATTTGCCAGGATTTTGTTCAGGATTTTGGCATCTATGTTCATCAGGGATATTGGCCTGTAGTTTTCTTTCTTTGTAGTGTCTTTTTCTGGTTTTGGAATTAGATTTATGCTGGCCTCATAAAACGTGTATAGAAGTCCTCCTTTTTCTTGAATTTTTTGGAATAGTTTGAGGAGAATGAGTGTTAGTTCTTCTTTGAATGTTCGGCAAAACTCCCCCATGAAGCCGTCCGGGACTGGGCTTTTGTTTATTGGGAGTTTCATGATTACATCTTCAGTTTCCTTAGTTACTATTGATCTGTTCCAGATTTCGATCTCTTCCCAGTCCAGTTTTGGGAGACTATGTGTTTCTAGAAATTTGTCCATTTCACTTAGATTGTTGAATTTGTAGCCAATTAATGGCTCATAATATTTGTCCACAATTCGTTGTATTTCTGTGGTGTCAGTTAATATTTCTCCTCTTTCATTTCTGATTTTGTGTATTTGGGTTCTCCCTTTTTGTTTCTTGGTGAATCTAGCTAAGGTTCCATCAATCTTGTTTATCTTTTCAAACAACCAGCTCTTTGTTTCATTGATCCTTTGAATTGTTTTTTTGGTCTCCATGTCATTTATTTCTGCTCTTACCTTTACTATTTCCTTCCTTCTACTTGCTCTAGGGTTTTCTTTTTGTTTGCTTTCTAGTTCTTTAAGTTGTGAGGTTAGATAGTCAATTAGAAATTTTTCTTGTTTCTTGATGTGGCCTTGAGGTGAACTTCCCTCTCAGAACTGCTTTGTTGTATCTCATAGATTTTGTATTGTTGTGTATTCATTTCATTGTGTTCCAGAAAGTTTTTAATTTCTTTCTTGTTCTCTATGGTAACCCATTCATTGTTCAATAACATGCTATTTAGCGTCTGTGTTTTCAAATATCTTTGCTTGTTCTTGTTGCAATTGTTTTCTAGTTTCATGCCATTGTGTTCTGAGAAGATGCTTGATATGATTTCAATCTTCTTGAACTTGTAGAGACTTAGTTTGTGCCCTAACATGAGTTCTATTTTTGAGAATATCCCATGTACACTTGAGAAGAATGTGAATTCTATAGTTTTGGGGTGTAATTCTCTGTAAATAACTATTAAATCCATTTAATTTAGCCCTTCATTTAGAGTCTGTGTTTCCTTGTTAATTTTTTATCTAGAAGATCTATCCAGTGATGTCAACAGGGTGTTGAAGTCCCCTGCTATGATTGTATTGCTGTTGATTTCTCCTTTGAAGTCCTCCAAAAGATTCTAAATATATGTTGGTGCTCCTATATTGGGTGCATATATGTTTACCAAGATTATATCTTCCTGTTGGATAGATCCTTTCAATATTATGTCGTGGCCTTCTTTGTCTCTAGTTATGGACTTCATTTTGAAATCTACTTTATCAGATATGAGTATTGCTACTCCAGCTCTTTTTCTCCTTTGCTTAAGAGAAATTTTCCATCCCTTCATTTTTAACCTATCTGAGTCTTTTTTTGTGAGGTGGGTCTCTTGTAAACAACATCTATGTGGATCATGCTTTCTTATCCAGTCACCTACTCTGTGTCTTTTTATCGGAGCATTCAAACCATTTACACTTAAGGTGATTATTGATATGTAGTTATTTATTGCCATTTTTGTTTAGTGTGCTTATCTTTTTCTTCCTATTTCTTCTGCTAAATACAGCAGTCCTATTAACATATCTTGCAGTGCTAGTTTGGTGCTAATATATTCCCTTAGCCTTATTTTATGTCTGGGAAGTTCTTTATTTGTCCTTGCATTTTGAATGATAGCCTTGCTGGATAGAGTAGTTTTGGATTCAGATCTTTGCTTTTCATGACCTTGATTACTTCATGCCACTCTCTTCTGGCCTGTAGTGTTTCTTTTGAATAGTTATCTGAGAGCCTTATGGGGTTTCCTTTGTAGGTAACCTGTTGCTTCTCTCTTGCTGCCTTTAGGATTCTCTCTTTGTCTTTAATTTTTTGCATTTTAATTACTATGTTTCTTGATGTGGGCCTATTTTGGTTCTTCTTACTTGGGGATCTCTGTGCTTCTGAAACTTGAATGCTTTCTTTCTTCACCAAATTAGGAACATTTTCTGTCATTATTTCTTCAAACATATTCTCTAATTCTTGCCTATTTGCTTCTTCTTCAGGTACTCCTATGATGTGAATGGTATTACATTTCCAGTTTTCCCACAGTTCCCTTAAGCTGTCTTCTTGTTTTTTAAATTATTTTTTCCTTTTGGTTTTCTGATTGGTTGATTTTTTCTACCCTGTCTTCTAATTCACTGATTTGGTCTTCAGCTTCCTGTACTCTGCTTTTTAGTCCTTCCAATGTGTTCTTAATTTCTGCTATGTCATTCTTCATTTTCACTTGGTTGGTTTTCAATATTTCTATATCTTTACTTATGGTGCTGATGTCCTTACTCATGCTGTTGAGCTTTCTCAAAATCATGGCTCTGAACTCTACCTCTGATAATTTGCTTAGCTGCATTTCATTGACCACATCTTTGATAGAGTTCTCTTGTTCTTTCATTTGGGATTTGTTTTTTTGTTTCACCATTTTGGCTATCTCAGTGGGTTTGGAGCCTGCCAAATTTTCCTTGTGGGTGTTGGTGTTCTGCTGTTTGTGGTTCTCTCTACTGGGTTTGGATGAGCCTGGGTGGGCCTATGTTAAACACCATTGTCAAGTTTTACTTTCCTGGATAGATTTGCAAACCTAGGAAAGATTCAGTTATCCTCTAGCTTTTTGCCTGGAGGCTATTAGTCTCAGTTACTCAAGGCCTTGGTATGTAGCCCTGATGTTTTGTGTAGGAGGATTTCCAGAGGGTGGGGCAGGTGCTGGTTGTTAATGATTCTCAGTTTACATTTCTTTACCTCACCTGGAGGAGGCTGAATCTCTGAGGGAGGGGCTGCTGCTTTTCCCCACAGCTCTGGGAATGAACAAGCTGGCTACCATCCTTTGTGGCCGCGACTCAGCAAAAACTCTAAGTGCCCTGCAAATCCTGAGTGTCCCTACAGAGCTTCATTCCAGTCTGCCCTCCCTCTGCTGGAACTCCAGGTGAGTGGCTGTAGCCAATCCAGTGCTCTGTTCTGGCCCTCTGCACTGTGGAGCAAGCTTAGTATTTTATCCTTGAGGGCACTGCTCACAGCTAAGACCACTGCTGTTTGTGGGCTCCCAGCCCGCCACTCTCTTGCACCTCCACAGATCCTACTGATGTTCCTGGTTATATGGTCATGTCCCACTGTTTTTCTGTTGCTTTTTTCTGAGGATTTGTTTTTATTTTTGTTGTAATTCCCGTTTAATCCTGGGAGATCGTCTGTGTAGCTTCCATTCACTCCGCCGCCATTTTTGCATATCTACTTTTATTATTAATTAATTTTTTGCTGTTTATTTAAAAATTTTTATTGAATCTATTGAGGTGACATTGGTTAATAAAATTATATAGGTTTCAAACGTTCAATTTCACAATACACTGTCTATATTTTATTATGTGTTCACCATCCAAAGTCCATTACCATTTATTTCCTTTTTACCGTGTTCTTCCTGTCCCTACCCACCTTTTCCTCTGGTAATCATCATACTATGGTTTGTGTCTGTGAGGTTTTTATTTTTTCCTTAATCTCTTCACCCCTTTCCCCAGCCCCACTATCCCTTCCCCTCTGTCAACTGTCAGTCTAGTTTCTGTACCTATGAGTCTGTTTGATTTTGGTTTTTTTTTGTAACTTTGTTCATTAGATTCCACATGTAAGTGAAACCATATGATATTTGTCTTTCTCTGATTGGCTTCTTTCACTTAGCAAGCTACTCTCCAGGTCCATCCATGTTGTAAAAGGTAAGAGTTCTTTGTTTTTAATGGCCAAATAGTATTCCATTGTGTAAGTATACCACAGTTCTTTATTTACTCTTCTACTGATGAGCACGTGGGATGGGTCCAAATCTTGGCTATTGTAAACAAAACTGCAGTGAACACAGGGGTGCATATATTCTTTCTAAGTAGAGTTTCAGATTTCTTCAGGTATATTCCCAGAAGTGGAATTATTGGGTCAAATGGCAGTTCCACTTTCAATTTTTTGAGGAAACTCCATACTGTTTTCCATAGTGGCTGCATCAATCCCCATTTCCACTACTAGTGCACATCCTGGCCTGCACTTTTTTGTTGATTTATTGATGATAACCATTCTGAGAGGTGTGAGGTGATAATTCATTGTGGTTTTAATTTACATTTCTCTGATGATTAGTGACATTGAGTCTATTTTTATATATCTATTGGCCATCTGAATGTCCTCTCTGAAGAAGTGTCTATGTAATTCTTTTGCCCTTTGTTCATCTTTGTTTGGTGTTGAGTTATATAAGCTCTTTATAAATTTTGGATAATAACCCTTTAGCAGATATATCTTTGTTGAATATGTTCTCTCATTCAGTGTGTTGTCTTTTAATTTTGTTGATGGTTTCCTTTGCTGTGCAAAATCTGTTTAGTTGGATGTTGTCCCATTTGTTCATTTTTTTCTTTTGTTTCCCTTGCTGAGGAGATATATCTAAAAAATATTGCTACACCAAATATCAGAGATTTTACTGGCTTTGTTTTCTTCTAGGATTTTTATGGTTTCAAGTGTTACAGTAAAGTCTTTTATCCATTTTGAGTTTATTCTTACATATGGTGTAAGAAGGTGTTCTAGTTTCATTTTTTTTTGCATGTATTGTACAATTATCCCAATACCATTTATTGAATAAACTGCCTTTACCCCACTGTATATTATTGCCTTCTTTGTCAAATACTAATTGACTATAAAGATGTGGGTTTACTTTTGGGCTCTCTATTACGTTTCATTCATCTATATGTCTGTTTTTATGTCTGTACCATGCTGCTTTGATTACTATGACTTCATAGCACAGTTTACTATCAGATAGTGTGATACCACCAATTTTGTTCTTCTTTCTCAAGATTGTTGTGGCTAGGTTCTTTTGTTGTTCCATATACATTTTGGGAATATTTGTTCTAGTTTTGTGAAATACAGCAATGGTATCTTGGTAGGAATTACATTGCATCTATAGGTTGCTTTGGGTAGTATGGACATTTTAATGATGTTAATTCTTCCTATCTATGAACATGTTATATGCTTCCACTTATATGTATGTCCTTTAGTCCTTATAATTTTCCAAGTACAGTTCTTTTACCTCCTGGTTAAAAGGAGGTAAATAAAAAGGTCTTTGTTTTGTGTTGAGTTATATAAGTTCCTAGGTACCTTATTATTATTTTCGTTGTTGTTGCAGTTGGAAATGTTATTGTTTTCTTAGTTTTGCTTGCTGAGATTTTGTTTTATTGTATAAAAATGCCACTGAGGTAGATAAAAATGGCGGTGGAGTGAATGGAAACTACACAGACCATCTCCCAGGACCAAACTAGAATTACAACTAAAACAAAGATAAATCATTGGAAAAAGGCAAAGGAAAAGCAGTTGGAGAGGACCCATATAACAAGGGACAGGAAAAAAGAACACTGAATCTAACCTGGTAGGTCTGCAGAGGCACAAGAGGATGGGCAGGGAGTCCACGAACAGCAGTTCCTTCAGGGATAAAATCCAAGCTGCTCCACAGTGCAGAGGGCCAGAACAGAGCACTAAATTAGCTACAACCACTCACCTTGGGCTCCAGCAGAGGGAGGGCAGACTGAACTATGTGGAAACACTTGAAATTTGGAGGGCACTCAGAGTTTTTGCTGAGTCATGGCCACACAGGATAGTGGCCATCTTGCTCAGGGATCTTTGTCCCAGAGCTCTGGGGAGAAGCAGCACCCCTCGCTCAGAGATTTAACCCCATCCAGCTGGGACAAAAAATGCAAATTGAGGATCATTAACAACAAGCATCTGCCCCACCTTCTGGAAATCCTCTTACTTTGAACACCTGAGGGAGCTTTTCATTCATCTGAGGGATACAACCCAAAGCTCATCAAGTAGCTGAGACTAATAGCCTATAGGTAAAAAGCTCGAGGATAACTGAACCTTTCATGGGCTTCCAAATCTACCCAAGAAAGTAAGACATGACAGTGGTGTTTAACATGGGCCCACCCAGGCTCATCCAAACCCAGTAGAGGGAGCCACAAACAGCAGAGCACCAACACCCACAGGGAAACTTTGACAGGTTCTAAACCCCCTGAGATAGTCAAAATGGTGAAACAAAGAAACAAATCCCAAATGAAAGAACAAGAGAACTCTACTGAAGATGAGATAAATGAAATGCAGTTAAGAAAGTTATCAGAGGTAGAGTTCAGAGCCATAACCTTGAGGAAGCTCAACAGCATGAGTAAGGAGCTCAATATCATGAATAAAGAGACAGAAAGATTGAAAACCAACCAAGTGGCAATGAAGAATGACATAGCAGAAATTAAGAACACAATGGAAGGACTAACCAGCAGAGGAGAGCAAGCTGAGGACTTAATCAGTGAATTAGAGAACAAGTTGTGGAAAAAATCAACCAATCAGAAAACCAAAAAGAAGAAACAATTAAAAAGCAGAAAGACAGCTTAAGAGAACTGCGGGACAATGGAACTGTAACTATATTCACATTATAGGAGTTCCAGAAAAAGAAGAAAATAAGCAAGGTTTAGAGAATATATTTGAAGAAACAGTGACAGAAAACTTTCCCAACTTGGAGAAGGAAGAACACATTCAAGTTTAAGAAGCCCCAAATAAAAGAACCCAAACAGTCCCACACCAAGACACATAATAATTACAATGCCAAAAATTAAAGACAAAGAGAGAATCCTAAAGACAGCAAGAGATGAACAACAGGTTACTTACAAAACAAACAAACAAACAAACAAACAAACAAACAAACAAACAAAAAAACACCAACAACAACCCTAATGCTATCAGCTAATTTCTCAACAGAAACACTACAGGCCAGAAGGGAATGGAATGAAGTAATCAAGGTCATGAAAAACAACGATGTGAATCCAATATTACTCTATGCAGCAAGGCTATCATTCAAAATAGAAGATGAAATAAAGAGCTTCTCAGACAAAAAAAAGGTAAAGGAATATATCAGCACCAAACCAGCACTGCAAGAAATGTTAAAAAGGACTGCTGTAATTATTAGAAGAAATAGGAAAAAATAGAACCACAATAAACAAAAATGGCAATAAATAAGTACATGTCGATAGTAACCTTAAATGTAAATTGATTGAATGCTTTGATAAAAAGACACAGAGTAGCTGATTAGATAAGAAAGTATAACTTTATAAGAGACTCACCTCACAACAAAAGATTCACATAGGCTGAAAATGAAGGGATAAAAAAGAAATCTTCCAAACAAACAAAAAGGAAAAAAAAAAAACTGGGGTAGCAATACTCATATCTGATAAAATAGATTTCAAAATGAAGGCCATAACTAGAGACGAAGAAGGCCACTACATAATGTTGAAAGGATTTATCCAACAGGAAGATATAACCTTGGTAAACATATATGCACCCAGTATAGGAGCATCAAAATATATTACAAATCTTCTGCAGGACTTCAAAGGAGAAACCAATCACAATACAATCATAGCAGGGGACTTCAACACCCTGTTGACATCACTGGATATATCCTCTAAACAGAAAATTAGCAAGAAAACAAACACTCTAAATGAAGCACTAGACCAAATGGATTTAATAGATATCTACAAAGAATTACACCTCAAAAATGCAGAATTCACACTCTTCTCAAGTGCACATGGGACATTCTCAAAGCTAGACCACATGTTAGGACACAAACTAAGTCTCTCTAAGTTCAAGAAGATTAAAATCATCTCAAACATCTTCTCAGATCACAATGGCATGAAACTAGAAATCAATTGTAACAAGAACATGCAAGGACATTTCAACACATGGAGGCTAAATAGCATGTTAATAAACAATGAATGGGTTACCAAGGAGATTTAGGAAGAAATTAAAAACTTCCTGAAAACCAATGAAAATGAAGACACAACACAAAATTAATGCGATGCAGCGAAAGCAGTTCTGTGAGGGAAGTTCATAGTACTATATGCATACCTCAAGAAACAAGAAAAAATGTCTAATTGACTATCTAACCTCACAACTTAAAGAACTAAAAAGCAAACAAAAAGAAAACCCCAGAGGAAGTAGAAAGAAGGAAATAGTGAAGATCAGAGCAGAAATAAATGATATGGAGACCAAAAAAAAAAAAAAAAAATTTAAAAAATCAATGAAACAAGGTTCTTAAAAAAAAAAAAAACTAAACAAGGCTGATGAACCCTTAGGTAGATTCACCAAGAGACAGACAGAGAGAACTCAAATACATAAAATCAGAAATGAAAGAGGAGAAGTAACAACTGACACCACAGAAATACAAAGGATTGTTAACAAATACTATAAACAATTATATGGCAACAAATTGGACAATCTAAGCTAAATGGACAAATTTCCAGAAACACAAGTCTCCCAAAACTGAACTGAGAAGAGGTAAAAAACTTGAACAGACCAACAACAGTTAAGGAAATTGAAGATGTAATCAAGAAACTCTCAGCAAACAAAAGATCAGGCCCAGACAGCTTCAGAGGGGAGTTTTACCAAATATTCAAAGAAGAACTAACACTCATTCTTTTCAAACTATTCCAGAAATTTAAGAAGAAAGAATACTTCCAAACTTATTTTATGAGACCAGAATAATTTTAACTTCAAAACCTAATAAAGACTCTACGAAGAAAAAAAAAAAACTACAGGGCAATATTCCTAGTGAACATAGATGCCAAAATCCTGAACAAAATCTTAGCAAATTGGATTCAGAAATACATCAAAACAATTATTCACCATGACGAAGTGAAATTCATCCCAGAAATGCAAGGCTGGTACAATATTCACAAATCAATAAATGTGATACACCACATAAACAAAATGATAGACAAAATCCATATGATCATATCAATAGAGGTAGAAAAAGCATTTGACAGAACTTAGCACCCATTTCTGATCAAAATGCTTAGCAAATTGGGAATAAACAAATTATACCTCGACATAATAAAGGCCATATATGAAAACTTACAGCCAATATCATACTCAGTGGGCTAAAACTAAAAACATTTCTCTTAAGAGCAGGAAAAAGACAGGGATGCCCACTGACACCACTCTTATTTAACATGGTACTGGAAGTCTTAGCCACAGCAATCAAACATGAAGAAAAAATAAAAGGGATCCAAATTTGAAAAGAGGAAGTGAAACTATCATTATTCACAGATTACATGATATTACACATAGAAAACCCTAAAGACTCCATCAAAAATATGCTAGATGTAATAAATGAATTTGACAAGGTGGCAGGATACAAAATTAACATCAAGAAATTGACCGCATTCTTATACATCAATAATGAACTCACAGAAAGAGCAACTAAAAATACAATCCCATTTACCACCTTGGCAAAAAAATTAAGATACCTAGGAATAAAGTTAACCAAAGAAGTAAAGGACCTATTTGCAGAAAACTACAGGGCATTGAAAAAAGAAATAGAGGAAGAAATAAAAGTGGAAACACATACCTTGTTCATGGATTGGAAGAATCAACATCATGAAAATGTCTATACTACCCAAAGCAATCTATAGATTCAATGCAATCCCCATCAAAAGATCAATGACATATTTCACAGAATTAGAACAAATACTTCAACAGTTTATGTGGAACCCCAAAAGTCCCCTAATAGCCACAGCAATCTTGAAAAAGAAGGACAAAGTAGGTGGGATCACAATACTGAATATCAGGTTATACTACAAAGCTACTGTAATGAAAATAACCTAGTACTGGCACAAGAATAGTCATATAGTTCAATGGAATAGAACGGAGAACCCAGAAATGGACCCACGATATTATGCTTAACTAATATTTGACAAAGGTGGCAAGAGCATACAATGCAGTAAAGACACCTCTTTAATATATATATATATTTTATTTATTTATTTATTTTATCCTCACCCGAGGATATTTTTCCATTTTTTGTACAGATAGAGTGGGAGGGAGAGAGAGGAAGGGAGAGAGAGAGAGAAACATCGACGTGAAGGGACACATCGAGTGGCTGCCACCCGCATGACCAACCAGGGCCGGGGACAAACTGCAACCGAAGTACGTGCCCTTAGCGGGAACCGAACCCGGGTCTCTCCGGACCGCAGGCCGATGCTCTAACAGCTGAGCCAAACTGGCCAGGGCGACAGCCTCTTTAATAAATGGTGTTTGTTAAATTGGACAGCTACATGCAAAAAATGAAACTAGATCACTAACTTACACCATATGCAAGAATCAACTCAAAATGTATAAAAGACTTAAATGTGACTCATGAATCCATAAAATTCCTAGAAGAAAATGTAGGCAACACAATTTCAGACATCACACTCAGCAAAAAATTTTTTTTCTTTTTTTAATCCTCACTCGAGGACATTTTTTTTATTTTTTGTTCAGATAGAGTGGGAGGGAGAGAGAGAGGGAGAGAGAGAGAGAGAGAGAGAGAGAGAGAGAGAGAGAGAGAGAGAGAGAGAGAAACATTAATGTGAAAGGGACACTTCGAGTGGCTGCCACCCACATGACCAACCAGGGCCGGGGAAAAACTGCATCTGAGGTACGCGCCCCAAGTGGGAACCAAACCCAGGTCTCTATGGACTGCGGGCCGACGCTCTAACTGCTCAGCCAAACTGGCCATGGCCAATTTTTAACTTTTCAAGGTAACACCATAGTGTTTTCCACAGCGGCTGCACCAGTCTGCATTCCCATCAGCAGTGTACTAAAGTCCCGTTTCTCCACACCCTCACCAACACTTGTTTGATGATTTGTTGATGGTGGCCATTCTGACAGGTGTGAGGTGATACTTCATTGTTGTTTTAATTTGCATCTCTCTGATGATTAGTGATGTTGAGCATTTCTTCATACTTCTCTTGGCCATTTGTATGTCCTGTTTGGAGAGGTGTCTATTTAGGTCCTCTGCCCATTTTTTAATTGGATTCTTTGTCTTCCTTTTGTTGAGTTGTATGAGCACTCTTTTTATTTTGGAAAGTAACCCATTATCTGATGCATCATTGGCTATTATGGTCTCCCATATAGTGGGATCCCCTTCTGTTTTGATGGTTGTTTCTTTTGCTGTGCAGAAGTCTTTGAGTTTGATGTAGTCCCATGTGTTCATTTTTCCCTCTGTTTCTTTTGCCTTAGGTGTTGTATCAGTGGAAATTCTGCTGTATATGATGTCTGAGATTTTGTTGCCTACATTTTCTTCTAGAATTTTTATGGATTCATAAGTTACATTTAAGTCTTTTATCCATTTTGAGTTTATTTTTGTGTATGGTGTAAGTTGATGGTCTAGTTTCATTTTTTTGCATGTAGCTGTCCAATTTTCCCAACACCATTTATTAAAGAGGCTGTCCTTACTCCACTGGATGCTCTTGCCACCTTTCTCAAATATTAATTGAGCATATTGTCTTGGGTCCATTTCTGGGTTCTCTGTTCTGTTCCACTGGTCTATATGTCTGTTCTTGTGCCAGTACCAGGCTGTTTTGATTACAGTGGCTTTGTAGTATAACCTAAAATCTGGTATTGTTCTTCCAACTTTGTTCTTCTTTTCAAGATTGCTTTTTTTGGTTGCATATGAACTTTTGAACTAGTTGTTCTAGTTCTGTGAAGTATGTAATTGGTATTTTGATGGGGATTACATTGAATCTGTAGATTGCTTTGGGTAGTATGGACATTTTAATGATGTTGATTCTTCCAGTCCATGAGCACGATATGTACTTCCACTTTTTTATATCTTCCTCTATTTCTTTTTGTATTGACCTGTAGTTTTCTACAAATAGGTCCTTTATTTCTTTGGTTAAGTTTATTTCTAGGTATCTTAATTTTTTGTTGCTGTGATGGTAAATGGATTGTTTTTTTCATTTCTCTTTCTGTGACTTTATCATTGGTGTATAAGAATACCATTGATTTCTTGGCGTTTATTTTGTATCCTGCTACTTTGCCAAATTCATTTAAGTCTAGTAAATTTTTTATGGAGTCTTGGGTTTTCTACATATCATATGAGAAAAATGACAGTTTCATTTCCTTTTTTCCAGTTTGGATCCCTTTTATTTTTTCTTTCTGTCTGATTGCTGTGGCTAACACTTCCAGTACTATGTTAAATAAGAGTGGTGAAAGTTGGCATCCTTGTCTTTTTCCTGTTCTTAAGGGAAATTCTTTTAATTTTTGCCTATTGAATATGGTGTTGGCTGTAGGTCTTTCCTATATGACCTTTATTATGTCGAGATATGATTCCTCTATTTCCACATTGCTGAGCGTTTTTATGAGAAATAGATGTTGGATTTTGTTGAAGGCTTTTTTGGCATCTATTGATATGATCATGGGGTTTACATTCTTCATTTTATTTATGTGGTGTATCACATTTAGTGATTTGCAAATATTGTACCAGCCTTGCATTCTTGGGATGAATCCCACTTGGTCATGGTGAATAATTTTTTTGATGTATTGCTGGATCCGATTTGCTAGTATTTTGTTCACAATTTTAGCATCTATGTTCATCAAGGATATTGGCCTATAGTTTTCTTTCTTTGTAGTGTTGTTTTCTGACTTTGTAATTAGATTTATGCTGGCCTCATAAAACAAGTTTCGAAGTCTTCCTTCTTCTTGAATTTTTTGAAACAGTTTGAAAAGAATGGTGTTAGTTCTTCTTTGAATGTTTGGTAAAACTCCCCCATAAAGCTGTCCGGGCCTGGGCTTTTGTTTGGTGGGAGAGTCTTGATTACATCTTCAATTTTCTAATTGTTATTGATCTGTTCAAGTTTTCTCTCTCTTCCTGGTCAAATTTTGGGAGACTATGTGTTTCTAGAAATTTGTCCATTTCACTTAGATTGTCGAATTTGTTGCCATATAATTGTTCATAGTAGTTGTTAATGACCTTTTGTATTTCTATGGTGTCAGTTGTTACTTCTCCTCTTTCATTTCTGATTTTGTGTATTTGGGTTCTTTCTCTTTGTTTCTTGGTGAGTCCAGCTAAGGGCTCATCAATCTTGTTTATTTTTTTGAAAAACCACCTCTTTGTTTCTTTGATCCTTTGAATTTTTTTTTTTTTTTTGTCTCTATATCATTTATTTCTGCTCTGGTATTTACTATTTTCTTTTTTCTCCTTGCTCTGGGGTTTTCTTTTTGTTTGCTTTCTAGTTCTTTAAGTTGTGAATTTAGATAGTCTATTAGAGATTTTTCTTGTTTCTTGAGGTAGGCCTGTCGTGCTATGAACTTCCCTCTCAGAACTGCTTTCGCTGCATCCCATAGATTTTGTGTTGTTGTGTCTTCATTTTCATTGGTTTTCAGGAAGTTTTAAATTTCTTTCGTGATCACCTCAGTATCCCATTCATTGTGTATTAACATGCTATTTAGCCTCCATATGTTGAAATGTCCTTGCATGTTCTTGTTGCAATTGATTTCTAGTTTCATGCCATTGTGATCTGAGAAGATGCTTGAGATGATTTCAATCTTCTTGAACTCAGAGAGACTTAGTTTGTGTCCTAACATGTGGTCTATCTTTGAGAATGTCCCATGTGCACTTGAGAAGAGTGTGAATTCTGCAGTTTTGAGGTGTAATTCTCTGTAGATATCTATTAAATCCATTGGTCTAGTGCTTCATTTATAGTCTCTGTTTCCTTGCTAATTTTCTTTCTAGAGGATCTATCCAGTGATGTCAGTGGGGTGTTGAAGTCCCCTGCTATGATTGTATTGTGATTGGTTTCTCCTTTGAAGTCTTCCAGAAGATTTTCAATATATTTTGGTGCCCCTATATTGGGTGCATATATGTTTTTCAAGGTTATATCTTTCTGTTGAATAAATCCTTTCAATATTATTTAGTGGCTTTCTTTGTCTCTAGTTATGGCCTTCATTTTGAAACCTATTTTATCAGATATGAGTATTGCTACCCCAGCTTTTTTTTTTTTTCTTTTCTATTTGCTTGGAAGATTTCTTTCCATCCTTTCATTTTCAACCTATGTGAGTCTTTTGTTGTGAGGTGGGTCTCTTGTAAACAACATATAGATGAGTCATCCTTTCTTATTCAATCACCTAATCTGTGTATTTTACTGCATCACAATCCATTTACTTTTAAGGTGATTATTGATATGTACTTATTTATTGCTATTTTTATTTAGTGTTCTTATATTTTTCTTCCTATGTTCCCTGATAATTACAGTAGCTTTTAAAAACATTTCTTGCACTGCTGGTTTGGTGCTAATGTGTTCCCATAGTCTTTTTTTTTGTCTGTGAAGCTCTTTATTTGACCTTCTATTTTGATTGATAGCCTTGCTGGGTAGAGTAGTCTTGGATTCAGATCCTTGTTTTTCATGACCTTGAGTACCTCATGCCATTTCCTTCTGGCCCATACTGTTCCTGTAGAGAAGTCAGCTGAGAGCCTTATGGGGGTTTCTTTGTTGGTAACCTGTTGCTTATCTCTTGCTGCCTTTAGGATTCTCCTTTTGTCTTTAATTTTTGGCATTTTGATTACTATGTGTTGGTGTAGGCCTGTTTGGATTCTTCTTACCTGAGGCTCTCTGTGCTTCTTGAAATTGAATGCCTTCTTCCTTCACCAAATTAGGGAAGTTTTCTCTCACTATTTCTTCAAATATACTCTCTAACCCTTGCTCATTTTCTTCTTCTTTGGGGACTCCTATGATACGAATATTATTACCTTTCCAGTTGTCCCACAGTTCTCTTAAGCTATATTCCTGTTTTTTAATTGTTTTTTCCTTTTGGTTTCCTGATTGGTTGATTTTTTTCTACCCTGTCTTCTCATTCACTGATCCAGTTCTTTGTTTCCTGTACTCTGCTGTTTAGACCTTCCAATATGTTATTTCTGATATGTTATTCTTCATTTCTTCTTGGTAGTTTTTTATTTCTAACTGGTTGATTTTGAACATTTCTATGTCTTTACTCATGTCTTTACACATGCTGTCAAGCTTCCTCAAGATCATGGCTCTGAATTCTACCTCTGATAACTTGCTTAACTGCACCTCATTTATCTCATCTTTAGTAGAGGTCTCTTGTTCTTTAATTGGGCATTTGTTTCTTTATTTTACCATTTTGGCTATCACAGTGGGCTTTGGAGCCTGCCAAATTTTCCCTATGGGTATTGGTGTTGTGCTGTTTGTGGCACCCTCTACTGGGTTTGGATAAGTTGGGTGGACCCATGTTAAACACCACTGTGAAGTCTTACCTTCCTGGGCAGAGTTTCAAGCCCAGAAATTGTTCACTTAATCTGTAGCTTTTGCCTGGAGGCTATTAGTGGCAGTTACTTGAAGAGCCTTGGCTTCTGAGTTGAATGAAAAACTCCCTCAGGTGTTCAGAGTAAGGGGATTTCCCGAGGGTGGGCAGATGCTGGTTGTTAATGAATTTCAATTTGTATTTCAATTTCCTCTGGGTGGGGTTGAATCTCCAAGGGAGAGGCCACAGCCTCTCTCCAGAGCCCTGGGAAGGAGTAAGATGGCCACTGTCCTGTGTGGCCACAACTCAGCAAAAGCTCTGTGCCCCCTCCAAATCCCGAGTGTCCCCACACAGTTCCAGTCCAGTCTGCCCTCCCTCTGCTGGAGCCCAAGGTAAGTGGCTGTAGCTGTTTTAGCATCTGTCCTGGCTCTGCGCTCTGGAGCCGCTTGGGAGTGTAACCCCAAGGGCGCTGCTCCCAGCTAAGGCCGCTGCTGTCTGTGGGCTCCCAGCCCCCCTCTCACGCCTTTGAAATTTTTCCAAGATTGAGTCAGTGTCCCTGGTTATATGGCTCTCCAAGCTGCTTTTCTGTTGCTTTTTCCTGACGATTTGTCTTTATTTTTGTTGTAATTTAGTTTTGTCCTGGGCAATGGTCTGTGTAGCTTCCATTCACTCCGCTGCCATTTTGGAATCCTCCTACTTTCTTATCAACTTTAAAATAAGCAGTATAATATAATTAACTATAGTTGCCATACTGTACATTTTATCCTCATGACTTATCTTATAACTATAAGTTTGTGTCTTTTGACTTTACTTATTTCTCCCACTCCCTACCTCTGCTCTCTGGCAACCACCAATGTATTCTCTTGGTTTTGGTGGGTTATTTTTCATTTCACATATATGTGAGATCATCTGGTATTTGTCTTTCTCTGTCTTGACTTATTTCACTTAACAAATGTTCCCAAGGCCCATCTATTTTGTTGCAAATGGTACTATTTCCTTCTTTATAATGACTGAGTAATATTCCATTATATATATAATCTATATCTTGATATAGATATAGACATGTATATAATGATAAATATGGATATGCCACATTTTCTCTATCCATACAGTTGTCAAAAACTCTTAGAGTGTTTTTGTAGCCTGGTTATTGTAACTAATGTTGCAATGAGTATTGGCATACATATAGCTTTCTGAGATACTGTTTTGTTTACTTTGGATAAATACCCAGAAGTGGGATTGCTGATCATAGAGTTGTTTTACTCATTTATTTTATTTTTGAGTAACCTACATACTGTTTTTCATCGTAGTGGCATGAATATCAGTTCCATTAACAGTGCACAAGGGTTCCCTTTTCACCAGCATTTGTTATTTCTTGTGTTGTGTATAATAGCTATGGAATATTTTAATTCTGACAACGTCTAATTTATTTTTTTTCTTGTATGCAGTGATAATTTTATATCCTGTTTAAGAAATTTTTACCTATCCCAAGATTAGAAAGATTTTCTTCTAAGTTTTCTTCTAGAAGGTTTGTAGTATTAGCTTTAACAATGAAGACTGTGATTCATCTCAAATTTATGTTTGCACATGGTATGAGTTCAAAGTCAAAGTTCATTTTCCCCCCTCAAAATGTTGTTCCAACACAAAAGTAGAAAGGCAAACACCAAATTAGAGTCCAGGATTAGGTTTTGCAGGATTATAGTTATGGTTCTCAGAGAAATAAAAATGAATTTATTTCAAGTTTGAGTTCAAACTTCCCTTTCTGTGCCTGGAGAAGTTACTCTCTGAACTGTGGGAGGGAAAAGACTAAGGAAAAGAGAGCAGATGAAAGAGAAATGGTGGCCCATGGACAGGATGGTAATTACCCAGAAGAATTTTGTAGACAGCACATGTGAAGCACTCCCCTTTAATCATTGTGCACAGAGGCAGTACTTCTTTTACCTTTACCCTAGAGTCGCTACAGACCATGTTGCTGCCACCCAAACAAGAACTGTACACTGTCTGCACCTTGAAATCAGTTGTCCTGGGTCTCCTTTATTTGCAGCCAGCCCATAAGCCAATGACCACTTTGCAACAGTGATGATCAGCTGTGCCCATGACTCTATTCAGCTTCCATCAGAAGTGTTGTCCTATGTCACAACACTCCAACCCTCACCCAAGACCAAGGTAAACCCTGAGCAACAACATGGGGCTTAGAACATCTACGAGGGTGATGTATGTGAGGGAAAGCAAATCTACCTTCAACAGAACCTGCCTGATAGCTCCCCATTGTAAAATGCATTCCATTATACAATTTTAAGGGTCTTTAGACTTGGTTTCATACATAGGATCCAGTTAAGAATTGTACTAATCATTATTACTATAATTAAGCATGCACTGAATCACTCAGTAGGGAAAATTTTGCCTTTACAGTTTATTTCATCTTTTCAAATTTTATGGCTGAACAAAATTGCAATCACCATGATTCTAATTTTAGTTTAGTGGCAATTGTTTCACATTCTGAAGTTGCTCTTTCAGGTTGTTCCTAATGGAGGGGAGGGGAACTGGCTAGGAAATTATGTCCCTGGGATTTTTAGAGTATGCTACATATTGGGGTCACATGTCTGCTTGTGCGTAGAGCGTTTATCTCATTTTGAAGTTTCTTGCTCTCTCCCTCGAATCCCTCCTTGAGAAGCCGTTCTTGTTCCTGAAAGAGAAGGTGGAAATTGACTCACACAATTTAAACATTTCCCACATTTGCCTGATTATTCCCTGTGTCAATACCTATGTTAGTCCCTCATGAGTTTTTGAACCTTACTTTTGAAATTGTGCCTTTCTTAACAACTATTATATCACTCTCTCTGAAGTCTTATATGCCTGCCAGTAATTTTTCTGGGCTTTATTTAGCTAGAGAAATGCTCTTCCCTTAAATTAAAAAAAAACGTTAGTGACCCAGAATCATATTCTTGGCCCGCTTCACCCAAACGCAGCAGTCTTTCTGGAAAATCCATTATTTTTGTTTCTCTTCAACTCTGATCTAGGTAGTGTTGATTCTCCAAAACATGTCTAAGAAGGTAAGAAAGATAAGAAAATTCCATTGGAAAGGCTACTACATAATTCAGAATCATGGCAGCTGTTTGATTAGGGAACTTAGTACAATCTCCAAAACTTTGTGGCAAAATAACAGGAATATGTTGAAGAGATCAGCGCCTGCTCTGGTCCACACTGTATTTCTGGACATTAGGACTCAACAATGGAGAACAGGAAGATACAGGCAGCCTGGGTATATAGTTATATGATTAATTGTGTAGCTGATCATGGAGTCTTCCTATTCATTAGGGTGCCTACAGAGATAAAGTTATACCAGGGACAACAGAAACAAAATCACCATTGACTCTACTGAGTAGGATAGACAGACCAGCTATTCTTCCACAAGGCAGGATTCAGGAACATTACTTATCTCTCATGAAGTTGTAATTTCCTCATTTGAAATGAGAATACATGGTACCTATGGTACCTACAACATAACGAACATTTGATCACAGAATGACTGTAAAGCCATTGTGCAGTGCCTGCAGTAAGTAGCTTTTGTTTATTAGATTTGATCATAAAAGATCCATGAAATTTTATTTTGTAAGTAAATACCCTTTAGTAACCAGAGATGGTCATCAGGAAAAGCAATAAGAGAATTAAGTGTCTACTAGTGTTTGGGCCAGAAAACCCTTTTTTTGTTGTTAATTCTCACCCAAGGATATTTTTTCATTGATTTTTAGATAGACAGGAAAGAAAAGAGTGAGAGAGAGAGAGAAGCATCAATGTGAGAGAGACACATCGATTGGTTGCCTCCTGCAAAACCCTGATGGGGGCTGGGGATAGAACCTGCAACTCAGGTACATGCCCTTGACTGGGAATCAAACCTGAGGCCCTTTATTACAGGAGCCTACACTCTATCTGCTGAACCACACTGGCCAGGGCTGGGCTAGAAAATTCTCTACTGTGACATATGCTCTAACTTCTAAGCAGTGTTTTTGATTCAATGCCTTGGAAGATAAAATGATGATGGCAGAATGGAATACCTGAAGTTTACGACTTATATTCTCCTCTTGCTCTGCCTTTAACTTAGCCCTGTCCAGCTCCATCTTCTCAGTCAATTGTTTCAAATGTTCCTGATAACTCTTTTCTTTCTCCTCCATCATCTGTTGATTCTTCTTTTGCATTTCCTCCAACATTTTTGCTGTAGCCTCTGCTGATTCGGCTTTCACACGTTGCACTTAGAAAGAAAAACAAGCAGAGAAACATGATGATTAAATTGTTACAGCCTTATTTTGCCTTTTGCCCCCCCCCCCCCCTGCACCTTTGTTGTAGTCTTATTTCTCAGAGGAAATTTCTGATGATAATTTTTGTACTGAGTACACAAAAGATGACCACAAATAGCAGTTTAAAAATCCCTTAGGACTATGAACTATACTTGCTATTCTTTGCTTTATAATAATGATTTCAGGTGGACTAGTTTGGATAACTAATGTGATTTCTAGGGTTTTCTGTCTAACCAGTGTTTTTGGCGGTTCACACCTTCGAGGTCTTTCTCCTTCTCTGTGAGTGACTGGTCTGTCTGTAGTAGTGCATCAGCCACGTTATCCTTGGAGTCCAAGTATTTCTTCAGGGTCTCTTCTGCCTAGTAATGCAAAGGAAGTTAGAATCAAGAAACGGAGACTATGGATTTAAACAAAACTCAGCAATGCATGTGTTAATTCAATTTAGTGTTATCACCTATATAACAATTATTGTAAAATTCAAATAGCTTTTCAAACTAAACTGGCCTAAAAGCCAACTCTGGATCACCTCTTGAACCTGTTTTATTCCCTATCACCCCAATTTTAGTAATTTGATTAGTAAGTCTGGTTTTATAACTGTATGGGTTAAAAACCTTACAGTTACCCTTTGAGATATATATGTATGTGTGTGTGTGTAAATATATATATCTTTATGTATTTTTTTTTAAATAACACATCCCACATCATTAGCTAATAATGTTTGCTCTATCTTCAAAATTAAACCAACCAGAACCCAGTGCTTGTCAGCTGCTCCTCCCAAGCACCCTGGTTCCAGACATCGTAATGATAGCAGACTGTTCTCTTAACTATTCCTTTATATTGGTATATTCAGGTTATATCAGTTAAAATTAGGTTTGGGTACATATTAATTTTAAGAAGAGTGGTTTAGAAAACCACTGTGGACCATTCCATTCACTTCAGAATTGGTTTCTCTACTTTTACTCCTCAGTCCATTCTTCACAGAGCAGTTAGTGTGATGCTATATGGTTTTAAGAAAGATCACGTCACATGTATGCACAAAACCCTCTACTGATTTTCCTACACTTTCCGAATAAAATTCCAGTATTCTCCGTGGTTTCCAAGGCACTACCTTGTCTGGACTCTGGCTTTCGAACACCCCCCTGACCTCATCTCCTTCTACCTCTTCCTTGACTCACTGCCCTCCTGCCACATTCCTTGCTATTCCTAGATGGTAAACCAATGTACTTTTCTGAGTTTTCCACTTGGACACGTTCTTGGCCTAGATATCCATTTGACTCACTCCATCACTCCTGTAAAGACTCTGCTGAAACAACACTTTACCTGAAAGGTCTTCTGTGAAAACATACATATAAAATAGCATCACATTTCCTTCCTCTTCTATGTCTATAATCTCCTTTCTTTTTCCTTTAGAGCACTTTTTGTCACAGTGATGATAACTGCTAGAGTCATCCTAATGTTATTCTCCCCTTTGTCCTTAGTAACAGAACTCTGAATTCTTTTTCACCTGGGCAGATTGAGGACCATGATAAAAATTGTATTTTCTGTTCCACATCCCTGGTAGTGGGTACCCATAAGGATTACATTCTGGCCAATAGCACTTAAGCAGAGGGCTACAGTACTTCTTGGAAATCACCTTAAAGAGAGCGGACCCAGAGATCTTTTACTGTACTGTTTTTCTCTTTTCTTTCCACCTGTAATATGAAACTAGTGGGTTAAACTCTAGCAGCCATCTTAGGCCATAAATGGACCTTAAAGCAAGAGACTGTGTGCTAAGGGGCTAGAACTGAATGAAGGAAGAGGCCTGAGAACAATATTATTATGGAGTTGTCATCATCAACCTGGACTCCCTCTTCATCACTTCTTGCACACAAGAGAGAAATTTTTGTCTTTTCTAAACCACTCTTTTTAAAATTAACATGTACTCAAACTTAATTTTAACGGATATAACCTGAATATACTAACATAAAGAAATTGTTAAGAGCACAGTCTGCTATCTGGATTTGCACTCCAGTTGTACCTATGTGTTCTTGGATGAGTTCTTTTACTTCTCTGTGTCTCAATTTTCTTATTTATAAAATGGGGTTACTAATATGTACCTTGTGGGGTTATTGTGAGAATTGAATGAATTAAGCCCTTTCATTTCCTGAAACACAACAAGCTCTATATGTGTTAACTACTATTACGTTTGCCTGTAAGCTATAGCCTGTTTACTTCTGGTAAATACTTTGAGATGACTTTTTAAAATATTGCCTTAGCCCCAGAAATTTGATTAAGACGAGATATAGAGTTAGACCTGAATATATGATTATCGAATCAATAGATGAGTAAATTAATGAATTAATTCTAGAAACCTTTTTTCTTTTTGAAGGCTCCCAGGGAGGAACATGATCTCCGTCCCGTGGTGGTCTCTCTTACTGAATAAATCAGAGGGTAGATGAGTGAGGGCAGAGGCACTATGTACCAGTCACCTTTCAGCTGTTCCCCAGTGCAGTTTAAAAGAGTCACCTCAGCAAGTTCTCAGAAATAGGACTCAGTAGGTAGTTTACCTGTATCCCCTTTTTGGGCACCTGGTAGTACTTATTCTTCAGCTCTTCTTTCCTCTGAATAAAGAGATAATAGCCTCCTGGTTTAGAAAATGTCCCCTGCTTCACATCTTCTTCAAGAGGACTGAAAATATCCTGAAGTAAGGTCATGCAGTAATCTGATGATGCTTTCACGTTTTGCTTACAAAAGTCATCGCGTTTTGCTAGTAAACATTTCTGTGGAGTGACAAAAGAACACAGGTGGTACAGTCAGCCACGAGGAGGATGTCACCATGCGCAGACCACAGAGAAATGCTTCTCTTGCAGAGATTATGGCATGCAGACAGTCCTCCCCCCGCCCTGACCTGGCTGCGAGACTCCAGAGTAGCCCAAAGAAGAGTGCTAGGTTTAAAAAATACCTCTACTTCTCTGCTTGTGATCATCTGAAGCTCCCTTCCCTACTTTTCCTGCTCCAGACAATGGCTCTGAAAGCACAGACACTCTTCCACATGAGGCTTCTCCTTTCAAGTCCAATTCCAAATGGTTTAGAGCACACACATTGGAGTCAGGCAGGCCTGGAGCCCCTGGGTCACCACTTGTGGCTTTGTGACACTCAACCTTTGTGAATTGAAGTTTCCTTGTTGGCAAGACAGGGGAAATTATGTCTATTTCATAGATTTCATGTCAGTATTATATGCAGTGATGTAATGTATTAAACCCACTGACTTTTTCATAAGTGCTCAGGAAAAAGACCATAATTATTGATATAATGTTTAAAATGAAAATATTTTTGTAGATTTTGTCAGTATAAGGCTAAGGAAGGTAATGAAGATTTTATCCCAGGAATTTTCACTATTGAGAAAGCCTAATAAAAATACATTTACCTATGTTAAAATCATTCAAGAGAACTATTTGTATTAAGCTTTTCCATTAGTCCGGAAGGGTGTCCATTGTCTGCTTACAGTGACTATCTAATTTCATTGGAACCTTTAAATGCAGGAAGGTAAAATTTATAAAATTCTGCCTTGCAAGCCAGGGGAGGGATTGTCATTCAACAATTCTTTTTTAATTTGTAAGGACTCAGACTTGAAAACATTCTTAAGTAGCATCTTATGATTGGTTCAACTTTTTTGGTTTTCTGAAAATTTTGCCATTGCTTTACTAAAGACAAAACACTTTTAATGTTTTCAAAAGCAGTTGAATTCTACCAGATTGTTGGCAGGGAACATGAAAGTACTGTACCTTTGATTAACTTTAAAAGAGAAAATTAATTAAAATAATTTTATATAAACACAGTGTTACAATGTACTCATTTGCTGAAAATATGGCATCCAGAGAAGAAAAATTAACATAAGAGGATATTTGTAATAAATAGTTGGTTATGGTGCCATGGTCTATAGAACTGACGCTGGAGTATTCTATTCTTTTAGGAATGATTGCAAGTGAGTATATATTAACTGAGTGCTTCTATCTTTGGGTCTAGGTAGAACTATTCATGTCTAGGAAGGCCCAGATTTTTCTGCCTCTTGTGATCTAGAACAGCATATATACCGCTAATTCCCTCTGGAACTTTTGGCCCACATCCTTGAAAGAATTCTTGATGAAGACTTCGATGGCCTCTTTCTCAGTGTCCCTGTGCAGGTCCAGCAGCTCCTGGAGGGTTTCTGTGGGCAGCTGCACCTTCCCAGCCATCTGCTGGTCATAGTAGGCAATGGCCTTTTGCACTGCGGCCGAGTTCTCGATCTGGGCCAAGGCCAGGACTGCGTTCTCCATGCAGGGCAGACCCCCACTTCTGATGGCATTGACATAGGTCGCAACCAGGCTCTCCAGTCCTACCGAAGAGAATTTTTATTAAAAAATAGCAATTATCAGGAGGTGAGGGAGAGGAACAAACCATAATCTGCTTATTCCTTAGAATGTAAATTTAATTATTTAATTGTTTAGAATCAACTGCTAGAATATTTTATATGCTTTTCTATTGTCACAAACAATAGTTTAAGGATTTTCTGAGGGAGGGTAGTGATGGATTATTTTGCTAACCTCTAGATTCAGCGAAGTTTAAAGCTTTTCTTTTCTTCTCCTTCTCGCATCCAAAAGGAAGATATTGCAATGAATGGATCAGAATACAATATTTTGGGACCAAGATATTAGGTATTGATCTTTCTCAAACATTCTACATCTTCTTTTTCTCTGCCTTTCTTTCTGTTCCCTATCACTTTATGAAGAAGGCTAAGGAGAAAACTTAATTCGTGTGTGCATGTGTTTGTGTGTGAGTGTGTGAGTGTGTGTGTGTGTATGCCTGCAGCAGGCCACTAGTCTTGTGTCTGACTTAAATAAATAGGTATTCCTAGATATTGTCTCATCAGAGCTACATGAAATGTGATGAACTCAGCCAGGTTTGCAGGTTTTTGCATTGAAAGTCTTATATCCCAGGAAATCCCAGTGAATGACATCCATTCAAGCAGTTGCTTAATTTCAGAACTCTAGAATCCTAATTCCCCCCACACATCATCACGCCTTATGGAGTTGATATTCACAACATGTATGGATTCTGTCCATTTCGATTGTCTCCATTACCATAATCTTAGCCTAATAAAATCCTCATTTACTACTAAAATATTGCAAATACCAGCCATCTTCTCATCACTTCCTTTACATCCCTCCAACACGTCATCTACAAAATACCCAGAAAGGCAGTTTTAGATATAAATTAGATAGTTTTACCTCTCTGTGTAAAATTCCTCAAGATTGTCCCATTTGTGTTTAACCTCTAATCCCCTTGAAGTCATCTACAGGTTCTTTCAAGTACTGACCCTGCAAGCTTCTATAGTCGTGATGCTACTCTTGTGCTTTGTACTCTTATTCAAAGCACAGTATCTTTCTTTCACTTTGTTGAAGTTGCAGAGTTCTTTCCTGTCTCAGTCCTTCTCACATGATATTATCTCTGTCTGCAAAGCTATTCCATCTAATATTCTGGTAAATTCATACTCATTTTTAAGTTATCATTTTATATGTCACTTAAACATTTTTTAAATTGATTTTTAGAGAGAGAGGAAGGGAGAGGAAGAGAGAGAAACATCGATTGGCTGCCTCCTGCATGGCCCCCCCCCCCCCCACTGGGGATTTGGCCTACAACCCGGGCATGTGCCCTGACAGGGAATAAACTGGTGATCTCTTGGTGCATGGGTCAATGCTCAACCACTGAGCCACACTGGGCTTACATGTCACTTTAAGATACAAATATTCTCTATCTTTGAATGCAAATTATCTCCCACCTGCCTACATTTCTTTCTTTATTAGTCCTTGCCCAAAGATATCTTTCTACTAATTTTTATTTTGTAAAGAGAGTGGAAGGGAGGGAGTGGGAGAGAGAAAGAGAGAGAGCAACATTGGTGTGAGAGAGACACATCAATTAGTTACCCCCTACATGCACCCCAGCTGACTGGGGCCAGGGAACAAACCTGCAACCTTGGTACATGCCATTGACCAGGAATTGAACCCATGACTCTTTGATGCATGGGATGATGCTCTATCCACTGAGCCATACTGGCCAGGCTACTCTTTACTCTCTCGTAGCAGCCTATTATTTTGATTTATTGTGCTGTTCTTCATTTACCATTATAATTGTTAAAATTTCAGTACCTTTACTCCTGTTGTGCTGGAACGAGGATAGAAATAACATATTTTCTATCTACCATTCTACCTAGGGTTGGTGCCTTGCAGGCATTTCTAGTCAATTCAATTATTTCTGAATTGCTGAATAAGAGACTTATGCTAAGGTCAATAGCAAAACCTCACATCAATGGAGTATTTGCCTTCTCCTGATTTTGTTAATCTATATAGATCTTGTGGAAGAACATTTCATAAATAGAGGTGTGGGAAGTTGGTGGAGAGGTTACTATGCAAAGATGGACTCTAGTTCTTTTCCTTTATTCGCCTTACTCATATAAATATTAGATAACACCAGAAATAGTTTTACTTGCCACATAAAGTTCGCAATGCAGTTTTTGTGGTGTGCTTTCTTGAGCATCATTAGACTATGTATTTGTCCTAAGTAACCCTTTTACCCCCCTCCTTTATTCTCCAGAATGGACAGAAGGAAAGTCCAGGTAAGAAGTGGGGAGTGAGAAGAACTTACGAGGCCCATTGACTATGATGCCGCCCGAGAGAGTCTTGGCCTCAGAATATTTGAAGATGTAGGAGCAGAAGTCTTCTACTTGTTCCCTGAACTCTGGGTTCAGATCTTTCTCCTGTAGCTGATCCAGGTGGATAAGGTGCTTCCTTGAAGCAGGACGGTCAAAGATGAAGCATTTCTTCTTTGGAAAGAACTTTCGGATGCACAACCGAGGTTCATTAAAGTTTTTACTTTTTATATCAGTACCTACAGGAATGAAAATTAGAAGTAGAACAACTTTACACTAAATGCCTCAAATATATGGCACTTCAACTGTGTAATTTGCACAAATCCTATGTAAAGAGATAAAAACAAACTCATGATGGGTCAGGAAAAAAAAAATTGAAAGGTAGAGAATTTTTTCTCCAGGAAGAGGGAGATAACTTAAAATTGGATTTATCTGGTTCAGCCAAGGAATGTTTTCATTTCCTCTAATAGAAGAGCCAGAATCAAACAGTTACAAAATTATAATTTTTAGTACCTACACATACATAGTCAGTTTGATATTGTTTTCTATTTGTCACACAATGATCAGTCCTAGTCACCTTGTTTTAGTTTCAGTGACAACTCCAGGTATTCATCAGCAGTAATGGGTTGTCCATTTGCTACTAGCTCCAGGGAGAAATCTCTTAGAGTCCACACAAAGGTTGGAAAGAAACTCATGAAGTCAGCTGAGTCCTCAACTTCACTATTATCAGGTGAGGATTTCGCCTTGATTCGATCAGTCAGCTCTGTTACATAGCTGAGATACTAATATAGGAAAACCACAGAAAAGAAGTAGCATTTTTTATGCAATATTTTCTCCTAAAGCTCAGCTAAACTATTTTTTTCCTTAATTAGTTCATTCATTCATTTATTCATTTTTTTCATTCATTCCATAAACATCTATAGAGCACTCACTATGAACCAGGCACTGTTCTAGAGATTAAGAATATCGCAGTAAATGAGACAGTGTTACCATCATAGAGCATATGTTCCAGTCAGAAAGACAAAGACAAATAATGAATAACTAAAAAAAAATAAGATTTGAGATATTGATAATAATTATCTTGAAGAAAAACGAACAGTGCTAAAGGTTAGAAAATAACTGTGTCTGCATGTGGTGCTGGTTTACGTGGTTAAGTGAATTTTCTCTGAGGTTATCTGAGCAGAGATCTGAATGAATTGTGGGAGTCAGCCATGAACAAATTCACTGTAGGAGAATTTCAGGCAGAGGAAAGAGCACTTACACACCCTTAGATAAGAAATAACAGTGTGTGTCTAACATATAGTGAGCAGGCCAATTTGGCTAGGGCCAAAGTCCTAGAATGGATAGGGTACAGACCATGTAAGCCATTAAGAGTTTGAATTTTAATCTAAACTCAATGAGAAGCCACTGGGAAGCTTTAGGCTCAGAAGGGATATGACTTGATGCTGGGTTTTAAAAGATCATTCTGACTGGTGTTGCGTATCTGAGAGGCAGGAGTGTAAGCAGAGAGAGGGGATAGGTAGTTAAGGAAGTAACCCAGAGGAGAGAAGACAGGCTTAGAGTTATTGTGCAGGAAGTGGTGAGAGCTGGTCAGCCTGTGTAAATACCTATGACAGTAGAGCTGACAAGACTTGCCAACTAGTAGTTTCTAAGATATAAAGAAAGAAATCATCCGGGATCAATAAAAAGTTTTTGATCCAAGAACCTGTGTGAAGGTTATGGAATTTGCTGTGATAGTGAAGGAGTGCTTTTGAATAGAAAAATTAAGAATTCTGTTTATTTTACATGTTAAGTTTGAGATGTGTCTTACCGTCTAAATGGAGATGCTGTGAAAATAGCTAGATTTACAAGTTTGGGTCTGAGAGCAGTGGTCATGGTTGCATATACCAAGGATATGGTAACTGACACACAGGTGCCTAAAAGCCTTGAGTCAGATGAGATCACTTAAGAACTGAGAATAGAGGAAGAGTAGAAGATGCTCAAGAATTAAAGAGCTGTAATATTTAGAAGCCAAGAATATGCAACAAAGTAAACAGCAAAGGTATAGCCAATGAGGAAAGTGGAATAATAGGAAAGGGTGACATTCTATGCAAAAAACAACCAAGTTTTCCAAATGCTAATGAGCGGTCTAATAGTATGAGAATTAACTATTAGATGTAGGACCATGAAGGTAACCTTTACAAAAGCTAAAACAGGACAATAGTTGAAACTAAGTTATAGAAATGTTGAAGCTGTTGATAATGACCAAAACTAGGTGATGTAGGAGAGTGGAGGATAAGCTATGAGGTGATGAAACTGAGAGATCAGAGTGTTAGATGAATATTACTCGTGGATAAAGTTTCTCAGGATACAGTGAACTAGGAGCTAAAATTTTTAATAATGAAGGGTGTGTTTACAAGGAAGTTGGTAGATGACTGCAGTAATGAGGGATGGTGCAGTCTCAGTGCATGTCCTTCAAAGGAGGTCCTCTTTTTAAATATTTTTTTCTTTATTGATTTTAGACAGAATGGAGAGAGAGAGAGAGATAAAAACATTGATGAGCGAGAACATCGATTGGCCGCCTCCTGCATGCCCCCAACTGGAGATCAGGCCCACAACCTGGGCTTGTGCCCTGACCAGGAACTGAACTGGCGACCTCTTGGTGCATGGTCGACACTCAACCACTGAGCCACACCGGCTGGGCAGGAGCTCCTCTTTTTAATGGGAAGAGAATGAGAAAGTATCTGTAGTCATAAGGAGCAAGGAGGTTACCTAAATTTTCTGGGACCTATAACATACAAAGTATGGGTGAAAACAATCACCACTGAGACCATTGGAGAGGTCTGTAAGGAAAACAATGTCCACAAGGTATAGACAAAACTCAGAAGAACATACTTAGAGGAGAGGTAAAGATGTAGAGATTTGCTGAATGAGAGCATGAGTTTTAGAGCATGTTGAGAGTTTGGCATTGGAAATGAGATTAAGTCCAATAGGGGATCTACAGAGCCTTGTGCCACTAAGTATCTAAGGATACTATCTCACATTCTAGTGAGGGAGATGATCAATAAGTAAACAAAAGTACAATAAAATCTGAGATACCAGGAAGTCTTGGATTTCTGGGTGTGATGGAAGTAAACTTGGATGTTGAGCATAATGGGAGTCATTAAGAAGGGGACTTATGAATTCTTCTGCAGTTACACACCACTCTACCTGATGAAAATATGAAGCTGTCATTTTCTAGATTTCGGTTTTTCTGGACCACTGGAAAAAAAAGGATACTGCAGTTGGTCCATGGCCATCTGGTTGATGGTTCCCATGCTGTTGTATACAAACGTGCTGCTCAGAAGGACGGCCAAGGCAAAGATCCAGGAGTCATTCTGGTTATCTCCCTAGACACCATTGTAGAAGCCACACAGGACAGTGAGGAAGAGCAACAAGCTTTCAGTTTAGATAGATAAGGTCGGACTCAGCTCTGTCTCTATTTAGCTGTGGAAATTTAAGTCAGTCATTTCTGCATACAAATATTTTCCCATCTATATAATAAATTTATGAACATTAAATTCATGGTGTTGTGCAATTTAAATATGGCATCGCATATGAATGTATATGAAAGTGATAGTAATAACTATTATGATCAGGTAATAAATTTCAAACAGATCTCCTGAACTGAGATTGTGATTCTATTACATTCCTATGACATGCCAAAGTAAGGAAGTTCTTTGTAGTTAAAATATGCTTGCTCCTTTAGTAATATATTTTTTTAGGTCTAAGACTTATAAGAGTAATAATGTATAATCCTTTATGAACAATGCTATTGAAATAAGATCTTATATTTTGCTTCTCTGAGCTGTGGATAAGACCATTCTGCCTGTCTTTCTGGGTTCCACTGTGAAAAGTCAGACATGTTTGTAAAATATCTAGTCTGGTTTAGAGGCACCTTCACAACCTCAACAAAATATTTTTCTAAGATATTAAGAAAAATGACTCAAAATGTCATTAGCCATTATTTTACGGGTTGTATAACCTATCAGTTGACCTTTTGCCCACTCTCAATGCTTATATATGTAAAGTGGCCAGGTGAAGTTCAGTGTTCAGAATATGCAACAACTCTTAAATTAGCTTGTTATGGTCATACTTTATGTTTACTTTCTTTACATAAAGCTCATTTTGGTTGGCTTCAAATTGGATTTAGGTCAAATGTTGACCACTACTAAGTAAATGAAAGAAATAATATGTTAATATGATAAGTTGGAAACATAAATAAGGAGTTTAAGGAGGGGAGGGTTGGGCAATACAAGAGGGCTACTGATCTGACATGAGTAGGATTTAAAAGGTTCATTTTTTACCTTCTCTACATCCCCCAGGCCCTCGGTGTCAAGCAGAAGGAGGGTGTGGTCTGGCTTCTCAGGATGAGGCACACACCACATCCAGATGCCCTTGGTGTGAGACTGCACTGTGGAGCCCAGAGAGAAGCCTGCAGGGAGAGAGGAGATAACAGGACTTGGATTTATTAATACCAGGTGGTATTGGACATTGAGATAAAAGTTAATAAATCAAAATTGAAAGAGATAAATTAAACCATAATAGGCGTTGCTCTTAATTACAACCAGAAAAATGGAGTAATTGAGTATCCAATCCAAAGTGAAACATTTATTTTATTTTAAAGATCAATGCAAGCTTTAAAAAAGAGACAACAAAAATGGAAAAAATTTTTCAACAACAAAAAAAGAAAAATAGTGTACAAGCTAAATATTAACACACAGACCTTTGAGTAAATGTTTGATAGATTATATTATGTATATTAATTGTATATATTACAATTTATTTCTCCCAAAAGGCACATTTATAGTTAAAAGGGGAAAATGAAGGCAAAGTGAGAAGAAAGAGTGAGCTGACCCTTACTCTCCAGAACAGAGTAGAGGGAAGGAGCTCATGGTGAATTGAAAGGTAGATTTCAATATTCCTCCCCATCTCCACCTTTCCTGGTGACTCATACTCATGCTGGGAGTGTGGGTGAAGAGAAAGCACTCAGCAGAGCTTTGCTGGTGTCACTCACCCTCTTTCTTCCCGGCCAGCTTGTTCATCAGGTAGGATTTGCCAGTGCGGTAGAGACCCACAATGGCCACCACGACCAGAGGCTGTGTGAAGGCAGACAGGGTCTTCAGAGCTTCCTGGTTCACTACCAGTTGCCCGCTGATGTTCTCAATGAGGCACACTGGGCCTGGCATGTGGATCTCTGGTGCCATGTCCACGGTATGACCTTGTCTGCAAGAGAGGAGATGGGATGAAAACAATTTCTAGTCAGAAGCTCAGCATGAATTTATAATAGGGACTAAATCTTTATTTTCTATCCTTGAACTTTATTCCCTATATGTTTTCAAAGTCCTGTGGCCCCTTTAAGGCTGTCCTACAGACTAATCCTCTGGTTCTCTTTAAAAATAACTTAATTTTGAAATAATTTATACTTACAAATGAAGTTGTAAAACAGGTACAGAGAGTTTTCATATACCATTTCCCAAGCTTCTCGTCATGTTACTATCTTATATAACCATAGAATAATTATTTATACAAAAGTTAAACATTGATACAATACCCTTAGCTAATTTACACACTTTTTACACATTTCACTATTTTTCCCACTCGTGTTCTTTTCTGATCAAGGATGCAGTCCAGGATCTCTCATTGCCATCACTGTTTCCTTAGCCTCTGTCAGTTTTTATAGCTCCTCATTTTCTATTTTTGTTTTGTGATCTTGACACTTTAGAAGAGAACAGGCTGTTAGTTCATAAACTATTTCTCAACTTGGGTTTTTCTGATGGTTCCTCATAAGAAGATTGAGGCTATTCTTTTTGGCAAGAATGCCACTGAAGTGATGCTCTGCCGCCCTCAGTGCGTTGCCTCGAGGGATCTGTGATGTCACATAACTGGTGCTATGAGGTTAACTTTGATCACTTGCTTAAGGTGGTGTCTGCCAGATTTCTCCACTATAAAGCTACTCTTTACCTCTGTAATTACAAAGTACCTGGGGAGATATTTTTGAGACTCTGCAAATATATTCTCATCATACTTCCATGTCATTTTTAATGCTAATTTTAGCATCTACTGATGATGATTCTTGCTTATAGCAATTACTACTGTAGTGTTTGCCTATGTATATTCACCATTCTTTCAACATTCATTAAGTTGAGTTCTACCATAAGCAGGAGCTATCCTTTGTCCTTCATTTGTTTATTTACTCATTCAGTTACTTACGTGTATCAGTATAGACTCATAGATATTTATTTTTTCTATGGGTTTTAATTCTTTACTATCGTTATTTATTTTGTTGCCTCGTTTGCCCCATATTGTTATTGAGAGCTCCCTCCCGCTGGCTCCCACGACCTGCTGGCCTGCTCCTGCCAACTGCGAGCATGGCCTTCCCTTCTGGCACCACCAGCTCCTCCCTCT
Organism: Molossus molossus; assembly: GCF_014108415.1. Classification (NCBI taxonomy): domain Eukaryota; kingdom Metazoa; phylum Chordata; class Mammalia; order Chiroptera; family Molossidae; genus Molossus; species Molossus molossus. Next base: position 34,677,013 of record NW_023425347.1, on the reverse strand, counting down.
TGTATTTTCTTGATTCAGCTCCAGAAGGGAGCATTTCTCCCAGAAGCCCTGATTCCTTTCTCTGGATTACAGTACTGACGTGCCAAGATATCACACTAGGTTTGTGCATTACTTCTAGGCCTCATAAGGGCAAAGTCAAAATATGAACTATGTACGTACATATGTAGGTATACTAGCGCAGGTGTACAAACATCTATATTTATTCTATCTATCTGTTTTTGTAAATAACCTTGACTTCTTGCTGATAGTTCCAATTCTAGTCTAACACAACATAATTTTTTCAAGCTTTTCTCCTTTATTTTACTTTTTTCTCACATTATGAGAACTCTGGTTCTCATGATCTATAATAAATGTACTTATTTGCTCAATTCTAGTATACATAAAATGTAGCTTCAAAATTTTAAATTCATACTTCAGTGATAAATAAACAGATTAATTAGAGTATATCAGTGGTGTACAGTTCTTTGTATCTTTAGCTTATGTATACAGTCAGAACACTGTATTTCAAGGGTTTAGATCAGTTCTTTCCTTCCTCATCTAGTTCAGTGTAGTGAAATTATTCCTTTGGAATGCAGTCAGGTTCACAGGACTGTTTATGTTTTATTTCAGCCTCCCCAGCATCTTGGTTGATTTCAAGTGTGTGTTTATTTTTTTAGTATGTGCAACATCACATGTTTCTAACAGTGGGAACTTTCCAAACAGGTACACTCAGAAGAATGTCATTTCCCCCTCATTTTACCATTCTGTTCTCCTTTTACTATTCTTCCTATTTCTACTACCCCATTCTCACCTGTCCCTTATAAGTTGCCAATGTCACAAGTTTCTGGTTTAAACTTCCTACATATCTTTTTCACAAATGAGCAAATACATGTATTACCTCATTCACATTTTCTAACATGAAAGATCAAATGGTATGGAGATCTGGAAATCACTGCATGTCACTTCGCAGAAAGCGTTCTCATTCTTTTTGACAGATTTCTACCCAATTGTGCATATAGCCCATAGTTTATTCAACCACTCTCTTATCTAGGTAAGGGCATTTCAATTGCTTCCCCAAATTTTAAAATCACAAACCATGCTGCAATGAATAACCCTGCTAACATTGTGCATATTTAATTTCACTTTTTCTTCAATATAGATTCCTGGAAGTGGGATTGTTGTGTCAAAAGACAAGGGCATACACTTTTGTCATATATTGACAATTTCTTTTCTAGAAGCGTCTACCAGATTGCATTCCCATCAGTTCATCTTGATCTCATTTTCTAGAAAATGGAGATGTTTTCCTTATGTCCACATCTGACTTTATTACAAAAATTTATTTTAAAATGTTTATTTTCCCATTTATGTATTTAGATTGAACACACCTGAGATCTCTGAGCTCAGGCATGCAGCAATAGACAGCCTACACCTGGAGAAGTTTGTGTACAACATGTATGTGCACTATGAAACAGAAACAGCATTCTGACCCAGACTCAGACCTCGTTTCTCCCAGGTCTGTTCCTGGACAGGGTTTGCATCACACAGAGGGACTCAGATCCCAGTGGCTCCTGTTCCCCCAGTGCAGGAAGCCACAGCCCTGCCACACCCATCCTGTTTACCCACCCACTGGTTCTTCTTTACATTTAATTTTTCCCATGAGCATGTATCCCCTCTATGCCCTCTTCCACCTCCATCCCCTCAATCATCACACTGTTTTCTGTGTCCATGAGTTCTCTCTCTCTTTTTCCCTCATCCTTCCACACATTCACCCACCACTGCCACCCCCACCAGAGCTGTCTGCCTGCTCTCCCCGAGTCTGTCTCTATTTTGCTTGGTAGTTCAGTTTGTCCATTAAATTCCCATACGAGTGAAATCATATGGTCACTGGTTCTTAAACTTTGCTTTGTATCTGCATTTGCCTGTTTTTCACCCAAGACTTGTTATCTCAAAGTTTACCCTTACTCTGTTGATGTTTACTCAGTTTTGTTCCCAGATTTTGACCTCCTGTGTTTTCAGATTGGTTCTTTCCTTTCTCTACCTATTGGCTTGCATGTTGCTTTTAATTATTTCAGATAATAAAGCTACAACTATGAGACATTATCTTATAAATCAAAGGTTGTTTTTTCTCTAAACTCTGCTCTCTATATTTATTCACACAATTTTAGACATGGCCAGAAATTGATGATTTGATAATTTTAATAGTTTTATAAAGTTAAAAGGAGAGGAAAGTCTTCCTTTAGCAATGCCTTTCTTAACTTTATGCTTTTTCCTTTTTCAGCTATAATGTCCCAATTCCTTTCACTTGAAGTGGTCATTATATAATATCTGTTAGTTTTTTGAGATACAAATAAATACAGACTGTAGGCACGTCCATTTTTACTCTTATCTTATGAGAAAGGTTGGTTTTCTCACATTTTAAAGTTTTTTACTTTTGACTTGCTTTGGCTGAGAGCTCACATCCAATAGAATGACAGACAGTCCTGCCTCCTATGTGGCTTCCTATCTCTGCATGGAAGATGGAAAAGAAAGCCTTTTTTAAACATTAAAATATACTTAATATACAATGTTACACTAGTTTTGTCTATGCTTAGGATTCATTTTCTCTTACAACAATGGCCCACAGGGACGGCTGACAAGCAGATATTCTGTCCGATTTTATAACATGAGACATAATTCTATGAAATGGGAATCATTCAAGGACTGGCTCTGATAAAATGGCTGCACAAAGATTTCATAAGCTCCCGGATTACATGAACTTGTTGTCTCTTTGGCAGACCCCGAGGTTGCCTAACTTTTATTTACCTAGCACTATAAAAGTTTGCAATACAGAATGAAATGGAGTCTGAGCTTTATTAAGGGGGTTTATGAAAGATAAAGGTAATTTCAGTGTCAAGGAAGAAATAACAATCTGAAACCCTCCAGACTCAGTGCAGGCTCCCCGTCTGCTGGAACCCAGATCAACACAGAGCTGGAGCCCTGGGCACTGTAGGGACATCCTGCTGCCTGAGAACATGGAACTTTCTCTGAAATCCTGTGCCAGGAATCAGCTGCAGCTTCTCAATGGGAAGGACATTGTAGAAAAATGACCACACCCCTATCAATCTTCCCAGCCTGCCCCAGTCTCACCTGGAGCACAGGTCCTTTGGAGTTGAGAAGACAGCAGCTTCCATGAGAAAGTTAAAAATGCTTCTCCTTCTCCTTCTCCTTCTCCTTCTCCTTCTCCTTCTCCTTCTCCTTCTCCTTCTCCTTCTCCTTCTCCTTCTCCTTCTCCTTCTTCTCCTCCTTCTCCTTCTGAGTTTTGCTGCACTGGTTTCTCTTCACTCTCACAGGCAATTCAGCCTCTTATTTTACCCCTCCTGTGTCCTGGTACGTCCCTTATTTTCTTCAGAGATCCAATGATTAGAAACCAAAACTAACAAGCAACTTTTGCAAAAAAAAAAAAAAAAAAAAAACCAACCAAAACGGCTAAAACGAAACTGGAAACACTCATACCAAGGCAGTGAGTCACTCAGCAAAAATGTGCTGAGAGCTAAGTCAGTGCGAGGGCTTGAGAGGATTCCAGTTCCCAACTGGAATGTACAATTTAATTGTTAGGAGATATCTTAGAGGCTGCTTGCAATACACACAGTAGGTCCACTGGTGATGGTTAGGGAGGCATGGGAAAGCAAAGCTGGGAAATTCTGGGACTGGATGAAAAGTAAAATGATAGACACATACTACTTTTACATACGAGGTTACAGGATAATGAACATTCAACAATTAACTCAATAATGATGAAGGGGTTTGTTATTTTAGTAGAGTGGTGCCTGTGTATTGAGATATCTGGAAAAAGGAAAATTATATTCTAAAGACATGTTACTTTACATTCAAAAAGACTACAGATAGGCTCAGTTCAGGTAAAGAGCAACATTTTTCAGGTAAATAGCCAACCTGGGACATGACTACCTGCTGTAAAGTGCATTTAGTTACAAGGTTTTAATTTCAGACCATCCTTTGTGGTATCTTTAGGTCTTTGAGTTTGCAAGGTTCCCACACAGGCCTTACTTGAACTTGTCAGGTTGGTATGTGTTTCCTTTTTGTCTATAAGAAGGATTGTAGAGTTAAATATAAAAGGCAAAACCATAAAGGCCTTAGAAAATAATATGGAAGAATACTTTCAAGTATTTAAAGATAGGGAGATGTTTTAGGGACACAAAATTTACCAAATACAATTGTAAAGATTGACAAATTTGACTATATTAAACTGAAGATATTGTGTTTATGTAAAGACACCATTAAAACAGGAAAAGGCAAGCTACTTATGTGAGAAGCCATATATAAATAAGAAATGGTTTGTGTACAGAATATATAAATTAATTCTACGAAGACAGAATACTCAATAGAAAAATGGGTAAAGATGTAGAAACTTCAAAATGAAGATATTCAAGTGACCATAAACATTACAAAAGGGTCGAAGATAAATTATAAAAGACATACTAATGAACATCATTATGATATTGTAGTGCATACCTACTGAAATGACTTAAATGAAAAATACTGATAATTCCAAATGTTAATATTTTATCTACTCAGAGTTTTGTTCATTTTGTGATATTTCATCTAATGCATACATTTGATCTTAGCAATTTTATGTTCTTATAACACATATATTTAAAAATATTTTATTGTCCTGGGAGAATTCTTTACACAAATAAAAAGGCCAATTAGACCTATAATTATAAAGTGTTCTCTCCAAAGAAAGAAAAACAAAATGAACATGTCCTACACTGCTTCTTCAATGCCATGGTCAACTGCTGGTATCTGGAATCCTTTGTGATATAACTGGAAATTTTAAAGACTGCTCCAAAATCATCCACAGTTTTGGTAAAATAGGCCCTGATCCAAAAGTAACCAGTCAGTGTGTACATAGTGTTCAGGGCTATTTTAAACTCCAATCTGAAAGAAATTGTCAAGGATGCACCAATTCTTCTGTCTCTCTTCTTGCCTTCCCTGATTTAGTCTTTCTGATTAATATTTTGTCAATCATAAGGCCTATAGTTTATCCCCAACTTTTTCATAAACGTAAAATTCTGTTGTCCATTTCAGAACAGATGCTGAAACATCATCTCCTGTTAACTTGAAGCTGAAAGTGAAAGTAAAGCAGGCTACTTGGAAACAGGGTAATACTGAGAAATCAGCTGCTGCTTCTGACCAATAAAGCCCCTTGTTTATTTTAGGCAACCAAAAAGTTATTCCAGGAACAATCAAACCTTTCTGAGAATTGTGTGTAATGCCAAGATAAATAAAAGTGAATGCCTTATGCTTATAAGCTTATAAAAGCTTATTTCCATATCCCCTTTGAGATTGTTCTTTGCAAACAATGAGCCAGTGTCTTTTGTCTAAACTTCTGAATATAAATCAAGTTCTCCAGGACTAAATAAAACCACTGTCAGCTTTACAACTCCAATATCTGGGCTTCATCCCTTTTGTAATATATACACTCAGAAAGCTAGAGCTCCAGGCTCCCTGGCACCTTGGGAACTTTTTTGTTTGTTTGTTTCTTTTTTTTCCTTCAATTTTTATTAATTTATTTTTGTTACAGATATCCCCCCTCCCCAGACACTTTCCTCCCCATGCTGCCCCCGCCCCAGCATTGTTTTTTATGTCCATTGGTTATGCTTACATGCATAAGTTCTTTGGTTTATCTCATTCCCCCCCACCCCCCCGAGGTTTGTCAGTCTGAACTGTACTCCTTTTTATGTCTCTGGGTCTATTTTCTTCATCAGGTTATTTTGTTCATTATATTCCACAAATAAGTGAGATCGTGTTGTATTTGTCTTTATATGATTGGCTTATTTTGCTTAGCACAATGCTCTCCAGGTCCCTCCAGGTTGTCTCTAAGGATAAGAGATCTTTCTTTCTTACAGCTGCATAGTACTCCATTGTGTATATGTACCACAGCTTTTTTATCCACTCATCTACTGATGGACACTGGGCTGTTTTCAGATCGTAGCAATTGTAAATAGTGCCGCTATGAACATAGGGGTACATATATTCTTTCTGATTGGTGTTTCAGGCTTCTTAGGATACATTCCTAGACATAGGATCTCTGGGTCAAATGGCAGATCAATTTCTAATTTTTTGAGGAAACAACATATTGTTTTCCATAGTGGCTGCAACAGTCTGCATTTCCACCAGCAGTGTACCTTGGGAACATAATCTATATACCTATCCTAGCTGTAACTGTTTCATTTCAAGGAGAGAAGAAAACTTTTATTATGCTTTCAGATGAGGGTTTTTAATTAAACAATAGCTACCTCAGTTTTCAAGTGAGCATAGGGTGAGCTCTACGAAGACAGGTACTGAAAGTCTAGGATGTAACAGTAAATTACTCTATCCAGTGCTTGTATGTAAAAAGAGGATACCAGTGATTCAAAGGAACATGTTACATATTGGCTATAAACAATGCAAAAGGATTTTATCTTCATGGATATATAAATAGTGTGAAATTTCATCCTCATTTTCTAACCACTTTCAGTCTACCTGTATGCATGTACTTGGTTCTGCTTACTCAATAATACCATAGATTTCCTCCTTTTCTACATTGTTATGGAGAGGACGTTCTTTGTTGGCAAAACTTTTTTATTTTATTTTATTTTTTTATTTATTTTTATTTTTTTTATTGGTTAATTTTTGTTACAGATGATTCTCCTTTTTTCCCCCACTGATTCCCCCCTCCCCCCCCTCCCTGCCCCTTCCCCAGATTGTTGTCCATGTCCACTGTTCATGCATACATGCATATACGTTCTGTAGTTCATCCCTCCCCCACCTCCCCACCCTTAGGGGATTGTCAGTCTGTACCCCGCTTCCGCGTCTCTGGGACTACCCCATTCCTCAAACTGTTATGTTCATTATATTCCACAAATAAGTGAGATCATATGAAATTTGTCTTTCTCTGTTTGGCTTGTTGGCAAAACTTTTAATTCACCAATAATACCAAACAACTGAACTTGCTGCCTTCCCTCCAAATTCCTTCCCAGATGAACTAAAATAATTATCTGTAGATGAATGTGGACATGTTGATTGAGAATAATTCTATTTTTTTTTTTTCAAATCTTTATTGTTGGATGTAAAATGTATTACAGATGTTCCACATTTTTCCCCCATTGACCCCCTCCTCCCCACTCCCGGACCCCTCCCACCTTTTCCCACACTATTGTCTGTGTTCATTGGTTATGCATATAAGTTCTTTGGTTTATTTCTTCCCACCCCCCCAACCCCTTTCCCTTTGAGGTTTGTCAGTCTAGCAATGAATTTGTGCTTCTTAATCCCTTCACCTTTTTCACCCATTCCCTCAACCCCCCTCCCAACTGGCAACCAACAAAATGTTCTCTGTATCTATGAGAAAGTTTCTGTTCTACCTGTTCATTTTGTTTGTAGATTCCATTGTTGATAGATATGTATTCATTGCCATTTTGTTTGTTCATACATTTTATCTTTTTCTTCAAAAAGACCCTTCGTCATTTCATATAATAACGGTTTGGTAGTGATGAACTCCTTTAACTTTTTCTTGTCTGGGAAAGTTTTTATATGTCCATCAATTCTAAATGACAGCTTTGCAGGATAGAGTAATCTTGGTTGTAGGTTCTTGGTTTTCATCACTCTGAATATTTCTTGCCACTCCCTTCTGGCCTTCAAAGTTTCTTTTGAGAAATCAGCTGACAGACTAATGGGTACTCCCTTGTAGGTAACTAGCTGCCTTTGTCTTGCTGCTTTTAAGATTCTTTCTTTGTCTTGAACCTTTTGCATTTTGATGATGATGTGTCTTGGTGTGTGCCTCTTGGGGTTCATCTTGTTTGGGACTCTCTGTGCTTCCTGGACTTGTATGTCTGTTTCCTTCACCAAGTTAGGAAAGTTTTCTGCCATTATTGTTTCAAACAGGTTTTCGATTTCTTGTTCTCTCTCTTCTCCTTCGGGCACCCCCAAGATGCGAATGTTGGCACGCTTGAAGTTGTCCCAGAGGCTCCTTACACTATCCACATTTTTTTGGATTCTTTTTTCTTTTTGCTGTTCTGATTGGGCATTTTTTGCTTCCTTATATTCAAAATCGATGGTTTGCTCCTTGGATTTACATACTCTATTATTGAAGCTGTGTAAATTATTCTTTATTTCAGTTAATGCCTCCTTCAATTCTAACTGTGTATCCATGATTTCTAACTGGTCCTTTTTTATGCTCTTGAGGCCCTCCCTAAGTTCACTGAGGTTCTCACTAAGTTCATCGAGCATCCTTATAAGCAGTATTTTGAACTCAGTATCTGTTAGGTTGCTTATCTCCCTTTTGCTTAGTTATTTTATTGGGGTTTTGTTCTGTTCTTTCATTTGGGACCTGTTTCTTTGTATCCTCATTTTGGCTGCCTCCCTGTGTTTGTTTCTGTGTATTACTTAATGAGAGGTATGGGGCTCGCTGAGACCCGATGCTGCTCATTTGAAAGAATTTAGAAAAAACCTGAAGCAGGATCCAAGACCGGCCAATCCTATGGTTAAGCAAGTGGCAACAGCTTGGGTGGGCTTGAAAGTTGTGTGGGGCGGGGTGGGGCGGGGCCTCAGGGAGTCAGCAGTGCGGGGCTACCAGTGTGAGCCTGGTTGCTGGGGTCCCAGTTATGGCTTCTGTCTGCCGCCCCCGGGAAGGGCTCACCAAAGGAACAAAGACCTCTGACAGCACGTTTGTCCCCGAGGAAGCCCCCTCTCCAGCCCTCGCTCCAGTGCCAAACAGATCAGTTCTTCCCTGTATGTCTCTGGCGCCCCTCGAGCTGCCTCCCCTCCGAGCTTAGAGGGAGAGAGTCCGATAAGCCCATGCGCGGGCCCTTTAAGGAGCTGCCTGGGGCTCCAGCCGTGTCAGATTTCCTGAGCCTCAGTTTCCGCTGGTTTTTCCAGCCAGAAGTTATGGGGACTTCTCTTCCTGGCACTGGAACCCTGAGCGCGGCACCTGGTGTGGGACGGGGACCCCTCAGTCCTTAGGAAGGACCTTCCCAGCCGCGGGAGCCTCCTGATTTTTATCCGCCACGCTTGGGTGTGGGACCAGCCCGTCGTGCCGCCGCCCCTCCTACCAGTCTGGATGTGGCTGCTTTTTTTTTTTTTTAATTCCGTAGTTGTACGACTTCCATTCAGCTTGATTTCAGGCAGTTTTGAATGATGGTTGTTCTGTAGTTTAGTTGTAACTTTGATGTGGTTGTGGGAGGACGCGATACCGCGTTTACCTACGCCGCCATCTTGACCGGAAGTCCACAGCAATCATTTCTGGGTTTCCCGGGTCTCCCTAAATCCTGCCTACAACCGAGAATAATTCTATTTATGGTATATATAAAATTATTCTATTTACAAAAAAATATATAAATCAATAATTAGTATGTAAAAACGTAAAGTATATGTACTCCCAAATTAACTTATTTCTTACTAATGGACGAATTTAGCGATAATATTTTGTTTTATATTTTTCAAAATATTGTAAATTTTTTTGAATGACTATAAATCATTTCATAATCATAGAAAAACATATACACAATAGAAAGTAATTTCCTTTGTGAAAAAGACAATAATTTATCCAAGAAACATTTTTTGCTAGGTATTGAGTATCACAATCCATAGGTCCTTTACTTGTTAGACAAGTATTTACTAAGCAATGACTAACACAAAGTCTATTATACATTAGTGTTCAGCTGTGCACAGCTGAGTTACTATATTAAAATAGGTTTTCTAGGAAAGGCAGCTTGGAATGAAGGATTGTACGGTCCCCTTGATGTGGGTAGAAATCAGGGACATGTGCTATCATTTCATCATCGAGTATATTATCCTGGTGAGCAAATAAGGAGATAAGTTGTTATTTTATCACGGTGATGATTTACTAAAAAGTATTTCAGAATAAGTAATGTACTATGGGTTTTTGAGAAGATGGCGGTGGGCAGGACCAAAGAGAGGGTGAGTGTGTGAGAGAGTGAGCGAGTGTGTGAGAGAGTGTGAGTGGACGTGAAGGTGGACGACCAAACCTGAGCAGTGCAGAGACGTGGAGCAGAAGGTTCCTGTGCTGTGGACTGAGCAGCTGGCTACCTCCCTAACGGCCATCAGGGTGCTTCTTCCTGCACCACGAGGAGGTCCCACCATTTTGGAAGATCCTGGGTCTTCCCTAGAAGGATGCAGTGGGAGTGGCTAGGGCCCAGCAACCTGAGCCCATCAGCACACCTGGCATCATCACACGAGTGGACACTCTGTGTCAACACAGACCAGTGCACAGTAATGGAGCTCCCAAGGTGTATGTCAGGGAAGCCAGGGACAGCCAGGAGCCCAGCACCATCTCCCACAGTAGCAGCCCAATTAGTCAAGGGTATATCAGTTGAGATATACCCCAAGCAACAGAGGCTGGGGAGCAGACATCCATCTCCAGGCAACAGAAGAAGAGACCAGCAGCTGAAACCTATCCCCAAAATCTACAGCAAAAGCTGAGCAGGAGTGGAGGCCCACAGGGCAGCAGCACTCCCCAGCCACCAGCAGTGGGACCTGGAGCTCCACTGAGCCCTGTGCGGTCCAGTAGCTCATGAGAGCAGTGAGAAGCCAGAGCCCTAGAGAGACTGGTGCAATCCAGCTGCCCGCCCACAGGAATGGCAGTGTGCAGGGGCACCAGAGAGGCCTGTGCAATCCAGCAGGGACTGTGCCACCCAGTTACCCACAAGACCTGCGGGGTGCTGAAGCACCAGAGAGGCCCATACGACCCAGTAGGGACTGGGCCATCCATTTACCCATGGGACCTGTGGGGTGCTGAAGCACCAGAGAAGCCTGTGAAACCCAGCTACGCACAAGACAGACTTAGGGGATTTGAAAATGGAGGTGGAGTGAATAGAAGCTACACAAATGATCTCCCAGGACCAAATGGAAATTACAACTAAAATAAAGACAAATACTCAGAAAAAAGCAACAGAAAAGCAGCAGAACAGTACCATATAACCAAGGACACTGGAAGGATCTGTGGAGGCGCGAGAGGGTGGCTGGCTGGGAGTCCACAAACAGCAGCAGTCTTAGCTGTGAGCAGGGCCTTTGGGAATAAAGACCAAGCCCGCTTTACAGCGCAGAGAGCCAGGACAAAGCACTAAAATAGCCAGAGCCACTCACCTGGGGGCTACAGCAGAGGGAGGGCAGACTGGGTTGAAACTATGTGGGGACACCGGGATTTGGAGAGCATTCAGAGTTTTTGCTGAGTTGCAGCCACAAAGGACGGTGGCCAGTGTGATGCTTCCCCAAGCTGTGTGTAAAAGCAGCAGCCCTGCCCCACCCTGGATTCAGCCTTTCCAAGGTAAGGCAAAGAAATGCAAATTGAGGCTCAATAACAACCAGCATCTATCCCAACCTTTGGAAATCCTCTTATGCAGAACACCAGGGCTACATTTCAAACCCCTCAGTAATTGAGACTACTAGCCTCCAGGAAAAAGCTAGAGGACAACTGAACTTTTCCTGGGCTTGCAAATCTACCCAGGAAACTAAGACTTGATAGTGCTGTTTAACATGGGTCCACCCAGGCTCATCGAAACCCTGTAGAGGGAGCCACAAACAGCATAACACCAACACCCACAAGGAATATTTAGCAGGCTCCAAAACCCACTGAGATAGCCAAAATGGTGAACCAAAGAAACAAATCCCAAATGAAAGAACAAGAGAATTCTATCGAAGATGAGATCGATGAAATGCAGCTAAGCAAATTATCAGAGGTAGAATTCAGAGACATGATCTTGAGGAAGTGCAACAGCATGAATAAGGACATCAGCACCATGAGTAAAGATATAGAAATATTGAAAACCAACCAAATGTAAATGAAGAATGACATAGTAGAAATTAAATACACATTGGAAGGACTAACCTGCAGAAGAGAGGAAGCTGGAGACCAGATCAGTGAATTAGAAGACAGGTTAGAAAAAATCAACCAGTCAGAAACCCGAAAGGAAAAAATAATTAAAAAACAGGAAAATAGTTTAAGAGAACTCTGGGACAACTGGAAAGGTAATAACGTTTGCATCATAGGAGTCCCCAAAGAGGAAGAAAATGGGCAAGGGTTAGGGAATGTATTTGAAGAAATAGTGACAGAAAACTTTCCTAACTTGATGAAGGAAGAAGGCATTCAAGTTCAAGAAGCACAGAGAGCCCCAAATAATAAGAACCCAAAAAGGCCCACACCAACACGCATAGTAATTAAAATGCCCAAAATTAAAGATCAAAGAGAGAATCCTAAAGGCAGCAAGAGATAAGCAACAGGTTACCTACAAAGGAAATCCCATAGGCTCTCAGCACACTTCTCAACAGAAACACTACAGATTAGAAGAGAATGGCATGAAGTAATCAAGGTCATGAAAAACAAGGGTCTGAATCCAAGATTACTCTATCCAGCAAGGCTATCATTCAAAATAGAAGGTCAAATAGAGCTTTCCAGACAAAAAAAGGCTAAAGGAATATGTAAACACCAAACCAGCACTGCAAGATATGCTAAAAGGACTGCTGTAATTAGTAGAAAAAACAGGAAGAAAAATATAACCACACTAAACAAGAATGGCAGTAAATAAGTACATATCAATTATCACCTTAAATGTGAATGGTTTGAATGCTCTGTTAAAAAGACACAGAGTAGCTGACTGGATAAGAAAACATGACTCACATATATGTTGTTTACAAGAGACCCACCTTACAACAAAAGACTCACATAGGTTGAAAGTGAAGGGATGGAAAAAAATATTTCATGCAAACAGAAAGCAAAAAAATAGGTGGGGTAGCAATACTCACATCTGATAAAGTAGATGTCAAAATGAAGACCATAACTAGAGACAAAGAAGGCCACTATGTAATATTGAAAGGATCTATCCAACAGGGAGATATAACCTTGTTAAAAATATATGCACCCAATATAAGAGCACCAACATATATTAAAAATCTTCTGGAGGACTTCAAAGGAGAAATCAACATCAATACAATCATAGCCGGGGAGTTCAACACCCCAGTGACATCACTGGATAGATCTTCTAGAAAAATATTAACAAGGAAACACAAACTCTAAATGAAGCGCTAGATCAAATGGATTTAATAGATATCTACAGAGAATTACACCTCAAAACTGTGGAATCCACATTCTTCTCAAGTGCACATGGAACATTCTAAGATAGACCACATGTTAGGGCACAAACTAAGTCTCTACAAGTTCAAGAATATTGTAATGATATCAAGCATCTTCTCAGATCACAGTGGCATGAAACTTGAAATCAATTGCAACAAGGACATACAAACATGTTGAAAACATGGAGGCTAAATAGCATGTTATTGAACAATGACTGGGTTACCATGGAGATCAAGGAAGAAATTAAAAACTTCCTGGAAACCAATGAAAAACACACAACACCACAAACTCTATGGGATGCAGTGAAAGCAGTACTGAGAGGGATGTTCACAGCACTACAGGCCTACCTCAAGAAGCAAGAACAATTTCTGACAGACTATCTACCCTCACAACTTAAATAACTAGAAAGCAAACAAAAAGAAAACCCCAGAGCAAGAAGAAGGAAGGAAATAGTAAAAATCAGAGCAGAAATAAATGACATGGAGACCAAAAAAACAATGCATAGGATCAATGAAACAAAGAGCTGGTTCTTTGAAAAGATAAACAAGATTGATGGACCTTTAGCCTGACTCACAAAGGAAAAAAGAGGACCCAAAAACACAAAATCAGAAATGAAGGAGGAGAAATAATAACTGACACCACAAAAATACAAAAGATTGTTAACAAATATTATGAACAATTATACAGCAACAAATTCGACAATCTAAGCTAAATGGACAAATTTCTAGAAACACATAGTCTTCTGAAACTGAACTAGGAAGAGATAGAAAACTTGAACAGACCAATAATAAAGAAGAAATTGAAGATGTAATCAAGACTCTTCCAGCAAACAAAAGCCCAGGCCCAGATGGCTTCATGGGGGAATTTTACTGAACATTCAAAGAAGAACTAATACCCATTCTCCACAAACTATTTTAAAAATTTCAAGAAGGAAGAGTTCCAAACTCAGTTTATAAGGCAGCATAATTCTAATTCCAAAACCAGAGAAAAACACTACAATGAAAAAAAACAAACAAACTAAAGGCCAATATCCCTGATGAACATAGATGCCAAAATCCTGAAAAAAATACTAGCAAATCAAATCCAGCAATACATCAAAAAATTATTCACCATGACCAAGTGGGATTCATCCCAAGGATGCAAGGCTGGTGCAATATTTGAAAATCAATAAATGTGATATACACTACATTGTTGCCGTGAAGGTCTGTGAAATGAACAAAAGATACAAACACACACAAAGACAGACAAGACTGCAGCAGCCCCAAGTCCTGCAGCTATTTATTTTTATAGCCAAAGAGGTTGCCGTGGTCCCAGTTCCTTTTAAGATAACTAATCTAACTATTTCCCCCTGCTGGTTCTTCTTGCGAAAACTAACCCCGGCTCAAAGGTCTGTGTTGCTCTTAAGAATATCTTGTCCTTTCTGTTTGCAGGCAAGGAGGAGCATGCCTGTGTGCAGGACACGCTCTAAATTGCTCTTCAGGATTGAGCAGCACAGCAAGGCATCTGTGTGCAGAATATCCTTGTTAACCCTTGCGTGAGTCCATCCGTGTGTGGAATAAACTCACATACAGTCTACACTACTTAAAAAAAATTAAAGGTAAAAATCATATGATTATATCAATAGACACTGAAAAAGCATTCGACAAAATCTAGCACCCATTTCTGATAAAAACGCTTAGCAATGTGGGAATAGAGGGATCATATCTCAACATAATAAAGGCCATATATGAAAGATCTACAGCCAACATCATACACAATGGGATAAAATTAAAAGCATTTCCCTTAAGATCAGGAACAAGACAAGGAAGTCCACTATTGCTACTCTTATTTAACGTAGTATTGGAAATCTTAGCCACAGCAATCAGACAGGAAGAAAAAATAAAAGGGATCCAAATTGAAAAGGAGGAAGCGAAACTGTCATTTTTCACAGATGACATGATATTATACATAGAAAACCCCAAAGACTCCATCAAAAATTTACTAGACTTAATAAATGAATTTGGCAAAGTAGCAGGATACAAAATTAACATTAAGAAATTGATGGCATTCTTATACACCAATGATGAACTCACAGACAGAGAACCTAAAACAAAGATCCCATTTACCATCATGGCAAAAAAAAAAAAAAAAAAAGATATCTAGGATTAAACTTAACCAAAAAAAATAAAGCACCTATTCGCAGAAAACTACAGATTATTGAAAAATGAAATAGAGGAAGATATAAAAAAGTGGAAGCACATACCTTGTTCATGGATTGGAAGAATTAACATCATGAAAATGTCCATACTACCCAAAGCAATCTATAGATTCAATGCAATCCCCATCAAAATACCAACAACATACTTCACAGAACTAGAACAAATACTTCGAAAGTTCATATGGAACCAAAAATGACCCCGAATAGCCACAGCAATCTTGAAAAAGAAGATCAAACTTGAAGGGATTACATTACCAGATTTTAGGTTCTACTACAAAGCTACTGTAATCAAAACAGCCTGGTACTGGCACAAGAACAAGCATATAGATGAGTGAAACAGATCAGAAAACCCAGAAATGGACCCAAGGCAATATGCTCAATCAATATTGGACAAAAGTGGCAAGAGCATACAGTGGAGTCAAGACAGCCTCTTTAATAAATGATGTTGGGAAAATTGGACAGCTACATGCAAAAAAAAAAAAGAAACTAGACCATCAACTTATACGGGACACAAGAATAAACTCAAAATGAATAAAAGACTTAAATGTGTCTCATGAATCCATTAAAATCCTAAAAGAAAATGTAGGCAACAAAATTTCAGACATCATACACAGCAGAATTTTCACTGATACATCACCTAAGGCAACAGAAACAAGGAGAAAATAAATACATGCAACTACATCAACCTCAAAAGCTTCTGGGGTACAGACTGACAATCGGCAGATGAGGGGGTGGTGGGGGAGAGATAAACCACAGAACTTATATGCATGTATGCATGAACAAAGAACATGGACAACAATGCTGGGGACAGGGCAGGGAGGGGTGGGGAGTGGGGAAGCAGTGTGGGAAAAGGGAGAAACATCTGTAACAAAAATTAATTAATTTTAAAAAGGTGATGTAATATGTGTTTCCAAGTTGCCCTCAATTTAAACCCATAGGATCATTAATGTGCATGTAAATTGTCCTAATCTGGAATCATCTCCTTGAGTCACTGATTTAGTCTAGGAAGTATTCTTTTCTGAATGATCAACGAGGAGTTTGTTTATTGACATAACAGATGGAAAAATAATGCAGTGAGTGGTGTTTAAAATACGCCTTTGATTAGAAGTGAACAGGACTTGATTTCTTAGAATGAACATGACATAAAGTGCAGCATGCCCTGTAGCTCCTGCACCTGTGGATGACCCAGGGCTTGCACCTGCCATTCTGGGTCTCAGCACTTCAGAGACAATCCTGTCCTTGCCACACAACTTCACTGTGTCCACCTTAGGATGAATCTGCCATCTCTTGGCCTGCCGGGATTGGTGCAACGCAATGAAACTACAAGCACACGCTGCTTGGAGTGAAGGGGAGCTTTGCAAGGGGAACATGCTCCAGATTTCTGCACAAAGTCCCATTTATTTGCAGATTGGTACCTCCAGGTCACAAGTGGATTTAAGTAAGTTATTTCCTTGAGATGGCATTACTGCAAACATATACCCTAGCTTTGTCTCTTGCTTTTTAGGAGAAGAGACCTTGAAGCCAAAAGATAACAAACCCTTATTCACATGCAAATGAAGCACCCAACACACCTGGGCAGGCCAGGTTTCCCCCAGGGCTAGGATTTCGAGAATGCATTAACACAAAGTTGATAGTACAAGATTAAAAAAGTCCATCTTCCAACCCCTCAACCCCACACCGATCTTTGCTTCATAGAGAGGGACCTCACCATGCTGCACAGGTTGTTTAAATGTTCTTACCTTCTTGTTATATTCAACGTATGCCTATGTGACAGAATTTAATCTCATACTGAGAAGGCAGCAGGATTCCATCTGACACCCTCTTGTCAACAGTTCTGAGCTTCCTCAACTATTTCCTCTATTCTTGAAGAGGGGTCTCCTCTACTTCCTTCACATTTTTAACAATGTTCTGCCCTAAACTTCTACACTATCACTGAAGAGTTGCCCTAAAAAATACATTCTTCTCCTTGGGTGAGAATGAACAACATCAACAACAACAAAAGATTTAAAAAACACGTTCTGTGAGAACTCTTCCAGAGAAGGCTAACAGGTGAGAAGATAACATCAGTGTAGACGACATTTGAGAAACGAGGGAAAGGGGTTTGTTTTGTCTATTGAATTTATTGGGGGTGAGATGGGTTAATTAAATCATGTAGGTTTCAGGTATGCAATTCTATAAGACATCATCTGTATATTGTGTTTCGTGTTCACCACTCCAAGTCTAGTCTTCTTCCATCACCATTTATTCCCCGCTTACCCTCTTCTACATCCTTCCAATTCTCCCTGCTCTTTACCTCTGGTCATCACCATGCTGTTGTCAGTGTCTATGGTTTCATTTTTCTGAATCCTTTCACCTTTTACACCCAGCCCCACAACACCCCTCCCTTCTGAGAATTGTTAGTCTGTTCTCTACCTATGAGTTTCTATTTTCTTTGTTAGTTTGTTTTGTTCATTAGATTCCACACATGAGTAAAATCATATGGTACTTGTCTTTCTCTGCTTGGCTTATTTCACTTAGCATAATGCTCTTGAGGTCCATCCATGCTGTGGCAAAAGGTAAAATTTCCTTCTTTTTACAGCTGAGTAGTATTCCACTGTGTAGATGTATCATGGCGTTTTTATCTACTTGTCTACTGATGGGCACTTAGGCTGCTTCCAAACCTTGGCTATTGTAAATAATTCTGCAATGAACAGAGAAGAGCATATATTCTTTCACATTAGTGTTTTTCAAGCTTCTTAGATATATTCCCAGAAGTGGAATCACTGGATCATGAGGTCCTTCCATTTTTAATTTTAGGAGGAATCTCCATACTACTTTCCACAATGGCTGCACCAATCTGCATTCCCACCTATAGAGCAAGAGGATTCCCTTTTCTCCATCTTTGCCAACACTTGTTTGTTTGTGTATTGATAACAGCCATTCTGACAGGTGTGAGGTGACATCTCATCGTCGTTTTAATTTGCATTTCCCTGATGATTGTTGACATTGAGCATCCTTTCATATGTTTATTGGCCATGTGTACATCCTCTTTGGAGAAATGTTTATTCAGATTCTTTGTCCATTTTTAAATTGCACTGTATGTTTTTACAGTGTTGAGTTGTGTAAAAATTATTTATAAACTTTGGAAAATAACTCCATATCAGATGTCGTTGGCAACCATATTCTCCCATTCAGTGGGTTATCTTTTTATTTTGTTGATTGTTTCCTTTGCTATGCAAAAACATTTTAGTTTGTTGTAGTCCTATTTGTTTATCTTTACTTTTGTTTACCTTGTTCGAGAAGATATATCAGAAAAATATTGTATTTTTACATAATTTATTATTTAATTAATCAATTTATTTTTGTTACAGATGTTTCTCCTTTTTCCCCCACTGATTTCCCCCCTCCCCCTCTCTCTCCGCCCTGTCTCCAGCTTTGTTGTCCATGTCCATTGTTCATGCACACATGCGTATAAGTTCTGTGGTTTATCTCCCCCCAACCCCCTCTTCTGGGGATTGTCAGTCTGTACCCCACTCCACGTCTCTGGGAAAATATTGTTACATGAAATGTCTGAGATTTTACTGTCTATGTTTTATTGTGAGATTTTAATGGTTTCTAACATTTACCCCTTTAATCCATTTTGAGTGTATTCTTGTGTATGGAGTAAGTACGTGGCCTAGTTTAAGGCTTTTTTTTTTTACACGTATCAGTCCAATTTTCCCAACACCAGTTATTGAATAAACTATCTGTATCCCAGTGTATGTTATTTTCTTCTTTGTCAAATATTTATTGACTTTAATGGTATGGATTTGTTTCTGGGCTCTCTATTCTGTTCTACTGACCGAGATGTCTATTTTTATGGAGTACCATGATGCTTTGATGACTATGGCCTTGTAATATAGTTTGACATCAGGTAGTGTGATTCCTTCAACTTTGTTCTATCTGAGTATTTCTGTGGCTATTCAGGGTCCTTTTGGTTCCATAGTTATGTGATCCATAATGTGAGGCTCTGAATGCCTAGTTAAGTAGACAAGATCCATACTTCATAAGTAGTGTGACTTCTGGAAAGATATTTAATCTCTCTCTGCCTTGGGATTTTTTCTTTTCCATCTATGAAGTGGAAATTCTGATATTAACTAAATAATAGGGTCAGCAAGAAAATGAAATGTCTCCTCATATATATAAAACTCTTACAGTGATGTTAAGTACTAGTAAATGCTATGTAAGAATTATTTAAGAAATAAATATCTAAGGAGGCAAGGAGAGTGAAATTTCAAAAGAAGATAAAGAATTGTCTTTGGTAAACAGTGGCATTTCTCTCCAGGAGTAAGAGGTGGTGTGAAGGAGGAGTGTTGTCCCCTGAAATGGAAAAGCAGGCAGAGGCAGAGGAGCTAGGACCACTGCTGGAAGGGCACTGTGGAGGATGAGTCAAGAAAGAAGAACCCAGAGACAACTTGGGCGTCACAGGACAGACTGTGAAGCAAGGCTGCTACAGTTCACACCTAGGGATCTTGCCTGTGAGACTTTGAAAGAGGAACTTACACTGTAAACCTCAAATTTCTCATCTGTAATTTCTTCTTAATTCATTACATGTTAATAACAAAAAGACTCTCAATATATTATTGTTTGTTTTGTTTTATTGAATCATTTCTCATTTTATTTTAATTAATTAATTAATTTTAGTTACAGATATTTCTCCCCGCCCACTGATTCCTCCTTTCCCCTCCCCGCCCACCCTGTCACCAGCATTGTTGTCCATGTCCATTGTTCATGCATACATGCATATGAGTTCTGTGGTTTACCTCTCCCTGCACACCCGCTCCTCTGGGGATCGTCAGTCTGTACCCCCATTTCTACATCTCTGGGACTACCCCATTCCACAGGCTGTTATGTTTACTACATTCCACAAATCAGTGAGACCATATGATACTTGTCTTTCACTGTTTGGCTTGTTTCACTTAGGATAATACTTTCCAGGTCCCTCCCATGTTGTCTCAAAGAATAAGAGATCTTTCTTTCTTATAGCTTCATAGTACTCCATTGTGTATATGTACCACTGCTTTTTTATCCATTCATCTGCTGATGGACATTTGGGCTGTTTCCAGATATTAGCTATTGTAAATAGTGCTGCTATGCACATAGGGGTACATATATATTTTCTGATTGGAGTTTCAGGCTTCTTAGGGTATATTCCTAGAAGTGGGATCACTGGGTCAAATGGCAGTTCAATTTTTAATTTTTTGAGGTAACACCATATTGTTTTCCACAGCAGCTGCACCAGTCTGCATTCCCACCAGCAGTGCACTAGTCTCCTTTTCTCCACACCCTCGCCAACACTTGTTGTTTGATGATTTGTTGATGGTGGCCATCTGACAGGTGTGAGGTGATACCTCATTGTTGTTTTAATTTGCATCTCTCTGAGGATTAGTGATGTTGAGCATTTCTTCATGTGTCTTGGCCATTTGTATGTTGTGGTTGGAGAGGTGTCTATTTAGTTCCTCTGCCCATTTTTTAATTGGGTTCTTTGTCTTCCGTTTGTTGAGCTGTATGAGCACTCTCTATATATTGGAAATTAACCCCTTATCTGATGTATCATTGGCAATTATGCTCTCCCATACAGTGGTTTGCCTTTCCATTTTGGTGGTTTTTTTCTTTTGCTATGAAGAAGCTTTTGAGTTTGATGTAGTCCCATGAGTTCATGTTCTCCTTTGTTTCTGTTGCCTTAGGTGATGTATCTAAAATTCTGCTGCATATGGTGTCTGAAATTTTGTTGCCTACACTTTCCTCTAGGATTTTTATAAATTCATTATTCACATTTAAGTCTTTTATTCATTTTGAGTTTATTTTTGTGTATGGTGTAAGTTGATGGTCTAGTTTCATTTTA
The DNA here is from genome assembly GCF_014108415.1 of Molossus molossus. Taxonomy (NCBI): domain Eukaryota; kingdom Metazoa; phylum Chordata; class Mammalia; order Chiroptera; family Molossidae; genus Molossus; species Molossus molossus. The sequence continues at coordinate 34,655,851 of NW_023425347.1, read as the reverse complement.
TTGCATATAGCTGTCCAATTTTCCCAACACCATTTATTAAAGAGTTTGTCTTGGTTCCACTGTATGCTCTTGCCACCTTTGTCAAATATTAATTGAGCATATTGCCCTAGGTCCATTTCTGGGTTCTCTGATCTGTTTCCCTTGTCTATATGCTTGTTCTTGTGCCAGTAACAGGCTGTTTTGATTACAGTGGCTTTGTAGTAAAACCTGAAATCTGGTAATTTGATTCCTCCAACATTGTTCTTCTTTTTCAAGATTGCTGTGGATATTCGGGGTCTTTTTTGGTTCCATATGAACTTTTGAAGTATTTGTTCTAGTTCTGTGAAGTATGTCGTTGGTATTTTAATGGGGATTGCATCGAATCTATAGATTGCTTTGGGTAGTATGGACATTTTCATGATGTTGATTCTTCCAATCCATGAACATGTATGTACTTCCATTTTTTTATACCTTCCTCTATTCTTTTCTCAATGACCTGTAATTTTCTGTGAATAGGTCTTTTAATTTTTTTGGTTAAGTTTATTCTATGCAGCTTAATTTTTTGCTGTGATGGTAAATAGGATTTTTGTTTTAGTTTCTCTGTCTGTGAGTTCACTAGTGGTGTATAAGAATGGCATCGATTTCTTAATGTTAATTTTGTATCCTGGTACTATGCCAAATTCATTTTATTAAGTCAAGTAAATTTTTGATGGAGTCTTTGGGGTTTTCTACATATAGTATCATGTCACCTGAAAACAATGACAGTTTCACTTCCTCCTTTTCAATTTGGATCCCTTTTATTTTTTCTTTCTGTCTGATTGCTGTGGCTAAGACTTCCAGTACTATGTTAAATAAGAGTGGCGAAAGTGGGCGTCCTTGTCTTTTTTCTGTTCTTAAGGGAAATGGTTTTAATTTTTGCACATTGAGTATGATGTTGGCTGTATACCTTTCATATATGGCCTTTATTATGTTGAGATATGATCCCTCTATTTCCACATTTTTGAGCGTTTTTATCAGAAATGGGTGCTGGATTTGGTTGAATGCTTTTTAAATATCTATTGATATGATCATATGATTTTAATCCTTCATATTTTTTCATGTGGTGTATCACATTTACTGATGTGAATATTGTACCAGCCTTGCATCCCTGAGATGAATCCCACGTGGTCATGGTGAATAATTTTTTTGACGTATTGCTGGATTTGCTTTGCTAGTATTTTGTTCAGGATTTTGGCATCTATGTTCATCAGGGATATTGGTCTGTAATTTTGTCTCTTTGTAGCGTCTTTTTCTGATTTTGGAATTAGAATTATGCTGGCCTCATAAAATGAGTTTGGAAGTCTTCCTTCTTCTTGAACTTTTTGAAATAGTTTGAGGAGGATGGGTATTAGTTCTTCCTTGAATGTTTGGTAAAACACCCCTGTGAAGCCATCTGGGTCTGGGCTTTTGTTTCCTGGGAGAGTCTTGAGTACATCGCCAATTTCTTTTGTTGTTATTGGTCTGTTCAAGTTTTCTATCTTTTCCAGGTTCAGTTTTAGGAGACTGTGTGTTTCTAGAAATTTGTCCATTTAGCTTAGATTGTCGAATTTGTTGCTGTATAATTGTTCATAATATTTGTTCACAATCCTTTGTATTTCTGTGGAGTCAGTTATTATTTCTCCTCCTTCATTTCTGATTTTGTGTATTTGGGTTCTCTCTTTTTGTTTCTTGGTGAGTCTAGCTAAGGGTCCATCAATCTTGTTTATCTTTTCAAAGAACCAGCTCTTTGTTTCATTAATCCTTTGAATTATTTTTTTCATCTCTATGTCATTTATTTCTGCTCTGATCTTTACTATTATTTTCCTTCTACTTGCTCTGGGGTTTTCTTTTTGTTTGCTTTCTAATTCTTTAGGTTCTGTAGTTAGATAGCCTGTTAGAATTTTTTCTTGCTTCTTGAGGTAGGCCTGTAATGCTATGAACTTCCCACTCAGAACTGCTTTTGCTGCATTCCATAGATTTTGTGTTGTTGTGTGTTCATTTTCATTGGTTTTCTGGAAACTTTAAATTTCTTTCTCGATGTCCATGGTAACCCATTGTTTGTTCAATAACGTGCTTCATGTTTTCAAATGTCTTTGCATGTTTTTGTTGCAATTGATTTCTAGTTTTATGCCATTGTGATCTGATAAGATGCTTGATATGATTTCAGTATTCTTGAACTTGTAATTTGTGCTCGAACATGCGGTCTATCTTTGAGAATGTCCCATGTGCACTTGAGAAGAGTGTGGATTCTGCAGTTTGGGGGTGTAGTTCTCTGTAGATATTTATGAAATCCATTTGATCTAGCACTTCATTTTGATTCTGTGTCTCCTTGTTAAATTTTTGTTTAAATGATCTATCCAGTGACGTCGGCAGGGTGTTGACGTCCCCTGCTATGATTGTATTGATGTTGATTTCTCCTTTGAAGTCCTCCAGAAGATTTTTAATATATGTTGGTGCTCTTATATTTGGTGTATATATTTTTATCAAGGTTATATCTTATTGTTCGATAGATCCGTTCAATATTATGTAGTGGCTTTCTTTGTCTCTAATAATGGCCTTCATTTTGAAATCTACTTTATCAGATATGAGTATTGCTACCCCAGCTATTTTTTGCTTTCTGTTTGCTTGAAAGATTTTTTTCCATCCCTTCACTTTCAACCCACATGAGTCTTTTGTTGTGAGGTGGGTCTCTTGTAAACAACATATATGTGTGTCATGCTTTCTTATCCAGTCAGCTACTCTGTGTCTTTATATTGAAGCATTCAAACCATTCACATTTAACGTGATAATTGACATGTACTTATTTATTGCCATTTTTGTTTAGTGTGGTTATATTTTTCTTCCTATTTTTTCTCCTAATTACAACAGTCCCTTTAGCATATCTTGCAGTGCTGGTTTGGTGTTAATATATTCCCTTAGCCTTTTCTTTTGTCTGGGAAGCTCTTTATTTGACCTTGTATTTTGAATGACAACCTTGCTGGGTAGAGTAGTCTTGGATTCAGATCCTTGTTTTTCATGACCTTGATTACTTCATGCCATTCCCTTCTGGCCTATAGTGTTTCTGCTGAGAAGTCAGCTGAAAGCCTTATGGGGTTTCCTTTGTAGGTAACCTATTGCTTATCTCTTGCTGCCTTTAGGATTCTCTCTTTGTCTCTAATTTTTGTCATTTTAATTACTATGTGTCTTGGTGTGGGCCTGTTTGCGTTTCTTTTCTTTTCTTTTCCTTTCCTTTCCCTTTCCCTCTTTCTTTCTTTCCCTTTTTCTTTCTTTCCCTCTTTCTTCGTTTCTTTCTTCCTTTCTTCCTTTCTTCCTTTCTTCCTTCCTTCCTTCCTTCCTTCCTTCCTTCCTTCTTTCCTTCTTTCCTTCTTTCTTTCTTTTTTTTGTGTATGTGCCCCTGGCGGCAACTGAACCTGGAACTCTCTTGTCCGCAGGCCCACGCTCAACTGCTGAGCAAACTGGCCAGGGCTTTGTTCTTCTTAGTTGTGGCTCTTTGCTGCTTCTTCTTCTTCTTCTTCTTCTTCTTCTTCTTCTTCTTCTTCTTCATCCTCACCTGAGGGCATTTTTCCATTTTTCAGACAGAGTGGGAGGGAGAGAGAGGAAGAGAGAGAGAGAGACATCGACGCAAAGGGACACATTGAGTGGCTGCCACCCGCATGACCAACCAGGGCCGGGCACAAACTGCAACCAAGGTCCATGCCCTTAGTGGGAACCGAACCCAGGTCTCTCTGGACCGCAGGCCAACACTCTAACCGCTGAGCCAAACCGACCAGGGCTCTCTGTGCTTCTTGAACTTAAATGCCTTCTTCCTTCACCAAGTTAGAAAAGTGTTCTGTCACTATATCTTCAAAGATATTCTCTGACCATGACCCATTTTCTTCCTCTTCAGGGACTCCTATGATGCGAATGTAATTATGTTTCCCATTGTCCCACAGTTCTCTGAAACTATCTTCTTGTTTAAAAAAATTTTTTTTTCCTTTTAGTTTTTTGATTGGCTAATTTTTTTCTACCCTGTCTTCTAATTCACTGATCTGGTCCTCAGCTTCCTTTATTGTACTCGTTAGTCTTTCCAATGTATTCTTAATTTTTGCTGTGTCATTCTTCATTTCTCCTTGGTTGGTTTCCAATGTTTCTATATCTTTACTCATGGTGTTGAGGTCCTTACTCATGCTGTTGAGATTCCTGAAGATCATGGTTCTGAACTCTACTTAACTGCATTGATAGAGTCTCTTGTTCTTTCATTTGGGATTTGTTTCTTTGTTTCACCATTTTGGCTATTTCATTGGGTTTTGGAGCCTGCCAATTGTTTTCTGTGTCAGTTGGTGTTCTGCTGTTTGTGGCTCCCTTTACTGGGTTCAGATGGGCTGCATGGGTCCATGTTAAACATCACTGTAAAGTCTTACTTTCCTGGGTAGATTTGCAAGCCCAGGAATGGTTCAGTTATCCTCTAGCTTTTTCCTGGAGGCTAGTAGACTCAGTTACTCAGTGTCTTGGAACTGGTGTTCTGCATAACAGGATTTTCAGAGGGAAGGAGGGGATAGCTGCAGGTTGTGAATGAGCCTCAATTTGCATTTTTTGCCTCACCTGGAAAAGGCTGAATCTCTGAGGTGGAGAGAGAGCTGCTGCTTTTCCCCACAGCTCTGGGAAGAAGCACCCTGGCCACTGTCCTCTGTGGCTGCAACTCAGCAAAAACTCTGAGTGCCCTCCAAATCCCGGGTGTGTCTACAGAGTTCCAGCCCAATCTTCCCTCCCTCTTATGTTGCCCCAGGTGAGTGGCTGTTGCTATTTTAGTGCTCTGTCCTGGCTCTCTGCGCTGTGGAGTGGGCTTGGTCTTTATTCCCTGAGGGTGCTGCTCACAGCTAAGAGTGCTTGCTGCTGTCCGTGGGCTCCCAGCCCACCACCCTCCTGTGCCTCTGCAGATCCTACCAGTGTCCCTGGTTATATGGTCCTGTCCTGCTGCTTTTCTGTTGCTTTTTTCCGAAGATTTGCCTTTATTTTAGTTGTAGTCCTGTTTGGTCCTGGGAGATCATCTGCTTAGATTCTATTCACTCAGCCTTCATTTTCAAGTCCCCTAAGTCTATCTTGTGTGCAGCTGGGTCGCACAGGCCTCTCTGGTGCCCCCGCACCCTGCAGGTACCATGGGTAACTGGATCACACAGTCCCTTTGGAGACCAGGCTCATTGCCTTTCTTATGGGCTGCTGGGTCGCACAGGCCTCCCTGGTGCTTCAGCACCCCACAAGTACTGCAGGTAACTGGATCGCACAGTTCCTGCTCTGTGGCAGAGGCCTCTCTGGTGTCCTTGCACTCTTCAGGTCCCAAGGGCAGGCAGCTGGACTGCACCAGTCCCTCTTGGGCTCCAGATTCCTGTGGCTCTTGTGAGCTGCTGAGTTCCACAGGCCTTTTTGGTGCCCCAGCACTGTGTAGGACCCACAGGCAGCTGGATAGCACCAGTCCCTCTTGGGGCCTGGCTTCCCATTGCTCTTGTGAGCTGCTGGTCCACACAGGCCTCTGTGGAGCCCCAGGTCCCACTGCTGGCAGCTGGGGAGTGCTGCTGCCCCATGGGGCTCAATTCCTGCTCAGCTTTTGCTGTAGATTTTGGGCATGGGTCCCAGCTGCTGGTCTGTGCTTCTGTTGCCTGGGATGGATATCTGCTCCCCAGCCTTTGTTAGTGGGGGTATATCTGAACTCTGATCGGGCTGCTGCTGTGGGTGATGGTGCTGGGCTCCCAGCTGTCCATGGCTTTTGTGACTGGCACCTTGGCAGCTCCACTACTGTGCATGAGTCTGTGTTGACACAGGGTGTCCCCTGGTCCAATGGTGTCAAGTGCACTGGTGGGCTCAGGGTGCTGGGCCCTAGCCGCTCCCACTGCCTCCTCCCAGGGAAGACCCAGGATTTTCCAAATGGTGGGACCTCCCTGCAGCACCAGGAGAAGCGCCCTGAAGCGCTGCTTACCGCGGTAGCCGGCTGCTCCGTCCACAGCACAGAACCTTCTGCTCTGCATCTCTGCACTGCTCGGGTTTGGTTGTCCACCTTCACGTCCATTCACACTCTCTCACACACTCACCCTCCCTCAGGTCCTGCCTGCCACCATCTCTGTTCAGTATGTTATTATTAATTATCCACTCTTAATGCAATGTTTCTCTAATGAGCTCTATAATCATCAGTACTCTACATTTCAGATTTAAATTGTCCATAAGACAAAGATGATCTTTTCACTCTGTTTCTCCATGCTTGGCAGGGCGCAGTCAGGGAAAGTCTAAGGAGCTGGGGGAGGTAAAAGAAGAGACCTCACCTGCAAAGGGGCCAGGTTTAGCTCTTTAGTCCAAGAAAGGACTTTAGCTCCTTCCTGCATGTGAAGTAAGATGCATTCCTTCTTCTTCAGTGCAGGGCTCTATGTGCACCCCTGGGTGGGTCCTGGAAAAAGAGAGGTTCATCCAGGAACCTGGTGCATGCTCTATGGCCTCGCAGCCACCTCTAATACAAAGGGAGACTCAGCTGCCCAGAGCAATGTACCCCAAGGACCGAGCACAGGAAGCCCCCTGTCCCCAGGGTGCTGGCAGCCTGTTGCCTTTAGCACCTGTCAGTGCCTACTTTGGGCAGGAGTTGTTGTAGTCAGTCAGTCTGTCAGCCAGCCAGTGAATGAGTTCATGGACTTGTGCATGGTAGACTAAGACTAGGATAGAATTTAGGTGGCGAGGGAGTTGCAGCCAGGGGACAAGTTATCAGCTGCTCTGGCTGGTTCCTTGCGTGCTGCTTCTGCCTCTGGCTCCTCCAGGTGCCAATTGTTATCTTTAGAAGCTGAAAATTGTGCCAGATTATTCAATATTATGAGAGGGGATGAGGAAAGCTGCACTTGAAAGGTCACAAACCTTTTTTGAGGCTTTAACGGTGGAGGTTTTCAACTGTTTTTTTACAGAAGTTGGTGAAATGAGTTTGTGGGATGGGGGTAAGGGGAGGAGGGGGGAGTGTGAAAGTCTGTCCAGTTCCTCCTCAAGGGCTTTGAAAACCCAGTTCCATCCCTTTCACAATTGGTAGGTTTCCTTGGCCCCACAGTGAATACAGAACAGCAGACGAGTGTGCGCAAAATAACGGTAGACTAAGGTATTTCAACATCCTGCTTCTCATGGGTACTTTGTCAAGAAAAAAATTTGTGGTTTTATGTTTATTTGAATTGGTTTATGGGTTTGTTTGTTTTTTGGTAAACACATGAGAGCATATTTTACAATGCATGGAACCCAATGTTGGACCCATTGTTATTGGATATTTAAAGATGACTAAGGTGAAGTTCTGAGTTTTGGAAAAATTATACCTTGAATAGGGCACATATTAGAAAAGAAAGCAAGAAGTGATCAATGCTAATGTTACGTTGTAAATGAAGTATTCGGGTTTCTTTAGAATCAACAATTAATTATATTTGGAAAGATTATAGATAGCTTCACAAGGAGGTACCATGTCTGCCAGATCTTGAAGGATGGCTCAGATTTCATCAAACAGAGATTGGAGAACATGTATTTTATGGGCCAAGCATGCTTCCGCTGTGCGACTCTGCTGAGAAAATGTATGTTAAAGCAAAGGAAGGAAATGAGCAAATTTACAATGGTAGTGAGTAAATGCTATGATTCAGCCAGGGTTCACTATAGCCAAGGTCTCACTGAGCATTAGGTTGAAAGACCAATTGCAACTTAAGTCATAGACTTTATTTCTGAAGCAGGTAGTCTTTGAAGATTGTTAGGCATGCTCAGAGCTGTGCTGGAGTTCCATCATTGGTGGCAGGAGAAGAGGTAGAATGCAGAGGGGATATTGGACAAAGCTTATTCAAGAAGCTATTGTTATAGATTAGAAGATAACTTTATAGTCCTTCCACTCTTGGCTTGAGTGGAAACATTGTCCCACAGGATTATTCAGAGATGCAGGTTCCTTGCATCCTATTGTTCGGTACCCAATATTCACCTGCAAAGTTTAAGCTTGCATCTCTGATCCAGGCAGAAGAAGGAAAAGAGTGATTCATAGAACACAGGTTCAGATTTTTCTGGCTCAGATCCACAAGTGACACACATATACTTCTGTTCACATTCCATAGTAAACTTATTTGCATGCCTATACCAAGATGCAAGTGTAGCTAGAAAAATATAATCTCTTTCTGGGTTTCATGAGCAGACTGGTGCAGCCACTATGGAAAACAATATGGTGCTACCTCAAAAAATTAAAAGTTGAACTTCCATTTGACCCAGTGATCCCACTGCTGGGAATATACCCTAAGAAGCCTGAAACACCAATCAGGAAGAATATATGTACCCCCATGTTCATAGCAGCACTCTTTACAATAGCTAAGATCTGGAAACAGCCCAAGTGTCCACCAGTAGACAAATGGATAAAAAGCTGTGGTACATATACACAATGGAGTACTATGCAGTGGTAAGAAAGAAAGATGTCTTATCCTTTGAGACGACATGGAGGGACCTGGAAAGTATTATCCTAAGTGAAAGAAGCCAAGCAGAAAAAGACAAATACCACATGATCTCACTTATATACGGATTATAATGAACATAACAGTCTGAGGAATACAGTAGACCCAGAAACATGGAAGTGGGGCACAGACTGACATCCCTCAGAAGAGGGGATGGGGGGTGGGGGGTGGGAAGAGATAAACCACAGAACTTATATGCATGTATGCATGACCAATGGACATGGACAACTAAGCCGGGGACAGGGTGGAGGGGGGGTGGGGTGGGGGGTGCCAATGGGATAAAAAGGTAAAATATCTGTAACAAAAAAATAAATAAAAATTCATAAAAAAAAAAGAAAAAAAGAAATGATGTTCGTGTCCTGGCCAGTTTGACTCAGAGGTTAGAGCATCGGCCCGCTGATCAAAGAGTCTCCTGTTCTATTCCAGTCAAGACATCTACCTTGGTTTCAGTTCCCTCTGGGGCCGTGGTAGGGGTCGTGTGGGAGGCTATCAGTCGATGTGTGTCTCTCACATAGATGTCTCTCTCTCTTCCCCCTCCCATTCTTTCTGAAGATAAAAGGAAAAATATCCTCAGGTGAGGATTTAAAGAAAAAAAAAAAAGATCTTCGTGACTGTAATACAGATTGCCAATGTTTATTTCATCTTACCATTCATCTTCTTGCTTTGCTTAACTCTTTAATAAGTCATTATGTCCTAACTTGTTTTCTATTTCTTTAAATTAATTAATTCAATCAAAATAAAGTGTCATTTGGTTATCAGGCCCGGATATTCTTTTTAATCATCATTCATTTTTAAACATTTTGTGAGTGAAACCAGCATGTTTCCTAAATTAACCACATTGTCACACTATTATAACATAAGAAGCCTTTTAAAATATACTTAAGATAAATTCTAAGAACGTGTAAGGAAACTGATGAATTTCCTCACTTATTCAAATTGAGATATATCTCCACTAAACTGATGACTTTAGGCGCTATAACAATTATGTTAAGAGGCCAAGGTAGTACGGCTGCTAACACAGTGGTAGCCATACCAAGTATCTGTGCAATATCGGAGGCCTTATTGACATTATTTCTTTCCTTCTCTTCTTTTAGTTGATTTATCTCTTTCTGCATCTCCTCATTTTTCGCCTTAAATCCTTCATTAAGCAGTTCTTCAGAGATCTGAAAAAAAAGAGAGTTTCCTTTTGAAAATTCCAATAATCAGAACTCTGAATTTAACAACAGCAGGAGCTAAACACATGTTCTATTTCTCTACTAATTTATATGCTCTTTGATGCTTTTTTGTACAATATTTCTAAACATTAGGACCTAGTAGTGGTAGTATGATGGTTTACACCTTGCCATGATCACTTATCACAGTCTCACTGGAGGGGGGGGGGGAGTGAGGATTTAGAGGCTGGTAACTATGCCAGGAATGTGTTCCAGTCCTAAGGATGCTTTTTGGGAAGGTTAGGTATTTTTTAATCTGATTATCTCTTGGTTCCACTGAAGTAGGATGACCACACATGTAATGGGAACTGTTGACTCTCCACAGAACTGGCTATCAAACTCCCGGTTGGGACATTGAACACGATTTACTCTGGGTGTAGAGAATAAATCAGGTAGATCTGAAAACCAATGTAGCCAATTTGAGAGCTTTTATGACCCTATATTTCATACCATGTATGATCTGACACTTTCAGACCCAGAGGATCTATAACAGGTGTCCTTGATGGTTGTACCTAACATCTGAGAAACTTAATAGTCCTTGGGTGCACAAGGAGACCCTATTATCACCAGAAGCAGCAGTTCAGGAGCCTGGAGCATGTTATTTGGACCCTAATACTACAGAAGGTGCTAATTCTAACAGAATTGGGCTTTAGAATGATTCGACTAATTTAACATTTCACTGAATCATATACCTTTGGATTTGGGGAAGGAATAGGGGCCATTTACTAAACCTGAAAAGCTCAGGGGAGGCCTGTGAGGGAACTCACAAACTCAGAGTCCTAAAATAACCACAAAGGATGTCTGAAATTAAAACTTTTAACGAGAAGCAGTTGATGGTGGGTAGTCAAGTCCTAGGCCAGAGTCTTCCTTGACCAAGTTCAATGTTTACCTTAACGGAGCCCGTCTATTGTCTTTTGCATCTACAATAACATATCTTTGCAATGTCAAAGTAATTTTCCTTTTCCAGACCCCTCGAAGCACAGGCACAAATCCCCTCATTATTATTGAGTTAATTGTTACTGTTAACTTTTCCTGTACCCACCTATGTCAAAGATGTACATGTCTATCATTTTACTTTTCATCCAATCCCAGAGGTTTCCCCGCTTTGCTTTCTCCCACCTCCCTACTCTATCACCAACAAATTTCATGTAACTCACTTGTGTTTTCTCTTTTGATTGTAATGTAGAAAATAAGGGGCCAGACTACCCTATTCCAGAGTCTTATCCCAATCTGTTTAGATATTACTTCCTGGCAACTGTCGACAGTTTGGCTCAAATAAACTCACAAGAATTCTGCACAGGTTTCAATGTTTCTTATGTTGACTATTTCCTTCATGGTTCATGCCCAGTTTTTGTTCCACTTCCTGAGGAACCAGGTTACTGTCCTGTGGGCACGCCCAGGCCCCGCCCAGGCTTACCTTGCGCTTGAGGTCCAGCATACTTTCCTGCTCTCTCAGGCGGATTTCCTGTTCTCTCTCCATCTTCTCCTTCAGCTGCGCTAAGTTTTCCTTGAAGGTTTTCTCCTGAGCCTCCAAAATTTTCTGCTGTTCCTTCTCTTTCTGTCTTCGTAGATCCAGTTCCTTCTCAGCTTCCCGATTCTTGGCACACTCAGCTGTTCTCCAAGGGTTTCACAGAGGAAAGAAATTAAGGCATACTCAGCTCTACTCTCCAGAACTCAGAGACTAAAATGACTTTAAAATGGTAGGGAGAATCTCTGTCTCAGAATGGGATGGAGAAGCATTACGTTGCTGAATAAGCTACCAGAATTCCCCTGGTTATTTCCAGTTTAGTCAAGTTGCTGGGCAGAAGGTCAGGAAGCGCCTTGTTTCAGGGGGGATTCGCTCACACCTGTTGCAGGCACTGCAGGAACCTCCCCTCCCCCTGTGCTCAGAGCCCTGCCCTGTACCTGCCAGAGCCTTCTCCTCAGCACTGAGGGCTTGGTCTGCCTGCAGGATGGATTCCTTTGTTGCGGCCTGTGACTGCAGGAAGGTCTGGAGGACCTCATTTGCCTGAAACAAACAAATGAGGAGCAAAGACTCTCCTTCAATAAAACGGCAAATTTGACCCTGTACATTCTTTATCCTTCTTAAGATCCCTCCATGGTTCCCTTCCTCCCATAGGCACACTCAAAAAAATTTTCACCTCTTTAGTTACAATAGAACCCTCAATGGCACCCTCTTTCTCAGCTCTCTATCTCTTGTCTCAGTGATGCCATCAACCACCCACTCCAGGTTAGAGACAACCAAGTTTATGTGCATTTCTACTAACACTCATCCTCCATTGTGTGCAGTGTGTGCACAATTTTTTTCTTCTGTCCGGATATCCCCCTACCCTTTCTTTACTCAGATAGCATGGTTGACACTTCAACTTGTAGCTTCTCCCTCCTTTCTCAGGAAGCTTTGCTGAACTTCCTTCTGAGACCTGGATGGATGCTGAGTGCGCAGACCTGCCCTACCAGCTCTACCACTTGCTGGCTGTGTGTTGTTAGGCAACTTAGTAGCTTCTCAGTGCATCTCATTTCTCAACTGTATAATGGAAATGACAGTAGCACCTAAATTCATATTATTCTAAGAATTAAATTGATAATCCAAACACAGCACCTCAGATGATACCTGTAATAGAAAGTGAGTGCTCAGTATATATTAGCCTTCACCACCACCACCACTATCATCATCATCACTGTCAGTGTTTACTTGGATGATAACCATATCCCATCACATTCAATTGACTATTTATATGTCCTTTCTCAGTAAGATCATAGTGTTTTGAGGAAGTTGTTTTTTAAATTATATGTTTCCTATACTTAGCACAAAAACGATTACACTGTTAAATAAAACAAATGTTCTATTTCATCTTGATTGCAGATAATAAATCCTATATTTGGGAAGACATATTTCTGGATTGTTTAAAATTATTTAACTAATTATGGATATAAAAGATAAAAATGTAAAGCTCGCCATGCTCTGCTTTCTCTCCACAAACGGTGCCATGTGTTTTTCATTCCTCACCTTCACTCCTTTCCTGGGTACCAGGTTATAGGACTGTTCCAACTTTTCCACTGCTTCTAAGTAGAGGTTGTGTCCCCCAGGCACAGAGAAAGTTCCTCTTGAAATATCATCCATCAAGGGCTCTGAAAGCTGCTCAAGCTGAGCCTGGCAATACTTGCCAGATGCCTGTTCATTCTGAAGCAAAAAATCTTGCTTCTTCATCTCTATGGTTTCCTGGCAGGGAAATGTGGAGAAACCCAAAAGGAAGATGCTGTTAGAAGAGAGAGTCCAACTGGGGTCCTCTTGGAAGACACAGTCTGACTCATGGTTAAGAGGGTAAAGCAGGTAAGCACTGTGCCCATCTCCTCCCAGGACCGCATTAAATTTATAACCAAATTATTGAACAACCATCATTAAGAACCATCTATAGACTACCTGAACGGAAGTGCTATAAATAAAGATATAAAGAAGAAGCTACTTGAGACTTGTAGGAGGGACAGCTATGTGCAACAGGCATGTCACACATTTAAGGTGTAGCAATTAAGAATTAGGAGGGATATTTCAGCTGCTGAGTCCCCTGTGTGGAATGATGGGTCCTAACCCATACTCAGCTTCTCACCCCTAAGGAATCAATATCTGTCTGTGAAACGCTGAAGGGATTTGAATGAATGGGAAGGAAACTTTCTGGAGTCCCAGGTGATCTTGAGGGGTAAGGACTCACTTACTCACAAACTCACTTGCTCCAACCTTGCAAAGGGTGCAGCTTGAAAGGCTCCAGGGATATAGAAGAAGGAACTTAATTGACTAGTTTCAGGGCTAGGGTGTGGGGGCAGAGGTAATGAAGGCTCTCTCTGGGGATAAGTGGAGACAGGCACCATTGTTCCTTTGATGAGCCCTCTCCCCACCCAGCTGGAAGGCACAGGTGGGAACCAAATTTGAGTTCTCCAATAGCATGACTTACACATGCTGGCAAGTCTTTAAGACATTACCCCTACCAGTTTGCACCTGGACTAATTGCTTCCAGCAGTTTCAACATACAAGTGGCCTGTCTCAGCTCACATTGTGTACTTTCCTGAAATCTCTGAAGGGCCTACAAGCCCTCAAAAAGCAGCTACTGGCTTTGATGTGACATGTACTTCTTTTAAAGCAGCTCTAAGTATGGCAGAAGCAGTGACCAGTATCAAAACGCATTTTAACTTCCATCAAGTGGCACAAAGCCTGGCATAAGCCATGGTCTGTGATGGCTTAAAAGTTAGATTCAGTCCTGGCTGGTGTGGCATGGTTGCTTGGAGCACCATCCCATAAATCAAGGGATAATGGGTTTGAATCCCTGTTGGGCACATGTCTGGGTTGTGGGTGAGGTGCCCTGTTAGGGCACATGTGGGAGGCAGCCGATCGATGTTCTCTCTCACATCAGTGTTTCTCTTTCTCTCCCTACCTCTCTCTATAATCAATTTTTAAAAAGGTTGTTTCACTTAAGTAGCCACAAGCCCAGCAAACTGGTGGCAGGCCTCAGCTCGGAATGGAAGTAAGTGAAACAGAGTCTAAAAATAATGATAGAAAACATCAGTGAAATCAAGAGCTGATTCTTTGAAAACTACACATAATTGATAAAGATTAACAAGACTTATGAAGAACAAAGAGAGAACCCAAGTAAATAAAATCAGAAATGAAAGAGAAGTGACAACTAACACACAGAAATACAAAGGATGATAAGCAAATACTATGATAATTATATGATAACAATTTGGACAACCTGAAAGTAATTCCTGGAAACATACAAATTTCAAAAGCTAAATCAGGAAGAAGTAAAAAAATCTCAACAGATTGATAACAGCTAATGTAAATAAATCAATAATAAAAAAATTCTCAACAAACAAAATCTTTGAACCAAATGACATCAAAGGTGAATTTAACAAACATTCAAAGAAGAATTAATACTTATCCTTTTCAAATTATTCCAAAAAATTGAAGAAGAATAAAGACTCACCTACTCAATTAAGAGAATAGCATCACCCTGATATCCAAAGGCCAACAAAGGCACTGCAAAAATAGAAAATTATAGGCCACTATCCTGATGAACATAGATGCAAAAATTGTCAACAATATATTAGCAGACCAAGTTCCACAATACATTAAAAAGTTCATACACAATGATCAAGTGGATTTATTTCCAGGATGCAAGTTTGGTTCAATATTTGCAATCAAAATGAGATATACCACATCAATAAAATAAAGAATAAATCATATGATTGTATTAATAAATGCAGAAAACCTATTTGACAATATCTAACTTTCATTTATGATAAAGAAATCTCAGCAAATCTGGGATAGAGTATATATATCTTAACATAAGAAAATGCATACGTGACAAACCCACAGCTAACATCATACTCAGTTGAGAAAAGGTGAAAGCTTTTCTTTCAGATCAGAAAAAGACTTTCAACACTTTTATTCAACATAGTACTGGAAATCCTATTCATAGCAATCAGACAAGAAAAAGATATAAAATGCACCCAAATTGGAAAGGAAGAAGCAAAACTATCATTAACCCAGATAACATAACATTGTGTAGAGAGAATTCTAGGTTCCACTATAAATCTATTAGAACTAATAAATGATTTCAGGAAAGTACCAAGATTAAAAATTAATATTCAGAAATAAATTGCATTTTATATAATAATAATGAACTTTCAAACAGATAAAATGAAAACCCCATTTAACATTATATCACAAAAAAATATATATAACTATCTAGGAATAAATTTAGCCAATGATGTAAAAGACTTGTACTTGGATAACTATAGGGCATTGATGAAAGAAATTGAAGGAGTTACAAATGGAAGGGTATTCTACACTCATAGATAAGAAGAATTAACATTTATTAAAATGTCCATAGTATCCAAAAGTAATCTATAGATTCAGTGCAATTCCTATAAAAATACCAATAGGATTTTTTTTCTTTCTAAACATTTATTTCAGGTAGAAAATTATGATGTACTATATATAGGAAGACAACCACTTGTAAGGTAGGTAAATAAAATACCTTGTGGAATACACTCATTTCGTCATTCAAATATAAAAAAAAGTGAAAGTAATTTTACATTCGATACTTGATTGAAGCAATGTTATTCTATCCAGTAACAAGCCCAAAGCATCCCCCACTCAGAGTTAAAGGTCTTCTCCTCCATTCACACTCATAACCTTTAGAAAACAATCATAAAATTTTTTATCCAGAACTTCTCCTAAAAATTCATATCTTCTTATCTCTGTTATCCTTACCGGAATGACTGTGTTTTGTTTTTCATAGATAATTTTTTTCTGATTGCCACTAAGCAAGCACATCAACCTTTGGACAATATCTTTTTATAAAAACATAAAGAGAAAAATAACAGTCTCCGGTTAAGTGAGGGGCAGGTATGGATTATTGATCTCTGTTGGAGTATCTATCATTTGGCTGGCAGAGTGAGCAAGCTGAATGTGCTTTGGTAGTCGGCCCCACCTGACAGGAACCCATGTTGACACAAACCTTCCCTGGTCCTAGAGTCCTTCTCAATGGTAGGCATGAGTGCCCAGAAGAAGAGTCACCAAAAGGAAAAGTGCTGTGAGTTCTGACTTGAGTAGAGTGCTGGCCAGAGAGCCAAAGCAGCCCCCAACCCCTGTACACCCAGGGCAAATGCAAAGTGTCTAGGCACAG
This sequence comes from Molossus molossus, assembly GCF_014108415.1. Lineage (NCBI taxonomy): Eukaryota > Metazoa > Chordata > Mammalia > Chiroptera > Molossidae > Molossus > Molossus molossus. The sequence continues at coordinate 34,639,495 of NW_023425347.1, read as the reverse complement.
CTGTCCTCACGAGTGCATGTGAGGCAGGCGGGGCAAGAGGGAGACCCCATTTATTTGGATGAGGAGCACCCAGCATCCCTGGGAGAATCACGGTGTGGGGGCTGACCGTTAATCACCCAGACCCCGTGTCCTCCAAGATCTCGGTGCCCGGTGTGTCGGACGGTTTCTACCTGTTCCTCTTGGGCCATTTGCCACGGGACCTTCAGCCCCCTGGGGGAGGAGACGGGTTTCTTCCTCCCGTTCTCTCCATCCTCGGATCAGATTCATCCTTGTAGAAGTGAATTGTGGCTTGAACTGGGAAACTGGCCAGCACTTTCCCCCCAAAACGGCAGATATTCCTGGCGATTTGGGTAAATAAAGTCTTAGGGGATGCTGAAACCCAAAGGCCCCCTGTGACCCAGAAGTTTGTTGGTCACCGCCAGGCTCGTGGTGTCGGTGATGTGCAGCGACTGCGAAGGACTCCAAGGAGGACAGGTGAGTCTGACTCAGTCTCTCTGTTCAGGCATTTTAAATGCGGCTTCCAGTTCTGGTCTGCTCAGCATCTCGGGGTCTCAGGATCCAAGGTCTCCATGGTGTGGAGCTCTGGGGCCCACACAGGGACGGTGGCCTCCGGGGGCAGTGACAGACGTGACCCTGCGCCTCCAGGGCTGCAGCAGCTGCCTCAGGTTTCATGGTGCCCAGAGAGCCCACGCCCCTCCGGCGGCACCAGCGACTGGGACGTGCCGTCCCAATAGGATTTTTTCACACAGCTAATCACAAATGTATGTGGAACCACAAAAGACCCTGAATAGGTAAAGCAATTTAGAGAAAGAAGAGAAAATGTGGGAGTATGTTACTTGATATGAAACTACACAAGCTTTAGTAATCAAAACAGTATTGTATTGGCATAAAAACAAACTCTAAGTCAAAGGAAGAGAATAGAGACCCCAGACATAAACCTCCACCTATATGGTCAATTCATCTGTGATAAGGAGGCACGAATATCCCAGATGGGGTAGAGACAGTGTTGAACAACTGGACAGATACATATAGAATAACACAAAATGAATCACAGACTTAAATGTAAGACCTGAAGCCAATATATGTGGTGTGGTGGTGTGTGTGTGTGTGTGT